>NC_069677.1:57875000-59125000 GCF_023699985.2 Odocoileus virginianus | reverse complement strand
GGATTACTACAATTAACCATGTTGGCAACCCCCTCTATGAGTTCCCACATTTTTGCTCATTTACTTGATCTATCAGTTTCTGCTAAGTGTATTAAAATAATCCACTGTGAGTGTAAATTAGTCCATTTCTTTTTGTACATCTGTCTGCTATTGCTTTATCTATTTTGAAGCTATGTTTTATATGCATATGTTTGTGATGACTATGCTTTTATCAATACTTAAATATTTTACTTCTCTTAATGCATTTTTATTTAAATTCTATTTGATTGGTATTAATATTGATGTTAATAAATATGGAAATCAACCCTGAACACTCTTTGGAAGGGCTGATGCTGAAGTTCCAATACTTTGGCCACCTGATGCCAACAGCTGACTCACTTTAAAAGACCCTGATGCTGGGAAAGATTGAAGGCAGAAGGAGAAGGGGGCAACAGAGGATGAGATGGTTGGATGGCATCACCGCTTCAATGGACATGAACTCGGACAAACTCTGGGAGATGGTGAGGGACAGGGAAGCCTGGCAAGCTGCAGTCTCTGGGGTCACAAAGAGTTGGGCATGACTTGCTGGCTGAACAACAGCAATACTGAGATTGGCTTCCCAGTGAGTGCTAGTTGTAAAGAATCTGCCTGCCAATGCAGGGCATGCAAGAGGTATGGGTTCTATCCCCGGGTCAGGAAGGTCCCCTGGGGTAGGAAGCGGCGATCCACTCCAGTATTCTTGCTTGGAGAATTCCATGGACAGAGGATCTTGGTGGGCTACAGCCCATGGAGCCACAAAGAGTCAAACATGACTGAACGACTAAACACAATATTGATGTTGACATTCTACTTTGTGGAATAATTTACGAGGCATATCCATTTTCCATCACTTTATACTCAGTCTTCACGTGTGGTTTTGCTTTAGGAGTATTTTCTTTTATAAGCAGATCATAGTGGATTTTGTTTTATTTTTTCTTTACTAATAATAATCTCATTAATAATATAGTTTTACCTATTTAATTTTGACATGATTTCTGGTTATTTCAGCCATTTTATTTCATGTTATCATTTTTTCTTTGTATAGATTAAATAATATATATAATATACTATATATTTTATATTGTTTCTATACTGACTGGGAAACTGTAGACTTTTATTTATTCAATTTTTAGTGGTTGCTTTTAGATTTTAAGATATATACTACTTATATTCAATAGATCTCTATCTGTGTTTACTTTTACTCTACCTGAATTATTTTACCCTTATTAATTATTTGAATGACAATCTTTATTTGTTTTCATGTTTGCAAATATCACAGTTTTCTTACACTTAAAGGTGTATTTGGCTAGGAATAGAATTCTGTGTTTACAGATATATTTCCTCTATGACAGGAGACAGAACTCAACTAACTTCTGGCATGAATTGATGCCATATAATTCTGACAAACAAATGCTGTTCTTAGTTTAAACATCATTCCTTAGTAAGAAAATTATTTTTCTTCTCTGGCAGTTTTTAGATAATCTGTTGGTAATAATGATCTGAGGTGTATCTAGGTATAGATTTATTTCTCTCTACTCTGCTTATATTTGGAGTATAGTTTTAATTCTGGAAAGCTGTCAATAATTGCCTCTCCAAATACTGATCTTTCTGCCATTTCCTCCAATCTGTTCTTCTGGAACACTTATTAAGTCATTATTCAAGCATTCCAATTTAATCCATAATGTTTCTCTATTGCTTATCACTTGTTTATATCTTTACTTCTCTGTCATATCATATTCTAGGTTACTAATTTTTTTCTGACAATATCCATTCTTAAATTTATCCCACCTATTACATTATTTTTAAATTTAATAATTATATTTTATTTTAAGAATGCAAACATTTTTATCTTTTATTATTCTTTTGACAGTTTTGTTTCATAAATTGTCACTGATTTTAAAAGACACGTATACATTCATTTCTTTGAAAATCCATAGCACATTTATTCCAAAGATTTTCTGAGATTGTTCTATAGATCTAAACTTGTCTAGAGTGAATTCCCTTTCCAATTGCTTCTTTCACTGTGTCATTGTTAGCATCAGTTTTATTTTTTTTATTCATGTTTCGGAATTTGCTTCTGCAGGTTAATTTAAATTTGAATGGATTCTTCTATTTGTTTCTTTCCATCAGCTTCCCTCTTCGCTTACCCCTCCCTGCCTGTACAGATTTTGCACTTGCCTTTACTCAGCCAGAGGGACCCCCAATCTAAGACAAAGGTTTTTAAAGGCCTTTCAGAGAAAAGAAGAACATTATGGTTTTGCAAATCCAGCCTCTGATGCAGCTGAAAGTCTGCCTCACATCCTTAAGATATGCCTGTTCCCTCTGCATCTTTAGGTCTACAGCTCCCCCAAACCGAGACCTCATACAGTATAAATTGGTGGAAGACATTTTCAACCTCCTTTAAAACTAAGAGAATTCATTAAGTCCTTGGTCACAAGCAGTAAGCCTGATTCCAGACCTACTTCCTGGGGGCACTTGTTTCATTTAATCCATAGGAGCCAGTTCTTGATCACCACTTCTTGTTTTAGGACTCTGAAATCCAGCAAGACCAGCTAAGGTCCCAATTGTCATTTTGTACCTATGATCAGTTTCTGATCTGAAAAAGTGTTTGAATCTTTATCTGAGCCAACTATGTCTTTAATTTATTTTTTTCCTCTCTCTTTTTAAAGAATTTCATCCGTCACTGCTCTGTTTTTGGAAAAGATTTTTGACCTAGAATTGGTCACTCTTTTTTTTAAACAGCCCTGATAAATAGGAAAGCCTGGAAAAGTCAGAGATTATTAGGTGGCCTATTTTATTAATTTTACAGGTAAGATATTATAGAAATATAAGTAATTTTCTACATGTTAGCAGAGCAACTTGAATGAAGATGCACAGCTAGATTTCAGGTCTTTATATTCCCATTCCAAATACTGTTTTTCTACAGCATCTTTTTTCCCCTTAGTCTTATTTTCTTACTTATAAAAAAGTCAAGATAGACAATTATTTGAAAATAATTTGAAAGTTTATACTTTGAGAATAATTTGGATCTGTGTGATTGCCAGGAGAAATATCAATAACCTCAGATATGCAGATTATACCACCCTGATGGCAGAAAGCAAAGAAAAACTAAAGAGCCTCTTTATGAAAGTGAAAGAGGAGATCAAAAAAGTTGGCTAAAAACTCAGCATTCAGAAAACTAAGATCATGGCATCTGGTCCCATCAGTTCAGTTCAGTCACTCAGTCATGCCTGACTCTTTGCAACCCCATGGACTGCAGCATGCCAGGCCTCCCTGTCCATCACCAACTCCCAGAATTTACTAAGGCCCATGTCCATTGAGTCAGTGATGCCATCCAACCATCTCATCCTCTGTCATCCCCTTCTCCCACCTTCAATCTTTCCCAGCATCAGGGTCTTTTTACTCCATGGCAAATAGACGAGGAAACAATGGAAATGGTGAGAGACTTTATTTTTCTGTGCTCCAAAATCACTGCAGATGGTGACTGCAGCCATGAAATTAAAAGACGCTTGCTCCTTGGGAGAAAAGCTATGACCAACCTAGATAGCATATTGAAAAGCAGAGACATTACTTTGCCAACAAAGGCCCATCTAGTGAAAGCTTTGGTTTTTCTAATAGTCCTGTATGTATGTGAGAGTGGGGCTATAAAGAAAGCTGGGTGCCAAAGAATTGATGCTTTTGAACTGTGGTGTTGAAGAAGACTCTTGAGTCTTCTCTGGTTGGAGAGATCCAACCAGTCCATCCTAAAGAAAATCAGTCCCAAATATGCATTGGAAGGACTGATTCTGAAGCTGAAACTCCAATACTTTGGCCACCTGATGGGAAGAGCTGACTCATTTGAAAAGACCTTGATGCTGGGAAAGATTGAAGGCAGGAGGAACAGGGGGTGACAGAGGATGAGATGTTTGGATAGCATCACTGACTCAATAGACATGAGTTTGAGTCAACTCTGGGAGTTGATGAATAGGGAGACTTGGCATGCAGTGCTTGGGGTGGCAAAGAGTTGGACATGACTGAGCGACTGAACCGAATTGTGCCTATCGAGACAGCCTGTGCTACTGTCTGACCCTAAGTGGTCACAGTATTTTTTTAAATAGTCCCAATGTCAAATATGAAGAACTGAATCCCATCACCTCATAAATTCTACCCATTGGATTGTCATAGAAAACTACCCAAACTAACTTCTTGACCTTTTTTTGTGGCATCACTAGAACAAGCATGTGTTAATTGCTCAGTCATGTCTGAGTCTCAGCTACCCATGGGCTGTAGCCCACCAGGCTCCTCTGTCAATGGGATTCTCCAGGTAAGAATACTGGACTTACTCCTTTTTTCCAGGAATCTTCCTGACCCAGGGCTCGAACCTGAGTCTCCCACATTGCAGTCAGATTCTTTACTGCCTCAGTCACGGGGGAAGCCCTAGAACAAGCATGTGATGGAGCGTATATTCTCTTTCATACATTTGTTCACTTACTGAATAATTAATGGATACCTATTGTGTGACGAGGAGAGGAGTACATCAAGGCTGTATATTGACACTCTGCTTATTTAACTTATATGTAGAGTACATCGTGCAAAATGCTGGACTGGATGAAGCACAAACTGGAACAAAGATTGCCAGGAGAAATATCAATAACCTCATATGCCGATGACACCACCCTTCTGGCAGAAAGTGAAGAAGAACTAAAGAGCCTCTTGATGAAAGTGAAAGAGGAGAGTGAAAAAGTTGGCTTAAAGCTCAACATTCAGAAAACTAAGATCATGGCATCTGGTCCCAACACTTCATGACAAATAGATGGAGAAACAGTGCAAACAGTGAAAGACTTTATTTTCTTGGGCTCCAAAATCACTGAGGATTGTGACTGCAGCCATGAAATTAAAAGATGCTTGCTCCTTGGATGGAAAGTTATGACCAACCTAGACAGCTTATTAAAAAGCAGAGACATTACTTTGCCAACAAAGGTCCATCTAGTCAAGGCTATGGTTTTTCCAGTGGTCATGTATGGATGTGAGAGATGGACTATAAAGAAAGCTGAGTGCCGAAGAATTGATAACTGTGGTGTTTCAGAGGTGTCTCAAGAGTCAAGAGAGTAACTTGGACTGCAAGGAGATCCAACCAGTCCATCCTAAAGGAGATCAGTCCTGGGTGTTCATTGGATGGACTGATGCTGAAGCTGAAACTCCAATACTTTGGCCACCTGATTTGAAGTACTGACTCATTTGAGAAGACCCTGATGCTGGGAAATATTGAAGGTGGGAGGAGAAGGGGATGACAGAGGATGAGATGTTTGGATGGCATCACCGACTTGGTGGACATGAGTTTGAGTAAACTCCGGGAGTTGGAGATGGACAGGGAGGCCTGGCATGCTGCCGTGCATGGGGTGGGAAAGAGTCAGACACCTGAGTGACTGAACTGAACTGAACTGTGTGACTTGGACTTTCTTCCTGGAGAAGGAAGTCCAGTCCAGTTTCCTTGTCTGGAGAATCCCATAGACAGAGGAGCCTGGCAGGCTAGAGACCAGAGGGTCTCAAAAGAATCAGACATGACTTAGCAACTAAAGCACAACATTGTGCGACTATCTCATTTGCCAGGAAGAGCTCAGTACTCTGTCCAGTTGAGCATTTATCTCAGACAAACGCATCCCCGTTTGGTTGATAAACTGCATGTTTTCCCTGAATAAGTCCCAGCGTTGACCTGGGTACTGCGACTGCTTGAGTGACTGATACCCACAATACTTCTTGCCTCTCTCTCTTGTCTGCAGCCACTTTAACTCTACCATGAAAGCATTCTCACTATAAACGGAGAGGTCAGGAGATTCCTAGATGGGAAATGGTCACTGCTTTCTCCACTCAGTTTGATGGGCACTCAGCCTAATAAATTGTGTGCACGAGCAGAAACTGTGTCCTCTCTAAGAAAAGAAAGGGAGGGGCCGTCGTGGAGTCCGCGCCACTCTTTCCAACTCCTTTCTGCTTCTCCATTTGGCCTTTCATTTCTTTTTATTGGGTTCGTTTAGGGGGGAAACTTAAAAAACAAGCACAATAGACATCTCTGTGGTCCATTTATGAACTATGGGAGGGATATAATTTCCGAGTCAAAGTGTAAAAATTAGTCATGCATATTTAAAAACAAAAGGGACTTCCCTGGTGGCCGGATGGTTAAGACTCCTTGTTTCCAGCGCAGGGACACAGGTTTGATCCCTGGTCAATTAACATCCCACATGCTGTGCAGCCTGCTGCCCCCAAATTAAAATTAAGTACAACAAATAAACCTATAATTACAACCTTCAGGATCCAATATAAGTTCCAAGGCCCTCAGAGAGAAAAAACTTAAGGAAATGCCCTATGAAAGTCACTCAATCATGTCCATCTCTTTGCAACCTCATGGACTATACGGCCCATGAAATTCTCTAGGCCAGAATACTGGAGTGGGTAGCCTATTCATTCTCCAGTAGATCTTCCTGACCAGGAATCAAACGAGGGTCTCCTGCATCGAGCTATCAGGGAAGCCCAAGGAAATGCCCTGATAGGCTTCAAATTCTGTGATGTGTTAAATATGATAATTACAAGATGAGACTTTCCCCCCCAATTTTTTAGTGTGTGTCTTGAATCCTATATGTTTCTATTTCTTTGAATATTATGATAATATCAAAAGTCTGAATGTTAAGCATTGCTGGGGCATGGGCTTTCTCTCTACACACACACAGGTACACAAGCTCTGCCTATAACTGCACATTTTAGGCTAGTAGCAGTAAGCAGTATATATATATTTTCATTTTCTCTTTTTTACAGAGCAAATAAATTTTATAGAACTTATTCAGATGTTTAAACTTATTGAAAGCACTAAAGTATCTATACATTAGTATTTATCTATAAAGAAAGGTGTGTCGTTTTATATATGAAGTATACATTTATATATGAAGTATATATTTATATATGATATACATATGAATGGGCACAATTACTATTGGATTTTGGTATTCAAATTTCTT
This sequence comes from Odocoileus virginianus, assembly GCF_023699985.2. NCBI lineage: Eukaryota > Metazoa > Chordata > Mammalia > Artiodactyla > Cervidae > Odocoileus > Odocoileus virginianus. Next base: position 59,117,996 of record NC_069677.1, on the reverse strand, counting down.
TCTTTTTTGGGGGGTGGTATTCAAATTTCTAACTGAAGAGGGAGAAAATTGCATATCATTTTGCTCCAGGAAGATAAGTGTATCTTAGGAAAATAAGAAGCTAGACAAAGTTAGTTGTGAAGGTTCTCTGTCAAGGAACATTGCTTCCTTGGAGGCGGGACAGCGGCAGTGGGTTTTCTCCCACTGCACACCCGAACCCTGCATCAAAGGACAAAGTCAAGCTCGTTGTCATGGGGAGTCTTCTCTCTCTCCACGTGCACCGGTGCCGTCTCTGCCACTTACCTTCTCAGCACAATCTTTGTGAGAAGGCATTGCCTGGAAAAGGTTTACATATGTGCCTCCTGGCTTTGTAATCTTAAACAGATTAACACACATTGGAAATGGTTCAGAATTGCCTCTGGTAACAGTCATGACTCATAAATTAGTTTATTTTCTCCCTTTTTTGTTTGCTTATGACCCATAGCAAAAATGTGGCACAAAATCCTGACAAGACGTACAACTGTCAAACTGGTTTAATTTTCCTTTATATTTTACAGACTATGTGGATTGGTTCTAAGGACATAGGTGGAGAAGAAAGAATCCAGGAAATATTGAGTCTGTATTTATTTCACAAGGATAAACTATTCAACATATGAAATAGCTAAAGATGACATGAGGCATCTTTATTTATGAGGCAACTAAGTCTACACCTGATTTCCATCAAGAATGTCTATGCATCTAGGGGCTAAACATTCACTACTTTAAAAGGATATTACTGAGATTCAGTTGCACTTTTTAAAATCTTTAAACGAAGCTTCAAAAGAGTCAGCTGTATTAGTTAATCACGACCTACAGAATGAAATTATTTTGGGGTAGTTTTAAAGGACAAGTTTCATTAAAAGCTGGCACCTCCCATAGGGTAATTGTAAGGACCCCTTAAAATAACCTTTCACTTTGATTATACCTGGAAGAGATCTGTTCTTAGGCTTAATCACTGTTACACATTGTATCCATCACTCAGATTGCACATACTGTTGGTTATCTTATACATATGCCTCACATATTTTACCTCCATAACACAAGGCAGCTCGGGACCTACATGGTCAAAGGTTAGATCTTGTTGAGACCTCAGACATCATTCAGCCCAGTGTCCTTTTGTCTAAGTATCTGAAGCTTGGTCTTATAAAGAAATATAGCTCAGAAATATAAATTATAAAAGAAATACAAAGGGAAGCTAGCTGGGTATGGTCTAGTGAGCTCTGTTTCCTTGAACCTCTCATAGCTTAGGCCTTCCCCATCCTAACCACTTTCTTTTTTCTTCCTTTTTTGCTTAAGCACTTATCTGTAATAGCAGATGTATTTATTTACAGTTAAAATTAAATTAGAAATTTATAGCATATAGCATTAGAAGAAAATTTTTATCCTCAATTTCTTTTTTTACTGTTATTACCTTCTTTTTCTTTTAAAAATTTTTTATTTTTTTATAGAAGTATAATTGATTTATATCATGTTAGTTTCAGGTAAACAGCACAGCAATTCAGATATATCTCTACACAGATAGATAAATCTGTTCATACATATGTAGATATGTTGAGGTATCTGTCTATCTATATATCTATATGTTCTCCTTCAGACTCCCTCCCTGTAGGTTATTACAGAATGTTGAGTAGAGTTCTGTGTGCTATGCAGTAGGTCTGTTTTTATCTATTTTATACATAGTAGTGTGTATGTATATGTTCATCATCACCTCCTAATTTATCCCTCCCCTTTGGTAACCATAAATTTGTTTTCTATGTCTGTGAGTCTCTGTTTTAGAAATACGTTCAGTTACATCTTTTTTAGATTCTATATATCAGTGATATTATATGATACCACTTTCAATGAACTTTCAGGATCCCATGAAGTTGTGTCTAAAAAACACTGATTTCTTCCACTTAAAGATGAAAGAGCTGTGAGAGTGACTATCTTCAAAAATTTTAGACCACATATGCTTATCAGTAAAAATATTTTGAAAATTGTTGCAAAATATATTTACATGCTACTATGGTATGCTCTTGTAAAACATATACACAAAATAAAACATATACAAAATAAAAATAATGACTTGAAATCATTAAAGTTACACTTTCCTCCCCATATCCTAACAGATCATCTTCTGTGCCTTATTCTCCTTATGAAGACTAGAGATGTCAGATCTGACATTCCCAAACCTCATGACCAATTGCAAATAAAATAGGGATACAATCTACTCAGTGGTCCACCCATTCTACCGCCTTTATAAATGTTCAATCCAGTTCAGATGGTATCACTCTAGAACTGTGTTTTCAAGCAATGTACATGTTTATTTATAACAACAAAGTACAAATTTCTTGCCCTTCTAATTCTTGTGCAACAATAAAAAACCTATTTTACAAACCAAATATCCAAACTACAAAATCAATAAACACCGAAGTTGTCAGCATGAATTGATGGTGATGGATTTGTTGCTTTGAGGAAATTAAATTACCAGTTGCATCAACTAGGAATGATTTTACATGCATACAAAAACAAACAAGATTTACTGTTGTTGTTTAGTCGCTAAGTCATATTCCTCTTCTGCTATCCCATGGACTGTAGCCCGCCAGGCTCCTCTGTTCATGGGATTCTTCAGGCAAGAATACTGGAGCGGGTTGTCATTTCCTTCTCCAGGGGATCCTCCCAATTCAGGGATCCAAACCATGGCTCCCACATTGTCAGGCAGGCTCTTTACCTCTGAGCCACCAGGGAAGCCCAAATAAGATTTATAAAGGTTTAGAATAGGGCTCTGTTTCTTACATGGGAAGAAGTCTGTAGATAGACTGTGATGGCATTGTTTAAGCATTTAACAATGTCAAGGATTCTGTCTGGAAATCTTGTGGCTTGTCCTTCATGGTTGTATGAGAATAATAGTTACTTTTATTTTCAACAACACATTTCAACTTTGGACCAATTAACATGCTACTCACTATAATAGGACACAGCAATAGATAAAGCAAAAGGACTCATTGTTTTCACAAAAGTTATTTTCTGTGTATTTCCGACTGCCTTTACTGCTAAGTAATTGACTTAAGCTGATGCATACCAGACAGGCCCCATTGACAGTTTCATTATTTCAAATAAATGACCAAATTCGTCATTAACTCAAGACTGAGCCGCCCAAGGAATGGGACTGCTGAGTGTAAAAGATAAAGAACATCAAATAAACATTCCTCCTTGTTTCACAATATGCTGTTGGGAATATCTCAGCTTAGAATTCATTTTTAAGTGCATTTTTTCACAGTCTGTGTAAGTACAATGTCTTCCCATGTCATTTAAAAATTAAATAAATATTTAGGAACAAATGCATATTGTATTGGGCTTCCCAGGTGGCGCTCACTATAAAGAACCTGCTGCCAATGCAGGAGACGTAAGAGACACAGGTTTGAGCCCTGGGTGGGGAAGATTCCCTGGTGGAGGGAGTGGCAACCCCTCCAGGATTCTGGAGAATCCCATGGACAGAGGAACTGGCGGGATACAGTCCAGTCAGACACGACTACAGTGACTTGGTGTGTGCACACACACACACGACTGTATAACGGATGGACTGGATCATCATTGGAAAAGAAGGAAAGTGGACGGACGTGTGTGGGAGCCCTGACTGACACCTGTACAAGTACTAACTGAGAAGAGAGAGGTGACAGGTAGTCAGGGACCAGAGGGCGTGAAACCAGGAGAAATTTAAAAGATGCTGGATTTTATTTTCAGTGGGATAAGCAGCTTTTCGAGGGTATTCAACAGGATGGTGACATGATAGGAAATGTATTTGGAAAAGTTAAGTATGTTCTCCAAGATCAAATAACTTAGAAGTTGGTGAGGTTGTGATTCAAATGCAGGTCTGTTCTGCTCCAAAGATTGAGCTTTTAACAATCTATACTACAGAGGAACATTGCCTTATTTTTTATATTATTATCTGAATCAAATCCTAAACTCAAAGCTTGGGTTTGTGTCAAAGCTTATCTTGGCTTAAAGAGAGTCTGTTGTATCAGTAATAACATATTTTGGCTCTTTGAAATATATTATGAAACATGAAGACATAAAAAAAGGATATAATAAAAAACAACTCTCTATTGGAAAAAAATGTATTGAAAAGTTTACTATATTGAAAACATTTAAGCAAAATGACAGCCAAGAGTAATTCAGACATTAATTTATGTTAGTAGCATTTATACACTATGAATTATAATCTGAATTATTAAATCAAAATAATTCTGATTTTTTTCTTCAAAAATTTGTATAGAATAAAAATTGACCTGAGCATACTATGTACATAAATTCTTTATGAATTTTTCATATGTCTTCTCTTCTAGATAGTAATCAGGTATATGATTAGATATGTTGTAATCTGTAAGAAATTCTCATGTTGTATTTTCCTCCTGATTGGAAGAAAACTCATGAAAGAAACTGTTCCCTGTTCCTGCACAATTTGCAGTCTCAAGAAGATTGGATATTTCAAAGCAAAGCCTCATTCTGTTTTGAAATTTCTTCCACTATTTATTTATTCTGAAGTCATATTATTGCATTTTCCTTTCCCCCCTTTCTTCTGAGAAGCTAAGAGAGGAAAGTTTTATGGAAGAAAGTATCCTCAGAAGAAAATTTCACACTTATTTATTCAGTTAAATGGTATCTTTTATTGATGTGGCCTAATTTTTGTGCTTCCTGATTTTTCTATGAAGCAAAGAAAATAAAACTTTCTAAGTGGATGCAATAGTACCTCAAGGTTTCACAGACTTAGTTTATGTTTGCCTTAGTAAAAATTTGCCACAAATTTGCATGGTAACTACTGAGTCTATTCTTTCCTTTAATGTAGACCTGCATTTGCAAAGTACTTTATATAACTGTTTATATTTTGTCATGAGAACCATCCAGTCTGTGGTAAATATATATATATATATATATATATATAATTTATGTTATATATATACTTACACACACACACACACATATGTGGGCTTCCCAGGTGGTTCTGCCTGAGATGCAGGAGATGCAGGAAGACATGGGTTCCATCCCCAGGCGAGGAAGATCCCCCGGAGGAAGACACGGCAACCAACATCAATAATCTTGCCTGGAGAATCCCGTGGACAGAGGAGCCTGGAAGGCTACAGTCCATAGGGTAACAAAGAGTTGAAAAGAGCTGAAGCGACTGAACGTGCACATACACATATATGTGTATATAGATATAGATTTCATTCTCATGTTATTTCTCTATTTAACAGATTAAGGACAGTTCTTCATGCCAATAGATATACTTCTAAAGCATTATCACTGTGAACAATTTTAAAATAGTTCATTGTGTGAATATACTAAAGTTCATTTCAATAAACCCTTGTGTATGCTTATTGTATATTTAACCCTTACTGTTGTATATTTAAGTTGTTTTTATATTTAATTATGATTAAAAAGGAGCTTCCCAGGTGGCAGTAAAGAATCCATCTGTCAATGCAGGAGACACAAACGATATGGGTTGGATCCCTGGGTCAGAAAGATACCCTGGAGTAGGAAGTGGCAACCCATTCCAGTATTCTTGCCCAGAGAAGTCCATGGACAGAGGAGCCTGGCAGACTGCTGTCCATGGGGTTGCAAAGAGTCAGACGTGACCGAGCAACTGAGCACACATGATTGAAAAGACTATAACTAACAAAATCATAATTAATTTCATTTATCTAACAAATATTAAACTATTCATCCACAGACACACACACATAGTTGAAGCAATCTTTCCAAAAACAATTCTGCTTATATTTAAAGCTCGTTCAAGCTTTGGAGGTAAACTGTAGTTATTTGAGCAAAAGAACGAATCTCTTAAAAACGAGGCCTCTGGCGCTCTCTCGCCCCGCTGTATGCTTGCACACAGCCTCTCCAGCCACAGCCGGCGCCCGCCAGCTCCTTGCATCCGCCACGTGGCTTCCTGACTTAGGGGCTCTGCGCCTGCTGCTTCTCTGCTTGAAACCTGCTTTCTTCTCTTTCCGGGTTAACGCGTGCTCCTCACTCAGCTTCTAGCTTCAAGGGCCTTCCTGAGAGCAGCCTTCCTTACCTCTTTGACTGTGTTAGAAACACCTCTTAAAGGCGCTCGTATCGCCCTTGTATAGTGCTTGGCGTGGTTGCCGTGTCTGTATGACTTTTAACATGTCTCCAACACGAAACTCTAAATTCTTGAAAACAGGAACTTGTCATCATTGAATACTCAGTGTCTGGCACATTGACTGACAAACGTGTGTAGTATGTATGTGTGTAGGTGTCTGTGTGTGGAGAACATATTTGTCAAGTAAAATATACATATGCTAAATATTATGCTAATTTATATATGCATATGAATGTTTAAGTATGAATACATTTCTAGAAGTGTCTAAGGATATGCATACTTTTGCATTTTAATACACATAATCAATTTGCTTTCAAGAAATGTTTTACCCAATTAAAATCCCAAGATAGATGTACAAGGATAAGAACCCTTTACCCTGAAACCCCCAAAATACTTATAATTGGCATTGTCAATAATTTTCATTTTTTATTTCTAGTAAGAAGAGGATTTGTTTATGTTTATTGATCATTTGTACTTATTGCATAAATTATCAGATTTAAATATTTCAGCATCATTTTACAAATAAAATGTATAGACTCATATGGTGCGACAAACTTCTTGTTGAGGATCTTCATAACTTTTCAGATTTTGTGTTTCCATTTGAATAAAATTATGAAAAGAAATTACAGAGGTGTATTCTGGCCATATGGAGAATCACCATATAATCAGTGTCAGTAAATGCTTTTATTACCAATGTTTGCTTTATGATGAGAAAAAGGAACTTGATACAACTTTCCTTATCAGTCATGAGAAAAGAACAAAATACACTTAGTAATGAAGCGATGCTTTTATCCTAATGAAGACTGATGGAGTGTGGTGTGCGTGATCAGTAATGATTCCACGGTGATGGTGTTACTCACTCAGTCATGCCTGACTCTCTGAGACCCCATGGACTGTAGCCCAGCAGTTTCCTCTGTCCATGAAATTCTCCAGGCAAGAATACTGGAGTGGGTTGCCATTCCCTTCTCCAAAGGATCTTCCCAACCCAGGGATTGAAGCTGGGTCTCTTGGTTTGCAGGCAGATTCTTTACCGTCTGAGCCACCAGGGGAAGCCCATGGCTATGTAAAAAGAGAAAACTTCTGGGAGGACTCAAAAAAAGAAATTTTCATAAGTACTATAGTTATATTATGGATTTCCCTGGTGGTTCAGCAATAAAGAATCTGCCTGCAATGCAGGAGACACAGGAGATGCAGGTTCAGTTCCTGGGTCGAAAGATCCCCTGGAGGAGGACATGGCAACCCACTGCAGTGATCCTGCCTGGAGAATTCTGTGGACAAAGGAGCCTGACGGGCTATGGTCCTTAGGGTCACAAAGAGTCAGACACAACTAAAGTGACAGAACACACACGTGCATAGTTATATTCTAAGAAGAGGTTTCGCTTCTGTAAAATAGCATCAATTTTCATATTAAATCATAATCATTAGCTTCGAGTTTATGGTTGATATAAAGATTTTTTTTTATTATTTAGTTTAAAAATCTGGCATGGTTACCTAGCTGTTGTTGTTTAGTTGCCAAGATGTGTCTGACTGTCTTGTGAACTCATGGGCTGGATGTAACCTGACAGATTCCTCGATCCATGGGATTCCCCAGGCAAGAATACTGGAGTGGGTTGCCATGCCCTTCTTAAGGGGTTCTTCCCAACCCAGGGATCAAACCCATGTCTCCTGCATTGCAGCCCGATTCTTTCCCAATGTGTCACCAGGCAAGTCTTTTGTTACCTAGTATAGGATTTATATATCAAGTTTGTATTTGTTTTTATTTACCAATATATAATTAATCCTAGTTGATATTAGGAGTTCCAAAGAATATTTTCCTTTTAAAATATGTCCTTTCACTATTCAACTCTGTGAAGTGCAATCATAGATCAACATAATTTGAATTAAAATCTACAGTGAACACGCATCTAATGAATTGTGAAGAAAAAAACATCAACTATTGTTAAGATGAACATAAACTTTGTTGCTCAAATTTTGAAAATGAAAGGGAGTGCTATTGGTAATTATGCCAGAACAATAGGTGTAAGCCTAACCAGTCCTGGGCAGACTGTCTTGTTTGGTGACCCAAAGTATATAATTGGTTTCGTAGTAACTTTTTGTCATGTATTATAAAAATCATGTATTAGCAACCTCAGATATGCAGATGACACCACCCTTATGGCAGAAAGTGAAGAAGAACTAATGAGCCTTTTGATGAAAGTGAAAGAAGAGAGTGAAAAATATAGACTTAACTAGTTCAGTAGTGGTCTGGCACCAGACCTGGGCTTAATAATCAAGGGATGTTGGCCTTTGGGATCTGACTCAAGGAATTAAAGAAAGACAGGCAATAGAAGTATTTTATAAAATGGTTATATTTGAAAATGAATAGAAAGAAAAAATGAATTACCTATAAAACCAAGTAAGCCAAGAAAAAAAGCAGGCAGAATGTGATATGAACTTTTGAAATAAATGAGATTCCAAGCATAATTTGCCAGTCCCATTAATTTCCCTGTAGAGAGGAACCACACCAAGAACACACCTTCAGCTTGGCTTTAAATGCCATCTGTGAGCAGGGCGTCCAATTCCTATCTCTGGATCCAGCTCTCCCCTGAACTCCAGAATCCTACGTCCAACTCTCTGCTTGATGTGCAGAAGACATTGCAAAATTAACATAGACTATCTTACCCTGCTCAAATTTTCATAACAAAATGCCAAAGCCTGAGTGGTTTAAACAACAGAAATTTATCTTCTTATTGTTCTAGAGGATGGGAAGTTCAAGATCAAAGATATAGCCAATGTAGTTTCTGGTGAGAGCTTTCTTTCTGGCCAGCTACCTTCTTTCTGTTTCCCCGTGTGGTGCAGAGAGAGAGAGACAATGCATGTGCTTCAGCAAACAAGTTCTGATCTCTTCTTTTAAGGATACAAATCCCATCATGAGGGCTCCACACTCATGACTTCATCTAATCCTAATTATTTCTGAAAGGCCCCACCTCCAAATGCCATCACACTATGGGCAGGACATGAAATTGTGAATCTGGGGAGACACAAACATTCAGTACATAATACATGCTAAGCTTTTTATATACTCTTCAACAAACTGACTACTCTCTTGAAAAAGTAGTCTTAGTCGCCCAGTCATGTTCAACTCTTTGTGACCCTATGGACTGTCACTTTCCAGGATTTCTGTCCGTGGAATTCTTCAGGCAAGAACACTGGATTGGGATGCCATTTCCTTCTCCAAGGGATCTTCCCAACCAGGAATCAAACCCTGGTCTCCTGCACTGCAGGCTGGTTCTCTACCATCTGAGCCACCAGGAAAGCTGGCTTCAGCTTATTTCCAAATACTTTCCCTTGTTTTCTCAAGTCATCTGTAAGCTGGCCAGATTTCATCATACCAGTGGTAGCATTGTGCATGAGTTCTTGCATGTTTGAAAATGTATGATTTTTGCCTTTATTCTTGAGCAGTGACTTAATACAAAATTCTTGAATCATATTTCCATTCCTGAATATCTGCTTAAGATTGCTTTACTGTTTTCTGGTATTAAATGTTGCCATTCAGAAATCCAAGAGCAGGTTAATTTTTAGTCTCAGTAGGTGACTTTTTTTAAACCTTGCAGTCTGATAATTTTATAAATATATAACCTGATGTTGATTATTCTGTATCAATTATTTCTCAGATATAGCTCAGTGTTCAGTATTCAGATCCTGGTGTGTCCCCAGGCCAGAACACCAGAGTGGGTAGCCTTTCCCTTCTCCAGGGGATCTTCCCAACCCAGGGATTGAACTAGGGTCCCCTACATTGCAGACAGATTCTTTACCAACTGAGCTATGAGGGAAGCCCCATTCAGATTCTAATGTGTCAAATATTTTTAATTCCAGTTAAATTGTATTCTTCTCCAGTTACAACATATAACCACATGCTTCATCCTCAGTATGTGTCCTCCATTAGTATTTTCTCCGATTTTCTAAAATTTTTATGCATTTTGAAATTCATTTTGTTCGTCTGTCTTCCATGTCCCCACCTGGGATTTCAGCACTGTCTATGTAAATTATTGGCTATATTTTAATCATCAAGGTAAGTTGAATTTAACAAAGTTTATATCTTTGCTTATTCTTATGTATATATCTTTGACTTCTTAAAACTAAACCAATATTTTCACTTGGTTTTTTCAAATCATCAATATGTTCTTATTTGCCTGACATAATTGTTTTGATAATTCCCCATCTTGTTTATGTATATTAATTTCCTTTCTCCAGGTTCCTTTACACTTCTTTCTTCTTTTTCTCAAACTTCTTACGCATTTTCGCCTAACTCCATGATTGCTTTCTTCTAGTTATTACCCATCTTTTAATGTAGTCAGTTCTATCTGAATCAACTTACTGTATAAGCAAAGGCAGAAAACAATGAAGAGATAAAGTAGGGGAATCAGGAAAATATATTTTAGTTATGGTGTCTCAGAACCTTTATGCCAAATACTCTTGCGTTTTTGTCTTAGGGACACGATTTACCCCATCTTCTTAGCTGTCCCTTGGGAAGAGGGGAAGACTTGTGAGAATCACAGCAGAATCCCCTGTCACTGTTTTTTGTGTATGGGCTTAGCATTTGCCCTCATGTTTGTAGCTGCCTGTGATCAGCAGCTTCAGAGTAAATAGCCTCCATCTGTTTCCCACCCTAGGAAATAGACTGTTTTCCTCTTAGAGAGGTGACATAGCTCTTCTGATGCAGCTTTATCTTCTTGTGATGTATACTGGACTCAGAGATAATCTCTCAAGTCATCCCTCCCCAACGGTACATGGACCAAGTACAGGGTCATTGATGAGGCCCTTTTACTTTAGAAAAATTCTGAAATTCGCACTAGAGCTACAGAGGTGTATATCTTTCTTGGCTTTCACCTTCAAATTAACCCAAATTTCAATTTTTTGTCATTGAGCATTGATTGTGGCTGTTTTCTAGTTCATTGGAGGTGGTGTTTGCAATTATTTTATTCTTTGAAATGTTTGGCTGATTTCAAAGAGAAGAAGGAATAGAAATGTCTCTATTCTTTCATCTTTAACTGGAAGTTTGATTCAAAGGATTTACAAATAAAAATATGAAGCCAATTATTGAGAAATTCAAAATCTAATCATAGAAAATCATAATCCTTGAACAATTTTAATTTTCATATGTTTTATGGCATAATATTCAATAGCTCACTTATTTTTAATGGCTTTTTCAGCTCTTATTATAAAATAGTTTTTTAAGCAAAAACATGCATGTGTTTTCAATCCAATCCAAAAGAAAGGTAATGTCAAAGAATGCTCAAACTACCACACAATTGCACTCATCTCACATGCTAGTAAAGTAATGCTCAAAATTCTCCAAACCAGGCTTCAGCAATACGTGAACTGTGAATTTCCAGATGTTCAAGCTCATTTTAGAAATGGCAGAGGAACCAGAGATCAAATTGCCAACATCTGCTGGATCATCAAAAAAGCAAGAGAGCTCCAGAAAAACATCTATTTCTGCCCTATTGACTATGCCAAAGCCTTTGACTGTGTGGATCACAATAAACTGTGGAAAATTCTGAAAGAGATGGGCATACAAGACCACCTGACCTACCTCTTGAGAAACTTGTATGCAGGTCAGGAAGTAACAGTTAGAACTGGAAATGGAACAACAGACTGGTTCCAAACAGGAAAAGGAGTACATCAAGGCTGTATATTGTCACCCTGCTTATTTAACTTATATACAGAGTACATCATGAGAAATGCTGGGCTGGAAGAAGCACAAGCTGGAATCAAGATTGCCAGGAGAAATATCAATAACCTCAGATATGCAGATGACACCACCCTTATGGCAGAAAGTGAAGAAGAACTAATGAGCCTTTTGATGAAAGTGAAAAAAGAGAGTGAAAAAGTTGGCTTAAAGCTCAACATTCAGAAAACTAAGATCATGGCATCCGGTCCCATCACTTCATGGCAAATAGATGGGGAAACTGGCTGACTTTATTTTTCTGGGCTCCAAAATCACTGCAGATGATGATTGAAGCCATGAAATTAAAAGATGCTTGCTCCTTGGAAGGAAAGTTATGACCAACCTAGACAGCATATTAAAAAGCAGAGACATTACTTTGCTAACAAAGGTCCATCTGGTCAAGGCTATGGTTTTTCCATTGGTCGTGTATGGATGTGAGATTTGGACTATAAAGAAAGCTGAGTGCTGAAAAATTGATGCTTTTGAACTGTGGTTTTGGAGAAGACTCTTGAGAGTCCCTTGGACTGCAAGGAGATCCAACCAGTCCATCCTAAAGGAGATCAGTCCTGGGTGTTCATTGGAAGGACTGATGCTGAAGCTGAAACTCCAATACTTTGGCCACCTCATGCAAAGAGTTGACTCATTGGAAAAGACCCTGATGCTGGGAAAGATGGAGGGCTGGGGGAGAAGGGGATGACAGAGGATGAGATGGCTGGATGGCATCACTGACTCGATAGACATGGGTTTGGGTAAACTCTGGGAGTTGGTGATGAACAGGGAGGCCTGGGATGCTGCGATTCATGGGGTCGCAAAGAGTTGGACACGACCGAGCAACTGAACTGAACTGAAGCAAAATTTACAATCTTATATCACATAAAGCAGCTGAATTTATGTTTTATTCTGGAGAAATTGAAAAATTCAAATGAAAATGATAATGCAATACTGTTCACTACTTATTGACAGAATTTTATAAAGTTTGATAATTCTAAGCTTTAATGAGCATAACATAGGAAACTCTGATACCACTGACCACCTCAATGCTACTCGTTACATAAATCCTTAAAAAGAATTCTTTTTTATATAGACAAGACAAATAAGAGGATTTTCATTCTAATCTTATTGTGATATCAAAACATTGACAACCAATTAAAAGTGGCTTAAGTGAAAAAAAAAAGGATAAATAAATTGTAGCAAATAAAACATTGGCACATTATATACCAATTAAAATTAATGAAATAAAAGTACATGTAATAACATGGATTCATCTCAAAAATGTAAATGAGTGAAAAAGAAAATTGAGGAAGAGTAGGTAGAGTAGGTTGCCATTTGAATAAAATTTAAAATAGTATAAAAAATACTCTTTCTATCAGATAGCTTTTGATCAGGAAATTAAAAGCCACATTATATTCAAGTATTAATAATTCTAATGCAAGATATTAGAGGTGTACAAAATAATTGAAAAGACTGGAGGAGTACAGTAAGGAATTCATTAGCGATGATTAGTTAGTGGTAACAACAGGGCTGTTATTTTTCATGACGTTATTCAGAAAACACTGAAAGTCTCAGGACTCAAGGAAAAGCCGTGGCTATCCCAGCAACCAAACACTGATTCTCAAGAAGCTTTCACTTGGTAACTTAGTTGCCTGCAGAACTAAGCAGGGGAGCTTGCCGGAAAGCTCTTGTGGTCTTCTTGTTTGCAGCCTACCCAGTGTCTTTCTGAAAGAGCCTCCAAAGGATCCTATCCACATTTGCTTTCCTACCTTCCAAATGTCACTCGAGTGCTTCTCCCTGGCAAATGTTAACCCAGAACCATGCCGAAAAAGGCACTTTGTGAAAGCTTGTTCCTGGTCTCCCTCTGCAACTCAGAGTCCTCTGGACACCTTGAAAGTGATGGCAGTTATGCCTTACTGACCAAATATCCAGCCTAATATTCTTGTTGGATAAAAAAGAATGAAATAAATTGTTTAAAAATAAGATGATAAGCACAATGTAGTGCTTACTCCATTACTTTTGAGCAGGAAGATACTCAAAGTAAAATCATTTCAAGGCTAAGTGGAGAACCTGTCAGTCTTCGAATCAGATTCCATTGCAGTTTCTACTGACTAGAGTTGTTAAGCCACATTTCAAACACATGTGTAAACACTGTAAATTGATGGTGTCACTTATCATCTAAGCTTTGTTTTATGTTTTGAATTTAGCCAAGTAAACAAAATTTTCTAATCTTCCAGATTCTCTGATAAAGAAGGAATACAATTGTCTCTAGTCTGAAGGACTTCGCATCTGTGACTCTATCCACTGTCACGGAGATTCCTGATGACTTAATTCTGCATAAGATGAGGAGGATAATAAGTGGATATAACTAAATACGCCAGTGTGTGCGTCGTTTGAGAATGACGTTAGGATTTTGCAGGCAGATCACATTTAGCAGTCCATGGGTCGCAAAGCGTCGGACACGACTGAGCAACTAAACCCAGGCACAGCCGCAGCGCACGTAACCTTAGACTGCACTTGAACAGGAAGGCTGCATAACCTCTTAAAGTCGATCAAAGGGCCAAACACTCACTTTGTTCGAGTTTCTAGCGTGTATACATTTCCTTATCTCATTTCATTAGATAAGACAAAAAAATAAAGAGAATGTAAGGAGCAGTGGGGCTGTGTGAGGCTGTGTGAGATCCTATCGAGGACCCTTTCTCAATCATAAGAAAGTACTTTTACGTTTTTCTACTGCAGTTTAATTTAATCCAAACTCCTTTCTCCCATCCTGCATCTGGTCTCCATAATTACTGACATAGTTTTCTCACAGGGTTTTTATTTTGGCCTCTGACATTGATCACTTTTTTCCCAAAAAGATAATATCCTATTTCCTATAACTTTTATAACATTTAGAACAATTTTAAACTTTAAAAATATTGATGCGCTTTAACAAGTTTAAAACCACACAGGTTAAATATTCATGATATAAGTATGTACGTTTCTCTCTAAGTATGCCTGGAGAATTCCTCGGACAGAGGAGCCTGGTGAGCTACAGTCCATGTGGTCACAGAGTCAGGTAGGACTGAAATGACTTAGCACGCATGCATGCTTCTGTAAGACAGCTAAGTGTCAAATTCTTAAGTAACTTCTATCAGTCCTTTTGTAAGTTTCTTCACGTTCCTAAGAATTTGCTCATTTTTTCTAAGAGTGCAAAGAAGAACATTACAAACTATAGTGTTGAGAAGTGAAAACATAGCAATGCTATAATCGTTGCTTTGTATTAGTGTGACTGTTCAAATAGACTGAGGCAAAAACTGTTCAAAATAAAGTAGTCAGTCAATCAAGATGGACTGAAAACCAGTCGTCTTTAATAGAAGGCAAAAGGAGAGAAGCTTTTAACTGGCTATAGCTACAGATGTCAACAGAAAAACCAGTGACTTGAAAACAACCCGTGAGAGAGGGATTCCTACTGCTGGCCACTTGTAAACATGTGCGCATTTTCCCTTGTTCAGACAAAAGTAGCCGAGGAAAGTATGGGCTGGACAGTTGCCATGCTCTGTCAAAAGAGGTTGTGGCCGTAGTTTGCAGCAAATGAAAAGCAGACAGAAAGAAAATCATCTAGCTTCAGATTTTCCTCAGTTTACAGTGAACATCTGGAAAAATTAAGAGAAGTAAAGCAGTTTATCTCATTCAAGCCTTTGATAACTTGCAAAGCTCTCCTAGTAATAACTAACCTGGAATTTAAGCTTTGTATAACGTGTTTTCATGTTACACTACTTCCAAATAAAATGCTTGAGCATAGGCATTCAACTGGAATACTGTATGGAACGCTTAAAATTTATTCTATTTATTTATTCAAAAGCATGTTCTCTTCACTCCATTAAAAACACAACAAAACAGCAATAAGTGAAATGACAAGAGAAAATCTCATAATAAAAACTGACATATGGTATTTAATAGAAAGATGTTAGATACAGTTGTCCTAAACAGATTGACATGAGACCAAATATATTTTAAGAGGATAAGCTTAAACCCAAGAACCTTAAATTTAGACATGTTCAGCCTCATGAAAATTCCCAGCTCTTTCATCGTCCCTGTATACATCCGATATTCCCCAGCAATTAGACAAAAGGACATAGGAAGTAAAATATTCACTTAATGATAGCTGTTTTACACATAAGATAATTAAGCATAAATTATGCCTTTCAGTATTCAAAGTGGTCTCTCCACTTGTTATGAAGACATAAAGAACTCAAGAGCTGAGGCCAAAAAATGCATTTAATGTAGCTCATTGGAACTGTGGTCCAAGAGGCAGAGTTCTTCAGAGACCGTTGTACCCCACCACACTGTCCTCCGCAGAGTTATAATGAAGGAAACATCGAGACTCCCCCAGTTGATGGCTTCTGTGATTTCTTGGTCTTCAGCTTCCGTAGTGCCCATGGTGCAGACCGGCTGAGAGAAGGCTGACTAACTTCAGTTCTGAAGCAGACACACAGCTGGCCAGAGCCATAGCAGTTGTTCCGAAATCAACTCTGACCTAGAGAAGATTTCAGTGCAAGTCAGATAATATAGCTAATTGTTCAGAGAGCGGTGCTGCAGAGTGGAGAAAGCGTAAAGGTCCTCTGAGCTAACTGAACTTCCGAGTTTCTTTTTCTACTCAACACTTGTTTTTGAAATTACAGTTTATGTTTCATAATTCTCATACTGTGTGCATGCGTGCATGCAGGCTGTCTCCTCAGTCGTGTCTGACTCTTTGTGACCCCGTGGACTGTAATGCACCAGGCTCCTCTGTCCACGGGGTTCCCCAGGCGAGAATTCTGGAGCGGGCTGCCAGGCCCTCCTCCAGGGGATCTTCCCCACTCAGGGATACTGAGCCCACATCTCTCGCCTCCTGCACTGGCAGGTGGTTCTTTACCGCTAGTACCATGTGGAAAGCACTCAGAGCACATAAAGAAGTTGAATAACATCTATTCATTCATTATTCTAACAAGCATTTATTGTGTGCCTTTTATATGGGGAGCACTGCTTTAGGTATAGAGGTACTGCAGTGACACAAACAAGCTCTGTTCTCATGTAGCTTCCCTTCCAGTGGGAGAAGCACAGCAATGAGCAATTCACGTTTCAGATAGAGGTGAATTATACTGATATAATAATGGAATAGAGAGTACTCAGGGCTTGGAGGATAACATAGTTAAGATATGGTTGTCAGGCAAGTCTTCTGAGAGAAGATGACATTTGAACTAAGTTCTAACCAAGGGAAAGGGGCCGGTCATGCAAGGACGTGAGACAAGAATATTTGACACAGAGAGAAAGGCAGGTGCAAATGCCTGGATGCAGTTGCAGGAATAAGATAAGTGTCCTGCAAGAGGAGAGGAAAGCCACTGTTTCTTGAGCATAGTAAGATTGAAGGATGTAATTTGAAATACACTTAAAGATATGGGCAAATTATGTAGGACCTTAAGACTATATTATAAGGAAATGGAAACCTTTGAAGGATTTCAAGCAGGGAACCTATAGGATTTCCTAGAACCTACTATAATGCACAAGAAGCTCATCTCAATGCTCTGTGATTGCCTGGATGGGAGGGACGGCAAGTCAGGGAGGGAAGGTAGAAGAGGGAGGGACACCCCAGGAGCCGGCTGGGTTACCGTCCACAGGCTCACAGAGTCAGACGGGACCGAAGACACTTACACAGCTTAGCATAGAGCACGCAGCTGATCCACCTCACTGCACAGACAGCAGAAGCCGACACAGCATTGTAAAGCAACCGTGCTACAATAAAGAAATAAAAATGAAAAAAAGAAGGAAGTAGACGGGGCAAGCCAGGGTAGAACCAAGGGGACAAGGTTGGAGTGTTTCAGTAGCTCAGGTGAGAGAGGATGTTAGCTTGTCAAAAGTGAGCATGGAGGTAAGACAAGGGGGCAGATTAGTATTACATATATTTTGAAGGTATAGTCCCAAGGCCATATTTGTTTATTGAGTGTGATGATGAGACGCAAAAGACAAGTTAAGATTATATCAAACTCAGATTCCCAAGTCAAGTAATTGAATGAATTACTCATATGGAAAAGACCAAAGTACTAAGACCGAGGACAGACAGGACTAAGACTGGGAATACCATCCTGTTTGTGTGTGTTCGATTTGATTTTTTTTCCTCTGTGGAGTATCAAGTGGGTAGATATAAGAATCTTAGAGTTCAGGGGAAACATCTAAGTCTGGAGTAATAACATTTCATTGGCACAGAGGTGTTATTTAACATTGTTAAACAAAATAAGATTACCTAGGTTAGAGACACAGAAAACAGAATAAGGACTGGAGCTGAAATGTAAAGATATGGACATTCAGAAGTTGAAAAGGATGTAGGCCAGCAAAAGAGAGAGAAGAGAACAAGTTTGCAAAATGAAAATCAGGACATTTTAATATTAGCAAATGATGTACTATTTCAAAATTGATGCAGACTCTTACTTCTCAATAAATCCATTGCTTCCAACTTTTTCCAAACCGCCTCTATCTTGACTGAATTGCTAGAATACCTTCCTGCTTCCACCCTTCTTCCTCAAGAAGCCAGGTGATCCTGTTAATACATCCGACAGATGACGCTCAAAATTTTGCCTTGGACTTCCATCTCACCTGAGGCTAAATTCACCTCTTCCCGTGTTCTCGAGGCCTTCAACAGTTTGCACCAGTATTGTCCTCCCCTCTCCTCCCCAGACCCGTTCTCCTTGTACCTCACTAGCCTCGTCAACATCCCTCAGGCAGAGCTGGCCCATTCCCACCTCAGCTCTTTTCACGGATCACCATTCTGCCCAGAAAACTCTTCCCCCGCAAATCATCATGTTTTCTCACTTCCTTCAGGTTCTTTGGCTGTGTTCACTCTTGTAGAATGATCTTCCTGAACATCCTGTTTAAAATGACACCCACCCCAACTCTCCTTAATTTACTTCCCTGCTTCTTTTTTCCATAGTATGAAACACTATCTGAGGCACTATAAGTTTTATTCTTTTTTTTTTTCCTTTTTTTCACTCCCTCCCGTCACCCTCTCCATCCCATCCCTCTCGGTTGATACAGAGCCCCTGTTTGAGTTTCCTGGGTCATCCAGCAAATTCCCGTTGGCTATTTTACACATGGTAATGTGAGTTTCCATGTTACTCTTCCCATACATCTCACCCTCTCCTCCCCTCTCCCCAAGGCCATGAGTCTATTCTCTATGTCTGTTTCTCCACTGTTGCCCTGTGAGTAAATTCTTCAGTATCATTTTTCTAGATTCCGTATATATGTGTTAGAATGTGATATTTCTCTTTCTCTTTCTGACTCACTTCACTCTGTATAATAGGTTCTAGGTTCATCCACCTCAGTAGAACTGACTCAAATGCATTCCTTTTTATGGCTGAGTAATATTCCATTGTGTATATGTACCACAACTTCTTTATCCACTCATCTGTTGATGGACATCTAGGTTGCTTCCATGTTCTAGCTATTGTAAATAGTGCTGCAATGAACAATGGGATACATGTGTCTCTTTCAATTTTGGTTTCCTCAGGGTATGTGCCTAGGAGTGGGATTGCTGGGTCATATGGTGGTTTTATTTTCAGTCTTTTAAGGAATCTCTATATTGTCTTCCATAGTGGCCATATCTATTTACATTCCCACCAAAGGTGCAAGAGTTTTCCCTTTTCTCCACACCCTTTCCAGCATTTATTGTTCGTAGACTATTTGATGAGGGCCATTCTCACCGGTGTGAGGTGATGCCTCATTTTTATTCATTTTATTTATAATATTGTTGCCTGTGCTTCCTATGAGGACAGGAATTTTTTTTGGACCTGAAACAATTCCTGGCATATAGGCAGTGAATAATTTTAATTAGGTAGAGCCTAGCAGAGGAAAGTATTATAGGAAGGAAGAATTCAACTCTATTGATTACTGCTGAGAGATCAGTTAAGATGCTATCATTTTATTTGGTAAGATAGTTGCCACTGATGACCTTGATGGAAGTCCTTTCAGAGAGAGGTGGAGATAGAAGCCTGCTAAATCCAGCTGAAGTTTGCTGAAGAGAAACAGGAAGGGAAGAAAAGGATAATCTGAATTTACACAACTTTTTAAAGTAGTTTTGCTTTTGGTTTCAGCAGAGAATAAAGTAGTGGCTAAAGAGGTATTGAATAAAATTTATGTTTCCAAGTTGGAAAGATCCAGGAAGGAAGAGCAGTTGATGATACAGAAGAACAAAATAGCAGATGAAAAATCCTTGAGTAGGCAAACAGGATGATTTACTTTATTGTTGAGTAGATACTACACATTGACAAGCAACTATATGCCAAAAGACAACTTGAGGAGAGCATGTGTATATCTTCCACTGTAACTAGAGAGAAAGAAAGTGTAAAAGTGTTAGCTGCTAAGTGGTGTTTGACTCTTCGCAACTCCATGGGCTGTGACCTGCCAGACTCCTTTGTTCATGGAATTCTCCAGGCAACAACCTGGAGTGGGTTGCCGTGCCCGCCCGACCCAGGGGATCTTCCCAACCCAGGGTTCAAACCCAGGTCTCCAGCATTGCAGGAAGATTCTTTACTGTCTAAGCCACCAGGTAAACCATTTCTGCAATTATTGTTGAGGTCTTTCATGTGAAAGTCACCATAAATGTGTGTCAGTTCAGTTCAGTAACTCAGTCTTGTCCAACTCTTTGTGACCCCATGAACCGCAGCACACCAGGCCTCCCTGTCCATCACCAACTCCCAGAGTCCACCCAAATTCATGTCCATGAGTCCGTGATGCCATCCAACTATTTCATCCTCTGTCATCCCCTTCTTCTCATGCCCTCAATCCCTCCCAGCATCAGGGTCTTTTCAAACGAGTCAGCCCTTCCCATCAGGTGGCCAAAGTATTGGAGTTTCAGCTTCAGCATCAGTCCTTCCAATGAACACCCAGGGCTGATCTCCTTTAGGATGGACTGGTTGGATCTCCTTGCAGTCCAAGGGACTCTCAAGAGTCTTCTCCAAAATCACAGTTCAAAAGCATCAATTTTTCAGCATTCAGCTTTCTTTATAGTCCAACTCTCACATGACTACTGGAAAAACCATAGCCTTGACTAGACGGACCTTTGTTGGCAAAGTAATGTCTCTGCTTTTTAATATGCTGTCTAGGTTGGTCATAACTTTCCTTCCAAGGAGCAAGCATCTTTTAATTTCATGGCTGCAATCACCATCTGCAGTGATTTTGGGGCCCTCCAAAATAAAGTCAGCCACTGTTTCCACGTTTTCCCCATCTATTTGCCATGAAGTGTTGGGACCAGATACCATGATCTTAGTTTTCTGAATGTTGAGCTTTAAGCCAACTTTTTCACACTCCTCTTTCACTTTCATCAAGAGGCTCGTTAGTTCTTTGCCTTCTGCCCTAAGGGTGGTGTCATCTGCATATCTGAGATTATTGAGATTTCTCCCGGCAATCTTGATTCCAGTTTGTGCTTCTTCCAGCCCAGCGTTTCTCATGACGTACTCTGCATACAAGTTAAACAAGCAGGGTGACAATATACAGCCTTGACATACTCCTTTTCCTATTTGGAACCAGTCTGTTGTTCCACGTCCAGTTCTAACTGTTGCTTCCTGACCTGCATACAGATTTCTGAAGAAGCAGGTCAGGTGGTCTGTTTTTCCCATCTCTGTCAGAATTTTCCACAGTTTATTGTGATCCACATTGTCAAAGGCTTTGGCATACTCAATAAAGCAAAAATAGGTGTTTTTTGGAACTCTCTTGCTTTTTTGATGATCAAGTGGATGTTAGCAATTTGATCTCTGGTTCCTCTGCCTTTTCTAAAACCAGCTTGAACATCTGGAAGTTCACGGTTCACGTATTGCTGAAACCTGGCTTGGAGAATTTTGAGAATTACTTTACTAGTGTGTGACATGAGTGCTATTGTACAGTAGTTTGAATATTCTTTGGCATTGCCTTTCTTTGGGATTGGAATGAAACCTGACTTTTTCCAGTCCTGTGGCCACTGCTGAGTTTTCTAAATTTGCTGGCATATTGAATGCAGCACTTTCACAGCCTCATCTTTCAGGATTTGAAATAGCTCAACTGGAATTCTAACACCTCTACTAGTTTTGTTCATAATGATGCTTCCTAAGGCCCACTTGACTTCACATTCCAGGATGTCTGGCTCTAGGTGAGTGATCACACCGTCATGATTATCTGGGTCATGAAGATCTTTTTTGTACGGTTCTTCTGTGTGTTCTTGCCACCTCTTCTTAATGTCTTCTGCTTCTGTTAGGTCCATACCATTTCTGTCCTTTATTGAACCCATCTTTGCATGAAATGTTCCCTTGGTATCTCTAATTTTCTTGAAGAGATCTCTAGTTTTTCCCATTCTGTTGCTTTCCTGTATTTCTTTGCATTGGTTGCTAAGGAAGGCTTTCTTATCTCTCCTTGCTATTCTCTGGAAATCTGCATTCATATGGGTACATCTCTCCTTTTCTCCTTTGCTTTTCACTTCTCTTCTTTTCACAGCTATTTGTAAGGCCTCCTCATAGAGCCATTTTGCTTTTCTGCATATCATTTTCTTGGGGATGGTCTTGATCCGTGTCTCCTGTACAATGTCACAAATCTCTGTCCATAGTTCATCAGACGCTCTGTCTATCAGATCTAGTCCCTTAAATCTATCTCATTTCCACTGTATAATCGTAAGGGATTTGATTTAAGTCATACCTGAATGGTCTAGTGGTTTTCCCTACCTTCTTCAATTTAACTCTGAATTTGGCAATAAGGAGTTCATGATCTAAGCCACAGTCAGCTCCCGGTCTTGTTTTTGCTGACTGTATAGAACTTCTCTATCTTTGGCTGTGAAGAATATAACCAATCTGATTTCCGTGTTGGCCATCTGGTGATGTCCATGTGTAGAGTCTTCTCTTGTGTTGTTGGAAGAGGGTGTTTGCTATGACTTGTGTGTTCTCTTGGCAGAACTCTATTAGCCTTTGCCCTGCTTCATTCCGTACTCCAAGGCCAAATTTGCCTGTTAATCCAACCATTTCTTGACCTCCTACCTTTGCATTCCAGTCGCCTATAATAAATGTGTGTACATGTGTATACATACATATATATATATATATATATATGCTTATGTATATGTATATATGCTTATGTGTATGTATGTGTGTGCGCACATGTATTCATTATACTAAGTCCTTTGAAGGAGGGAGATAAACAGAAACAGAGATGCTGAGCACAAAAGTCTGGACACCAAGAGGAGAAGTGGAGGGGATTGTTAGGATGAACTGGGAGATCAGGATTGACGTATACACACGACTGGTACCATATATAAAATAGATAAGTAATGAGAACCTACTGCATAGCACAAGGAAGTCTCCTCAGTGCCCTGTGGTGACCTAAACGGGAAGGAATCTAAAAAGAAGGGATATATGTGCACAAAATGCTGATTCAGTTTGTTGTATAGCAGAAACGACACATCGTGAAGCAACTATATGCCAATAAAAGTGAACTTACAAAAGAGGACATCAAAATGGAAGTGCTGACTGTGAAAAACAAATTTAAAATTACATAAAACGAAAAACAAAAGAAATTGTGTAGTAAGTTTTGGAGTCAGACATTTCAGATCTTGTCACCACCACTTACTGTAGGTATATTACCTTAGGCAAGTTATTTACCTTCTCTAATCCTCCGTTTCCTCCTTTTAAAATGAAGGGGATAGTATTTGCTCACAGATTATAGTCAGATGCATATGTGTATCACAGCTAACAGTGGTTTCCCAGGCAGCTCGGTGGTAAAGAATCTGCCTGCGAAGCAGGAGGCATGGGCTCGATCCCTAGGTCAGGAAGATCCGTGGAGAAGGAAAGGGCAACCAATTCCAGTGCTCTTGCCTGGGAAATCCCATGGACAGAGGAGCCGGGCGGGCTACAGTCCATGGGGTCACAAAAGAGTAGAATACAGCCTAGCAACTAAACAACAACTACAACAACAATCAAACCTAACACGATGCTTTATGAATAACAGATTCTCAGCAAGTCGTGCTTGTCATTATTGTTTTGTTTTCATTATTTTATTTTTTTTCCATTTATTTTTATTAGTTGGAGGCTAATTACTTTACAACATTGCAGTGGTTTTTGTCATACATTGACATGAATCAGCCATGGATTTACATGTATTCCCCATCCCGGTCCCCACTCCCACCTCCCTCTCCACCCAATCCCTCTGGGTCTTCCCAGTGCACCAGGCCCGAGCACTTGTCTCATGCATCCAACCTGGGCTGGTGATCTGTTTCACCCTAGATAATATACATGTTTCGATGCTGTTCTCTTGAAACATCCCACCCTCGCCTTCTCCCACAGAGGCCACAAGTCTGTTCTATACATCTGAGTCTCTTTTTCTGTTTTGCATATAGGGTTATCATTACCATCTTTCTAAATCCCATATATATGTGTTAGTATACTGTAATGGTCTTTATCTTTCTGGCTTACTTCGCTCTGTATAATGGGCTCCAGTTTCATCCATCTCATTAGAACTGATTCAAATGAATTCTTTTTAATGGTTGAGTAATATTCCATGGTGTATATGTACCACAGCTTCCTCATCCATTCGTCTGCTGATGGGCATCTAGGTTGCTTCCATGTCCTGGCTATTATAAACAGTGCTGTGATGAACATTGGGGTGCATGTGTCTCTTTCAGATCTGGTTTCCTTGGTGTGTATGCCCAGAAGTGGGATTGCTGGGTCATATGGCAGTTCTATTTCCAGCTTTTTAAGAAATCCCCACACTGTTTTCCATAGTGGCTGTACTAATTTGCATTCCCACCAACAGTGTAAGAGGGTTCCCTTTTCTCCACACCCTCTCCAGCATTCATTGCTTGTAGACTTTTGGATAGCAGCCATCCTGACTGGCGTGTAATGGTACCTCATTGTGGTTTTGATTTGCATTTCTCTGATAATGAGTGATGCTGAGCATCTTTTCATGTGTTTTTTTGCCATCCGTATGTCTTCCTTGGAGAAATGTCTGTTTAGTTCTTTGGCCCATTTTTTGATTGGGTCATTTATTTTTCTGGAGTTGAGCTGGAGGAGTTACTTGTATATTTTTGAGATTAATCCTTTGTCTGTTGCTTCGTTTAGTGAAACTCTCTCTGTTTGCAGATGACATGATCCTCTACATAGAAAACCCTAAAGACTCTACCAGAAAATTACTAGAGCTAATCAACAAATACATTAAAGTTGCAGGATATAAAATTGACACACAGAAATCTCTTGCATTCCTATACACTAACAATGAGAAAACAGAAAGAGAAATTAAGGAAACGATACCATTCACCATTGCAACAAAAAGAATAAAATACTTAGGAGTATATCTACCTAAAGAAACAAAAGACCTATACATAGAAAACTATAAAACACTGATGAAAGAAATCAAAGAGGACACAAACAGATGGAGAAATATACCGTGTTCATGGATTGGAAGAATCAATATTGTCAAAATGGCTATACTACCCAAAGCAATCTATAGATTCAATGCAATCCCTATCAAACTACCAACGGTATTTTTCACAGAACTAGAACAAATAATTTCACAATTTGTATGGAAATACAAAAAACCTTGAATAGCCAAAGTAACCTTGAGAAAGAAGAATGGAACTGGAGGAATCAACCTGCCTGACTTCAGACTCTACTACAAAGCCACAGTCATCAAGACAGTATGGTACTAGCACAAAGACAGAAATATGGATCAATGGAACAGAATAGAAAGCCCAGAGATAAATCCACAAACCTATGGTCACCTTATCTTCGACAATGGAGGCAAGGATATACAATGGAAAAAAGACAACCTCTTTAACAAGTGGTGCTGGGAAAACTGGTCAACCACCTGTAAAAGAATGAAACTAGAACACTTTCTAACACCATACACAAAAATAAACTCAAAATGGATTAAAGATCTAAATGTAAGACCAGAAACTATAAAACTCCTAGAGGAGAACATAGGCAAAACACTCTCCGACATAAATCACAGCAGGATCCTCTATGACCCACATCCCAGAATTTTAGAAACAAAAGCAAAAATAAACAAATGGGACCTAATGAAACTTAAAAGCTTTTGCACAACAAAGGAAACTATAAGCAAGGTGAAAAGACAGCCCTCAGATTGGGAGAAAATAATAGCAAATGTTTTCATTATTTTAAATGCTGCCTAAATTTATACTTCTGTATAAAGAAGATAATGCCTATCTTATGAGTTTTTAATGAGCATTAAAATATTGCTTTATAAAATACAGGTAAAATATCAATGCCAATCCCAGTTGAGTGAGTGAGTGAAAGTCACTCAGTTGTGTCCAACTCTTTGCAACTGCATGGACTATACTGTCCATGAATTTCTTTAGGTCAGAATACTAGAGTGGGTAGCCCTTCCCTTCTCCAAGGTATCTTCCCAACCCAGGGATTGAACCAAGGTCTCCTGCATTGCAGGTGGATTCTTTACCAGCTGAGCCACAAGGGAAGCCCATGAATACTGGAGTGGGTAGCCCTTCCCTTCTCCAGTGGTATCTTCCCGACCCAGAAATTGAACTGGGGTCTCTTACATTGCAGGCAGATTCTTTACCACCTGAGCTATTAGGGAAGCCCAATCCCAGCTAGAGTTATCAAAGCAAAAACAAGACAACTGTGCCGTTTCCAAGAAGGACCTTGAATCTCACTCTCTAGACTTTTAGTCATAATTATGTCATCCCAGATTAGAGAGTTACAGAAGTGTGTTAAATACAAAATGCAGCTGGATCAATGGGGAGACTGAAACATTTGAAAAGAAAAGTTTCATTAAGTTCATCAGAGTTAACTTTCCAACGCTTCCCTCACATAATCATAGTGTATCTTTCCACTCTAAATAATTGGGAAATTATTTAATTCTCAATGTTTTCACAGCAATATTTTTATTTGTGTCTTCAGAGAGAGTTTTACTCTGAATGTAACATCAAAGAGAAAAGTAACAACTATTGGCAATTAATTAAAGCAAAATGTGAAAATTGCTTTAATGTTTATAATTTGAAATATCTCATTCTGTGTACTCTTACACCTGCAATATTAATACTTACTGAATCCTTTGATCACATTCTGAAGCACTTAGAATACATTATTGTGCTTCTATTCTTTCATTTACCCATCTTTTTCTCAAATAGGTATCTTCTATATTAGTTAATCAATTCCATTTATCAAAGGTTAGTTCTCAATAACCTGGTTTGGATTCCTTGAAAAGAAAAACATTAATACAATCCTCATTGTTATGGAACTTAAAAAATATATTGAGGAATCACCCTATCTTATATATATAATTTTATACAAAAATATTAGTGGTGATGCAAGCTGCAAACAGTTACAGTACATGCTAAAAGCAAATGCACTCAACTAGTGATGAGAGTGAAGTGAGGATAATCCTTGTTCCTACTCAACATCTGTGTGCTGTTAATGCCCTAAATCCATATCTACAATGTGTAGAGTAAACCAGTTCACTCGTTTTCCCAGGACTTTTCTGACTTTAGCACCGAAAGTCCAGCAAGAAATCCTAAAACTTAAGTAAATAGGAAGAAACTGGTCAAACTTACAGCCTGTGCTCTCTCTTGAGATTTGACTGGACATCTCTGTGTCACAACCCACAAATGTCTTGTTCCCAGGAGGACCCAAATCTATTTGGTAAGATACTATACTGGTGGGTACGCATCATGATGAATTTGTCCAAACCCACAAAAATCTGCAACACCAAACTGAACCCTAATCAAACTACAAACTTTATATGATAGTGATGTGTCAATGTGGGTTTATCTATTTTAATGTTGTACCACTCAGGTGACAAATGTTGCCAGTGGGGGGGCCCTACACATGTGTAGGACTAGGGGATAAATCGGAAATTCCTGGACCTCCCATTCAACTATACAGTGAACCTAAAACTGCTCTTAAATAAAGTCCATGAAAACAACTTCTCTCTTTCTACCAAGGAAATAAGCTTGCTTTCTCTATATAAACATAATATATAAGTAAAATTAAATTCAAACAGTATAAAAAATTTCAAAAATAAAATCAACTGAAAGTCTTTAGTGATTTTTGTACACACTACCTAAACCACTTTTTATACACACTCACACTTCCTAAACCTGTTGAAGGGGACGACAGAGGATGAGATGGTTGGATGGCATCACCGAGCCAATGGCAAGAGTTTGAGCGAGTTGGTGAAGGACAGGGAAGTCTGGCATGCTGCAGTCCATGGAATCACAAAGAGCTGGACATGACTGAACGACTGAACTGAACTGACCTAAACCTAATCTCAGTTATGTGATTTAGTTCTTATTACTGAACTTTGCATTTTCTATTTCTGCAATCCCTATATGAGACATAAAAATCCAACCACACCAGAATCCCCATACCTGAAGAGTAGCTTTCAGAGAAGTCTGTGCATATTCCTTTAATAAATCTAGAAAAGACTGCCGATTTTCCTCCAATATCTTTTATTTCTTTATTCCTCACTAAAAGGATCCCAGAATACAGGACTGCTAGAAGAAAGACTATACTTCCCAGCCTCCTTGCAGCTGCATTTGCCTGTTCAACTAGGTTTGGGGCAAAGAGGTAAGAGAATATGTAAGGCTCAACTACTGAGAAGTGTCCCTGGAGGTGAGGGTCTTGCTTTCCCTTTTTCTTTTCTGCCTGATGTGTTGGGGTGTTGAGAGGCAGCAGTAGATGGATTTGACTGGAGGATGGTGAAACAGCTCAATAAAGGCTGATGCCTTAGAGGTATCTGAGCAACAGGGCTGGTTAAGGGGTCCTTTCTTTGTAACCTTACACAATCGCCACAATTTGGCATCCATACATGGACAAAGGTGCTTTTGAGGGAGCAGCATATTACAGCCATATACCAAGGGATCCAGATACCTTGCTGACACGTGAACTGGGTAATATTTAGGCCCCAGCTCTGGCTGTAGACTCTGTGACCCAGAAGCCTGCTCTAGTGCTGGTACTTGGGTGTGGTCTGGAAGACCCTGGAAAACACTCTCTGAGAAGTTCACCCAGACGAAAAAAGTCTCTGTGAAAGTCCAGATTTATAGCGAAGAAGTTCCAGCACTTCACTGGAGTGTATATACATACACATATTTGTGGGCTGGGATGCACTGACGCAGGTTAGAAGAACAATGTCACTTTACTTGCGCTACCCTTCCTTCACACAGCACAGCTAAGTGAGAACTCTTCTTGGACCGTGATCTCTTCCGTGGGGAAAGTGCGACTGTATAATTGAGTGCCCAGCTTTCCAACTGTGCGGGTGCTGCCGAAGAGTCCATTCCTTCCACGCTCTACCCTCAGAACTAAGGAGGGAGCTTCATGACTGAGGGCGGGCAGGAAGGAGCTGGAGCAGGGAGAGTGGGGAGGGGGTGTCGAGCCTCCCCCAAAGCGTTTGAAAGATGCAGACCCTACTAACTGTGTCTCATCAAGGAGCCTGACCTTGAGCCACTGAGATGGCAAAGGCTTGCTTTTCCTAACTGCCCTTGGCTTAGAGCAGTTAGTTCACTAAGAACTGAAACTAAGGAACCTTGATTAAGGCTTTGAAATTCACACCAGATAGATGTATTAAATGGGTTCATTTTTAGTGAGCTGTGATGTCAGGATGTGATTATTACTCAAGAAGAACCAAATCCATGTGAATCAAGATAAAAACCAGATGAAAAATTTTACTGATACTCTGGATTAAAATATTAAAATACTCCTCACATAAAAGTTTCACAAAAGAAGGATGCAACTGGAGTTGAACACATATCCTTACGAGTTTTAAAAAGAATATCTGTCTTCTAACAGCTTGAAACTATGCCCGTGCACAAAACTCTTAAACATCAGATAAACTCCATTTACTTTTGTAGGCCTCATGACAGGGTTTTGAAAATTGACAACAATCCACTTATATT
Source organism: Odocoileus virginianus (assembly GCF_023699985.2). Taxonomy (NCBI): domain Eukaryota; kingdom Metazoa; phylum Chordata; class Mammalia; order Artiodactyla; family Cervidae; genus Odocoileus; species Odocoileus virginianus. Next base: position 59,088,287 of record NC_069677.1, on the reverse strand, counting down.
ACGAATTAGCCTGGGCCAAATGGCAACCCACTCCAGTATTCTTGCCTGGAGAATCCCATGGACAGAGGAGCCTGGTGGGCTACAGTCCACGGGGTCGCAAAGAGTCAAATACGACTGAGCGACTTCACTTCCTTTCTTTTCTATATTACACGTTGGTATGTTAAGCCATTTTTGTGGTCAACCAAAAGTTGTGAAAATTGATTCCATCTCAACCAAAAGATGCAGTTGCTCCAATCATCTCTGTCTTCAACTGACCTTCTGAGTTGAAAGTTTCTTAAAAGTAATCCTGAAAAACTTCATAGTCCCTCTGCTAATTTTTGCTATACAATAATCTTCCCCAAAATTTGGTAGCTTAAAACATCATTTATTTTACTTCATAATTCTGTGTGTCATTGATTGAGACTGGGCCCATTCGGACAGCTCTATTGCTGGTCTTGGCATCGCTCAAGCACCTGAATGTAAGTGACAGGTCAGCTGTTTGTTAGATCTGGTTGGGGGTGCTGCTTGGCTGGGATAAACAGCTGTTCTGTGTGGTCTCTGATCATCTAGAAGGCAACCTGGGATTCTCCGCAGGAGCCTCAGGGTTCTAAAAATCAGTGAGACAGCACAAATGCCCCAGTGAATCATAACATTTTAAGTCTCTAATTGTGTCTCATTTGCTGCATCCCATTGACAAACTCCTCTTCATAGATCACAGCCTTGTCAAAAAACTAAGATCATGGGATCTGGTCCCATTACTTCATGACAGATAGATGGGGAAACAGTGGCTGATTTTATTTTTTTGGGCTCCAAAATCACTGCAGATGGTGACTGCAGCCATGAAATTAAAAGACACTTGCTCCTTGGAAGGAAAACTATGTCAAACCTAGATGGTGTATTAAAAAGTAGAAGCATCACTTTGCTGACAAAAGTCTCTGTAGTCGAAGCTATGGTTTTTCCCAGTAGTCATGTACAGATGTGAGACTTGAACCATAAAGAAGGCTGAGTGCCAAAGAATTGATGCTTTCAAATTGTGCTGCAGAAGACTTTTGAGCGTCCCTTGAACTGCAAGATCAAACCAGCCAATCCTAAAGGAAATCAACCCTGAATATTCATTGGAAGGACTGATGCTGAAGCTGAAGCTCCGATACTTTGGTCACCTGATGTGAAGACTTGACTCATTGGAAAAGATCAAGATGAAAGACTGAAGGCAGAAGGAGAGGAGGGAGGCAGCATCACTGACTCATCGGACTTGAGTTTGAGCAAACTTCAGGGGATAGTGGAGGACACCTGCTATGTGGTAATCCATGGGGTGGCAAAGAGTCAGACACAATTTAGCATCTGAACAACAACACCGTTGACAGAGTAAGTCACAGAGTCGAATCAGATTTAAGAATGCAGAGATAAATGCCACCTGCTAAGGAAAGGGGTCTGTTTCTAATTGTTGTTTATGTGTTTAGAGTTCTGTTATGGTGGTGTTTCGATTCTTAGTTTGTTTTCTTACCCTTCTTTCTCTTTCCTTCTCATCGTTATTTTTATCAACTCAGCTCTGAAGTCTTGTTTTCTTAAATTGACCAGATTCCTTGAGTGTCTTCTAAAGCTGTCACGGTCCAGTTTGTTTGTTTCTTAGGCTTGTTTTTCTGGCTTGCTGTTTCCCTCTTTCTGATTTTTCTGTATTGTGCTTGCCTTCCTCCCATGTTGGATCTTTCCTGTAGCTCGGACGGTAAATAATCCGTCTGCAGTGCAGGAGACCCAAGTTCAATCCCTGGGTCAGAAAGATCCTCTGGAGAAGGCAATGGCAATCCACTCCAGTGTTCTTGGCTGGAGAATCCCATGGACAGAGGAGCCTGGCGGGGGACAGTCCACGTGGTCACAAAGAGTCAGACACGCCTGAACAACTGCTACTCCTCTAAGGGAAGGAGTCGAAAAAATAGTGCCACTAGGCTTTGTTTGTTCATTTTTATTTTGCTTTTTCAGGGCAAGGATGTCAACAAAATAGAAGGTACAAGGTTTCATTTAAACAGAATTGAATAAAAATCTGATATATGCAAATCATTTCTGTATAAACCGTAAAATTGAAAAAAGCATCTTTTTCTAATGGAAGTCTGCAGACTAAAAGAAATGAGTATCTAAACGTCTAAACCTACCATAAGACTGGAAAGAAAATTAGTGCTGGACTTGAGCACAAGCACTGCTTTGTAGGTACCCAAAGCGTCATTTAGTTTGATGGTGGTAAACAGAGGAATTTTCATGGATGAAATAACAAATGTGCTGGACTAAGCAGATGACTTTAGGTAAAGAAAGAAAAGCATTTTAGACTGAAAGTATTTGGCCCATAAAATCATAGAGATGTGAACGTGAATGTGGTGATTAGTGAAATCATACATTTCATAACTTTCCAGCCAGGCTAATATCTTTCCTATCTATATCAGTTAAAAATGAATTTGACTGCAAATAAGACCAACTGTGGGCTTCCCGGGTAGCTCAGCTGGCAGAGACCCCGGTTCAATTCCTGGGTCAGGAAGTTCCACTGGAGAAGGGATAGGCTATCAACTCCAGTGTTCTTGGGCTTTCCTGGTGATTCAGATGGTAAAGAATCTGCCTGCAATATGGGAAACCTGGGTTCAATCCCTCGATTGGGATGATCCCCTGGAGGAGGGCATATCAACCCATGCCAGTATTCTTGTCTGGAGAATCCCCATAGACAGAGGAGCCTGGTGGGCTTCAGTCCGTGGGGTCACAAAGAGCTGGACAGTACTGAGCGACTAAGCCCAGCCCAGCCCAGCACAAAACAACATGTACTTTCTGGGGCTTAAACAAGTAAGGACTTCTTTTACCCCAAAGTGTCTGGTGACAGGTTGCTTTTAGATTTTTTTACATCATGCTTCACCACTTTTAGCTTATTAACTTTATTTTTTCAAGCTTTTTGTCTCATGGTTGAAGTGACTGAAAGTCGCTCAGTTGTGTCAGACTCTTAGCAATGCCGTGGACTTATGGAGTCCGTGGAATTTTCCAGGCCAGAACACTGGAGAGGGTAGCCTTTCCCTTCTCCAGGGGATCTTCCCAACCCAGGGATCAAACCCAGGTCTCCTGCACTGCAGGCAGGTTCTTTACCAGCTGAGCCCCAAGGGAAGCCCCTCATGGTTGAAAGTGGCTATTATACCTTCAAACACTATATTCAAGAAAGAAGGGAAATAAAGAAAGCTCTGCTGATGTAAGTGGGAAAAAAAAAAGTTCTCCTCAACCTTCTTAGGGTCTTTGGTTGGGTCTGAAAATCAAACTGACAAAGACAGATTATCAAGGGAAAAGCATACAAGTTTATTTAACATACATTTTATATGACACAGGAGGCTTTATAAGGAAAGGAAGACTGAGGAAACAGCTGAAGTGTTGTTTTGCTAGCTGAGTTTGGTGAAGAGTGGGCAGCCACGCAGAAACATGGTTGAACAACATGTAGGAGGTAAACGTAATAAACACGGAAGCTCAGCCAGATCTATTTGTTTGGATTCTTTTGGCATAATTTTGTGTTCAGAGGTAAAGATGTTGCTTTTCTGAAGGTATAGGGAGGGCATCTCTCTCCTGAAGATTTAAGATCTGTTTCATGGGAGAGAGGTGGGGGAAGGTCAGAGTGACCTTCTTGCTTCTGCTATTTCCTTAAACTCCTTGAGGTTAAAATATTTAGTGTGTGAAGGTACCATATTTTGGGATATTGTGTTCTGACCACCATCATCAGTCATATCTGTACTCTTATATCAGAAATGCAAAAGTTTGCCCCAGACTTTTCCAATAGATTTCACTCATATCATTGGCTAAAGCTGGGTCACCCAGACTCCCCTGCTGTACAAAAGTCTGGGAAATTAAGAGGACCAAATTTTTATATTGGTTTGAAACAATGAATATTCCACTCCTAAACTTGGCAAATGGCTGTCCTTAACCATGACCGAAAAGATTCTGTTAGTGAAGAAGGGGAAGTAATATCTGTTATATTATCCCGTAATATGCTTAACTGACTCTGTGCCTATATTTATGTTATTTTTCTAGAATGCAATGCCTTTCCTTATCTTCATCACTCTTCAAAGGCAGGCCAAAGTACCAACTCCTTTGGGAGGACTTTCTAGGTAATATGTTCCTAAAGGACTGGTCCTCTTTTGAACCTATATCACATAACATTGCCATTAATTACATTCTATCTTCAATTGCTTGCTAATTATTGTGTGTATAAATTTTCTCTCCTCAATGAAAATGTAAATATTGTTAAGGAAGCTAAAGACTGTAGATTATACTTTTATATTCTCTTTAATGCCCAGAAAAGTATTGGGCACATATGTTTATCAAAAATTGTTGATTATTATTCCATTGCAATTTTGCTTCACAAGTGTTTAGACTGCTAGAGTTGATTAACCCATGCCTCTTTCCTTCCTTTATGCAATAACTAAGTGCACTGAAAAAAGGATCTTTAATGAGCGTGGTAAATACTTATTGTCCATTCCATGTTCTTAAGCACAGGAAATCCATCTTTTTTCCAATCAGGTTTGGATGGTACTCTCTCTCCCTAGCTGATTCCTGGAAGGAATTCAAATTCAAGGCACAGACAATTATCCCTTGGCCTCGATCATTAACACAATCTGACCCAAGCCAAGCCAACAAGATTTGATTAGGATATTTATGATTAAAGTATTGGGACAGAGAAGCATTTTCTTCCTTTGGAGTCATGGAATTCCAAGAAATAGGCCTAAAACTCTTTCCTCCATGGAAAAATTTATGCCTTCAGGACCTAAAGAATTTTTTCCCCAGTTTTCACCATTCTTAGTAGATGAGAATAAAGCTAATCCAGAGGAGTGCAGAGCCAAAGGAGGGAAAGAAAAAAAAAATGAGTCCCAATAATACCATCTGAATTCCAGGATCAAGTCATCCCTGAAATCTGAATATTTCAATTGAGGAATACATTTCCTTTTGATAATTAATTCCTATTTGCCAACAAATCCCCTTTTTGGCTTAAACAACTTTCAGTTGTATTTCTGTCACTTGTAGCTGATCATGACATTTAGATTGATGTCCTTCACCCTTTGCTTTAGCCTCTTATTGGAACAGGCAGCTCAACATAGCCTGACAGGATGGAAGCAGCCTTGTCCTCTTAGTCAAAAACTTATCCTAATTCAGCCTCTGCCACATTCTAGCTTGGTGGTCTTACACCAATGTGTTGGATTGTGGTCGCCAACTTGGCACTACCATACATTTTCCAGAAATCCTGTCCCCACATGATTCTGAGTTAGAGTTGATGAAGAAACGAATTTGCATAAGATTTGGAAGCTAAAAGTAAGAAGGAGGACATTACTCTTGGAAGGCCATGCGGTCAGATGTGTCAGCCATGGGACAGGTGCACAGGCCCCCACTGGGCCCAGCTGGTCGGGGCTCTCCTCCTGCTTCGTGCATCACTGGTCTTTGTGACCGCCGGCTCTACCAGCCCCCATGGCCCCAAAACCACCACTACATGCTTGACAATGAGATTAAAGATGAGCCCATCTTCTCAACTGTTCCTGCAAGCTTTCACTTACTTTCCAAAGCCAGTGTTTCATTTGGATCTGGCTATGAACTGTATCTCTGACCTCTATTTCCCTCCTCCAGACCTGCACTTAAATACCGCTCCCACATTCCTGTAATTTCTATAGTAATTCCCTATTCACAAAGTCCTTGTAGTGATTCTGTTTTCTTTGCAGACCCAGTATAATAAGGCCAGTTATTTACTCTCTTAAGCCTTAGATGCTTTGCCGATAAAAAGTGGGTTGTCCAGTCTGACTCTTGCTTCTATAGTGAGACTCTGGTAGTAACGGGCCTGGGGTGGAAACTGTATACGCACAGCATTATTGTAGGCTGACTGTTGATCCTCGGAAGCAAGGGCCTTGGCTCCAACATATAGGACTTTGCTACCCTTCTTTCTTGTAGAGACAAACCCTCAAAAGACAAAAAAGAGAGTATTTTCTAATCTCAAAAACAAGTGTATGCCTTAGAAACTTTTTTTTAAAAAGCAATTGCAATTGAAATTTCCACTTAAAAACATGCTTATTTCTTGATCCTCTAATTTTTTTCTCCCTTCTGTTCTAGAAAGAATATTGAGGGTTCCTGATAAATCATTGACGTTAAAATATTCAATGTAACATTAAAATATTTCCCTCATTATTCTCATACAGATCACACAACTCCACCTCTTTGTATTGTGAACCTTTCTAATTCCATACTTATTCTTTGAGTGGAAAATATGAAAGGAATGAATTGTCAAATATGTCAGCTAGATAAATAGCTACTTTAAATGTTTTCAGAGATTTAGCTAGAGATTCAATCTTGCCCTTTTTATACATACAAAATCCTCCTGTATAGTTAATTGAAGATGATCTATATATATATGATATATATATGTGTATTTTTAAGCTACTGTCCTTTTAAATTTCATATACATCCTTAAAAATATATGCAAGCTACTATGAAGTTTTGTTTCTCAAATAGAACTCTGGCATTGGTTGAAAACTCTTAAACTGAACAGAAAGGTGATGGAGAAAGATGTATTTTCACTTGAGAACTGATGTTCTGAGGCAAGCCCCTCTTTCTGCTTGTAATAAAGTGTAAAAAGTAGGCATTCTCCCGTGAATGCTCCCTTCCTACACAGTGATTTCCATCAATGTATAATTAAAAGTGGATTTCCTTTTCCCTTTTGGTGGGAGGGAGGGGCTGGTAAACCTGCTTTAAGGAAGGGAGAACAAAGAGAAGTTTCATGAATTCCCCTGCAGAGAGTCTATCAGTTACAGTTCCTGGAGTCCGAATAGCTGCACCGTTCTAAAGAGGTCCAGGAAGAAAACAGTCAAGCAGGCGGCCCCAGCGAAATGCGACCGCATGCCAGCTAAGGGAGAAAGAAAAAGGCGGGGGAACCTACCTTCTGTTGGAAAAAGAACTAATGAAGCTGCTGTTGGAGCTGTCCACAGTGACACAGCGAGGCAGTGCACCCACGCACATTGTTCGGGCGCCAGCCACCCCGCTAATGGGAAGAGGAAGTGCTGTGGCTTCAAGGAGGTGGTGGCATCTGCTGCTTCTGGCGTTTACCTTGGGAAATCTCGGGGAGGGCACACTTTGGCTTGGATTGGCTCCCGGAAGTTAGTGCAAAAATGCAGAAGGTTGTCTCCTCCAGTCTTAAAGAAGAGATGGACTGGTGGGGGGTAAAATCCCATTGTCATTATAAATTGCTAATTAAATAATTATCAATTAGTTGGCAGACAGAACTCATTCCAATGTATTCCTTAGAGAGCCGTTAATAAAGAAAAACAGTCATTTTGGCTTTTTTCCCTATACAATATTCTTGCCTAGAGGTGCTAAATAAAGATAACGTGATATATTCTATGTTGGCTGTTTCACATAGACCATTATGCATTATTGATCAAAGATAAACACCAATTATGGCAAGCAAACATGAATTTCCATTATTCTAGCTACGTGGCATTAATTTTACTATATTAACTCATCGACTGGGTCATTTTTTAATGAACAGTCAATAGACTATTTATTTGCCAGCAAAGAAAAAAAAAATCCCAACACTGAATTTTCCGAGCTATTTTATAGAAACTATTTGGGAAAACAAAATGTCAACTGATATTAATTTTAAAATAAAGATTGTCTCTGCATTTTTAATTGCAAAAGTGTTTTATTTAAAACTCTAGGAATATTCATTCACTAATTATAAATGTAATTAAAAAATAATCATTTTAAAATGTAATTAAGAGAAAAAGAAACATTCAGAAGTAAAAAAAATATGTTACACATATAATATATACACATACATATATAATGCAAAAAGTAAATATATATTTACATATTAAAATATTATATATATTTATATGTATCTACTGATCTATCCATCTATCTATCTATCTAATCTATCTGTATTTTTGTGAATTTAGGACTTTAAGGTTGGTTCTATAAGATTCTTCAGAGTTTACAAGTGAAAAATCTCACTGGTGGTTTTTCAGAAGAGAAGCTTTTTTTTTTGGTGCTCAGATCAGGGTGCTGGGCAGAAACAAAACCCAAAGGATATAATATCTGGAAAGAGGGGAATCAAATTCTGAAGAAATTCAATTACATTTAAATATAAATAAACTTGTAGCTTAGTCCATTAAAATCATTGGCATAAACATAGATCATTTCTCTCTTTGTGGAGAGATGTGAAGTTCTGAACCTCTCCATCTATCTTCTCTATTAACTATGAATTTGAGAAAGGTAGTAAATTTTCCAAAAACTTTAGAAAATTCAGTAGCCTGTTAAAGACAACTAATAAGTAAATTTATTTTAGTAGCTATGGAGGAAAATGTTTTTCTTTGTACTGTGATATTTTCCACTGCAAATCTGCATAAAGTTCCATTTTGTTATGAAAATAACAATATTTTAAGGTTTGACTTTAAAGCTACTTATCTGGTATTTACAGGTGATAGCCATCTTATTTACAGGGGATAGCCTTCTTGATTACACAAACTCAGCCCTTCTAATTATTTCAATTAATTAGGTCACAACAGAGGAAAATAAGGTATGTCTCGTCACAGCCTCATGCCCCTTCTAGACGACAGTTTACTTTTGGGGACTTGGAATCAATCGACTTCTCAAAATCTTAAAAGATCTTCATTAAGGCAAGGTCCATAATTTGATTTACTTTAAGGAATATTTAATGGTTAAACGTCTTTCTGTGTTGTATTATTGAATTCTTGTTCATGGTTCAGGATTGATCCACTCCAGCCTTCAGCAGGGAGCAGTTTTCTGGTGAGTCTCAGCAGGATTCCCAATCAATAGGGTTAATAGATGTGGGACCAGGCAGTCAGAGGTGACAGGGCTGGCAGATCCAATGCCAATGAAAACTGGTTCTGATGTCACTTTTATTCGGGCAACAATGTCATCCTAATTACCTGGAGCATACAGTTGTTATGTGTTAACAGGACTGTGAATGACCCATCAATCTGAATTATTTTAAGGAAAGTAGTTCAGTTTTTTTAGCCCTTCTTTATATCACTGGTCTCCATGATTTCTGAGCTATCACTTGCTCCTGTAATATAGAAAATAGTACTGTTCAGCTCTTCCTGGTATTTCAGTACTCTCAACAACAGATTAAAGCTACATAAAATGTTAGTGCCACCGCCCCCTCCAAAATTAGAGGGTATTTTGTGTAAAAAAATGTTCATTTTCTAAAAGATACCTTATCAAAAGAGGGGGTTTCTAAATAGCAAAATCTGAAAGAGGCAACTCAAGCTAGAAAAATGTATTTATATCTAGTAGTCTTTATGAAGCAACATGAAATATAAACTAGTTAAGCAAGGAATGGAGTCAAGTTTTATTCTACTGTACTCTTATAGGTCTTCTCTTTAGGAAGCCACTAGAAAGATAGCAGTCCCTCCCAAAGTTTATCAAAATGTACCTTCCATAGACATCACACTGGGACTCAAGCAACTGAGTCCAGAGCAATAGATTCACCTCTTACAAATGCTTCAAATAAATATATTGCATGCATGCCCTGTTGCTAAGTCGTCTCCAACTCTTTTGTGATCTCATGGACTGTAGTCCACCAGGCTCCTCTGTACATGGGATTTCTCAGGCAAGAATACCTGGAAATGGGTTACCATTTCCTCCTCCAAGGGATCGTCCTGACCCAGGGATCAAACCCACATCTTCTGCATTGGCAGGCAGGTTCTTTATCGCTGAGTTATGAGGGAAGCCCACTTACTAAGCAGTTATTTGGAAAATTTGCCCATCCTTGGGGAAAAAGCTTGATGCTGCATGTTATTTCAAATATTGATGCTGATTTTACTGTACAGAATAATCATCTTTGCTATCATAGCCTTCACAGAAGGATCTATTTGACTATTATCTCTTTTACAAACTTTATTTACTTATTTTTTAAGAAAAGAAACCAAATCTAACAAACAATCTAGTCTTTAGTACCATAAGAATTTTCTTGATGAACACTGTGGGGTTCATATATCATTCTTGGATGTATGCAGATTTACATTTCACCTTTGATTGATTTGCTATATTCTTAAAGGAAAGATTTATGATTGCTAAACCTAGAAACAAGCAGACAATAATTATTTATAAATGATTATTTATAAATAAATAATAATTATTATTTACAACAATTATTCTGTCCAGACCAATTGTGCTGGTGGAGACAGAATGGCCATTGGCACAGTGAAGCCATGGATTGGATCACAGTATTCTTTTTATTGTCTTCCATACTCATTAAACCTACTACATGGTAAACCATATTAGGTTAACTTGAAAAAGTCTCAAATCTGAAGGAAATTAGATGTTTTTTAATTGCACTGGGAAATTCTCTGTTAATTTGTTGTAATCAAGTAGTATTGATCATTAGCTCTTTATTTTATGATGAGGTTGTTAATGATGATCATGGTGATGATGGAACGATGGAAATGTGCCTGTTCATTTGAAGAGGATTTGTCTTTATGCCAAATGTATATTGGTTTACATGGTAGTCTTGCAGCAGTCAAGAAGAAGACAGAAACAAACATTTTAGAGATTCATCTAGACTCAAAAGAGGATTAATCTTAGATTAACTTTTCCATTGTCATGTTTGAAGTGTTGGCCAAGCTTGTCTTGAAATCAAAATTATTTGTTGAGGATAAATACAATTATTTTAATTTTTTCCAATAGGTATTATACTTATGTTTTAGGAGTAAGGCAGGTCTTTTGCCAGTTTTACATTAAAAAAAGTCTAATTTGAATACATTAACATATTTTGTTATCAAAAATTAATTCTAGAAAAGGAACCATAACCAGGAAAGCAATTTAACTGTATATTTATGAGAAAAGAGAGAGAAGAAAAACTTTGTCATTCACTGGGCAGCTCAGTAAATTTGATGTGCTTTGATGTAAATTTGGGAGTTGCTTTAATTTCAATACATATTTTTTCACTTAATAAGGGAAACAAGAAACTTTCAACCAGCAACTCCAGTTTGTTATCTCAGAATGTTCTGGCTTCTCAGATGTGAGAACATGATTGTTTTTATTTCCAGGAGGAGATAATAATGCTGAAGCAATAAAAAAGAGTCAGGGCAGGTTGCACAGCGCAGGAAGTTCGCAGCCAGAGACTCCATTTCCCACACAATGTGCTGTACAATGGGCCCATTAACAGAGGTGAACAGGCTTTGAGGGTTTTTCTTCTTCTTCTTCTTCTTCTTCCAGATATGCAGCTGCCGCTGAATGGTGATATGTTAATAAGGTGCTCACTCGCCTATTCTTCAGGTACTCTGGCATTCTCCACCTAGGTAATCTCCATAGGAAGGGCTATTAGGGGGTTGTGTCTGCTCCCACACCTTCAATTATGTTAACACCTGCATTGATAATCCAGCAAGGTGAACTAGTAGGGGGCCCACGGCCTTAGTCCACCCCTTTTCTCCCCACGAGTTACATCTGAAGGGCGGGAAAAAAGGAAGAAGTAGAAGGGGAAAAAAAGGAAAGTCACTTTTATTACACATCAGTGGGAACCTTCTGAAAAAGCTTTCATTCCTAGGAAATTGTTATTTCTTCAAACAGCCTACAGCCTGCAGAGGAAACTCTTAATGGAAGCCCAGCTCCTGCATTGTTATGCATGGCCCTCATGTAGATTAAGGGGTGGATTAAGTTAGCTTCCAAAGAGTCTATTGTGTTAGCATTAATTTGCAGGGCTCTTGATATTTGAGTTTGAAGGTTTATAACCTCAGTGTTTACTTAGATGAACTACGTCCTAGGTTTGTTTATTTCCGTCTGCAGTCTCTTATTTCCTAGTAAATGTTACATTTATATTTGTTAACAGCAAGAATGTTTTTATAAATCCCAAAGAAATAATTGCACATGCTTATTCATTCATTTTAAAGCCTCAATCCTTGTCCTCCCAGGTCACTTTTCACTGTTATGTTATAGAAGATTATACAAATAGATTCATTTCTCAAGAATGTTTATGCCATCCAGTTAAATAGCAAAGTAAAGACTATATAGTTAGGAATGAAAGCTTAATTATTCCTCTCCCACATGATCACTTTCTGTGAAATTAATGTAACTGCCCCTTATTTCTTTTGTATAGCAATATTATAAATACATAGCACCCCCAAAGCTGTGCCATTTTCTTCCAAATGAAAAAATTTACTATAGAACTGATCATTACTTTTTTTTGTTACTGTTTGGATGATTACTTTGTAAAGGGTAGTTTCCAAGTTTAAATATTCCTTAATGTTTTCAAATCACTACTTGCAGGCAACTCTGTGATGTTTTAGACATAGGAACCCTGCAAAAGTCTCATCTTCCAAGATTAAATTGCAAATGTCTATTCACAAACTTGTTCAACACCACCCCTAATCTTACTCCCTCCTCCTCCCTGCCCCACCCCCCCCATATTGTATAGGCGGCTGCTAACATGAATTTAAAATTCAATATGAATGGCTAGGAGGAAAAAAGGCATGCCCATTGGAACTTACTCTGCTCTTAATCTGGATTTAGGGACTCAATTGAATAGAAGTACATTATGCTTGAACAACTGAAGTTTCCATTATTTTTAAACCTTTTTTACAGAACACCACACCAACAGCATGTTGAATATTTTATTGCACATTTTCTGCTTATGGTTAGTATTTTCAAGGTCTAACAGATAATTTAAAGTGTCATTATTCATGGAATTATCCATGTTAGCATTTATAGTTAATAGGTCTTGTGATATAGCGGTGAGATCATTTATTTTCTTAAATATCAGAGATCAGGACCTTTGTTCTGGCTCCAAGTACCTTGAGTGGTTCTCTGAACTTCTCTGGAGTCTTACTTTTTCATCTGTAAAAATCAGAGTGAGAGTCTGATATCTTAAGGTAATAAAGTTCTGTGATTCTTACCAAAATATACTACTTCTTAGGGACTTCCAATAAAGTTGATATACCTGGACCTCTCCTACTGGCAATAATTAGATTTGCTAATCTATCCTTATTTCCTAGTAATGTATATTTAATAGTGTTTTTTATAGCTCTCACTATATATTTTTTTACCTTTTTTGTAATTTCAAGGGAAAACTGTTGATTAGGAAACTGTTGTTAGGAAAACTCTGACAGACGCCATCGAAAACATAGTGGCTTATTGTAGTGAAACTTTGAAGCAAAATTTTAAGCTCTGATTGCTCTTAGCCTGGTAAGTAATCATGAAAGATGGATCTTATTACTATTGGCTTGTTGTTTTTGTTTTCATCATGCAGTTCTTCAGGCTGTTCCTATGTGTCTTGAAGGACAATCCGTCCAAAAATAGAATTTGTTGATTCAGCAAATGTTTCCCAAACACCTCTCACACGCCACACATCGTACTATGTATAAAGGATAGAGTTTTGTAAACAAAGAAATGACCTGTGCCCTTGGCAGGATTATTTTGGGAGCAGTGCCTGTCATATTGTAGACTCATAACAATTGCTTTATTGAATGAATGAAGATATCTATGTTTGTACAAATGAATGAATAAAGCTTATCTTTAATGAATTTAGGTTTTTCCTAAGGCTGATAACATGTATAGGTTCAGTTCAGCTCATTTTACTAGTAATTTATTGAGTATTTTCTATTTGCTACACCTTAGGTTTAGTCTTGGGAATTTTTATTCAGGAAATTAAATACCAGTAAGAGTTGACACAGCAACATGAGAGCCTTATAGGGACTATACTCAAACACTTACCCACAGATATGAACTCCACACACTGTGATGTATGCTGAAGTGCTGGCTCATGGGTGTTTCATTTAGCTCATATTTTATCTTGATCTTACACACAAAGTTATTATTAGTGTAGGGGAAACAGTAACAAGAAAACATTCAGACCTCAGACTACTCACAAGCTGGATCAATGCCTGAGTGGTTCAGTACATGGTGCTGAAAGAAAAAAGGGAAGTCAGTCTTCAGTTACTGTGTAGTGATGATAAGGGTGAAACAAGGTGATCACACTATCAGCTATCGTTTATGCTGGACTTGCTAAACACCAAAGTTCGCCATGAATGCTCTGTGTGCATTGCCTGATTGAATTTTTCTGATAGCCCTTGGAGGTTTGGGCATTATTATCCCCATTTGACAGATAAAGAAACCGAGGTTGAGAAAAATGAGGTAACCTGCCCACGCCATAACGGTGCAAATGGTAGAGCTAAAGTTCAAGGTCAAGTTTCTCTTACTTCCCCGTCTCTCCGCTTAATTATTGCATCACTTTAATCCTATCTTTGTGGTCAAAACACTCTGTACTATTTCAGGTCTGCTAGTTGCTGACTTTGTTCTTTCTGCTATTCCTTAGGAGACTGCTAGGTACAAATATTAATTGCAGCTTAGTAAAAGAACAGCTTTCAGGACTGAATTCATCAAAGAGAATTTTATTAAGCTCTTGTCCAAAGTCTAGAAATATAACCTTCTTCATGGCAATAGGTGCAGCAGTTTTAGAGACTTCTAATGGAATATCAAATATAAGTGTCTGCTTCTTAAAAGTATATATATATATATATGTATATATACATATTTATAATATCTTTGCAAGAATAAGATGAAGGAGGTGGCAATGATTAAATGGTGGGTTTATGGAACTTGCAAACTGACCTGCTTTGAGACTAATACCTACATCCCATTATCAGAGCAAGAAGTATAACAGTTTCCAAATCTGAATGAAGAACATAAAGGAATACATAATTCTCTCAAAAGGCAAATATCATACAGGGAGGGGAGGATGGGAAAAAGCAGCTGCAAGCAAGCTGGAATTAAATGTCTGATCCACTATTTGACAACTGTAAAAACATATTTGATCACTGATGTCATTTACTGAAAAGGCTGATATGATAAAGCAATGGGTTTGCAGACCACACAGTCACTTCATGCTTCTAGACCTGCCATTTCTTGCTTATTTCACTGTTTACATTTACAACTGTGTGTTAATGAACTGGGATATGTACAAAGAAGACTTGGACCTAGTTTTAGTTAAAAACTTTGTTGAAGATAGTAATCTGAGTTTAGAGCTTCTTTTTCTGGAATCACAAGGAAACTACACAGTGTTATCGAAAGGAAGGTGTAAGGAGTAAATTTCTACATAATAATTTCAGATATAAGTACATACAAATAATGCAGTAAACATGTATATATTTTCCCCTGTACATAACAGAATTTCAAAGCAAACATACTTTTGATTTTTTTGTCTCAATAGGATTTAGTTGAAAGAGAAGGTGATTTGGTGCCTGATGGTCCTAGGAACAAATACTTGCTGTCACAGTTATTGTGTGGCCCTAAGGCAGCGCTTTAATCCTTAGGCCTCTATCTTCCGTTGAATCAGATGGAGATAAAAACGCCCACCTCAAGGTCTTGTGGTAAGAGTTGCAAGGAAGGCAGTACTTATATCAAGGGTTGAATAAATGGTTGTTAAATTTTAGTGAGACCAGAAGCCTGGGAAATTAAGGCAACAAGGGAAAACTGAAACAGAAGGATAAGATAAAAGATGATTAAAAATGGTCAATAAAAGTGATTGAGGGAATAAAGATGGTATTGAACCAAGATAGGAAAATGTAAGAACACTCAAAAGCAAAGATTATCTATATTCTGACTCTTCTGACCTTTGGAATGGTGTTTTCAGGGAAAAAAAAAAAATCACAGTGAGAAGAGAAAAAAAAGAAAAAAGAAAAAGAAAGCAACAATATAAAACTATAGGGAAATTAAAACCAAGAAAAGTAGATCAAATATGGAACTTTTATCAAAAAGCAGTTGAGCAATGTGAAGGAACAATATGACAAAACAAAAACTCTGGGAAGTCTAGAATAGAAAAGAATAGAAAAACAAAGAAACATGGGAAAGAGGAAAAAAGGTTGAAGTGTGAGTATGTTCAAGCTAGTGGGACACAGACAACTGTGCATTTAATTTTGACAGCAAAACATACCTGAATTGAGCTTGATTTACTAGAAGAAAAAGGCATACTAGTGTGCGAAAGCAATGATTTTTTTTCTTTTTTTTTTTTTAATTCTCAAGTTAAAACAGAATGTAGTTTAAGCATAATATATGTCTGTGTTTTAAAATTTATATGGAATTCTGGGTTTGGGGCAGGGAGACATCACTTGATTTCACTATAAATTTACCCATCTGTATACTAGAAGTGAGACATTTATTGTTTACTTATTCATCCAATCAGAGAAGATAAATTTTTCAAATTGCAGTTATATCAACAGATACAGCAGAGATCTTAATGAGTTAAAAATCTCCATAAGTGTCATTTGGCTGAAAGGATAAAATAACAAGAGTAACAAAAATATCTCCAGCCACACAACAAGCCATCTAAAAATTCTCTGGGGATCTATTCCTCACTTCTATAGCAAAGTAACACATGTAACTCTACCACAAATCTAAAGGCAAATAAATGTTCCTGTTCACTTTTTCTTAAAGCATCTGCTTACATTTTTTTTTTTTTTTTTTTTGCTGTTATTTTTTTTCTTGAACGTTCCAATTCAAAAACATCACCCTACCACTTTTTTCGCTTGTTAAATCTCTCTGTCCTTAGGGCTGCATCTCTATGCACCAGAGAAACGGTCTCATTAACAAAGTAGTTCTGCGTGTCCTTAACACTGAGGCCCTAGGCTGCAGCTGGAGGCAGTTCCCTACTCAGCCCCCAGTGCCAGGGACACAGGCAGCGACATCATCCGAGTACTAACTTCCACTACATCCAGGCAGACTGCGAGAACCATTTCCGAATCGTGGGAAGACGTTAGAGAACCGAAGGTAATCCTTCTGTTTCTATGTCCAATTTTTGCAGCAATCAAAGATTTCCACCTGGAAGGAACCACTGGGGGTGGGAGCAGGCTCTGTGTCAAAACTGGTAAATCAGGAAATGAATGTATCCATCAGGTAGGAAATAAAGGGCAAACGCAGAAAGAGAGGAGCTTCTGATCTTTTTGAAAAAATGAAAAATCTCATGCAAAATGAATGAAGGGGCTTTAGGATCGAGAGAAAAAGGAAGGCTTTGTTACTTGGGAATTAAACTGCAGGCTAGGATCTGTAAACAGGAGGAGGGGTTTTTGTTTTCTTGCAGTCACAGGTTGGAATGGACTTCAGAGATCATCCAGGCCATCATGAGTGATCATACCTCATGCTTTTCTTTTTTTTAAAGGGGTGGCTGCGAAGTTTTGGACAAGACCTCCACAGGCAACTGGAAGCACAGTGTACCCAGGTGGTGGGGCTCGTCTGTGGCAATATATTTTTCAGTCTATCCAATTGAATATGGCTGCAAAGGGAATAAAACCCCATGTAATCTCCAGCAGTGACAATTTAATCAGTTGTGTAAGGGGAAGAGGCAGAGTCCCCTCATTTTCATATTTGCATATTTGATTTTTGCATTGGGGAATAGAGGTTATGTGTTTCTATTACTTTCCATTTGATTTTAATATTTAACCCTTTTAGGAGCAAATTTCTTCCAATGGTAGGAAATATTGAGTCAAACTGGTCAAAAAATAAGATTTCATTTTTTAAATAAAGCACTGGATGCAGCATGCCTTATGTAACATTTTTTCCTACAAAGAATCTATGTGCCGAACATGGCTTGTGTGTTCCCAGCTTCTGCACATTATGCATCCCCTCTTAACATTCAGAGATCTACCCTGAAAATGAAGGCAACTATTTGGAGGACAATACGAAATGATGAGGTAGCACTATACCTATACCATAATATGTCCCCTTTTTTGCATTTGCATTTTTTTAAATGGTGAGTCTTAATAACTGCTGCTATTCCTGAGAAAGTAGGGTTTCTAAAATACCTTATATATACAGGAATCCCTTCTTATGAGGTTATAGAGAGGCAATAAATACAGTTAAATTAGTAAAATTCCATTGTTTTAAAATTCTGTTTTACAACTGACAGAATGATGTTATTATCCATAATATGGTAACAGATTAGGGAATCAATTTTAAAATAAATAATATGCAGGTAATTCAAAGTCATCATCAATTACCCTTGTGTGACTCCCTTGAGTATATTAAAAATCCACTTAAAATGGTCTTGGATTTGAATTGCTGGAACATATATAGCTGTTTTTTCTTTTTTTGTAATGCATCAATTCATGTAAACCTCCGCTTGTGAAAGCCCCAGAAGTATGTTGGGTAATTAAAAAAAAAAAAAAAAGTCTCGTATTCTACTTGCTTAATACTTTAGAGTTTTTTTATAAAAGTGAACTCTGAAGCCAGGTTTTCACTGCAGAGGAAAAAATATTGATTTGATTCTATGTAATTTTGCAAAAAGAGAAGAAAATTTTTACAAAGTTTGAAAATGTTCTGTGCATTAAATTTAATCTATGTAAGTATTCACACATATGTACATGTGTGAATGTTAGGCCATATGTTAATATGGCCTAAATATTGTTCGTTAAATTCTATAAGAAATTACTAAAATTGGAATTTGGAAAAGATAATCCATAGCATTTTTTTTAAAAGCAGAGCAGATTGTCTTTTTGATTTATGTTCATGAAAAGTGCACCAGTGGTAGAATATAGGTATGTATAACCAGTAGATGACAGGTGTAAGATGCTTTGGGGATGAGCAGAATTCACATTAAATTCCAGCACATAATACGCTAGGTTTTGAGTGTAGTCCTATTTATTTAAATCTGCATTCTGATGGTCACAGTCTCAAAGAGGTAACAAGTATCTGTGATCCGGTGATTACATATTCAAATTAACCCAGCTTTTTTGAATATGATCTTATGATTGAATGATCCCCCAAACACTGTAAGTCCTTGGGGAAATATCCTGAAGTCCCAGCACATTTTCTCAAGGCTTGGAGAGGACTAGATCTACCAAGGAGTTGCCTTGAAGCATGGACAGTCTGCTCCACCTAAACACAAGTCCTAGGCTTTAATCACAATGGCTAGGTTCACACTAAAGCAATTAACCATATGATTGCTTTTGCAGGAGCCCAACCTCATCAGTATCTTCCCTTCAGGCTAACTGACAGGACGGTACAGTCAATGTAGTCAAGTGAATCTGATTACCTAAGAGGTATAAACCTCTCAATACACAAATATGGGTAGGATATCACCCTCAACCTAGTTTTTAGAGGTTTCCCTTTTATAATCAACCCTATAAATTTAAATGATCAAGGTAAAATATTTATGAAACAAGAGTTGGCAAGTTTTTCAAGGAAGATTGCGACCAAATAATAACTGTTTGCTGCCTAGATTGTGGGTTTTTTCTTTCACTTTGTTTTGATCTTTTTAGCAAGAAGTGAGTGAGCTCTCAAAATCTAAAATAATAAGATTTACTTTGAGAATCTGAAAGAAGTAAAAATGCCCAAGAAATGTAATTTGTAATTTAATAGCAACTTTAGACAAGGTTTGAAAGGTGTATGTGTGTGTGTGTGTACACATAAACACATATATATGTATTTGCCTGTGTCCTTTTTTAGGCTTGTTAAATCTTGTTACTTCACTAATCATTGCTGGATTTGGTGATATATCAAGTGTGAACTTGAAACTTTCTACCATCCTCTTCTTGGTATCCTATTGGGAAGTTCTTGCCAACATAACAGGATTTTTGGTTACTGCCCACTAGAATCAAAAGTGTTTTCCTAGCTTAAAAGCTGAATATAAGATCTGAGCAATGTAAGTTTTCCAATGGGCTTGTAATTTCTCAGCAATTTTGAGATTATCATAAATATTCCTTAAATGCAATTAAAATGCACTAGACAGCAAGTGACCCACCTCCCATACTAAGGAATTCATGCTTCTGGTAGGTAGTTACCAGAAATCTGGGAGGTTATGTGGTCTGATGGGCCTCACTGGGATCATATTCCATTCTAGAATGCCAATGTACATGTTGCTATGAAAACTTGTTGGAATCATGAAATTGACTTCCCTAAATATTTCTGAAATTGGGAATTCAACAGTTAGTTTTATCACCTCCAATAAAAAGAAGGTAATCCACAGAATTTTAGTCTTGATGTTGGGAGCCTCTGAAATGAAAACACTTACACCAATAATATGGAGATTTTTTTTTTAGGGAGTTAAGATAGTTTGTTTTAAATCAAAGATGACTTTTTCAAAATTAGCAATTTTTTTTTTTTCCTGATTTTAGTTTTAAACCCCAAATCCAGGGCTTCTTATGTTCAAATACTTAGGTAAGTGATAAAACAGTTCATTCAGTAACTTGGCAAATTGTCCCAGCAAACGTCCCCAGTCATCCTGGCTCCTCACACTCAAAGCAGAATGTTTGGAGAGTCTAGATGATTTGCTGAGTGTCTGGGGTCCCAGAGGCAAAGTATCTAGAGATCTAAAGGGGAAAAATAATGCTGAGAGAACCAAATTTTCTCACCATCACTGAGAGAACAAACCTGTTGGAGATCAAAACACACTTGCCTTGCATTCCGGAGTCCATCCATCTATCTCTCTCTTTTTTTTTTCTATTCCTAAAGAAAAATAGACATACATAAATAAAGTAGTTGTGAAGAAAGCTCTGGGCAAGATGGAGTATAATCACAGCCCGTTTGAGGGTTGCTGAAAAGATGGATGTGTGCAGCCTCCTGACACTGGCTGCCGCTTCCAGCAGAAGAGGCTGTGTCTCCCCGCAGCCCGGCGCTTGCAGCGCCTGCTCCTCCTTCAGCCTGTTCTGGGCTGTGGATCCCCCTGCTCTCTGTGCACTGGAAGTTTAATTTTGCATTTAAAAACTCAGTTGGCTCATCTGTTAAGCATTAAGCAGCTCCCTTTTGAGCCACAGGGGGAGCCCTGGGAAAACCCACAGCTGTTGGAACATGGAAAATGGGTTTAAAAAAACAAAACCATTTTGAAACTTGAAAGCATTTTAGCAGCCTTGGATTTCCCAATCCTTCCCCCCCAAATGGTTCATCTGTTTAACTTTTATCTGGTGTTAGAACACACAAACCAGAGCATTAAATAGCCCTCAGATGACTTTTTGTTTAATACAAAATGAAAGTAAGCCCTAAGCAAGCCACGTGGGAGGAACTTTGAGAGAGCTATGGCCTGGAATACCTGCAAGCAAATTCTCCCTCCAGTTATAGAAACAATTCTGAAATGCAATCATGCCTGCTGGAGCCACAGCCTTTCCTTCACTCCGGAGTCTGAGACAGACTCCCCACCCCCAAAAAGGAGGCGAGAAAACAAGTCCCAAACAACTCCAAATCCAAGCTTATAAAATGACAATAAAATTGACGGAAAAGTTAATAGGCTGGGGATATTAATGAAATGCTCCATCAAGATTTTAACTTTCAAAATGATTTGTCATTGACTAAAACTTCATGTTTAGTTACAGCTGGGTAGGCTGTAGATGAACACAAATGATCATTTCTTTTCCAGGTTCCTAAATATTCCCCTAACTAACCTTGGAACCCTGTGGTAGGCACCCAAGTTCTAAGTCCTAAGTCCTATGATTAGTTACCAATTCCTATGAATGGACTTATACTTTCACACTTTTATGTGAAATAATAAATCCCTCACTGTTTAGTCACTTTGGTCAGATATCCCATTACTTGTAGATATACACCTAATAACTGGCACCGGACTATAAATTGTGTTATTTTTTCTTTTAATGGTTCATTTTGGGTGAGACCAAGGATTGCAGACCATATCAATAGATTGAGACAGCATTCAGAATGATGATAACCCTTAAGAATAAGGAAGATAATGTATTTGGGGGGAGGAGAGAGAAGATATGCAGCAGAGACCACGAGTTCTATTTTGAATTTAGTGAAGTTGTTCATATATCTTGGTGGAAATATAAAATAGAGGTGATTATCTGAGTGTACCATTCAGAGATCATATCTGTGCTGACAACATGTTTTAGGAAATATTTTGCATAGAGCCAATCCTTGTTGATGTAGGAATTAAGTTTATCTGAAGAAAACATCAAGCCATTAAGAATTCAAAATATCATTATTTCAAAATATGTCTATCCCTCTTTTGGTGAATGTCAATAACTTTGAAGAGATCAAAAAATCCAATTAATTATTTAGTATATTTATTTTATAATTGAGGTATAGTTCACATACAGTATTATGTTAGTTTCAGGTATACAATGTAGTGATCACATTGTGAAATGGTCACCACATTAAGTCCAGTGACACTTGTCACTATATAAATTGTTACAGTATTACTGACTATACTCCTTACACTGCATATTATACCCCCATGACTCATTTTATAACTGGAAATTCATATTTCCTAGTCACCTTCCCTTATTTCACTCAATCCCTCACCTCTCCCCCTTCTGGCAACCCCCATTTTATTATCTGATTTTATTCTTCTTTTATCACTGCATAGGATTTCATTGTACATATATACCCGGTCTTCCTTATCCGTTTATCTGTTGATGGATGCTTAGTTTGCTTCCATGTCTTGGTGATTGTTAATAATGCTACTGGGACATTGGGGTGTGGTATCTTTTTGAATTGTTCTTTTTGGATTTTTCAGAGGTATACCCAGGAGTAAAACTGCCTGATCATGTGGTAGTTCTATTTTTAGTATTTTAAGAAACATGCATCCTGTTTTCTATAGTGGCTGCTCCAGTTTACCAGGGCTTTCTTTTCTCCACATCCTCACCAACACTTGATATTTGTGTTCTTTTTCATGATAGCCATTCTGACCAGTGTTAAGGTCAGTGTGGTTTTGATTTCCTTTTCCCTGATAATCAGTGATGTTGAGCATCTTTTCATATGTTTGTTGAATATTTTTATGTCTTCTTTGGAGAGATGTCTGCTGAGGTCCTCTGTCCATTTTTCAGTCAGTTTGCTAGTTTTTTGGCATTATTTAAAATAGTCTGGAAGTTTTCCTTTCTAATGAATTTTTTGTGACTATTTTGAGAAGGATAGGTATAGCTATGTAAGGGATTTTGGGGGTCACTTTTTGCTTTTTATGCATTCAGCCACCTCACATCTTTTGACTGGAACACTTAATTTATTTACATGTAAAGTTATTATTGACAAGTATGTACTTATTGCCATTTCATTAATTATTTTCTGGTTACTTTTGTTGTTCCTTTTGTTTCTCTCTTACTCTCTGGGCTTGTGATCTGAGGACTTTCTTAGTTTATGCTTGCATTCTTTTCTCTTTATTGTGTACTTGTTATCAGGTGGTGGTTCGTGGTTACCATGAAGCTCTTAGAAAGTAATCTATGAATGTAGCAGTCTATTTTAAGATGATGATTTCTCAAGTTTGAGCACGTTCTAAAAGCACTGTCTTTGTATTCCCTCACCGCTTGCTGTGGTTTATATGTTTTTTGATATCATATTTTGCATCTTATTTTGTGTATCCCTTGACTAATTTTAGAGATCTATGATTTTACTAGATTTGTCTTTAGTTTTCATGCAGCTACACTAGTGTTTGGCTTCCCTCGTAGCTCAGTCAGTAAGGAATCTGCCTGCAATGCAGGAGACCTGTGTTCGATCCCTGGATCGGGAAGATCCCCTGGAGAAGGAAATGGCAACCCATTCCGGTGTTCTTGCCTGGAGAATCACATGGACAGAGGAGCCTGGCGGTCTGCAGTCCATGGGTCGCAAGAGTCAGACATGACTTAGTGACTAAAACACACAAGTGGTTGATCCACTACCCTTACCTAATGTTTGCCTTTATTGGTGAGGTTTTTTCTTTCATAATTTTCATATTTCTAGTTGTGTTCTTTTTTACTCTTTTGTTTAAGGAAATCCCTTTAACACCTCTCACAAGGTTACTTTCGTGGTGATGAATTCCTTTAGTTTTTGCTTGTCTAGGAAACTCTTTAGTTCTCCTCCAGTTCTGAGTGATAAACTTGCTAAATAGAGTATTCTTGGTTGTAAGTTTTTTTTTCCTTTTACTATTTTGAGTATGTCATGCCACTCCCTTTTGCATTACACACTTTCTGCTCAGAAGTCAGCTGATAATCTCAGTGTGTGTGTGCGTGCTTGGTCACGCAGGCGTGGCCGACTCTTCGTGACCCCATGGACTCGCTGCCAGCCGTCTCTGTCCACGGGATTCTCCAGGCAAGAACACGGAGTGAACGCCATGCCCTCCCTGGGGGTAGTCTTCTGTGGGCTCTCCTGTTCGTAACGATGGCTTTTCTCTTGCTGATTTAAAGTTCTCTCTTTATATTTAACTTTTGACATTGTAATTATAATGTGTCTTGGTGTGGGTCTCTTTGTGTTTATCTTATTTGGGACTCAATGTGCTTCCTGGGCTTGAGTATCTGTCTATTTCTTTTATCAGGTTGAGGAGGTACTCAGCCATCATCTCTTCAAACAGGTTTTCTCTCTCTCTTTTCCTTCTGAGACCTCTATAATATGAATGTTATGATTGATATTGTCCCAGAGATCCCTTAAATTCTCATTTTTTTTTTTCTTTTTGCTACTAGCCTGTCATCCACATTACTGGTCTACTCTTCTGTATCATTTAATCTGCTGATGGTTCTCTCTGGTGTATTATTCATTTCAGTTGTTTTATTTCTCAGCTCTGATTGGTTCCTGTTGAACCAATATAGAAAATAGATATATTTTCTATCTCTTTGTTGAACTTCCCATGGTGTTCCTCCTTTCCTCTCCTGAGTTAAGGGAGTTTTTTAGTGACTAATAACATGAAGTGTTTATCTGGAAATTTTCTTTTTTCCATTTCATTTAGTTATTTTTCTGAGATTATATCTTACTCTTTCACTTGGAATATATTTCTTTGTCTCTTCATTCTGGCTAACTCTGAAGGCTGAACACTGAAAAAATGATGCTTTTGAACTGTGGTGCTGGAGAAGACTCTTGAGAGTCCCTTGGACTGCAAGAAGATTAAACCAATCATCCTAAAGGAAATCAACTCTGAATATTCATTGGAAGGACTGATGCTGAAGCTGAAGCTCCAGTACTTTGGCCACCTGATATGAAGAGCCGACTGATTGGAAAAGACCCTGATGCTGGGAAAGATTGAAGGCAGCAGGAAAAGGGGACGACAGAGGATGAGATGGTTGGATGCCATCACCGACTCAAGGTACAAGAGGTTGAGCAAATTCAGGGAGATAATGAGGACAGGGAGGCCTGATGTGCTGCAGTCCATGGGGTCGCAAAGCGTCAGACACAACTTAGTGTCTGAACAGCGGGATTTATGTCAGGAATTAGGCACATCAGCTACCTTTCCTGGATTTGAAAGTGCGGCTTTCTGTAGAAGGGGTCTTTGGGGTCCTAGCAGCGCCACTCCCTAAGTGTCTAGAGTCACTCCAGGCGTGTCCTTCATGAGAACACTGTGGCTGGGCTGCAAATGCTGTGCACACACTAGTGTGTGAAGCTGGCCAAATGGCCCACTCACAACTATTTGCGTTTTTCTGATATGTGAGGTCAGACCCTGGAAAGGAGTCACTTTGGGGGTTGCCAGTGCCAGCCAAGTGCCTCACCAAGACTGGTGGGATGGGAGCAGTTTTGGAGGGGCTGCGATGGGTGAGAACATCTGCTGGAACTGGAAGGGTGCAAGGAGCTACTTTGGAGAGACTCCAGTTCCAGCTGATGGCACCCGCCAGGTCTGACCGGGAGCAGGGTAGTTTTGTGGAACCTCCAGTGCTGGCCAAGGGCACACAGCAAGACTGGTGAGGCAGGGGGGACACTTTGGAGAAATGCCCACTGGCTGGGCCCACAGCTGACCCCAGGGAGACCAAACAGTGTTAGTCAGTTAGATGGAGAGAGTCAGAAATGGTGCCTGTTAGCGCCAGGTTAGCCGAGTATAAGTTCAGTCCTCCCCACCAGAAATAGCGCCACTAGTTCCTTTGTAGCCAGAGAAAGTTCCAACAGATTCCTTCCCCGTAGCACCTGCCATAAAACTAGCCAATGAGTCTCCTTCAGGTGCTTTTCAGACTGCTGCCTCTGCACCGGCATTCAGGGTAAGGGAGTCAGGGCGTGAGCCTTTCAAAAGCAGAGTCTTGGTTTCCTATAGCTTCCTGGCTCTCCTAGACGTAAATCTTAGTTTTCAACGTTAAATGTCACAGGGGTTCATGTTCCCAGTGCAAGCTCCCCAGGCTAGTGAGCCTGATGTGGAGTCTGGAAACGTTGCCCCTCACTTATCCCACCTGCCCATGGGGGTGAGTCCTAGCCAGCTGGAAACTCCACTCATCCTACCCATCTCAGGGCGGCTATTCAATAAAAAGATAAACATATTATCTTTGCTTGTGGAAAGTCTTTTCTGCTAGTTTTCGGGTTGTCCTCAGAGAATGTCTCTATATGTAGCTGTACTTTCAGAGTGTTCATGGGAGGAGGCAAGCCCAGGGTTTCTCTGCTCTACGGTCTTTTCCTGCCCCTCTAGTTAATTATTAAATATTCAGTAAAATTCCTTTCTAATCTTGCTCCATTTCAATCCGACTACACTTGTTCTAATATCTCTTTCTAAAAACATGTCAGTAGTTTTCCATCTCACTCAGAGTAAAATAGCTTGATATAAAAGATAATACTATTTTGCTCACAAAGAGTATATTTGAGTTTTTCTTTCTCATTCTTATCAGCCCACACTATTATATAAACATCTGCCCGTCCCTCCGTAATATTGCATATATTTTAGAGACTCTGCCTATTGCCTTTCTCCTCTTTTACAGATGAGACATCTCAAAATCCCAGAGCAGAGTAAGGTAGAAGAATCTAGTATTTCTCAAACTGGAGAGAGGGCAATAAGAAAGGAGAGGTAGGGCATGAGAAGGGGGAAGATGCAGGGAGTGTATGAAATTAATAACTTTTTGTCCCTTCATATAGGATGTCGGGGCTTCCCAGGTGGCGCTGGTGGAAAAGAACTTGCCTGCCAATGCAGGAGACTTAAGAGATGCGGGTTCAGTCCCAGGGTTGGGAAGATCCCCTGGAGGAGGGCAGAGCAACCCACCGCAGTATTCTTGCCTGGAGAACCCCGTGAACAGAGGAGCCTGGAAGGCTGTAATCCATAGGGTGGTATCAGTCAGACGCAACCGAAGCGCCTTAGCAGGCATGCGCGCACTTAGCATGCTGATGCCCAAGGGGAGGGGATTTCAGGAAGGAAGGTGGGTCCTTCTCCGTTGCCTGCTGCTGGGAGAAGCATTGAAAAATGGCCTTTTGATTTGGTGACTTTAGTAAGGGTTACTTGGGTAGAGTGCTGCTGATAGAAAGACTGGAGTGGGTTAAGAAAAAAATTTTAAAGGAGAAAGAGGAAGATGAGAATGAAGTGCGGAGAATGGCCAGCCGCTACAGAATTGTGGCTGTTGAGAAGACGGTTATGCAGAAGCTGTGGGTACTGTGGAGATGGGACAAGGCCGGTTGTTGTTTTGAAAGGGAGAAAAGAAAAAGAGAAAATGTTCAGTGTTTGTTCCCAGATGAAGCAGCAGGAAGTAGAATCTAAAGCGCGGGCAGAGGCACTGGCCTGAGACTGTTTGAAGACATATTCTGGATCAAAACAGGAGAGAAGGAGGAAAGCTTAGACTTTGATGGTGTGCTTGCTGTTTATTTGGAAACTTAAGAATGTTCCAGTTCCTTTTTTTATCTTGAGATACTGTTATATTTTTTTCTCTTATATCTGTTCTTACATATTTGAAAATCTTGATCTATGATTAAAAAGAAAGGGCTGTCATTCTAATATTTTTTCATGACATGGAAAATAATAGTTCAACTAACTATTTGTTATAATAATAAAGACCAGAAGCAAAAACCAAAGGCCAGGATCCTAGAGTCTTTCATGTTGACCCCTGTTCTATCATGAACTTTAAAATCTGTTTTACATCAGACGCTGCAGGAAATAGACTAGGAGAACATGGGAAAGGAATATATCCTGCTCAGACTGCCTAGATCCAGGGGAGGTGCTGATGTTACCAAAGAGAAACAAACAGCAGTTGATGAGGGTTTTCAATATAAGTAAAAATGCTTTGATGTTAGATGATTTTTTAAAAAGAGAAAGAAAGATAAAGACTTTAGCAAGAAAATATTGTAGTGAAACTTAGATTGACCAAAGTTTGGTCCAAGAAGTAAAGATGCAAATAAACGAACAGGAACAAGGCCATGGAGCATAAAACATGCTTGTAAGTCGTTTGTTAGAATCCATGGTGATCATTTCAATTTATGGTAAAATTTCTTTGGTGACATGAAATTTTTAATTAAGCATTCTTCTCAGAAAAGAAACTGGACAAAAGTTTGAGGAATGTGCTCAAAATATGATAAGTTGTACAGAGCCACTTGTGGGTGGATATTCTGTATTTCATTACACTTTCAAATAAAGATTATTCTTTAGCTTTGTGAAACATCTTTGTATATTATTACAGGTTTTCTATCTTCCCTTCCTCTCCTGTCATTGCCTTTAAAACTGTTATTAGGCTGATGTTATTTAGCCTTTTCTGACAAGGTTAAAAGCACTAAGTTAATTGCCCACTGGCTTCAGTGGAGGTGGTGTGGTAATAATTACTGGAATGAGTAAACAATTGTGCAACTACAAATTCAGTGGGACCAGGATCTATTTGCCTGAGACAACGTTTAACACACTGCAGTGAAAATGATTTCCTCCTGTTAGGGAAGTATTCTGTCTCCCTCAACATAAGGGTTATATCTGGGAGATTGGAATGCATACCCAAAATAATTTATTCCACATAATATATACATAATTGTTGTTTCCGTAACCCTGATCTTCCTTTTTTAACTGGAAAGGATGGATCCAGTGAGAAGGGTCACAAGTGCACACACTCTGGTTGACTATTTGGCAAACACCAACGTGCCATTCAAGATTTATTTCCAGTCTGACACACTCTGTGGGGTCTTTCTGAACTTCCCTCCCCTTGGTAGGACTTATTTCTCCCTTCCTTGCACTTCCAGTCTGAAGAAGGAAAAAGAGAATAAATTCAAACTGTCCCATTCATTATTAATTAGATTATTTATTACATGAATCTATAATTCTTAAATATATTTATATCTTGATTCTTTGGCAGGATACGTCTCATTTTTCTGCTTAGTATTGTCATAACAATCAATGTTGTATTTGGAGGGAATTCATAGCAGCAGTCATCAAAAACTGAATAGAGTGTGACTAAATATTTAACCTTATAAATAAAACAGAACAAATCAGCATAAAATAGACCTTACCCTACAATTTAAAAATCAGCTTTACCTTAACCTCAAAAGGGTATACACTGGTTTTATTTTCTTGAAATCATTCAAAAAGTTTTTTTTTAAGTATTTAAAAAATTTTTACTAAAAGTAAATTTAAAAAGGAGAAGAAAAACAAAACTATCTTGAGAAATTATTAATTTATTTATTGAATGGATTCAAATCTTGAAAAAAAATTCTGATGCTGAGCTGATTTTGAAAAATGATCATCTTCCATGTTAGAAAAGTTTAAATTGCCAGTTTAAGCCTGTTCAAACTATTTTTATCACGTTCTCAGTAATTTCCCATGGAAGCATTTCTAAAGGCTCAGCAAAACATTTATAATTTCATAAAACCTTTTAAATTAATTTATAACTTAGCTATGAGCTTCTTTTTGGGAGACTCAAAACAGTGGGTGACCTTATATCCATAATGTGTATACTTAAATGTTTTATTACAGCACAGTGAATTAGGATGGAATTACTTAACTTTCAACACCAACGTTTCATTTAGCTACAGTCGGCTTGGTGCTTTACATAAACCAATTTAATTCTATTTTATGCAATTGCAAGGTCACTTTTGTATGTTCTGTTTTGTTTTATTTTCAACTGTAGAATGGCTTTAGGTGGGGGATATAAGAAAATACTGACCAAATTGAATCATTCCCTTGGCATTGTATCCCATTAGACGTTTAAGAAGATCAGTGTTTTCTCCTAATCTTGAGTAGTGAGACGTAACTATACCTGACTTCTCCTCCTCTTAGTCTACCCTTTTTCAGCTCAGCTGTTACCATGACAACCAGTTGTGTGCTGGTATGATCTGACAGCGCTTGCTTCAGCCCAGCCACAGCTCTTTCACTTTCTGTCCCAGAGCTTCTTTACGTACTTACTTTAAGTTCTATTTGTCTTCTAATAAATGTTTACAGGGCTGTATATTTTCCTCTGTGTAGCATTTCAATCACGTTCACATGATAAACTGGGTGGATTTCTAACTAGAATTCATTTTCATTAGAATTAATTTTAGCTTTGATCTCATCTCCCAAGTTAACCCAAGGGTTATGTGGAGAAGTCTTCTTAATATCTAAAAATATTTGCCTTTATTTGTGCAGTCCACCGGAGAAGGAAATGGCAACCCACTCCAGTACTCTTGCCTGGAGAATTCTGTGGACAGAGGAGCCTGCTGGGCTGCTGTTTGTGGGGTTGCACAGAGTCAGACACAACTGAAGCGACAGCATGCATGCATGCACTGGAGAAGGAAATGGCAGCCCGCTCCAGGGTTCCTGCCTGGAGAATCCCAGGGACGGGGAGCCTGGTGGGCTGCCGTCTGTGGGGTCGCAGAGTCGGACACGACTGAGCGACTCAGCTGCGGCAGCAGCAGCTACCTCAAGTGTGGCTGAGGTCACGAAAAGAAAAGTCTGGCAAATACTCTCACACCTCACTGTGAGGAGCTGTGCAAAGTTTATGAGAGTCCTGAAAAAGAGGACCTGAAAGTCCACTTAACAATTCTTGCGCATCAACCACTTCCAGCCCATGTAAACTGCAGACTCAGGCTTCAGCCAGAGGTAGGTTAGTAGAGAGAGGGGGCTTTTTCTGCAGAGAATCTTTGTTGGATGCTCAGGACCACCTACCCCTTCACTTGAAGTTTCATGTGAAAGAAACTTTACAGAGACCACTCAGACAAGTTGAAATGTGTCCCTGAGAATATCAGACACTTCTGAAAAATCTAATGGATGCAAACTGTGTGAAGCTGCTTGTGTCTTCAGAGCAGAGAGCTCTGGTGAATGGTAAGAGCATGTCCACTGACCAAAGGCCAAAGACATGCGCATGTGGTTGTCAAAGCCACTTTGGTGGGAAGTGGGCCAAGACTGACAGGGAGCCTGAGGCATTCACCCCACGGACTGCCCTAATATGTGAGAACTGATCAAAGGAACGTTTCCAAACGAATTACACTTCCGGGGTTATACACCTGAAAAGAGATTATATGTCAAATTATCCAATCAACCCAGATTAAATATTCCTATTAATGTACACGGTGCACTTTGGGGTGCTGGTAAGAGCTCCTCTAACCTCTGGGGCAGGGTCCGCTCCCCTCTGGGGCAGCCCAGACTATCTGTGCTTGGATCCAGCCACTGTGCTTGGATCCAGCATGATGACTCTTGTTAGAATGAGATTCAGGAATCTGACTAGAGCCTTCAAGGGAAGGTAAACAGATGAACAATTAGGACGCTGCAGTAGAAGAAAATGTCTTTCCACTAGGAAGTCTAAGGGGTTTTCCTCAAACCAAGACAGTAGGAGTTATTCCCTTCTCCATGGTATCTTCCAGACCCAGGAATTAAACCTGGGTCTCCTTAATTGCAGACAGATTCTTTACTATCTGAGCCACCAGAATTAGCACTTGCAGCTCAGAATATGCCACTTTAGTATATTGGTTATTTTGAGCAGACCGCACTTGCAAAACAGCAAATGCAAATGGGAACTTTCTCCAAACTCTGTTTGCTTAAAGAAAGATCACCCAAAAGGAGCTCAGTGTTCATAAATCCCCTCTCAGGGGGACTGATCTCATCATCAATTAATGATTATCAATCTATTTATCTCTTCAACCAGGTGAGATGGACTGTTTCAATTTATTTATCTCTTCAACCAGGTGAGATGGACGGTCAACACAGAAGAGGAGCAGTTTTTGCTCTTTTTCCCCTGGGTATCTCCTGTGTATACATGAAGTAGGCATGATAAAGAACTTCTGTTTATTTTTCTCTTGGTTATCTGTTTTCCATTAGAGAAGTCTCAGCTGAGAACTCAGGGTGGAGGAGTTGTAAACACTGTTGTAAATAAAGTTTTATTGAGACAGACACTCCCATTCCTTTTTGTATTATTTTTAGCTGTTTTCATGTTACAATAGCAGAGCTGTGACAGAGACCACATGTTCTTCAAGTCTAAAACCTTCCCCATCTAGACCTCTGCAGAGGATGTTGGCTACCCTTGATTTTTATCTCTTTTACCTTTTAGTTGTCAAATCAACTTTTAGAAGGCAAATCACTTGGTTTCTCCCACTACTTCTGTGAAATTGTTGATTTCCCCTGATGTTTGAATCCATTTTTACTTTGAAAAATTTTGAAACTGTTTAGCAAAATTTCATGACTTTGGTAACTGATATTGGCTCATAACTTCATCAGTACCCAATATACCTCTTTTTCCATTTTAATGAACCTCCCTTGCAACTCTCTTTGGTCTGATCTCAATATAATATAACTGCTTTCTTTGAGTTAGCATTTGCATTTGCCTAGTACTTAACTACCATCAATTAATTTTCAGTCTTTCTACAATGCTACTTTTAAGGTACTTATCTTTCTAAAAATCTTATAATTACATTTTTTTGAATTTTTATGTAGAGAATTTAATCTATTTTTTGAGATTTGAAATGTTAAATTTTTCCTTGCCATATCATTTTGTTTTATGTCACTTATTACACTTATTCTCCTCTGTTCTGTTGCTGGGTTTTCCTCAACTTCTTTTAATTTGATCTGTAAAGATCACTTGTTGCTTCCCCCCCACCCCCATCTGTAGGTTGAAGTCATAAATCCTCTCTCTACCTAGTATATATCCTTAAAATATTAATATGCATATTTCAACTCATTTTTCTACTATTATTTAGATATAGCTCTATCAATTTCTTCCCTATGTAAAAGGAGAACCTTGCCTACTTCTCTTCATCCTGCACACCTGTCACCTCTGAAATGTAATAATTTGGACCATTATGAGTAATATTATGAGAACCTTACTTTGAAAGGGTATCATAAATTACTTTTATTGAATTATTTGATTTATGAAATTATTTTTCTCTACTCATTTTTCAACATTTTCTTTTTTCAAGGTCATTACTTGACTTGCCAATGTACATTCTTAAGTTTTGTCAGTGTTCATGGTGATAAATTTTATGTTTCTGCATCTATGAAAAATATTTATTTGATGTTTCACTTGAATGCCTCCCCATCTCAAACATGTTCCTTTAAATCTGTTAACTCTTCTAAAAATAGCCTATTAAACTTCCATCAATGAAAAATTTAGAGTGTGCTGACTGTCTTCTGCCAGAATCTCAAATGTGACAAATTTTATATCTTGAAAACCAGAGTGATTACAATGCAAATCATTTTTCATTATTACTTTAGTTAATTGTCTGAACATTAATAAATGTCCTAAAACTATAGACATATAATACACACACATGCATATGTACACACACATGTTTTACACACAGACAAGAAAAATAAATGCTTATAGTACTTACGTTGGTTGACAAAACCTCTAACAAACTTGAGGAATAAATTAACCATAAAGGAAAAGGACATAAATGAAGAGAAGTATGAAAAAAAGTGAAAGTGTTAGTTGCTCAGTCATGTCCAACTCTTTGCAACCCCGTGGACTGTAGCACCAAACCCCTCTGTCCATAGGATTTCCCAGGCAAGAATACTGGAATGGGTTACTATTCCCTTCTCCAGGGGATCTCCCTGACCCAGGGATCGAAGCCAGGTCTCCTGCATTAATAGCAGATTCTTTACCGCCTGAACCACCAGAATAAAAGTATAAAATTAAGTAAATAAATACGCAAACACATTTTAGTGATGGATGAGGAACATGAGTGAGAAAAGCAAAAAACGCCCCAGGATGGTGCATCAGTTATGCTGCATTTGGTTGAATATAAGAGAAAATGCGTCTCAAAGTGGGTGCACCAGTGCAGGACTCTTTTTCTGAGAGTGGTCCGAGTGCATGCTGCATCAGTGTCACCTGGGTCTTGTTAGAAGTGCAAATTCTCAGGACTCAGCCTGGAACTACTGAATCAGAATCCTGGGAGGTGGGGCCAAGAACCTGTGTGTTAATGAGGTTTTCATGTCGCTTTTATTCATGCTGCAGTTCAAGAACCATAAGTGGAGGAGATTTACTCGCTTATCAACTGGAGGTTTGGAGTTGGATTCTATAGCTCAGCTGCTTCTCCATCCTGCCTCCAGCTTGGCGGTTTCGTCTTCCTTCTGCCCCCTCTGGGGCTCTCTAGACACTGCCAACAATGCCCACGCTGTAGATGGCCTAACTGACTTGAGGAAGAAAGAAAGAACTGGTTGCATGTGAAAGCTCCACAACGGAAATTAGGAAAGTTCTTTACAGCAGTCACTTTCTTCTCGTGCCTCATGAGCCAGTTTGGGTCACAGGACTGTCCATAAACATGGACCATTTTGTTATACCATTTACAAAAATAAATTCTAGGTAGATTAAAACTTTAAATGTAAAAGACAAACAGCATTTGCAAGACAACTAGGAGAATATCTGAACAAACACGTGGGGGAGGAGGGAGGAACCTTAAAAGCACCAAAGCAAACAGCACTGGAAAAGGTTAAGAGACTTGTTGCACAGAAATTTAAACTTGCTATGTGGAAAAATATGCCACAAACAAAGTATAAAAACAAATTAGACTGAGGGAAAATTTCATAATTTAATAACAGGTTGATAAGAAGGACACAGAAAATGAAGTTTGGCAGTGATGTAAACAAGCAAATCACACAGGAGATGCCAGTGGAAAATGGACATTAATAAATGTAAGGGTATTTAACTTCACTAGTGATCAGGAAAACGAGAATGGAAACACTGGTAACATATTAGTTTTCTTAACCCATGAGGCTGGGAAAAATGTGTACATGTATATGTGTTTAATATGTAATGCTCAGGGCTAAGGAGAATGCGGGGAAATGGGAATTCTATATATGTTGGCAGAAGTATGAAATACTATTACTCCTTTGGAACAGATTTGGGAGTATCTATTAAAATTGAAAAATATATATACAAATATAAATACATATACATATACCCTTTAGCTAAATAATCTCAGTTTGCAAAATCTATCAAACAGAACTGAAAACACAGATACATAGAAAAAAATGTTTCTTGTAGCATTATATGAGTGGGAAAAATAAATCAGCAAACCACGTTGTCAATTAAGGAGAGAAAGGTTGAATCAATTAAGATACTCTCATGCTGTGAAATGTTAGGCAACCATAAAAAAGGAATGAGCTTATTCATTATTCATTCAACAAATATTGAACTTACACGTACAGTGTTCATGTCCTAATTTAAATGTTGGCATTAAACAAGTTCTAAAGGAAAGCATGTCTTTGGTTAACCATAGACTAGTGAGGATGAAAAATAAATTAGTTAAAAAATAAGGTAATTTCAGAGAGCAATACATGCTAAGAATAAAAAAAACAAGGGGATATGATAGAAAATGATATATAAGGAGCTAAACTAAGAGGTGAAGAAACAGAAAGACAGACATGAAAATCATATTAAAAATTAAAAAAAAATTAAGCAAATAAACATCTTCTTTATGACCTTACCAGTGGATCCAGAGGGACATATTTATATTATACCAAAAAAATAAAAAATACAGAAAAATATGTCAAAGTGTGATTCCATTTTTGTTTTAAAAATTTGGAAAATCACTCTTTTGGTGGGTACACATTTGTTTTTTAAAGTGAACATAAAGAAAACAGAACAAAAGATACCATGTTAACACTAGCTGGCAGAGGTGGTAGTATTCAGGTGGCGAGTCCAAAAACAGTGGATGTTTTTATTTTTGCTTTCCATCATTCAGAATTTTTCCTCAAAGTTTCTTCTAATCACTTTTCCCTGCCAAGTGTCTTCTTGTTGTTATGAGTCATTAAGTCATGTCCGATTCTTTTGCGACCCCCATGGACTGTAGGCTGCCAGGCGCCTCTATCTATGGGATGTTCCAGGCAAGAATACTGGAGTGGGTTGCCATATCCTTCTCCAGGAGATCTTCCCCAACTAAGGATTGAATCTGCATCTCCTACTTGACAGGCAGATTCTTTACCTCTGAGCTACCCAGGAAGCCCAAGTATCTTGTATCTACTTTTAAAAAACCTAAACATCTTGGTCCTTTCAGGCTGTTATGACAGAATACCATAGACGGGTGGCTTATAAACAACAAACATTTATTTCTCATAGTTCTAAAGGATGGAAAGTCCACAATCAGAGTGCCAGCAGATTTGGTGTCTAGTGAGAGCCCACTTTCTGACTCATAGATGGCTGTCTTCTTGATTCACCCTCACATAACAGAAAAAACAAGGGAGACCTCTGGGGTGTCTTTTACCAGGGCACAAATCCTTTTCATGAGGGTTCTATCCTCATGACCTAATTACATCCCAAAGACCTTATCTCTACTACCAACATATGGGGCATTATGATTTCAACATATGGATTTTGGGGGAACAAAATCATTTAATCTATTACACTAAATGCACTTTGTTCAGGAGGAAGGTGTATGTCCAATTTATCATCTTATTCAACTTCCTTTGCTATTCTTTCTGTCACCTTAGAATTTACATGTCAGCTTTGCAGGTTAATTTAGGTTAAATGTAAGGACTTACAAAAGTAAAACATATTTTAGGACACAGAGGCTCCTTACATTTTATGAATTCAGAATACTTATATCAGTTCTCTGAGTTTCTGTCTGTAACAGCCTTTATTTTAAAATGTTTATCTTTTTGTCAAAACCATTGGTGTTGAATGGTAGCTTAGATGGTAAAAGTATCTGCTTGCAATGCAGGAGACCTGGGTTTGATCCCTGGGTTGTGAAGATCTCCTGGAGAAGGAAATGGAAACCCACTCCAGTATTTTTGCCTGAAGAATTCCATAGACAGAAGAGCCTGCCAAGCTACAGTCCAGACTGTACTCTGGGGTCGCAGAGTTGGACATTACTGAGCAACTAAGATCATGGCATCTGGTCCCATCACTTCATGGCCAATAGATGGGGAAAGAATGGAAAGAGCGACAGACTTTATTTTTCTGGGCTCCAAAATCTTTGCAGATGGTGACTGCAGCCATGAAATTAAAAGACACTTCCTCCTCAGAAAAAAGCAATGACAAACCTAGACAGCATGATAAAGAGCAGAGACATTACTTTGTCAACAAAGGTCTGTCTAGTCAAAGCTGTGGCTTTTGCAGTAGTCATGTATGGATGTTAGAGTTGGACTATAAAGAAAGCTGAGCACCAAAGAATTGATGCTTTTGAACTGTGGTGTTGGAGAAGACTCTTGAGAGTCCCTTGGACTGCAAGGAGATCCAACCAGTCCATCCTGAAGGAGATCAGTCCTGGGTGTTCATTGGAAGGACTGATGCTGAAGCTAAGGCTCCAATACTGTGGCCGCCTGATGGGAAGAGCTGACTCAGTGGAAAAGACCCTGATGCTGGGAAAGACTGAAGGCAGGGGGAGAAGGGGACGACAGAGGGTGAGATGGTTGGATGGCATCACTGACTTGATGGACATGAGTTTGAGCCAGCTCTTGGAGTTGGTGATCGACAGGGAGGCCTGGCGTACCGCGGTCCATGGTCTTGCAAATAGTTGTACACAATTGAGCGACTGAACCGAACTGGAGGAACTAACATTCACACATCCTTTTCTCAAAACCATTGGTGTTGAATATAGGCAACTATGACTGCTGAGGGCATAGCTCCTGTAACTAGAATGTTGGCTCTCTTTCTCCTCCCCTTTTAAATCAGAACCAAAGTTTTTTCCATCTTAAATTATCAGTATCTGTTTAAGTTTCTGTCCCCAAAAGGGGGAGGGTTGATTATTTTTAAAAGAATTGGAGTGGCATCTTAAGAAGAAAACCATAAGAAGTTGGAATTCACAAGTTTATCTTTGGTTCTCTCCCAATATTTGTCTTGATCTTTTCTCATTTCCAATTATCCTTATTACCTGCCTTCCAGATGCCTAAAACCATATGTGATCCTCAGATTCTCAAACCCTTTCAGACTCAATCTTCCAATAGTTAGGTCCATAGTAATTCAAAATTGCCTTTCCCTGTTCCCCTAGTAA
Organism: Odocoileus virginianus; assembly: GCF_023699985.2. Lineage (NCBI taxonomy): Eukaryota > Metazoa > Chordata > Mammalia > Artiodactyla > Cervidae > Odocoileus > Odocoileus virginianus. The sequence goes on along the minus strand of NC_069677.1, from coordinate 59,050,361 downwards.
AAATGCAAATTCTAATGGTACACCAGATCTTATGAAGATGTTATGAAATGATCTGATTAAAAATTCACATAAAAGTATCAAAAGTGGATAGGAAGCCCTCAGAAAGCATGTTACATTTCAAAATTGAATGTTATCCTAGCTTATCTCTTGTTGGTAGATGATATGCAGGCACATGTTTGACTATATGATCCCTTTCTCTCTCTCCTTTTGACTGCTCACTGCTGGGACACATCCTTCCAATTGAAAGAATAAGACACATGACCCTGCAGACCCTTTTTATGCATCAAACTGAGCGATTCTCAAATGGGTGAAGTTAGTGATGAATTTTCCCCTGGCTTGTGACAAAATGAGGAAAATAAGGCCACTGTAGGTGCGTTTTCATAAAACCAAATTGATTCAGCATGTAGAACAATAATTTATCCTGTGAGTTTTTTTCCTGTTTTCATGAGATAATTATTGAAGCAAAAACTAGTATTATTTTGAATGTCCTGATCTTGACAAAGCAGGGCTTCCTATATAAAACTCCATATTTAGAAAATCCATAAAATGCCAAAGGCTTGCAACACAGTACACTCTGAGATCTTTGCGGGTAAAGGACTGTCTTATTCTGCACTCTATCCCCTTCACAGCAAATTGTCTATCATATTATAGTGCCTAGTTTATAGAGAACTGAATTATCAGGTATATGCTGCTGCTGCTGAGTCGCTTCAGTTGTGTCCAACTCTTTGTGACCCCATGGACCATAGCCCACCAGGCTCCTCTGTCCATGGGATTCTCCAGGCAAGAACACTGGAGTGGGTTGCTATGCCCTCCTCAAGAGGTATATAAAATACACCAAACCTTTTAATGCTGTCTTTAGATTTTATGCTTTAATTGACACATATTAGCATAAATACTACAAAAATTCTACTACTTAAGGTAAATACCATTTCATAGAACCCCCACAGTGGGGTGTAGGTCTGCCAATACTCTATTTTTTTCTCAGTTGGAATTTCAAAGAGAATTTATTCACTCAGTCTCTGAGAATTGGCAAGATAGTCAAAGCTTTCTGACTTCCCACTTCTCCATGCTTTCATTTCTAGAAAACAATTCCTTCTACCATTTTTCTTTGGCTTCCCTCATAGTTCAGTTGGTAAAGAATCTGCCTGCAATGTGGGACACCCAGTTTCGATTCCTGGGTCGGGAAGATCCCTGCAGAAGGCTGCCCACTTCAGTATTCTTGGGCTTCCCTTGTGGCTCAGCTGGTAAAGAATCTGCTGCAATGCAGGAGACCTGGGTTCAATCCCTGGGTTGGGAAAGATACCCCTGGAGAAGAGAAAGGCTACCCACACCAATATTCTGGCCTAGAGACTATACAGTCCATGGGGTCTCAAAAGTCCAACAAGACTGAGGGACTTTCGCTTTGATTTCACCATTTTTCTAAAACAGGTTCCCAGGCAGCAAAATCATGTGTCCTCTTACTCTAGCTGCGGAGGAGGCGATGGCACCCACTCCGGTGCTCCTGCCTGGAGAACCCCAGGGACGGGGAGCCCAGTAGGCTGCGGTCCATGGGGCCGCTGAGAGTCGGACACTACTGAGCGACTTCACTTTCACTTTTCACTTTCATGCATTGGAGGAGGCAATGGCAACCCACTCCAGTACCCCTGCCTGGAGAATCCCAGGGACGGCGGAGCCTGGTGGGCTGCAGTCCATGGGGTCGCACAGAGTCGGACACGACTGGGCGACTTCGCTTTCACTTTTCACTTTCATGCATTGGAGAAGGAAATGGCAACCCACTCCAGTGTTCTTGCCTGGAGAATCCCAGGGACGGGGGGGCCTGGTGGGCTGCTGTCTATGGGGTCGCACAGAGTCGGACACGACTGAAGCAACTTAGCAGCAGCAGCTTACTCTAGCTGACATGTTTCTCATCGATCTGTAAGTGTTCCTGTTGTTATTTAGTCGCTTAATCATGTCGACTCTTTCGTGACCCCATGGACTGTAGCCCACCAGGCTCCTCTGTCCATGCAATTCTCCAGACAAGAATACTGGAGTGGGTTGCCATTTCACACTCCAGATGATTGACTCAACCCAGGGATCAAACCTGCATCTTCTGCACGGCAGGCAGATTCTTTTGAGCCACCAGAGAAGCCCCATCTTTAAATGCAAATTGTGCTAAATTTAACCAAGAAGAAAAAGAGGTCTAACTTAAAATTCCTTTGGCTCATTATTCACATGCCTTAGTGTTGGGAATACAGGCAATGTTTTCCAGTCCAGAAAAAGTTAAAATTGTTCAATATATTTTGTTGGTGGTAATCCTTTTCCTCCTGAGAAGCTTAGCGAAAGACCTAAAGAAATATCTGTAATACATATCTTACTCTGTACTTTCTCAGACTTTTTTTTAAATTTAATAATTACATGCATATAACTTAGCTTCTGTCAACTGAAGTCCATCAACCATCCCCTCTAAAAGAAACCTTTTATTCCTTCAAAAAGAATCCTGGAACTATAATATACACACTTCCCATTGCAATCACTTAAGTACTTGAATTTTCTCCATTTCAGCTAATTTTATCCTGCAACAGTAAAAAAAAAAGTTCTCACTTACAGATCTCCGTTAATCTCGTTCTCTCTCCTTCACTCTCGGCTCAGTCTGTCATCTCCTCTTGACAGAAACAAGACTTTCTTCCGTCTAGGTTCCTGAATTCCACCATATGGAAGTATAGGACAGTAATTGTGTTTAACGTAGACTGTCATCTTCAAGGAAATGTACAGAAAAAGGCTGTGCCAGAGAGCCTGATGAACTATGGACGGAGGTTCGTGACATTGTACAGGAGACATGGATCAAGACCATGCCCATGGAAAAGAAATGCAAAAAGGCAAAATAGTTGTCTGAGGAGGCCTTACAAATGGCTGTGAAACGAAGAGAAGCAAAAAGCAAAGGAGAAAAGGAAAGATATTCCCATTTGAATGCAGAGTTCCAAAGAATAGCAAGGAGAGATAAGAAAGCCTTCCTCAGTGACCAATGCAAAGAAATAGAAGAAAATAATAGAATGGGAAAGACTAGATATCTTCAAGAAAATTAGAGATACCAAGGGAATATTTCATGCAAAGGCAGGCACAATAAAGGACAGAATAGTATGGACCTAACAGAAACAGAAGATATTAAGAAGAGGTGGCAAGGATACACAGAACTGTACAAAAAAGATCTTCATGACCCAGATAATCACGATGGTGTGATCACTCACCTAGAGCCAGACATCCTGGAATGTGAAGTCAAGTGGGCCTAAGAAAGCATCACTACGAACAAAGCTAGTGGAGGTGATGGAATTCCCATTGAGCTATTTCAAATCCTAAAAGATGATGCTGTGAAAGTGCTGCACTCAATAGGCCAGCAAATTTAGAAAACTCAGCAGTGGCCACAGGACTGGAAAACGTCAGTTTTCATTCCAATCCCAAAGAAAGACAATGCCAAGGAATGTTCAAACTACTGCACAATTGCACTCATCTCACATGCTAGTAAAGTAATGCTCAAAATTCTCCAAGCCAGGCTTCAGCAATACATGAACCAAGAACTTCCAGATGTTCAAGCTGGTTTTAGAAAAGGCAGAGAAACCAGAGATCAAATTGCCAATATCCGCTGGATCATCAAAAAAGCAAGAGAGTTCCAGAAAAACATCTATTTCTGCTTTATTGAGTATGCCAAAGCCTTTGACTATGTGGATCACAATAAACTGTGGAAAATTCTGAAGGAGATGGGAATACCAGACCGCCTGACCTGCTTCTTCAGAAATCTGTATGCAAGTCAGGAAGCAACAGTTAGAACTGGACGTGGAACAATAGACTGGTTCCAAATAGGAAAAGGAGTACGTCAAGGCTGTATATTGTCACCCTGCTTATTTAACTTCGATGCAGAATACATCATGAGAAATGCTGGGATGGAAGAATCACAACCTGGAATTAAGATTGCTGGGAGAAATATCAATAAACTCAGATATGCAGATGACACCACCCTTATGGCAGAAAGTGAAGAGGAACTAAAAAGCCTCTTGATGAAAGTGAAAGAGGAGAGTGAAAAAGTTGGTTTAAAGCTCAACATTCAGAAAACTAAGATCATGGCATCTGGTCCTATCACCTCATGGGAAATAGATGGGGAGACAGTGGAAATAGTGTCAGACTTTATTTTCTTGAACTCCAAAATCACTGCAGATGGTGACTGCAACCATGAAATTAAAAGACACTTACTCCCTGGAAGGAGAGTTATGACCAACCTAGATAGCATATTAAGAAGCAGAGACATTACTTTGCCAACAAAGGTACATCTAGTCAAGGCTATGGTTTTTCCAGTGGTCATATATGGATGTGAGAGTTGGACTGAGAAGAAAGCCGAGCACTGCAAAATTCATGCGTTTGAACTGTGGTGTTGGAGAAGACTCTTGAGAGTCCCTTGGACTGCAAGGAGATCCAGCCAGTCCATCCTAAAGGAAATCAGTCCTAGGTGTTCATTGGAAGGACTGATGCTGAAGCTGAAACTGCAATACTTTGGCCACCTCATGCAAAGAGTTGACTCATTGGAAAAGACCCTAATGCTGGGAGGGATTGAGGGCAGGAGGAGAAGGGGACGACAGAGGATGAGATGGCTGGATGGCATCACCAACTCGATGGGTATGAGTTTGAGTAAACTCTGGGAGTTTGTGATGGACAGGGAGGCCTGGCATTCTGCGATTCATGAGGTCGCAAAGAGTTGGACACGACTGAGCAACTGAACTGAACTGCTTGAAACAGTGGCCCATGTCTCATTTCTTTATCAGTCAGTTCAGTTGCTCAGTTGTGTCCGACTCTTTGTGACCCCATGAGCTGTAGCACACCAGTCCTCCCTGTCCATCACCAACTCCTGGAGTTTACTCAAACTCATGTCCACTGAGTCAGTGATGCCATCCAACCATCTCATCCTTTGTTGTCCCCTTCTCCTCCAGCCTTCAATCTTTCTCAGCATCAGGGTCTTTGCAAATGAGTCAGTTCTTCACATCAGGTGGCCAAAGTATTAGAGTTTCAGCTTCAGCATCAGTTCTTCCAATAAATATTCATGACTGATTTCCTTTAGAATTCACTGGTCTGATCTTGCTGTCCAAGGGGCTCTCAATAGTCTTCTCCAACACCACAGTTCAAAAGCATCAATTCTTCAGCACTCAGCTTTCTTTATAGTCCAACTCTCACATCCATACATGACCACTGGAAAAACCATAGCCTTGACTAGATGAACATTTGTTGACAAAGTAATGTCACTGCTTTTTAATATGCTATCTAGGTTGGTCATAGCTTTTCTTCCAAGGAGCAAGTGTTTTTCAATTTGATGACTGCAGTCACCATCTGCAGTGATTTTGGAGTTCAAGAAAATAAAGTCTGTCACTATTTCCATTGTTTCCCCATAGATTTGCCATGAAGTGATGGGACCAGATGACATGATCTTAATTTTCTGAATGTTGAGTTTTAAGCCAACTTTTTCACTCTCCTCTTTCACTTTCATCAAGAGGCTCTTTAGTTCTTCTTTGCTTTCTGCCATCAGGGTGATGTCATCTGCATATCTGAGGTCATTGATATTTCTCCTAGCAATCTTGATTTCAGCTTGGGCTTCATCCAGCCCAGCATTTAGCATGATGTACTCTGCATATAAGTTAAATAAACAGGATGGCATATACAGCCTTAATGTACTCCTTTCCCTATTTGGAACCAGTCTGTTGTTCCACGTCCAGTTCTCACTGTTGCTTCTTGACCTGAATACACATTTATCAGGAGGCAGGTCAGGTGGCTGGTATTCCCATATCTTGAAGAATTTTCCATAGTTGTGATCCACACAGTTAAAGGCTTTGGCAGAGTCAATAAAGCAGAAATAGATATTTTTCTGGAATACTTTTGCTTTTTGATGATCCAACGGAATTTGGCAATTTGACCTCTGGTTCCTCTGCCTTTTCTAAAACCAGCTTGAACATGTGGAAGTCCACAGTTCACATACTGTTGAAGCCTGGCTTGGAGAATTTTGAGCATTACTTTGCTAGCATGTGAGACAAGTGCAATTGTGCGGTAGTTTGGACATTCCTTGGCATTGCCTTTCTTTGGGATTGGAATGAAAACACGTTTTCCAGTCCTGTGGCCACTGCTGAGTTTTCTAAATTAGCTGACATATTGACTGCAGCACTTTCACAGGATCATCTTTTAGGATTTGAAATAGCTCAATGGGAATTCCATCACCTCCACTAGCTTTGTTCGTAGTGATGCTTTCTTAGGCCCACTTGACTTCACATTCCAGGATGTCTGGCTCTAGGTGAGTGATCACACCATCATGATTATCTGGGTCATGAAGATCCTTTTTTGTATAGTTCTCCTGTGTATTCTTGCCACCTCTTCTTAATATCTTCTGTTTCTGTTAGGTCCATACTATTTCTGTCCTTTATTGTGCCTGCCTTTGCATGAAATATTTCCTTGGTATCTCTAATTTTCTTGAAGATATCTAGTCTTTCCCATTCTATTATTTTCTTCTATTTCTTTGCATTGGTCACTGAGGAAGGCTTTCTTATCTCTCCTTGCTATTCTTTGGAACTCTGCATTCAAATGAGTATATCTTTCCTTTTCTCCTTTGCCTTTAGCATCTCTTTTTTTCTCAGTTATTTGTAAGGCCTCCTCAAACAACTATTTTGCTTTTTTGCATTTCTTTTTCTTGAGAAGGGTCTTGTTCCCTGCCTCTTTTACAATGTCATGAACCTCCTTCCATAGTTCTTCAGGCACTGTGTCTATCAGATCCAGTCCCTTGAATCTATTTGTCACTTCCACTCTATAATCATAAGGGATTTGCTTTAGGTCATACCTGCATGGTCTATTGGTTTTCCCTACTTTCTTCAGTCTGAATTTGGCAATAAGGAGTTCATGATCTGAGCCACAGTCAGATTCCACTCTTGGTAATTCTTTATACCAGTGCATTCATGAATGGCAGATACTTAGCAAAGGTCAGTATCAGTGAGAAAAATATTGGAAGTTCAAACATGTCTTTTTGTTAGTTGCAGTAATATGTGTGATGTGCTGTGCTTGGTCGCTCTGTTATGTCCACCCCCTTGCAACCCCCATGGACTGTAGCCCGCCAGGTTCCTCTGTCCAAGGGGATTCTCCAGCCAAGAATACTAGAGTGAGTTGCTATGCCCTCCTCCAGGGGATCTTCCCAACCCAGAGATCGAACCAAGCCTTTCGAATTGCAGGCGGATTCTTCACCATCTGAGTCACCAGGGCAAAATGCATACATGCAGATTTCTATTAGTACAGTTGGCCTTTGATCCTTATTCCAAAAAGGACAAGACTAGAGCATGGATGGTCATGGGAGAGCATGGTGCATTGGTGCCCTTAAAATACAGGTGAAAGGTCTTGAGAGGTGAGTTCAGTTGTCCTTCCTTCTCAAGGCATCTCCCACTGCATGGACACAAGTGCCAGAGCAGGCTCTTCATTGCTGATGCCATTGTACGTCTTCACCTTAAGTTTACTGACTACCTCTTGGGCCCTTTTATACTTTTGTTCTTCTCTATCAGAAGGACATAATTTAGATTTATTCCGAAATAGAAATATCTGTTCTATATTAAACATTTGTAGCTGGCAGCGTGCCATCCTGGCCTTTTAAAGATGTCTTTCATTCTGTCCAGACTTCCCTGGTGGCTTTCGACGGTAAAGCGTCTGCCTACAGTGCGGGAGACCCGGGTTCAATCCTGGCTCAGGAAGATCTCCTGGAGAAGGAAATGGCAACCCACTCCAGTACTCTTGCCTGGAAAATCCCATGGACGAAGAAGCCTGGTAGGCTACAGTCCATGGGGTCACAAAGAGTCAGACACAACTGAGCGACTTCACTTTCACTTTTCATTCAGTCCAGTATACATTCTTTGTCCACTAAACAAATTTACCATTACTTTTTTTGGGGAACCACTTGATAAATATTTTCTGTCTTCAATTTCCGAAGTGTTCCTGATGGTTTTTTAAGAATATGGGTGCTCATACCATCAGAAAGATTTAATAAGTTTCCTCTGTACACATTATATACCCAAAGTTATGAAAGCATGGCACATTGATATAAAGTGAAGACAGTAATTTCACACCTGTGAGAATATCATGCTTTCTTTCCAGTTATGTTGCTTTAGTAATAGATTGTTTGTTGTTTCCAACGTTTCTCTGAGTATAAACATTTATCAGGAGCAGTAAGAATCCATTATTCACGGATTCTGTATTTGTGGATTTGTCTACTTGATAAAATTTATTTGTAACCCTAACATCCACCTGATGGGAACGGCCAACTCCTTGGAAAAGACCCTGCTGCTGGGAAAGATTGAAGGCAGAAAGAAAAGAGGGCAACAGAGAATGAGATGGTTGAATAGCATTACCAATTCAATAGACATGAGCTTGGGCAAACTCCAGGAGATGGTGAGGGATATGGAAGCCCGGCATGCAGCAGTCCATAGCGTTGCAAAGAGTTGGACATGACTTGGTGGCAACGACATGACTTGAACAACAACAGCAACATCCACCTACAAGGACACAAGAGTCCCAGTAGAGGAATCCTCCAGAGAGCGGTTTTTCCTGGAAGTTTTATTTAATGTACAATGACAATCCTACAAGCTCAGGAAGAGCGTTGAAAGGTAAAGAACCAGGACCCCAGTTCAGTAGTTTTGGAAGCAAAGCATCCATGTCAATGTCATGATTTGCTGGTACCTAAGCTAAAGGTGTGGAGAAGGACATGGCAGCCCACTCCAGTGTTCTTGCCTAGAGAATCCCAGGGACGGGGGAGCCGGGTGGGCCGCCGTCTAGGGGGTCACGCACAGTTGGACACGACTAAGCGACTTAGCAGCAGCAGCAGCAGCACTAAGCTAAAGGAGATCAGTCCTGGGTGTTCACTGGAAGGACTGATGCTGAGGCTGAAACTCCAGTACTTTGGCCACCTCATGCAGAGAGCTGACTCATTGGAAAAGACCCTGATGCTGGGAGGGATTGGGGGCAGAAGGAGAAGGGGACGACAGAGGACGAGATGGCTGGATGGCATCACTGACTTGATGGACGTGAGTTTGAGTAAACTCCGGGAGTTGGTGATGGACAGGGAGGCCTGGCGTGCTGCTATTCATGGGGTCGCAAAGAGTCGGACACGACTGAGCGACTGAACTGAACTGAACTGAAGCAATAAGAGGGATGGAAAGAGAAAGCAGATTGGGTGGGTTCATCAAGCACGGAGGAGAAAATTGATCCAAAATGTTGGCTGAAGTTTTCAAAGTGAAAATTTTTTTTTTTAATATAGATAGTCTGATATGGAAGGATAAAGACAGTTTATCTGTTTCACTATCCATCTATCTGTCTCCATCATAGTCGAAGATGCCTTATGTTGAAGGATAAAGAATGAGCTCAACAGCCCGAGGAGTGATGTCTTTAAGTCCTCCACTCTGCTTCCAGACACAACAGATACAGGGGACGACATTTTCCTGGGCTGTTCCTTACACAAAAGAGGCATCATTCCCCCAGGATGCCTGGCAGTGTCAACGCTTGGTTGCAAATGCCTTGTTTATTTTGATTTTTCTGTCTTTACCACTTTAGAGACAGGAAGCATATGCTGCTTCGTTCCTGTGTTCTCAGAGGTCTCCAACTCACCTTACTATATAAAATGCCTTTGTTAAATTTGTGCCAGCTTTACTGGCGAGCAATTGACAAAGAAAGCTGTATACATTTAAAGTAGACAGCATGACAGTTTGATATATGTATACATTGTGAAATGATGATCAAAATCATGTTATATATCATCTCATATACTTACTTTTCTGTGTGTGTGGTGAGAATATTCTCTTAGGAAATTTCAAATATATAATACATATTATTAACTATCATTATTATGGTGTACATTAGATCCCCAGAACTTATTCATAGTATCGCTAAAATCTTATACTTTTGACTAGCATCACCCCTAGCATTTGGTAACTGTCATTTTAGTCTCTATTTCTGAGTTCATTCAACTTCTTTTTCTTCTTCTTCTTTTTCTTTTTTTTGATTTCATATATGAAATAATACAAAAATTTTGGGGTGGTATGCCACATTTTCTTTAAAAAATGTTCTCAAGTTTCATCCATGTTTTCACAAATGGCAAAAATTTTCTTATTTCTCATGGCTGAATAGTATTCCTGCATATTTGTTTTCATGTCTTAGCTATTGTCAATAATGCTGCAAAGACCATGAGGGTACAGGCTATCTCTTTGAGATACTAAATTCATTTGTTCAGGATAAACACTAGACATGGGGTTGCTGGATCACATGCCCATTTTAATGTTTTGAGTACGCTCCACGTTTTCCACAGTGGCTGTATCAATTTCCCTCACCACAGAGAGTGTATGAGGGTTTCCTTGTCCCTCCATCCTCTCCAGCACTGGTTATCTCTCATCTTTTTGATAAATAAAAAAATTTAACAGATATGTTGCATCACTGTGGTTTTGATTTACATTTCACTGATGATTAGTGGTATAAAGCATCTTTTCATGTAATAATTGTCCATTTATATTTCTTCTTTAGAAAAAAGTCTAATCAGGTCCTTTGTCCATTTCTTAACAATATTCTATTCTTTTTTGCTATTGATTTGTATGCATTTCTGTATATCTTGGATATTAACCCCTTATCAAATATACAGTTTGCAAATATTTTTCCTATTGGTTGTAAATATTTTCTCCTATTCTGTAGGTTGCCTCTTTATTATAACAATTATTAAAAACATTTTAAAATATTCTAATTTAAAATTTTTTGACTATATTTTCTTTTACTCTTTGTTAAATGAGTAAAACTCTTTTTTCGTTTTTAAGATGTACATACACAGTGGAATCTTAAAACATTGTGCAAGCATGAACACATGCATTCAGTTTTGAAGTATTGTGCGGTTTATTTCTTTGTTGGCTAACTACCCAGTAATTGAGCTAATAACATATGTATTATTAAGAATGTTTTGTGTCTTTAACTTAAATCAATTAAGAAAAACAAAGGGAGATTTATGACTTCCGTAATTAAAATTCTAGGGGTAAATAAGACCTGCTTCAGAAACACTGGAATCCAAGGTGTCAAATTGTGTTATTTGCAGTCTCTCATGACGTCCCCTATAGTCTTGTTTCCTCTTTTCATCCTTTCCCAAGGTGCCACTGCCTTTTGTATGTTGATCTTGCTCCTCATGAAGATTGTTTCCTTCAGGGATATAATAACATGTAGCATTATTTGGGAATTATAGTATTACAATCATAAATTATAGCATGTTTAATATAGCTATAATTAATATTAACATAATATACATAATCACGTCATTAAGTAACATTACATATTATAATTAATATATGCTATACATTAATATATAACTACTGCTACTGCTGCTAAGCCACTTCAGTCGTGTCCGACTCTGTGCGACCCCATATATATATAACTAGCATATACTTATTATATTAAATTGTCTACCCCATTTAATACTGAATTATATCCATCATTTAATTAAAATTATGGCTTGAGAATTTCTTCATGCAGCTAAATTTTCTGTGAAAAAATTTTAATTAGGCTCATTTAAAAAATTATCATCTTTTAAATGTAATGCTTTAAAAAAGCTTCCTTTATTATCAGAGGAGCATTACTTTTTAAATGTAAATATGTTAACTCCTTTTTGACTTATCCTTGACATGGGCATCTTTTCTTCTGATGAGTAAATTTAAGAAGAATGTAGAGGCGGAAGAGTAATAATATGCCATATTCTTTGTGCATGAAAGTGGCAGTCCTGACCTGACGTTAGTCGGGGTACTTAGGGTTATGATAGATTTTTCTGGATCCATCTGCTTTTCCTTCAGGCACCCCAGGCTTCTCAGGACGAAAGGCATAATCGGTGGCCTCAGAAGAGAGCAACGCTAATGAGGATGACCCTGACCTCATGAGAACAGTGTTCTGACCCCCTGACCCAAACGGAAATAGAAAAGCTTGAGCAGTACATTTAAGAGTAACTTTGGGATTAGTTCTATGAGCATAAAGATAAATGAGAAAATAAATTCCGCTCACAAGCAGAGGGACTTGGATAATTGTGTGGCATTTGAAACATAAAACTTAACCTGAAAACTATTTCACTTGTAAATTGAATTGCATTATCATTTCTTTAACTAACATCAGAATTACCTTTCCTTTAATATTTTCTTAGTTAATAAGAACCCAATCTTCTTATAATAATTAAGGCTGCTAAAAATGCTTTACGCCTTTTTAAGAATGCATTTATTATCTTTTTATTAGGTCTATTTGAAACATATATGGAAATTGTACTATTTTCAGAAATTTTGAAATATTATTTCCATCAACAGAAGTATATTTAGGTTAACGCTGAATATTGTCAAATAATTCTTTTGCAGTAGATATCATGAAAACCCTTTTCAGTGTATAATTAAACACTCACCATGTAGTTTCTCTCTATTAAAACTGATCACTTCTGAATTAACTTGAATATGTTTTACTACAATCCTTGCATATAAATCATTAATAATATAATTATCTGATGGTGTATAGAAGCTCTACTAATATTAGAACTTCAAAATGTATTAACTCTAGATACAAATTATGCAAAAATATAAAGAATGAAATCATTGTTTATCTTGGTTTACTTTGGTAAGAGACAGGGTTAATTTTCGATAAATCAAGGATTTAGATGCATTAGGTTTGTTGGTCATTGAAATAACAAAGGGAACTGTGAGTTGATCTGAGGGAAAAATAGAATCCTTATTTTTCTCTTTTAAAAAATAAAGCAACTGTCCAGTGAAAACTGGTTGCACCAATCCATTATTTGTCCAATTACACTTTTTGTTCCCAAAAAAGGCAACCTCAGCTCTGGATTGCCAAATGATCCAAAAGAAAGGCACTTTTTGGCCATGGGCATCAACTTTTAGATAAGGCATAAAACCAGAGTATTTTCTGGAAGAATTTAGGCACTAGATCCTGTGTCCTGGCCAAATTGCAGTTCTGGTAATTGCATTCTGCTTTCTACAAAGGCCCCTGGTTAGTTCCATTTGGGAAAAACTCTTCACTTCCTACCTGAACAGTCACAGAATGTGGCAGTGCTTTGGGAAATGGTTGCTGGGTTTGTTCGTTAATGGATGAGGGTGAACACTGCAACATGCTCACTCACGCACACAAATATGCGATTGGTGAACTGAAATCCCCATGGGGAAAGTGCTTCCACACAGATCTATGTTTTCATAAAGTTAGATCCCATTGTAACACCAATGCCACGGAAACAGAGTCTCTATCAGTACACAAGAATGATTTTAGTCATTGAAGAAGACACTGATTGCTTAATTTTAAAGATGCAATTATAACTAAAGCCATAATACACAAAATAGAAGAATAACTCATTAGAGGAGAAGAAATGATGTCTTGGCTTCCATCTTGTGGCTCTAGGGACAGCCCAATTAATAAACACATTACTGAGGCTTACAGTAAGAAAGCTTCCACACATATGCAGCAATTTTTCTAAAGAAGACTTTCAGTAACCTCCAACTATTTCAGGTTACTATTCACAATAAGAAGAGCAGAATTTGAGAAGTCTCCCTAAACAGAGGAAAAGCAGGATTTAGTTCCTAGTGGATTACAGCTCACATTATGAAACTACTGCACATTTGGCACAATTATGCACCACTGGCAGCCTTTTCTCAAAGGAAGCCTCATGTTAAATGAACACTTAGAATCATTTTGGAACTCATGCATCTTGCAGCTAACACTGTGCTATGTTAAGCATCTAACACTCTGCCCATCTGGCAGAGAGAGGATATCAAGGGCTGCAATATCATCAGTCCTTCACCCCTTAAAAGCTTTGATTTCATTAAAGGTGAACTGTCAAAGCACTTTTGAAAATGAGATCCTCTACAAAATGTGCTGAATAGGATAGAGGGGCATTCAATACCGAGAGTCTTGTCTTACCCATTTTTGCTTTTAAGGTTTTACGGCATCATGCAGGTTGGCTGTTTTCTGCTTTGGTGTCTGTCCTGTGAAGTCAGTCAGTCTAGAAGATAATCTGTGGGCTCCTAATGGTTGAGTAATGTACATTTGCCATAAGATGCACTTGCCGTAAGTCTCCAGCGTGTGATTTTGATGGAAGATTTCCACAAGAGAATTTGGAAACCTCAGAAACAAAATGCAGGCTGCAGTTCCCTTCCAGAACTAAATGTTCAGGGAACTGAATTGTAAAGGATGAACATAAGTTTATTTCACACTGTCACGACTTTCACCACGAAAAGGTGCTTTAAGAATTCCGTCACAAATGTTTCACAAAACTAGGTGATCCCACTGCTGTGTGCCATGACTTCCAGTAATGCCATGTTTGGAACATGGTTACAAAATGTGAGTCAAGAAAGTTCAAATTGACTTTTACTTATCAAAAGCCTATGGATCTATTTCTCAGAGATGATTTGTTTTACTTATTTTATTGAAATAATTTGTTTTGTTCGATTCACAATGCCCTGGACTTAGTTATCCAGCTTCAAAGTCAAAATTAGAAGCAACAAATGTGAACAGATGCATCTGGCGCACAGTCCGTGAGTATTAGTGGAAAGTGGTAGATTCAAAACTGCGAAAATTACAGCAGCCTGTCATTGTCATGATTTCCTTTGCCTGCTGTGGATTCCAGGAGGAGATACATAAAATAATCCTGGTCATCATACTTCATTTTGTTTTGTTTTCTTTCATTTGCTAATTTTCAAAATACAGAATTGGAATTGTCATACCAGTTTACATATGTTCTAATTACAACTTTGACATTCAAGTTTCTGTTTGGGTTGTTGTTCTGTTTCTTTGCTTATTCAACCATTTAATAAAGATAGTAATCATTGTTTCAAAGAAATAAAGGAAAAAATTAGACTTCATATTTCAATGAGCTTATCACTATCTTATGTACTAATATTTATATTTATGTTGAGTAAAATAAAACTAATGATTCTAACTGAGCAAGGTACATTTAAAAATTCAGGAGACTATTTCTATTTTAGATTTTAATCTGAATTAAAATAAATTTTTATATTGGTAAGTTTATGGTGAATTTTCCATTATTCTGAGAGTGAATTTACCCAGAACTTCACAATCCTCAACGGTTCTAAATAGCTTTTTTATACTTAACAGAATATTTTGGTTTTCTTTGTTTTTTATTCCTTTAGTATATCCCAGAAAAGTATAAGGTAAAACAAAACAAAACACAGTTACCATAGCTGTTTGCTTTTCTCTTGCATTCATGTATTAATTCTCAAATTACAGGCTTAAAATTATAAGCAGATTTTAATTTACATTGTATTTATAATTTATTTATAATTTGCCATACTCATGATTTTGATTTCAAATCTTTATTTGTGCTTAGATGATTAATTCTATGTTTTGCCTTACAAATTCCTCATTTGATATCTTTTTCCAATTTAAAACATATTTTTATTACCATAATTTAAAAAATTAATGCATATATTCCTGCTCACTGTATACATGTTAAATATTAGGGAGTTAATAAAAAGTCCCTTTTAAGCTTCTTTAGCCCCCTTAAGTAGTTACCAGTAAAGGGACTGCCAACATGAGCCCTCCTGGATTTCCGAGTTCTGTGGCCGGCTGATTAATCCGAACCTCTCCTTTTAGTCCATCTGAATGAGTGCTGGTATTGGTTATCTATCTGATGCATGTCCTGCCATCATAAATTGGTAGTCTTCAGAGCCAATAACCTGTCTATTTAGTTTAATTTTTTTTAGCTTTAAAAATTATTCTCAAGGAGTTAATACTTGAGGAGCACACCCTGAGAAGCCTGAGAAGCAACCGAACACAGTTTGGAGTTTGAACCTGAACCTGAAATTATAATGGAGTAAGACTTTGGGAGAGAGAAGAGATGGATTTTTTTTTTAGATGTGAGATGAATGTGTGTTTTATAACCAGAAGGGAGACTGTGGCAGGTTATTTTATAAAATCAGCACAGCAATGCTTCTGTACTCACAGACTTTTCCAGAACCTTGTCAATCCTCCTTCAAGAAGTACAGTCCATTTCCCACCTCTTTGAAACTGGATGGAGCTTTGCGGTTGCTTTGGTTTAATAGAATGTGGTGGAAGTGATGCCATGTGACTCTCAATGGTAGGTCATAAAGTAATATAACTTCCACCTGGTTCTCTGTCTCTTGGGATGCATACCCTTTGAACCCAAACATAATACTGTGAGGAATCCCAGGCCACATCAAAACATCCTGTTTTGCTCTGTTGGGTAGGGTAGCCGTAGCTAAGATCTCAACTGCCAGACAGTTACAGCTGCCAGATATGTACGTGAACAATTCTTCAGTTGACATTAGTTCCCAGGAATTAAGCTGTCTTTGGTGATGCCAAGTAAAAGAAAGACAAACTGGTTCTGCCAAGTCTTAAATTACATACAACATGTAAATGAAATATTTTTTTAAAGTCATTGGTTTTGAGATTTTTTTCCTCACACACAGACAAGGATAGCCAGAAGAGATCACCATCTGTTTTAGATGGCTGATTGGAGAAAGGAATGGAAAATACCCTGAGCAAGCCTGACATGGCTTCCTCTAGACGACTGACACTGTTCTAGACCACTCCAGTTGGTCCTTTCATTGATGTCACAGGGTCAGAATAGACCAGACCTGTGCATGTGAGTGTGTGTGTGTGTGTGTGTGTGTGTGTGTGTGTAGGAGGGCAGTTTCCCCAGAAGGAAATATATCAGTTGTTGCTCAATTGCTAAGTCATGTCTGGTTCTTTGAGACTCCATGTACTGCAGCACACCAGGTTTCCCTGTCCTTCACTATCTCCCGGAGTTTGCTCCAACTCATAGCCATGGAGTCAGTGATGCTATCTAACCATCTCATCCTCTGTCGTCCTCTTCTCCTCTCACCTTCAATCCTTCCCAACATCAGGGTCTTTCCAATGAGTCAGCTCTTTGCATTAGGTGGCCAAAATATTGGAGTTTCAGCTTCAGCATCAGTCCTTCCAAAGAATATTCAGAGTTGATTTCCTCTAGGATTAACTGGTTTGATCTCCTTGCAGTCCAAGGGACTCTCAAGAGTCTTCTCCAGCACCATAATTTGAAATGCATATTCACATTTTATAGTATAAAGAGATGCATGCTGGGACAGAAAAATTAAGACTGAAGATGTGAATGAGTGAATGAGTGAACAACCATTTGAGTGAGTGAGTAAAAGGGAAAATTTTTCTGCTCCCTCTATGGTCAAAAGCTACTTTGGCCCCAATTACACAAAAATATGCCAGAAGCCCTACTGGGTGATGCTAGTCTTGGGGCACCTTGCCCCTTCTGGTGGTGAAGTTGAGCTTCCTTTTCAAGTAGTAGGGTTGAGATGTCTCTTCTTGAAATCAGGAGTCATTTCAGAGAGAGCTCCTGAACTTGTGCACTAATCTCCATTTTGAGCTTCTCTTTCATTATTTCTGAACCTTTAGCAAAGTTTCATGAGAAGTTATCTCCTGATCTTTGCACGACTAAGCCTATATTAGGGCTACCCAGGTGCCTCAGAGGTAAAGAATCCACCTGCCAAGGCAGGAGACAGGTGATTACAACTTTCCTCTAGCTCAAATGGTACAGAATCTGCCTGTGAGGAAGAAGAACAGGGTTCAATCCCTGGGTTGGGAAGTTTCTCTGGAGAAGGGAATAGCAATCCACTTCCAGTATTCTTGCCTGGAGAATTCCATGGACAAAGAAGCCTGGCAGGCTACAGTCCATGGGGTTGCAAAGAGTTCATGACTGAGGAACTAACACAGTTCACAGTCCAAGCCTATGTAAAATCAAGGAAAAGGGTCTCATCTATGCTTGAAAGAAGCAGATAAGAGGATGACAGCATTTGATAAAAAAGAGAGATGGCAACACTAGTCTCTACTGAAAAGCAGTATATGGTAGATTAATCTTCTCATGAAGTTTATCATAGGCAAAGGAAGCATCTTGGTGGTATGGTGCAAAGACCATATAAGACTAAATAAGAGGACTAAATAAGACTAAATAATGAGGACTTCCCATAATCAAGTCTGATTAGGCAGCTCTGTAGGAAGTTCTTGTGAAAAGATACTTGACATCTATAAAGTTACAGAGGAAACTTTCCATGCTAAGGTGGATTGTAACAGACACACCACTTACTAGATGTTTAACTTTTGGTAATAACATCTCAGCGATATGTATCTTACAGAACTGGTATGGTAGTTAAATGAAGTAGTTACTATAAATGCATTAGCCCAGCCATGACTTTCTTCTATAACCAGGCATTAAATTCCATAAATAATTAAATGTAACAAAATCATGAAACACTCAGAAGAAAATATAGAAAGCATTTTTTTCTAATTTTAGATTTGGGAAGAATTTTCTAAACACACACACACATAAAGGAAGACACTAGAAAGAAGGAAGATTAATTTAGCTTCCATGAAATTAAAAATATTTTTATATTAAAGTTTTTAAAGGAAAATGAAATTAGAAAACATCAACAAATAAGTGGATAAGAGCTGGGTATATATAATTTACTTTAAAATAGTATTAAATGTAAATATTTAATAAAGTAAAAAGTATGTTCAACCTTGCTAATAAATAAATGAGATGCAGAATTCTCTTGTTGAGACCATTCTATTGGCATATCCCAAATCTAGAGAGAGGATTATGATACTGAAGCTTCCTCACTTTGATGGAAGGCCCATAAACTGATGAAGACATTCCAGACTCTAGAACTATTCTAGAATAGAGAGAATAATTTGACAATAAATAAGAAAAACCACAAATGAGTGGACAAAGGAAGAGCAACAGAAACGGTGAACACTGACATATATGTTTAACTGTGACCCTAGCAAATGGGTCAGTTGGCAGAATATCAATTCAATATTAAATAGCATAAATACTGTATACTGACACATACATATGGAATCTAAAAAGATAGCACTGATGAATTTATTTTCAGGGCAGCAGTGGAGAAACAGACATAGAGAACAGACCTCTGGACATGGTGCAGAGGGGAGGAGGGAGAAGGGGAGATGTTTGGAGAGAGTAACATGGGAATTTACCAAACCATACGTAAAACAGACGGCCAGTGGGAACCTGCTGCATGTCTGAGGGAACTCACCAGGGCTCTGTGACAGGTCGAAGGATGGGATTGGGAGAGACATCCAGGAGGGAGGGCACATGGATATACCTGTGGCTGATTCTTGTTGTATGATAAAAACCCACAAAATTCTGTGAAACGATTATCCTTCAATTAAAAAAATGTTAAAAGGCAAAAAAAAAAAAAAAAAAATTAAATAGCAGTATATGGGGGGTGACATCAGCAAGAGGGAGACTAGGAGGTCCCAACAAAAACAATAAGAACGATGAATAAACAGCTATATGCCAATGGAAATATCTCTCAGAGAGCTCCAGGATAGAATGGGAGAGTGGCCGAATCACTGTGGGTCACAGATACCCAGGATCGCCTCTTATATAAGCAGAGGAAGCAGCTGCCAGTGTCCCCCCATACCCATGTGGCATAGCCCATCCCCAAGAGGGAGCCCCTCCATGCAACCCTCTCCTCTGCTGGAAAAGAGGAGCAGGAGGATCCCAACGCCCTCTCCACCACCACAGAAGCCTGCAACATCACTGCTCCGATGCCTACAGTTCACACAGGCCTGGACCCAGGTCCCTCTGCCCGCCTCCCTTGGAGGGAAGCAAGCACGGATGTAAGACCCTTTCTTCAAAGGAGCGGCTGCAGTGTGTGCCTCACTCCCCAGCTCCGGGGCTAGACCCAACACTCCCGTCTCCTGCAGCCTAGACACCGACGTCACTGCTGCTACATCCACACATGGGCCCCGAACCGGTGCTACTGCCCGTGCCTGTCCATCTGCAGGCCAGACCCAAACGCAGGAGAAACTCCCTCAGCCAGGACTTCCTCCCGCAGGCACAAAGGAAAACTGCAGGACCTCAGAAGGCTTCAGCATCTCAAACACCCACAGCCCGGGCCACTGAAGATCTCGCCCGTCTTCACTGGTGGTGCTATCTTCACGGACAGAACTGCCAGAGACTATAAAGACTATAAAGTCCCCTCAGAACCACCGTAGCCCACCCATGAATGCCCTCACATTCACCCATAAATGAAGGTCTTTCCCCATCAAAGCCAGTCCATAAAGTCTGGAAGAGGTGACTCTTCCCTCAAACATACAGACAACTATGTAAGTCCACAATAAACATAAAAAATCAAAGAAATAGGACACCACCAAAGGAACCCAATAAACTTTCAAGAACTAAATATTAAGAAATAAAGAGCTAAAAAAAAAAAAAAAAACACGCTTGTCAAAGAATTCAAAATAATTTTTAAGTAAGCTTGGTGAGCTAAAAGAGAACAAAATTCAGTGAAATCAGAAAAGCAATTCGTGAACACAACAATAAGTTCAACAAAGAGACTGATCATAAAAAGGGACCAAATAGAAATTCTGAAGCTGAGAAATGCAATGAATGAAAGGAAAAATACAATACAAAACTTTAACAGCAGACTCAAGCCAAAAAAAAAGAAGTTGTGAAGTTGAAGACAAGTCATATAGAAAGAAAAAAGAATGAAAAAGAGTAAAGAAAGTCTAAAAGATCTGCGGGAAGTAACCAAAAGATTCAGTATGAGCATTATGAGGTTACCCAAGAGAGCAGGGAAAAAGAAAGGGGCAGAAAATGTATTTGAAGAAATAATGGCTTTAAATTTCCCGAATCTGAGGAGGAAAACGGACACCCAGATTCATAAATCCCAAAGCCCAAAAGTTCCCAAGTAAAATGAAATTAAAGAGATCTACAGTGAGACACGTTTACTTATTGCTAAAAAGTCAAAGACAAAGAGAATTTTGAAAAGTAATTCATAGCATAAAGGGAAATAACATAAGGCCATCTGTAGATTTCTCAGTAGAAAATTTGCATATGATAAGATTCAGATAAGATATTCAAAATACTGAAGGAAAATACTACCAATCAAGATTACTATACCTGGCAAAATTATCCTTTAAAAAATGAAGCAGAGGAATAGACATTGCCAAAAATGCAAAAACTGATGGAATTGGTCACCACTAGAAGTACCCTGTTAGAACTGAATGAAGGACACTATGCTAGGGAAATAAGCCAGTTACATGTAGAATCTAAAATAGTAAATCTCATATAAAAGAGAATACTTGCCAGGGGTTGATGAGAGGCATAGGTGGGAAGATGTTGGTGAAAGAGTACAAAGTTTCGATTATGCAAGATGAATAAGTTTTGTAGATCTAATGTACAACAATGTGAGTATAGTAAACAATATTTTGTACTTGACATTTGCTAAGAGAGTAGATTTTAAGTGGTCCTGGCACACAAGAAAATTGGTATCTAAGGGACAAATATGTTAATAAACTTGAATGCAGTAATTAATTCAAGATACACATGCATATCAAATAATCAAATTATATACTTTAAATAAACACAGCTGTTAACTGTTAAAAACAACAAAAAAACAAGCAGTATGTTGAAATTTATGTATATAAAATAGAAAGTTTATTAACATGCATGTACATATTTATGTATATGGGAAGCCAGTTTTCATGAACACATTTCAAATTCAATTATTAATGTACAACATTTTAAATCTCCAAATGTCTTTCAAGTGTATTTAGTTTGAAATGTTCCAAATATTTATACATCTTATGATTGCCAAGTGAAAACTTGAATTGAAAATTTGGAAGGGAACTTGTTAAACTTACAATGATGTCAGCTTACCTCACATTGCATTTTCTAATTACAAATATATTCTTGGTCACATATACAAAATTTATATCTCTAGACACAAGGATATAATTTTAAGTTTCCCACTATGGGAACTTCTGTGAAGTATCCAAGATATTATAGAAGGAATACAAAATATACATTTGCAAATACATACTGCAACTTTGATGTAATAGATGTAACAAAATGCTAATATTTCAGATTCCATTAATTGGGATTTTTAGTTATTCAGATAAAGCTTTAGCATTTTTGGTATCTTTAGAAATCTGAAATTCAATAACTTCTCCCCTGCCCAAGTTTGTCAGAAAAAAAAAAAAAGCCAAAGCCAATTACAGATCATTATTACTTACATAGCTAATATTGGAGAATGTGCGGGGAAATGAAATATCTAATATCGTTCCCAGAATTAGACGTATGTGTCCATCTAAAGGCAGGGTTAATACAAGGATGACCTTGTTTTATTAAATTGTGTGGCTTGGAGGAGCAGAGCTGAATTTACGCTGTGAGCAACTTCTTTGACTTGCTCACCACTCTTACATTTTAAAGCTTTTATCTGTTTTATTGCAACTACCACTACTAATGAGAAATCAAGAGTTTTAGACAGGCAAATATTAATGTAGTTACAGATATTTTATCTATTTGTTCAAAATTGTTAATGGCATGTATTTCAAATAATTAATAGAATATCAATAAATAATTTATATCTACTATCACAGCTTATCTCAGCTAATGGAGAAGGGAGTGGCACCCCACTCCAGCGTTCCTGCCTGGAGAATCCCAGGGACGGAGGAGCCTGGCGGGCCGCCGTCTGCGGGTCGCACAGAGTCGGACACGACTGAGCGACTCAGCGGCGGCGTGGCTAATCACGCGGCGCTAGTCTAGAGAATCCCCTGCCACAGCCGGAGACTCGAGCGATGCGGGTTTGACCCTGGGTCGGGAAGATCCCCTGGAGGAGGCCGAGGCAGCCCACGCGGTACTCCTTCTTCCCTGGAGAGTCCCATCGGCACGAGACTGTCAGGTATACTCCAGGCGGCCACAAAGACCTGGCAGGACTGAGCACGCATGCACACGTCATAGCCAGTCAAAAAGAAAAATAGCGATAACTGAATCTTAGGCACCTCTCATTAAAATTAGTCTGTGCATCCAGAATAAAAGTATCTCAACTGCGGTAAGCAAACATATGCTGAGTCCTTACAAAGGAGACTGCCATGATTGTGAGGTATCACGTTTCTGATACGAGTGATCCACTTCTTCTGTGTTGTTTTTAGTACCATAGTGATCTAAATAGCTAACACTGAAAGATGAGGGGGAAACTGAAATAACTGTTTTAAAAGGCAATTTTTATGGTTAAGGAAAATAGTAGGTTAAAAACTGATCAAGTGAAAGTGTAACTGAAACAAGTGAAAATGATGAAACAGATTTAGGAAGTTTTAAATACAAGAATTCTGAAGGATTCTAGATTTTGTATCTATAGCATAGTGTATATTGACTTACTAGATTCCATGACCTCTGCTTTCTAAGAGAATTTTTTCATCCTCCCCATTTACTGTCCCATGAGTTCATTCACATTGATTTAACACACCGTCATCTAAAGGATGTGATAAGTTGGTGTTTATATCTGTCAAGGGACCAAGGAGATGAAAGTAGGCATCACCAAAAGGTATAATTTTAGGTTGTTGGATACCCTTGCATTTTTCTTAATTATTTCTGACATTTTATCTATTTCACCATGAGCTTCCTTGGAGAATACGGATGAAAAAAAATGTTCTTCATGACCCAAAAGAAGAAATACATCTTCTCTTAATAAATC
This sequence comes from Odocoileus virginianus, assembly GCF_023699985.2. Taxonomy (NCBI): domain Eukaryota; kingdom Metazoa; phylum Chordata; class Mammalia; order Artiodactyla; family Cervidae; genus Odocoileus; species Odocoileus virginianus. The sequence goes on along the minus strand of NC_069677.1, from coordinate 59,026,794 downwards.
CCATGTGAAATCATATAGAGGAAGGAGAGAAGAAATAGTTAACATTTATCACTCATACTGTGCTCCGTTTGCTAAACTCTTTTTGCAACCTGAAAGACAGCTTCTTTTCAGCATGAAAGACATTTCAGATAAGGTGTGAGGGTCTGAGAAAAAGAATTTTGGATGAACTATACAAGGATCTGTCCAAGGCGAAATTGAAATGTGGAAAGAGCAAGCACTGCTTGTCCTAATCCTAAACTCTCTGAAGATAAGACAGACTTTTGTTAATTGATACATCCCTAGCACCTAGCATATGGTAGGTATTCAGCAAGTATATCTTAAAATACTTTCATGTGGCATTTTAGTTTCATGTGGCATTTTAATTAAGAATTTGTGAATCCTTTCAGAAATGTGTGCTAAACCAAAAGAACATATACAAACTAAACTAAAGATACAAACTGGATCTGTCTTGCATGCCATATATATTGCCCAGGGCAAAAATTACTGTTTGCGTTATATAACAGAGGTTATTATTGAATTCACAGTTTCAAAATTAAAGAGATAAAAAAACTATTGAGGCAAAAATACATTTCTTATAAATGGTCTCTGTTAGTTTTTTTTGTTTTTGCTTAAGGGGTTATAAAAGATGGCAGGGCCACTTCCAAGATAGCCCTAGTGAGCCATGCCTCCTAGTATTAATCTTTTTGTGTGGTTTCCTCTTATGCTGATCTAGGTGGGCCCTGTATAATCAATAGAAGACAGTAGAAGTAACTCTGTGATTTTTAAGGTCAAATATTATATCTAGTAGCTTCTTTTTTTAAATGGTTTTGCTTTTTTTTCCATTTATTTTTATTAGCTGTAGGCTAATACTTTACAATATTGTAGTGTTTTTTGCCATACATTGACACGAATCAGCCATGGATCTACATGTGTTCCCCATCCCGATCCCCCCTCCCACCTCCCTCCCCACCCCATCCCTCTGGGTCTTTCCCAGTGTACCAGGCCCAAGCACTTGTCTCATGCATCCAACTTCCTTGCTCTTAGAAGGAGCACTTTGGGAGAAGCCAACCACCATGCAAAGAAGACTATCCTGAGATTGCCATGCCCTGAGTAAGTCCAAGTCGGCCACAGGGGGAGGCCTGCAGAGAGAATGAGATGCCTGCCTGCTTCACAGCACTCTGGCCTTCTCAGCCAAGACACCAGAATTGTGAGAGAAGTCATCTTGATGAATTAAGCCAAATGTGTGGAAAGTCATGCTTAAACTTAGAATCCATTATTAAACCTTCTGCTGGGGCTAGGAATGAAGGGGTGGATGAGTATAGAACGAATAGCTTAGAAGAGGTTCAGTTATCAAGAATAAGAACAGGTTCATATCAAGCTCTTCAGGCTCAGCAATGCAAGGAGGTGCACTAAATCAGGAGGCTTCCACAGGCACAGGTATCGGTAAGTTTCGGTATAATTAAGGACGTTCCTATAATTTCATTAGTATGTTAAACTAGTGCTGATATAATTAATATCTTGATTTTAATTATTTTCTATTTCTGTGTGGCATCTTCAGATTTTAATTTGTTATTTTCAACTGATAAGATCTCCATATAGAGGTTTATGTTAAGGGTGAGTGTCTGCTATCGAATACAGCTTTATTTTTTTCTGGTATGTGTTTGGAAATACAAATAAATTGAAGCAGAAAGATTCTGCAAGAGCCAAAGAAACCAAAACAGTCTCTTACGTGAAAAAATGCTTCACTGATTATGTCTTTATTTATGGATCAAGACTCAACATGAGGGTGAGTAATGTCAGTAACAGATTTGGTGTTAGACAAGAATCAAAAGGAAAAGAACAACTGTTGGAGAATACACTTTTCGGATAAATTAGTTTTAACTTGATTTATGTAAGCTGTTTTATTCAAATTTAATTGGGTAGATAATTTCTGTTATCTGTTAGAGATGGTGCAAAATGTACAAGAAATAACTAAAAAGAAGATAGAGAAAGACTTTGTCCCCAGGGAGATTGTAGTGATGGAACTGGAGAGTAGGGGCAAGTAAACAGAAAATCAACATGAATCTCCTTCAAGAAGTCAAATATCAAATGATGTTAGAAATTACAGGTAATCCTGACATACCTGTTGATAACATAATCCTGGAAACAATATTCCATTTCAGTTGAGTAGTGAAGGCAATTTATTATTAACAGTAGACACTGTGGTCAGTCAGTTCAGTCTCTCAGTTGTGTCTGACTCTTTGTGACCTCAGCAGCAAAAACCGCAGCACGCCAGGCCTCCCTGTCCATCACCAACTCCCGGAGTCCGCCCAAACCCATATCCATCGAGTCAGTGATGCCATCCAACCATTTCATCCTCTGTCATCCCCTTCTCCTCCCACCTTCAACCTTTCCCAGTATCAGGGTCTTTTCAAATGAGTCAATTCTTCGCATGAGATGGCCAAAGTATTGGAGTTTCAGCTTCAGCACCAGTCCTTCCAATGAATATTCAGGGCTGATTTCCTTTAGGATGGACTGGTTGGATCTCCTTGCAGTCCAAGGGAGTCTCAAGAGTCTCTTTTCCCAGTTTTGAGGTAGTCTATTGTTCCATGTCTGGTTCTAACTGTTGCTTCTTGACCTGCTTACACGTTTCTCTGGAGGCAAGTGAGGTGGTCTAGTATTTCCATCTCATTAAGAATTTTTCAGAGTATCCACATTTTGTGTGGTGATACAGAGTACATTGTGCAAAACCCTGCACTGGGTGAATCACAAGCTGGAATTGAAATTGCCAGGGGAGATATAACAACCTCAGATACATGGATAATACCACCCTGAAGGCATAGAGTGAAGAGGAACTAGAGTCTCTTGATGAAAGTGAAAGAGGAGAGTGAAAAAGTTGGCTTAAAACTCGACATTCAAAAAAACTAAAGATCATGGCATCCAGTCCTTTCAGTTCATGGCAAATAGAAGGAGAATAAAGTAGAAACAGTGATAGATTTTATTTTCTTGGGCTCCAAAATCATTGCAGATGGTGACTGGAGCCATGAAATTAAAAGACACCTGGTCCTTGGAAGCAAAGCTATGATGAATATAGAAAGCATATTAAAACGCTAAGATATCACTTTGCCAACAAAGATTCATGTAGTCCAAGCTATGGTTTTTTCCAGTAGTCATGTATGGATGTGAGAGCTGGACCATAAAGAATGCTGAGCACCAAAGACTGATGCTTTTGAACTGTGGTGTTGGAGAAGACTCTTGAAAGTCCCTTGGACTGCAAGGAGATCAAACTAGTTAGTCCTAAAGGAAATCAGTCCTGAATATTCACTGGAAGGACTGATGCTGAAGATGAAGCTCCACTACTTTTGCCACCTGATGTGAAGACTTGACTCATTGGAAAAGATTGTGATGCTTGGAAAGCTGAAGGCAAAAGGAGAAGGCAGTGGCAGAGTATGGAATGGTTAGATAGCACCACCAACTCAATGGATATGGAATTGAGCAAACTCTGGGAGACAGTGGATGACAGGGGCCTGGTGTCTGCAGTCCAGGGGTTGCAAAGAGCTGGACATGACTTAGCAACTGAACAACAGCAATTAATTTGGATTGAGGGTCAATAATTCATATGAAATGAAACTTTGTGGTTGACTAGGACATTTGCAATCAAAAATAAATTAATTGCTGTCAGGATTTTCTATATAAGATAAACTTTAGCACATATTAGGGTGGGTTTCAGCCCTTTAATTCCTAGATAATAGCTTTCCAGAGCCTTATTTCAGAGAACTTTCTGGCAAACACTGTAATCCAGTATTGATCCTTCTAGTTTCTCAGATTACTAGTTCTCAGCCTCTTGGTATATGCCTCTAATACAAAAGCAATAGCTCTTTGATACAGTGCATCAATGTAGGGATATATATTTTTTTTCTGAATTGTAGCCTGTCAGTCCTCACTACTTTTTTAATTATCTGACATACTGAAGCAGGTCTTAAAAAATGTTTAATTTGGCCTTTCTAACTGTTCTCATTGGGAGTTTAAATCACTTATTCCAACATTAATTATTCCAACATTACTTAGAAGCAGAAGTTTTGTCTTCATATTGGTTTGTGTTCTTATGAAAAATTAAAGGTAAGGCAAAATATGAACTGATCACTATTTAAAGTTTTCTTACATATATATATATGTATTAGTTTTTATAGACTACATATAAGATTTTATTTTTCACCAGGAAATTTCAAGTTGTTTTTAACTTTATTATCCTCAGGCCCCATGGCCAGATCTTTGACATGAATTATGCTCAGACTGGCAAAACTTTCATGTTTAATAGTTTTTGGAAAAAAAAGTAAGTTATAGTTGCCTCATTTATTGCACAGTCATAACAACACTGTAAGATAAATATTATACTTTTCATATCACATAGAACTTAAATAACTTGTCTCTTTGTTTCCCTGGAGTCAAAGAAATGAGTAATATTTGTCTCTCTTTGGAGGAAAAAATAGGTTTTAAAGACTTTAATGTTCCTAAGACCTTAGGGTTAATAAATGGCAAACCAGGATCTCCACTTTGACTTAAGTCTTTCTTCTATACCACATTATCTCTTTACATTTGGGAACAGCCTGTTGTGAAATTCAGAAGAAAAAGTTATGATAAAAAATAGGTTTTCTCTGTTGACCTTAAAGGAATGATGTAATATTGAAAGCAATCTTACCACTACGTTCTTTTTTCATTTGATTTTTTGACTGGGCTCTGTATTGGGTTATATCTATTTTATAAGAATGCTAGAATGTTAGTAGTTTTTAAGAGCACAAAATAAAATGTTATAAAAATCTGTATGTTCCAGAATACAGCTATTAAATCACGTTACTGGGTATCAAGACAATGAGATCTACTATCGATGTGGAGAAATGATAGCCATTGATTAAAGCAAGTCATTATAAGCTCATTAATAAAGCTGCAGTTTTTCATACTTGGACAGATCTCTTTAGGGAAACTTCTACATTAAAAATGAATTTTATTATTTTAGCTGAGGGCAAGCCTTCCTAAAGTCACAGAAATTTTAAAGCCAATTAATAGTGCTAGTTACAAGTAATACCAGAAATCCCCAAAAGCCAAACTAATAGTCTCTAACCAAGCTTGAAAGATATGGGATATCCTTGAATGGTCTTCAAAAGTCACCTCATCTAGTAGTTAAGTCTTTTTTTTTTTAATTTCATATGATTTTTCTCATCTACAGTGAGGTAAACTAGGTAGCCAATAACCAAACCAATAATTTCAATAATTTATGTGTCACTTTATTTATTTGGCATCTCATTTATAAACTGATGTTTGAAAATCTCTACTGAATCAAAATCAGAACCATAATAATTTTTTTTTTGGTTATACTTCCTTCTATGAAATTATACACATGTAATTTTCAAAACTCAGATGTTTTATTTTGTCATATTATTAAAGGATAATAATTTAATTTTAGCATTTCTTTTATTTATATTTTAAAAGTTCATCTTAGTAGAGTACTATATTGAAACTCTTCTAAAATCATAGCATAGTGGAACTCTACTGGATAGCTATACACATTAAATCTATTTTTAAAATCTAGAAGTACGAATTATAGAATGTCAGTGTACAATTAGATATGTCTTTTTCCACTAATGTAAATTTCAAAAAAATGCTAGATTGTTAAGAATGTAAAGCTAATCTATTAAATGCGTAATTATTTGATTAAAATATATGGACTTTAAATTTACTAATAAGGCTCTTATGAAATGAAATAACTACTAGGAATGGAGGCCAAGCATTTTCAGAAGCTGAAATATTTGACTAGAAGACTGGTAGCCGTGGTGCATCTTGGTGAATACATCTGATGTGAGCCAGGTAAGCTCCAGAAGTCAGAATAAGTGATAGATCACAGAGAAGGATGGAAAGAATACACCACAGTCTTCCATGCCAGTTAGAAGAGGAATACATCCTACAGGTGTGAGGGTAAAGTTCAGGGACTTTACAAGCTGAGATAGCCCTAGAAATCTTTCTAAATATCGTCTAAACACATATTTGACTTTTGTGTTATAAATTACTTTATGTTCATGAAAGTTCTTTATTATATCTTACTAAGGGTACTATTTTTCTATATTTCAAAGAGTGTGATTTAGCATTATTACATGAAACTAATGGAAATTTTATTGTTTAATTTCCCTGAGATTATATTATTACACTTTGGTTATTTCTTAATCCTCATAACTACCCCTCAAGAAATGCATTATTATCCTCCTTATAAAAGTTTATGTTTGGTGAAGAAAATTTAAATTTCCCTTAGACAATGAGAAAATGGCAGAACCATTTTCTAAACTCAGTTTTTCTTTTTTTTTAATGAAGTTTTTTCTGTAGTTCATTATTATGCAAAAAGTAAGCCTTGCACTCTTCCCTGGACCCGGAGATTGTGTAACCAGTCATCACGAGAAAATAAGTCAATCTTCCATTTTGTTTTGTTCTGCTCCGAAGATTTTCTTTTATTCACTCTATTTTATTTTTAATTTCTTGTTTATAATATGTTTGTAAAATGGCTGAGTGGATACTTAAGCATGAATGTTTTTTGGAGATTGAATCTGTAAGCTTAACCTTAAAGCAGCCTGCTTTAACCTTAGTGGTGCTATCTTCCCCCCAGAATCATTGCAGGTATTTTTCACTATTATGGAATGGCTAGGCTTGGATAGTGTTTGAGAAAATTGTATCTTTGGTCTGCCGCAGTTTTTCAGTATTTTCTCTAGTCTTTCATGTCTTTTCTTTCTACTAGCCTATTTTATCCCATGTCACATTTTCTCACAGTCTGGTCATCATTTAAAAATATACTAACTGATATCATTTATAAAAATGTGGTTTTACTTAAAACACTGATGAATGAAACTATATCACCATGATATCCAATGACAGAGTTAGATTCAAGTGACAGAGTTAGATTTTAAGTGCCTTCCTTTGTACCTCCTCAAACACATGTAAGTGGCTGGCTAATTTACTAAACTATGCATTTCTTGAGCAAAATAATTTAAGTGTATTTGTTTTTGTATAAATTGGTGTGTGTGTGTATACTCATATGTACATATATGAGCATAAGGCTACTTTTATGTATCACTACATTTACACATACACTGTATGTATTCTTGTAAATGTGTTTGAATAAAAATATAATTTATCTTGTCTGACTCTCCATAAGATCCTGATCTGAAATAATTTAAGGATGACGTAGAACACAATGAAACATATTACCCTTAAAATACACAAAGCAAATATTTCATTGAGGCAGATAAATATAAGAACAAAACTTAGAAAAAAAATATCAGAAGTAAAACATCCGTAAACCTTTAAGCAGTTCCACACTAATTCTGGATTAAAAATTTAAAAAGCAAATCTAGGTTTTATTCAGGCACCATTCTCACGCTATCATATTCAGTGTTATGTATACCACCTAAATTAAAGATAATTAAAAATTTTAGTACAGCAATTTGTTAAGAGCACTCATGAGTAAAAAAAAATTATACAAAGGACAAAAACCAATGTTTTCTTTCGTTATTTTAAAGTTATTTGCCAACAGGAGGTTTTTTGTTTTTTTTTTTAAGCATGCAAATGGGAAAACTGTACCAACTAACCACTATATTTAAATGAAATCTATTTACCTTTTATCCAGTCTGAATAGATGCTTTTTAATTATTGCTAATTGTTTAAGATGCCTTTGCATCCCCCAGAAGATTTAGTCTGAATAAATTTAATTCCTTTAAAATCTCCTTCAGTTACAGGCAAATACAGTAAGAAGCCCCATAGGTATGGTAGTAAAATAGTCATAAAGGCAGAAGCATTTAAATGAGTAGCAAGGAAGTCTTCCCCAAAAGAGGCAGAAAAGAAATGGTTGGAGATGCAGGAGCCAAACATGAAACACGGAGTTGAAACATTTAAGATGACTGTGAAAAAGGTCTATGTTCATTTGTTAAAGAATGCACTGGGGCAGACGAAAGCATATGAATAGTTCTTTCACAGGTCACAGCGTCCATTCAGCCTGTGACATTGTTATTACCCGACAGAAATAGATGGGCCTAATTAATATTCTGCACATACCTGGGAGAACATTCTTAAGGAAATCATCCTCTGGTGGTTTGAAAATTGAAAAAAGAAAGAAAGAAACTTAACAGTGAGCATTAAAAATTGGATCTAGATAACAAAGTCAACTGCTCTTAAAGTTTGGTGCCAGCTGCAAACAGGAGTCTTGTTTGTGTACATTTCTTGGTGTAAATGGTTGTGCCTTGTGAAATAAAGTTGAGCAGTAGTTTGAATTTATTAGTAATTATATTCTTGCCATTTCATCAAATAACAGGTACAAGTCAGCTACAGAAAGTTTGTCATAGTAAGTTGTGCAAATTCTTTTAGTAATGGGTAGTGAAGCAATGTATAAATTTAGTATTTATTAATATAAAATGCTCAAAGTGAAATACACTGTCAGGAAAAAATCATTTGGTGTTTTTATGAAAAACTGGATCTGTCAATGACTGGAGAAAGAATCACCTGCAAATAATGTTTAAGATAATTATAAATAAATTATTAATTTTCAGTAATGATTAAATCTACATTTCTCATACATGGTTATATTACAATAAGCCATGAAGCTTTCAGTTTTTTAAATTTTGCACATTTTACATTTAGAATGTCATTTATATAAGATTAACTATAATAGTACTTAAACATTTACTTTTGCAAATTGGGATCTAAGGTTATAATCAGTTAAAAAATACAAGAAAAAAATGGGAGTGTGGGGCAAATTTTAGGAGCTGTTTTAATATATAAATTTAAAACGAGCATATTTATATATAAAAGGCATATATGCATCCACATATGTATAATGCAAAACAGAGAGATAATAAATAGAGGATAATGCTATAAAATATTCAATAAAACAAGATAAATGTACTTATTAAAGAATTTTGTGAAACGCTTTATCCTATTTAAATACCTGCATTTAACAAAGTAATTCATTCTGAAATGGGAGTCAAGTGTTTCATGCCCAAACCTAATACAGTACATATAAAACAAAATCCCCACTGAAATGAATGGAGCCATTCACTTCCCAGACACAAAAAGCTGTACTCTCTTTGTCTTGCTACTTTAAGGCCCCTTGATAGCATTTTTCCTTTTTATCGTGCTTTACGTATAGATGCCTCTCTGCTCAAAAATCATGAAAAAACTACAAGTAGCAAATACCTAAATATGTAACAGATGTATAAGTGTTCCTCAGGATAAATAGATTATGGACAATTAACTGTCATCATACCCTTGTCTTCGTTTCCACTCGTTCCTGTAGTGTACACCTGTGGCTTATTAGGAATATAACCAAAGCAATAACATAAATTCCAGGTTCAAAGGTAACCTAGGAAAATCTGCTTCCTTGCTTCTTGAATGTTCCTTGCGAAAAAAAAAAAACAATAAGCAATGCAGAAACAAAACAATAAATGCCTATCATTCAAAAGACCTCTAACAAAGAGCGCCATCGTATGCTTTTGCCTGGTTGCAAGCATATTTCGAATCACATGATCAAAGGAGGATTTAACACCACTTTGAAAACTGTTAAATGTAATAGGTGGCCCTTGTTTGGATAATGATTCAAACAAATCAAACCAACTGTAAAAATTTTATGAAAAAATCGAAGATATTGGAGCATATTGGATACTTGATGATATTTTTAAAAAGTTATCTATTTTAGTTGTGAGAATGAAATTGTGGAGTTTTTTATTTATGGATGAAATGGTGCATTGTCTGGAATCCTTTCAAAATAACTGGAATGATGAGTAGAAAGTAGGTGGATATATTGTGGTGATTTTGAAATATGTTCAAAAATTCTTTGATACTCCTCCTTGCAAGATGTGGATCTTGACTCCTCTCTTCTTGAGTGTGGGCTGTGTGTGATGACTTACCTCCAGCAAACAGAGTCCATTAGAAGTGGCAGTGTTTGATTTCCAACACAAGGTCGTGAGAGTCATTGTGGCTTCCTTTTTTTAAATCTATTCTTTTTTCAAATTAATTTTCACTGGAGTATAGTTGCTTTGCAATGTTGCGTTAGTCTCCACTGAACAGCAAGCTGACCAGCCATACATTTACCCGTCCAGGTCAGCAGAGTGCGTTAAGTAGAGTTCCCTGAGCCGACAGCATACAGTTCTCATTAGATATCTAGTTTACACATAAGTGAATGGTATACCTATGTCACTCCTCACTTTAAATGTACTTATACCCGTCAAGCGGTTGTTTTGCTTGTTTTTTTTTGTTTTTGTGGCTTCCTTTTTGTCCTTTCTTTGCATTTCCTGGGGTTTCTCTGGTGGCTCAGCTATAAAGAATCCACCTGCAATGCAGGAGACTCAGGAGAGAGTGTTTCAATCCCTGGGTCAGGAAGATCCCCTTGAAGAGGGAATGGCACTCCAGGATTCTTGCCCAGAGAATTCCCTGGGCAGAGAAGTCCAGAGGGCTACACCCCACGGGGTCACAGAGAAGACACGGCCGCGCTACTGAGCACTTGTCTCTGCGGCCCTGGGGGAGACTGAGCCCGTTATTAGGACATTCCAGCAACTCCACGTGCTGCCGAAAAGAGTCTGTCTTCCAACAACCCCTGAGAGCCTCAGGCCATCTGCCCATAACCACGCAAGAGAATCATGTTGGAAGTGAACCCATTGGCATGGTCCTAGTACAGATGACCACAGTCCCTGCCAGCACCCTGACTGCAGCCTCATAATACAGCCTCAGAACCACGCAGCGAAACTGCTTCTAGATTTCCGACCCAGAGAGACTGTGATAATAAATTTTTAGCATTTTAAGCTACTAGGTTATTGTTATTTGTTGATATCTCATATCTAATAGTATCTATGAAATCAGATTCTCTTATCTATTGAGTTTTTGATGCTGAATAATAAAAATATGAGGAGTTGCTATAATATTTTATTCATTTCAGTTAAGTTCAGTTGCTCAGTCGTGTCCGACTCTGCGACCCCATGGACTGCAGCACGCCAGGCCTCCCTGTCCATCACCAACTCCTGGAGCTTACTCAAACTCATGTCCATTGGTTAGTAATGCCATCCAGCCATCTCATCCTCTGTCGTCCCCTTCTATTCCAGCCTTCAATCTTTTCCAGCATTAGGGCCTTTTCAAATGAGTCCGTTCTTTGCATCAGGTGGCCAAAGTTTTGGAGATTCAACTTCAGCATCAGCCCTTCCAATGAACACCCAGGACTAATCTCCTTTAGCATGGACTGGTTGGATCTCCTTGCAATCCAAGGGACTCTCAAGAGTCTTCTCCAACACCACAGTTCAAACACATCAATTCTTTGGCACTCAGCTCTCTTTATAGTCCAACTCTCACATCCATACATGACCACTGGAGAACTATAGCCTTGACTTGACAGGCCTTTGTTGGCAAAGTAATGTCTCTGCTTTTTAATATGCTATCTAGGTTAGTTGTAGCTTTTCATCTAAGGGGCAAGCATCTTTCAATTTCATAGCTGCAGTCATCATCTGCAGTGATTTTGGAGCCTCGAAAATAAAGTCAATCGCTGTTTCCCCATTTATTTGCCATGAAGTGATGGGACCAGATGCCATTAACTTAGCTTTCTGAATGTTGAGTTTTAAGCCAACTTTTTCGTTCTTCTCTTTCACTTTCATCAAGAGGCCCTTTAGTTCTTCTTCGCTTTCTGCCATAAGGGTGGTGTCATCTGTATATCTGAGATTATTGATATTTCTCCCAGCAATCTTGATTCCAGCTTGTGCTTCATCCAGCTCAGCATTTCTCATGATGAATTCTGCATATAAGTTAAATAAGCAGGGTGACAATATACAGCCTTGACGTACTCCTTTTCCTATTTGGAACCATTCTATTGTTCCATGTCCAGTTCTAACTGTTGCTTCTTGACCTGCATACAGATTTCTCAGGCAGCAGATAAAGTGTCTGGCCTTCCCATCTCTAAGCATTTTCCACAGTTTGTTGTGATCCACACAGTCAAAGTCTTGGCATAGTCAATAAAGCAGAAGTAGATGCTTTTCTGGAACTCTCTTGCTTTTTTGATTCCAACAGATGTTGACAATTTGATCTCTGGTTCCTCTGCCTTTTCTAAAACCAGCTTGAACATCTGGAAGTTCATGGTTCACATACTGTTGAAGTCTGGCTTGGAGAATTTTGAGCATCACTTTGCCAGCATGTGAGATGAGTGCAATTGTGTGGTAGTTTGAGCATTCTTTGGCATTGCCTTTCTTTGGGATTGGAATGAAAACTGACATTTTCTAGTCCTGTGGCCACTGCTGAGTTTTCCAAATCTTCTGGCATATTGAGTGCAGTACTTTCACAGCATCATCTTTCAGGATTTGAAATAGCTCAACTGGAATTCCATCACCTCCACTAGCTTTGTTTGTAGTGATGCTTCCTAAGGCCCACTTGACTTCACATCCCAGGATGTCTGGCTCTAGGTGAGTGATCACACCATCATGATTATCTGGGTCATGAAGATATTTTTGTACAGTTCTTCTGTGAATTCTTGCCACTTCTTCTTAATATCTTCTGCTTCTGTTATTTCTATACTGTTTCTATCCTTTATTGTGCCCATTTTTGCATGAAATATTCCCTTGTTATCTATAATTTTGTTGAAAATATCTCTAGTCTTTCCCATTCTATTGTTTTACTCTATTTCTTTGGATTGATCACGGAGGATGCCTTCCTTATCTCTCCTTGCTATTTTTTGGAACTCTGCATTCAAATGGGTATATCTTTCCTTTGCCTTTCACTTCTCTTCTTTTCACAGCTGTTTGTAAGGCCTCCTCAGACAACCATTTTGTCTTTTTGCATTTCTTTTTCTTGGCGAGATGGTCTTGATCACTGCCTCCTGTACATTGTCACCAACTTTTGTCCATAGTTCATCAGGCACTCTCTCTATCAGATCTAATCCCTTGAATCTATTTGTCACTTCCACTGTGTAATTGTAAGGAATTTGATTTAGGTCATACCTGAATGGTCTAGTGGTTTTTCCTATCTTCTTCAATTTAAGTCTGAATTTGGCAATAAGGAATTCATGATCTGAGCCACAGTCAGCTCCCAGCTGCAGGTGCTTAAGCAACTGAGGAGATAACCCACATCCAAGGGCAGAGGAGAAGCCCCAGCATGATGGGGTGGGGGGCAAAATTGCATTTGGAATCAAAACCCATAGCCACAAGAGATGCTCAGAGGGCTTAAACATACCTTGTGCACACCAGGACCCAGAGACCCCACAGAGATTGGGACGCAACTGCGTGTGAGCGTCTCCCAAGGAGGTCTGGGTCAGCAGTGGCCTGCCGCAGGGCCAGGGGCTCCGGGTGCAGTAGACCTGGGTATGGTATGGGCCCTCTTAGGATCGGTCACCATTAACCCCACCACAGGGGCACCAGAACTTACGCAGGACTGGGAAATAGACTCTTGGTGGCACAAACAGAACCTTGTGCACCAGGACCCAGGAGAAAGGGGCAGTGAGCCCACAAGAGTCTGACTCAGACTTGCCCGTGAGTGTCCAGGAGTCTCCGGTGGAGGCGTGGGTCGGCGGTGGCCTGCTGCAGGGTTGGGGGAACTGAGTGCAGCGTGTTTGTGGGGGGTCTTTTGAAGGAGGTCGCCGTTATCTTCATTACCTCTGCCATAGTTTGGCCTCACAAATAACAGGGAGGGAACACAGTCCCACACATCAACAGAAAATTGAATGAAAGAGCATGCCCCTTCCCATCAGAACAAGACCCAGTTTCCCCCTCAGTCAGTCTCTCCCATCAGGAAGCTTCCATAAGCCTCTTATCCTTTTCCAAGAGAGGGCAGACAGACTGAAAATTACAGAAAACTGGCCAATCTGATCACAGGACCACCGCCTTGTCTAACTCAATGAAACTAAGCCATGCCGTGTGGGGCCACCCAAGACGGATGGGTCATGGTGGAGAGGTCTGACAGAGTGTGGTCCACTGGAGAAGTGAATGGCAAACCACTTCAGTGTTCTTGCCTTGAGCACCCCATGAACAGTATGAAAAGGCAAAATGATAGGATACTGGAAGATGAACTCCCCAGGTTGGTAGGTACCCAATATGTTACTGGAGATCAGTGGAGAAATAACTCCAGAAAGAATGAAGGGATGGAGCCAAAGCAAAAACAACACCCAACCCTGAATATGACTGGTGATGGAAGCGAGGTCCAATGCTGTAAAGAGCAACATTGCATAGGAACCTGGAATGTTAGGTCCATGAATCAAGACAAACTGGAAGTGGTCAAACAGGAGATGGCAAGAGTGAATCAGTGAACTAAAATGGACTGGAATGGGTGAATTTAACTCACATGACCATTATATCTACTACTGTGGGCAAGAATCCCTCAGAAGAAATGGAGTAGCCATCATAGTCAACAAATGCAATATTTGGAAACAATCTCAAAAATGACAGAATGATCTCTGTTTGTTTCCAGGGCAAACCATTCAATATCACAGAAATCCAAGTCAGTGACTCGACCAGTTATGCTGAAGAAGCTGAAGTTGAATGGTTCTATGAAGACCTAGAAGACCTTCTAGAACTAACACCCAAAAAAGATGTCCTATTCATTGTAGGGGACTGGAATGCAAAGGTAGGAAGTCAAGAGATACCTGGAGTAACAGGAAATTTGGCCTTGGAGTACAGAATGAAGCAGGGCAAAGCCTAACAGAGTTTTGTGAAGAGCGCGCTGGTCACAGCAGACCCTCTCCCAACAGTGCAAGAGAAGACTCCACACATGGACATCGCCAGGTGGCCAACACCGAATCAGATTCATTCTATTCTTCGCAGCCAAAGATGGAGTCAGCAAAACAAGACCGAGAGCTGACTGTGGCTCAGATCATGAACTCCCTATTGCCAAATTCAGACTTAAACTGAAGAAAGTAGGGAAACCACTAGACCATTCAGGTATGACCTCAATCAAATATTTGATTACCTTCATGTGTATCTTAATAACTTGATAACTTTTTAAAACTGGTTTTCCTTTTTCTTATTCTGTAAGGATATTCTATAGGTGGAAAGAATTGACATTTTATTAAAGTGTAGGAAGTGATAATTTTCTTTAAAAAGAGTTATTTCAAACCTTTTGGCTAATTTTTTTCACCAACAGTACTTAGGTCATTTGGATTTTATTCACCGTTTTCCAGCAACTTTCCAAAAAGTAGACCTTAATGGAAAAAACAAAAAACACACTAACAAAATCATGTAGGGCCATAAAACAGAGGTAGCACTGAGTGGGGAGTTGGATAAATGATTTGCGTCCTCCCCACATTGTAATCTTTATCATTCTTTCACAAATAAGCACATTCTGTGAGTAAAACAGTGTGTTTTCCTGGCAAACACAGCTTCCAGATAAGACCCGTTAGCTCTAACTACAGCAAAATAAGACTATAAATATGAAAGATATTATCTTTAAGGATTGTTGTGATATAATTACCTAAACCCCTATCTCAATGAATATAATCATTGAAAATATATTTAATAACTTTGAACTAAGTGCTCAATGAAATGAAAAATATTTATTTTAAGGAAAACAAAGTGTTGGTTTTTTTTATTCATAGAGTAAATTCTAAAGGGATTAATTTCTAAAGTTTTGAGTCTTTGGTCTTCAAAATAATGTAAGTTCTACATGTTATATTAAGTAGAAGGCATATCTATTATCAACTGTAATCAGGCTTTTATTAAGGAAAGTAAGGCATATTAGGAATACATTGTGCTTGTTACATTTTATTAAGTTGATTTCTCACATTTTCCCTGGGAGTTATTTGTGTGTTTTTTTTTTTTCACATTTACAGAGGAAGAACGAAAGATAAATTATCTTGCTAGGAGTTCACAGTTCAAATTAATGATTTCCTATCTCAGATCTGGGGACTTCCCCAGTGGCAATAGTAGTAAAGTATCTGCGTGCTGATGCAGGAGACTTTAGAGATGTGGGATCGATCCCTGGGTCGGGAAGATCCCCTGGGGAAGAAAAAGGTAACCCACTCAAATACCCTTGCCTAGGAAGTTTTACGGACAGAGGAACCCGGAGGACTGTAGTCCATAATGTTGCAAAGAGTTGGGCACGACCGAGCATGCATGCATTTCAGATTTGAGCTTGCGTGAATCTAAATTCCCGAATAACTGGGGGTATTGTTATACGAGTCGCATGGTTCTGTGTGAACAGCAAAGAGGCCTACAGCATAGCCTCTGCCCTCAGTACACATTCACATTTTAAGGAGACAAAACATTAAATGCAATATATTAGTGCAAAAAACAATTTTTAAATTTTTTGCACTTAATTAAAATGTTAAGTGCAAAATCTCTTAATGGCATACTGCATGAATCTGCTATCATTGAAATGGAAATCTACAGGAACTAGGGATGAGTGTGGTCAACAACAGGTGAAGAAATTTTCTTGAAGGAGGTGGGATTTTAGGCAAGCTTTGGGGAAAAACTGTAAATAGACAGAAGATAGCAAGTGGATATTATTGGTTAACTTAATCCCCACATTTCTGTTGAGGAACTTCCTAGAAGAGTTCTGAATGATGGCATTTAAGCAAAACTCACTTGTGTGATTTCTGGGAAGCCCATTGTCATCTTCACACCCCTTTTTTCTTTTTCTTGTTGGAACTCAGATGTGATGACTGGAGCTGCCAAGAGAACATCCAATGCGTTGGGGTAAATTCACTGAACTTTTCAACCAGCACTAATAAGTGCTCATCAGAGACTTCTTGCTCTATAACAAAAACAAACTCATATTGGTTTCAGGCTCCATATTTGGGCCATCTATTCCTTCTTGCACAAACATTTGTGATAGATATGGAGTGGTATACATTATCTCAGGTAAGAGAAATACTACTGAAAATGCACTCACTCATCTTGGGCATAAAAAGCTTAAATTTCCAAGATTGATAGTATTTAAATATAACTTAGTCTGATTCCAAGTGTAATCTTTGGATAATAAATTTTGATGAGCTCCCTGAAAGAAGCAGGCTTGTTTCTTTTAAGGTCTCATGTATTAATCTTCTCCATAAAGTTGGTATCTGAGATCATCTGCTGAATATAGGGTGGAATGAAGATTGTGAGATTGTGTGAAGTCCTGAATAATCTCTATTTGGGATGTTAAATGGAATCCCCCTACCCATTCATTTCATGGAATAAAACCTGGGTAAGCAACTGTGGAGGTCTATTGGAAGTGTGTGATTTTTTATTTCTGCTGCATTTAGAAGGGATAGATGACAGTATTAAAATTAGTTTTATATAAGATATGAAAGAAAAGCCTGATCTGGGCTTTCCAGTTTAAGGGATTGAAGATATTAATACTTCTGACTAAAATGAAGCTATTTGAAAGGACTGCTTGTCTTGGAGGGAGAGAGATAATTTCCCTATTGGATATACATGCATCTGTATACCCCTTATGTGGCCTATGTGAGCTGCTAAGAACAGGCACAGGGATAAAGGCTGTGGGTTATGAATGGAGTCTGACATTTAGAAGTAATCAGAAAAAAAATAAAAGCTATTACAGTGGCTGATTTAATAAACCTGCTAAACCAAAACTGCAGGTATCAAGAACAGATATGTAAGCTTCCATAAGGGTCAAACAGCAGAGTAAGGAATGAGTAATATTGGCTAGAGATAGAGTAACAGACTTACCAAAGAGGAAAGATGGAGAGGGGTAAGCTAGGAAGTTTAGTCTTAGATAAAATAGATAATCAAGAAGGACCCACTATACAGCACAGGGAACTCTGCTCAGTCCTTTTCAGTAACCTACATGGGAAAAGAATCCGAAAGAGAAGACCGTGCTGTGCGAATTTATTTCAGTCGTGTCCAACTCTGTGTGACTCCAGGTAAGAACATTGGGATGGGTTGCCATTTCCTTCTCTAGGGGATCTTTCCAACGTAGGGATCAAGCTTGTGTCTCTTAAGTCTCCTGCATCGGCAGGTGGGTTCTTAACTACTAGAGCCACGCTGGAAGCCCCAAAAGAAAGGGAACACATGTATGTATAGCTGAGTCACATTGCCGTGCACCTGAAACGAACAAAACATTGTGGATCAACTACAGCACAGTGTTAGACACTCAGTCGTGTCCAACGCGTTGGGGCCCCATGGACGGTAGCCCGCCAAGCTCCTCTGTCCATGGAATTCTCCAGGCAAGAATACTGGAGTGAGTAGCCTTTCCCTTCTCTGGGGGATCTTCCCAACCCAGGGATCACACCTGGGTCTCCTGAATTGCAGGCAAGTTCTTTACCATCTGAGCCACCAGGGAAACTCAAAAACCTAACATGAAATTAAGGGAAAGGCAGCAGTGTAAGAAATGAACACCATGAATGAAGATAGAGGAGCATTTAGGAAGTGGAATGTCAAGAAAGCCAAGGGATACGGGTTGGGGACTCAGAGAAGCAACACAGTCGAGGGTGGAGCTAGGGTTCCGGAAAGATTCTGGTGTTAGAAGGCTTTGTCGACCTGCCGCACAGCAGAGTTCTGGCTGTGTCGTGGGTGGTCAAGATCCTTCATTTCACGGACTTCCTCGGTGGTCCAGTGACTAAGACCCCCTGTTCCCAATGCACGGGGCCCAGGTTCAATCCCTGGTTAGGGAACTAGATCTCATACTGAGACAGACAATTCCTAGGCAGGTTGATAAGAGGTCCAGGGTCCCCAAGGAGAAGAGGGTCTGGGGCTCTTGAGAGGAGATAGGGGTCTGGAATTCTCAAGGAGGAGGAAAGGACAAACATCTTTTTTTTTTCTCTCTCTCTACATTACTTAGTCATGGAAAACGTTTATTTGTTTGTTTGTTTCTTTTTTATTTTAAGCCTGAAACTGATGATTACACAATGAACAACTCAGTTTAAACTCAGTACTCGGGGCAGGAGGAGAAGGGGATGACAGAGGATGGCATCACTAACTCAATGGGCACGAGTTTGGGTAAACTCCGGGAGTTGGTGATGGACAGGGAGGCCTGGCGTGCTGCAGTTCATGGGGTAGCAGAGAGTCCCATAGGACTGAGCGACTGAACTGAACTGAGGGTTATATACCAACAGTGTATCTTATTTGAGGACAGTTTCTCCTTCCTGAAAACCTTGACTAATCCTGATATTTTAGAATGTATATTATGGGAGTGGGTCTATGAAGATCTTTCTATTGTTAAATTCTAATCCTGTTACCATAAAGTGTAAATTGTGGGAGTGGATCTAGTAAAATTTTTACAAACTTGAGACATTCTTTTGATTTATTGTAATAGCTAATTAAAAAATTAGTTAGCCTAAGCTAACTACTTTGCTTAGACTAGCGAGGGGGAGACTCTCTGTCCCTGTTCTGATGTCTAAATCAGAAGCTTTGTCTCTTATCATACTTTAATAAAACTCTCCTACACGAAAGCTCTTGAGTGATCAAGCCTGGTCCCTGGTCCTGGAGCTCAATATTCTTCGGAGATCAAGAATCTGACACCATTCACCATAAGCTGTCAATATGTCACAATTAAGTGTTCACATGCCTGAAAAAAGATCTGGCATGCTACAACTAAGACCTGGGGCAGTCAAATAAAATAAATAAGTATTTTAAAAAGTAGCCTGCATTTCAAGAGTGGGAGAATGAATGGAAGCAGGGAAAATAGATGACGTCTGCCCAATAGACCCCATTCCAAAAAGAGCTTGTGCAGGATTGACATGCAGGTTCAGGAAGACGGAAGAGGTTTACTCTTGTCATGGCAGCTGCTGGAAGATGCAAATTCTGGAAGCATCGACTCCATTTGACTTAACAATTTGACGTAATATCTTTAAAGTCCTTTGCTTGTTTCACATAATTGCTTTTGAACTTTGGAAAAATTTGTGTGAACATTTTTGAGTTGTACAAAGATTATAAAAAATTATTTTCTTCACTTTATAATAATTGACCTGAATTGCAAGGTACAATTAAAGTGCAGAAAGTTGGAAATATTCAGCTCTTCGTGAAAAAGTTTCTTCTTACCTTTATTATCAAACAAAAGTTTTTACAATATATTTAGACAGAAAAATGTCTTTTGTTCATGGAAAATCTTTAAGTGTATTTTTACACTTATATTTTGTATCCAACTTTATGAAATACAATTGTTCATCGCCATCTACTTTCTAATCATTATTGTATGGCATCAGAAAGCTACAAAGCCACATCATATTACCATGGCACCATACAAAACTGCCTTTGTACAATTATATATGATAATTTGATTTTCAAATAATGCAACTACTTTCATTTAGGATCTATCTAAAAACTAGTCATGAATAAAATAGGTATACTAAACATTAAAATGAAGACAATAAAATGAAAAAAATTATCCCATGTCTTATGCAGTTATTTTTTATTTGTTTCATGTGATTAATTCTTCTTAAGCAGTCCATGCTAAGAAAACAGATAAATAAGTAGTAAAACCATTAAAACCGTGCATGCCGTGTGTTTTAGTTCTGATAAACAACCAAAAAAGGAAAACACAACGCCGTTTTGTCTAATGGCAGTTCGATAAACCACCACATGCACTTCCCAGGTGGCACAGTGATAAAGAAGCTGCCTGCCGGTGAAGGAGATGCAAGAGACGTGGTTCGAACCTTGGGTGGGGAAGACACTCTGGAGTAGGAAATGGCAATCTGCTCCAGTCTTCTTGTCTGGAAAATTCCATGGACAGAGTTTATAGCCCATGGGGCCACAGAGAGTCGACACAACTGAGCATGCACACATAAACCATCACTTTCCCCGTCTGACCACCCCACCCCCCCCACGGCGATCAGGAAGTTTAATGGAAATTTTTTGAAACAATCTCCTACAGATTATCTTTCTTTTTTTTTTCAAAATTATTTCTCTATTCTGGTTTTACTACTTGGATTTTCTATCCATTCTCACACTTTATTGGTTTGCCAGTCGACTGAGTGTCTTCTTTAATATCATTAGTTTTCTTATAACCTATTTGGAAAGGGGCAGACATAAATGATAAATACTGAACTACTGTCAAATCACACCCAAGTTCAATAAACAAATGCATTTTAGGAAGAATATTAAGATATGTTTTAAAGAATTAAACAGCATTAAATTAAAGTTACAGATTTAAATACCATTGCTATTTAAATTAATTTAGCTGAATGTTGAAATCAACTTTATTAATGAAACTTACATTGCTATTAAAAATAATCTAGGATGATAGAATAGACTATAAACTAGAAATGATCTCAATTGTATAAGGCATGAAATGAAAATAGTGAGTGAAAGTTGCTCAGTCATGTCTGACTCTTTGCAACACCATGGACAATACAGTCCTGGAATTCTCCAGGCCAGAATACTGGAAAGGGTAGCCGTTCCCTTCTCCAGAGAATTTTTCCAACCCAGGGGTCAAACCCAGGTCGCCCACATTGCAGACAGTTTCTTTACCAGCTGAGACACAAAGGAAGCCCAAGAATCCTGGAGTGGGCCGCCTCTCTCCTCCAGCTGATCTTCCTGACCCAGGGATGGAAATGGGGTTTCCTGCCTTGCAGGCAGATTCTTTACCAACTGAGCTATAAAGGAAGCCCTAAAAAGTGAAAGTGAAAGTCGTTCAGTCCTGTCCGACTCTTTATAACCCCATGGACTACACAGTCCTGGAATTCTCCAGGCCAGAATACTGAAGTGGGTAGTCTTTCCCTTCTCCACAGGATCTTCCCAACCCAGAGATCAAACCCAGGTCTCCCGCATTGCAGGCAGATTCTTCACCAGCTGAGCCCCAAGGGAAGCCCAAGAATACTGGGGTGTTAGCCTTTCCCTTCTCCAGGGATCGTCCTGACCCAGGAATCGAAACAGGGTCTCCTGCATTGCAGGAGGATTCTTTGGCAATTGAGCTATCAGGGAAGCCCGAAGTGAAAATAAGTATATTCTATTAAGGGTAGCAGTAATTTTCCTCATCGGGGAGACTGGAGATCCACTTCTTAGTCTGATCATTCCATTCACAAGTTATCTGATTTTTACTGAGTCTTGACATTTTGAGATTTCAGTTTTTTTATATCTGTTAAAATGAATAAATTTGACTTACCGGTAAGGCTCCTTCAACTGTAAAATTCCTTCCCAGGAATGTTTTTTAAAGTCTTGATAGATGTGCTACTTATTTTTGTTTTGCTTTATTTTAATTTACTAGATATAATAATGGGTTGGGATAAGCAAAATTATTGCATAAACGCCACATAGAAAAAAAAAAGAGAGAGATCTCTGCTTCTGCAGAATTTCTTTTGAAAGAATATGTATAGCACACTTTAGTAAACCTACTTTGGAAATGTTTTACTTCCAGAAGTTTGTGAAATTGTAAGCAACAATAAACAGTACTTAAAACCAGTTACTTTTGCCATAAAAGATAGAGACTGAGAATCTTTTCAGAACATTTATGATTTTGGTATCTTACAAAGTTACATTTTGTTTGCTGGGTTCTCTGTATAATGTGTTCTATACACACTTTCTTTCAGAGTTTCAACACATTTACCCAAGTGGGAATCTGGAAAACATAGTTCAGTCAAACTGAAAACTCCATATTTTAACATCATTCTTCACTTTTTCTCTGAGTTTCCAAAAAGGTTTGATTCTAATCTGATTTGAGAGTGAGTTTGATTGCTCATCTCCATTTCAGATTGATGGCTGGAGGGCATTCAACAACCACAGACCTAGGGCAGAACTGCCTATAGTAAAACTACAGTGGAGGGGACAGCCAAGGACACTGGGAAACCAAGGACACATCAGCAAAATGCAAATTTTACTGATGGTTTCTTATTTATGAGTGCATTGATTTCTTCTTCATGACCTTTTACAAGTGTTTCAGTTTTGTTTGTTTTTTTTTTAACTTTTGTGTTTTATAAGCTTTGTATTCATTGAGAATTGATTTACCCACCTCTGGAAAAGGAGTGGAGTCCAAGAGAGAAATATCATTTTGGCTGATGCTAAGAAAACCGCTAAAAATCTATTTTTTACAGTATCTCCCTGACACCAACAGACTATGAGATCTTTCCTTAATAGTAATGTATATTTTAATTACAATATCTCAGCTTCTGTAGTATTTTTTTTTTTTGCTATCTTTTAACATACTGACATAGTTGGTGAGAAACATGAGTGTTCAGTGGGAGAAGAAAGTCGCTACTTAGTACTAACATAGATATTAGACCAGTTATTGAATAATTGACTCAGCTTCTACAGCTGCATAATTGATGGTCTCCAAATATTAAAGTAATTTATGTAACGGCTATCCAAAAATTCCTCTTTATTTTTCAGGGAAAAAGACATATTACCCGCAGCATCCCAAAGGTGATTAATAGAGAGC
Source organism: Odocoileus virginianus (assembly GCF_023699985.2). Lineage (NCBI taxonomy): Eukaryota > Metazoa > Chordata > Mammalia > Artiodactyla > Cervidae > Odocoileus > Odocoileus virginianus. The sequence continues at coordinate 59,003,535 of NC_069677.1, read as the reverse complement.
GTTAACAAAGCCAAAGTTGGTTCCTTGAGAAGGCAAAGAAAAAAAAGGAAAAATCTTTAGCTGGACCAAGGAAAAAAGACAGAAGGTGCAAATAAGTAAAATCAGAAAAGCAAGTGGGGACTTTATTGACAATCTTACAGAAAGTAAAAAGGTATTAAGAGAATAGTGAATGATTGTACACCAATAAACTTAAGAATCTAGATTAAATGGACTAATTTCCAGAAGTACAGTATTTACAAAACTGACCCAATAAGAAATCGAGGAGCTTCCCTGGTGGTCCAGGGGTTAAGCCTGCCTGCCAGTGCCGGGGATATGGGCTTAATCCCTGCTGGGAAGACCCCACATGCCAAGGGGCAACTAAGCTGGTGTGCCACAACTGTTGAGGCCATGCACCGTGGCCCTCGTTCTCCCGAGAGCCTCTGCAAGGAGATGCCGGTGCATCGCAGCTAGCGGGTAGCCTGCTTCTCTGCAGCCCAGAGAGACTGTGTGCAGGAACGGAGATCCAGTGCAGTCAAAAATCAAATAAATAAATCCTTTTCTAAAAAACAAGAAATAGAAGATCTCAACAGACATAAAGCAAGCAGAGATGGATGCATTAATCAAAACCCTTTAAGAGAAAAGTTCAAGACCAGCTGACTTCTCGGGTGAATTCCATCAAACATTTAAAGAAGGATTAACACAAACTCTCCTCACACTCTTCCAACCAAAAGAAATAAAAAAATAAAAAGGAGGGGTACTTGCTAACACATTCTTGAGGTCAACTTACCTTGACCCAAAGATAAAGAAACCAGAAGGAAAGGAAACTGCATAAGAATACCCCTGTGAATATCATATAAAAAATTCTCAACAGAATATTAGCAACTCAAATTGAACAGCACACTAAAAGGATTACACACAAAGTGGGACTAATCCCAGGGATGTAAGAACAGTTCAACATAAGAAAATAAAATAATAAAGTAATGTAGTCTATGATATACTTAAAACAAAAATTAAAAACTCATATGATCATCTCAATTTACATAGGAAATCATTGCATAACTGGGTATACGTTTGTACTGCAGTGTGCTAAGACTTTCCAGAATTCCATCAGTTTATCCAGAGATAACTTTATTTTTTCTAACACACTGTTGTTTTAAGTTGCTCAGTTGTGTCCAATTCTGTGACCCCACAGACTGCAGCATGCCAGAATTCCCTGTCCTTCACCATCGCCCGGAGCTTGCTCAAACTCATGTCCATTGAGTTGGAGGTGCCATCCAACCATCTCATCATCTGTCATCCCCCTCTCATCCTGCCTTCAACCTTTCCCAGCATCAGGGTCTTTTCCTAATGCCAAGAGTCAGCTCTTCACATCAGGTGGCCAAAGTATTGGAGCTTCAGCTTTACCATCAGTCCTTCCAATGAATATTCAGGGTTGATTTCCTTTAGGATTGACTGGTCTGATCTCCTTGCTGTCCAAGGGACTTCGAAGAGTCTTCTACAACACCACAGTTAAAAAGCACCAATTCATTGGCATTCAGCCTTCTTTATGGTCCTACTTGAGATCTAGTCACACTAGCCTCTTAGGGTCTGGATCCATCACTGGGCAACCACGAGGGGATTTGTGTTGCAATGTCTCATTCATTTTTTTTTTCTTTTCATAATCATATTCTTTTTATAGTGTTTTAACATAACAGGTTATGTTAACATAACATAACATAACAGGGTTGTGTTAACATAACAGATCACCTGACCTGCCTCTTGAGAAATCTGTACGCAGGTCAAGAAACAACAGTTAGAACTGGACATGGAACAAGAGACTAGTTCCAAATAGGGAAAGGAATATGTCAAGTTTGTATATTGCCACCCTGCTTATTTAACTTATATGCAGAATACATCATGAGAAATGCTGGGCTGGATGAAGCACAAGCTGGAATCAAGATTGCTGGGAGAAATATCAATAACCTCAGATATGCAGATGACACCACCCTTATGGCAGAAAGTGAAGTAGAACTAAAGAGCCTCTTGATGAAAGTGAAAGAGGAGAGTGAAAAAGTTGGCTTAAAATTCAACATTCAGAAAGCTAAGTTAATGGCATCTGGTCCCATCACTTCATGGCAAATAGTTGGGGAAACAGTGGAAACAGTGTCAGACTTTATTTATTTTTTTGGGGGGAGGGGGCTCCAAAATCACTGCAGATGATGACTGCAGCCATGAAATTGAAAGACACTTGGCCCTTGAAAGAAAAGCTATGACCAACCTAGATAGCATATTAAAAAGCAGAGACATTACTTGCCAACAAAGGTCCATCTAGTCAAAGCTATAGTTTTTCCATTAGCTATGTATAGATGTGAGTTAGACTATAAAGAAAGCTGAGCACTGAAGAACTGATGCTTCTGAGCTGTGGTGTTGGAGAAGACTCTTGAGAGTCCCTCGGACTGCAAGGAGATCCAACCAGTCCATCCTAAAGAGATCAGTCCTGGGTGTTCATTGGAAGGCCTGATGTTGAAGCTGAAACTCCAATACTTTGGCCACCTGATATGAAGGGCTGACTTATTTGAAAAGACCCTGATGCTGGGAGGGATTGGGGGCAGGAGGAGAAGGGGACGACAGAGGAAGAGATGTTAGGATGGCATCACCAACTTGATAGACATGAGTTTGAGTAAGCTCCAGGAGTTGGTGATGGACAGGGAGGCCTGGCATGCTGCAGTCCATGGGGTCGCAAAGAGTCAGACACGGCCGAGCCACTGAGCTGAAGTGAACTAACAGGGCTTCCTAGCTGGCGCTGGTCGTAAAGAATTTGCCTGTCAATGCAGGAGACACAGGAGAGGCAGGTTTGATCCCTGGGTCAGGAAGATCCCCTGGAGAAGGAAATGGCAACCCACAGCAGTATTCTTGCCTGGGAAATCCCATGGACAGAGGAGCCTGACAGGCTACAGCTCTTCGGGTCTCAAAGGGTCAGACAGGACTGCACATGAGCACGATGGAACATAGCAGATTCTAAAATCCTGCTTTCCTCAGTTTTTCAACATATGAATTTCATTCTCTCCTTTGGACAAGTCATGACTGGTCTTGATCTCTTACTCGTTAGATAGAGTCTTCATGACCATCTTTACATCCCAGTACTTGCTCTGACACCTGGGACACCATTATTATCCTATACATATTAGTGTATTATTATTAAATACTAGCTAGCTGGCTCAAATACATCATCTTCTTGTTTTCAGAACTGATTTCCATTCGCCAACATTGGGCTTCCCAGCTGAGTCTAGTGGTAAAGAACCCCTCTGCCAATGCAGGAGACTCAAGAGACGAGACATGTGTTCTATCCTTGGGTCATGAGGATCCCCTGGAGGGGGGCATGGCAACCCACTCCAGTATTATTGCCTGAAGAATTCCATGGACAGAGTAGCCTGGCAGGCTACAGTCTATAGGGGCGCAAAGAGTCGGACACGACTGAAGTGATGCACCCTTTGCAGACATTACTAATCAACCAATTACGACTGTAGGTATCAAATAAGGTGCTTGGCTGGTACTATAAAGATTTCAGAGATGTGCTTCCTTTGACTTTAAGGAAATTATTTTAAAAATAAAACTACAGCTAAGGGACTTCACCGGTGGTGCAGTGGTTAAGACTCTGAACTTCCACTGTGGGGGGGTGGGGGGAGGCAATGCGGGTTCAATCCCTGCCTGGGGATTATTTTACATGCCATACAGAGTGGCGACAAGAAAAATTGCAGCTAAACTATGAGATGAAATTTATTTTTTGTCTAAAAATGACTATCATGGTTTAATGCTTTAAACCACAAACGAGATCAATACTGAAAAGCATTAGAGGAGACCATTATAAGCAATTAAAGTTCAAAAGTGAAAGGGTGCTATTATAGTTATTATATAATATGATTTAAATGTGTAGTTAAAAGCAATTGTTGGAAGTACAAGAGGTAGACTAGAGTTACAGAGAACACCTCAGTGAGAACACCTGAGCCTTAACAGATTGGTATGCGTGACATTAGAATGTAGAAAGTGTCGCGCATTCTAGGTGAGGGCAGGGACAAACGTTCTAAAGAGATAATGTGTTTATAGAGTGTGTTTGGAAAATAGGATACAGCAGAAAAAATGAAGGATTTCCTAGAACTCTGCATCTTAGAAATATCACCCCCCCCCTTTTTTTAAAAAAAGAGAATGGGCATCTGAAGAATATTTGCATGCGAGGAGACTCCTTTCCTGGCTTTACTGGTTGTAAGAAGAGCTGGGAACCAAGACTAGGTCATGTGGACCAAAGGGAAAGTGACAAAAATGGGTAGGTTCCTTAAGCCCTCTTCTTGCGGTGGAAAACTTTGCTAAAATGGTCAGCTATAAGAGGCAGGGTACTCTTCTGATGGAAATGCTTCTGCAGTAAACCGAGTCAGAGAGATGGGGCTGGACTCAGGAAAAGGTCACCCCGTGATGGCTGCTCCTTACCCAAGGCCCTGAAGAATCACGTCCTTTCAGCTGCTGCTTGAAAGACTCTGGCCTGGCTGCATGTAGTAAGGAGAGAAGCTGCTTTGAGGGGAGGGCACAAAACACCTAAACAGCCAGGCCAAGCAGGAAAGCAGGCCCAAATTCATACAGTGACGTCATAACCCCCAGTAACTCAGATCGTGATTACGTTTGGAGCTGGTTTTTAAAGTAGTAATTGAGTTAAAATGAGGTCATTAGGGTGGACTCCAATCCAATATGACTGGTATCCTCACAGAAAGAGAAGATTAGGACAGAGACACGGAGAGAAGACCAGACAAGGGCCAGCGACACACCAACAGAGGCCTTAGAAGATGCCACTCTGTCGACACTCTGATTTGGAATTATGGCCCCCAGGACTGGGAAAAAATTAATTTCTGTTGTTTAAACCACCAGGTCTGTTGTACTTCGTTGTGGCAGCCCATGCAAACAAATACAGCTGGATGCCCAAATGTGTCTTAGTAGAGAGTTTGATTACAGCCACTGGGGGAAAAGGAGGTAGATGGACCCAAGAGGCTGATAAAGTCAAGTGCATCCACAGAGTTTTCACTGTGTCTCTGTATGTTTACCCAAGGGTTGCAGAGCAGTGTGGCAAACACTTTTCTGAGGTCAAAGCGAGATGACACCACCCTCTGAGGAGGGTGATTTTGGATGTTCGCCCATGCTGGGCACATGGCGAGGAGAAGATACATGCAGTTGAAGGTACGAGTTAAGAAGGAGCTAAATCGTTCTATGTAAGGAAGGAATGAGACACCAGAAGCCAAATTTCTCTGTAGAGAGTCAGAAGTCTGGAGGCCAAGGCCAAACGGAGGAGGCGCAGAAAAAGGAGAGCCAGAGGAGAGGCGTGGCAGGCTCATTTGCTGTTGACAGTTGCAGTTGACCTGCTAACATCATCTGAAATTTCCAAAGAAAGTTCTCTACAGGGCTTGATGTGAGCAGGTTTATTTTTGAGACTACCCAGAAGTATGGCCCCAGTTGGCAAGTATGATGCAGGCAAAACCAGACTTCTTTGGTGGATGACTTGCAGTTTGACCTCAAAGTTAGGATTATCTGGGAAGCAAGAAAGATTGTGTTACAAATTTGTGAGGCACTGATTTGAACATGTGGAATTGAGCAACATTGTAGATGTCAGGAAAATATGTGCATTTGACTGTGTACAAAGAATCTAGGTGAGATAGAGACATGGGCTCTAGATGCTGACAACCTAAGAGCTTCTCAGAGAATTCAGCTTGTGAGCCTGACCAGTGGGAGCGCCTTAGCTGACGCAGGCAGTGTGGTAACTCCCCATGGGATGTCAACCCAGGAGCCAATCTCGCTGAACGCTCGCTGAACTCATCAATCAGTGAGACAGACACTTTTCCCTCTCTTATTAAACTTGCCTGCCCTAGATATATATATAAAATGAAAGACAGAAATGCTTGTACATCATTAAGGGAAGAGCAGTGCCGCTAATAATCCATCCAGGGCTGGAGCAGGTGCCATTTTTACTGTCGACACCCACAGAGTCTTGGACTGCTTGACAGCGAGAGGACCTCGGTGGTGGTGCCCAGAAAAGGCGAGTCCCACAGAGTACTGCTGGAATCTGGCCATCAGCGCTGCCTGCTTGCCCTGTGGCACTTTCCATGATCTTCAGACTAGCGGGGACCCGCAGCAGGAGAAGGAGGAGGCAAGGCAGAGATGACTAAGCAGGGCTAATTTGAGAATGACATTTGGTTTGCATTCACAGCATCGAGCTGCTTGCAGTGCTCCAAGGAGCTGTGAGCTTGCCCTGCCTGTGGGCCTGGGGAGTAAGAGAAGGAGAACGGGAAAACCATAGATAGGAGCAGGGCAGCACGCACGCCCAGTGAAAGTGAACTTGTTTTCAGCAAAAAACGAGCATCATCTGGGGACTCCTAGGAATATCTGGTAAAGTGTATGCTTTGCAAGGGGCTCAGGTCCTGAGCAATGCACGTGAGGCCACGAGGCAGTGCTACTTCAGTCATTAATGGTAATGTGATCTCATTTGCTTCCACAGGCTTGTGTGGCCTGGGGAAATTTTGCTTATATTGTGTGTAATGGGGAGCTTCTCATTTTTAAAAGCAAAAGAGTTGGTATAATAGAAGTAATGTTTTAGAAAGATTAAATTCCAATTTGTGAGGAAAGAGAAATGACTTTAACAGTAGGAAAACAGTAGTTACATTGTTTCCAAAATTGAGGAAAAAAAATTCACTGTTGGTTTTAAGCAAAGCTATGCCATTTAACATGCTAATTTATATACATACCTTAAAGAAAAAGAAAAATATCCAAAACTTTAGAATGACTCACAGAAGTCTATGAAACTGCTGGTAATTAAGGTCTTCAGAAATTCTTCAGCTTTAAGCAAAGGTAACAAGACTTCTAATCTGTGCTAATACCTCTGAATAATTGCTAATATCTTGTTTTCATGTGTATATTGCCAACTTCATGCTCCTTGAACTGGTTTGTGAATCTTACTGTTTATATACAACTTGCAATGCTTCTCTTCCAGCTGTCTGAGTGGTGGGGAATGACATCAGGTCAGCTCCCTCCAGACAGCATATGACAGGACAAATGGTGATTACATCACTCTATTAGGCCTAAATGCTTCTGTTTGACTATCTTAGACAAGTTGCTAATTCTCTCTTTGCCTCATCTTTATTCTGTGTAGAATAAAAATGTTCACATGATCTTCAAGTCTTTTTCCATGCTAAAATAATATGATTCTAGAAAAATAACTCTATAATTACTTGAGAATTACTCTATTTTTCCATATTGACAAGTTCCTCATGTACTTTTCTTTCAAGCCAGGTTGAAAGATTCAAAATTTCTCTTTTTAACTAAAATTGCTCTATCTTTCAAAAAAATAGGTAGGTAGCAGCTTTAGCTTAGAAAAAGGAACAGGAAGGAAGTGAGGAGTAACTTCTGTCTAAATGAAAATTTCGTTAGGAAAAATGAACTAATCGGTATGCTCTGAGGAGTCGTCTGTTCAGGGGGCCACAGCCTCTGCGGCTACCTGTACTTAACATAATTTATACTATTATTATAATCACTATTTAAATATATATCCAGCTATATTTTTACTTATACATTTGGAACACAACTAATGGACCATATTTTACAATTTAGTATCATTTCTATCAGGAATTGCTAGCTATTGTGATATTCCGTTTGAATATGGATGAGATAACATATTCAAGCAAATATGTGCACTGTGGTGTCAGGAATAGGAAATAAATTTATTAAACAGAATCTTCTGCAAAGTTCCACATTCTGAAGTGAGTCAGTACATGATAGCGGAGTTGAAAGATCAGTCCAAGTCTCACCCAATAGCAATTTTTTGCATCAAAAAATATCCTAAAGATATTTAGCTATGTTAAGACATAGCTGAAGAAAATTTCAGTACACAGATATAGAAATGCGAAATATTTATGAACGGTTATTTGGTTTGTCAAATGCCCCAATTCAAAACTTAAACAGCACAGAATTTCACAAAATCTCAGAGTGTGCTTAAAAGAAAAAAAAAAAAAAAAAGGAAACAAGAGAAGAAAAGGAAACAGAAAGAAAAAAGGCAGGAACCATCGTAAAAGATATGGTTACAAAGAGACATCGGAGACTTGTGGTATAAAAGAGATGATTTAATCCTGGCTTAACGATATGATAACATTGATTGAATACAGAAAACAATTTTCTAACTAATTTCCCACAGTTTTACAGGGGAAATGGGAGCAAAAGAGAACTTATATTTATTGAAGTCTGCTATGGAGTTAGTTCTGTTTATTTTACCCCTAGTATTTTAATTCCTTTTAAAATGAAACATAACAGAGAATGAAGTGTGATAAACATTATAGGAAACTATACCTTAGGACTGGTGGGAGATATGGGTATAAGTGAACATAGATGATGACAACAAACTGCTTACAAGTGGAATGAAAAAGAAAAATAATGAATATCTTAGGTCATGCCTTTTTCTCCCATTAAAATTAAGCACCATGAAAAGTGAAAGTGAGGTCTCTCAGTTGTGTCCATTTCTTTGTGACCCCATGGGCTGTGGCCTTCCAGTCTCCTCCATCCATGGAATTTTCCAGGCAAGAATACTGGATTGGGTGGCCATTTCTTTCTCCAGGGAATCTTCCAGACACCAGGGATCGAACTCAGGTCTCCTGCATTGCAGGTAGACTCCTTACCCTCTGAGCCTCCAGGGACCGGTGTACCATAGGCATTGAAAGCAAGCAGAAGAGGTCAATGGTAAAAAAGCCCTTGGAATGGCATTAAGCTGTTGCTCCTAAAGAGAAAACAAAATAACAAAGTACCTGGAAATATCCAGCAAATATTACTCAATAAAAAGAGAAGGGATTAATTTTCTTCCTCTTCGTTACTTTCTCTTTCTTTATTGAAGTCAGTCTTTCGTCTTATGAATTATTAAGGAAATGTTGTCTGTACCACAGACTGTGGTATTTTGTTACCGTAAACACAGCAAATTAAAGAAATACTAATGGCAAAATGAAAGCCAATAGGCAAAATGCAGAGTGTAACCAAATTACAAAAGACAACAGAAATCAGAAAAATCACTTTCAAAAGTCTTTACAAAGCGTTAATGAAGCAAACATTTAAGGCAATTATATCAGTAACAGTGGAAGCAAAACATGTAGTCGAAGCAAAAGTTTATATGCAAAGTAGAACTTATGAAACACACACACACAGGAGAGAAGCAAAGCGCTGTTAAGAAGAAAATAAGGTATGGTTTAATTAACTAAAACTGTCTAGTAATTAAATCATTTATTTTATTACACCATACGAGTAACTATCTAGCTCATTCCTGATGACGCTTTAATGATAATGCAATTATTATTTCTTCTTTTATATCAGGAAATGCGTTTTTGCTTACTGTACACCTAATAGTCTATAAAATAGATAAGCAAAACTGGCTATATTAATCAGACTAGGCTAGGTTTTGCCATGATAACAAAAATTCCTCCAAATTCAAGAGCTTAAAGCGATACAACCAACCAAAAATACTTGTTTTTCTCACTCATGCAGTATTGCCCATTGTGAATTCTCAGGTTTCCTGGGCTGATATAACTAAATACTATAGTCTGGGTAGCCAAAGCAACAGACAGTTATGTCCTTACCAGTCTGGAAACTAGAAGTCCAAGATCAAGGTGTTGGCAGACTCGGTTTCCATTTCCTGGCTTGTAGATGGCCTCTCACTGTGTCTTTACAAGCGTGACCTTTCTTCTGCATGAGTATGGGGAGAGAGAAGGAGAGAAAGAAGGAGAAAATATCTTATTATAAGGACATTGATTTTATCTATTAGAGCCCTGCCCTTAAGATCTTGTTTAATTTTAATTACCTCCCTGGATGCACTGTCTCCAAAACAATTACACTTGCGGTTAGGGCTTCAACTTGTGCATTTTTGGGGAGACACAGTTTAATCCGTAGCAGTTGGTTTGACAGTCACATGACCATACCTAACTTCCAAGGGAGGGAAAGACCCAGACTTACTGTACTCCTGAGAAGAGAAACATGGAGTACCGAAGAGCTCCCCGAACGGCTATCACAGTGTGTGTAATTTTCTCTTGCATCATCATTTTCATAACTAGTCTAATTAATAATGCTATGATAAAGATCACTACAAGCCTAGCTAGGATCTGATACCACACTAAGATATTATGTCATTATTGACTGTATTCCCCACGTTGTACATCTCATAACCTTGACTCATTTATTTTGCAATTGGAAGTTTTTGGTGATTTTGAAATGCACATAAATATCAAGTCACTATGTCATGTAACACGAAATAATACAGTGTTGTAGGTCAATTATACTTTAAAAACAAACAAACATAAAAAAGGGATCAGATTTGTGGCTACTAAAGGTGAGGTGGGAGGGGGAATTGGATAAAGGCAGTCAAAAGTACAAAGTTACAGTCACAAGATAAATAGGTATTGTGCGTGCACGCCTGACCAGTTGCTTCAGTCTGTGGGACTCTTTGCAACCCCACGCACCATAGCTCACCAGGCTCCTCTGTCAAAGGGATTTTCCTGAGAAGAACAGTGAAGTGACTTGCCATGCCCTCCTCAAATAATTTTGTACTAAATGTACAAATATGATATGTCCAACATGATAAATACAATTAGCACTGCTATATATTATATATGAAAATTGTTAGAGTAAATTTTAAGAGTTATCATCTCAAGGAGAAAAACAGAAAAATTCTGGGTCTATAGGAGATGATGATGTTCACTAAGCTGATTGTGATAACCACTTCAGGATGTCAGGCAGATCAAGACGCCGTTTCCTTAACTTGTCCAATGCCTGCACGTGTGCTCAGCTGCCCAGTCACGTCCAGCTCTGTGACCCCATGGACCAGAGCCCGATGGGCTCCTCTGTCCTTGGGATTTCCCAGGCCAGAATAATAGAGTGGGCTGCCATTTCCTTCTCCAAGGGATCTCCTCTACCCAGGGACTGACACTGCATCTCCTGCATTTGGCATATGGCTTCTTTACCAGTTCACCCTTGGAAGCCTAACTTGTTCTGTGCTTATGTCGCAATAAAATGGGAAGCAAAAGCAACAACAACAGAAAAGAAACGCTAAGCTCTCTTGGCACATTTGTAAAAGTGTAAAATAAATATAAAATTTACCGTGTTAGTCATTTTAAGTGTATAGTTCAGTGGCATTAAGTAGATTCACATTCACGCGGCAAGAGCGTCCCCATCCATCTCCGGAGCTTCCTCGCCATCCCGTGTTTCTCTGTACCCGCGGACACCAACTTCCCACTCACCCTGCCCGCGTCCCTGCTGGCCACGGTTGTACTTTCTGTCTTTGTGAATTTGACTACTCTAGGTATCTCACATAAGTAGAATGACGTAGAATTTGTTCTTTCTTATTGTTTTTTTGGTAACTGGCCAACATAAATATACTATGGAAAACTTTCTGACACATATTCTTCTACTATGAATTCCAATATGAAAAACATTTGGAAGTGGAATACATGTATTAAACAGTTTGGAACGTTTTGAGCATTTTATTTTGTCCTGGCAAATATTTTTCTGAAAATACATTGTAGAATTATCCCAATTCCTTAAATCCTCTAGAACATTAGACATTATTTAAGAATTAAAAGAGGACAAGGAGAAAAAAGAGTTGAGGAATATTTTTGCTAAGCATACTGTCCAAAAAAGCATCATTTCATTGACTCACTTTTTAAACCCCCAAAATTCATTATTATTTTTTGGCTTGCATGCAGTTTTGATGATAATGAAAATGTAGTCACTTCTTTGGTTAATTTTTTTTTCTCAGAAAAGCATTTGCCATCCAATTACAGACATTTTACCCATCTACATTATCCACTACTTTGAGGAAGAACTCTAATTCTAACACATGGAAAAATTTGTCCATCTCTATTGGCCAAAGATTCCATATAAGGAGCTGCTATACTAGCACCTCAGACTGACAAAGCCCCAAGGATAAGGTTCAAAAGTAGATGCAAACTCGCCTTTCTCTTTTATCGAACAGAAATGGACATACCATCACCTGAAAGAGAACATCTGTCGTATCCGAAGTGAACACTTCCCAAGAATAATATTAGAATAAGAGATGAACAAACATCTTCTGTCTTCACCATTGTGTCTTTATCTCCTTACCTCACCAGAGAGCTGAGTTAACGGTGGCCAGCCCCCGAAGAAAGTACAAGACCCTGAATCCACCAAGTGCTGGGCTTCCTCCTGGGCCTCCTCCGCTTGGCAGACTTCAGCAGCGTGTGAGCTCTTGCCTCAAGCTATTTACACCACGATCAGGCTAGTAATTAGCAAAATGTTTAATATAATATAGAAGCAATTAGGAGGTGATAACATGCAATTAAGATGTGTTTTCAGATTAAAGATTTTATAGTGCTCTTTTTCTTAAAAAGATAAAGTGCCTATCTCAAAATGTCAAACTGCAGTGATTTAATCTGAATTATTTTCAATTAATATGCATGTATTCTCGCGATGTGTTCACCGTTGTTATTGACATTGATAAATTAAGCTCATCCCAGCTGAATTTATCCTCGAGTCGCTCTATATTTCCTGAATGTCAGCTCTTCATTCGTGCTTTTTTCTTTGCCGACAAGCTGTGCGTGATCTAACTATAAGTCCCTTGATTCATCTCTGGGATTACAGTGATGTGTCAGTCTGGAAGAACAATAATCTGAAAGGGCATTGTTATAAATAGAGTGTTAGAATATAATTGTTTGTCATGTCATTTCTCCTCTTTAAATTCCCTTGAGCTCCGTTGAAGTAATTTAGACAGCGAAGATGACAAGAGTCTTGAGACTGTACTTATAGAGTTGTCCAACACATCTTTAGCCCAGTCTGCCTTTTGAGACTGTTGTCTGCGAAGTAGGAAATGCAAATATCAAATGAGTTGTGACTACAGTGTGGATTTAATTTGAGAGTTTAAACAGGCCACTCTTCATATAATACAGCATTATGTCTCCTAATTCATCTGTACTTGGTGGACAATGGTGACAATAGCTATTAAATGCCATTTAAAATTAATTAGAAATTGTCGTGAGCACAGCAGCTATTGCAGATAACTTAGAGGAATTAAGTAACGTAGGACTTTGTTTTTGTTTTTTTGTAAAGATAATGTGCAGATGATTGGGTAAGCAGTAAAATATATAATTTTTAGATAAATTACTTTATATCAATTCACTAATTATAAATTAAGTAAAGAATAATGTTAATAATTATAGCAGTAATATATGTCATGTAACATGGTGATAAAATAAGAAACAAATTTAATATTTCTTTCTGAGCAAAATACACAGAAATGCCTCAAATTTGAGAACTTTTATCTATTAAGAAGCACTTCAACTTACAATTGGTTTAGTAATTAAAATTGTATTTTTGCGAATTATAAATGAGATGATTTGAGGCAATAGTTTCTAGAATGATGAGTATGCCATATCCCATGAAGTATTTGTAAATACACTTATTGGCTCTGGTAAACAAACATTTATTTTAGGTTCAATTGAATTTTTTACCTGTTTGAGTTCACTAAAATGAAGAAAATGAATGTTTTGACAAAAATTGTAATGTTCATAAAAAATAATCTAACATTCTTTATTTGCTAGGTGCTGTGAGCTTAACTTTGTCGATGACTGAGGCCCAGGGTCTTTGAAGTGAGGCACATCCACCCGGGCTTCCCTGGTGCTCAGCTGGTAAAGAACCCACCTGCAGTGCGGGAGACCTGGGTTCCATCCCTGGGTGGGGACGAGCCCCTGAGAGGGGAAGGGCTACCCGCGCCAGGATTCTGGCCTGGAGAATCCCTGGACTGTGTAGTGTATGGGAATGCAACGAGTCAGACACCACTGAATAGTGTATGGGAATGCAATGAGTCAGACACCACTGAACAGTGCATGGGAATGCAACGAGTCAGACACCACTGAACAGTGCATGGGAATGCAACGAGTCAGACACCACTGAACAGTGCATGGGAATGCAACGAGTCAGACACCACTGAACAGTGCATGGGAATGCAACGAGTCAGACACCACTGAACAGTGCATGGGAATGCAACGAGTCAGACACCACTGAACAGTGCATGGGAATGCAACGAGTCAGACACCACTGAACAGTGCATGGGAATGCAACGAGTCAGACACCACTGAACAGTGCATGGGAATGCAACGAGTCAGACACCACTGAACAGTGCATGGGAATGCAACGAGTCAGACACCACTGAATAGTGTATGGGAATGCAACGAGTCAGACACCACTGAACAGTGCATGGGAATGCAACGAGTCAGACACCACTGAACAGTGCATGGGAATGCAACGAGTCAGACACCACTGAACAGTGCATGGGAATGCAACGAGTCAGACACCACTGAACAGTGCATGGGAATGCAACGAGTCAGACACCACTGAACAGTGCATGGGAATGCAACGAGTCAGACACCACTGAATAGTGTATGGGATTGCAACGAGTCAGACACCACTGAACAGTGTATGGGAACGCAACGAGTCAGACACCACTGAACAACTTTCACTTCACCTGGGCTTCCCTTGTGAATCAGTTGGTAAAGAATCTGCCTGCAATGCGGGAGACCTGGGTTCTATCCCTGGCTTGGGAAGACCCCCTGGAGAAGGGAATGGCTGCCCACTCCAGTGTTAAGGCCTGGAGAATTCCATGGACAGTATAGACATCCATCTATATCCGCTGTATAGATATCCACCTAGAAGAGTTAGACAATCCTTGAAGTAAGCCAAGAAGATATTCATTTAAGTGATATTTATATTTCATCTAAAAATAAAAATATATTGAACTTCCAGTGTCGTAAACCACAGCCCTGTCCTCAGGCTGTCCTGCGTCAAGCGCTCACACAGAGGCCAGATCCTACATGCGTGGGCAGGAGGTCCTACGCGTGTCCAGGCAGGAGAGGGGTTCACGACACGGAGGTATCGAGATCCTCAAGGCACTTGTTGGCTTTTCTTGTATGTCCATACACTGCATATTTAAGTGGATTTGTGGACCATGTTTGTTTTAACAAAGCTAGCCCTCAATACTGACAAGTGATTTATAAGATTCCTGCAAAGAAAATGCCTCTGAATATACGCATCATGCAAGTATGAGTGAATTTAAATAAAGATTGTCATAATTGGAGATAGTACTGAAAAATTAGCATCCTGACTTAGTAAGAAGGGCCGATAGCATTCTTCTTCTATTTGGGACTGCCTGTCTTTGAGAAGTACCTTTTTCAGTGGTGATAATAATAATCATTGAGCAGATAACAAAGTAAACTGAGCTTAAAACTAGGACTTTAAATAAATATCTATCTTTCAAATTATTAAACTAAGAAAATTGAAGTAATGAAGAAGAGCAAATGGCATTGATTCCATCATATATCACTCTAGTGATAAAATTAAGATGCAACATTTAATAAATAAAAAAGTAGACATTAAAAATTTTTTTTTTATTCTAGATGAATTTCACTCTAACTTTCAGAGTATCTTTTATGCATTCTTAGAATGAATATGGATAGACAGCAATAAAATATATTAGCCCGATTTAATAGGTATACGTATTAAAACAAAATAGTCATTTGTGTAAGCATTTGGCCTAATCAAGTAAAGTAATGTTTGATACAAAATGTTTATCGACCACTGTTGTGGACCATGGGTCCTTTGCTCATTCAATATACTGCGATATGTAAAATATATTTAAATGTATGTGAACTTAAATACAGACCTGTGTGTAAAAACGTACACTCCTGAACCCATATTTAAGCCTATGTAGGAATGTAATTTTATTCAATACACTTTTAATTAATATTAAGATACTGTACTAAGTATAGGATAGAAAATACACAGTAGGTTTTCCCTTCAAAGGAGCTATTGTGTGAATTCTCATGTTTGCCACAAAATTATTTGAAGAAAACATGATGGAGAGAAGGCCAATGTCTTAGCGAAAATTACGTCTTAGAAAAATATCTGATAATTATCCTGTGGTAGGAGGTAAATACTAATTTTTTCTGTATAAATTATAATAATATTGTTTATAGCTATGTATCAATTATTCTAAAAATAAATCCGAACAAAAATATAGTTAGATCCTACGCAGTTGACATCTTTGCAGGTAAAAAACTGTCATTCTGATGATTTATGCCCACTAAATATTATAGGACAATATTTCTCCTGATTTCATACAACTCTCACATCTTTTTACGACTGTAAATACCTGGAACAAGCCTTGCCCGTGGTGGGTGCGCCATGGACATTTGTTGAAAAAACACTGTCACTAGTGCAGCATTTCTCACGCGTGTTACCCAGCCGTGCAGACCCCCGTTTCAGTCTCCTTCTCAGCCAGCGTGTTGCCTGACGGCCACGGCTGATGCTCAGTTTTGGCGGTTGCTGTTTTCCGGTTCCTTCTTTGCATTTTGACTGCACTGTGCAGTTTGCAGGATCTTCGTTCCCAGACCAGGGATTGAACTTGGGCCGCAGCGGTGAGGGCGCCAAGTCCTAATCACTGGGCCACCAGAAGGTCTCAGACTGCCCAGTGTAATTCTTTCTCTTTCCAAAATGAGACGCTGGCTGACCAGAGTGTGTGCACGCATATGCTCAGTTGTACCCGACTCTTTGTGACCCAGTGGACTGTAGCTTGCCAGGCTCCTCTGTCCATGCAGAGAGCAGGCAGGCACAACGCATCTAATGAAGCTTAGTGAGAACTCTTGAGACCCAGACCAGAGGAGGATGTGAAGCACTTGGTACATTCAGAGAATTAGGGTGATTAAACATGCTTTTGTAAATGTTGCTTTGAGAATTTTAATGAGGAGTATTCAGGGTCAACCTATTCACATAGACCTTAGGTCAATGCTTTGCACTGGACTAAGTGGAACTGGAAGTCCATAGACAGTGGATGGGCATTAAAACTCTAGTTATTTGATTTTTAAACTTCAGTGAATGATGTCCTAGTGTAAGGATGTTTCCTCACTGCTGATCAAATAAGACTTAAAATTTTGATTGAGCTGGTTTTCTAGTTTCAAAAATTTCTCAAATGGTTTTTTTACTGTTCAAAGGAATGTGGGTAAATACTGTGTCTGATGCATAAGTCAGTTATTTCTGATTCTACAGTGTACTTACTGGTACTCTTAAGAACACACACTCAACAACCAATTGTGTCAGCAATATGATAAAGAATATTGGTCCATTTGAATGATATCACTTAAACAGATTTATTTATAAATCAGCCATTTTAAATAATCAGCAATAAATTTTTAATATTAATTTTTTGATTTGGTAAAATAATCTCCTGAATTTAATCAGATCAATGAAGCATTGTTTTAAAATTTGAGCAACAAATTTTTAATTGACAAAATATATTCTTTCCAGCTTATTCATGTCAATAAATAAGAATGTTTTATCTACAAATCATTTCACTCGTTTAAAAGTTTTTATTTTATAAGTAAGTGTCTTGACAGCAAAATTTCTGCTACTATGTTATGATAAAACAGGAAAGTATGCTTTGAAGTTAATTTTTAGAAAATGTCCTACAAACTTAATTTTAAACCACCTAAGCATAAGATGCTGTAGGAAAACTGCGATTACTTTTATCAGAGAAATAGCACCCATTAAACACTAAAGTCAGTTTCTAATATTTGTATAATTTGAGGATAATTTTTCAACCACTTCCTTAAATGGCTCTGATCATAAAAAGAACACTCAGTCCTTCATTAGTATTCTGTATATTATAAAAATGATAAGTAATCCACTGGTATTCAGGATAGATCCATGACTTTATGTTTTGTTTATTTTTAGCCAGGCAATAAGGGGTTAAGTGGCTCCCCACAGTAGTTTCTGCAATTCATTGTGGCTAAATAGAACAATGGGACAATAATACTTATCATCTTAAAATAAATGTATTCATATATGTTACATATGTTCAAAAACACTTGAGAACATGCCATGTTTTTAATTCATGAAATGTTTCAGTGCATCAGCAACTCAGCTGAGAGTCTGCAAAGTAGTCTTTAAAAATCTTCCTGATCAAATTTAATTCTACTGGGTGATTTAAAGGGCCCATTTGCATTTCTGACACTTTAAGGAAAATTGAAAAAAGAATTTTAACAGCTGTGAGTTTAGTTACAATTGTTTGCTAATAAAAGACTGATTTTATTTCAGAGCAAGTAAAAATTACCCACAGCAGCAATGCCCAAACTAAAAACACAGACTGCATTATGTTCTACCTAGACGTATGCATGTGTTTATAAAATGTGGACTTTCTACTTTACAATACGTCGAATAACTAACTAATTTTGAAAATCCGATCTTAAAACCTAATTCAAGGGGAAAACCTCTCAACCTGACAAAAGGAATTATTGCCGGAGATTAACCTGCTTGATGCTCTTCATTGTCCTAGCTGAGTCGGGAGGGGATATTAATTGAGATGTGCCGTGGATCCGGTGTGTGTCTCAGAGCGGTTCACAGGTTTCCCGGAGGTCCTTCCAACAGGAACAGCATAAATGAGTGGAATAAGACGGATCATTCTGAACCACAGTGGTTCAGCCATTGTTCTGTTTGGCACAAAAGGTAATGGTTGGTTGATTTGCTTTATTTTTGTGCTGTTCTGATTTTTTCCCCCGTACACCCTAATCTCTACCACTTCCTCTGTGAGTCATCAGCAGCTGGACCCAGAGAGACCGCAGGAACTGGCTCCTGGAAAAGAGCTCTAATAGAGCTATTACTCAAGTTCAATTCTCTTTAAGTCTGGTAAGAACTTCAAGATACAGGAGATAGAAAAAAAAAAAAAGAATTATTTTGCATTTTCTGCTTTGAAAAGCCTCCAAATCATGCTGACCTATTTATGTTTCTTTGCAGACACATGGATAGATGTATTTATCTTAAAAGTTCATATGAACAAATACAATTTAGATAGAAAAGTAAGAATATTTCACACTATTACCCACAGTCACTTAATTATTCCTGCTGGAGTTTCTTTGTTTCTTGGTTTTGTATTGTAGCAGTCTGTTTTCTTTTGCAAATTCCTAAAGCAGTGTGTTAGTACTTTATTTCCCACATAGAATCTATCCAATAGTTTCTGTTGGTCTACATCTGACAGTTACTATTATAACCTCCATTAAACATAAACATCCCTATTTTGTCTCTAAACAAGGGAATCTTGAATTAGATTTACAAAGAACAACTTCATTTATAGTTGTTTTCTCTTATTTTTAAAGAAATTAGCATGGCATCAGGCTTTGATATGAGGGAGTCCACACAGTCTGTTGGGTAAAATCTCTAGTTTATGTGGTCTAGAGATTAGGCTAGAGATTTTGCTAAAGGGGAAAATGGCAGATACACCTGAAACTGTGGCTATGGTGCTGGGCTAGTTAATGAAACTCTGAGTAAGAGAGTCCAAATCTCAGATTTCTACTATTACTTTACTGCTCAAGTGGAATCTCGGTTCCTTCAAGTAAACAAGATATTTTAAAATGTTAATAAATATTAAAGAAAGTTTACTGATTAATAATACATTTCTCCTATGGGTGGTATAAAGGAACCTTGCATGAATTAAAACTACAGATGACAGTGTCTCTTCATTGACTATAAGCATAAGGAAACAAGATGAGGTTTTGTGTGCATGCTAAGACGCTTCAGTCCTGTCCGGCTCTCTGTGACCCTATAGACCATAGCCCACCAGGCTGCTCTGTTCATGGAATTCTCCAGGCAAGAATACTGGGGTGGGTTGCCATGCCCTCCTCTAGGGGATCTTCCTGAACCACGGATAGAACCCAAGTTTCCTAAATTGGCAGGTGGGTTCTTTCCCACTAACATCACCTAGGAAGACCCAAGATGAGATCTCTGAAAGCAATCAGGGTAGTAGAGACTGAAGTCTTCTGGTTTGGAGTCACTCTATCTGCTGTATCCTCCCTACCCACGTGGACTGGCCTTCTTCCATTAGCTCTCACACACATCTCTCTGCTGCGGTGCCCGTATCAGTAATCCCATCGTGCTGTGTGCTGCCCAAAAGGCTCTATCTACTGAGCCCAACTCGACCTTTGTTCTAAGGGTCATGTTTCCTGAAACTCTTTAGGCATCCTTCCGTTTCTTTCTATAATTTAATGGTAAAATTGTTCCAAAAAAATCTAGTGACTTGCTCTACTTAGAAATATCTTCAGCCAACAAAAGACTCCAAGAGATTTTTAAAAAGCGATATCATTCTCTCATATATCTACATTTAAAACCTACTTCCTCTGAAGGGGATTAAGTCTAAATTATTGTGTCAGTAAGAAAATGACTTTTTTAGCCTAGTTATATTAGGAATTGGGAAGTTTTAAATATCTGTATGTTAGTATTAATTCTTCCTAAAAGTGTATTTTTAGTACCACAGAAATGCCTACAAAAATGTAATGGTAGCTTTCTAGAGAATTTTAATGATCTCTATTTAAATTTTTTAAGAATCTTTGGGAAGTTGAGAAATATTAAGGGATTTAAAGACTCAGTATTATAAATCCCACATCTGTCTTCAGCAATGGGTGGTTTTAAAAGTAACCACCTCAAGCCCTGAAAATAGCTGTTTTTTTCTGTTTATATATGTGTGTTTTACATTTTATGGCATTGTCAGATATTCTAAAGCTCATAATTACATACTGAAAATATCACTACACCTTTCTCAAAATGAGTGGCATGGTAGATAAGCCCAATTTCACCAGTTAAAATGTAAATTAATTTTTGGTTAGGAAAAAATAATTAAGATTTACTCATGTGTTTTGGAGACATTTACTAAGTTTTATAGCATTCCATTGCAAATTAATCCCTGATTAATGCTCGTTTGCTTTCATGCATGATCTCTGGTACTAAGAGTGCAATGCTCTCCCCCGTATGTTTTAGCTTTTATTCATACAGCGTGGATTAGCTTTACATAACAAGACATCTGACAGTTTTCAATCTTTTGATATAATAAGAAGTTAGGATAAGCCTGAAAGCCTTCTGGTTGTACTCAGTTTTAACAGATTTGTTTGTTTTATAAAGGAAATGGCTTTTTTTTTCTTTAAAATTTTGAACTATTTAAAATTGCTTGTTTTCTTATGACAACATTTGAAATACTCTAGAAATATAATATGGCCTCAGTGACCTTTGTTTTACATGAAACACAAAACAGGTCACAATGAGAAATTCCAAAAGAGATGCATATTTTATAAACTGACGTATAATGGCGAAAGAAAAACATCCCATATTAATTATTAATTCCCTTTTCTCATTATTTACTTATTTTCTCCATAAAAATTTCTTAAGCTTCTTTTGTATATAAAGCATTGTTCTAGGTAGTTTTTACTTAAACAGAAGTGGATAATATTCAGCTTTACAAAAATGTATAAGACAATAACCACCAGATATGTGCTGTATAATTCTTTCTAAAATGTCCTGAATAAATTTGCAAATATTTTATTTCATGGAACCCCCGTTCTCCAAGAAAACAGAAAAGAAAACTCTTTTGTTCTCTTCTCTCAGTTCTCCCACCTCAAAACTTTTGCCCATTCCTAAACTAAATGTCTTATCACTCTATCCATTTCTTTACATTCTAGAGACACAGTGTGAGGGAATTAAGTCTCAGTCTCTCTAGTCATTCATGATCAAACTGATGATAAATTAAACCTGAAAAGTAGGAGGGGCCCTGCAAAGCTATCTCTCCCTTCTGGCACTACCTTCTGTGTCTCTGTCAGCCCAGTGGGGATGAAGACCCGGGATGACTCCTTGTGATACCTGCTCTTCAGTATCCATCACACCAGGTAATGACTCAAGTCATAGGCACGTCGCTTTGTAATAACGGGTTCAGTGGTGAATTTGGGGGAAATGTAGAAAATCTGAGCCAGAAATAGAGTAATGGAGGGGGAAATGCTAGGAAACTTTCCGGTTACTACGAATAGGATACTCTCACCAGTGTTGTCTGTAAAGACCTGCTTTACTTGGCACCAGTGGTATTTTTTGGATGCTCAAGCAGACTATAGAAAATACGAGCCCAAGGGATGTTTGGTCAATAGGGGATTTGGGGACTGAATTAATGTTAGAGATAATAAAAACATGAGCATAAACTTATGGGGAAATTCTGTATTTATTGCATTTGAAATGGAATAGGACAGCTTTCCAAATATATTGAGATCTATCAGGAGAAAGAAAGATTCATTGCACCCACTACACACTTAGAATAAGAAGGAAAATATGGAATATTTAAGTATTACCTATAAGACTACAAGTTTCAACTTATACACATCTATTAAAATATCAGTGTATGTGATATCATATCATAAAACCAGGCAAATCAGAGAAGGTGTCTCACAAAAAGGACAGTAAAGATATGGTTAAAACCATGATTCTAAAGTCAGACAGGTTTGGGTTTAAATCCAAGCTCTACCTTACTTAGAAATGTTACCTTGGACAAATTGCTTCTCTAAGAGCCAGTTGCCTCATCTGTGCAATGGGGACAATGTTAGTCCCTGACACATAAACTGGCAGTGAGTATTCAGTGATTACTCAGTGCCTAGAGTGGATTAAGTTGTTACTACAGACAAATTATTACCACCTCCAGGATTTCCACAAGAGTGTACTAGTATCACTGCAACGTCTACATAGTTGGTCTTTAGTCGCTCCGTCGTGTCCGACTCTTCATGACCCCGTGGACTGTAGGCTGCTAGGCTCCTCAGCCCATGGGATTTCCCAGGCAAGAATACTGGATTGGGTAGGCATTCCCTTCTTCAGGAGATCTTCCTGATCCAGGGACCAAACCCACATCTCCCGCTAGGAAGTCAGATTCTTTACCGCTAAGCCACCTAGGAAGCCCCAATGTCTACATTACATTACAGCTATTTGTCTATTTAGCTTATAGTTTCTACCAAATTCTTGCTGAAGCTTGGAGCCACATCTGTTTCAACTTTAAACCAACACATTGCCTCAAAAACTGTTTTTCCCTGAAGATTTATTTGAAGTCATCAGAGTGATGTCACTAAAATTGCAACATTGGAGACCTCAGTCTCCATCCAACTTCAAGACTAAGAGGTCATCCCAAATTTCATTTTCCATTTCCCAAGTTTCCCCAAGACACATTATAGTAAAACTACTTAAATCAAAGGAAAAAAAGGTTTTTTCCAAAAGTTTCAAAGTTTTAAAACAAGAGAGAAAAAAAAATTGATCGCATACAAAGGAACACCCCTTAAGGCTATCAGAATATTTCTTAGCAGAGACCTTGCAGGACAGGAAAGAATGGGATAAATTCAAAGTACTGAAAGAAACCAGCAGCCAAGAATAGTTAACCCTGAAAAGATGTCCTTCAAAAATGAAGGCAAGATAAGGACTTTGTTAAAAAAAAAAAAATCCTGCTGAGTTCATCACCACTAGATTTACCTTACGAGAAGTGCTGAAAGAAGTTCTTCAAGCATTTTGTTGGGCTCCAAAATCACTAAGGACGGTGACTGCAGCCTCAAAATTAAAAGATGCTTGCTCCTTGGAAGAAAAGCTATGACAAACCTAGACAGTGTATTAAAAGTGGAGACATCTCTTTACCGACAAAGGTCTGTCTACTCAAAGCTACGGTTTTTCCAGTAGTCACGTAGAGATGTGAGAATTGAACCATAAAGAAGACTGAGCACCGAAGAATTAATGTTTTTGAATTGTGGTGCTGGAGAAGACTCTTGAGGTTTCCTTGGACAGCAAGGAGATCCAAACAGTTAATCCTAAAGAAACTCAACCTAGAATATTCATTGGAAGGGCTAATACTGAAGCTGAAGCTCCAATACTTTGGCCACCTGATGTGAAGAGCTGTCTCATTGGAAAAGACCCTAATGCTGGGAAAGATTGAGGGCAAGAGAAGTGGGTGACAGAAGATGAGATAGTTTGATGGCATCACACAATGGACATGAGTTTGAGCAAACTCCAGGAGATAGTAAAGGACAGGAAAGCCTGGTGTGCTGCAGTTCATGGGGTCACAAAGAGTTGGGCAAGACTTAGCAACTGAACAATAACAAAAGAATGCTAATTAGTACCACAAAAATGTATAAAAATACACAGCACACTGGTAAATGTAAGTATATTATCAGATTCAGAATGCTCTCATAGTGTAATATGGCAGTATAACGTGGCACTGTTATATGGCAGTATTAATATGGCATTTTAATAAACAGGTAAATGGCAAAAGTATGAAAAATATTTATAAATACAATAATTTATTACAGATACATAAGACACAGATGTAAATTGTGATATCAAAAATATGAAAGAGGTTATGAAAGGGTAAAATTTTTGTAGGCAATTGAAGTTAAGTTATTAGCATAGCAGAGACATATCTGTAAGATGTTTTATGTAAGTCCCATGGTAATCATAAAGTTATAACCTACAGTATATTTACAAAAGAAAAGTGAAATAAAAGCATACGACCTCCAGTAAACATGGCAAATTTGAGAACCCAGAAAGAAGCCCTCTTATATATGGTCAACTAATGGTGGGCTTCCCAGGTGGCGCAGTGGTAAGGAACCCACCTGCCTATGCGGGATATGGGGAAGAAGCAAGAGACGCATGTTCGATCCCTGGTTGGGAAGATGCCCTGGAGTAGGAAAGGGAAACCCACTCCAGTAGACTTGCCTGGAAAATTTCATGGGCCCTGGTGGGCTACATTCTGTGAGTCACGAAGAGATGGACATGACTGAGCACACACACAATGGTGACATTAGAGGCAAGAATGTAACATTGGGACAAGATCATTTCTTCAATAAATGGAGAACCTGGACAAGTTCATGCAGAAGGACAAAACTGGACCCCCTGTCTTAGGCCACTCACAGAAATGGACACAAAATGGGGCTTCCCTGGTGATCCAGTGGTTGCCATATACCCCAAAAGAGGACACGAAATGAATTGAATAATTAAATTAATTTAAGACCTGAAACAGGAAAACTCCTAGGAAAAGCAGGGGAAAGTCTTCCTTACGTGGGCCTCGACCATTATTTTTTTGGCTATGACACCAACAGCATAAAAAGAATAAAAGCAAAAATAAATAAGTAGGGCAGCATCAAGCTGAAATTCATCTGCTCAGCAAAAGAAAAATCAGCAAAGTGAAAATGCAGCCTACAGAATGGAGAAAGCATTTTCAAATTTTGTACCTGATAAGTGGTTAATATCCAAAATACAGAGAGAACTGACATAATTCAATATAAAAAATGAACAATAATTTTGAATAGAGGAACTGATTAGACAGTTTTCCAAAGAAGACATAGAAATGGCCAACAGATACTTGAAAAGATGCCCCACATCATTAATCATCAGGGCATGCAAATCAAAACGACATTAACTGTTAGAAAGGCTATCATCTAAAAGAGAGAACAAGTATTGATGACAATGTGGAGAAAAGGACCCCTGCTGCATTGTTGATAGGAATGTAAATTGGTAAAGCCAATTGGAAAACCAGGTCATTTCCTCAAAAAGTTAAAATTACCACATGATACAACAATCCTACTTCTAGGTAATGGCCAAAAAAAGAAAAAAAAAATGAAAACAAGATATCAGAGAGGCACCTATACTCCCATGTTCACTTCAGCATTGTTCATGATAGCTAAGATATGGAAAGTCCCATGGACTAAACAGTCCATGGGATTGCAAACAACCTAAGTGCCCATCAAAAGGTGGATGGGTGAAGAAAATGTGGTGCATACAAGTATGCACAACGGGTATTATCACTCACGAGGAAATCCTACCATTTGCATAGACCCGGTGGGTTTATGCTACAGAAAATAAGTCAATGAAAAACAAATTTCTTGTGTGTGGACTCTAGAAAAGATGAACTCTAGAAACAGAGAGCAGAATGATGGTCACCAAGAGTTGGGGAACAGGAGCAATGGGACGATGTTCCTCAAAAAATTGTTTAAAAGTTTCACAAACAGCTCAAAAATCTGTTTTCAGAAAGGACTTGAGGAGACTTTTCAAAAGTGCTTGCAATTTTTTCATTTAAACCCACTTTGACTCCTTCCTTGCAGGCAGATTCCTTAAAGCTGATCCACCAGGGAAGCCCTAAGTTATGATCAATATTTATTTAATGAAATGTTAATGTATAATTGAATTAATTAACCAATCAGATTGTATTTTGAAATAAAATAAAAGGGCTGAATTAGAGCTGAGAAAACCCGATTTTGACTCTAGACACTGCTCTTATTTCAGTGTTTGAGGAAAGGCTTTATAGTTTCTGAACCTCAAAAACTGTGAAAATCTAACAAGATGTTATTGTGTGAAAGCGCCCACTCATAGTGCCTGGCAACCAACAGCCCTTAAGAAAGCTTTGTGATATTGTCTTTAACTTGATACACAAAATGGCTCAGAACTATTTTATTGTGTTTTCAGCTTTTTATGTTTCTCCCACAAAGTATATATCCATTAAGCTAATTCATCTATGAAGCTGTGCACAAATAACTTGAGATTAGTTATGGAAACAAAACTGGAAAATGAGAAAATTATGCAAAACACAGATGAAAATGAGATAGGATTCTTTTCGTAGATCCTTTTATTTCCTCCAAAGTAAATTTGTCCTGTAACTATTGATCAGAATATTTATGATACATTTTTAATATGAAAATGCCATTTATCTATGTTTTATTAAAGTTATTTACTAAATATGGTATTAGTTTCCCTGGAGAAGGAAATGGCAGCACATCCAGTATTCTTACCCTGGAAATCCCATGGACAGAGGAGCCTGGTGGGCTGCCGTCCATGGGGCTGCAAGGAAGGTGGACAGGCGTGACTGAGAACACTCCCATGTATTAGATTCCTCGTCTGGTCGCTGAGTCGTGTCTGACTCTGTGACCCCAGGGACTGCAGCCCACCAGGCCGCTCTGTCCCTGGGACTTCCCAGGCAGGGATGCTGGAGTGTGTGGCCACTTCTTTCTCCAATCAGTTTCCTACGACTGCCATATCAAAGAACAACAAACTGGAAGGCTTACAAAGATAGAAATCTATTCTCTCACAGTTCTGGAGGCTAGAAGTCCAAAATAAAGTTTTCGATAAGACCAAGTTTTCTCGGAAACTCTGGATAGAATTATCTTTTGTCTATTCTTACCTTCCAAAGGTATGTCTTTCCGTGTGGCTCACTGGTAAAGGATCTGTCTGCCGATGAAGGAGACGTGGATCTGCTCCCTGGGTTAGGAATAACCCTGGAGAAGGAAACTGCAACCCACTCCAGTATTCTTGCCTGGGCAATCCCATGGACAGAGGAGCCTAGCAGGGCTAGCGGGCTACAGTCCATGGGGTTGCAGAAAGCTGGACAGGACTTAGCCACCGAGCACAGGCGTCAACTTCCAATGCAGCCATCATTGACATTCCGTGGCTTGAGGCTGCATCACTCCAATTTCTGTCTCGTTATAACATGGTTCTCTCCTCATGTGTCTATGTGTTTTCTTATTTTGTTGGATTACAGCTTATAAAAAAAGTCATCTCAATTTAATTACATCTGCTAATACCTGATTTCTAAAGTTATATTCACAAGTACCAGAGTTTAGGATCTCAACATACTCTTTCAGGGATACAACTGAATCCACAACAGACCCTTATTATACTTCAGGCAATATTGAAGGCATGAAGAACACAACAGTTAAGAAGACAAAGAAAGCAATTCTTGTAATAATGGAAATAACATCATCTTTGTTTTGGGAGAAGAAGGTCTGGTTTCCATATCTGTTCAGAACTTCCTCCTTGCATAATTTCTCCATCTTAGCCATTTTTCATTTTTTTGGAAACGTCAGTGTTCTTTACAAATTCAGCTTCCTATCAGATTTGTAGATTAGGAAAAAAAAAAAAGGTTTTTTATATGTTCAGTTGAGTAGGTGATCACCCAATAGTAGATTAAAGCTAAAAGGTATCAAGAGGACACCCACAGAATTCTCTTGCATCTGTTTAACAGATGTGGAGACACTACCCAGCTTATCACTCTGACTGTATCACAACATTGCCTAGGTAGCGACAATGGTGTGCACAGCCCTCCAATTACAGAATCAGACATGGTGCTGACTCAGTGGGCATATTGCCAAATTGGACAAAGACTTGATGCAAACAAACATCAGGAGGATGCGAATAATCATAGGGAAGAAGACTCAGTGAATTAGTGTTTGTTTCCAGTATTATTCATATTATAAAAGTTGAAATTCTGGGAGAGTTAAACAGAAAGAATAGAAAATCATATTCAGACCATTAGAGGAAATTAATACATACTTCTGAGAACATTTCAAGAAATTTGTAGAAAGAACTAATTTCTCTCTAGGTAACTTTCAGTTCCATATCCTTTTTTGTATGTTGTTGCGTGGTTTTAGGTGTGGATATAATTTACAATATTTTTCACTAGCAGCTCTATCACATACTGAGACTGGTATGTTAAGATCATTATTATTTAATGATTACTAGTGATTATGAATTTACCAATTTATCCTGTTGAATCTCTCAGATTTTGTTTTTATATTTTGAGACTACATTGTCGCATACATATTTGGGACAGTTATAATTTCTCAGCACATTAAAATATAAAATGAAATTTTGTCCTGTAAAATGTATCTCTAGTGCTACTAATATTTCTTGTCTTAAAAACTATTTTGTTTGATACAAGAAAGCTAAATCAGTTTTTTTTTTTTTAAGTTAATGTTTTCACAGTTTGTTGTGATCCACACAAAGACTTCAGTGTAGTCAATGAAGCAGAAGTAGATGTTTTTCTTTTGGAATTTCCTTGCTTTCTCTATGATCCAATGATGTTGGCAATTTGTTCTCTGGTTCCTCTGCCTTTTCTAAATCTATCTTGTAGATCTGGAAGTTCTTGGTTCATGTAGTGTTGAAGCCTAGCTTGAAGAATTTTGAGCATTGCCTTGCCAGCATGTGAAATGAGCACAATTGTATGATATTTGGAACATTCTCTGGCATTTCCTTTCTTTGGGATTGCAATGAAAACTGACCTTTTCCAGTCCTGTGGCCACTGCTGTTTTTAAATTTGCTCCATTATTGAGTGCAGCACTTTAACAGCATCACCTTTTAGGATTTTAAATAGCTCGACAGGAATTTCATCACCTCCACTAGCTTTGTTATATATTTTTCCCAGTTTTTTTTTCTTTTCTTTTTTTTCCATTTATTTTTATTAGTTGGAGGCTAATTACTTTACATCATTGAAGTAGTTTTTGTCATACACTGAAATGGATTAGCCATGGATTTACATGTATTCCCCATCCTGGTCCCCCCTCCCACCTCCCTCTCCACCCGATCCCTCTGGGTCTTCCCAGTGCACCAGGCCCGAGCACTTGTCTCATGCACCCAACCTGGGCTGGTGATCTGTTTCACCCTAGATAATATACATGTTTTGATGCTGTTCTCTTGAAACATCCCACCCTCGCCTTCTCCCAGAGTCGACAAGTCTGTTCTATACATCTGAGTCTCTTTTTCTGTTTTGCATATAGGGTTACCGTTACCATCTTTCTAAATCCCATATATATGTGTTAGTATACTGTAATGGTCTTTATCTTTCTGGCTTACTTCACTCTGTATAATGGGCTCCAGTTTCATCCATCTCATTAGAACTGATTCAAATGAATTCTTTTTAATGGCTGAGTAATATTCCATGGTGTATATGTACCACAGCTTCCTCATCCATTCGTCTGCTGATGGGCATCTGGGTTGCTTCCATGTCCTGGCTATTATAAACAGTGCTGCGATGAACATTGGGGTGCACGTGTCTCTTTCAGATCTGGTTTCCTTGGTGTGTATGCCCAGAAGTGGGATTGCTGGGTCATATGGAAGTTCTATTTCCAGCTTTTTAAGAAATCTCCACACTGTTTTCCATAGTGGCTGTACTAATTTGCATTCCCACCAACAGTGTAAGAGGGTTCCCTTTTCTCCACACCCTCTCCAGCATTTATTGCTTGTAGACTTTTGGATAGCAGTCATCCTGACTGGCGTGTAATGGTACCTCATTGTGGTTTTGATTTGCATTTCTCTGATAATGAGTGATGTTGAGCATCTTTTCATGTGTTTGTTAGCCATCTGTATGTCTTCCTTGGAGAAATGTCTGTTTAGTTCTTTGGCCCATTTTTTGATTGGGTCATTTATTTTTCTGGAGTTGAGCTGGAGGAGTTGCTTGTATATTTTTGAGATTAATCCTTTGTCTGTTGCTTCGTTTGCTATTATTTTCTCCCAATCTGAGGGCTGTCTTTTCACCTTGCTTATAGTTTCCTTTGTTGTGCAAAAGCTTTTAAGTTTCATTATGTCCCATTTGTTTATTTTTGCTTTTATTTCTAAAATTCTGGGATGTGGGTCATAGAGGATCCTGCTGTGATTTATGTCGGAGAGTGTTTTGCCTATGTTCTCCTCTAGGAGTTTTATAGTTTCTGGTCTTACATTTAGATCTTTAATCCATTTTGAGTTTATTTTTGTGTATGGTGTTAGAAAGTGTTCTAGTTTCATTCTTTTACAGGTGGTTGACCAGATTTCCCAGCACCACTTGTTAAAGAGGTTGTCTTTTTTCCATTGTATATCCTTGCCTCCTTTGTCGAAGATAAGGTGACCATAGGTTCGTGGATTTACCTCTGGGCTTTCTATTCTGTTCCATTGATCTATATTTCTGTCTTTGTGCCAGTACCATACTGTCTTGATGACTGTGGCTTTGTAGTAGAGTCTGAAGTCAGGCAGGTTGATTCCTCCAGTTCCATTCTTCTTTCTCAGGATTACTCTGGCTATTCGAGGTTTTTTGTATTTCCATACAAATTGTGACAAACCCACAGCAAGCATCACCCTCAATGGTGAAAAATTGAAAGCATTTCCCCTGAAATCAGGAACAAGACAAGGGTGCCCACTCTCACCACTACTATTCAACATAGTTTTGGAAGTGTTGGCCACAGCAATCAGGGCAGAAAAAGAAGTAAAAGGAATCCAGATAGGAAAAGAAGAAGTGAAACTCTCGCTGTTTGCAGATGACATGATCCTCTACATAGAAAACCCTAAAGACTCTACCAGAAAATTACTAGAGCTAATCAATGAATACAGTAAAGTTGCAGGATACAAAATTAACACACAGAAATCTCTTGCATTCCTATACACTAACAATGAGAAAACAGAAAGAGAAATTAAGGAAACAATACCATTCACCATTGCAACAAAAAGAATAAAATACTTAGGAATATATCTACCTAAAGAAACAAAAGACCTATACATAGAAAACTATAAAACACTGATGAAAGAAATCAAAGAGGACACAAACAGATGGAGAAATATACCATGTTCATGGCTTGGAAGAATCAATATTGTCAAAATGGCTATACTACCCAAAGCAATCTATAGATTCAATGCAATCCCTATCAAACTACCAACGGTATTTTTCCCAGTTTTAAATGGATTGCTTTTATTTTTATTATTGAGTTTTGAGAATTCTTCGTGCATTCTAGATACTAATTTTTTGTTGTTATACGTGTGGTTTGCAAATATCTTCCCACACTCTGTAACTTGCCTTTCTTTTCTCTTCAAAGGTTGTGACAGAGCAAAGTCTTCATTTTTGATGTAATCCAACTGGAATTTGTTGGGGAAGGTAATATTTTCACTGCTATAGAGACTACTAAGTACATTATAAGAAATTAAATGGTTTTTGCCCGTGATCACTGAGGGCATGAACATCTCTCTAGTGTTTTCCACGACAGCGCATCAGCTCTGTCAAACATGACTGCATTCTTAGAAAATTAGAAAGATATGAAGATGAGCAGTTAGCATACTGATGTAGGACCTCACTACATCTACCACCACAACTACCACCGTTCCTATATGGGAAGTTGGGGATCAGTTGGTGTCATTTTCAGTGATTCTATGTCTTGCTTTATTTCCTCCATCCTGTCCTTTATGAATGCAACTAGATTCAGCCACACTGGAAGGCCTAAAATCAGCCAGCACCGGGACACATTTCACTTGAGCACTTCCGGTGTTACAAGTGGTATAAATGCACTAGGTTCTTGTTGCTGTTGCTTTAGCTGGTTTTAACAGTTCACAATTGTCACTTTTATTGAATCAAAAACTACCTCCTTGTCATTTTTTTCCCTGAGAGAATGCCAAGACATAGAGAACAGGTTTTATTGTTCGGAATCAGAAGTCATGTAGTTCACACTGGGGTCTGCTGTTGGTGGGCCTATTACCAGAAGTTCAGGCATATGTGGATCCTGTCTGGTCCCTGGGCATATCAGACTGCCTCCCGGACTTTGTTCAGAGGATCTTTGGACAAGAATCAGTTCCAGGGTCTGCAGTTGGGTCCACAGAGTGAGGCTGTTATCAGGTGTATATATGGTGTGTGTGTGTGTGTGTGTGTGTGTGTGGTCAGTCATGTCCAACTCTTTGCAACCCCATGGACTGTAGCTCACCAAGCTCCTCTGTCTAGTGAATTTTCTAGGCAAGAATACTTGAATGGATTGCCATTTCCTCCTCCAAGGGATCTTCCCAACCCAGGGATCAAACCTGAATCTCAGAGCTGCATCTCTCGAGTCTTCTGCATTGGCAGGCAAGCTCTTTACCGCTGCACTGCCCAGGAATCCCCATAGACTGTGTGGCTGCTGCCAGGTCACTGGGTGGGTCCCCGGGCAGGCGGAACTGGCCCTGAACAAGTCCTGTGGCTGCTTCAGGACCAGTAGCCCAGGCCAAAGTCTGCAGGCCTGGCTCTCGAGGCACAGACATGAAGGTCCTCCATCGGTCACCAGGTGGGTGGGGTGGCTCTCTGACCACAGCTGGGACAGACTGGAGCCAAATTAAAGTACCGTCTCAGGGTTCGGTCAGACCGAGTTTGGCAGGCTTACTTCCAAGGACACTGATGGCTGTTTCTCCCGGTGGGCTTTGAGTGGGCAGACCTGCTCATGGACCACAGCTGGGAGTTGGTGGAGCTGAGTCACAACACCGCTCTAAGATCTGCTGTCAGATGGAGGCCTGTTGGCTTCCTTTCAGAGGCCCAGATAGGCGTGTCTCCCTATGGTCTCCTGGCTGGCAAGACTGTTTCTGGACTGTGGCCGAGGGACTGGAGCCCAGTGACAGGCGCCATTTCAGAATGGAAAGTGAGACTGAGTGTGGCGAGCTTGACTCAAGGGGCTTCCAGATCACAGCTGAGTGGGGCTGGAGCCAGATCACTGAAACACTCCATGGTCCATTGCACGGGCAAGGCCAAGGTCAGATGGTGTCGCTTAGTCCGCAGGAGGATGGAGCTCTTTCTTGGTCTGTAGCTGGGACCACACAGTTGGGCTCTGTTCAAACAGCCTTCCTTGGTTTTGGACTCCTCTTAATTTCACAGTCTCCTATCCAGAAACCAAGTTCCCACAGAGGTACATTTCTTCTGAGAATGGCTACCAAATTACTGTTGTTGGGAGAGGATATGAGTGAGGGGCTTCCTTCTATTTCATCGTCTTGCTGACATCACTCCCTCTGAAGGGAATTTAAATGAGAGTATCAGTAAATGAAAGAACCCAATGTAAAAACTACATACTGTATGATTCCAACTATATGACATTCTAGAAAAGGCAAAATTATTTTTACTATGATAAAAATTTTAGGGTAGAAATTGCCAGGAGTTATGGGAAAAAGGGATGAGTAGAAGAACAGAGTATTTTTAGGGCAGTGAAACTTCCTCGTGTAATACTATCAAGTTGGCCAAAAAGTACATTTGGGTGTTTCCACAAGATATTATGGAAAATCTTAAGCAAATTTTTAGCCAACCCAATATAATGATGGAGACATCTCATTATATATTTGTCCAAACCTGGAATGTACAACACGGGGAGTGAATTCCGATGTAAACTATGTACTCTGGATGATAATCATGGTCAGTGTATGTTCATCAGTTGTAACAAATGTACCACTCTGGTAGGAGACGATGATCGTGGGAGAGGCTACAAATTTTTGTGGGCAGGAAGGATATGGGAAACTCCGTACTTTCATCTTTGCTGTGAACCTAAAATATCTCTAAAAAATAAGGTCTGTTAAAAATTTCCTAGTCCAAAATTTTACATGAACTGTTTTTTCCCATTGGTGATAATAATATATTGAAAAAACTATGAAATAAACTTCTTAATATTAAATCACCCTTGCTTTTATTTTTTAACAAAACCCAACTAGATGATGCTGAAGCAATGGTACCTCAATATTAATACACTGATGAATTCAGATTATTTCTTTAGTCCCTAGGCATTTTACTGAACAACTGCTTTTCAGATTAACTTTGTTTTCCTGGGTAGGGAAATCAAATTACTGATCAATACAAAGTGTTACTCTTTATTCTTAATATTTATGCAGTTTTTTGTTTTCATAAATAATTTTATTGGTTAGAAACTTCAGAAAACATTATATAATAATAGCTATGATAATAGGATTTTCTTATCTTTTAGTTTAGTGGGATTCCTCCATACTTGTTAATATTTCATTTGATTTTTTCTGTTTATTATATGTAATTTTGCACCATAGTGTTTTTGAGCTATGCTGTTTATATCAGTATAGCTTTGAAGACACATGGAGAAGTTTTAATTTATAAAATTACCTCTCAAAAAGTATAAATAGATAAAACCTTTGGTTCTTAAATATCTGAAAGAAATCAGTAGTGAAGTTCTTTGTCCAGTGTCTTATGGAAGGTTATTGTTTTGCTTTGTTTTTGTCAGTTCCACCTATTAGGGTTTTTTTTTTTTAATTTCTTATTGAATATTTAGAGTATCTATATTTTAATACAAACATGGTTCACACTTTGGGGCCTCTCTTGTGACTAATCAGTCAAGAATCCATCAGCAATGCTGGAGCCACAGGAGATGAAGATTCGATACCCGAGTTGTGATGAACCCCTGGAGGAGGAAATGGCAACCTACTCTTGTAACAGTCTCACTGCTCTTGTAACACTATGTGTTTTAGTTAGGATCAAAAGCTAGAAGTAGTAAAGTTAAAGGCAGTAACATTGCATAAAATACAAAAATCAGGTCAGACACAAACTTTAGGGACCTACAATCAAACTGAGAAACAGTGGGGAAAGTAACATTGACAAGCTAGACTGTGGATTAATTGCAAAAGAACACACATGTTGTAACTGACATATTTATTGATCTGAGCTCTGTTTCCCTTTAATTCACTCTCACACCGCATGCTCCTAGTGTTGGGACACTGAATAGTGTTTGCCTTCACCGGTTTTGCTGTATGTACTCATATTTCAGAAGCTGTTCTTATGACTAAGCTTGAGAGTGACCTCTGTTTTATTGTGTAATAAAAACAGCGACTCAACTGTGTTTGCAATTCTTGCAAGGCCAGTATTTATAATAAAAAGTACCTTTAGTTTCTATTTCCCTCTCCTCTCTGTTGAAACATATTACTGATTACCAATAAGAGGAACCTTAAAATTTGGGGCAGAAGCTCTTCAAAACCTGTCATGTGATGGAACCAAACCTTTGAGTGGTCATCACACTGAGCCCA
The DNA here is from genome assembly GCF_023699985.2 of Odocoileus virginianus. NCBI lineage: Eukaryota > Metazoa > Chordata > Mammalia > Artiodactyla > Cervidae > Odocoileus > Odocoileus virginianus. Next base: position 58,968,117 of record NC_069677.1, on the reverse strand, counting down.
TACCTGTCTCTTCCCCAGCTGATTCTGAAAATGACTGAATGTTTGTTGAACAGAAAGAAACTCCTTGAGTCAAGTCTTAAGAATTAATGTCATTGTGGATGAGAATAAGTCCTAAGGGGATTACCTCTATTATATGACAACTGTGGATTATCCCAGCTCCCAAATTTCATCTTCAGCATCTGAATGCAGCTGATGAACCAGAAAAGACCAAGTCCCATATATGGTCGCCATACACGCAACTGCGTATGTTATTGTATTTGGTCAAAGAACAGTTGCTCAGTTGGTAAGTTGTGTCCAACTCCACATGTCCTACTATTTGCAAGCTTCTGGACTGCAGCGTGCTAGGCATTCTGCTAACAGTAAGCATACTTATCATCTCAAGTTAGCTGACATTTACCTGAATACAAACTAGAGTTTATCAACTCATTCCACTCTATTTACTCCCTTTAATCTTAGCTCATTCTGTAATAAAATGCGAGTGCTGCTTTGGCTTCTGACAGTGATGGTAAACATAGTTTAGGAAGTAGAAGCCCTAAAATGCAATTTTGATGAATGGAAACTTATCCTGTACCCAGAAGTCCCAGGAATAAACACAAGCAAAGGAGTGCTCTGATTTTCTTAACTAGGAAATGACTAATTATACGGATTGACTTGCCAATGAATTATTACCAAACTGATAAATAAGAAAATGAGTGCATTCTTCTCTTCATCCAATGAAAGTAATTTTACTTTATTTTAGCTACCATTTTGATAAGATAATTGTCGCTAGAAGGTCAAAAACAGACCAGGCATGGGAATCATTTTAGGGAAGAAGTTTTTTCTTCACTAGCAAAATATTCCTGTGATCTTTGCTAGTTATATCCAGAGCAAACTTAACAAAGATCGTGTTTATTAAGGGTCCCTTTGGTTTATCCTAGATTATGTTTCAAGATCTAGTACTTTACTCCTCTTATTATTTCCTCTTTAATATGTTTTCCCTCATTTTAAACTCTCCATTGAGACAGCTTACCAAGTCGATTATCCCCAAACTCTCACTTTATAAGTTAAAAAAATTGTATATTCAATAACCTTAGAACAAACATAATTTATAAAAATAATAATTTGCAGTGCCAGCTCTTCGGAGGGATTTTTCCCTCCTCTGTGAATGTGTCTAATGAGAGAATGTGTATCAGGAGGGGAATATACCATTTGGGTTCCCAGATTGCTTGCCCTATTTAGCATTATTATTTTCTTAAAGTTGCAATTAGTATTAGCCTTAAGAAATGAATGAAAATTTGCGATGAATGAAAAAGTTAATAGATGTTAGTATTGTAATTAGCAAGGGTCTGATCTTGCAGGAACAGTTTTACAACCGCAGTCTTTGGAGGGCAGGCGCGTCTCCAGCCTGCCTGCCTGGAGCTCTGTGCCACGTGTGAGGGAAGGACTTCAGTGGAAAAAGGATGGATTGCCCTGCTCTGCCACTTATGATGACAGGGAATGCAAGAAAATGGTATGAAGTCTGAGTCTCATTCAGCCTCACAGACATAGTCTATCTCTTCCCCAGACAAGTGAGAACAGAATACACTGGAACTTTAAATGGTCTGTGGGAGTACACAAAATATAATTGAGATGATGTTTTTATCATAAGACACACACAAAAATGAGACTGTTAGACTGAAGAAAAGAAACATCTAAATAAGTTTCTGGAAACAAGTTACCGCTTATTTAGAGCAGAAACAACTTGAATTTCTCTTTGTGTATTTTGTCTACCATTTACCCAGAGGGTAACTTTCTCCCTGCATCAGTTCTCCATCTGAATGGCACAAGAAATGAACTACACCTGCAGTAAGAAGTAGCCAAAAAGAAATCTAGAAAGAAAGATACAAAGGACTGAGTACAGATAAGGTCATTCATATTTGTTCTAAGTGTGAACACAAAACTTTACTATTGAAAACTAAATTTAAGGCCAACAACGCTCAGTGTTGGTAATGATGTCAAGAAGTGACATCTCTTGTATACTGCGTGTGGGCATGTAAATTCTAACAATGTTCTTTGAGGGTTGTGTGGCAGGGTTACACATGTAAGGTATTAAATACAAGAATGCTATTTGAACCTGTAATTATAAGACAAAATAAATAGCCATGAGGAAACAGACATGACTAAAATAATGCATGTAAAAGTTATGGATGTTCTATCAACACTGCTTAGAATTTAAATAAATATATAAATAAAAAACAACAAGCAATAACCAACGACTAGGAATAGACTAAAAAACTAATAAATGATACGCTATATATGAGTTTAAGTATAGGGGAATTTATGCAAAATGAAAATAAAATTATAGAGAAAGAGAGTCTTTCTAATCAAGCACAAAATGGTTTTAGTTTCCTTAAGATTTAAAATGCTTGCCTGCAGAAGTGGGAAAGCACAGCAATGAAAAATGACAATCTGAGGAAGACGTATCATAATACATAAAACCAGCAAAATGTATTGATTCACTTAACATGTAAAGGGCTCTTCTGAACCAATATCAAAAACAATAAACAATCAACAGTAAGATAAGAAATGTTCGTGAACAGCCAATTTTCAGATACAGAAATGCAAGTTTTAGTAAGGATTCTTTTACCATATGATTTTAAAATTTTAGTTAAAACAACTGTGTAATACCACTCTATCACCTATCATAGTGGTGGAGTTTTTTTTAGTGATGGTACATAGTGTGAAAGTATTCCATTAAAAAAATAAAAAGTGAAAGTAAAAGAACATAAGTGGCTTCATTCCATTTTTCAGAATAGGGACTGGTAATGTCACTGTAGATCTACATGGCAATAGCTGTGAAATATTTTATTTATTTTTAAATTTTTAATTGATGGCTTTATTTTCAGAAGTTCCAGTTCTCTTCAACTTGGGAGCTGTCTTTTGAAGGGAATGTCAGATCCACACTATTCAGCAAGTTCTGTTTCTTGCATATAGAAATCTTACATAATAATTCAATTTTAAAACATCCTCTAAAGGCTTCCCTGGTAGCTCAGCAGGTAAATGATCTGCCTGCCACTCGGGAGACCCCGGTTCCATTCCTGGTTCGGGAAGATCCCCTGGAGAAGGGACAGGTACCAACTCCAGTATTCATGGGCTTCCTTGGCAGTTCAGATGGTAAACAATCTGCCTGCAATGCAGGAGACCTGGGTTCGGTCCCTGGGTTGGGACGACCCCCTGGAGGAAGGCATGACAACCAGCTCCAGGATTCTTGCCTGGAGAATCCCATGGACAGAGAGACTGAACGGCTGCTGTCCTTAGGGTCGCAAAAGTCGGACGGGACTGAAGCAACTTGGCATGCAGGACCTACCTTTAAAAATTCTTCTTATAACTTACTGTATTTTATACACAATTCCCATTTTCCTTTGCTTTCCTATATTTTTAAATATATATTTTGTATTAATCTTTCATGTGGTTTCTTTTTTGGGGAGTTTTGGCAGACCATATTTTATTTTATGGAGTTTCCTTTTCTTCCCTAAATTTCTGCCTTTCTACTCTGAGTTCTCCCCTCAAAAAGGCAATTACTTCATTACTGAAAATAATTGGGTAATTATTGCTCACATCTTTCACAAACTAAGTAGCCACATTTTTCTGGTAAGTAGCCTTCATCTGTTGGAAAGTTCTGCTACTTTTTTCTTTTTTCTTTCATAATTACGGTGATATTGCATCCAAGCTCTGCTAGTGTCTTCTTAAAAGTTCATTGTTAAATCAACAAGGACCAGCTCTTTGCAAAAGATCCCTTTGAGAAGTTGCTTTTGCTTTAGGCACCAAGTCATGTCTGACTCTTTTGCAGTCTCATGGACTGCAGCCCACCAGGCTCCTCAGTCCATGGGATTTCCCACGCGAGAATACTGGAACGGGTGGCCGTTTCCTTCTCCAGGGGATCTTCTGATCCAGGGACCAAACCCGCATCTCTAGCACAGCAGGTGGATTCTTTACTGCTGGGCCACCACAGAAGCCCATAGAAAGGTGCTTTATTAGTGTCCCAGATGGTTGATTTTCATAATTCAAGTCTTAATGTCTGAGTTGCTTCACATTCTATGTCTCCATGGTACTTCACAGAAGGTCACATTCCTTGTTTCTATAAACTAAACCCAATCTGAAAGTCCTGCTTGTTCAAAAAGGACATGGATATTTCAGTTTTGATTATACCTCTTACCTTCAGAAAGTACACATTTGTAGTGTTGCTGGAACCTACTGTGACAACCTCTTGCAGAGTCGTCTCCATTGCATTTTCTCTCCTCTTCCTCTAACGAAGCTCTTTTATCACCTTTTTAGATTTCCCCAAATTGACATGAAGTCGTCACTATTGGAATTGAAATAAACCAATACATTAACGCACTAAGCATTCACTTAAAAATTACTGAATAAAAAAATCATTTAGTAAGTGTGAGTGCTCACCATTCATCATTTTTGTAGTAAGATTTACAGTTTATCTGAGACATCTGGATCATTGTTCAATTAATATATTATCAGGAAGAATACGTGGATACCTTCTCAGACCCTGCATATTTAGGAGTGTGTATGAGTTTTATTTCCCTTCAAAAACAGCAATGTGTATGACAGGTTTTGTTTCCCCTCAAAATCTAGAAGGCCATCTCTGTTGGTTCCTTGCTTTTAATATGATGGCAGAGATGTCTTATGTGTGTGTGGCTCAGTGTGTGTTCAATTCTTTGTGACCCCATGGACTCTAGCCGGTCAGGCTCCTCTGGCCGTGGAATTCTCCAGGCAAGAATACTGCTGATTCATGTCAATGTATGACAAAAACCACTACAATATTGTAAAGTAATTAGCCTTCAACTAATAAAAAAAAAAATTAAAAAAAAAAAGAATACTGCAGTGGGTTGCCATTTCCTCCTCCAGGGGATCTTCCCGTCCCTGGGATTGAACCTACGTCTTTTGCGTCTCTTGCATTGGCAGGCACAATCTTTACCACTGTGCCACCTGGAAAACGGAAGATGTCTTTAGCTAAACTCGTTTTCTTTATTTTAAGTAGCCTAATTTGTTCTCTGGTGACATTATTTTCAAAGGTGGACAGATTAAAGTAGCTGCGTTTAATATCATCCTATTGCTGCTGTAGCCACAGAACTCCATCAAAATTGCTCCTTGTATTCTCTAGGACTTTACTGACTTTCACCCTGTCTTTACAGTCTACCAGTTACACATTTACTGGGGATGTGGGCAGGCGCCAACTAAATACCTGTGTTTATGATGTTAGCCCCCTTGGCATCACAAATTAATTCAAAGGAGATTAAACCTCAAAACATTAATGCTAACCTTTAAGGCTTTATTTTTTCCAAACCACTTTAAGTTTTCCAATTTTAATAAGAAAACAAAAACTTGAAACTAAGTTAGTCTTTACAAAAGTATTTTAGTCTCTACAAAAGTATTTATGATGAAAATATCCAGAGAATTTCTTATTTGGCCAATTATCTTACTTTTAAGCTAGTTTCAAAATATGATTATCAGATGTTCTTAACTGCTGAAATCATTATTGAAATAAACATACAGTATCTCAACATTACTCTCTTTACAAATATCAGCTCTCAGGATTTTCATGTTCAAAATCAATCTCCACACTTTACTGTCACATCTCAGGTAAAATTATACAGAAAATGAATTATTGAATACTCATTAAATCAGATTCTTCTCGTTCGTGCACTATTCACTGTTTTAATGAAATGAATAGACCTCTAGTTGCCTGAAAGAGTTATTCAGCTTCCCAAAGTGCTTGGCTTCCACCCAGAAAGGAGTTTACACAGTGACACTTTACGAGCGATAAAGTGATATGAAGAGGTCCTTATACACTCACAAGAGCACACATCTGCTAATAACTGGGATTGCTCTCAGTGTCACAGCAGCTTCTTTTGAATGTCTTCAATAGTCAAATTTTCATCTCCTTAGGGTTGACCTGCTCTCTGGTGTCATCTCCTAGGAAAAAATGCCCAGCTGCATTGTGCAGTTTGCAAAACTCACAGAAAATCTTTTTACTTTATTTTTTTAATTGGAGAATAATTGCTTTACAAAGTAGAAAATCTCCCAGGAAACTAAAAATAAAGGTATTGCACATGGTAACTTTATGACATTATCAGAAAAGCAAATTAAGAAGTTATAAACATTTTACATATCTGAAGCAGGAATATCTTAAATTGAAACCCAATAATAAAAACAACTAAATATTTACCCATGTCTTGTCTAGTAATGAGTTTTAACATACGAGGAAATGACAACCCGTTCCAGTATTCTTGCCTGGCAAATACCATGGATAGAGGAGCCTGGCAGGCTACGGCGGTCCATGGGGCCGCAAAGAGTCAGACAAGACCGAAGCGACTTAGCTCACAAGCATGGCCACATGAACGATAATCAATCACAGCATGAAATTTAGTTGAAAACAGCTTTAAGGGGTACATATTCATAAATGTAAGTCCTTTTATTGTATTTAAAAAAAATATTTATTGGAATATAGTTGCTTCATAATATTGTATTTGTTCCTATTGTACATCAGAGCGAATCAGCTGCATGTATACACATATCCTCTCTTTTTGGATTTCCTTCTCATTTAGGTCCCCACGGAGCACTGAGGAGTTTTCTGTACTATATAGCAGGTTCCCATTAGTTATCTGTTTTATGCATAGTATCAATAGTGTGTATAAATAATCCCAGTCTCCCAACTCATCCCACTTCCCGTTCCCCCCTTTGCTATCTACGCATTTGTTCTCTGCATCTGTTTCTCTGTTTCTGCTTTGTGAGATCATCTGCACCAATTTTTACTCTTCTGGTTTAGTAGGAAGTGTAACTTTTCTCTTTTTAGACTACACCTATTGACTCCAACTTCTGATTCTTGATTCTGCCATTACTGCCTTTCTTTTTAAAATAGCTCAAATTTGTTTAATTTGTTTCTCTCTACTTCATCTGGTCTTCCATATTCAAGAATGCAGAGTTATCCTTTATGCTTAAACAGCCCTGAATGGCTAGCATCTCAAGTCTTTGGGGTTTAGTGAAAGGTAGAAGAGGGACAAATCATTCTGAGTCTCGCAGGCTCTGTTAAATATTTTAGTCTTTATTCTAAAAAAAAAATAAGGCATTTATAAGAGGAATGAAAATGTACTGAAAGTTAAAGAAGTTATATGATAAGTTCTGGATCTCGAACAAATTATCCTTCCTATAGGAAATAAGTTTGGTGGTCAAGTGAGTTAATAGTTGGAGACACATTTAGAAACTCAAGGTGAATATGGGCTGACTCTTGAGTTTCTAGCTTACGGGCCTAGATCAACAGTGTATCTATTCCCTGAGCTTGGGAATTTAAGTTTATTAGAGGCAAGATTCTAGAAGATGCCATGAGTTAAAAGTACTTTGGAGATGTCTAGGTGGAACTGTAGAAAAGGTAGTTGGGTTTATAGGCTTTAACAACAGTAAAGTCTGGGATAGAGACAAACATTTGGAATTCATGTATTAAACTATAGACATGAATAAGATTGCATGGAACAAGATTGCATGAAAAGAGATTATAAAGTGATAAGAGAATAAGAGACTAAGCTTAAAATAATTACACAGTCAAGATAGGAAGATGTCTGCAATGGAGATTTAATAAATAGCCAGAGTTAGAAATAAGGAAATTTTAACATAAATTAAGCCAAGGAAAGATAAATGTATAAGGAAAAATTGTCAACAGCACCAAATCTGGCTTGAAGTTCAAAAAATGTCCATTGAATTTTGGAACATGGAAATCCATGTGTATCTCAGCCAGAACTATTTGGGTGGTGTCATAGATCATCCAAATCCTTGTAGACTACTATACAAAAATTATATATTTATGCTGGTCACAGTGATTTACCATTCAAAATAAATATTTTATATTCAGCCTTATTTCTTTGTGAACTCTGTTTGATGATGATGTTAAGTACCCTTTTTTGTTTGTTATTTCTTTTTAATGCCAAAGTTTACTTCCAACTCTTCCTTCCTCACTTCTTTCTAGCTCCTACCTAGCGTTTGGACTTCTCAGGTGTCTCAGTGATAAAGAATCTGCCTGCCAGTGCAGGAGACTCAGGAGATGTGGATTCAGTCTCTGGGCTGGGAATAGCCCATGGAGAAGGAAATTGCAACCCACTCCAGTATTCTTGCCTGGAAAATTCCGTGGACAGAGAAGCCTGGCAGGCTAGGGCCCACGGGATGGCAATGAGTCGGACACCACTGAGCAAGCGCATGTCTAGGGTTTGCTTGCTCATTCGGTTCTCTCTTCCCACTTTTCTTCGTGTTTGTAAAGATGCTTTTGAGATGATAATAATTGCTTAGAACACTACCATTGCTGCAGGATACACATACGAATGGCAGGACAGCCAATGAGACAATGATTTTTTTTTTAATTTTACCTACAGGAAATATCATTGTATTTATCATTAGTTAATAATTTATGGATGAGATTGTAGAATCCACCTTGTTCTAATAAAAATCTTAATAATTTCAGAGTCCAACTTTGAGAAGGCCCAGAATATTCTAACTCACCCAGACTTAGAACCACTGATTTAAGCAAAATTTTCCTTCAGATTTGCAATTAGGTGATGAAAAAAAGTTTGAAAATAGATGTAGTTTGAAGTGAGTATGAACAGAAAGGGTAATATTGAGTTCCTAGCGTAAGGCAGATATTGTTTTAGGTATTCATTTTATCTTTACAAGCTTCTCTTTCAGATGTATTTTACGATCTTTGCTTCAAGTCGGTAAATCGAGACTGGTTAATCACTTTTACTCAAGATGTAAAGTTAATAAATGATAGTAACAGGATTCAAATTTAGTTCACTAAAACTTCTAATTGCATGCTTTTCTCACTTTTATACTCAGTAGGCTTTTTCAAAGTTGCGCAATATTCCCAAAGACAAGAAAGTATGGATGGTTACATCAAGATCCTAATACTTCATTCAATAATTTAAATTGTAAAACGATTTCCATGGGTCAAAATCTTAAGTAATTTAATTTTGTTATATTTGGTAACTTGGTATCTGTGTATACTTTGAAGTGAAAATGGATGGTTTCCTTTTGAGAACACAGCTAACCATGGGGTTCACTGAATTTCAAATACAATGAAGTCATGAATTAAACTTTGGCTCTGAAATTACAATGTGAATTATTCCATAAGTAATCTTCTCTAGCCATCAAGTTCTAAGCATCAGTTTTTAACCTTTCAATTTCATTAATGATAGACTCTCAAAAGACAAACCTTCTAGTTGCATCATTTTAGTAACTTGTACATTTATGGTGACTAATTAATAATATAGACTTTTAATATACAACACATAAAAGAAAGGCATGTGATGCAAGTTTCCTTTTTTTAGGAAGCTTTTGTTACATCAAGATTCTGTACAAAGTGAAATCATTATTTGTATGAATCACTGTTCCCCTCAATCAGGCATTATCAATAACATGACAAATTTGGTTCATCCCTTAAGTAGAAGGTGGAGGAGAACAAAATATCTCCTCAATAGGTATGATTATTTTTGAGTTCACTTAGAGTACAATATTAAGTTGATATGATTTGAATGTTTACCTTAAGATTTAAAACTGTGGTTGTAAACGCTAAACATTGAAAAGTGTCTTCAGAAAAGAGAACAGGTGAAATTTAGGACTTTCTGAATTTTTTCTGTTGCTTCAGAACTTTGGTGATTCATGCAGTAACGTATATCTAGATTTTCCATATTTCCCATACTGAATAGAAAATAAATGGTTTCTGAAACTTACTAAATTTAAATAGTTAATTTTTGTTTTATAATTTAGAATAATAAACTCAAGAGGAATTCATAAACAAGGCTTCCATAAGTAAAATTTATATTACATTCCTGAAACTCATGACTTTTTGAGCAACAATAGGTCATTTAATTGCTTCTGTCTTTGGAATTTGAATAATTCATTATTTTTCGGTCATAGGCATAAGCAGTCACCTAACCACATACTCTTATACATGTGTAAAGCATGCTGTTTCCTAAGTGACAAACAGTAATCATGTGTTTAAGCTGTATTGTAAATTATTATGAAAGTGTTTAAAATATGCTTATAGTAAAATATACTTAGTTTCTATTTTTGCCATTTTAAAGTGAAGCTAAATCTTTCAGATTAGGAATGATTTTACCTTTAGGGTCTATTACAATTTATGACTTCACTCCACTTCTTTGTTTTGTTTTCCTGTTCCCCAGTTACTTTAAGGAATGTGAATCTCAGTAAGTTACATTTATTTTGAAATAAAAATATAGCTCAAAACAAGTTTCATTGCCAGTGGAAATTTTCTAAAGGTGTCTGTATTTTTTTAAGAAACTGTGATTTATTTACACATTCCCTCTCTGTAAGACACTCTGTTCTATCATAATAAAACCTCCAAATAAAAGATCTGCTCTATGGAGCAATGTTGATATAATACTAAGAGTACAAACACAAGACTTGTTTGTCAAGAGGGTTTCCAAAGATTATTTCATCAAAGTAAAAATATAGCACTTAGAAATTTCCATTATACACTTGAAATTTTGAAAATATTCATGGAAGATTATAATAACAGATCCAATTTTCTTGCACATCTAATTAAGCACTGCTACATATTGATGAGGGAACTAATAATTTTACTGTAGTTTATAATGACTTTGAAAAATAACCTGGTTTTTCACCTAAAACAAGTATTTTCTCAATGAATTAGCCTCTTAAACAATTCAGATGATTTTTGACATTCATCCAGAATTTAATTTCACTTTCTGAATCTGAAGAGGAAAGTATAGGTCTAACTTTACTTTCAAATTTAAGTCAGATCCACATAATAAAATATTTATATGTGTTCATGTGTCTGTATTTAAGACATGAGTAGTACAATTGACTGTTTCTATTCTAAACAAGAAAATTAACCAATTCTTGTGCTTTTAGTCCTGGGAATATCCAAAGTAACTTTTTCTTAGAGGTACTAGTTTATAATTAAAATTTTCAGCTCAGCTAACTTCAATACTCTCCTTTATATGTTTTGCACCCCAACCAACCATGACTATTGCTGATTAAATATATCTTATTTTTTATGTGGCATTGGCACAAACTCTAGAAAATCAAAGACTGAGTGGTAAGTAAAAAAGACAGAGACAAATAAAAAATCCCCTTTGTAAGCGTAACCATAGCAGAAATGTGAAAAAGTATGAGAGCACTTCTAAAGTTTATTAGGGATTTGAGTTTGACGTAGTTGTATGCGTCGGTCGCTCAGTCCTGTCTGACTGTCTGGGACCCCATGGACTGTAGCCGCCTGGCTCCTCTGTCTGTGGGGTTCTCCAGGCGAGAACCCTGCAGTGGGTTGCCTCGCCCTCCTGCAGGGGGTTTTCCTGACTCAGGGATTGAACCAGCATCTCCTGCATTGCAGGCAGACTCTTTACCCTCTGAACCACCAGTGATTCAGCTCTATTTTTACCTTGATTGCACCCTCCTTGGGTTTTGGGGGTTTGGTCTTGTTTACATAAATACAGTCTTCTCTGATGGATTTCTCACATAGTCTAAATAAATATTAAAAAGGTAAAGTTAAGAATCAATGCAATATGCAAGATCACCTGTCATGAGTATCTGGAATATGGTACGTATTTGTCAAGTCAATTGAAAGATGGCACACAAGGCATTAGGGAGACATATTTGTATGTATTCTGAACATAGAACTCTCGTATGTTTGCATTTTGAGAGTTTCAATGGAGGAGCTTTCATTTAATTTACTCGACTTTGTTTTAATTGATTTTTTAGAAAATTCCTTATGGCGGCAATGGTTCCCCAGGGTGCCAATTGTGAATCATGCTATGCTTAATTTTTTAAAAATCAACCCGCTTAGGCAAATGCATTCATCAATCTAGGAAGAAAAGTATTGAGATATTTCCTTTTAAATTGATATCTAAACTATGTGAGATTTTCTTCTGCTCATTTAAACTAGGCATTTTAAACAGTTTTAGCATACTTTTTCTGGCACTTACGTCTCATATAATCATCAAAGGTGTACTTAACACTATTAAGGAGGGCAATACTCAGCAAGGCTGACACCAACGTGTGTTCTGACAGATTACACTGACGGGGTTAGAAACATTTTCAAGGTTGAGTTGTGACCAGTGACGGGTTTTGCTTGCTTGTTTGTCTTGGCGTTTTCACCCGCTTTCTCTGTTTGACTCAGACAAAAGCAGTACTTCCTTATATTGTGTGCAAAAAACCTGGATAAATAATAGGGATAGCAAATAGAAGATTATATGTATGTATAATTTATGTATCTTACTAAGTGCTTTGTTAAAAGAGAAATCAGTCTGAGGCTTTCACCAGTATTATCTAATTTAACGCCTATGCACTGTTGTGCTGGATGGACCGGCTCCTCTTGGCCCCACAAGAGATGGCTGTTGAATGTTCAAGAATGTCTTGAGCTGAGTTGCTGAACACAGCTATTATTATAACATAAATACATAAATTATAAAGACATGAAATAAATTATACTAAAAACAAAGATAATAAACTCTTCAATTCCAAATTATTTTACTATATTCCACTAATATCTTTGCTTTCGAGGTTTTTTTTTATTACAATTACTACATCTGTATGGTGGAAATATTATTATATAAAATATAAGGTGAAATACGGCATTATTTAATATAATGGTGTGTAACTGTTCTCTCTTCCCAGCTCTGCGTCGGAAGTTTACCTTCGGCAGTGCTGGAAAGGATTTGCTGTTGCTTTGTTGCTAAGTCGGGTCTGACTCTTTTGTGACCCCATGGACTGTAGCTCACCAGGCTCCTCCGTCCATGAGATGTCCCAGGCAAGAGTACCGGAGTGGCTTGCCATTTAGCTGGAAATGATTTTTGCCATAAGAAGCCAGCAAATGCGGTAAACCAGACACGCAAGCGTTTTCTGTCACAGCACAGCTCTAGCAGTTCAAACAAAGATATAGACTATTTTACATTAGTGGAAACTTAAGCTTAGAGAAATCCACTGATTTACCAGTGCCACACGTAACAGTTTCACCCAGCATGTTTTACCCGACTCTAAACCAAAATTTCTTTGATGCTTCTTTACCTGGTAAATTCTATCAGCATCAAAGTGGCTAACTTCTTTGAGCTCTTTCCTGGATGCCAGATTCTCTGATAAGAATATGATATGCTTTATCTTAATTGCTACAGAATAGTTTGCAACCTTCATCTTTATTTTATAGATGAATGAAGTGTGGCTTTGAGAATTTATTTGCTTTCTTCATAGTGAGGATTTGAACTCAAACCTGTCTAATTCTGAAGCCAGAACTTTCCCCTACCTACCCAAATAACATTCGAAGAGTGATTTAAAGCAAATAAAGTAAACGGAGAAACTGTTTATACATGAACTTTTCCAGTATTGGCATCAGACCTGAGTCTACTTTTATTTTTACTTTGATTCTTACCTATTTTTAAATAACTGCAAATCTACTGCAAAATTCACCTTTCTCTTCATTCCTTTCTGATGCTGGTAAAAATAAATAAATAAATAAAGACTTCCCTTCACCCTTCACTCAGTAAGGGCAAAGATGTCTCCTTAGGATTTTCTAATTTAGGCCTGTCTGTTGAAGAAGCCAAATTCTAACGTAAGTTGAGGCATTAAAAAGAGGCTTGAGTCTTATTTTAGGAAACATTTTCAGGAATTGCAATACTATTTAAACATAAAATATTACTCTTTTTATTCACTTTTCAAAGCTATTTTAAAGTAGTTTGGTTAAATATTATGTTTAAATAATGAGAAAGACTAAAATATAAAATGATAATGTTAGAAAATGTTTTAATTAAAGAACAGAGTCCTTAAGACATCAAGGTTTTGATTAAAGAAACTTTGAGAAATCGGAGTAATGAAATGCAATTAAGAAAGGAGTGCTAAATATCATAAACTAAATAAATCTTTGTAGCAGAAAAAAAAATGAGAGAGAGAGAGAAAGTAATGAAAGAAAACAGAACTCAGTCTGGTAACAACAAAGAAGCAAAGTTGGTGTCTTTATAGTTTCCAGAATGGCCATCATCCAATGAAGATGTTGTTCTTTTGGGCTAACATATTCTTTTCTAAATTACACATAAACTCGTTTACAAATAAGCCATATTCAAATATATTTTGAAAATATATATTTACTTTTTTTTTGTTAACACATTTCTTTGATAATTTATTCTGTTCCTAGATGGAGTGATGTCAATAGAAAAATTTCCCATTTAAAGATAATTTAATGCCTGAATTAATTTTTAACCTAATGATAGCCAGTGCTTGAAAGCAATAAGATCATGTCCTAGTATGTATATGTATTGCTTACTGAATATCACTTTTTATCACTAACTCCATGTAATTTGAATAGAGTTGAAATCCAAGTAATTGGATTCTAACTTTCTACCTTTCAAACAATTATCATTTTTTATTGTGTCAAGAAATCTTTAAAAAATATGTTGTTTTTTGTTTTTTTCCCAGGACTTTTGGAAAAAATCTTCACAGGTGAACCGTGAAATCTCTGTGAGCATGTCACTTTCACCAAAACTTCACTAAAAACAAAATAGTGTCTGGAATAATATAAAAAGCCTTTAAACATTCAGAAATTTAGGTAGTGGTGCTAAAAGAGATATAAACTATCCTTTCATAGTGTGTATAGAATTTTGAAACAAAAATGAATGATGCTGATATTTGAGGCTCAAGAAAAGATAGCTAAACAAAATTCATTTTTGTTCTTTTCACATACTGAAAAATCTTTTGTTCAGATGATACAGTAAGAATGGAAAAACTATACACTTACTCCGACTTTATATACTAAGTTGTTTTACTGTCTGTTAGTCTTTCAGATAATACAAATACAAGCTGAATGATTAACAGACTCAATCATTTCAACTTGAAGTGTGTTAAGAATATGGCTTTCATATAGAACTGAAATTCTAATTCTTTTAATCATCCAGATTTTTTGGTTTATATGATGTGCCTTTTAGTTTAGAGCATCACTAGGTCCAAAAAATGTCACAAATAATACATTAATAAACCGACATATTTCTTTGATTGGCAAGCTGATTTTAATAACATTTTCAAAGTTATAATTTTGCTTTTAAAATTATTTTTTAAAAATATTTCTTAAATTGCCAATATTATGATGAAATCACTTTTAAGGTATGTTATCCTCTCACTAGATTTATTATCAATATATATGTCTTTTAAATGTGCAAGCTCAATGTTTTGTTTTTTTTTAATGACCTGAATAATATTGAAAATAGTAAGCTGTGATGCAAAGAAAAAAATCATTTTATTTTAATGATATAATGATTTTATTATTTTTTCTCTTACATTTGTTAATGTGATGATGGTAAGCTATTACTATAATAAAATTACCAAAAATTAATGAAATTAATTAATTACATTAATTTTAAAAATTAAGATTTAGGTAACTGTAGGCATTTTGATTACTTTAAAACATACAATTCTAATTTTCAATGTTGTTAATATATATTTACCAATGCTACCAATAACTAACAAGAAAATATGACAAAGGTCATTTTTCCAAAGCACACACTATCATAGTTTCTTTTTATATTATCTTAAACATTTAGGATTTTTTCCCACATATAACAGACTATTATTAATGAATGTTCAATCATTATAAATCTTTAACAAAATGATTCTATTAGATGATGTATTTCAATTTCAATTAGTAGCTTAATAAAACAGACTTTGAACAAATATCACATAATTTTATACTCAAAAATTGGAATAAATTTATCTTGAAACTATAGTCAGTCGAATGGATAAGCAGAAGAGATAAAAAATTACATATAATTGCATCAGTCCAATTAATTTATTGTTTATATTAAATTTATTTATTATGCATATAGCTTTTTTGGTTAAAACATTACTGAGAAGGCAGTGCTAGACTTCTTTATTCATATTATCATTTGCAGATATACTTGAAGGTGACCATATCTGATAATGAAATCTTGGATTCTGTAAGGTGGAAAAGAAATTTGACAAAGCGGAAATTGTCCATCCCAGTCAGCTATTTTATGATAAATTGAGATATTGCAATGATTGCTAAATATCTAAATACTATAAAGGAATACGAACCATGACTCGCGAGCTGGGAAGCAGAACGAGGGAGGAGAGTGGAAGGGAGTAGTCTCAGCTGCTGTGTTTGGTCCAAGTCACAGCGACGTATCAAGTAAGTGTGTTATTTATCAAAGATTGTCTTTTGGCTACAAATTGTTCATTAATAAATTTCCACTTGTTGTTTCACCATTTCGTTAATATGAAAGAGTAGTCAAATGTAGATACATAGCTTTGTACCAGGATGATACATAGCTTTGATGTGTTAATTTAGTCTCAATTTGATGGAAATTTTTGCTACTTGTTTGTCAAAAGTGAAACGATTTTAGAGGTTGAAAATATGACTGCTCGGATTTTTAATTTTGCATAGTAAATCTTAGAGAAAATGATATTTTTTGTGGAATATTAATCTTACTGTGAAGTTCTTGTTGTGTTACTCTTTTATTAACAAAAATAGCTGCTTTCAAAATATTAGACATTAATAAAAAAACAAAAAACCCTTGTCATACATTTGTTAACTGCATTGTAGAACTGGAAGAGGCCTCAGAGATTATCTAATCCCGTCTCTGTATTTTCCTTGGAGATAGAATTGAGGCCAGAGGAATGAAATAATGTATCCAAATTACATAGCTACTTAAAGGCCCTTAAAGGGTATTTATCCTAGGACATTTAGAAAAAGAATGATACTGTGTAGCATCCATTTCATTTTACTTATCTCATTAGAACTACTGTGAATCTGTGAAACTACAAAACATCCAGGGTATTATAGATGTCCCCTTGGGGGACAAGGAAGTAAGGCTTTATGCATATGACTCGTGTGTGTGTGTGTGTGTGTGTGTGTGTGTGTGTGTGTATCTGGGGATCACTGGACTTCTCCACTCTGTTTCCTATGACCTTGTCTATAAGCATCAATGACAAATATTCCTTTCTGTGGGCCTATTTTGAAGCTTCATGCACTTTTTGTTAGGGTTTTATTTTTTTTTTATTCTTTCATATAACTCTTTACTTACATGAATATAAGAAATAAGAGGTTTAAAACTAGGAAGAAGGCATATATCTATGTTTAAAAAGTGACCCAGAACTATACTTCAGCTGTTCCAAAGACTGTTTTGAGAAACAGAAAATTATCTCAGCACAACGTGGTGAAAACTCAGTGCACCACTGCTGATGCCAACACATGTTCTGCACAAGTAGAGAAACACAAATTGAACTCAAAATGCCCCGAGAGTATTGTCCTGCACAACACCCTGGTGTCCCATGTGTAGCTGAATGAATAGCAAATGACTGAGCTATTAAGACACTAAACGAAAGTCATCTAGGTCCATAATATTGATGTAAGAGCACCTCGATACTGTATTTGCTTCCATTAGTTCATGTAGAACAAATCTTTCTGTCTTAAAAAAAGAAATGCTCTGACGTGGTGGTAATTTGCTGCAGGAATTGTTTTGAAGGGGAAGCCTGCTATAGCTCTTTTTAGTAGTTGCACATATTTAATATTACAAACCTGTCTACGAATATGTGATTATGCAACTTCAAGGATATTTTTTTCTAACAAGGTCTAGTCCTTGACGTTGGCATTTATTGGTATATCTTCATCATAAACTCCAAATATGCAACTAAAATGGAATCTGTCAAATAGTTGAAATATACAGCATTTACGGCTGTGTATATGTGCCAGACTTTTTCTCAGTATGACTAAACTCAAATTTTCAAATTGATTTGAGAAAACATGAGTTAAGGTAACAAAGTTTAGCATTTTAAAATATGTACATATATATACACATATTCCCTTCTCTACAGAACCAAGAGGGAGTTTAGTATTTTCCTTCCAAATGTGAACTCTGGTCCCAGTATTATGCTTGGGTAAACACAAGTGTGTTACATGTGGGTTGTGCTCACAGGGATACTAAAAAATGAGTCATAATATTCTACTTTCATTCATATTTCATAAAAATTCAAATTGTCAAGAGCTAATAAATTACAAAACAGAGGGTCTTCCATCGTCCAATATTTATAAAGTTTCATCTAATTTTAACATAGTAGCCCTCACTACCATAAATATTGCCTTAAAATAATATTCAATCTGCATTCATGTGACCAGACTCCAAAGGCCCATGATCTCTGTACCAGTTTCCATAGTGCAGGCGTTTGTGCTGAGAGTGCCCCCCATTACATGTGTGTTATCTTATCTATTTCCTGATCATCCTCCATGTCAGAAGAAACATCCCACTTTTAAAATTATTTTACTATTACCTAGGCTCCAGTCTTTTTATAAAGGGAAAATTTTTCCTCTCAAATTAACGCAGATAGAAGATAGAAAGGAAAGGCACATAAAGGCCAGGGGCTGCCTTTTGCAGGGGACAGGTTCTGGTTGAATGAGATCTGGGATGTGTGCCAAATTAATAGAAAAAAGTCCTGTTTTTCCTTTCCAATAGCCACAATGTTCATTATTAGGAAAAGCATATGAACCACAGGATTTGATTTTAATAACACCAATGTCTTCATTAATCTGTGTGTTCCATTTAGCCTCATTATGGAGCACATGCTGCTTTAATGCGGTCCATATTCTTGTTGGACTTCCTTGCAAAATCTTTCTTGCCTCTTTGTCATTCATTCAAGGACTATCAGGTGTATATGTTGAATTTTTCAACAGGCCTGTGATTCTTGTGAGCTGTTTTCTTACTTCAGTTCTAAGAGGGGAGACTTTAGGCCTGGGGTGTCACCCAAAGGGAGTGGGACACGCAAGTGCAGATTCCTATTCTAAACCATAATTATTTTTTTCTGCCATTTTACCGCCATTCTGTCAAGAAGGCCTCTCTGTCACCTGCGGCTGAGATGATGCTTCCTCGATGGGGCTGGGTCTCCTAAATCAGGAGAGCTGATAGCCAACACCGCTTTGTGTCTGCGCAACAAATAGTGGCCTTTGTCCAGCACAAGGCCCTAAACAAACTTAATCTCTCTAACCCTGTGACAGATGACATTTAGATGTCCTTGTTACCCTTAAAATGAGTTTTATTGACAATCAGAGAACAAAAAGAAGGCTCAGAGCAAGCCCAATGTTTTATAGACTTGCTAACAACATCTTAGTGCAGAGGGTGAGGAGAAAGCCTGAAGTTGCCCCATTTTCGCCTGCTTCGCTGTGTCACCATGACAACAGATATAGAAATCACTTAGAGACTCCTAGAAAGAAAACACACTGACACAGCACCCCTTGTATGGCGAATCAAACTAAAGCCCTCATTCAGATGGCTATTCAGCGTGGGCATTCATGTAGAGGATAGGGTGGGCTTTACACAGGTAGCTACAAGGGAAAGGCCAGCAAACCCTCCAGCCAGAGCATATGGCAGCGCCTCTGTCTAATTAATGCATCCTCAATAGAATTGATCCATTTTAAATTTGTTTTCTTTTACTTGAAACATCATTAATGTAAAGGGCAACATTAATCAACACCGTGGAACTTAAAAGGGCATTAAAGAGTGATCTTTTTCCCCATGCAACGAGAATCTTTTCAAGTAGCTGTGCTGACTGCCGCGGATGCCAGGCGCTGCCTGGGCTCCTGACCAGAAGGCAAATCTAGGGAGCCCTCTACTGCTGGCCGTCCGTCTCTGCAGCTGCCCATGCGGGGCGGTGGGGCCTCCAGGCAAGCGAGGGTGACTCGGCTCCTGCTGGAAAGTTGCCCCGGAGATGGATCACCGGTGATCACCATGAACAAAGCACCGAGTAACAGCGGTCACACCTCTGAAGCTGGCATATCTGCCTGCTTATCTTTTCAGGTCATAAAAGGATTGTTGAAACTCTGGTATGTGAGGTGCTAGGATGTTGCAAGACATCTTAAGATTTTCAACAAAGAAATAACAGATCAGTTTTTCCTTTTCTTAAACTTTGTACATAAGACTCTCATGCAAGCTGGACATTTAAAGCATGCTGATAGGAAATTACACTTCTTGACATGGTGTGTGTTGAGGAGGAGGGTGACAACACTATTCCCACATATACCCCTTATTTCCATCAACTAGCAAATAAAATAAAATAAAATCTTTAGATAAAACGAAAGCATACAAAAATTAACTTTTGATTAATTGCAAAGCAAAAGTTTACTGTCAAGATTTCTTAGTTATAGTGAAAAATATGGAAAAAATACAGTTCCCTCAAAGTGAAATTTAGCATGAAAATATCATTACATGTTTTCATCAGATGAGACCAGGAATATGTCTCTCTTTTACAGCAACTTTTGGGGAGAAGAGAAAAACTTATTTTTCCACCATAAGTTTAATATTCTTTAATATTTCTTAGGACGAGGATATATATGATCTGTCTCTGCATACGGAAACTCATATTTCTTTTTCCTCATGAAAAATTGCCTGACTCCACAGTGTCACTTTGAAAGTTTTCAAAAGGCAAAAAAATCCCAACTCTTTCCTTGTTTTCCAATATTTATATTTTCATCTCAACATTGTTTGAAGTCTAATGACACCAGAATACTATTCCCAGTTTCTTAACTTTTATCCAAAGTTTCTTAAATTATTTTTTCTTTGCAATGACTAGTATATCTTTAACTTCAGGATTACTCCCAGCATATTTTCAGTAGGGCCATTTCACATTTCAAATTGCTTCATGTTTATTTGAGATAAAATTTTAGTCAATCATTTCTTTTCATAGGGTAGTTTGGTTCGCATGGCTCAGTAAGTTATCTTTTCGATTAGATAGGTAATACATGATCTTCTTTCCTGTGAATTCTGTCCTATGGCTTGGGATCACTACCTTAAAGTCCCAATAGTGACACCTACTGGCAGAAACAGAAGCAAAAATAGTTTTAGTTTTCTTATTTTGGAGAATGCTACTGGGGACTCTACTGCTATAAAATGGACTTTAGCCACAATTATCTTTTCAATTCTTCCACATTCCCCAAAACCTTATAAGTGAGAGGGAAAACCCAGACTGTGTGACATAAATATTCAGTTATGAAAATGAAAAAGTTGCTAGAAGAGGAATGTGTTTTAACTTAACAGAACAGTGTATAGATACGTAATTACAATCTTGTAGGGCCTTTTATAGCATAGATAGTAAGAGTACAAAATTTAACAGTGGTGTTTCTGAAAGTGCCATGTTTCACAATTAGAACTGAAGATGGATAGTCAAAATGTTTAACAGAAGTGCTTAAGATTTCTCTAAAGTTTTCTTAAATGTTTCTTAAATGTTTTAATTACAAAAGAGCAAAGTTGATCCTTTTATAAAAAGAATATATACTTCATAGCCCAATTGTTAACAATCTGAGATTTTATGCTAATTTTACAAGAAATGCCCTTCCAGAACCTAGATTTATTATTTATCAGAAAGAAACATTGGAGTCACATTGGAATGTGATAATTTCTCCTGAGGCAGAAGCACACGGAATGCATAAGAACATTCTCTGTGCATCAGAGAGGATTCCACATAAAAACAAACTTTGTCAAAACAGATTCATAGCTATTGAGGAGAGGTATGACCTTCATTCCTCTATGAGGCGTCAGTGACACTCCCTTTAAAGTACATTTGTTCTTAATTTATAATATCAATGCATAACACTTCATAGAATTAATAAAGAACTGCTTTAGATAATTATCCAGAGGCCCCTACAGTACCTGTATCACCCAATATACCTGTTAAACCTTAAAACATGGTATGAATAATTTGGCAGTTTTATAGTCACATAAGATTAAACATGGCAGAATAGAAAGAAATCAATTTCCACTCATGTTTCATTGGGATAGGTATTTCCATGGAAAATGTGCCTGATACTTCTTTCTGAAAATTTGGGGTCTTTATTGATGTTTCAGATTACAAAGAAAATATAGCTATCGGTTTCCAAAAATATTGTTTTGCCATGGGGATTGTGGTCAGGCATATGGTGAACCAGCGAATCGTTTAATCCATGGTACACATTTATGACTACTTTTGTGATAACACTGTGAGGAAACATGTGAAAATGCCTCACAAATTACGCGGTAGACAGTTATATTGGAGTCTTTGAAAGCATCTTTGCCTCTGTTGTGTGCCTTTGTTTGTACAACTTGGGCACATGATTCAAGATGTCACCCAGATTACAAGCATGCAGGGGATGAAGTATTGCTTCTGTATTGATATCAGAAGCTTGCTACTTTATTTCATTAAATAGTTCATCTGCTAATTGCACTTGGTAAAATCACAAAATTCCTTCCTTGTATTTCTTGCAAGAGATATTTTGTAATGTTGTTATCCGTGATTTGAGAAAAAAAAACTTCCAAGATTATTCATGATAATGAAGATGGGGAAACAAAAGACTTTGAAAAATCACATTTAGTCAGACATAAAAATCAGAAAGCACAGCAGTTATACAAAATCATTTGGCCAGCACTCTGGCCATTAGGTCGGGATACAGTGTGTTCAGGAGTGAAGACAAAACAGTCACAAATATTGTAAAACTTTGGATTTCCCTGAGTACCTGAGGTAGCAATTCAGCTGATCATTGACACAACCAGAAAGAAAGGCCCTCTTTTGCCTCTGGAGGAGGGTTCACCCAGAGATTGCATGAGGGATTTGCACAAAATAAAGCTTCACAAAACCCAGGGGCTGTCAGGAGGAAATGGTATCCAGGAGGACGGAGCAGGCCAAGCATCACTTCAACAGCAAAGCCACACAAGAGAGCCAGAGGCAGCCCGGGGCTGCCAGCTCAACTGCCTACCACGTCTGCCAAGGAGCCAGAAAACGCTTGTGGGGAAATACCACTTACCCTTAGCATCTGGGGCCTGTGATTGCTATCCAAAGAGACAGAGCGGTACGATATAGTGGGATAAACAGCATTCCAATTAAACACACACATACACACAGATTCTCTTTCACATTCTCCTTATGTGTTCAGAGAGAGACACGCCATCCATGGCCTTGAATTAGGAAGACTTTCTGTACTTGGAATTCTTTGCAATGACATCTATTCTTAGTTATATATCCGCACTTCATAATGAGATGAGCTTTAGATATTGCTGTTCACCAATAGCTTTAGTCTGTAAAATCCAGGAATTAGCTGCATGTGTGGATATTTGCAGAGATGTGTAATCCACTATATTTTTACTCACTTGGAGTAGCTTTTTGTAGCTGGCTGATAGGATTATTGAAAACTTAAATCTTGATCATGGATAAACAAACTAAAGTGGGCTTTGATGTTAAACTTTTTTTCCTGTTTTTGATATTGTATCATTATTTAAGAGGTCAGATTTCAAGCATAGCTCATAAAAGAATTGCTGAAAATTCTCATTCAATGTGTACTATATTATAAACATACTGTAATATACATAATAATATATATAGCTATGATCTGTATATTATGTATACAATATAATATTATGTATAAATATATTTAAGTTTGATGAAGTCTCTACTTTCAATTTACATCAGTACGGAAGTCTTTGAAGTTTCCAAATGTAATGATGTGGTCTTATGGATTCACCCTGTATGGAATGAGGGAGGGAAGGAATCTAGAGAATTTAAAGGTTAGAGACACCTTGTGGATAGCGCAAAGGCCTTAACTTTTTAGCCATATGTCCATTCTTTGAAGTTTGTCATTACTGGAGAAAGCAAGTGATAGTCCTTTTTTTCTCTTTTGATTCTGCAGCAAAAGCAGAAGGAAAGCATTTTTCATTTCAAATATTCTACTCTGATATCAAAAACAGAAGAGTGCTGTTTTAAGTGTCAATGACAACACAATATACCCAAAGATAACTATTTTTATATTTCAGCTCATAACAAATCAACTTTATCACACAGGTTAATGGAGAGCATTTGGAATTACAACTTTACTTATTTACACAGTGGGTTTATTATTTAAATTTTTTTATTTTCCATGAATGAAATAAAAATTTCAGTTGCCTTTGGATGACTGAAAAATGTGCATGTCAAAGCCATAAAATCCAGTTGCTTATTTATGCATGTTATATGAGACAGTGTACATGATCAGTTTGTGTTATATATAATAACATGCGTTAACTAGTCATAAACATATTACACATAGGCATAAAGTATTAATATATTATACAGACATTTAATTTTTTATTTGTATACATGGTAAAGAAATCCAAGAATGTCTAACCACATACTAGCATGAAGACAGTACTCAAAAGAGATGAAATTTTATGGAAATATTAATGCAAAACTACATAGTAAACAGTTGATCTGTTTTATTTATTTTTGTTGCTTTTTATTACCACATACGCAAAAGAAAATTCAATTCTAACTGATAGTCTTTAATGGATTATTTCTTTTCTGGTACTAAATAGTTCTCAAAATTATACAAATTTAGTTCCATATTTATTGCATTTCTGTGCAAGCTAGAAAATTAGGGCAAAAAGTATTTTTTATATTGCATATTTGTCTAATGGCAGAAGAGACTGCATTTGAAACAGTGCTCAGTTACGGGAGTAAGAAAGGACATAATTAACAAATAGATACCAAACATTTCACTTCACTTAAAATTTTTGAAACTTAATTAAAATCTAAAATATGTCTCCAATTTTCCTAAAAATGTGAAATAACTTCTGAAAGAATGCAAAAGATCAATAAGAATTTATAAACACTTTTTCTGTGGTATGTGTTATTTCACTTCCCATAAAGGAAATGCACAGAAAGCTATACATAAAATCACACCTTCTTTTTCTAAGGCATTTAAATCATTATACTCTGAAAGAATACTCTTAAGAGCAAGTTTTTAATTTTATGGTCAACTATTTGTCGCTTTTTATTAGTCACTTTTATTATATCTTTTTGTCAATATTTTTGTTTTCTTATCGATTTGCCTTTTCCCGATTTCATTTCTCATTGCCAAGGTTTGCATCAGTTTCAAGTTTCATTCTTCTAGTTACATTTATTCCTTGCCTTTAATCTTTAATAGTTTTTTTCCTTAAGTTTAGCTGATTTCTTAACCCACCAGTTTTAATTAGGTATTCTTTAACATCACAGAATATATCAGAGGATGCAGTGTTATAGACAAAAACATTAGTATATTAAACCTACTGAATTTCAACTTCTTATAATTCCATGCGGCAGAACCATTTAACCCTTGATGATCTTAACATTTTAAATTGTGGAAAGGAGGCTCACACTCATTTACTAAAACCAGCACAGTTTGCATACTTAACTAAATACATAGCCATGATTCCCAGGGATTTTTTTTTTTTTCCCTCTAAGATACCAGCTGAAGCTGGTAGAGGACATGTCAGCCTCACATTCTCTGTGTTCATCCTATATTCTTTACAACTGTCCAAATTGTATTAGAATTTGCTTATAATGATGTTATATGATGTCCTTGTTGTGATACCTGCATTTGTGGAGAACTTAATATTGATTTACTGTGTCTTTGGCCCATCTTGGAGCAGCCTAGATAGCAATTACAGCTGTTGGTGGTATCTATTTTGTCTTTTCATAATTGTCATTTCTTGTTCTACTTAAGATTAAAATATGAAAATTGTACCACGTGCACATCAACAGTGCATTAGCCAAGTTATCAGCAATATCTGCAAAGAAGCATCATTTTAGCTATGGTTCTTTACATGACCTCTTCATTTGATTTATGAAAATTGCACGCTGCAACATCAACTTGCAAAAGGAATACATCCGGTGAGCTTCCCTGACATCAAGTCCTCATCTGGACCATTACCATCTTCCTGAGAAATCACCAGTGCTTCCCCAATACCTGCTGCCTCTGCCAAATGCTTTCTCTCCCTCAGACAGGGCCTTCTGACAAGCAGGGGTTGCTTTGTTATTTTTCAATTCTAACTTTAAAGAGCCCTCACACTTTTTGAACTCTCTCTACTACTCTCACTTCTTCATAAAAAAATAATGTATTTTTATTTACAAGGCAAGTCATTTTTTAATAATAGAGAAGATAGGAAATAAGTTTTTTCCAATCACAAATAGATCCACCAGGCATAGATTTCTTCAAAGGAGTGTTCAAAACTCTTCCAAAATTCAAAAATGTCTCATTTGAAAACCAAATGCACTTATGTGTATTTCCTCTCATTAGAAAATTGATCAAACAGAGACTGCCAAAATACTTTTTTAAAAGGTGGACAGAGAAAACTCTTTTGAAACTAATTTGGAATTTTTTTCCTG
The DNA here is from genome assembly GCF_023699985.2 of Odocoileus virginianus. Taxonomy (NCBI): domain Eukaryota; kingdom Metazoa; phylum Chordata; class Mammalia; order Artiodactyla; family Cervidae; genus Odocoileus; species Odocoileus virginianus. Next base: position 58,941,933 of record NC_069677.1, on the reverse strand, counting down.
GTCAATTTATATAAAATGCACAGTTGAAATAACTGAAGCATTTTATGATTCTCTCTTGACTCAACAATGCTGGAACTGCTTGAGAAGGATTTTTCTGTGTTGTGAAATGAACATAAACACCATATTTCAAGATGAAACTGAATAAATATTTGAATACCATGCCCTACACACACAGAAAGACAGACATACACACACATATGCACAAACACACACACACACACACACACACACTTCCCTACCAGCAGACTAAATCCCTAGTCCCTAAAAGGCATTCACTTGAAGAATCTCTATTGTTTTATTTTACTACATCTGTTCGAAGACTTTTAAAAATGACTATGTGCAAGAAAATAATAAATGCATCTGTAATCTCTAGCAGAGGCTCTTCCTTCCACGACTACACCGGGCATTTGTGGGTGTTGTTATTGTTGTGGCAATCTAGCTAATAAAGGCTTTCTTTTGCACAAGAGAATTTTGACAGGGTTGACTCCAGACAGCTCCCCAGCTGAGGTCTGGGGCCTTGCTGAACCTTCAAAATTTTCCCATTTGAGCTGCATCAAAGTGAAGGAAATTCAAGGATCACTAACGTCTCAGATGGTAGCACTTGCCCTAACAACGAAGGTTCAGGAATTCTTTGGAGCAGGCTGAGGTCATTTTTCTCCCCTTTTCTCCTAATGCTTTTCTCTATTAATCAGAGCTCAGAGCTCAGATTGGTCTTCAACTTCCTCCCAATCCTTGCTAAGCCTGTCATTTCTAGCTATTATTTACTTTAATGGACTTTGGCTGATCCCTTATGAAGCTTTGGATCTGAGAATAATAAGGCTGGAGGGTAACGGGCATAGACATGGGTGTGGGTTTGCCTGCAGATTAACCGTGGCAGATGGGCTTTATTGCGGTTTCCTGTGCACCCAGCGCTGATTGAGAGGGTATAATGAGAGAGGTGGTGTCTACACAATGCTCACAGCCACTTCATTGCACTTTGCGTCTAAACAACCCCATTTTTCTAAACCTTTGGGTTGTGAAATTTTAGGAAGTCAGAGCACAAGAACAAGTACAAAAACAACTGTAAATAACCATGAATGTTAATCCAACACTAATTGGTCCCTTCTTTCAATATTAGTCCATTTTGCTCAGTTTTTTAAATTCTGGGTAAATTAACGGCAAAGGTGGTTAAACAAAATGTTATTGCATTAGGTAGTTTGGGATGTACATTCTGAGCAACGTGTATTTTCTGTGCGTGTCTTTTGTTTGCTTGGGGTTTCTTGTTTGTTTGTTTTTGTTACATATCTGCTCTATTTTTGGCTCTGTTCTTACAACAGACAGTAAAGTCTTCAGTTAGGATTGTTTGCAGATGTTTTGGGAGTTATCATGTTGGGAATATTTTTCTGAATTAAGCTAGACAATGTTCAAAAAATAACATCAGGGCAATTGTTTTATCTGGGGCATATTAAACCAAAGATTCTGTACCTTTGTTTCCTGCATTTGATGCCAAGGTCTGTTCTAATGCAACTTGCCATGCCATTAAAACATTTTTGTTATAGGTGCTGGTGAAAGGTCTTTTACACATTCCTCATTTTTAAGATTTTACTTAATTCCTCCCTTTCACTAATGGATTAAATCACAACTATTGATTCCTTTCTTCCTTTGGGGCTTTACCCATCTGTCTTAATGCTTTCATCCTACACCCCTTGGTCTCAGAGGGGTGTTCTGACAATGAACCGCCAGAACCTGGAGAAGACTCTAGGTCAAGTTTGTGTACAAGAGTTTAAATTTTTAGTGACAGTCCGCTCTCACAGCCGCCTGAAAGTTTCCACACAGCCGCACAAGCGAGCACCACCAATTATCCTCCTCCTTTGAAAACCATTATCAAGTTTTTCAAAACTTCTTTCATTTCACTGTTGTCATTCACTGAAAAGGAAACTAACCACCATGTCAAGACAACTCCGCTGCCTAGCAACGCAGGGCCACGTTTTAATTCTGACTTGCTTCTGGTCTTGACTAATAGAAAGTGACTATGTTAAGCCAGTCACAAGAGCTGTTTGTCACTTCTGAAATGCAAACAAAACTATATTGTTTTCCCAAGTATTGGGTGTGATTGATGTAAAGATTTACAGTAACATCATTCATTTTCTCTTGTGTTTTAGTAGGATTGATGTCATATCTTTTCATGCTTTATTAATGCTTTAAAAGAGCTCAAAAAACTTGATGCTTTTTGTCCTTTAAGGAGCCTAAAGAGGTTTTTTTTTCTTTTCCAGTGAACTAGACTCCAACAACTTGTGAAATTTAATGAATCTATTCAACCAGTGTCAGCCACATCAATAAATAATTTAATAAGAGGCCATCATCCATGAGGGAGAGTAAAATTCAGACAATCAGAGAGGAACAGACCAGACCAAGGTCAACATTATGGGTGAGGGGAGGAAAAGTTAAGCTTTTAAGTTGTGAATCTTCCAGTTTGATTTGTCAAATTTTCCCACACCCCTGTACTTTCATGACTTTCTGTATGAAAAGCTGGTTGCTACCCATGTGATTTAAATTGTAAATTTTTCCAGGCATATATGTTGCAAAGTCTATTCTAAAAAGCACAGCATATTTAAATTCTCTCAAATCATATAAAATGGTTATTTAAACTGAGAACTTGCGGCTGCGCTCAAAAGCAATTTTGCTGCAATTGACTGGAAGTCAATTAATAAAGTGGAAAGATATTGCTATTATATTTTAAATGCTTTCTAAAATTTCTGATACTTCTCATATTTTATGTAAACATATAGTTGAACTTCATTTATCAAATACTTTAAAATATGCCAACTTATGTTATTTGAATATATGTAAGAGAGAAAAAGCTAATACTCTTCTTTAGAATAAATCTGAGTATAAAAGAGAAAGTAGAAGTATTATTATAATCTCTTTGTGATATTTTAATATTCTAACCAATATTACAATAATATTAATCATTAAACAAATGCTTATAAAAAACATAGCTTAGAAAGGTCAGAATCACACATGAAAAATTCAACTAGATGTTAGCATCATGGACAAACAGTAGAAATGCCTTTTCCTTTCAATTCTGATTTCAAATACCATCTTTCTCTATGAAACCTCACGCATATTTGGAAATGGAATCCAGTTATTAAGGACAAAAACACAGAGTTTAAAACTGTTTAAATGATAATAGATGTATGTTTTAAAACTAGTAAAAAGTATTTCAAATTTAATAACTTCAGCTATGAAATAAAATTAATAATAACACCCACATCTTAAGGTAATTGTGGGCATTAAATAAAATACTGCATGTAAAGTACTTTCAACTTGGCCATACTGGTAAATAAACAGTAAGTAAATGTTAAATATTCATGTTATAATTAATGTTAATATTTTTCTTTTTAAGACATTAAAAAACTTTGGTTCCTCACATTTTTTGTGATAAAATTAAAAGCTTTGTTTCCACATCAGTAAGCAGATTGCTGAAACTAACAAAGTCCATTTGGTAACAGAAGGAGTAGAAAGATAAAAGTAAGCTTTTAACATATTGATTATTCTATCTGCATTTTTAATCAAATACCATCATGAAATATAATAGAGCATTATTGTAATATGTCTTGGCAAACCTCATAATATTCTAGCTCCAAATCAAAGGTGCTTTGCCAAAATAAGTCTAATTATTTTATACAGCCAATCACCACGCAGTACCAGTAATAGCAGGAGACAATAGTAGGCACAAAATCTGATACTTCAAAGCCCATGCTTGGTTTTCTCAGAATTTTCAGCAGGAAAACATATTTATGAGCCAAATGCAACCCATGGGCATATTTTGTTTGTTCTATAGATTTACTATTATTATTATTGAATTAATTCACAACATCTGAAATTAAGATTTTGCATTAAAATCAACATTTCTGGATTCTCAGTCAGGCCTGCAAGGGTGAGCCGGCTTTACTGGGAATGTCTGAGTGATCATTTAGATGCGATCCTTTAGATGCGATCTGAACTGTTCACTTCCCCCTCGTCCACCCTTGCCCTCTCAGGGCACATCCACCTGGATTCACGTATTTAAGCAAGGTGACTGGCCTTCAGAGACACTTTAGATTTTTAGCACAAGAACTCAAATTAGAAATCATGAAAAATTCATTAGCCAAATCCAACCTTACCTACAGCCCTTGAAGCCCAGGGCACTTTGTAATTTCATTGCTCTCCCTCTAGTCTCTTCAGAGGATATTCAGTTTAGCTACTCTTGAAAAGTGTTAAAGATTTCTGCTCTTCAGACGTGAAAGTATGATATCTTTTCTCTTTGCGTGAGTTTTTTCTCCTGACTAGATAGAGAAGACACTAAGTCCGCACTCAGGAGTCGCAGGCAGGCTGTGAACAGCACAGGGCTCTGAGGTCTGTCCTGCGGAAGAGTGGTGTCTGCCCAGGATGGTACCTGTGGCCACACCACACCAAACGCTTCGTGCCAAACACCCTAAGGTGACACCGTACGAAGTGAGACCAGTGGCTTTTGGAGAATCCAACGGATGGCTTCTCTGGTGGAGATGAGGCTGGGCACGTAAAATTATCTTGATGAGACTATATGTGTGTATTAACACCATCATCTAGACATGAATGTCTCCTTTATAGTTTTTTAAAAATTTAATTTAGGCTAGCTAATAATTGTTGTGATGAAAATAAGTATCATAATAGCATTTACATAATACTTTTAGACTTTTTCATAGTATTTTCTAAATGCCTTGATTTGGGAAAATAGACCATATGAGAAACTAATTCCTTTTAAGTTCCAGTACTTCGTCCTATGAGCATCATCAAATCTCATTTATAACAAGCCGAGTGAACAAACCTATTAATTAAAGACCAAACTGCATAAATAAAGGAAGAATATAAAAGTAGAAATTTCTGATCCTCTTGCTACATAGATCTAACCTCTTACTACTGTCGGTACAGAATGTGCTTCCAGTTAATTTGCTGGATTGTAGGACTGAGTTGCTGAGGACGGGAGGGTGTGTTCGGTACTGCTGAGCAGAATGTGGACTATTGCTAGTGGCCTCTGGATGGAATAGATTTATTTGTTTGCCTTCCACTTGGGATTGTAGATTCTTCTTTATTTGCACAGGGCCCTAATCATTGAAGCAAATTATCTGGCCTACCCTTTAAGATGGGTTAAATAACTCATTACTTCTTTAAATGCAGACATTGTTATTAGAGTCAAACTTGAATTCCCAGAACTTAAAAACACCCACAAGCTGTTCATGCAGCAATTTCAGTTAAAAATAATGTTTCATACATTGTTTGTTTGGTATACCTTCTTTATAGGTGTTCTTATTGAATTCTAAATAATACTTTTTTATTTACCAAGAAATTTAAAGTAAATAGCTGCATAAAGAAATTTCCTTATAGGAAAATATACTAAATTTTCATATGACGTCTAGTTGCATGTCTTTTAATGCTCTGTTCATTTCCTGTCACAAGATGTTAACCTCAAAGAAACATTTGGTATTACTGAAATGAAAGATTTTTTAATGTTATTTTCAAGCCATGGAAATTGCTTTGATACATGTGCCAGTTGAATCATCATATTGCTAAAATATTTAATCATACTTGTCATGATATATAGCAACACAGAAAAATCATCTTGATATGAGAAGAGGATTTAAGGAAAAGTGTCAACATCCAGTGAAGATTTTGGCTGTTTAAGCTCATAGCTAGATATATAATTCCTATTCCCCAGTTTAAACTAGACTGTTTTTAAAAATGAGACACAAAAAGATATGACTAATTTCTAGCTGAAAAGAAAAACAATAAAACACATGACTTATATACATAAATAAGGTTATTATTCTAGGTGGAGACTTTTGTGCATAAAGAGTTACACAGGTTCTAGTTTGGAAGGAGTTTGAAAGGCACACATTGCAGCTTCGTACAGAATGAGGAGACAACTCTCTGCCCCATCCCCTCACCATACAAGTGTTGTAGCCCGCCAGGTTCCTCTGTCCGTGGGTTTCCCCAGGCAAGAATATTAGAGTGAGTTGCCTTTCCCTCCTCCAGGAGATCAGGGATTGAACCGGCATCTCTTGTGTCTCCTGCATTGGCAGGCAGGTTCTTTACCACTAGCGCCATCTGGGAACCCTATGCTGTCACCTACTGGGTTGCTTTCTTCCTCCTTCTAATAACGAGAAGGAAGACTGTTTCTTTTTGAGAAAGACTGTTCCATAGGACCATTCCGGTTTCTTTTAGGGGGTCCATCTCACAAGGCGAGTGGAGCTGAGGTTTGCAGAGCCACTGATCTCCCCACAATTATCAGCAGCTCATATGATGTGCCGCACAGTATATATTCAACGATTACAAGCGAGCCTTGGTCCATGAGTTAGATTCTTCTGTTGTCTGGGACTTATTTGCCTTAAAGTAATAATAACTGTGTTGTTCCTTTGCCGTGTCCCCCCACATCCTCTGCTCAAAGAAGAGTGTTCTTAAGAGTAGGAGAGGCCAGCAATCACAGAAAATGTGAAATTCTCATTCAGTCACCATTCTGCCTCTTTTCTGCTTCAGAATTTAACCTCACTCCCCCCTCCCCCATGCAGTTGGTACCAACAGTTTCATTTTCAAGTGAGTTCAGAGAGGTTGGGTCCATTCACGTGATGCAGGGGAGCTGCAAAGCAGTCACGGCCGTGTGTTCATTTTCGTCTTCTTATCCCTTAAAATAACGCTGAGGCCACAAGAGGTGGCTGGGCCTTGGGCAACGCTGGTCAGGACTTAACCTGTGTTGTTTATAATTTTATCTTCTTATCCAAATGTCCTCAAGTCACTGTTTATTTTGGTGAACATTTATAGGATGCCTGTTAGACATCAGGCACTTCGCCAAGTACAAAAAACACAAAAATGAATATGACTTAGTTCCTGCCCTGAAGTTGCTTACAGTCTCCAAGACAGACAGATGAACAAACCTTTTCAATTAAAACAGCCCCCAAAAGAGATCAGCATCCTCGGCTAAATATAGGAGCAGTAAATGCCTATGATAGGTGGGGAGAAATGATGCATCGACAGGGTAGTTTGGGCTTCAGTAGACGGACTGGAGTGAGGCCCATGGCTATTAAAAGGAACTATATCTTCAATAGTCCGCTGGTATTTAAGAATACAGGGCATGCTGGAGAGATGGAAAGTAACCTGTGTGACTGAAAAACCAGGCCGGGATGATAGAAATTAGATTAGATTGGAAAGACAGTTTAGGGTTATTAACACAATGTGATTGGTTCCATTAGCAGCAAGATATTTTATCCAGACTGTAAATATACTTCTTAAAAAATGAATTAATCACAAGGGCCTGTTGAATATGCTTTTTTTCATGTGAAAAAGGGGCAATGTGAGAAGATTAATTCAGTAACACATGTTTTATACAAATTTTAGCTTGTATATGATCTTTGAGATTTTAAAAATAACAACAGTTTTCAGACTATCTGTTTATCATCAATAGAGTGCTGATGAAATGAATTTTGGATTACCTATGCCTGGAATGTCATGGATTCAGTAAAATGAGGTTTAGGAGAAGATTGAAGGTGAAAGCCGCTCAGTCACGTCCAGCTCTTTACGACACCATGGACTATACAGCCCGTGGAATTCTCCGGGCCAGAACACTGGAGTGGGTAACCTTTCCCTTCTGCAGGGGATCTTCCCAACCCAGGGACTGAACCCAGGCCTCCCTCATTACAGGCAAATTCTCTACCAGCTGAGCCACCAGGAAGGCAATGGATTATATAAAGTGATAGTCGTATAGATTATTTGGGGAAAAAAAGCAGTGTTTTAAATACACAGTAAAAATACCCTGAAATACGTATATAAATACTAGTGGTGGTCATCTCAGAGTGGTCAGATTAGGGATTATCGTAAATTTCTTTAGTGTATCTTTTACATTTTTCTACAATAAATGTGTTTCTAATTGAAGTGTAGTTGCTTTATCATGTGACAGTTTTTGCTGTAGAACGAGGTGAACCAGCTGTGTGTACACAAGCATTTCTTCCCTCTCGGCCCTCCCGCCCACCCGCTCCGCACCCAGCCCCTCCAGGTCCCCGCAGAGCCCCGCGCTGAACACCGCGCGCTGTGTTGCTGGTTCCTTGCTGTTTTATCCCACAAGGGGTGAAAGTGGACCCTTTAGTGATAACAAGGACCTTTGTCAAACACCCATGCCCGTTCATCTTCATGCATAGATGAAGCAGAATGATGTCACGATGTTTCAACGAGTCCTTAGATGCAACATGCATGTCTGTCTCCATGATGTTACAGTTGAGTGTCACTCAGTCTGTACATGGTAAGGGAAATTCTGTCCTGAAAGTTTTTATAGTTAGGTGAATTTCTGAATTTCTCCTATAAAACAAAAGTTGGTTGAAATTCATTAGAACTTATCTACCACTTGCTATATATAAAGTATATACATATATATATGTTTATATATATAGTTAGTTTTAGGTATGATATTTTTTAATAATTCACTTTGTTTTGATAATTATACAAATAAATAAGGGTTCAGTCCCTGGGTTGGGATGATCCTCTGGAGGAAGACATGGCAATCCACTCCAAAATTCTTGCCTGGAGAATCATATGGACAGAAGAGCCAGGTAACCTACTGTCCATAGGGTAGAAAAGAGTCAGACACAAATGAAGTGACTTAATACACATGCATGCATAAATGAAAAAATATATACCTTCTGCGTTTGTCCTTATAGGTGCTGCTTCAGTTAAATAGCATTCCCTTCTATCACCCATGAATTAACCTGGAAGACTTGGCCAAAGATTTTTCTGCCTTATTTTTCCTGATTTTGTTTAGATTGAAAATTTCATGGTTTCTGCTTAGCATATAACTCATAAATAGCCATACATTTAGCTACTTTATTATATAAATGCAAAATTGTATTTTATATTGACTCTGAAATATGATTAGACCTATTTCCAATTCTCAGTAGATTTAAAAGAAAATTTACCTAATATCAAATTTTAAGTGGAATATTTTTGTCTACTTCCAAAGAAATTTTAGAAAAAGAAAAAATTTAAAATGATATGATTCTTTGTATTTTATCAGTTCCTTGTACATGAACATGAAGATTCAGTGATAGCTAAGACTGTTAAAATATTACTTCACTTTTGAGTAAGTAATCTGGGGAAGGGACATTTATCCAAAACGGCAGCCATAAGTCATCATTGTATTCTTTTGTAAGCAAAAAGTAGAAGCAGTACATAGTTTGTAACCAGCAGTTTCATCTTCTCTTCATGTTGTGGCAGATTAATACCAGCTTAGCCCAAACATCCAAAGTTACGCTGTTGGCAATGTAGCCATCTGTTTTTAATGAATATCTGGGGCCCATTTTTCAGTTAAGCTTCTCTTACTGTGTGTGTATGTTGCTTTTTCAGAGCTATCTGCATAATTGCTTAAAGATTTTACTACAAAATTAATATCCTCGCTGTGAACAAGGGAACAAGGCAAAAACGAGGATGACAGAGCCTGAGATGAGGTGAAAAGCAAATCCAATTTTTCCTTGCGCCATAGAAACCTCGTCAGGACTAGCTTTATCTGGTAATCCACATTTAAACTTTAACCTGTGGGGGGCTCTTTGTGTTAGATAATGTAAGCACAAAGGGAGGCTGAATCACTAATCAGATTAATCATATTTTCTAAGACTCAAAAGCTTCATTAAAAAGACCTGGTATCCAAGTTACAAATTTTTGCTAGTGGTAGTGGTGGAGGAGGAGTTTGTCATTAAAAAAAAAAAAATGTCATGGAAATGCTCAAATGTCTTCAACTTTTAATGATCCTATAGCAAGCAAGACTGAAGAACAATCTAATATCCTAATTTACAAAATCATACCTTCACAGAATTAGCCCATATTTTATTGCACTTTCTTCATATTTTAATAAAAGAAGGTACTATTGGATAAAGGCTTTCATTGCTACTATAGCTTCTTCATATTTTGAGCATATGTTGATATATTTGTATTGTAGGCACCTATAATTTATATTTATATAAGCAACGTTATAAATGCAGTATACATTATATATATAAAACAACTACCGACTGTCAGTTGATGACGTATTATTCTAAGTCATTTCTCAAAGCATTTTATAAAGTTGATTGTTCAATTGAGGAGGATATTTGGTGGAAATGGGGACCCTTCTGAGGAATAAAGGGGAAAGGAGAAAACTCATTGGCCCAGAATTTTATAAAATGTGAAGCAAAGAAATGCAGTCACAAATTTCTTTGGTTTGTTGAAAAAGAAGGAAGGAATAAAAATATGTCATTAAACTAAATCTTTGTAAGCAAAGCAAATCTTTAAAAAAATAAGCAAATGGGTTCTATGGTTGACAGTCTGTAGCATGACTAGGTAATTATGGGGAGAATGCAATCGCATGTGTAACTTCATGCACACCAAAATCTCCTCTTCAAAAACTCAGCCGTCACATTTTAAATCAACAAATGGTTTTTGGCATATGGTATGTTACACAAATGCTTCCTAGCAAAACTGCTTTGATAATCTTGGTGAAAGAGCATGCCTAGTAATCACTATTGAAAATTGTTTCATGCTACCTTTTGAAGATATCATGTAATTCTGATGTCTTATTAAGAGTATAAAAACATTGTATCAGTTCATTTTTCTCAGCACATCTTCAAGAGAGATCCATTTATAACATTATCTATTCATATCTGTGGAAGTCTCTATCTTAAAATGAGCTACGCAAAATTACTAATGAAAATACACAGGTCTTTATAACCAAGTTATTTGAGATGCGGAAACTCAACCAAATGAGATGACAATATATTGACAACAGAAAACAAACAAGGCTTTGTAAGCAGTTGAGCCAATCGTGCCCTTTCCCCCAGCGGGCTCCTTGGTGGTGTAGGCAGCCGGCTGCCTGGACAGGCTGCCCCAAGGGCCCGCGGAGACAGCTCTTTCCAGTGGACTTCCATGACGAACCGGCTGTCCCCAGCTGAGGCTCCAGATGAGTCTGTGTGGTACCTTTAGAAAGCCCCAGGGCCCAGTGGCCAAGGCCCACACGGACCAGGTCATCAAGTTCATCCACACCAAGCTGCAGATCAAGAGCCCGTGGCTGCGGTCCTCGGGGCCCTGCAAGCTCCCCGGCCCCCAGAGGGCCCGCGTCTCCAAGAAGGGGGGGTGTACCAAGTTTAGTGTGGATGAACTTGATCATGCTGGATGGCTGTGGGGTCAAACATATCCCTAATCATGGCCCTCGGATTCTTGCGAGCCGTGGCACTGTCCCCTTCTTAATCATGCCCACCAGTGAATCCTACTTTCCTGTCAAAAAAAAAAAACAACCAAGAAACAGAAGCAGTGCCAATAACTTTCTTAGCATATGATGAGGTTGGATATAATATTCAAATCACTGAATAGTTTAAACTGCACCACACAAGGTCCAGGCCTACTAACAAATCCGTAGGTTAAATGTCAGACGCAGCAGTTTCTGACTGAACCCTTGATAAGTCTGGTGCACGGGCTCTCAGTGTTTGACAATGCCAGAGTGATCTGAATTAGGGATATCTGCATGTACAGATCTTTGGATCTATTACTTATCATTCACAATAATAATAAAAGTATATTTCTAACTCATCCCCACTATTTCAACAGGGCCTCTTGCCATGATATACACATACCACCTTTAGAACCTGAGGCACAAGCGCCTTCCCATGGAGCTGGAATCTGCATGACTTGTATTTCGATACCTCTATCACAACAGATAAGTGAGATATTGAAAGTGCCCACCCTTAAAAACAATGGTATATAAATTTCATTTTTAGATTTTTTTTTCATTTATTTTTATTAGTTGGAGGCTAATTACTTTACAATATTGTAGTGGTTTTTGCCATACATTGACGTGAGTCAGCCATGGATCTACATGTGTTCCCCATCCCGATCCCCCCTCCTGCCTCCCTCCCCATCCCGTCCCTCTGGGTCTTCCCAGTGCACCAGGCCTGAGCACTTGTCTCATGCATCCAACCTGGGCTGGTGATCTGTTTCACCCTTGACAGTATACTTGTTTCAATGCAATTCTCTCAGAACATCCCACCCTCGCCTTCTCCCACAGAGTCTAAAAGTCTGTTCTGTACATCTGTGTCTCTTTTTCTGTTTTGCATATAGGGTTATCGTTACCATCTTTCTAAATTTCATATATATGTGTTAGTATACTGTAATGGTCTTTATCTTTCTGGCTTACTTCACTCTGTATAATGGGCTCCAGTTTCATCCATCTCATTAGAACTGATTCAAATGATTTTTAGATTTTTTAAATGCCTTTTACCTATGACTTTGAATTATAAAAACCTTCAAAAATTCACTATTACATTCATCCCATAAAGAAGTAGACTCTTTCAATATATAAGCACTTGCTTTACACAAATGTTTTGACCATTTCTCCTTAAAACAAAAACTTAAACAAATGAATACAAAACCATATACACATTCCAAAAGATAAAGATAAGAAGTCCTTATTCTTTTAAGTATCTAACATCTGAGATCTGGAGCAATTTTAACCTCTGATGAGCTTAAGTCAATGAAGGGCCATGAATAAAGGGCTGGTGACCTATTTATCAATTTATTGGGCAAACAGTTCTTCCAGAGCATCAGACCAGCTCTGCATTCTCATGTAAGTCAGATTAGCATCCTGGTTGTCGGGGTGTCATCTATGAGAGGGGAATATGACCTTAGTTCTCTGTAAGGCCACCCATTGTTTGAATATTCAGTGACACTAAATGTTGGATATGTATGAAGGTTGAAGAAAAGGTCTTCCTTATACAAATATAAATATTTAGAGGTTTCTAGAGGAATAAAGCAAGAAACATAACTGCCATAACTCAGGTTCAATTAATTGAATTATGTGGTCATGCTACCACACAAAGAAAATCAGAACTCTCAGAAGCCTAGTGGATGCAGAAAATAGAGGCAGCAATTTGAATTATTTGTTTTCCCTAAGCCTCAAGCTGTTCTCAAATTGGCAATTTTGCCTAAACTAGGCATTTATTTGATTGATTTTTTTTTTCTTTCTGTCCTGAATGAATCATGACAGTTTTTATCTGTGTCAGCATACCAACTCAGCCACAGAAACAGGAGGTGGGAGATTCCACTCCTGGGTGATCACAGTTCATGGGCCTCCAGTATGCAAAACATTTAGTGAGATTCAAAGAGTGGGCAGAAATACAGATAGTGTGCTTTGTTTTCAGATTGTTCTTGATTCAGTTCTCAAGACCATCTTTCAGGTAGAATGTTTTTATTCTTCCCCCAATGGAGGGGAAAAAAATCTTTACAATGTTTTAAATAAAAATAAAATGAACGCAAAACAAAATAACAAAAAACCTTACATGACTGCTTCTGAGTAAAAATAGAAAATTCCCCTTTGGAACAGAGAGCAGCTGTGAAGACATCTGTGGGCTGAAGAGAGTCCTAAAAGAACAATTGTGCATACATCTGTGGAGATAAAATAAGTGATGGATAAAATGTGAATCAAGAGCTCACATTCTGTAGATACTATTATGCATGTATAAGAATAAAACGAGACTCATAAAACATCCTTTTTTTACTTCATCATCAACTACGGTGAATTAAAATGTGACCATAAAAGAGTAAAATAAGTCCTGGATTATTTTAAAATAAGTCCTTATTATAAAATAAGTCCTGACCAGCTGGAGGGGCACAAAACCGCCTGGTCTTTGTTTTTTTCAGAGGAAACCTAAGGGCATGTGTACCTTCTCCCAGCGAATCCCATACATTTTCATTGGACCATCTGTACGGAGAGAAATTTCAGTAGTATCCAGCATACCACTTGTGTCTTTTGCAAATATGCTCTCATTCCTCAAAAACCTAGAATATTTTTCCAAGTCTTTGCAATGCAATTATGTGAAATTTGAAGTGGACTGCAAATAATTAATTATAGTTAAGACACTGAGAAAATTAAATGCTTTGTAAAATCACATAAGAAATATATTTTTAGATGTCATCAATTTCTACCTTACTTTCCAAATATATTAATAATTTCAAGTCCAGAGCAGCAAAGTGACTTGACTGTAACCACATGGATAGTGGCAGAACTCGGATAAGAATGACACAAGGACACATGATGTCCTGGCTTTCAACCTAAAGTGCTCTATAGGTAGCTATCTTGGAATTATTTTACAAATTATTTTAAATAGCATTTGGTCTCTGGACATAATTTAAAACCATTTAGATTATAAACACCCTGCAATGGAGCATGCCCATGTTACTGAGTTATAACAAACCTTAATATTCCGATAATTTATCATGTTATTTTAGTTGTTCCAGGTCATATGAAAGGATGGAGTCTTTCCTGGAATGGTTAGTGTACTTTCAAACTCCTCTTGCCAAAAACTAGGCAATATATCATACAAAGAACATAAATCAATCATAATTATACTTATGCATGAGGTTAGAAAATCCTTCTATAAACCATTAGCAAGTCAAACTGAGCAGTCTGTTATATGAGTAGCATAACTAAGGAGGTTACATTCCAGGAATTTAGGGGTATTTACTCTAAATGAAAAAAGTGATATAGTCTTTATTAGAGGAAGCTGATAAATGTAATCAACATTTCTTTTCAAAACTATTCTAAAATCAGAAATCAAAAATATTTCTTTCACATGATAAGGACATGTGAAAACATATGTAAATGTAAAACAATAGACAGCATAATTTTTTAACTGTTAAATTCTGGAGTCACTTCTGTTATTAAACATAAATATTCTAGTTAATTGCTATAAAATACAGTCACTGTATAGCTATAATTAAAAGGAAGAGACAAATCTAGTACTATACTTATACCTCGTATGCTTTTTACTTGGAAAGTCCAAAATAGTCAGCTGAATCAATTGAAATATTACAAGCTATAACATATTAAATAAAGTGACAGTCCCAAAAATAATCCAAGAATTAATTGCTCAATAACAATCTGGAATCTGTCAGAGAGAAAGAAAACTTTTCAAAATGGCAAATGAAAGTGTAACTTACAGAGAGAAAAATAAATAGCTTCAATATTGACTTAAACATAGAAAATTAAAAGCTTCACTAAGAGAGTAAATGAAGGCTCAGATATATGTAGACTCTCATTATGGTCCTAGATTAAAGGACTTAATAACATAAAGAGATACATTCTCCCCCAGAGGTAATCTATGAATTTGTATAAGTCATCCAATATGCCAAAGGGAGTTTTCTTCAGAATTTTGCAAAATGATTTTTAAGTAAATTTGGAGAATAATAACAGAAAATATAAGACTTGAAAAAAAATTATTGGAAGGATAATTTGAGAACCTAGTTGTATAAAATATTAACTTGCATTCTAAAGATACAGTAATTAAAACAGTATGATACTGACATAAGTATCAATGTAAAAAGATAGGAAATTCAGAAACATGCCCAAGGACATGTATTAAGTACATGATAAAGGAAATATCTCAAATCACTTAGAAAAGTAATAGAATTTTTAATAAATGCTGTTATATAGCTTATTACAGTGTATAATAAAATTAATCCCTGATGAATTAAAAAATAAAGTAAAAAATGAGCTCTTATAGTACTATGATTGTCAGTAGATATTGTAGAGATTGACTGTCAGTAGAATCAGTAGAGATTGTCATACTGAAGTATGTCAGACAGAGGAGAAATACTGCATGACATTCTTTACATGTGGAATCTGAAAAGAAATGATACAAATGAAGCTACTTACAAGACAGAGGGAGATTCATAGAGAATGAATTTATGGTTGCCGGGAGGAAGTATGGGGAAAACGGTAGTTAGAGAGTTTGGGCTAGACATGTGCAGTGCTAGTTTAACAGCTGTCGTGCCCGATTCTTGGGACCCCATGGATTATATAGCCCACCAGGCACCTCTATCCATGGAATTTTCCAGGTAAGAGGACTGGAGTGGATTGCCATTTTCTCCTCGCGAGATCTTCCCAACCCAGGGATCAAACCTGGGTCCCCTGCATTGCAGGCAGATCCTTTACCCCAAGCCAGCGGGGAAGCCTGGACATGTACGCACTGCTGTATTTAAAATGGATAACCAACAAGTTATCAGCCAACAAGTTAGTGGATGTAACTTACTGTACAGCACATGGAATTCTGCTCAACTGTTATGTGGCAGACTGGATGTGAGGGGAGTTTGGGGGAGAATGAACACACAGGTACATATATGTATGTGGCTGGGTCTTTTTGCTGCTTACCTGAAACTGTTAGAACGTTGTTAATTGGCTATAAGCCAATGTGAAATAGAAGGTTAAAAATAATATTTCAAATTTTTAAAATAGGAGAGGAATTATATCAACTTGGATTATGAATGCTTTTCTAAGTATGCTACCAAAAGTAGAACTATTAAGGCGAAAGTTAATAGGTTTGTCCTCCTCTCACCAGTATACCACAACCTCCTCAGCTAAGATCTCCCTCATGGGTTTGTTTGATGATGCTGAAACCCTCAAGGCAGACAAATATCTAAGGACCTGGGAGAAAATAAAGTGAGAGAAGTGTTCACAAAAAGAAGTGGGGAATTTCCAGAGAAAAACATTTCTTAAATTGCTATGCCTATAAAATTCAAAGGCAATATAAAATCACAGTTAACTAGTATACTAATTGCAGTGATAATTTACTATATTAAAGAATCATTAATATCACGACTTTACTTCTTCTTCACAATGTGTCCCAGTCATATCAGTATTTAGGATTTAGACAATCAGTAATTTCATTCAACTGCATTAGAAATGAACCTGAGTTTTGAAAATGAGCTATAAACCTAACCACTCTGCTAAACATATGGGTCTGTGGGAAAATACATTTTATTTCCAAGTGACTGATTTTTAAATGGACCTTGGAAATATAACCTATTAGCAAAACATGAAATACTCATATTTTATGCATATATCTCTACACATGCATACACATATATATGTTGCTATATGTTATATATATATATATATATATATGAATATGTTACTATATTTTTTGAAGGTTTTTCTCTTCTTGTTTTAGGAATGTCATTCCATATAAAAACAATAGAAATATAATAGTGTTAAGAAGAAACTTACAATTGGATATTCAAGTGGAAAATATGCACACATTATCATTTACCATAATTTTAAACGGTAAATTAACTGACTGCAAAAAAATCAAAATGTTTTTCCTAAATCTCTCTGCTGCCTTAACTCTTGGAGTATTATAGGCAGAAGTCTTGCCTAGTGTTATTTATAAGTATCAAATTAAGACTGAATATGTACAGAAAATCCATTAGTTTAAAGGTCAATTTAATATCTTTGACTATTCGGTGTTCTATAGGAGGAAAAACCCACCTTGACAAAAGGACAAAATGAAGATTCTGTAAAGATATGGAAGTATCCAATTCTGAGACTATTTAGTCAGTTACCAGTAAAGAAATCTGGTGCTACATTGGTCCCAGGACCAACAAAAAAAGATATAGTTAAATCCAAACCAGTCATCTAAGGGGCTACTTAATGTCTAAAATACTTGTGGAAAACCAGTCAAAATATACTTGCCAGCTTAATTCAGAGGATAGTAGGGATTAAGTGATTAACTTGGTTATAAGTTTGCTTGTGTTTCTATATATATAATTTATATATCCTAATATATACAATGTTTATATGCTAATCTATATATATATACATATACATACAACACATAACTCATGTGTACCAGGCAGCGCAGTGGTAAGGAACCCTCCTGCCATGCAGGAGACACAGGAGATGTAGTTTCTATCCCAGGCCCAGGAAGATCCCCTGGAAAAGGAAATTGCAACCTACTCCAGTATTTCTGCCTGGAGAGTTCCATGGACAGAAGAGCCTGGCAGACTACAGTCCACGGGGTCGCGAAGAATCGGATACGACTGGGCACATACACAACACATAACTCAAACAGAACATACTGTGACCACATCACAATAACCAGCTTTATATATATAAGATATATAAAGTATAATGTGAAGTCAAGTGGGCCTTAGGAAGCATCACTTCGAACAAAGCTGGTGGAGGTGATGGAATTCCAGTTGAGCTATTTCAAATCCTGAGAGATGATGCTGTGAAAGTGCTGTACTCAACATGCCAGCAAATTTGGAAAACTCAGCAGTGGCCACAGGACTGGAAAAGGTCAGTTTTCATTGCAATTCCTAAGAAAGGCAATGCCAAAGAGTGTTCAAACTACTGCATAATTGCACTCATCTCACATGTTAGCAAATTAATGCTCAAAATTCTCCAAACCAGTCTTCAGCAATACGTGAACTGTGAACTTCCAGATATTCAAGCTGGTTTTAGAAAAGGCAGAGGAACCAGAGATCAAATTGCCAACCTCGCTGGATCATGGAAAAAGCAGGAGAGTTATAGAAAAACATTGATTTCTGCTTTACTGACTATGCCAAAGCCTTTGACTGTGTTGATCACAATAAACTCTGGAAAATTCTAAAAGAGATGGGAATACCAGACCACCTGACTTGCCTCTTGAGAAACTTGTATGCAGATCAGGAAGCAACAGTTAGAACTGGACATAGAACAACAGACTGGTTCCAGATAGGAAAAAGAGTACATCAAGGCTGTATATTGTCACCCTGCTTATTTAACTTATATCCAGAGTACATCATGAGAAACGCTGGGCTGGATGAAGCACAAGCTGGAATCAAGATTGTCAGGAGAAGTATCAATAACCTCAGATATGCAGATGACACCACCCTATGGCAGAAAGCGAAGAACTAAAGAGCCTCTTGATGAAAGTGAAAGAGGAGAGTAAAAAAGTTGGCTTAAAACTCAACATTCAGAAAACTAAGATCATGGCATCTAGTCCCATCACTTCATGGAAAATAAATGGGGAAACAGTGACAGACTTTATTTTCAAGGCTCCAAAATCACTGTAGATGGTGACCACAGCCATGAAATAAAAAGATGCTTACTCCTTAGAAGAAAAGCTATGACCAACCTAGACCAGCATATTAAAAAGCAGAGGCATTACTTTCCCAACGAAGGTCTGTCTAGTCAAGGCTATGGTTTTTCCAATGGTCATGTATGGATGTGAAAGTTGGACTATAAAGAAAGCTGAGTGTCAAAGAATTGATGCTTTTGCACTGTGGTGTTAGAGAAGACTCTTGAGAGTCCCTTGGACTGCAAGGAGATCTAACCAGTCCATCCTAAAGCAGATCAGTCCTGGGTGTTCATTGGAAGGACTGATGCTGAAGCTGAAACTCCAATACTTTGGCCACCTGATGCGAGGAGCTGACTCATTGGAAAAGACCCTGATGCTGGGAGGGATTGGGGGCAGGAGGAGAAGGGGACGACAGAGGATGAGATGGTTGGATGGCATCACTGACTCTATGGACATGAGTTTGAGTAAGCTCCGGGAGTTGGTGATGGACAGGGAGGCCTGGCGTGCTGCGGTCCAGGGGTCACAGAGTTGGACACGACTGAGTGACTGAAATAACTGATAAAGTTTAAACAGTTGAATTATGAAAATGTTTGGAATTTGTAACTCTTTTTTTTCCATTAAATTTTCTTTCCTTTTAGCCAAAATAACTATAATTGGCATCCTATGTCTGTCCCACCATTGCATTTTGGGAGCAAATAAGTTGGTGTATGAATTTCTAAGATTCGAAGAGGAAGCTGGATTGTTTCTGAAGATGGATTACACTCACCAGAGTCTCATTCATATCTAATTTAGAAAATTTAGGTGATGAGATTTGGGACTTTTGAGTTTATGAAATTTAGGTGAGCTTTTTGGACTTGAATTGATACTGTCATGAGTTGAGATCTTAGAAGATGAATGAATGTTGCTTGTGTGATGGGCATTAATCTGGAGGTCAGAGGTGGAATGTTGTAGGCAGTGACAGAATAATATTCCATCAAAGATGACCCTGTCCTAACCCACAGAATCTGGGACTATGTTAGATTATGTAACAAAGGGAAATTAATATTGCAACTTTAATTAAGGTTGCTATAATCAGCTGACCTTGAAAGGCATCCCAGTGTAATTACAAGGGTCCCTATAAGTGAAATAGAGAGGCAGAAGAGAGAGAACCAGTGATGCGGAACTGTGAAAAGGATTTGGTGCAGTGTTGCTGCTTTGGGGATGGAGAAAAGAGGCCAAAAGCCAAGGTCCACGAGTGGCCTCTAGGATCTGGAAGGAGCATGAAAAAATGTGCCCCTTGTGCCTCCAAGAAGAAACATAGCACTGCCAACCTCTTGATTTTAGTTCAGTAAAGATCATTTTTGGATGACTTCTAGAACTTTATTTTTTATTTATTTATTTTTTTGTTGGTTGATTTTCTTTCTTTTTTATTTATTTATTTTTTAGAACTTTAAAATAATGGACTTCTGTGGTTTTAAGACAGTGTTTGTGATAATTCTTTATAGCAACAATAAGTAACTAATGTAGATTTAGATATATTTAAAAGATTTAGTGTTTCCAGTAGTCATGTATGGATGTGAGAGTTGGATCATAAAGAAGATGATTCAATCTGCTTTCAAATTGCGGTCTGGAGAAGACTTTCTAGAGTACCTTGGATAACAGGTCAAACCAGTCAATCCTGAAGGAAATCAACCCTGAATATTCATTGGAAGGACTGATGATGAAGCTGAAGCTCCAATACTTTGGCCACCTGATGTGAAGAGTCAGCTCATTGGAAAGACCCTGATGCTGGGAAAGATTGAAGGCAAAAGGAGAAGAGGATGACAGAGAATAAGCTGGTTGGATGGCATCACTGGCTTGATGGACATGAGTCTGAGCAAACTCTGAGAGACGGTGAGGGGTAAGGAGGGCTGGCATGCTGTGGTCCATGGGGTGCAAAGAGTCAGAGATGACTTAGCGACTGGGCAGCAACAACAACATATTCAGTGTATCTTAGACACATGCTAGAGATGCTAGACACAAACTAGAGATTAGTTTTTAGAAGAAGGGCTTCACTGCTTCACTTTCAAGAGAAAGTGCTTTGTAACTTTACGTGGAACTTAGGGGCATAATTATTTTTATTATTGGATTGTGATAGATTTTCATTGTTTACATTTAAATAAAGTATAAATTAATTTATGAGATACCCATAAAAAGTCAGCATTTCTACTTAGCCTTGACTTTCCTGGGTGCAAGAATTTTGAGTTTCATCATTCATTTATTCAACAAATATTTATTGGGCACTTATTCTGGGATTTGAAAATAGAGTATTGAATAATACTCTCTGACCTCATTGATCTTATATTCTAATGATGAAGAAAGATAATAAACCAATAATTGAGTAAACAAAAAAGCTATTGCATATTCATGGTGTTAAAATATTATAATATGACTGCAGTGTGAAATGGATGATTAAGGAAGACCTCTGATAAGTGACATTCAAATTGACATTTGAATGACAAGAAGAAGCCAAGGATGAGAGGACCTGCATAAAATCATTATAGACAGAGAAAACAGCTAGTGGAAAGGTCTTAAGTTAGAGTTCCAAAGTCATGAGAAGAAGGGAGGCAATGTTAACTGTGTCAAATATTCTTGGGAACTACAGAAAGATGATAGAAAAGGAACTATTGGATTTGGCAAGGTGATGCCTGATATAAGAAGGTCTTATTAGAGTAGGCAGAGAGGAGATGCTAAGGAGTGGAAGAAGTGGAGACACTAACTATAGATAATTTTTTCAATACATTTTGCTATAGCACAGAGAAATCAGACAATAACTGCAGGGTTGATGTGACATCAAGCAAACTTTTCTTAGAAGGAAATTCTATAGTATCCTATATACTGATGGAATGATTGCTGGAAGGGAGAAAGCATGCAGGAGGATGTGGGGATAGTCAGAGCAAAGTCCTTGAGCAGGCAAAGGAGAGTGGGTTTTACACTCATGCAGAAAATCTGCTATTTGAAAGAAGCAGACAGAGCACGTTTGTCTCAAATATGACAAGGGAAGGTTGAGGTAAGGCGTAGAAGTTAATACATCAGTTGGCTTCCCTTGTGGCTCAGATGATAAAGAATCTGCCTACAACGCAGGAGACCTGGGTTTGATCCCTGGGTTGGGAAGATCCCCTGGAGAAGGGAATGGCTACCCATTCCAAGTAGTCTTGCCTGGAAAATTCCATGGACAGAGGAGACCATCTGTCTATGGAATGGACAGACTATAGCCCATGGGATCACAAAGAGTCAGACATAACTGAAAAACTAACACTGGGAATTCCTTTAGTAGGAAGATAAGTTCACTGTCCATTTTCTTCCATTTTTCTCAAGCACATGAAATATATTCATACTCGTAGAAGATTTGCGAAGAGAAGGTAACTTGAGAAGTTTGATGCCTTTTGGTGACCCACCTGGTTCAGGCATGGATCTTCAATGTGTTTGAATGGTTCCCTTTACTCAAGCCTCATGAGGACAAAAAGATTTGTTAAGAATAGATCATCTGTGCAATTATTTTCCCTCCCTCTCGCTCTCTCTCTGCACACACTCACACGCTTTGTATGAACAAATATGAAATAAGATTCAGTGAATACAGCAGCACTTTGACAATGTGAGGGAGGTTATCAGCTACATTAACAGAAAGAGCCTCTTCTTAATTAGGTCCCAAACTTAAAATAGCTCTTTAGCTTGGGCAGCAGCACAACCCTTCCTGTGCAACGTCATTAACACCCAGGCAATTACGGATTCAGATACTGCGTTTGGATCATTTCACAAGACACTATGAAAATACAGAAGAATTAAATTATCCACTGCTCACACTAGTGGCCAATAATCAACAAAGAACTTTTGTGTCCTCTATTTGAAAATGGGCTGTTTTTTTATCCCCAAGTTTCCTGAGGGAGATCTTCAGAGGAATTTGAAAAAAAAAAAAAGTTAAAAAGGGCATTCTGTATAATTCCCGTGTCCTCTTCTTGCCAATATGAAGACAGTAACAGCAGCATCAGGGTTCAGTCTCACCGAAAAGCCACAGATATAGTCTGGGTGGCCTGTTCTAACTGCATCTCTCTCTTCTCTTTCACATTCAAGGATGGATTGCTCAGATGTTTTGCTTCTTCAGATCCTTGGTTCATAAATTATATCTCTCTTGGCTGGAAAGAACCTCATACTATAGCATGCATAAAATACTGCATGTGTTAATGAAGCTATAATGATTATCATCTCAGAGTCATGCAGTTTTTCCTATGTTAATGGCTAAAAATGTAAAGAGAAGTAAATCAGATACTGAGTCCTGAGGCAACTAAGGATAAAAGTGCAGTTGAGTAATGGCTGGATTAGCCAAGAACCTAGCTGGGATTAGTATGAAAAACATGCATTTTGTGTCTTGCACTGAATTTCTAGCATGGGTTTGGAGTAAGAGATGGAAGTTAGGGTTATAGCATGGCCCTCCTGGGAGTTCTGGCCTGCTGGCATAAGTTCCTTCGAAGGATGTCACCATTACCACCATTATCCCTATCAGAGGTTGGCCTCCGGCCAAAATGCATGGTGGGAACACAGCCCCACCCATCACTAGAAAACTGAATTACAGACTTACTGAACAAGGCCTTGCCCACCAGAACAGGACTTAGTTTCACCACAGACAGTCCCTCCCATCAGGAAGCTTCCACAAGTCGCTCATCCTCATCCATCAGAGGGCAGACAGAAAAAAAACCACAATCACAGAAAAGTGACCAAACTGATCACATGGACCACAATCAGAAGAACATCTACTTTGTTTCATTGACTATGCTAAAGCCTTTGACTGTGCAGATCACAACAAAATGTGGAAAATTCTTAAAGAGACAGGAATACCAGATCACCTGACCTGCCTCTTGAGAACCCTGTATACAGGTCAAGAAGCCACAGTTAGAACTGGACATGGAACAACAGACTGGTTCCAAATTGGGAAAGGAGTACGTCAAGGTTGTATATTGTCACCCTGTTTATTTAACTTCTATGCAGAGTACATCATTCAAAATGCCAGGCTGAATGAAGCACAAGCTGGAATCAAGATTGCTGGGAGAAAAATCAATACCTCAGATATGCAGATGACACCACCCTAATGGCAGAAAGAGAAGAAGAACTAAAGAACCTCTCAATGAAAGTGAAAGAGGAGAGTGAAAAAGCTGGCTTAAAGCTCAACATTCAAAAAACATAAGTCATGCATCTGGTCGCATCACTTCATGATATATAGATGAGGAAACAATGGAAAGAGTGACAGACTTTATTTTCTTGGGCTCCAAAATCACTATGGATGATGACTGCAGCCGTGAAATTAAAAGATGCTTACTCCTTGGAAGGACAGTTATGACAAACCTAGACAGCATATTAAAAAGCAGAGACATTACTTTGCCTACAAAGGTCCATATAGTCAAAGCTATGGTTTTTCCGGTTCTCATGTATGCATGTGAGTGCTGGACAGTAAAAAAGGCTGAACCTTTGAACTGTGGTGCTGGAGAAGACTCTTGAGAGTCCCTTGGGCTGCAAGGAGATCAAACCAATACATCCTAAAGGAGATCAACTCTGTATATAAATTACAAGGATGATTGATGCTAAAACTGAAGCTCCAATACTTTGGTCACCTAATATAAACAGCCAACTCATTGGAAAAACCCTGATGCTAGGAAAGATCGAAGGCAGGAAAAGAAGGGGACAAGAGAGGATGAGATGATTGGATGGTATCGTTGACTCAATGGATATGAGTCTGAGCAAACTCCAAGAAATGGTGAAGGACAGGGAAGCCTGGCATGCTACAGGCCATGGGGCAGCAAAGTGTCAGACATTACCAAGTGACTGAACAACAACAAGAATATTGTGATAAAAATATGCATAAATTAACTTACAGCAAAGTCAGCATCAAAGACAGAATGGCAGAACCCTGGTCAATCATTTAAGCACCAGACTTCAGATCTATCTCATTCCATGTATTCTAATGGCCTCTCTTGGGAAGAACTTGGAAAGATGGCCCACAACAGGCCAGGCAGGTGGAGACAAGAGCCAGAAACAAAATTAGATTAATGCTTTTAAGTAATAACCCACTAGCCACTTCAGCCTGCCATGAATCAGAGCATTAGTATAAGGAGAGGGTGGAAAGTTTCATTTTACTAAAAAGATGATGAAAAGTCAAAGCAACGTGTCAGTCCTAACAAGCATTAGGAAAAGAATAATTATTGAAAATGTCAGGAACCTTGGTTTGTACTTAATTGAAATGTTACAACTACAGAAAAAAAGGAGTCACTGTAAGGATGACATTTGCTATAAAATAGTTGCTAATAGTTTTTTTCTTAAGCATAAATCTATAAACTGAAAGTTTATTTGGTGAGTCTTTGGCTTCTTAAACCCATATAAGTGGTATGGCTGCAATGCCTCAGCAAAGAAAGAGATGGTTACTTGATTATTTGTGCTTACTAAAGATTATTGGTGACATTTCTGGTAGTTTAATTAAGAGGGCTGTTGCTGATTGTGTTAATAAATTGGCACAATTTCAATTCAGAATGACAGTGCTCAAGGGAAGGCCTCTCTCTTTCTCTGTCCTCTTTCCCCTTTTTATATAAGATACGGCATATAATACACAGGAAATTGCTTGATGTCATTCCTGTGAGAAGCAAAAACAGAAATTTAAAGTCTCAAACCCATTTCTTAGAGAAATGGAACAGATTGAAATGACCTCTCTCAACAGATTGTGTCAGAGGAAGAGGGAAAGAGGCCATTCCTCTAGGAAGTGACAGAACCTAATGCCTTAAGAGTTTATGTGCGTCAGCAACAAGCTGAACTAGTAGACACATTTGTACAAATCCCATAAACCAGTGGGGAATCAAACTAATCGAGTCAATCAAATTAGCATGTTCATTTCAATAACCAAAGACGTAGGGTAAAGAGAAACGTTTTAGAAGGAAGACTCAGTCCAACCACAAGTTGACAATAAAATATCATGTGTGCCACAACAGAAGATCCCATGCACTGCAACAAAGACCCGAATGAGCCAAATAAATAAATAAATATGAAAAAAATGAATGTTTTGATAATCCGTTGCTCTGTCACAATATATGGCTTTATTGTAAGAGCTTTTATGCGGGTCTATGAAAGCATTCCTGGATTACTAGTGAATAAAATTGTGTCTTCCTGTAATGGTGCTGTCTCCTGTTCTCTCCTTTGGAGGCTTGAGTCCTGTCATGGGGTCACACATTGTAATCAAATCATTAAGGCATCATCAGTTTAGTTCAGGCACTCAGCTTTGTCCAACTCATGGACTGCAGCACGCCAGGCTTCCCGGTCCACCAGCAACTCCCGGAGCTTGCTCAAACTCTTGTCCATCAAGTCAGTGATGCCATACTGGCATCATACTCCGTTGTCCCCTTCTCCTCCTGCCTTCAACCTTTCCCAGCATCAGGGTCTTTTCTAAGGACTCAGTTCTTCGCATCAGATGGCCAAAGTATTGGAGCTTCAGCTTCAGCACCAGTCCTTCCAACGAATATTCAGGGCTGATTTCCTTTAGGATTGACTGGTTGGATCTCCTTGCAGTCCAAGGGACTCTCAAGAGTCTTCTTCAACACCACAGTTCAAAAGTATCATAGTTCACAGCAAAATTCCTGAGATTTTTGCATTTCTAGTTGACATAAAATGCCATTTTTCACTTCCATAAGAATAGTGCTTATATTATATCCATCATGACTGAAATCTGGTAATCTGACTTGAAATTTACTGCAAAATCAAAAGTCCTAGAACTGAACAGAAACTCAAAATCAATTTAGTCCAAAGACATACAGAAAAGAAAATTGAGGCTCAAAAAAGTGGAAAGGGTTACCAGGTAGCCACAGGGATTTAGAATAAAGTTAAACGTCTTATACTCAGAGTTCCTTTATTCTTCAGTGATGCACACAAAAGCCTTTTCATCGTAGTAGGGTGTTGATTGAAAGCAGTTGCTATAATCATTTTTTAAAAATTGAAATAGTCACTTAAAGTTATATTTATTAAATTTAGTAATAAAAATGCTTAAAACTCACATACAGTTTATTTTTAAGATTTAAATTTATAAAAATATACAATGTTGGAATGAATGAAATGTATTAGTCTCAAATATTAAACAGATAAATTGTGTTATCTGTTCTTCCTTTTACTTTCCTTTCTTACTTTCCCCCTTTTTTCACTGTCTTCACTGCCTCCTCCTCCACCTTTTCCTTCTGCTGTTCTTACTTAAATCCTTCTGTTGGTACTGAGGTGGCTTTCAAATGTCCATAAATTCCTTGACACTTTTCCTTTATAAATGTGGAGCTTATTTTCCAGTGATATAGGCTCAGTTACTCTATGTCAATGAATAAAAAAGTGTGGGGGATGTAACTTATGTACCTTGTGACACCCGGTCATAATTCTTGAATCATTTGCTTTGGAAGAAGCCAGGTACCATGTTGAAAGATACTCAAGCAGCCGTCTGGAAAGACCCACGTGGTGAGGACCTGAGGCCCCCTGCCATTAGCATGTGAATGAGCTATCTTGGAAATGAATATTATGGCTCCCAGTCAGGCCACTCTCTTTCCCAGTGGCTTAGCAGTAAAGAATACCCTGCAATGCAGGAGATGCAGGAAGATCTCTGGGTCAGAAAGATCTCCTGGAAGAGGGCATAGCAACCCATTCCAGTATACTTGCTGGGAAAATCCCATGGACCGAGGAGCCTGGTGGGCTATATTCCATAGGGTCACAAAGAGTCAGATAAACTGAGTCAACTGAGCATGCAACCACAGGCCGTCAGAGGTCCGCAACCCCAGCAGACTGAAACTAGAATGTGAACTCCCTCCTGCGTTTCAGATGCAGTCTTTATTGTCTGAGCCGCCAGAGAAGCCCCCTGGAAGAGTTTACTTTCTAATAGCTTGGATCATTGACTGTTTTCTTCACTGATTGCAACTTCTAGAGAGTCTCGAGCTGGACGCACCCAGAAGAGCTGTTCCTGATACCCTTACCTACAGAAACAGTAGATAACATGTATCTGTTCCTTGAGCTTCTAAATTTATAGGTAACATTACATAATTGTTGTTGTTCAGTCACCCAGTCGTGTCCGACTTTGTGACTCCACGGACTGCAGCATGCCAGGCCTCCTTGTCCCTCACCATCTCTTGGAGTTTGCCCAAGTTCATGCTCATTGCTTTGGTAATGCCATCCAGCCATCTCATCTTCTGATGCCCTATTTCTCCTTTTGCCCTCAATCTTTCCCAGCATCAGCAACTTTTCCAATGAGTGATCTGTTTGCATCAGATGACCAAATTACTGGAATTTCAGCTTCAGCACCAGTCCTTTCAGTGAATATTCAGGCTTGATCTCCCTTAAGATTGACTGGTTTGATCTCCTTGCTGTGCAAGGGACTTCCAGGAGTCTTCTCCAGCACCACAGTTTGAAGGCATCAATTCTTTGGTGTTCTGCCTTCTCTACGGTCCAGCTCTCTCAACTGAACGTGACCACTGGGAAGACTATAGCCTTGACTGTACGAACCTTTGTTGACAGAGTAATGTCTCTGCTTTTCAGCATACTGGCCAGGTTTGTCATCAACAAACATTATGTAATAGGAGATATCTTATATAGGTATCCTATTTTTATCATGTCAACTTTTATGATAGGCTTCCTAAATTTAATTTTCTTTAACAAATGTAATTACATAATTATCACATATTTTCTCTACAAAAATAAAGAATTCAAAAAAAACCAAATAGAAATAATAAAACACTTATAATTGAAGTAGTCCAGATAACAGTTATTCAAATTTTAGTGTAGGTCTCTGAGGATCTTTGCTAGGCATTAAATTAAGCCTAAAAGGACTACCAGGTGGGGCCACAGGAAGAGAATTAAGAACATAAACTCTGGAGCCAGGCTGCTTGGATTTGAATCCAGGTCAGGTCACATCACTAACTAGCTGTGTCACCTTGAATAAGCTACTTAATTATTTTTTCTTTTTTTGCTCAGGTTTACATCATAAAAATAAAGATAATAACTGTGTGATACAAGCCAGGCTTCCAGGCTTATTGTGAGGTTAAGTTAATGGAATTAATATACGTAAAAGCAATTGCAAAGAACTTCATTTGAATCGGAAATCATTCTATACTTTTGTGCTGTTATTATTGCTAGGTTGTCACAGACAATGAATTTTTTCCTATTCTATTGTTGTCTTTTATTTTCATTTTTAGCAGGCTTTGGCACAGTCTTACCACTCCCTTCTTGAAACATCTTCTCTATTGTCATTAATTCCAATAAACTTTCAAGTGTTTTTATTTAACCTTAATACTTAATTGCTTTGCTTATTTCTCCTCTTCTCATTCTAAGATCTGGAGTACCCCTATATCTGTCTTTGGATTTTACATTTTCCTTTCCCAGAGTACCTGCCCAAGAGGTCTCTTTTAGTCTGATGGTTTCATTCACCAAGGACCTGAAGAGCCTGGATCCCAACCCTTCATGCAACAACTTTTCTTTTCCTTTAAAATTAGTTAATTTTTATTTTTTTTGCCACAATCCACAGTGGGTATCTTAGTTACCTGACCAAGGATAAAAGCCATGCCCCCTACAATAGAAGCAGAGAGTCCTAGCCACTGGACTGCTAGGGAAGTTCCCAACAGTCCTTCTCCTCACTCGCTACATGGTGATCACACTGGCTTCCTTTCTGCTCCCCAAACAGACCAAGCACTTCAGTGCCTCCAGCCTGTGCAAGCACTATTTCAGATGCCTTCCTCCAGCTTCGGTAAGGCTTGTTCTCACTCTTTATCTTAGAAAAGGCCTTCCTGACCACCTCGATTATTTTCCCTTGCAGAATCTCTCTGTTCACCCAAGAGCCAATGGGAATGAGTTGTGCCTTTTTAAAAAATACCACTTGTTTTTTAAAAATCTTTTCCTAAATGGCTTTTCCTTGCAAAATGCCTGATGTGACACCAGAAGGGACCCTGCCAGTGGAGGATACCTGAGTGGGCAGTCCAGGGACTTAGACGCTGGCTGGAGGGCAGGGCCCAGGCGGGACAGCTGGCAGCGCGGGGTGGGGATTCCCGGGCAGGGGGCAGAGTGCGTCTGTCTGCAGGAGAAGCTGCGCCAGAGCCCGGGGACCTAGGGCCTTTGGTAGGAGGGGGTGAACAGAAAGGGTCCCCCAATTCGGGGTTCATCCGCACATCCCAGGGCATAAGAACCAGAAGGGAATTAGGATCTGCCCTTGTAGGCTCCAAGGGATGGGAGGGCAAGAATTAGCCAGACGTACTGCCTCAAGGGGAAACTCTTCCGTTTCTACCTTTTATGCAATCTAATCATGCTGCTATGTCTTGCTATGTTAGGTTTCATTTACTTTTGTCACACACAAACACTTGTATTCTAAGTATATCAGTGAAGAAAACAGTGATCTGATCTGAAACAGTTTAGTTTCAATAGTCAACTAGTAAATGAAAGACATAATGGATACGTAAATAACATATTATGTTAAAGGTCCTAAGTCCCACATTTAAAAAGAAAAAGGAAGTGGAAGAAGAGGGTGTGGAGTGGAGGTCAGGCAGGAGAACAGAGATTGTAATCTGAAATGGAGTATTGGGGTAGGACTCTGCTATATGTACTGTGGTAAAGAATCTGTCTGCAACGCAGGAGACCTGGGTTCGATTCCTGCGTCTGGAAGATCCCCTGGAGAAGGGCATGGCAACCCACTCCAGGATTCTTGCCTGGAGAATCCCATGGACAGAGGAGCCTGGTGGGTTACAGTCCCTGGGGCCACACAGAGTTGGACACGGCTGAAGTGACCACACACACACACACACACACACACTTTGCTATGGTAAGATTTGGGCGAATTCTTGGTTACATCTATTTAGAGGAAGATCATTCCAGGCAGAGGGAACAAATTGAAAAGGATTGTAATGTAGAATCATGCCTGGATATTCAACCAACTGCAAGAGGCCAGTGCTGATGAGACAAAACACGGGAAGAGATGAAGTCAGAGAAAAAATTGAGAGTCGGGAGAGACCATTAATGGGGAAGCTGTAAGTTGTTATAAAGACAAGGATTTTTATTAAAATTTCCTTATATTTTACTTAGTTAGGCAAGTCTATTTATTGATAAAAGATTAATTTGGCCACTCATTTTCCCTGGAACTCAGTAAGACTGTTAACCTAATCATCCAGCAATGTTTTCATCTCATGAAAGATTTCTTTAACTTGGAATTTAAGGTTTGCTTCTGTTACGTCTGTTCAGATTTATCTGTTAGGGTTCCAATGATCTGCATCTTGGATGTTCAAACCCTCTTATAAACTGCTGTGTTCTCTGGCTTTATTTTTGCCATCTCTCGCACCTTGGCATTCAGGACTGGTTCTTAAGTTTATCTTCCACATCAGGATTTTGTTTCCTGAAGTATCAGCTCTGTTTTTTTATGCCTTGAATACAGACCTCATATTGTGATAATATAATATTAGTCACTTTTAATTCTTTCTTTACCACAGACAGCAGTCTTTTCACATCAATTGGCTATATTAAAAATCTCCTTTCATCTCTTTTTTCCCCCTGCAAAGGCATATGTGACTAAGAAAGCAGTCAACCTTTCTAAAACTACTTCCTGTTTCCCATAATATTTTCTTAATAAATATTCCTTTTTTATAAAGTAATAGCCTGTCTTATGTTACATAATCATTTCCTTGCATATGTTTATTTGGTTTAGTCTCCCCTTGAAAAAGAACAGTCTATCCATGCTTGACATTTTACAAAACTCCACTTGAATGGATTCTTCCTGTTAGTCTTCAGTAAAAAAATAAGCTTTAGAAATCCCTCCTATCTTAATTGCCAGAGTTGGTAAACCTGAGTGTCCATTACCAGGACAGTGATCTACAATTGAATGCAGGAGGAGACTCGGCTGCTCCAAGCAGGGAAGTTACATCTGCAGTCCTTGTTCTGGATTTGATAAAATGCGGTGCTTCCAACCATTTATGTCCTGCGGTTTTCTTTCTGGTTCAGCCTCTGCTCTAAGCATGTACACTGCACTTTGTTGCCTGATGCGCTCTGCTGACCATGTCTGGAGAAAGTCACATCAGCAAGGGTGAAAGCTCCCAGACCCAAATTCCCCAGTGGTGCGGCTGGGACCTTTGGCTCTCCTGTCCAACAGCGGCCCCCCAGTGATGAAAGTCAGGCCCATGAAGTGCGCCTCATGGCTCTCTGTTGACGCCAGCCCTCCAGTTTGAGCTGCTTTCTCAAGAACACCTTGGAACTTTGAAACAGAGCATTTCCTGTCATATCAGTAAACAAGGATGTCACAGCCATCAGTTATTTAGGGCCTCCAAAAGTGAAGCTTGGCGTCAGGAGGGCACCCAAAAGGGAAACTAATGCCTGCAATCCAGCAGCTGGGAAAAACCAAGAAGCAGGATGCTGGCGCCAGGTAGCTGAGATGCGTAAGAAAGGAATGGTTTCCGTGAGCCCAGACGCTTGCATCTTCCCACACGTAGAAACGCACTGAATTCCTTGGGATATCCGCTTTTCCTTAAGGAGTAATAACATTTTGTTGCTCAGAGCACCGGCTCCTTGCTGCAAACTTCCATAGGACTTGACTCCTCCCCTGCCTCTTCTGAGCAGCTTTCTCCAGGTCGCTTGAGAAGCTGTCTTCCCGGGTTCGAAGGACTAACGATTCCCACCAAAAAACATAACTCTCAACTCTTAGGTTGTGCGTATTTTTTCAGTCGAAATGGCCTCCTCGAAAGAGGGCATCGTTGTCAGTCTTGGAAGTTATTCCTCTGGTCTCATTCCCTTACTATGTCATGATTAAACAACACTAAATAGGAAAGAGGCTTTGCTCCCAAATGTACACATTTTAAGCGGATGAAGAGCTAGTTCTGTCTCTACTTTTCTATTCCACAAATGCTCAAAATCTCCTGCCAGAGGAAGAGTACAGAATACATCCCTGAATTTTGACCTTTTCTCACCAATTCGATCATGTCCCCAAAGCTCTTTATCCTTTTTATACACTCTGTCCCAAGCATCTAGAAAAACACCAAACACAAATTGTGATATGGATGAAAAACTGTATCTTGCCATTGGGAAATGAGTTATAACCCAACATTTGCATTCAAACCAGTGAGCCTTTGGATCATTAAATCTGATTCAAGCTCAAAAGAAATGATGTTACTCACACCATTCGGTGGCTTTTTTGCTCCCATATGGTTGTCTTGAGGTAGGAGGCAGGTCAATAAAATTCAGGCAGGAATTGCACTGAGATTTCAGACAGTCCCTGCAGACATGGCTTGGTAATTTCGTCTCCCAATTTTAAAGTTTGCCCTTTAAGTTTAAGAGAAAGAAAGAGCAGCAAGAAGTTCACCCTGAAAATGTAATCAGTATCAATAAGAAAAGAAATTCATATAATATGTTAAATTTAACTTAAATCAATTTAGGGAATTGGAAATCTAATGAAGTTAATACATTAAGGATCTGGACTAATACAGGACTCCAATGGTTCTGTAATTCTTAAGTCTGTTTTCAAACAATAATTATTTAATTACATTTTGTATTTTTTTTTGAACTCCAACTATATGACAATCGATATAGTTGAGAAAAGTAGCAAAATATTTTGTCCACCTTAAATGGCATTATTTTTTGTTCTTAATGATAGGTGTTGTCAGCTGTTAGTTTTGTGAAGAAGAAGCATCTTGTTTTGTTTCAATTGCATGTGTAGTTTGTATAGAATGATTGTATAATCGATGTAGATTACAGAATTGATGCTTATGCATCATTAATGTCATAACCTTTCCTTTGCCGCTGCTTTAACTGTAACACTATAAGACAAACATGCCTCTTCTTTTCTTTCTGTTGTGCTGCATGTCCTTAAAACTGAAAAGAAATGCCATATTTAGCTTAATATATATTAAAAAATAATGAAGAAGATAATTATCAAGGCTGCATTGCAATTTCACGGAATGGCTGTCAGTTTTGAACTGCCCAATCCACACTGTTTTAGTTCATGTCAGGGTAAAAAATTCTGTGATTGAAATACAGTCATTTAATTAATTCCTCTCTATTGTGGCTTTAAGTGCTATACTTTGATATGGGCTCAGGGATGCGAAATGCAAGTTTGGAAAAATAGAAGACTATGAAAGCTGGTCATTCATTTTGGTTTTATCTGGATAATAATCTCTTGGCCCTGAGTGGCATTTGAAATGCTACAGATTTCAAAATATCCAACTAATAGTTAGATGTCAACAATGGCAATATTGACAGAATGATTTTGCATTTGCTGGCTCTTAACTGCAAAAGCTATTTGGTTTCAGTTCAGTTCAGTCGCTGAGTCATGTCCGACTCTTTGCCACCCTGTGGATTGCAGCACGCCAGGCCTCCCTGTCCATCACCAACTCCCGGAGTTTACTCAAACCCATGCCCATTGAGTTGGTGATGCCATCCAGCCATTTCATCCTCTGGCGTCCCCTTCTCCTCCTGCTCCCAATCCCTCCCAGCATCAGGGTCTTTTCCAATGAGTCAGCTCCTCGCATCAGGTGGCCAAAGTACTGGAGTTTCAGCTTCAGCATCAGGCCTTCCAATGAACACCCAGGACTGATCTCCTTTAGGATGGACTGGTTGGATCTCCTTGCAGTCCAAGGGACTCTCAAGAGTCTTCTCTAACACCACACTTCAAAAGCATCAATTCTTTGACACTCAGCTTTCTTTATAGTCCAACTCTCACATCCATACATGACCACTTGAAAAACCATAGCCCTGACTAGATGGACTTTTGTTGGCAAAGTAATGTCTCTGCTTTTTAATATGCTGTCTAGGTTGGTCATAACTTTTCTTCTAAGGAGCAAGCATCTTTTAATTTTATGGTTGCAGTCACCATCTGCAGTGATTTTGGAGCCCCCAAAAATAAACTCAGCCACTGTTTCCACTGTTTCCCCATCTATTTGCCATGAAGTGATGGGACCAGATGCCACGATCTTAGTTTTCTGAATGTTGTTTTTTAAGCCAACTTTTTCACTCTCCTCTTTCACTTTCATCAAGAGGCTTTTTAGTTCCTCTTCACTTTCTGCCATAAGGGTGGTGTCATCTGCAAATCTGAGATTCTTGATATTTTTCCTGCAATCTTGATTCCAGCTTGTGTTTCATCCATTCTAGCATTCCTCATGATGTACTCTGCATATAAGTTAAATAAGCAGGGGGGTAATATACAGCCTTGATGTACTCTTTTTCCGATTTGGAACCAGTCTGTTGTTCCATGTCTAGTTCTAACTGTTGCTCCTTGACCTGCATACAGATTTATCTGGAGACTGCTCAGATGGTCTGGTATTTTCATCTCTTTCAGAATTTTCCACAGTTTATTGTGATCCACACAGTCAAAGGCTTTGATCAATAAAGCATAAATAGATATTTTTCTGGAACTCTCTTGCTTTTTTGATGATCCAATGGATGTCGGCAATTTGACCTCTGGTTCCTCTGCCTTTTCTAAATCAAGTTTGAACATCTGGAAATTCAAGGTTCATGTACTGTTGAAGCCTGGCTTGGAGGACTTTGGGCACTATTTTGCTAACATGCAAAATGAGTGCAATTGTGCAGTAGTTTGAGCGATCTTTGGCATTGCCTTTCTTTGGAATTGGGATGAAAACTGAGCTTTTTCAGTCCTATGGCCACTGTTGTTTTCCAAATTTGTCAGGATATTGAGTACAGCACTTTCACAGCATCATCTTTTAGGATTTGAAATGACTCAACTGGAATTCCATCACCTCCACTAGCTTTGTTTATAGTGAGGCTTCCTAAGGCCCACTTGACTTTGCATTCCAGGGTGTCTGGCTCTAGGTGAGTGATCACACTATCATGATTAATGGCGTTCATTTCAATGTGTGATAAATGCTGATGAGTAGCCACGTGGCCATGAGAATGCTGCTTTCCCACTTTAGAGAGAGAATTTCTCACTACCAAAGCTTAGCATGGCTGCCAAGGTGGCTCAGTGGGTACAGAATCCAACTGCAATGCAGGAGACTCAGACGCGCATTCAATCCCTGGGTTGGGAACATCCCCCAGAGGAAGGCATGGCAATCCTTTCCAGGGTTCCTGCCTGGAGAACCCCACGGACAGAGGAGCCTGGTGGGCTACCGTTCGTAAGGTCACAAAGAGGCAGACATGACTGAAACGACAGCATACACACGTGTACGGCTTAGTACACGTGAAACACAAGAGAGCCATTTTTCTCTGATCTGTCAACGTAACCACACACTGCAAGAGTTGACTTTTGGAAATATTAATCAAAAGTGAATATGCTACTAGATTTATGGAACACTCTGATGATGTTTAAAATAATTGTCAATGCAAAGTCCTCTGACCTCTATTATCATGAAGTGTTCTTATAGCTGAGGATTTTTAACTCTTTAAATAGGAATCTTGTGTTATGGTCGCGAATTCTCGATCGGATAGTTATCTGATAAGAATACAGATGTAAATGGTTCAATAGAAAAAGGGATCAAGAATCCACATAAAGGAAATTCAGAAACTAACTGAAGATAATTGAAATTTATAAGAGTAATAAAAAGACTGAGTGCCAAAGAATTGATTCTTTTGAATGTCATGCTAAAGAAGACTGTTGAGAGTCCCTTGGAGGGCAAGGAGATCAAACCAGTTGGTCCTAAAGGAAATCAACCCTGAATATTCATTGGAAGGATTGAGGCTGAAGCTGAAGCTCTAATATTTTGGTCACCTGATGGGAAGAGCCAACTCATTGAAAAAGACCCTGATGCTGGGAAAGATTGAGGGCAAAAAAGAAGAGGGTGGCAGAGGATGAAATGGTTAGATAGCATCACTGACTCAATGGACTTGAATTTGAGCAAACTCCGGGAGA
Source organism: Odocoileus virginianus (assembly GCF_023699985.2). NCBI lineage: Eukaryota > Metazoa > Chordata > Mammalia > Artiodactyla > Cervidae > Odocoileus > Odocoileus virginianus. Next base: position 58,905,195 of record NC_069677.1, on the reverse strand, counting down.
TAGTGAAGGGCAGGGAAACCTGGCATGCTGCAGTCCTTAGGGTCGCAAAGAGTTGGACACAATTTAGCGACTGAGTAACATCAACAATGAGAGTAATACTGAGTGTGGATTAGTCATGTAATCCCTTTTCATCATTTTACTGGAACTAGCTAAGTGAGGTAAGTTCAGCTTGCCTTCTCTTTGTGTATCTTAATGGGAAAGAATCTATTTTCCTCTGCCCTTCCAGGTTTTTCTGGCTTGTTGAAGAATTAAGTTGATGTGAGACATTAGCAGGAGGAAATCAAACAAATTCCAATAACATGCATACATAGGAGAGACCCAGGAAAACTGAGAAACTCATCAAAATGGATCAAATCTTCATTTTCAGTATCATCTTCAGCTGAAGATGATGAGGATGGCAGGGGTAGTGGTTCAGAACTTCACAGGAGAGGAAAAAGCAGATGTTTGGTAAATAACTATTTGCTAGGGCCCTACAGAGACAGGTTCTAACTGACTTTTCCAGATTTCTCCCTGCCTGCAGACCTAGTTCATCCGTTAGCCATCTATGGTGATAGCTCCCTTCCTGATACAGGTCTCTGCCTATATTCCTTAGGCGATTCCAGGGGAAGGTCAAAGTTTCTTCCTGAGTCTTTTGGGCTTTGATTGATTTCAGCTCAAAATAATCCACATGCCAAAGGGACATTTCGGTGTGGAAAGTACCGCTCTCCTAAAATCCTATTTCTGTAAATTACTATTAAAATGACTTTTCATTTCCTAACAAAGTTTATCACAGAGGTGTTTGTAATTTATCTCTTGATTAGCTTAAGTATTAGATGGGAACTGTCTTGAAGGCAGAATTCATGTTGCAGTTATCTCTTTATCTTCACCAAGGAGTGCAGCCCTCTGTGGTTGTGTTTGTATTGTTTTTTTGGTCACCGAGTCCATGGGACACCATGGACTGTAGCTCACCAGGCTCGTTGTCCACGAGATTTCCCAGGCAAGAAAGGGGAGTGGGTTCTCGTTTCCTTCTTCAGGGGATCCCTCTGATCCAGGGATGAAACACAGTCTCCTCATTGCAGACTGATTCTTTACCAATGAGCCACCTTTTGGTAGCTGCCAAATAACATTTTCTTGTACAAAAGAGAGGAAAAAAAATAGTGGAATTAACTTTCATTAATAGTTTCTCATTTTTAGCAAATAGTATGTATCACAGCATGTTTAGCTGTTTTCCACTCTTCAACTGTCTCTATTGCTATAATTTTCCAAGTATTTTTACTTCATAGCCATTTTAGGTTTTCCATAAAAAAATTTTAAAATCTACCTCTTTTTTTCCTAAGTGCCTCATGTTCTCACTATTATCTTCTTTAAAAACCTTAACTAGTTCAGCTTTTTTTTTTTTTTAATCACTTGAAATCTTTCCAAACCTCAGCTCTAACTGAAAATTAGCTAAACAATATTTGAGGATAGGTTAATTTCAATTTTGTGATGTCTTTGTCCTGAAGTTTTCAGGTCATACCATTTGGAGGTTTGCTGACTACTAGTATCCTTTGAAAGGGAATGAACTCTTTGAAACAGATACAATCCTTGATATTTCAGCTGGTCAATGTGGCCAAGGAATATATTCTATTTTTCAACAGTCAGTGAAAGAAAATACAAGGCAAGAGGACACCAAATGTTTCAAGTGTTTAAATGTTGGTGTTTCTGCTTAGTTATGGTGACACATTAGGTCATTGGCGGGTAAATTCAGGATAATAAGAGGGGTCCACAAGAAGGAGCGGGGGAAAAGGAAGAAGGAACTAGAAAACATCCAGGCCCCGTACAGCAAAAAGCTTTAAGAAAATCATGGAGGAAACAACAGAATGATTTGATATCCCCAGTAAACTGATTACTATAAACTATGGAAAACTAAATATGACTTTAAGACTTTTCATGAAAATGTTGCTATTACAGACAGCATCACAGGTTGAATATGATATTGGCTTTGGCTTGACAAAAAAATCTGTATTTGGAAAAGGAGCAGCTTTTCCTCCCATTCTACATCCTATTTGTAAATATGAGCAACTGATGTAACATTTTCTTGCTTGTAGGGTTAAGTGTATCTGTGGTATTTGAAGGCAAAGAGTTTGAGAATTACTCAACCATTATCACTGAACACTTCTTAGAGTTTTAAAATGTAAAATGATTTATTTTTCCTTAAATATGCTCACTTTCAAAAACTTAAAATTCTCCAGCATCAAATAGAACAATCATGAATATTTTTGCCTGATGTCCCACTCCATGTGACATTTTTTTCCTGCATAATCCTGTATAGGTATAATTTCAAATCATACTTGAGTTTTAAGCAGACCTAGTTCTTCTTTAGAATAAAGTTGTAAAGGAGATTAAATTGCAGCAGGCATGGTGAAACCAGAGTATCAAAAATGTTGAAGGAAGAGAATAAGATTTTATCATCAGTTACATTTGAAAATCTGAGAATAACCTGAGATATGCAGTAGGAATTTTTTGAGACTTGAATTGGTCGTAAAATTGACCCAGTTTTCTCAGAATCTTTTTTGACACAGGATTCACTAGTTCTTTCAACAAAAATCTATTGAATGAACATTATTGAACACTTGCTGGAACAGACACTGGAAATAAAATGATAAATTAAAACAGACATGGCACCCAGTCTCAGGGAATTAACAACCTAGTTGGAGAGAAAGACATCACATTACTACAATTGTGTAATTATATATTGCATTCAAAGTAAAGAAATATGATTCCATAAAGCATGTAAGAAAGGATTCTACGTTATACAGTGTTACTTGAAAACTAGATTCACCTCTTGGTCTCTTGAGACAAAAGGCACAACTCAGTCAAAGAACTGGAGAAGGAAAGATTTATGACTTGCATCAAGTAAGGAGAATACCAAGAATCTTTCCTGAATCAATGTCACCCAAAACAGCAAAATTGGGGAAGTTTTAAGCTAAAAGGGCACATACATATTTGTAAAGAGGCTTAGGTCATCAACACATCCATCCCCAGGGTATCTGCCCAATCTAGGGGTCAAACCCATGTCTCCTGGTTGGCAGGCAGATTTCTTACCACTAAGCCACCTCGATTTCCCTTAGGTTCCCATTGACCTGGTAGTTGAGCCCTTCAGGCTAATCTTTATCATTGAAACAGAACCAGGGCTCTTTAAAACTAATATATTATCTTTACCATTGTTACTCCTCTTGCCTGATAATTGCCCTTTGCTTCTGCATTCTTTTGTCCCCTTAAGATGATTAATTACAGAGGCCCATTCAAGGACAAACGTTGTGGCCAGACTTAGATCACATAACGGCTTAGGTCCAAACGGCTTCACTTATGTTAAGAAAGCCAGGCCTGGTTCTCTTACTCTGGGGACCCTCTAACCTTTTTGGTAACAGTAGAAAGGCCTCCTGAGGAAGCAGTATTTAAGCCAAATGAAGGAGACAGAAGTAAATGGTGAATAGATAAAGAGGGCACAGAACCCGTATGCGCAAATGGCTTCTAGGAGGAGAATGAAAGTTGGATGGGTTTGGGAACTTGTCTTATAAATATATGTGGCACCACAAATCAAATGAGCAAAGAGAGCATTGTTTAATTTAGGGTCAACATGCAAATTATAGCCTATACTACAAATCTAGCCCCTATGCCTGATTTTGCAAAAAATGTTTTTATTGGAACTCAGCTACTCCCTTTTATTTATATATTATTTATGACTGCTTTGGTGCTACCACATTAGAGTTGAGGACCATTTTGTCTCAAAAATCGAGATATTTACTTTCTGGCACTTTGCAAAAAATTGCTGACTCCTGGTTTAATAGACAGTGTTAAAGAAGCTAATTTTATACACCTGATGTACAAAGGTGACTTGCAGGTGTCAATGGTACCTTAAAAATCTAACAGGAGAAAAAAAATGCAGTAAACTTTTGTGTCTTAGGCACGAAGAAGGATTCCTTAGCAGCCTTATAAATGACAACCAAAAGCAAATTGGATGTTTTTGACTCTACCAAACTGAAATTTCTACTCAAAAAAGTACCCTCTGGGGTTCCTTGGTGGTCCAGTGTTAGGACTTGCCACTTTCACTGCCATGGACCTGGGTTCAACCCCTGGTCAGGAAACTAAGATCCCACAAGCCATGTGGCACTCTCCCCTCCAAAAGTGCCCAAAGTATTCCTCAGAGAAGTTATCAGATGTATGATTCACTGGAAAAGATGCTATACAACCAATAAGAGACTCATGTAGAAATACACAGGAAACTCCCTCAAGGAAAACACCGATATCTGATACAAAAATGAGCAAAAGATACGAATTAGCCATTCACACAAAAAAAGAAATCTGTATGGGTTAGAAGTCTGTGAAGATATGCTCAAACTCAGTAAAAAGAGAAACAGTGAAAGTAAAAACCCCTATTGCAAACATTGGAAAATAGTAAAATACCAAGTGTTTGCAAGGATGTGGGGAGTCAGGGATGTGTATAGAGTGCTATAGAGTGTGGTAGCTATTCCCAAAAGGAGTGTATTTACTGAAATTGTAACCCAACCAGCATGTTCTACAGGCCTGCAGCACCACTTGGAGCATATATCCCAGAAGAATGATGGCATTTGTCGGTGAAGGAAGAAGCTCAAGGATGCTCACTACAGCGTTGCTTATAGTACTGAGGAGCTGGGGGCACCAATGTCTATCACTCTGTCACTAGAGGAATACAGAAGGAAAGAGAAGGCGTATGTATCAAAATGCCATACAATAGTAAAAACATAGTGTTGAATGAAAAGTTAAGTCTATAAATATATATATTATATATATATAAATTATATAAATAATTCTATAATTAATATATTATATATTTATATATAAATTTATATATTAATAAAATTATATAAATATATTATATATATATATTTATATATATATATAAAAATATATATATATATATGTAACTCCCTGGAGGAGGGCATAGCAACCCACCCCAGCATTCTTTCCTGGAGAATCCCATGGACAGAAGAGCCTGGTGGGCTATGGTCCATAGGGTTGCAGAGTCGGACACAACCGCAGCACCTTAGCACACATGTGCATGTATATATATCTTTGTTGTTGTTTAGTCACCAAGTCATGGCCGATTCTTTGAGACCTCATGGACTGTAGCCCACCAGGCTCCTCTGTCCATGGGATTCTCCAGGCAAGAATCCTGGAGTGGGTTGCCATTTCCTTCTCCAGGGGATCTTCCAGACCCAGGGAAAGAACTCCCATCTCTTGCATTAACACACAGATCCTTACAGATGAGCCACCAAGAAAGCATATATATATTTTATAGATTTCCCATTTTATGATGATTCAAAACATGTTTCAAACTTATTAGAAGCAGAGAGAGAAATAAGAGACCAAGCATGAAAGGGGAAATAACATTATAAAATTGTGAGGCTTCCCAAAAAATGATGGCAGAATGTTATGAGCTTCCCACACCAGAGGTACAGTGTCAGTTTTTGAAGAGTCACTCTGGTTACTGTGCATCATGCAGATGAATAGGAGGCAAAAGAAGATGCAGGAACAAGGCAAGATTGGGATCAGATGACGGCAATGAAAGAAGAGAGGAAATGCTGACTCCGGAATCTGTCAAATGTGGTGCATTTCCAGAGGGCACCATGTAAGGATTTAGGATTTGAGGGAGAAGAGAGAAGCTTCCGTTTGAGGTTAAATGTAGCTTCGCAGAGATACTGGTATTGTAGGACCAGTGCTGGAGAACTGCCACTTTGGGCAGGGGCTGGTGAACATAAGGAAGACAAGCGTAAAGCTCTAGTGTTGAAGAGGACCTGGATCACTAGGTCTGGGGACCACATGGACGGAAGATGAACCCACGCAGTCACTGCTAGGAAAGCAGGTCACACTCAGGATGAACCGTCACGTTCTGTCGAGCACATTACACTCCGGGTCCTCTGCCAGTGCGTTACACCAGGGGTCCCCAGCCTCCAGGATCTAACGTCTGGTGATATGAGATGGACCTGATGTAATAATAATAGGAATGACGTGCGAAATAAATGTCGTGCACTTGAATCATCCTGAAATCATCCTTCCCTCCCACCCCTCCAACCCCTGTCAGTGGAAAAGCTGCCTTCCACTTACACGAACTGGTCCTTGGTGCCAAAAAGGTTGGGGCTCCCTGCTTTACACGAGCTCATTTAATCATCACAACTACCTTCTAAGGTGGTATTATTATACTTACTGACGAAGAAGACAGATTAATTAACAGCCCAAGGAATTTTAGACATCTTTCTTCATATTTACCCTTCTAGAGCTCTTAGCAGGCTATGAAGAGCTACAGGAATACTGCTAATGCTTTTGAGTAGGTTCTGCCACATTTTAAAATAGTATGATCGTGTGTGTGTGTGTGTGTGTGTGTGTGTGTGTGTGTATGCATGGGCTGGGGTAAGGTAAAAGTAAGGTTTCTAAAGATGCTGGCTGCTGAGTCTCTATCAGGCTTACATGTGTCTCGCACTCCTTGCAAGTTCAGATGCCAGTGTATGAACAGTCATGAACACCTAAGTTTGCAAAAAAAGGCTTTTATGAACTTAAGTTTCTCTCATGTCTATTCACAGCTTGCTAGCTCATTTATTTTTGTGTTGTTATTTTTCAGTCACTAAGCGTGTCCAGTTCTTTGCAATCCCATGGACTGCAGCATGCCAGCATTTCCTGTCCCTCACAATCTCCCAGAGTTTGCTCAGATTCATGTCCATTGAGTCAGTGATGCTAATAAAGATTTCTGTCACCCTCTTCATTTGCCTTAAATCTTTCCCAGCTTAGGGTCTATTTCAACAAGTCGGCTCTTTGCATCAGGTGGCCAAAGTATTGAAGCTCCAGCTTCAGCATCAATCCTTCCAATAAATATTCAGGGTTGATTTCCATTAGGGTTGACTAGTTTGATCTTGCTGTCCAAGAGTCTTCTCCAGCACCACAATTTGAAGGCATCAATTATTTGGCACTCAGCCTTCTTTATAGTGAGAAATAAATAAGCAAAACACAGAAAGTTTTTAGGGCAGGAAAACTATTCTGTACGATACTACAAAGGAAGATACATGTTAATATACATTTGTCAAACCTTAATATACATTTGTCAAATATTCATAGAATATACAGGGCTTCCCCAATGGCACAGTGGTAAAGAGTCTGCCTGCAATGCAGGAGACTCAGATAACATGGGTTCGAAGATCCCTGGAGGAGCAAGTGACAACCCACTCCGGTATTCTTCCCTGGAAAAATACCATGGACAGGAGTCTGTAGCCCAGTCCATAGGATCACAAAGAGTCAGACATGAGTCAGTGACTGAGCACATGCAACATGCAATACCGAGAGTGAACCGTAATGTAAATGATGATGATGTGTCAATGCAGGTTCATTAGTCATAACAAGTGCATCACTCTAGTGGAAGATGTTGATAACGGGGGAGACTCTGCATGTGTCGTAGCAGGGCTATATAGAAACTTTCTCTTCTTTCTGCTCAATTTTGTTATGAATTAAAACTGTTCTCAAAAATAAAGTCTATTTAAAAACGCCCTCCCCCAAAAGACCTTTGCAAAGAGCCCATGTATCAAGAAAGATTTATATTTTTATTGTCAATCATCCTTTGAAGAATAGTTTTTAACTTTAAAAATTTTTAGTAAAGCAACTCTTCATATAGAATTATATTTTAAAAAATGCCCAAAGTACAATCAGAGCTCTTTTACTGAAAAGATGTCTGAGAGCAGAGTCCAGCTCTTTGTTTCTCCTTTGTCTTTATTCTTATTCTAAGGCGCCTTTGCGGAATCCTTGGTGCTCAGAGAAGAAAAGAAGTTCTTCTATAGATTAAGAGATAATATCAACAAACACTTTTTACTTACCTCAAAAGGAGTGTATAAGTAGCTGTATCAAATCTCACCAGTAAGAGAATTAATAGATAAGTAGAAAGAGAAAGCATGCTGGAGTGTTCTTACACTCTTGGTAAATTCTATTTCTAATCAGGTCCCTCAAATCATACAATACAAAGAGCTATCATTTGTCCATATAGCATTCAAAACATCTGAATAAAAATAAACAAACAAGTTTTAATATCCAGATATAGTTGACAAAGAGAAAATGGTAATATTGTTTTTGAACAATGGAGGCAAATGTTCATAAGCATCATAATAATATCCAAAACACTGAAAAATATAAAGAAGGGGTCACAGCAATATAAAAATGATCAATGTTTAAAATTACTTAAAGAGAAATGCACATAAAATCATAAGAAAATGTTAGAACTTACTAGTAACCAAATACATGAAAATTAAAACACTGAGATGTTTTTTCTCTTACACAGGCAAAGAGTAAAAGGATTGTTAATATGCAGAGAAATAGGCATCCTTACACACTACTTATCAGGCTGAGTGACGAACACTGTGACCGTTCATACACTACTGGCGGGGACGTTGATTTGCACAATCTGTCTGGAAGGCAGTGTGTTGACATGTGGGTGCGCGCTCAGCTGCCCAGTCATGCCCACCTCTTTGCAACCCCATGGACGGTAGCCCTCTAGCTCCTCTGTCCCTAGGATTTTCTACTGGAGCGAGTTGTCTTTCTCTTTTCAGTGGGATTTGCCTGACCCAGGGATCGCACTCATGTCTCCTACATTGGCAGGGGGCTTTTTACCACTGAGCCGCCCGAGAAGCCTCTGTTGTGTATCAGAACATATATTGTGCATTCTCTTTGTCTCAAAAGTCTTACTCCTAGGAATGTACCCAAAAGAGAGAAACAAACTTGGTGAACAAAAAGCATGCAAGAAGAGGGGTCACTGTGATTCCTCCCACTCGAATTTCACAAGAAATACCTACAAGGTCAGTTGTATATTCTTCATTCAAGTCTTGTTTTTATGTACTAGATTCAAGAAGAGAAATTGCTTCAAACTTTTAGGAACACATTTTAAATTACAAGTAGTTTGTACAAAAATTCTTGAGTTTTAAAACATTCGGTGAGGGTTTTGATACTTGTTCATAATGCCATTTTTTTCATTCTGGTGTCTGAAAGTCCCACCCCATCCCTGTGGCGATGAAAGAGAGCAAATACGCGCTATTGCCAGCGTGTAGAGAATAAGCCATTTCAATTATTTTTCCTAATATGAGATCAGACTAATGGGTGCAGTGATCATATCCATAATATTTACATCTTCTAGTGGACACACCCACCACAATGTCCTCTCTTAGTAGTTATATGACACATGAGTGTGTGATGGGAATCTATACAGAGCATCCATGTATCAAACTATTTGCTTTAGTTTGTCTTAAGTCAAGACATCTGCCTTATCCTTTTCAGCTTAGCTCACAGATATTGGACACAGTATTTCCAAGGGTTGGTTATCTTGAATTCCAAATTCTAGGAAGTCATCTCATCTCATCTCATTCTCATTTGGTGTTTAGTGAAAAAATTTTCTTAGTTTCCAGTTTCTCTACCTTTGCAACTGGGGAAACACCACCAGCGTGACTCACTGGGGTGTGGTGACAGTTATTTTTTCTTAATTAGTCAAAATGTGCAATGTGCTAATTACTTGATTCACAAGGAAGAAAAATCATTATATAAAAATCACGTTCGAGTGGTTTTAGCATATTAGGGTATACATTTTTATTTAAATGCAGAGAGCATCTGAATGTTAAATAAGCCACAAAATATGTTCTTGGTGAAACTAATTAACACTACAACCATGAGCACAATTCCCTTATGGGTTAATTTCTCAATGAAACTCAAAGATACTTTTTGACCTACTATAATGCTCCTTCTGCCAAGGTTAAGAGAAAGATATCACCATAATTGGAGCATATGAGTCTATATTAACCTGATTTAGTTTGGGGAATCAAAGATTTGCACAAGGAAGGAATTCATAATAATTAGGGTGTAAAGCATGCAAGCATAGGGTCTTAAACACAGCATGAATTAATTATTCAGTGTTGTTCAGTCCATTTGGACTTATAAATTACAAAAGGGCACAGAGAGAAGATTGTAACCCTCATTCCCTTTCCAATCTAATAGCCTAAGATTTCTTAAGCCTCGGTCCTTGCAGAACATGGGCAAGCATATTTAAAATTGTGAAATAATAATATACAAAGAAAAAATAGGTAGATACATCAAACATAGGTGGGGGCAAAGAAAAACCATGCACCCTTTTTAGGTAATCCTAGGTATCAAGAATGCTTGAATTTCACATATCACTATATTAGTTTTCACTTTTTTGGTAATCTGTATTATAATTAATGCTGCTTGACTAATGAGTTCATTGAAAAAAATTGGTATAGTCCTTCCTTGGTGATGCAAGTCTCAGAAAATTGATGATTTCATGATTTCTATGTATAATTTGTATTATGAAAAAACCCCACAAACTAACAAAAATAAACTTGGAGAATGTGGTAGACTGAATAATGGCCCCCATAAAATATCCACAACCTGTGAATATTTTACCTGATATGGCAGAAGGGAACTTCACAGATGTGATTAATTAAGAATCTTAAAGTGGAGAGATTATCCTAGAATATCCAGATGGCCCATTATAATCCCCAAGAGTTCTTATGAGAGTCAAAAGGGTCAAATTCAGAGACGAGAACATGAAATGATGGAAACAGATGTGGAAAAGGTGATGAGAGATGGGACAAGGATGGAAAGAATGTGAGCAGCCTCTAGAACCTGGAAAAGGCAAAGAATTGATCGTTCTCTGGAGTCTCCAGGAAAAAGCACAGCTCTGACAACACTTTTAATTTTAACCCAGAATGACTGATTTTGGCTTATGATCTGCAGAAGTGTGTGATGATCAATTTGTGTTCATTTAAACCACTATATTGGTAGGGATTTGCCGGAGCATCAATGGGAAACTAATGTTAAAAACTATAAGAAGTCCACAAGACACAATGCATCCCCTGCGACCTGACTGTATTAGTGTATAATGTATGACAGCACTCCCCCAACCCCCAGCCTCCACAAAGTAATCAATGTGAATATTAGAACTAGAAGAAGATTTGAGAATTTCTTAAGGGTCCATGTCTTTGTTATTAGAGAAATATTGAAACTATACACATCATTTCCCCCCTACAGTTAGCATTAATTTAATTCAAATCAAGAAAAAGATATGGAGAACTTTTTTAGAGCAAATGTGGTCTATTGAATTATAGTTGAGGATAAAACCATAAAAAACATGTTTTTCTCTCTTTAGGCTGCTTTTAGTTTAGAAGAGATAAATGCAAAATCCATGTAGACTAGGAAATGACATGTGAGATTTGTATTTAAATAAAATGCTGAGAGTTTACAGATTACAGGGTCCAATTTTACAGAAAAAAGACAGCATTAGGTATTGCAAGATGTGGTGATGCAGTAAGAAAGAAGCAAGTAAAAAGAGTAAAGATGGTGAAAACCAGATTAGAAGTGGCTGAAAACTGAGGTGTGAGGAAGTGTTGACAGTGTAAAAGCACTATTGTTTCAATCAGTTTTGTTAAACCTTTACAAAATTCTTTACTGTGGATTCTACTCAGCCTATGAACTTGCTGGACCCTCTCCCAATTTTTAAACCCCACTCTCTTCTCCCCCAGCACTTCAGGTATGATCTTGTGTTTCCATTCCAACTGTAGGCAGCCTTTTTGAGAGACTAGAAAACGGTGCCACCAATTTCTTATTTTTCATTTTCTCTGAAATCCATAGCAAATCTGGTTTTCAACCCAATCATACCTTATAACTGTCCTAGCCAAAAGTCGCTCCACATTTAGTGGATAGATTTACGTCCTCGACGTATTGGAGTTACCCAAGTCTTGATTTCTCTCTCCCCTTCTCCTCCCTCTGGCTTTTCCAGGTCTCTCCTACTTTCTTTGTTTCATTCTTTGGCTCATTATTTTGCCCTTATTTCCTGCTCACCCAACTTACTTTTTTCAGTCACTCAGTCGTGTCTGACTCTTTGTGACACTGTGCCCTGTAGCCTGAAAGGCTCCTCCGTTCATGGGCTTTTCCAGACAAGAATCCTGGAGTGGGTGGCCATTTGCTCCTCCAGGGGATCTTCCCGACCCAGGGACTGAACTCACTTTTCCTGTGTCTCCTGCAACGGACTGCGGCATCTTCACCAGCCGGGGAGCCACTTCCTCTGGATAATCTCGAAGCCACGTGTGCAGATCCTGTCGGGGCAGGGCCCCAGCTCCCCCAGCTCCATGCCTTGTGGGTACTGTAATTCATTCTTTGGCGTCTCTGTGATTTGCTCTTAATGGTTGTCATTTCCGCCCTTCTTCAAAGGACTTCCTGGAGGCTGTTGGAAACACTCTGCCCTTTGCAGAGATCTGAAAGTACCTGATGGTATATATGCCCTTGATGGAAGCCTATAACTAAGGCTGACGCAGAAATAAGACAATCTGGCTTCCTTGTCTTTATGTGAAACAAATGCTGAAGTATTGTTTAAGCTTCAAAACTTAAGGGAGAAAACTCAGTACTTTGCCTAAAATTGAGCTCTTCTTCTGTGCCTTCCCCTTCCATCCTCTCTCACTGTTTCTCTCTCTGTCGTGCTGATTTTATTTTTTCCTAGAACTTTTTCAATAAATCACTTGCTCATGAATCTTATCTGCTTCTGGGGGAAATTTCCTAAGACATTCCACATACTATTGATTGTACATCCTATATTATGCTAACCCCTAGTAAGTATATTTTGTTCTAATCTCTTCACTGAAGAAAGCTTCCTACTTGGGATCCTCAAATCAAGGAGATGTCTTCACTTGTTTGTCCAAAGTGGACAATTCAGACTTAGCTTAGCACAATCTATATTCCTATCACTTTCTTCCTTATTGTCAACATTATTCTTATTCCTGCATTTACTATTTATCTTTGCTAACAGGGAACACAATAATATGAATTGGCAATGAATATTTGTAAAAAGGAAATTCAATAGCAGAAACATAAAATGAAGCATAATTAAGACTAAAAAAAAAACCACACCAAAGACTTTTATTCATTTCCAGAAAGGTAGCTCTAAGCCTTAGGCAGCTAGAAGTTAAACAACTGAATACTCATAAGTAAAAATTAACCAGTTTCTTAGAATAAATCCACTTATATTTGAACTAGTTAAAAAGAAATTTCTTGGCTATCCCCTTTAAGAGAACATGAGATTTCCCCAAAACATAGGAATTTTCAAAATTTCAAAAGGATTATGCTGAGATTTGACATATCAAGGTTAAATGTATTAAAAAGAGACTAATAAGGGACTGAGCTACATGAAATTTATTCTATTATTTTGTAAACTTAATGTTCCAGGCACTTGGAATATAGCAGTAAACAGACAAAAAAGATATTTAATTTTATGGAGCTTCTACCTGTTTAAAAAAAAAAAAAGAAAACAGGCTTCAAGTGGAGTCACTTTGCTAAGCCCACATCACTAAACCAATATTTAATACCTATCTTAATTGCAGTTTCAGCCTCCCCCAGGAATGTAATCTTAATGAGTCAGGGGGGAATTTCTTGTTCAGAACTAGTGAGGTAATCCATTAGATAGACCCTTGCCATTCTCCAAAGGAAGGTGACTTTATCTGACATAATTCACTCCTTGGTAATAATTTCCATATCGTGTCTCCTCCTGCACATAAAAGTCTTCCATTTTATACAGCTCTTTGGAGCTTCTTTATTGCTAGATGGAATGCTGCCACGCTCATGAATCATTAACTAGAGACAATTAGATCTTTATATTTATTCAGTCAAAACTTTTCAGCATATCTTAATGGGAGAAGATAGACAATAATCATGACAAATAAATAAGTAGTGTAGTTTAGTGTAAGGAAAGTAAAAGTGAAAGTGAAGTCGCTCAGTTGTGTCCTACTCTTTGTGACCCCATGGACTGTAGCCTACCAGGATTCTCCGTCCATGGGATTTTCCAGGCAAGAATACTGGAGTGGGTTGCCATCTCCTTCTCCAGGAGATCTTCCCAACCCAGGGATTGAACCTGGGTCTCCCGCATTGTAGGCAGATGCTTTACCGAGCGAAGGAGATGAGTACAGTATAGAAACATAAGAGTAAGTAAAGAAATCAAGAGTGTGTGTTTGGGGTGAGGCTATGATGTCAGATCCATTGAGAAGCTGGCACTCGGGAAACTTGGAATGTAGTGAAGAATAAGCTACATGGGTATATGGGGAAAGATCATTCCAGGCAGAGAGAACAGCCAGAACAAAGGCTATTTCTAGAAGATTTTAAAAGATCTATCAGGCCAGAATAGCTGAATCAAGGTAAGTATGGAGGATGGTTGTAGCATGCAAGGTGAGGTAGGTCCTTGAAGACCATTGCAAAGACATTGGCTTTTACTCTTAGGAAAATGCAGAGCTATTGCAGGGAGATCAGTATCACATTGTGCTGGAAATAGAAGGTGGTCAATAAGCATAAGAAGCAAAGAGACCAGTTGGGAGACAACTGCAATAACACAGAGGAGAGAGAATGGCTCAGCGGAGCTTGGCAGGAGAAGGGGTGGCATGAAAGGGTTGGATTCCAGTTGCAGTTTCAAGTTAGACTCGATTGGATTTCACCAGAGGTTGGATGCGGGATGTGACAGAAGACTAAACAGACTTTAAGTTGTTGGCCTGAATGAATCAAAAGATTGAGTTGCCATCAATTAATGTGGGAATCACGGGGTCACAAAGAGTCGGACACAGTTGAGCAACTGAACTGAACTGAACGGAATGTGGAAATGCTGGAACAAGTTGAGGCAGACCCGGTTTGAAATGCCTGTCAGACAGCTGCATGGAGATGTCAAGGAGGCAATGTACATGTGAGTCTGGAGATTGGCACTAGGGAGGATGTCTAAAGGAGAGAAAGCAACCAAGGGTTGAGATCTGAGGTCTAGAGGAGAGGTATACTAGCCAAGGAGACTGACAGGAAGCAACCAGAGAAGCCGAGAAGGAGGAAGAAAACAAACCAACCAACAAAACAACAAAAAATCCAAAGCACATCTGGGAAGCCAAGTAGAGCAGGCATGTCAGAGGAGAGTGTGAGCCACCGAGTCAGAAGCTGCTTACAGGTCAAGTGAGATGATGGTAAAATGTTTACCATTGGATTTAGGAGCATGAATCATTGATGACTTGGAAGAGATCATTTTTGGTAAATCGATAGAGGTGAAAATCCTGATTGAAGTGAGTTTGAGAGAAGCTGGTGAGAGAAGAAACAGGAAACATTATATCTTTCATAAGTAGATAATTATCTTACAAAGGACTAGTCCCAATTCTTCCCTCCTGTCCTTTGCGACATTTCTATCTTTCATTTCAATGATATAACAGTATATGTTGTAATCACTTCTTGTGTTATTACTACTATTACTTTTAAAAGTTATCCTTTAGGTCAATTAAAAGGAAGAAATAGAAAATATTTTATTTTACCTTCATTTATTCCGCCTCAGACACTCTTTCTTTCTCATGTAGATCCAAGTTTCTGACCTATTTCATTTTTCTTTTGTCCAAAGAACTTATTTTAACATGCTTTGCAGGGAAAGTCAGCTGGCAATGAATTCCTTTAGTTTTTATTTGTCTGAGAAAGGTTTTATCACTGCTCTTTTGAAGAGTAATTTCACTGGGTAAAGAATTCCATGTTGTTTTTCTGTTTCTCTCAATATTTAATTACTTTTTGTTTGCATTCTATCTGATGAGAAGTCATTTTCCTCTATAAGTAAGGTTTGTTTCATTTTGTTTTGTTTGTTTTTGCTCTAGTTTCTTTCTGGAATTTTCCGTTTGTCTTTGGTTTTCTTAAAATTGAGCACAGTAAGCCAAGATGTGGTTCTGATTTATTTGTTTTAGTATTTATCAGGGTGATGGTGGTTGGTGGTCTAGTTGCTAAGTCGTGTCTGACGATTGTGACCCCATGGACTGTAGCCTGCCAGGCGCCTCTGCTCAGGGAATTTCCCAGACAAGAATACTGGAGTGAATTCCCATTTCCTTCTCCAGGGAATCTTCCCAACCTAGGGATTGAACCTGGGCCTCGTGCATTTGTAAGCAGATTCTTTACTGAATGAGCCGCCAGGGAAGCAAGCATTTATCATGCTTGTAATTTGAGATTCTTGGATCTGCAGTTTGGTATCTGTTCTTGACTGTTATTTCAATAATATTTTTTCTTTTTGTTCTGTCTTCTTTCATGTATTGTGATTATACGTATGGTACACCTTTTGAAATTGTCCCACATTTCTTAAGAGTCTGACCAGTTGTTTTTGTTTTTACTTTTTTTTTCCTCTTTGCATGTCAGTTAGGAGACTTTTTATTGCCTTTTCTTCAGGCTCACTGATTCTTTCTATGGCTATGTCAAGTATACTGATGTGCTTACCAAATGTATTCTTCATTTCTGTTATAGTATTTTTTCTTTTTTTCTTAGCATTTTATTTTGATTCTTTTTTAGTGTTTCCATCTCTCTGCTTATATCATCCATATGTGTTTGCACATGTCCACTTGTTCCACTTGATGCTTTAACATATTAAAAAGAGTTATTTTAAATTTTCTAACTGATAATTCCAGATATATAGGTCATATCTGAGTCTGGTTCTGACGATTGCTTTGTCTCTTCAGACTGCATTTTTTTCTTGCTTCATGGCATGCCTTGTGAATTCTTTCATTTAAAAAAAAAATTGTATTTAGTAATAGAAATTAAGGGAATTAACCTTTAGTGTAGGAATTTGTGTTAATCTGGCTCTGACTTGGTTTTGTTTCCTATTTGCTGTAGAACAGGGTTTAAATTCCTCTCGTGACCTTGCTTCCACCTGCATCCAAACCCCCATCCACAATCTGTCTTCATTGTTTAGTTTTCCTGAGTACTTCTCCTCAGTGAGAGTGTGTGTTTAGTAGCTCTTTCGGCTGTTATCTAATGTTTGTATATTAGAGCCATTTGCTGTGATGTTAAAGTGTGTGTGTGGCAGCGGTGGGTGGGGGTGTTATACTCTGCAGACTCAGTCTTTTAGTGGCTTTGTGAGTTGGACTGAAATCTTTACAATTGTTTATCCCATGCTATGGATTTTTTTTTTTTTTTTTTTTGGTCATCCTTCCCCCGAATCCTTTTCCTTGCTGTAGAGTACTAAATTTATTTTCTTAAAGATCTAACCCATATTTTTAATTTTTTTTTTCTTCCATTAGGTGAGCCAGAAGGCTATAAGAGACAGGACTGGAAGGAATGCCTTTCTTCTAACTAGGATAAGGCTTTGAAAAAAATATCTTCCCTTAGACAGGCTTTTGCTATGAAGAAAGCTCTGGGTGCATTTTGCAATGATTATATGTCTTCTCTTCTGGCCAGAGCCACAAGGGAATCTTTCCCAGGTCTTCCCAGCTAGAACCTGGTGGAATCCCTGGAGGTAAAAGCCAAGAAACAGTAGGAGTTCCTCTAGACTGCAGCCCTCAGGAGCTTCTCACTAGCATGCTGGTTCAGACTCAGCCGCTAACTACTTGCAAAATTGTAAGTATTCCCACCTGTTTGTGGCGTCTGCAGCTTCCGCTTCCAGGTAAGCAGAACTCAGCCATGTCTTTTTGGGTTAATTTCTCTCCAAAGTATGAAGTGGTGATTTGCCCTGCAATCTCGATTCTCTGGTGGGTCCAAGTTTTTATCAAAAGCCAGTTACCACACACTTACACTCATCTCACATGCAAACAAAGTAATGCTCAAAATTCTCCAAGCCAGGCGTCAACAGCATGTGAACCGTGAACTTCCAGATGTTCAAGCTGGATTTAGAAAAGGCAAAGTAACCAGAGATCAAATTACCAACATCTGTTGGGTCATCAAAAAAGAAAGAGAGTTCCATAAAAACATCTAATTCTGCTTTATTGACTACTCCAAAGCCTTTGACTGTGTGGATCATAGCAAACTGTGGAAAGTTCCTCAAGAGTTGGGAATACCAGACCACCTGACCTGCCTCTTGAGAAATCTGTATGCAGGTCAGGAAGCAACAGTTAGAACTGGACATGGAAGAACAGACTAGTTCTAAATTGGGAAACGAGTATCTTAAGGCTGTATATTGTCACCCTGCTTATTTAACTTATATGCAGAGTACATCATGAGAAACGCTGGGCTGGAAGAAAAACAAGCTGGAATCAAGATTGCCGGGAGCAATATCAATAACCTCAGATATGCAGATGACACCACCCTCACGGCAGAAAGCAAAGAACTAAAGAGCCTCTTGATGAAAGTGAAAGAGGAGAGTGAAAAAGTTGGCTTAAAACTCAACATTCAGAAAACTAAGATCATGGCATCTGGTCCCATCACTTCATGGCAAATAGATGGGGAAACAGTGGAAACAGTGACAGATGTTAGTTTTTTGGGCTCCAACTGTAGATGGTGACTGCAACCATGAAATTAAAAGATGCTTGCTCCTTGGAAGAAAAGCTATGATCAACCTAGACAGCATATTAAAAAGCAGAAACATTGCTGACAAAGGTCCATCTAGTCAAAGCTATGGTTTTTCCAGTAGTCATGTATGGAGATGAGAGTTGGACTATAAAGAAAGCTGAGCGCCGAAGAATTGATGCTTTTGAACTGTGGTGTTGGAGAAGACTCTTGAGAGTCCCTTGGACTGCAAGGAGATCCAACCAGTCCATCCTAAAGGAGATTGGTCCTGGGTGTTCATTGGAAGGACTGATGCTGAAGCTGAAACTCCAATTCTTTGGCCATCTGATATGAAGAACTGACTCACTGGAAAAGACCCTGATGCTGGGAAAGATTGAAGGTGGGATGAGAAGATGACAACAGAGGCTGAGATGGTTAGATGGCATCACTGATGCAATGGACATGGGTCTGAATGGACATAGGCTCCAGGAGCTGGTGACGGACAGGGAGGCCTGGAGTGTTGCAGTCCACGGGGTCGCAAAGAATCAGACACGACTGAGCAACTGAACTGAATTTGTTCAGCTTTTTCTTATTGTCAAGCTGGGAGGTGTGACTGCTAAACTCTTTGTATGTTGCAGTTAAGAGGTCCTTTAACTGACTTTTTAAACTTTAACAACATGGTTTTGTGATTTTAAACAGTGTGCTAAGGGCTGTTCCTACAAAGACAGTAATGTTTGAAGAAAAACTTTAGGTATGATGAAGATGAAAATTAAGTGCAGATTTGAGGATGCAAGTCCAAGAAAGAAGCAACGTCCAGTGTAAGGACTATGAAGCAAGCGGCCAGAGCAGACTGAGTGATGGGGAATGTAATAAAAGACTGACCCAGAGAAGCAATGAGGAAAATGGTGTAAATCTTTTAAAAGCAATTTTAAGGATTTTGGTTTATCTTCTATGAAAAATGGAGTCTTTGGAACATTTTTAACAGAGGGATGGCATGGTCTGATGGGTTTTAATAGGATCGTTCTGGTTCCTATAGCGATTAGAATAGAAAAGAACAAGGGAAAAAGTGGAGATAGGATATAATTGCATAATCCTTGGATAGGACCATGGTGATTTTGACCAATGTGGAAATGGTGGGCATAGAACTGCTTAGTTTCGGGACATAAGATTAAGGCCAGTAAGATTTGCTGGGCTGGAGCTGAGATGTGACAGAGAGTATGGCATAAAGCAGAGCTCCATATAACTTTTCACTGAGCAATTGCAAGAACTGACTTCCTCCAGATGACGAGACAGTTTTCTCCTTATTTACTTACTTGTTTATGGTCGTGCCGGTCTTCGCTGTTGCTTGTGGGCTTTATCTGGCTGCAGTAAGTGGCGACTACTCTTCGACGCGGTTCTCGGGCTTCTCTCGTTGCAGGGCGCGTGCTCTGGGCACACGGGCTTTCGCAGTTGCAGCGCGCAGGCTCGGAAGCTGCTGCACACGAGTTTCATTGCCCCCTGGCACGTGGGATCTTCCTGGGACACGGATCGAGCTTGTGCACTCCGTATTGGCAAGCAGATTCTTAACCACTGGACCACCAGGGAAGGCCCTCAAGGTGGCTTTCTAAACCGTGTGTCTAAATCTCATGTGTGATTGAAGCCATTGAACACCTCTCCGCCATGCCCAGGAGAGTTTGCTCAGTAGGGCCCCCAAGTACTCTCTGCCCACCATGACTTGGCATTTGGTTTTTGTCCAGCTTTCTAGTCCCAGACTCACACTTCCCTGTTTTTTGTACCATTCACGCCGAGATCTTCGAGGTCTACTAAAATGCCATGTTGTCTTAGACTTTAGCATATTTACAGCATCATTCCTTTTATTCTTCATTCCCCTTAGATGGCTAACTCTTGCTGATCTTTACAGGTTCAGTTCAGATGTTCCTGCCTCTAGAAAAGCTTCTGTTCTCTTGGGCTCACTTGTTCTAAGTCTGGGACAAGTCTGGGACGAGTCTGTGTCTCCGATGCTCCTGTGACCCTGCGCTTACTGCATGGGACTCCCACAAGTGCCAGGCTACCGGAGGGACCCCACGTGACTGCGATTATCCTTGAGGCTTATGGTGAACAAAGACCCTATAACACTCTTCAGTATGTGAGGACAGCAGCTGACAGTCTTCACACTCCATATGCATTCATGGGACAAGGACTGATACTGCCAGGTTTGGTTTTGTTTATTTTATCTTGTTTTAAGTTTTGGACTTCAGAGGGCTCAACAAGCTTTGGAAAGTGTTCATAACATGTAAAGAAAAATTCTTTTCATTATTTCATGGGCAAAACTAAAGCCAAATAAGTAACCAGTGCTGGGTAGCACACTTCGTTTAACAATTAAAAGTCACTTTCAGTTTTAAGAGAGAAAGAAGAACTCACACGTGTGCAATTTTATAGAAGTGAAAATCTTAGGCATGTTATTAGTAGCTAAAAAATATATAGGCAGATTTTCAAACACTTTTCCTGAATATTAATGAAACCTTTTATTTTGGACAATTTAATTCACTCATATTGCTTTTATGCTCATAGTTGATGATAATAAATAGCCATGACTACTCTGGGTTTTTCCTTAGAACACCATATTTTATATTTTTCAGAATCAAATAATTCTATGAAACAATGGATAATTATATAGTGAGTTCCATAAAGTCTGCTATGTATCCATTGAAAATAGTGTGAATCTATAACTTGGAGAAAAAACTGCCTTCTTTGACAGTGTTCACTAAAAAGAAAATAATAAGATAAAAGGTGTCCTCAACGACCACAATCTAGGAAAAGCCAGATGAAATTTGTGTTTACACTTCAAAATAAAAGGTCTAGGTATCAGTTAACTAGGGCAGCAGTGCCAGCTAACACTCAGCTTTTGGAAATTAATTAAAATCCAAAGACAGATCTACAGATGTCTAAAATCAGCTTTGAAGGAAATCGTATCTTAATGAAAAAACATGTGAATGTTGTGTAATAAATGCAAAGGCCAAGTGCATTACAATAATTTACGTCAGGAGTTAGTGTGTTCTTTCATGAACAAAACATACATATATACACATATATACAGTTGTTTGGGTTTTTGTAGTTACAAGACTACAGAAGAGAATCAATATGTCAAAATGCATTGTTCTATGTTCAAAATCAACTTGAACTTCAGGGGTTCTGATTTTGTAGTGAAACTGTAAGTGTCAGAGTTTGAGTTTCCTTCAAGAGTAGGAAATATATACTTTTTCTTATAGAAAGATTGAGATACAGGGAAGGGGGACTCTGACACAAACAGTCTGAAAACCCAAACATTTTCTGTTACACATACTACTCAGGAAACTTATTGTTCTCTTTTCTGATATTTTCCTTTGAGGAAATGGAGAAGAATTTGGAAGATAATCTACAAAGATGTGCCTAAGAAACTCATCTTACAAACCTTCCCTTTCCTTAAAGGCCCTGGCACCGATAGACACTTAGGAAACTCTGGAGTTAGAGGCAGTTGTTGGGAGACTGGATGAGCAGAAAGACACAAAGGGGATTTTTTTTCTTTTACACACTTCTTAACTGTGCCCACTGATTATGTATGACAGGGCAGATGCCTGTATCCAAGGCAACTCTGGGACAGTAATCTGGGCAATTTGGATATATTCTCTACTCTAATTTGGATACAGATATATCCCTTTTGTGGTCCCCCACAATTGATAACAAACAGCACTTTTTTGACAAATGGAGAACTAGCACAAAATTAAATATGCATTAATGACTAACAGACAAGTTCAATATTTGCATATTTGGAATCAAATCTAATATAGTAACTTGTTTAGAGGATAATTTATTAAATGCATACATATTTAATTGTCCTATTCATTTTTAATTACTCAGTGAAAATATATGTTCTTCATGTAATGTTAATCAATAAAGAGCTCATTTGATTAACACTCTAAATGCAGAACCATAATAGAAATAAGAAGTGTTATCATCTTTTACACACACATAAGAAAGAATATGTTAAAAATATACACTTTGTACAGTTTTCGACTGATGTCACTCATTACACATTATTCTACAACTTGCTTTTTTCTTTTTCCACATGGTTGAAAAATCTTTCCATGTCAGGGCATATATATGCATTTTCTGCCTTCTTACTTAATTTCTGGGTAGTATTGTGTGAGATAGATTATCTATAGTTCATTTACACCATCCTCCCTATTGGTGGGTATTTAAATATTTTTCTCTTCTTTCCTTTATTCCCTCTCTCCTCTTAGTTTTTAAATTTATTTTTTAATTGGAGGAAAGCTGTTTTACAATGTTGTGTTGGTTTCTTCCTCTTTTTAAAAAGTTTTTGTATTTTTTCTATTAACACAATGTCTCTCCATAATTGAGCCAAGAGGGAAAATTTCTGTATTAAAGCGTATACACATTTATATTTTTACAGGTATTTCCTAATTATCTTCCCAAAATTTATATTGAATTATACTTCCATTAGCACCATATAAGAATACTAATTCCTCCCCACCCCTAATAACACTCAATATTATTGCGTGCCCCAGGGATAAAATATGTACCTCATTGTTGTCTACAGCTACTCTGTTCTCATGAATGCTAAAGCTGAGCATCTTTTCATATGTTTATTGGCCATTTGTACTTCCATGACACTGAATAAATATTAAATAAATGAATGATTAAATTATGGAATGAAACAATACATTTAGAGTGCTAGAGAAATGAAAGTTAATCACTGACACCCAGGAAAATGAAAATGTTTCCGTGGCATAATGATTACAATCTTATTATGCCAAACACAGAAATTAAATAGCACAACTTTATTTTTATTATACACAGAGAGGTCATATACGATTCCTGGTTAACAACTGGACTCCATTTAATATGAGTTTACAAGCCCACTAGGTCTCAAAATTCATCTCCATTATATTTATTTTCCTTTTGTGTGTGTGGAGGGAAGGTTCTAGATTTAGCACCTGTAATTCAGTGCATTACACTACAACTCATTACATTTGGTTGTAAATTAGGTTCATGGGTAGTGTGTGTGTGTGTCTGTGGGCATGTGTGTGTGTGTGTCTGTCTCTGTGTGTGTGTCTCTGTGTGTCTGTGTGTCTGTGTCTGTGTGTGTGTATCTGTGTGTGTGTGTGTGTCTGTGTCTGTGTGCGTGTCTGTGTGTGTGTGTCTGTCTGTGTGTGTCTATGTGTGTCTGTGTGTGTGTGCGCATTTACATGCTCAGTTTATTTTTTATCTTTGAAAGAATTGTGTGACAGTTCTCATGAAGTTCTTTTCTTTCTCCCGTCATCTTGCAATTTCCACATCTCCTTTTCTACTCGTGAGCATGATTTCCTCTTTTTCTCATCTCTTTACATCACCATAATATGCTTTCAGAATCTTCATATACACTGGGGACTTAAAGTATTACCTCTCCCAATAGTACTTTATTCTAACTGTAATCCAAGTCTTAAGCTAAGTGACAGAAATTCCAAGTGACAGAATTGCTGAAATCAGCTAGTGTAAAAGAAGCTAGTGTACTTCTGATCACTAGGAAGAGTTCTGAGGCGAATATGTCTTTGTTAAATAGGCTATTGTCCACTGTTAAGTTAATTGAATTTGTCCATTTAATTGCCATAGGTATAGCTAACTTACTATGTGTGAGGGAATCCTTGACTGCAATTTGAAAATTTAATCCTAATGGCATCCTATCCATCTCTTTAAGAGGTTAGGAAACTAAGGCTTAAGCACAAAAACAAAAAGAATGTATGAAATACGCCTTTTATAACTAACATAGTGCTCATTCTCAAAGCTGTTTTGTTGAAGGTTAAGTATAATATCAGGACACTGCAGATGGTCATGAGATCATGAAAATTCTGTAAACACTCCTAAGCATTTAAAGTGTCTCAACTTTATGCAGAATTATATAAACAACTGGAATGGAAGCCATTTCCAAATTAGGCAAACTCATTTTAGCACACTGGTTGAGTTCTTTTGACACCGCATTAAAAAAAAGGAACAAAAGCATAATATAAAAACCAACAACACACTAAACTGGAAGGATCTTGATCTTGAAGGATCCAGCAGAGAAAAGGAAAGCACCATTAAGCATGTGGCATATCTGATGTCAAATTTCTTCATATAAGGACATTGCTATAAAATGTAAATATCTTCAAAGGATTAACCCTTCACCATCATGAAAATATGCACATTTTCAAAGGGGGTGAAGCATTTTCTAATCTGAACATCTTTAAAGGGGGGAAATCAATAAACGGCATGAGAAACTTCAAAGCAGGACCTCCTGTCAATGACAGAAGTTCCTCAG
Source organism: Odocoileus virginianus (assembly GCF_023699985.2). Lineage (NCBI taxonomy): Eukaryota > Metazoa > Chordata > Mammalia > Artiodactyla > Cervidae > Odocoileus > Odocoileus virginianus. The sequence continues at coordinate 58,880,612 of NC_069677.1, read as the reverse complement.
CAATGCAGAGGCTTTGAAGGAGGACTCCCAGTGCTGGGAAAGCTTTGAAGGGGCTGAAAACAGACATTTATAATTACGGAAAGGTGCAGTGTCCAGCAGGGATCGTACAAAGACATGTCTGAGGTAGGTGCAGACGGAGATTGGAAGGTGGCAGGGACACTGACCTTGCGCCTCCCAACCTAAAAGTCTTTTGGGTCAACTCAATAACCGTATGTAAAACGGCAAGTGTGGAGTGAGAACAGTGGTGAGAGGCAAGAGACCAAATCATTTCAGAGCTCACATTTCAAAAGAGAAAAAACCCCTGGCACCCCAAAGCAGACCTTAATACAGACCGCCTGTGCCGGTCTATTAAGCTGTTATCACCACTCAGCTTTCTGCTAAGTGTCCAGGGCGTGAAAAAGTCTCAGAAGCAGCTTTTTTAGGTCCCTTAGTCCCCATGTTGATGACATTGAAATTTTTCCCATATAGTTATTATAAGTCAGGCAATGTTCTATAAGGTAAATATTGTTAAGATCTCTGACTTCTCTGTTGTTTAATTTGAGTCCGAAGTATTCTGAGCCATGAATTGATATCTATTTCCCAGAAGTCAATTAATGAAATTTTTGAACACAATAATAGGTGGGATAGCACTGCCCTGGGTGTCAAAGGCAACCTATGCAAAGTCATAGGAGGCTGATTTTAATGTCTTATTCCTTAAACAAATTTCTTTTTTTCTTTTTCCTTATTTTGCCTGACATCCATGGGATGCAGTGAGCTAATGACATCCTCTTGTTTTCTTGTGCCATTTATTATGGAGTCTGCTTTCCCCAAATGACCCTTTCATTCATTGATAATTTTTGAATGTAAAACATTCTAAGCTCTCAGTAATTGCGGTACAGCGCCATGTGAAGACACTCTTGTCCTCATGAAAATTGCAATTTAGGGACACAGACATTACCCAATAAACAAATGGAAAAATGTGAGCTATACTGTGATGGGGTTTGAAAGGAAGGGTACATGAAGGACATAGGATGTTCTGAAGAATCAAATAGGTTACCCTAAGGAACTGAGAGCTGGACTGAAATCTAAAGGATGAGACGTCAGAAAGCAGGATAACTTGGGGGTGTCTTGGTGCATCAGGATTGGATGGCAGGTGCAGCCAGTACCGAAGTCATGAGACAGGAGGTCAAAATGAATGATGCTTTTATGGAGGAGGAGTGGGCAAGGCAGGGAGGAGACAGATGGAGGAGACCTTGTTTAGGACTCTGATCTTCAGCCTAAAATCAATCAGAAACCTTTGAAGAATTTTAAGTACATGTTTGGTAGAATCATATTTGCATGCTGACCTATTCAAAGAGTGGACATGACTAAAGTGACTTAGCACAAACCCATGAAGAGGAGCCACACATGAGACCAAACAGGACTCATCAAGAGAGACGAAGGAAAGCTAGGGAACGGGATACCCAAGAGGGACGGAAGGTGAGCAAAAAGGAGGGCAAAGTCAGCAGGCAGATACTTCCTCTGAAAAGCACTTACTTGTATCAACTCAAGTTCTGCCTCCTATGGAGCGCCTCCTTCTCTCCCACACAGTTTAGGAACCCCTATCCTTCCAACAGCTTCATACATATGCCTTGATGACTGGAGTTTCTTAGTGGAGGTGATGGAATTCCAGCTGAGTTATTTCAAATCCTAAAAGATGATGCTGTGAAAGTGCTGCATTCATTATGCCAACAAATTTGGAAAACTCAGCAGTGGCCACAGGACTGGAAAAGTCAGTTTTCATTCTAATCCCAAAGAATGTTCAAACTACTGCACAATCACACTTCATCTCACATGCTAGCAAAGTAATGCTCAAAATTCTCCAAGTAAGACTTCAACAGTACATGAACCATGAACTTCCAGATGTTCAAGCTGGATTCAGAAAAGGCAGAGGAACCAAAGATCAAATTGCCAACATCCGTTGGATCATCGAAAAAGCAGGAGAGTTCCAGGAAAACTTCTATTTCTGCTTTATCGACTATGCCAAAGCCTTTGACTGTGTGGATCACAGCAAACTGTGGAAAATTCTGAAAAAGATGGGAACACCAGACCACCTGACCTGCCTCTTGAGAAATCTGTATGCAGATCAGGAAGCAACAGTTAGAACTGGACATGGAACAACAGACTGGTTCCTAATAGAGAAAGGAGTATGTCAAGGCTGTATGTTATCATCCTGCTTATTTAACTTATATCCAGAGTACATCATGAGAAACGCTAGGCTGGAAGAAAAACAAGCTGGAATCAAGATTGCCGGGAAAAGTATCAATAACCTCAGATATGCAAATGACACCACCGTTATGACAGAAAGCAAAGAAGAACTAATGAGCCTCTTGATGAAAGTGAAAGAGGAGAGTGAAAAAGTTGGCTTAAAACTCAACATTCAGAACACTAAGATCATGGCATCTGGTCCCATCACTTCACGGCAAATAGATGGGGAAACAGTGACAGACTTTATTTTTGGGGGCTCCAAAATCACTGCAGATGGTGACTGCAACCATGAAATTAAAAGATGCTTACTCTTTGGAAGAAAAGCTATGACCAACCTAGACAGCATATTAAAAAGCAGAGACATTAGCTTGCCAACAAAGGTCCGTCTAGTCAAAGTTATGGTTTTTCAAGTAGTTATGTCTGGATGTGAGAGTTGGACTATAAAGAAAGCTGACTGCCGAAGAATTGATGCTTTTGAACTGTGATATTGGAGAAGACTCTTGAGAGTCCCTTGGACTGCAAGGAGATCCAACCAGTCCCTCCTAAAGGAGATCAGTCCTGGGTGTTCATTGGAGGGACTGATGTTGAAGCTGAAACTCCAATACTTTGGCCACCTCATGCAAAGAGCTGACTCATTGGGAAAGACCCTGATGCTGGGAAAGATGAAGGCGGGATGAGAAGGGGACACCAGGGGATGAGATGGCTGGATGGCATCACCGACTCAATGGACATGAGTTTGAGTAAACTCCGGGAGTTGGTGATGGACAGGGAGTCCTGGCGTGCTGCGGTTCATGGGGTCACAAAGAGTTGGACACGACTGAGCGACTGACCTGAAGTGAACTGAACTGAATATGTACACTACTTGTATTTTGTTTTCTCCTCTATCACAGTCATCCTCAGGTTCTTCCAGTTCTGTTTCATCATTTTACATTTGATTACTCTGCTTCTCTTTGTCTCCCCTGTTTCAAGCATCTCCCCTGAAACTCCTCTTGTCTCTGTCCTTGCGATAGTCTCATAACCTTTGAATCTCATGACTTATATCAGCCACGTCTCTCTCCCACACTGCATCCTGACCAGGGTTTTAAAAGTGTACATTTCACCATGTTCTGTAATTTTTCTTTCAGAAAACATTTTCTCTTGATGCAAAAGGCACAAGCAGAAAAGTGCGGCACCGATGAGCATTATGCGTGCATGCTAAGTCACTTCAGTAGAAGTCACTTCAGTCGTGTCCTCCTCTGTGTGACCCTATAGACTGTGGCCCACCAGGCTCCTCCTCCATGGGATTCTCCAGGCAAGAATACTGGAGTGGGTTGCCATGCCCTCCTCCAGGGGATCTTCCCAACCCAGGGATCGAATCTGCATCTCTCATGTCTCCTGCATTGGCAGGTAGGTTCTTTACCACTAGCGTCACTTGGGAAACTTATCATCATTATACAGCTATTTAAATATTACAAGTTAAACAGACTCACAAAACCGAAAACAAAACAATAATAGATTCACCAGAAAACCTCCTTCTGTCCCTCTTACTGCCCCATCATCATTTTCTCTTCCCATATGGAATTTTTTTCCTATTTTTGAACTTGTAAGCATAGCATCACACATTGAACTTTTTAAAACTTGGCATTATGCTTGTAAAATTCATTCACATTTTGGGTGTAAAGATAGCTCCCCTCCCACTTTTTTTACTGCAGTATAGTATTACAGTGAATTAATAAACCAAAATTTGTTTATTCATTACATTATTGATGGACCATTTCTATTTTGGTATTATTACAAATGCTGCTGCTATGAAAATTCTGAAATTTGCCTGGTGATCAAGTGTTTGTATTTCTTTTAGATAAATATCTAGGAGTAGAACTGATAGCATTTTAAAAATGTTCCAGTTTTTCCACATCCTTAACCAACAGTTAGTATTTTCTGCCTTCTTTATTTTGACAGAAAATACTAGTGGGTACATGGTGGTGTTGCATTATAGTTTTATTTGCATTTCACTAATGTCTAAGAAAGTTGAGGTACCATCTCTTTCATGTATTTAGTTTACAGCTGGATGTGATCTTTTGGGAAGTGTTTATAAAACCGCTTTCCCATTTCTAAAAGAGTTGCCTCTGTGTGTGTGTGTGTGTGTGTGTGTGTGTGTGTGTTAGTAAGTCAGCCCTGTCTGACTCTGTGTGACCCCATGGACTGTAGCCTGCCAGGCTCCTCTTGTCCATCGAATTCTCCAGGCAAGAATGCTGGAGTGGGTTCCCAGGCCCTCTCCAGGAATCTTCCCGACCCAGGAATGGAACCCAAGTCTCCTGCATCGCAAGGAGCACTTTGTCATCTGAGCCACCAGGGAAGCCTGTTTTATCTTTTATGTCTATATTTATAATCCATATGAAATTGGTTTTTGTATTTGGAATGAGTTAAAACTGAAGACCCACATTTTCACCCCACAGGTACTTCCAATTAGCCCACACAGTTTATTGAACAGGACACGCTTCTGCTGATGCTTCTGTGTTAACTTTATCACAGTTTACGTAACCACATGGTATGAGTCCATTTCTGGATCCTCTCTTCTGTCCTATTGCTATTGTCTCTCCTTCCCCTCTGGTGACACTGGCTTAATCACTACAGCTTTTATTAAGCGTTCTTCCTTATAGTGTAAACAAACCAGCTTTGTTTATGTGTCATGGATCATAACTGATGACGCTCAGAAGCCCAGACTTCACGGATGTACAGTCATGCCTCTTCTTCCAGTTCATCTGGCACTCGTCTCCACGTCTCAGCAGGATGAGGGCAGAGAAAATTCTCACTCTACTTGAGAAAAATAAAAGTACCCTCGCTGCCATATGTTTCAAAAATTTCCTCTAAATTCCAAACTGGGTCAAAACCATAACTGGGAACAACCTTAGAAATGCTTTACTGTACCACGTTCACCTAACACAGTCAGACACGAAGTGACTGAGGGCTCCCCTGCTGGCCCAGACGCTAAGGCGTCTGCCTGCAATGCGGGAGACGGGGGTTCGGTCCCTGGGTCGGGAAGATCCCCTGGAGAAGGAAATGGCAACCCACTCCAGTACTGTTGCCTGGAAAATTCCATGGGCTGAGGAGTCTGCTGGGCTACAGTCCATGCTTTTGCAAAGAGTTGGACACGACTGAGCGACTTCATTTTCTTTCTTTTTAAGCTATGGTGGAGGTAATGAAGATAATGGCGACCTCCTTCAAAAGACCCCATGTCTACACTGCCACACTCAGTGCCCCTGACCCTGCAGCAGGCCACCGCCGACCCACGCCTCTGCTGGAGACTCCTGGACACTCACGGGCAAGTCTGGGTCAGTCTCTTGTGGGGTCACGGCCCCTTTCTCCTGGGTCCTGGTGCACAAGGTTCTGTTTGTGCCTCCAAGAGTCTGTTTCCCAGTCCTGCGTCAGTTCTGGCGGCTCTATGGGGGGTTAATGGCGACCTCCTCCAAGGGGCTTCTGCTGTACCCACGTCTGCACCCAGCGCCCCTGCCCCCGCGGCCGTCCACTGCTGGCCCGGACCCGCACAGCAGACGCTCAAACACAGTTCTGCCTCCGTCTCTGTGGGGTCCTTGGGTCCTGGTGCTCACAAGCTTTATAAGAGCCCTCTGAGCATCTCTACTGGGAATGGGGTTTGATTCTAAACAGTGGAAACTTTGGCCGACTTTATTTTTCTGGGCTCCAAAATCACTGCAGATGGTGATTGCAGCCACGAGATTAAACGACACTTACTCCTTGGAAGGAAAGTCGTGACCAACCTAGACAGCATATTAAAAAGCAGAGACATTACTTTGCCAACAAAAGTCCGTCTGGTCAAGGCTATGGTTTTTCCCGTGGTCATGTATGGATGTGAGAGTTGGACTGTGAAGAAAGCTGAGCATCGAAGAATTGATGCTTTTGAACTGTGGTGTTGGAGAAGACTCTTGAGAGTCCCTTGGACTGCAAGGAGATCCAACCAATCCATCCTAAAGGATATAAGTCCTGGGTGTTCATTGGAAGGACTGGTGTTGAAGCTGAAACTCCAATTCCTTGGCCACTTGGTGCAAACAGCAGACTCACTTGAAAAGACCCTGATGCTGGGAAAGATTGAAGGTGGGAGGACAAGGGGATGCCAGAGGATAGGATGGTTGGATGACATCACCAACTTAATGAACATGAGTTTGAGTAAACTCTGGGAGTTGGTGATGGACAGGGAAGCCTGATGTGCTGCGGTCCATGGGGTCGGAAAAAGTCGGACACGAATGAGTGACTGAACTGACTGACTGTGGGATAAAATATGCCTTAAAAATACATTAATGATTACTGAAGACCTACAAGCCCTTTTAGAACTAGCACTCAAAAAAGATAGCCTTTTCATTATAGGGGACTAGAATGCAAAAGTAGGACTTCAAGAAACACCTGTAATGACACGCAAATTTGGCCTTGGAGTACAGAGTGAAGCAGGGCAGAGTTTTGCCAAGAGAACGCACTGGTCATAGCAAACACCCTCTTCCAACAACACAAGAGAAGACTCTATACATGGACGTCACCATATGGTCAACACCAAAATCAGACTGATTATATTCTTTGCAGCCAAAGATGGAGAGGCTCTACACAGTCAGCAAAAACAAGACCGAGAGCTGACTTTCACTCAGATCATGAACTTACTGCAAAATTCAAACTTAAATTGAAGAAAGTAGGGAAAACCACTAGATCATTCAGGTATGACCAAAATCAAATCCCTTAGAATTATACAGTAGAAGGGAGAAATAGATTTAAGGGGCTAGATCTGAGAGAGAGTTCCTGATGAACTATGGACAGAGATTCATGACATTGTCCAGGAGACCGGGATAAAGACCATCCCCAAAAAAAAGAAATGGAAAAAAGCAAAGTGGCTGTCTGAGGAGGCCTTACAAATAGCTGTGAAAAGAAGAGAAGCAAAAGGCAAAGGAGAAAAGGAAAGATTTACCCATTTGACTGCAGAGTTCCAAAGAATAGCAAGGAGAGATAAGAAAACCTTCCTCAGTGATCAATGCAAAAAAATAGAGGAAAACAACAGAATTGAAAAAACTAGAGAGCTATTCAAGAAAATTAGAGATGCCAAGGGAACATTTCATGCAAAGATGGGCTCAATAAAGGACAGAAGTGATATGGACCTAACAGAAGCAGAAGATATTAAGACAAGGTGGCAAGAATACACAGAACTCCACAAAAAAGATCTTCATGACCCAGATCTTCACAATAATCATATTGTGATTATGATTATGATCACACCATAATCATGGTGTGATCACTCACCTAGAGCCAGACATCCTAGAATGTGAAGTCAATTGGGCCTTAGGAAGCATCACTACAAACAAAACTAGTGGAGATATAGAATTCCAGTTGAGCTATTTCAAATCTTAAAAGATGATGCTCTCAGATGTATAGAACTGACTTGTGGACTCTGGGAGAAGGCGAGGGTGGGATGTTTCAAGAGAACAGCATTGAAACATGTATATTATCTAGGGTGAAACAGATCACCAGCCCAGGTTGGGTGCATGCGACAAGTGCTCGGGCCTGGTGCACTGGGAAGACCCAGAGGGATCGGGTGGAGAGGGAGGTGGGAGGGGGGACCGGGATGGGGAATACATGTAAATCCATGGCTAATTCATTTCAATGTATGACAAAAACTACTGTAATGATGTAAAGTAATTAGCCTCCAACTAATAAAAATAAATGGAAAAAAAAAAAAAGATGATGCTGTGAAAGTGTATCATTCAATATGTCAGCAAAATTGGAAAACCCAGCAGTGGCCACAAGCATGAAAAGGCCAGTTTTCATTCAAATTCCAAAGAAAGGCAATGCCAAAGAATGCTCAAACTACTGCACAATTGTACTCATCTCACACGCTAGTAAAGTACTGCTCAAAATTCTCCAAGCCAGGCTTCAGCAATATGTGAACCAAGAACTTCCAAATGTTCAAGCTGGATTTAGAAAAGGCAAAGGAACCAGAGATCAAATTACCAACATCTGCTGGATCATCCACAAAGCAAGAGAGTTCCAGAAAAATATCTATTTCTGCTTTATTGACGATGCCAAAGCCTTTGACTGTGTGGATCACAACAAACTGTGGAAAATTCTTAAAGAGATGGGAATACTAGACCACCTGACCTGCCTCTTGAGAAACCTGTATGCAGGTCAGGAAGCAACAGTTAAAACTGGACATGGAACAACAGACTGGTTCCTAATAGGGAAAGGAGTACGTCAAGGCTGTATATTGTCACCTTGCTTATTTAACTTATATGCAGAGTACATCATGAGAAATGCTGGGCTGGAAGAAGCACAAGCTGGAATCCAGATTGCTGGGAGAAATATCAGTAACCTCAGATATGCAGATGACACCATCCTTATGGCAGAAAGTGAAGAGTAACTAAAGAGCCTCTTGATGAAAGTAAAAGAGGAGAGTGTAAAAGTTGGCTTAAAATTCAACATTCAGAAAACTAAGATCGTGGCGTCTGGTCCCATCACTCCATGGCAAATGGATGGAGAAACAGTGAAAACAGTGGCTGATTTTATTTTTCTGGGCTCCAAAATCACTGCAGATGGTGATAGCAGCCAAGAAATTAAAAGACACTGACTCCTTGGAAGGAAAGTTGTTACCATTCTAGACAGAATATTAAAAAGCAGAGACATTACTTTGCCAACAAAGGTCCATCTAGTCAAGGCTATGGTTTTTCCAGTGGTCATGTATGGATGTGAGAGTTGGACTAAAAAGAAAGCTGAGTGCTGAGGAATTGATGCTTTTGAACTGTGGTGTTGGAGAAGACTCTTGAGAGTCCTTTGGACTGCAAGGAGATCCAACTGGTCCATCCTAAAGGAAATTAGTCCTGGGTGTTCATTGGAAGGACTGATGCTGAAGCTGAAACTCCAGTACTTTGTCATGATGGGAAGAGCTGACTCATTTGAAAAGACCTTGATGCTGGGAAAGATTGGGGCAGGAGGAGAAGGGGATGCCAGAGGATGAGGCGGTTCAGTGGCATCACTGACTCAATGGACGTGAGTTTGGGTAAACTCTGGGAGTTGGTGATGGACAGGGAGGCCTGGCGAGCTGCAGTTCGTGGGGTTGCAGAGTTGGACACGACTGTGGACTGAAATGAACTGAACTTAACTCAATGATTACTGATACTGAAATGCTAAATAGTTCAAATATGTTCATCTGGATTAGAAAATAATCATCTTATTTCCTGTAAATTTTTCTCAAGGTTATTGTTATTTTATAACTTTAGTATAAAAGTTATACTATATATAAAAGTTATATAAAAGTTTATACTATAAAGTATAACTTTAGTATTTTAGTAACTTTAGTATTTATCTTTTTCCTCTATATAAAGAAGGACTCATTTTATAAGTTGTTTGAGTAAATAACAATATAGGTGATACACCAAGGAAGACCGATCAAGAGATTCAAGATTGACAAGCGGATCTACTAAGAGAGATTAATTAACAGCAAAGGATCCACCACAGGATTTCTTTAAGAAGCATGACTATGTAATATGTTTTATATACAGAAACATAGTTATACAAAATTTCCAAGAAGACAGGTGCAATATAAGACTGTACCTATTCTGAAATGGGAAAAAATGGGGGTATCTTAAGGATTTCGGAAAACTACATTTTCCTTTTTCATGTCTTTCATTAGTTGGGATTGTTTCAGATATATTATCCTATGATAGAAAACTCTAGTCCATGCCACATAGAAAATGCACAGTCAGCAAATGAAAAGTGAAAAGTCAGAATGAAGAAATTCGAAACAATTATTCATTCATATCAGAAAATGTTTCCAAGCCAAGCCTTAGTTGTGCTGTTTTGTGAAAATTACTTCATCATTTGGATCAATTCTGTGGTGTGATGTACCTTTGTCTAGTTGTGATTATAAAGTAACTGCTTTTACTTTAGAGGCATTCCAAAGCAGTAGTTTGGGTTCATATTGCATGTGCACAGTTTTCTGTTTTGAAGAAAATCAACATTTCATGTAAAAAAATAACTTTCCTGCCAACACCCCTCCCAAGCCTGAAGGGCTTATGACTGAAACACCATCAGCATATGCCTGAGCCACCTCAGTTTCTTTCTACCTAATGCCTCCCCGCAATCTCCACTCACTCTAATTCAGCTTTTGACCTTCTGCTAAATTAAACTCCACAAGATCCTCCGTGCAATATATTTTAATAAATTTTGAAAAAAAATTAATATGTATTGCTGGAGTTCCAACCACCTTAGGTTATAAACTAGTTTTAGAGGCCCCTCAGACTCTAGGATTGAGGAATATGCACCAATAAGGTACTCAAGAAAATGCTAAATAAGATAGCATGCTATCTGGTTCCAGTCCCTTACTTGGGTTACTGACTACTTAAGTCAAGTGAGTGTCAGTGTCCCCTTTTCATAAGTGAGGACAGTAGCAGTATTTACATCATAGCATTATTCTGAAAATTAAATTAATAATGTGTGACACATTTAGCACAGTAGCTGCCACATATTAAGCCCTCCTGAATATTGCTACAGATTGATTGCTACTAATGTTAATAGGAAGTTATCCTCCAATCCTTCCCTGCCACCTTCTCATCAAATAAAAATAAAAAATACATACTCCTTACTACTCATATAAAGGAACATCTCAGTAACTCATGGACAAGAAAGAACCTAGTGAGTAGACTGCTCACAGAGCATATGGAATTTGCCATGAGATGGGCTGGGGTGGGGAAGAGCTGTGGACCCAGATTCAATTTCTAATCCTGAGCCTTCACTCAGGTTATCTTTTCTGAATCACAGCATTCTTAATAACAAAGTGGGAATATTACCTACCTTGAGAGCTAATTATAGAGAGTAACCATTATGAAGTACAAATTGCTAATAATTACTTAACTACTTACTTGCTCTGAGCCTCAAGTTTCTCATCTGGAAAATGGGGATAATAATATATATCTTGCATGGAAGTTGGGAAAGTTAGAAATGATAATACTGAAATTGAAAGTAAAAGTCACTCAGTCCTGTCTGAATCTTTGCTACCCCACGGACTATACAGTCCACGGAATTCTCCAGGCCAGAATCCTGGAGAGGGTAGCCTTTCCCTCCTCCAGAGGATCTTCCCAACCCAGGGATCAAATCCAGGTCTCCCGCATTGCAGGCGGATTCTTTACCAGCTGAGCCCCAAGGGAAGCCTTAATGATAATACTAGCACTTCACTGACACTCACTATGTGCTCGGCACTGTGCTAAGCCCTTTATGTAGCCTGGGCTCAGTAGTGTGTGCCCAGTGGTGAGTGGGCACTCAGTAAAGTTACTATTGTTATTGTTAATAATGATCCAAGCTAAGTTCCATCAACAGGTGAAAACAAAAAGTTATATATATATATATATTCACACACTCACACATGATGAAATACTACTCAGCCGTAAAAATGAATGCAATTTTGCCATCTGCAGCAGCATCCATGTACTTGGAGGGCATTATGTTAAGTAAAATAAGTCCAAAAAGACAAATACTGTATGATATCATTGATCTAGTGGTTAGAGGGGATGGGGGAGGGCTAATGAAAGGATAGTGAATTAAGAGATATAAATTATCAGGTATAAAATAAGCTACAAGGATATAGTGTACCACATGGGTAATGTAGCCAATATTTTACAATAACTATAACAGGAATATAACCTCTAAAAATCATGAATCACTATATTGTATATCTGTAGCACATAATATTAAATATATACATCAATAAAAATAAATTTAAAGAAAATGATCTCATTATCTTAGTATTTTATTCTCCAAATAATATTTAATTTTAAATTTTATTTAAATTAAATTATATAAATTTATATAAATATATATTAAATAAATAATTATTTATTACAATAATATATTTCATTATTAATATATTTATTTTATATATAATTTATTATAATTATAAAATTAAACAAATATATAAATTATATAAAGTTAGATTATTTATTATATAAATTTAAATAAATAATTTATTTAATTTAAATTATTTATTTAAATTAAAATTTAACTTAAATATGTATTTAAAAATATATATTTCCCTCTGGATGATAATTTCTAGTTTCATGATAGACAATTTATGACAGTTCTTCAGGCCATGGAATTGGTTAAGTGGGAGCCACCACAGGAGAAATGATCAAGATAGAAAACGTGTGATAATCGTAGAGGATGTGTTTGTGGAAGCTGGGCTTCAGAACTCCTTGAAGCAACTGCCTTAGATACATGGGAGGTCGAGTTGGAGCGTTTATTCTCTTTGTTAATGTTTGGGGTATTTTCTCATCCCCTCCCTGTCCTCTTCCTCCTCCTCTTCCTCTTCCTGTTATTATCTTATTGGCACTGTTTTTATTTCCCTGATCCACCCGTGGTGAGTATAGAGATGTGACAAAGTAACCTGAAACCCAAGGCATTGTTGTCAGAGATGTAGAATTTCTTTAGTTTCCTGACTTGAACTACAGAATGAGACCTCATAATATATATAGCTCATTTGTGCCTGATAAGCAATTTTTGAATAAACTTTGTATCCTTTAACAATTTTTTTTTGCTCACTTGAAACAAAATAGGGAGAAAAATTAAGTGAAAATTTGCTGTTTTGTGTGTGTGTGTCCTCATTCCTAGGTATATTAAGCTATTACCTCACAGAATCCCTCAAACTGAAGTTCTCCTGAAAATGTGCTTTTCTACAGCCTGAAATATTCACAGTTCACTTCAGAGGCATACACAATAAAGCATGTTATACAATTTAATTGATACGCATGTGAAATGTTTATGATCAAACAAATAAAAACTTAATTTGTCAATCTCATCTATTTTTCTTTAAAAATGCAGTAAAAGAATCATAGTTAAAATGAAAAAACAAAAATGTATCAATAGTTACTAATTATATTTTTGAATAGCTATCCATGTGGAGATCTTAAGAATATAGCATTTTTTTCTAATGACAAGGAAATTAAAATGGAATTAAAACAAATTGTGAAAGGGTGAAATAGAATTGACCTACAGCTACAGCTCCATCTCAAGGAAATTAAAGAAAAAAGTCCACTACACTTTACTTCCCTTAGATATTCATAAATGCTTTGCCAGGATGGGAAAGAGCAGTTGATAACAAAACACTTTCTGCTAGCAAGACACAAAGAAAAAATACCAATAAATTAATTCCAACTTGCAAATATTTACCTAATGTAGATAATCTACTTCAGCACCAAAATGAAATATTTTCACAATTTTTTAAGCATCTCTTATTTCATGTCCTATCCTGAAAACACAGATGGTTTTGCCCTCTGTATTTCCTGAGTAGTAGAAAAATCCTTGTGCTCTTTCCTGATGCAACATCCCCATCTGGTGAATATAGATCTTCACAGTCAATCGCTCATTAGGGTAGGAGCCACTGGTGGCATTTGCAGACATAAATAAAGTCACCCTAGCTTAAAAGGTCACTAACGCTGTTTTTAAAGACCATTCTGAACTGACTTGCTTTAGATTCAAGTTTAAAAAGATTACAATGAGGTTATGCTATTGTTCATTTGTTGGGGGAGGAGACTAGGGAAGTTTCAGGAAGAGAAGACCATTCCAGGTGCAATTATAATTGGTTAAATCTGGGATGCATTTTAGTCCCCCATCACTTGGCAAAAACTAATACTGAATCATTCTAGAACTGGCGAAATAATGTGCAGTCAAATAAACAATGACAAGGAGAACACAAACCTGTGGACAAAAAAAAATTTGGATATTTCATTCCTTCTTAATATTTTTCAGTGGGGAAAAAAAGCATAAATGATAAGACAAGTGATTTACCACTGGCACTAATTGCGAAAACTAGGCAGTGAGTGAGCCAGAAGACTAGACGTTTGATGTTTGCTGAGACACTTTCTTCACAGTTTTCCATGTCCTCAGTGCTCCTATTGCCAGAGCTAATGAACAGTTGGTCGTACTATTACACATGTTTAAAAAAAACCAAAAAGCACGTATTTAATTGTTCTTTAACTCTAGCCTGTATTTAAAGAGGCAGCTTGTGAAAAATATGTGAGAACTATCACAATATGAGTAGATATTTAAGCTGTTTTAGTATGCTTTTTGAATGATTTGTTTAAGAATATATTACAAATACTCTTGATAAACCTAATTTTTTGTGTCCTAGAAAAAAGTATATGGGGTTGAGGTATATGAAGATTAGGAGAGAAAGTGGAAAATTTCAGAGACAGTTGATAAAATATCTCCAGGTTGTCTGTTACCAGCTGAGAAGAGTAGTTCTTGGCATCCCCCAATTTTTTTTTCTCTCTCCTCTGTCTCTCCATATATACCTACACATTATGTGCACTGTAATATATACATTATATAAAATCTATAATATCATATCTATCTATCTATAATACAGTCTTCCTTGGTAGCTCAGCTGGTAAAGAATCCACCTGCAATGCAGGAGACCTGGGTTCGATCCCTGGGTTGGGAAGACACCCTGGAGGAGGGAAAGGTTACCCACTCTAGTATTCCGGCCTGGAGAACTCCATGGACAGAGGTGCCCGGTGGTCTACAGTTCATGGGGTTGCAAAAGTGTCAGACACGATCTAGTTACTAGACAACAACATCTATATGTAGAAAATACATATACACATATTTACTTGTTTCTATTCCTCCTATCTCCGCAGGTGTTTTGTGGTCAACTAAGACTAAATGTGGGTATATTCTAGCTATGAAATAGCTGCATATACTTATACAAATCTGTGTGCAGCCAGTTATTTATATGTGTATGCAGACCACGACTTCCTCCACGACTCAGCAGTAAAGAAAGCGCCTGCAATGCAGGAGACACAGCTTCGATCCCTAGATCAGGAAGATGCCCTGGGTAAGGGCATGGCAACCCATTCCAGTACTCTTGCCTGGAGAATTCCATGGGCAAAGGAGCCTGGTGGGTCACAGTTCATGGGGTTGCAAAGAGTGGGACAGGACTGAAGCAGCTTGGCACACACGCACGTGTGTACAGATAAGCACGCACACGCTATGATGCCTCTGGAATACTGGGTAAGGACTTTGACTAAAACCTTTGGAGTTTTTCTTAGAAAGACTTTTGAAAACTCTCTCAGCTGCCAGTCTGTCGTTTACTAGTTTGGTTCTATATTCATAGACACCTGTGTTGTCGGACGACCATCTCTCGTCCTCTCTGTCTCTTTATTTACAGCTCAGACTCTGAGCCATACTACAGGAAAGAGCAATTTTTGTTCTTGGAAAAGTGGCTTTCTTATTTTCTTTGCACATTAGTGACTAATGTATAAAGGCCCTTTGTCTGGCTAACAGCTCAATTTAATTTTTATTCCATTAAAGTTCTATAAGATTTTAATGTTGCTATTGTTCACAGAATAATAGAAAAAATAACCTAATTTTAAAAAAATTGTGCTTAAAAGAATAAAACACTCATTTATATTTGAAAGGGCAGAAACCTTCTTAGTGGGTAGAAATATATATAATAAATTAAGTACAAATTAAATACAAACAGTATGTTTAAAATGGGTGGCAAAGTATCACTGTGAAATTAAAATAAATGCATTTATTAATGGTTTTCAAAGTTTCTGCTTCTAAAATACTAATACAGCTTTTTCTCAGATCTTATGTCCTTGGCAATTAAAAAGCTGAGTTATATATTTATCCCATCTCTTTCCTATCTATTTCTATTTGTATTTCTATTTCTATTTCTACATACATACCAATATTATGCAACTTCTTTAAAGACTTAAAATATAAACCACCTTCAGTCAAGTCTGGGTGATTCTTTGAAGGCTGTTTACCATAATGGTTATAATCATGAACTCTGAGTTTGAATCCCAAATTCTTCACTTATTAACTATGTGATTTTCGACAGCAGATTTAGACAAGGCACAGTCTCTATGCTTCATTTTCCCCATCTAAAAAATATTTTATATGTAACAGTATGTAATTAAAAATAATTAAATAGAAAGAACAGTGCCTGCCACATAAGATATGTTCTATACATTCTGGTAATGATTTATATCAGCCTGGAAATTTCTATTGAATCATTAATTCTAAGTGTTCATGGATTACCCTTCTAACTAATTTTGCATTGTTTCAGTAAGTCCCTGGAATAAGCAAAGGGTTTGGTAAATAATTTTAATGATACTTTGGAAGAAAATAACTATCATTGATTTCTAATAATCTAGGAAATTGATTTAAGACACAGTACAATATATAGTAAAAGAATATTTTTAATGTTTAAAGAAGTATGTGTTCTCACAGATTGTTTTCTCGTTCCTATTAAACTTTCTATTTAGAAAATTGGTTCAGCTATTTCTTTCAAAGTGGTGCTGATTTTCAGTGAAACTGTGGCTATTATCTATACTTCAGTAGACAATTCTATCACATATCACATATCCGTGTCGATATATTGACAATTTTTAAAGAAAATCTTTTAGTAACCTCTTAAGAAGTACAGTATTAAGACTGTACTAAAGTGTACTTAGTCACTTCAAAGTAGCTAAGGCTACAAACGGAAAATTTTACTCAAGTACTTAAACTGAGATAGACCATTCAGGATTTCAGGGGAGTCGTGGCCGGCACACGTCCATGCTCTGAGCCCTCATCCAAAACCACCCCCCTTGTTTTAGTGAATAAATCACCATTTTTTTGAAGTTTAAGTTGTGTCATGTCAGAAACAGTCTGAATCACTGAACACTCCTAAAGTATTTCAGATCATTTTGCATTTTCATTCCAGATGCAAAAACTTCTAGTTAAAGGCTTTTAGCAAAGGGTTGAGATTAATTTATTAGATTTAATGGGCAGGGAAACTGAGAGTAAAAGGCTCCCTAGTGTACCAAACTGCTATTTTTCTTCAAGATTATTAAAGGCTTTCACTGTGAAGTCTCCAGTTCAGTGAAATCTAAACTACAAAAAAAAATATATGCGAAGTCCCTGCAGGACTTTGAAAGTGTAGATATGAGACACAAACCCATTTTAAGTCTGCTGGTGGCCGAAAGGTTTTTAAAACATTATCCGGTGATGCTGAGTACTTTGTCCTACCAGAGATTTGTGATTTAGAAAGTATTTCTACCCTGTAAATAACACCCACAAAAGGAAGCTATAGTTGCATACAAACCATTTGTGCAATCTCAAAAATGACAAAATGATCTCTGTTCATTTTGAAGGCAAATCAATCAATATCACAGTAATCCAGCCTATGCCCCAACCAGTAATGCTGAAGAAGCTGAAGTTGAATGGTTTTATGAAGACCCTCAAGACCTTCTAGAACTAACACCCCCAAAAGATGTCCTTTTCATTATAGGGGACTGGAGTGCAAAAGTAGGAAGTCAAGAAATACGTGGAGTAACAGGCAAACGTGGCCTTCGAGTACACAATGAAGCAGGGCAAAGGCTAACAGAGTTTTGCCAAGAGAACCCACTGGTCAGAGCAAACACCCTCTTCCAACAACACAAGAGAAGACTCTACACATGGACATCACCAGATGGTCATACCAAAATCAGATTCATTATATTCTTTGCAGCCAAAAATGGAGAAGCTCTATACTGTCAGCAAAAACAAGACTGGGAGCTGACTGTGGCACAGATCATGAACTCCTTATTGCCAAATTCAGACTTAAATTGAAGAAAGCGGGGAAAACCACTAGACCATTCAGATATGGCCTAAATCAAACCCTTTACGATAATACAGTAAAAGTGACAAATAGATTCAATGGATTAGATCTGATAGACAGAGTGTCTAAAGAACTATTGGTGGAGGTTGGTGACATTGTACAAGAGACAGTGATTAAGACTTCCCAAGGAAAAAAAAATGCAAAAAAGCAAAATGGCTGTCTGAGGAGGCCTTACAAATAGCTGAGAAAAGAAGAGAAGTCAAAGGCAAAGGAGAAAAGGAAAGATATACCCATTTGAATGCAGAGTTCCAAAGAATAGCAGGGAGAGATAAGAAAGCCTTCCTCAGTGATCAATGCAAGGAAATAGAGGAAAACAATAGAATGGGAAAGACTAGAGATCTCTTCAAGAAAAGTAGAAATACCAAGGGAACATTTTGTGCAAAGATGGGCACAATAAAGTACAGAAATGGTATGGACCTAACAGAAGCAGAAGATATTAAGAAGAGGTGGCAAGAATACACGGAAGAACTATACAAAAAAGATGTTCATGACCCAGATAATCACAATGGTGTGATCACTTACCTAGAGCCAGACATCCTGAAATGTGAAGTCAAGTGGGCCTTAGAAAGCATTACTACAAACAAAGCCAGTGGAGGTAATGATATTCCAGTTGAGCTATTTCAAATCCTGAAAGGTGATGCTGTGAAAAGTGTGGCACTCAATATGCCAACAAATTTGGAAAACTCAGCAGTGGCCACAGGACTGGAAAAGGTCTGTTTTCATTCCAACTCCAAAGAAAGGCAATGCCAAAGAATGCTCAAACTACTGCATAATTGCACTCATCTCATACGCCAGCAAACTACTGGTCAAAATTCTCCAAGCCAGGATTTAACAGTACATGAACTGTGAACTTCCAGATGTTCAAACTGAATTTAGAAAAGGCAGAGGAACCAGAGTTCAAATTGCCAACACGTGTTGGATCATCAAAAAAAAAAAAACGAGAGAGTTCCACAAAAACATCTACTTCTGCTTTATTGACTAGACCAAAGCCTTTGACTGTGTGGATCACAACAAACTGTGGAAAATTCTGAAAGAGATGGGAATACCAGACCACCTGACCTGCCTCCTGAGAAATCTGTATGCAGGTCAGGAAGCAATAGTTGGAACTGGACATGGAACAACAGACTGGTTCCAAATTGGGAAAGGAGTACGTCAAGGTTGTATATTGTCACCCTGCTTATTTAACTTATATGCAGAGTACATCATGAAAAATGCTGGACTGGAAGAAACACAAGCTGGAGTCAAGATTGCTGGGAGAAATATCAAAAACCTCAGATATGCAGATGACACCACCCTTATGGCAGAAAGTGAAGAAGAGCTAAAGAGCCTCTTGATGAAAATAAAAGAGGAGAGTGAAAAAGTTGGCTTAAAACTCCATTCAGGAAACTGAGATCATGGCATCTGGTCCCATCACTTCATGGCAGATAGATGGGGAAACAGTGGCTGACTTTATTTTTCTTGGCTCCAAAATCACTGCAGATGGTGATTGCAGCCATGAAATTAAAAGTTGCTTGCTCCATGGAAGAAACACTATGACCAATCTAGATAGCATGTTAAAAAGCAGAGACATTACTTTACCAACAAATGTCCAGCTAATCAAAGCTATGGATTTTCCAGTAGTCATGTATGGATGTGTGAGTTGGACTATAAAGAAAGCTGAGCACTGAGGAATTGATGCTTTTGAACTGTGATGTTGGAGAAGACTCTTGAGAGTCCCTTGGACTGCAAGATCTAACTAGTCAATCCTAAAAGAAAGCAGTCCTGAATATTGGAAGGACTGATGTTGAAGCTGAAGCTCCAATATTTTGGCCACCTGATGTGAAGAACTGACTCATTGGAAAAGACCATGATGCTGGGAAAGATCGAAGGCAGGAGGAGAAGGGGATGACAGAGGAGGAGAAGGGGATGACAGAGGATGAAAAGGTTGGATGGCATCACCAACTCGATGGACATGAGTTTGAGTAAATTCCAGGAGTTGGTGATGGACAGGGAGGCCTGGTGTGTGCAGTCCATGGGGTCACAAAAAGTCAGACATGACTGAGTGACTGAACTGAGTGACTGATAGTTGTATACAAACAAGGCTGAATTAACGTTCTAATAACTTTAAAATTCCCAAACTCTTAACGATGTTCCTTGGACAGCAAGGGGATGAAGCCATTCAATCTTAAGGGAAATCAACTCTGAATATTCATTGGAAGGACTGATGCTGAAGCTGAATCTCTAACAGTTGGGTTACCTGATGTGAAGAGCCAACTCACTTGAAAATACCCTGATGCTGGGAAAGACTGAGGGCAGAAGGAGATGGGAGAAACAGAGGGTGGGATGGAGAGATGGCATCATTAGCTCAATGGACGTGAAACTGAGCAAACTCTGGGAGACAGTGAAGGACAGGGAAGCCTGGTGTGCTGTAGTCCATGAGGTCATAAAGTGTCGGGCAGAACTGAGTGATCAAACAAAAACAACCGTTTTATGATTTGAAACCACAGGTGTCCATCTCTATGAGCATCAAACTTAATGAGTGTTCAGTCATGATAAACATTGCATTAAAATGTCCAATGATATTACATGCATGTGGAACCTAAATAAATGCACAAATGAACTTATCTACAGAACAGATAGTCATAGATGTAGAGAACGATCTTATGATTACCAGGGGGAAAGGGAGGAAGGGAGGAATCGGGCGATTGGTACTGACGTAGACACACCGCTATGTGTAAAGAAAAGTGAAAGTGTTCATCGCTCAGTCGTGTCTGACTCTTCACGGCCCCGCGGACTCTAGCCCACCAGGCTCCTCTGTCCGTGGATTCTCCAGGCAAGGACACTGGAGTGGGCTGCCATTTCCTTCTCCAGGGGATCTTCCCGACCCCGAGGTTGAGCGCACTTCTTCCACACTGCAGGCAGATTCTCTACCATCTGAAACCCTGCTAAGGAGGGTAAGATCATGTAAAAGCAAGTTTTGAAACAAAATATGTCTTAGAGTTGGGTGGATGGAGGTTTGGAAACACATCAAAGGGGGGACGTTACCGTGGTGAAGATTTAACTGAGACACAAAATAAGTTATTAAAATTGATAAATTTCCCCCTCAAATTACATATTTAGGTGTAGGGGTGAATTGGGAGTGGAATTGGTTTAATAAACTGTAATAATAAGCATGTTTAATCTATTTAATCTATCTTTGTTGATATTTTGAAAGGCAGGGAAATTGTATAAACAAACACCTCAAAAACTTGGAAGATATATATTAGTAGTGTGATCTTTAAAGACTGATCTAATCATATCTCAAGGAATGGCATATTTTGACTGCTATTTGTTGTTGTTGAGTCTTTAAGTTGTGTCCAACTGTATTGTGATCCCATGGACTGTAACCTGTCAGGCTTCTCTGTCCATGGGATTTCCCAGGCAAGAATACTGGAGGAGATCGCCATTTCCTTCTTCAGGGGATCTTCCTGACCCAGGGGTCGAACCTTCATCTCCTGCATTGGCACGTGGATTCTCTACCACTGAGCCACCAAGGAAGCCCTTTAACTGCTTATCCTTTATCAATTATACGAATTTTAATGTTAGTATTGTGAATTTCAAAGTTTAAAAGGGTCCTCAAACCATTCCTTGGGCATATCTATGTTTAGGGATTTAGGGATTTAGCATTTTGGAGGACAGAAGTATTTCCAGATGATTGGATAAGCAGAAACCAGGCTGCCCACATGTGAAAGGAACTGAACTAAAATAATGGGAAGATATTGTTGATAGCCTATTTTATACATAGTGGTTTACATCTCTTGATCTCATACCTCTAATTTGCCCCTCCTCCCTCACTCACTCCTTTGGTAATCACTGGTTTATTTTCCACATCTGTGAATATGTTTCTTTTTTGCATATACTCTCATTTGTATTATTTTTTAGATTTCACATATAAATGGTATTATATAGTATTTTTCTTTCTCAAGACAAGTAGCAAGAATATACTTTATGGCACAGGGAATTATAGCCAATTTCTTGTAATAACTTTCAATGGAGTATAATCTATAAAAACTCTGAGTCACTATGCTGTACCCCAGAACCTAATCAGTTCAGTTCAGTCACTCAGTCATGTCCAACTCTTTGTGACCCCATAGACTGCAGCACATCAGGCTTCCCTGTCCATCACCAACTCCCAGAGCTTACTTAAACTCATGTCCATAGAGTCAGTGATGCCATCCAAACATCTCATCCCGTGTCGTCCCCTTTTCCCACCTTCGATCTTTCCCAGCATCGGGGTCTTTTCCAATGAGTCAGTTTTTCACATCAGGTGGCCAAAGTTTTGGAGTTTCAGCTTCAGCATCAGTCCTTCCAAAGAACATCCAGGACTGATTTCCTTTAGGATTGACCTGTTGGATCTCCTTGCACTCCAAGGGACTCTCAAGATCTTCTGCAACACCAAATGGGCAGACTATCTGAAAAGAGATAGTTCAGGTTCAACATTTCCAAGGAAGATTGTCAGGATGCAATGACTATCTAAAAATGAGAACTCAGGGTATAGACAGTCAAGTGTGATTTCAGGATCCTACTTTAGGAGAAAAAATGTTTGTTTGAGCTGTTAATGATCGTAGGAAAATAAGGGCAGTGAAAGGGAGGGACGAGATAAGTTCATAATTGGACATGATGCTCTTGGAGATGTGAATAAAATGGCTGGTGGGCAGTAGGGCATATGCATTCAGAATACGTTTTTTAAGGTATTTTGGAAAGCCTGTTTTGGAATGAGAGTTGAGAAAGCAGCAAAGGAGGTAAATGTAAGTGCTGTGCTGTGCTCTGTCACGCCTGCCGCTCTGTGCCCCCTGCTTCTGAGGCTGCAGGTTTCTCTGTGCATGGGATTTCCAGGCAAGCGTAATGAGTGGGTTGCCGTCTCCTGCTCCAAAGGATCTTCCCAGCCAGGGGGCTGAGCCCAGAGCTCCTGCCCCTCCTGCAGTGGCAGGTGGATCCTTTACTCCCGCGTCCCAGGAGAGCCCAAGTCCAAGTATTTTTTGCAGTAAAGGGAAGCAAGAAAAGGAAGCAACATAACAAAAGACTTGTTAGTTTTGGTTTGAATTTTTGGGAAAGCGGAATCTGAGATGGCTCTCAATGAGTCTGACCTGGTTTGGTCCTCTCCAGTTCAGACGTGAGGAAGACCTGTCAGTGCAGCGTGGCACTGGACTGACTGTGGCACCAACACGGCCAGAGGGGGACGGGCCTGTGGATTCCAGCTTAATCAAGGAGCATGTTTATAACAGCCAGGACATGGAGCAACCTAGATGCCCCCGCGCAGACGAGTGGATGAGGAAGCTGTGGTACATATACACCATGGAATATTACTCAGCCATTAAAAAGATTTCATTTGAGTCAGTTCTAATGAGATGGATGAAACTGGAGACCTTTACATAGAGTGAAGTAAGCCAGAAAGAAAAACACCAATACAGTATACTAACACATATATATGGAATTTAAAAAGATGGTAACTATAACCCTATATACAAAGCAGAAAGAGAGACACAGATGTATAGAACAGACTTTTGGACTCTGTGGGAGAAGGCGAGGGTGGGATGTTCTGAGAGAATTGCACTGAAACAAGTATACTATCAAGTGTGAAACAGATCGCCAGTCCAGGTTGGATGCATGAGACAAGGGCTTGGGCCTGGTGCACTGGGAAGACCCAGAGGGATGGGATGGGGAGGGAAGTGGGAGGGAGGACCGGGATGGGGAACACATGTAAATCCATGGCTGATTGATGTCAGTGTATGGCAAAAACCACTACAATATTGTAAAGTAATTAGCCTCCAACTAATAAAAATAAATGAGAAAAAAAATAGATTTCCTGTGATTAAAAATACTTACTTGCAATTGTCACAAAACAATATAAAGCCTCCTACTAAATAAGTAATCTTATCAACAACAACAACAAAAAAAGAACCGGACATGGAACAACAGACTGGCTCCAAATCGGGAAAGGAGTACTTCAAGGCTATGTATAATATTGTCACCCTGCTTATTTAACTTATATGCAGAGTACATTATGAGAAAAATGGGGCTGGATGAAGCACAGGCTGGAGTCAAGATTGTTGGGAAAAATATCAATAACCTCAGATAGGCAGATGGCACCACCCTTATTGCAGAAAGTGAAGAAGAACTAAAGAGCCTCTTGATGAAAGTTAAAGAGGAGAGTGAAAAAGTTGGCTTAAAACTCAACATTCAGAAAACTAAGATCATGGTATCGAGTCCTGTGACTTGATGGCAAATAGATGGGGAAACAATGGAAACAGTGAGAGACTATTTTTTGGGGCTCCAAAATAACTGCAGATGGTGACTGCATCCATGAAATCAAAAGACACTTGCTCCTTGGAAGAAAAGCTATGACCAACCTGGACAGCATATTAAAAAGCAGAGATATTACTTTGCCAACAAAGGTCCATCTAGTCAAAGCTGTTTTTTCTAGTAGTCATGTGTGGATGTGCAAGTTGGACTATAAAGCAAACTGAGCACAAAATAATTAGTGCTTTTGAACTGTGGTGTTGGAGAAGACTCTTGAGAGTCCCTTGGACTGCAAGGAGATCCAATCAGTCCATCCTAAAGGAGATCAGTCCTGAATATTCATTGGAAGGACTGATGTTGAAGCTGAAACTCCAGTACTTTGGGCACCTGATGGGAAGACTTGACTCATTGGAAAAGACCCTGATGCTGGGAAAGATTGAAGGTGGGAGGAGAGGGGATGCAGAGGATGTGATGGTTGGATGGCATCACTGACTCTATGGACAAGAGTTTGAGTCAAGCTCTGGGAGTTGGTGATGGACAGGGAAGCCTGGTGTGCTGCAGTCCATGGGTTTGCAAAGAGTCAGACATGACTGAGCAACTGAAATAACTGATTTTACTATCCTACCAGGGCTTCCCTGGTAGCTCAGTAGTAAGGAATTCACCTGCAGTGGAGCAGCTGTGGATGTGTGGAGCACATTTCTCTCAGCTGGGAAGATCTCCTGGAGAAGGAAATGGCGACCCATTTCAGTATTCTTGCCTGGAAATCCCATGGACAGAGGAGCCTGGGGGGTGGGTGATCCAGTCCATGAGGTTGAAAAGAGTCAGACAGGACTTACTGATGAGACAGCAACAAGTTTATTACCACCATAATTTTTTTTTTCACTACTTGTCCTCCATATCTTCCTTCACTGTTCTCTGAGTCTTTCTCACCATGAGGCTGTGAGTCATTGGCCAAATATCCAGATTTAGAAACTGTTTCATGAGATGTCCCCTAGTTTTACAACTCATATAAAGGGGTGAAAGCCCTAGAATAAACTATAGGAAAGAGAGTACTTGCAATGTTTCAACTTAATCTTAATAGAAGAGAAGAGACTATTTTTGTTGCTATTGTTCTTGCTCTGTGCTAGGCGCTTCTTAATATTTGCTTGTTGTATATTTGCTGAGTTACTAAAGCCTTGTTTCATTGTGTTTCACTTCACTGAGCTTTGCAAATAATATATTTTTTACAATTTGAAGGTTTGTGGCAACTCTGTTTCCACCAAGTCAATGGCACCATTTTCCCAACAATATTTGCTCACTTCCTATCTCTGTGTCTTATTTGGTAATTTTTACAATATTTCAAACTTTTTCATTTTTACTGTATGTGTTATGGTGATCTGTGTGTGATAAGTGATCTTTGATATTGTAATTGTAATTGTTCTGGGCTGCCAAAAACTGTGCCCATGTCAGATAGCAAATTCAATCAATAAATGGTATATGTGCTCCGACTGCTCCATTGACCAGCTATTCTGCCTCACTCTCCTTCTGCTTGAGCCTGCCTATTTCCTGAGACACAACAATATTGAAATTAACTCAGTTAGTAACCTTAAAATAGACTTTAAGTGAAGAAGATAGTTGCACATCTCTCACTTTAATCAAAAGCTAGAAATGATTAAGCTTAGTGAGGAAGACATGCTGAAAGTGGAGATAGGCTGCAAGTTAGGCCTCTTGTGCCAAATAGCTAATTGTGACTGTAAGGGAAATTTTCTTGAAGGAAATTAAAAGTGCTATTGCAGTGAAGACACAGATGATAAAAGAAACAGCATTGTTGTCGATATGTAGAGAGTTTTAAAAGATCAAACCAGTCACCACATTTCCTTAAGCCAAAGCCTAATTCAGAACAAAGGCTTAACTCGCTTTAAATCTATGAGGACTGAGAGGGGTAAGGGGGCCACAGAAGGAAAGTCTGAAGCTTGCAAAAGTTGGTTCGTGAAGTTGAAGGAAAGAAGCCTTCTCCATAACATAAAAGTGCAAGGTAAGCAGCAAGTGCTGCTGTAGAAACTGCAGTAAGTCATCTAGATCTAACTAGATAATGAATGAAGGTGACCATACTAAACAACAGATCTTCCACATAGATCAAACAGCATTTTATTGGAAAAATACGCCTTCTAGGACTTTTCATATCTGGAGAATAGAAATCAAGGCCTGGCTCAAAGCTTCAAAGGACAGGCTGGCTCTCTTGTTAGGGACTAATGCAGCTGGTGACTTTAAGTTGAAGCCAGGGTTCATTTACCATTTAGAAAGTGCAAGGCTCCTTAAGAACTGTGCTAAATCTGCCTGTGTTCTACACCCAACAAAGCTTGGGCATAGCACACCTGTTTGTAACATAGTTTGTTGGTATTTTACGCCCATTGTTGAGAATAGAAACATTCTGTTCCAAATATTACTGCCCATTGACAATGGACCTGGTTGCCCAAGAGCTCTGATGGAGATGTACAACGAGCTTAACGTTTTCATGCCTGCCAACACAACTTCCATCCTGAGGCACATAGAGCAAGGAGTAATTTCAACCTCTAAGTCTTATTGTTTACAAAATACATTTTTAAGACTCTAGCTGCCACAAATAGTGATCACTGTGATGGATCTGAACAAAGTCATTGGAAGTCTGGAAATGATTTACCATTCTAGATTCTCTTAAGAATCTTCATTTAAAAAAAAAAAAAAACCTTTGTGACTCATGGGAAGAGATCAAAATATCGACAATAAGAGGAGTTTGAAAGAAGTTGATTCCAACCCTCATGGATAACTTTAAGGGGTTTAAGACTTCAGTGGAGGCTGTAACTGAGCACATGGTAGAAATAGGCCTAGAATTAGAAGTGGAGCCTGAAGATGCATCTGTATCCCTGTGATCCCACGGTGAAACTTCAAAGGATGAGGAGGTGCTTGTTAGAGATGAACAAAGACTGCAGTTTCTTGAGATGGAAACTACTCCTAGTAAAGATGCTGTGCAGACTGTTGAAATGACAACCACAGGTTTAGAATATTACATGCAGCAGTGGCAGAGTTTGAGAAGACTGACAATTGTGCGGGTAATTCTACTGTGGGTGAAATGGCATCAAATAGCATTGCATGCTCCAGAGGAAGCTTCTGTGAAAGGAAAAGTCAACTGATGTGGCAAATCTTCTATTTTATTTCCAGAAATTGCCCCAGCCGCCCCAGCCTTTAGGATGCTACCACCACCCTGATTAGTCAGCAACCATCAGCTCTGAAGCAAACTCCTTTATTAGCAAGAAGATTTTGCCTCTCTGAAGTCTCAAGTGATAGTTAGCATTTTTTAGAATAAGGTATTTTTACTACATCATGGATATTGTTTTTTTAGACATACCACTATTGCACACTTAATAGACTACCTTATAGCATAACAATAACTTTTATGAGTACTGGGAAACCAAAAGTTTCATGTGACTCACTTTACTGTGATATTTGCTGCGCTGAAGTCATCTAGAACTGAACCCACAATATCTCTAAGGTATGACTCCACAACTCATAAAGTGTAGAGTATATTGATAAATAATTAAGAAGAATAATGGTCATAGATGTTTCTTCAGGTTTATTTTTGATAGTAGATATTTCAAGTTGACATCCTAACTCAAGCCTTTGTAAAGAATCCTTTAACATATTTTTCAGTAGAATTTCAAATTTCTAGATATTTTCTAAATGTACATAGCCAGCAAAAAAGTTTTTATTCTTAAAATGTAAAGTAATTGTTAAAGATCAACCATTCAACAGAGTAAAAAGGATCAAGTTCATGATGTCTCTATTTTTTTTTATTACTTCACTCTCTAGCTCTCATCTTACAATAGTAGTTAGTTAACAGAGACAAAAATGTTACCAAGTAGAACGTGGCAATGTCAGACTCAGGGGGAAGAAGATTAGTAGCTTTCCAAATTTATGCACTTATAACAAGCATTTTAATGGTTCATAGTGCAGTCAATTCCTGAAGAATAAATACAAGAGACAACCCATGTCACTTACAAGTTGGAATCAGAATGCTCTTATTCAGCAGAGTTAGTAAGGACCTCTTACTAGGAGAAGTAGGAGAAAAAAGAAAACGACAAACTTTCCTCTGGGAAAGCTCTCACACATTTGGGCAGGCTGTTTGAGTAGAGCAGGCCAAAACTTGATACTTTTATTTCCAACCTTTGACCCTACACATCTGGAAACCCAATTTGAGTCAAACAGAAGGAAGTTTTCTTTTCTATTTCAAAAACTTTGGGAAAAAAAATTAAGCACCTAGTATCCATTCTGCTAGCAAAAGTTACTACTATTTATGCACTTGTAAGGAACTATAAAATATGGAGCATTTGGTTAGGAAATCAATGCCCCAAAACTTCAGCAATATTAGTACATTGCTATTTGTAATAATGGGTTTAGATAATGCCTGAGGTAAGCAACATAACTTGGTACTTTGATGCTGTTTGATGCACTAATTTAACATACACCCTCTAATTCTAGAATATAAAATATGCTGAACATTCTGTATCAACAAATAATCATGAGACACATATATTTTTTATTTTAAAGGCATTTTCATCTACAATAAAATTTATAATCACTATACTGTGTTTTAAAACATATCAAAGCAATGATATAGTTTGTTGTCATGGCTTTAATTTACTTGGACAATAGTAAAATTAAAAAATTATGTCACAAAATATATGAAAAGTTTTCATATAAAAAACTATTTGTTGTAGCATATTAAATTTTTATTTGACCACGTCTAATATAGAGTCACTTAATTCTTGATTACATGATAAGCATTGACCACATAAAGACAGGCAGTAGGGTCTCAGATCCTCGGGCTTAGTCATTCAGACACTTTCTAGCTGTACAACGGTAGAAAAGTTATTGAGCTTTTTTAAATTAATTTTTATTGGTGTGTATTTACTTCACAATGCTCTGTTAGTTTCTGCTGTAAGCAAAGTAAATCAGCCGTATGTACATATTCCCTCTTATTTGGATTTCCTTCCCATTTATGTCACCACAAGGAAAAGTTACTTAGTTTTATGAGCCCAGTTTCCTCATCTATAATAAGCATTTTTCTGGGAATATATATATATATAGCAGGATTATTGTGAGAAGGAGCAGTGATTTATGCAAAGTATAGAGTAGGTTCTAAAGGCCATCATCATAGTTATCATTAACAACTTTATTATTAAAATGCTGGAAAATCTATCCAGTAGAATAAGTTCTAGAATTATTAATTGCCCAGGCAAATCTAAGTAGTGGCTGTGATCTTAATTTTAACAGCCCCAGGGGTCATGGTGGCAATGTGAAGGAGAAACCATCTTCGCTTTGTACACAGAAACCCCACACAGGGATAATTGAATGTTGGTCAGTTAAAAAAAAGAATTCTCATGGCATTTGATTAAATTATATTGCAGAAACCATATCTGCTCTATTATGAATATTAACTGTCATGTAGTAAATGTTAATCATTAGTAACGGGTCTATTCACAACTCACAGTGAAAACTATTTCAGCACCATATAAAAGACATCATATTACCATGCAGCTTGCCAAAAATGAATTGACTTGGCAATAAAGCAATTTCTATTTACAGTCTATTTACTTCCTTTTATGAGACTGACTCAATATTTTCTGTTTTTTTTCCTTCTGTTTTATTGTTTTGCCAAGAATTTTTTTTTGCAAGATGTTAATCCTTGCTAACAGTTTGTACTTAGCTATGTTGCCAGAATTAAAAATATTTACACATCCCCAAATTTTACATACCTCACAAAAGTACTACCCTTTGAGTTTGTGATGCTACCTGTTTTAATAGGAATTAGTTTTTATTCTTATCAACTATTGCCTAAAATTGTAATCTTGAATATATTTTGACACTAGATATAACTATTGCTTTTATTTGAAGGATACTTTGATATATAAATCAAAAGTCTATTTCTTCTGGTCTCTACATAGTAAAAAAAATTATATTTATACAGTTATATTAATTCCAGAATTTATAATTATAATATTTTAAAATCATTGAAAATAAATAACTGAAAAGAAAAAAAATAAAGTCAACACCCCCATGCAATATACCTACTGTT
The DNA here is from genome assembly GCF_023699985.2 of Odocoileus virginianus. Classification (NCBI taxonomy): domain Eukaryota; kingdom Metazoa; phylum Chordata; class Mammalia; order Artiodactyla; family Cervidae; genus Odocoileus; species Odocoileus virginianus. The sequence goes on along the minus strand of NC_069677.1, from coordinate 58,850,373 downwards.
TAATGGAAGCGAATGAATAGCTAAAATACTAGTTGCCAAATATGATCTCGAATCTGAGCTTACACATAGATGGGAGGGCATGAAGCTACATTTAGTTTCTTTAAAAAGTACACACTTTCATTTTCAGCATCCACAGCTTTTATTATCACCATAGGAGTACAGAGGCATAATGTTTGGGGCTTCTTTTCTCTCTTGTTTCTTGTTCTTTTTTTTTAACTTCTTTTAAAATCTCATGCCTGTGTTTTCTTTTCTTTTGCAGTTCACCCAGCATAGTGCTTTCTGAAAATACACATGTAATTCCCATTATCTATAATGAAATTCGCATGCATCAAGGAGAGATCCGATTCCACTGCAAAGTGTATTTCTTGTGTGGTATTGTGAGCACCTGGTCTAGCTCATGACAAGCTCCTTGGACACTGTTTACCCTCAGGGAAGGACATTCTCATCTACAATATAGAAACTCCCCACGGCCACCTGTTTTGCCACATGGCAAAATCATAGGACTTTATTTTCTCATGTAGACAAATATTTTTACAAGAACTCTCGAGTGTGCTTCATGGGAGAATTCAAACGTGGATCAAAAGCAATCGGTGTGCTAAAGAGCATCAAAGAAAATGCTGCATGTGCTTAGTCTATAGCTCTTCCAGTGCTCATCATTGACTGGGGATAAGGAGCAACCGTTTTGTCGAATTTAGAATCCAATTACATCTTATATTCTAAATTTAGAGCCAGTTTCTTGTCTCTGGTTTTCCATTTTCAATAACCAATATCAGAATCTCTGCATTTATCACAGAAATAACCAGTCAATTGAAATAATTGTTTTCTCCAATGTATATCCCACTTACCACATCACTGGGGATTTATAGTTATTTTTTACAATGAGGAAACTGACGCACACTGTTTTAGAACAACTTAAATGATGATCTATAGCCACACAAACTGACGGCAGAGCCCATTCTAAATTTAGTGGTAAAAACTATTGATCCTATTTGCTGCCTCTTTTTTCTTAAAACTCCTTGCTCTCGGGGAAGAGATCCCAACCAGAATTCCAATAATAGCTTTGCCCTTTTAAACTGTTCATATCAGTTCAGTTCAGTTCAGTCACTCAGTTGTGTCTGACTCTGTGACCCCATGAATCGCAGCATGCCAGGCCTCCGTGTCCATCACCAACTCCCGGAGTTTACCCAAACTCATGTCCATGGAGTCGGTGATGCCATCCAACCATCTCATGCTCTGTCGTCCTCTTCGCCTCCTGCCCTCAATCTTGCCATCATCAGGTTCCTTGCAAATGAGTCAGCTCTCCACATCAGGTGGCCAAAGTATTGGAGTTTCAGCTTCAGCATCAGTCCTTCCAATGAACACCCAGGACTGATTTCCTTTAGGATGGACTGGTTGGATCTCCTTGCAGTCCAAGGGACTCTCAAGAGTCTTCTCCAACACCACAGTTCAAAAGCATCAATTCTCTGGTGCTCAGCTTTCTTTATAGCCCAACTTTCACATCCATACATGACCATTGGAAAAACCATAGCCTTGACTAGATGGATCTTTGCAGACAAAGTAATGTCTCTGCTTTTTAATATGCTGTCTAGGTTGGTCATAACTTTCCTTCCAAGGAGCAAGAATCTTTTAATTTCATGGCTGCAGTCACCATCTACAGTGATTTCAGAGCCCTCCAAAAATAAGTCTGTCACTGTTTCCACTGTTTCCCCATCTGTATGCCATCAAGTCATGGGACCAGATGCCATGGTCTTAGTTTTCTGAATGTTGAGCTTTAAGCCAACTTTTTCACTCTGCTCTTTCACTTTCATCAACAGGCTCTTTAGTACTTCTTCACTTTCTGCCACAAGGGTGGTGTCATCTGCATATCTGAGGTTATTGATATTTCTCCTGGCAATCTTGATTCCAGCTTGTGCTTCCTCCAGACCAGCATTTCTCATGATGCACTCTGCATATAAGTTAAATAAGTAGGGTGACAATATACAGCCTTGACGTACTCCTTTCCCTATTTGGAACCAGTCTGTTCCAAATAGTCTGTTCCATGTCCAGTTCTAACTGTTGCTTCCTGACCTGCATACAGGTTTCTCAAGAGGCAGGTCAGGTGGTCTGGTATTCCCATCTCTTGATGAATTTTCCACAGTTTATTGTGATCCACACAGTCAAATCTTTTGCACAGACAATAAAGGAGAAATAGATGTTTTTCTGGAACTCACTTGCTTTTTCGATGATCCAGTGGATGTTGGCAATTTGATCTCTGGTTTCTCTGCCTTTTCTAAATCCAGCTTGAACATCTGGAAGTTCACGGTTCACTGAATTTTTTCAGTATTCAGGCTTCAGTATTGCTGAAGCCTGGCTTGGAGAATTTTGACCATTACTTTACTAGCATGTGAGATGAGTGCAGTTGTGCAGTAGTTTGAGCGTTCTTTGGCATTGCCTTTCTTTGGGATTGGAATGAAAACAGACCTTTTCCAGTCCTGTGGCCACTGCTGAGTTCTCCAAATTTGCTTACATATCGAGTGCAGCACTTTCACAGCATCATCTTTCAGGATTTGAAATAGCTCAACTGGAATTCCATCACCTCCACTAGCTTTGTTCGTAGTGATGCTTCCTAAGGCCCACTTGACTTCACATTCCAGGATGTCTGGCTCTAGGTGAGTGATCACACCATCGTGATTATATGGGTCATGAAGATCTTTTTTTGTGTAGTTCTTCTGTGTATTCTTGTGACCTCTTCTTAATATCTTCTGCTTCTGTTAGGTCCATACCATTTCTGTCCTTTATTGAGCCCATCTTTGCATGAAATATTCCCTTGGTATCTCTAATTTTCTTGAAGAGATCTCTAGTCTTTCCCATTCTGGTTTTTTCCTCTATTTCTTTGCATTGATCACTGAGGAAAGCTTTCTTATCTCTCTCTGCTATTCTTTAGAACTCTGCATTCAGACGGGAATATCTTTCCTTTTCTCCTTTGCTCCTCACTTCTCTTTGTTTCTCAGATATCTGTAAGACCTCCTCAGACAGCCAATTTGCTTTTTTTCATTTCTTTTCCATGGGGATGGTCTTGATCCCTGTCTCCTGTACAATGTCATGAACCTCTGTCCATAGTTCATCAGGCACTCTGTCTAGCAGATCTAGTCCCTTAAATCTATTTCTCACTTCCACTGTGTAATCATAAGGAATTTGATTGAGGTCATACATGAACTGTCTAGTTTAGGCACGGTAGAAGAGAAGAGATGCACTATATGGAATACAATGGTTAATTTTCTGTGTCAACTTGGTTAGGCCACAGTACCCAGATATTTGTTCAAACATCATTCTAGATGTTGCTGAAAAATATTTTTTAGATGAGGTTAACATTTAAAACGGTGGATTTTGAGTAACAAATATTACTCTCCTTAATGTGGGTAGGCCTTACAATCATTCGAACTTCTGAATAGAAAAAAGACTGACCTCCCTCAAAGAAAAGAATGTTCTGCCAACAGACTGCCTTCAGATTTGAATTGCAGCATCAACTCTTTGCTGGGTTTTTAGTTTGCCGGTGTATTATGCATATTTTAAACTTGTCAGCTTTCACAGTTACATGAGTCAGTTCCTTAAAGTCTCCCCCTCTCTCTTTTTGCCTTTCTTTATCTATATATCCATCCACACTATGGCTCTGTTTCTCTGGAGAATCCCAACTAATATAGGAATGATCAAGTCTTCCCCAGTTTTCCCATTGGAGACTACATGATTTTCAAGTTCCTTAGAGATCCATCACTTACAGTGTACAGAATTTGTGGCTCTGTAAACTCTTCTCAAAGAGAAGTAGTTAAGATACTCAAGGGTGTATCTGAAAAAATTATAAAATGGGAAAAATTACAATTGCTTTCATCATGGCAGCTACATAGCATAGGTCCACTTAAAATTAATAACAAAAGCATCAACCTTATGGAATGTAAACTAAGCAGTGCTGCCTAGGATTTAACTGTTTGATAGCCAAAAGTATTTCCCAAATAAGAACACAGCAAAATTAAAATGGAAAGGAAGGAAAAAAGGAAAGAAAAAAAATGACGGAAGGAAAATGAAAAATGGAGACTTTAACAAAGCATGTGTGTATCTGAAATGTAGTTAGGCTGACATTATTCAATACTCAGTTTAGGAAATTTATTTAGGAAAAAAACACTCATTTTAAGCATTGAAATTTTCAGCCAATCAATTATTAACAAGTATTAAGCCAATGTAATATATAGTAAAGATGTTAGAGATTGTTGACATTGCATTCTTTGATGTTACCAATACTATGATTATAACATGAGACATTATGCCCTTATAATTGTTAATTCTTGATCTGTCTTTCTTTTGATACACACACATATATATGTATACATGTGCGCATGTATGTGTGTGTGTATATATATATATATGAAGCGGGGAGAGAACAGTTACTATTTTCCCGAATATTTATTGAGCACATACTATGTACCAGATGCCATGCAAGACACTAACAATACAATAGTGAAGCAGAGAAACAGTCTCGGTCCTTAAAGTCTTTGCTCTCCAGTAGTAAATACCCCAAAACAAGAGGAAATCACGTTGGGAGATTGAGGGGTCACAGTGACAGAAAGTGCTGTGTTGGGAAAATTGGAGTGTGTCAGGGAGCACAGAGGAGACACAGCTAACCTGACCTTGGGCCTCAGGAAAGGGCGTCTAAGAAGTCGTTAGGCGGAGAAGGTAAGAGTGTTGAGGCAAATTTCGTTGATAAAGATGAGCTCAATTATCTAAATCCAAATGGATTTCTGTTTAGAGGTTCTGGCTTATCACGAAATCACTTCTATTCACTTTGCACATGGGAATCCAGTCTTTGTATTTATGTTCCCAGTGTGACACTTTTAAAAAAGAAATTTACTCTGTAAGTGACTAAAAGTTGGCACGATGTTGTTCTGTCATTGGTAACCTCAGTCACCAGAACACTGTCAGTGATACAGGCCAGAGGAAAGAAACAAAGGAAATGATTATGCGGATGTAATTTCTGTTTCATTTTGGAGTGAAGCCAGAGATAAATACAGTCACATACAAACTCTCTGTTTATAAAACCGCCGTCTCAGTGTCGTGACCAGAAGCAGCAAAGAGAGAGAAATGAGATTAGCTTTTCCCAAACGGCTTGGTGTGGTATCAATTTGTGTTCCAGAAAAATTAACAAACAAAACTCAGGGGAACCAGAGACTAGGAGCATTGTTTTTCTAAAATGTAGCATGTCAGTGGGTTCAAAGATTGCATAGATTTACTTAGTTATTTTTAATTTTATTTTTGGGGTACGATTGCTTTATAGCATTCTACTAGTTTCTGCTGCACATCAGGCTGAATCAGCTGTGCACACACTCACACCCCCCTCTTTAGCGCCCACCCAGCCCTGCCCCAGCTCTCTGTCATCACGGAGCTCCAAGCTGGGCTCCTTGGGTTCTACAGCGGCTTCCCACTAGCTGTCTGTTTCATCCATGGTGTTGTATATGTGTCAATGCTGCTGGGAATATAGATGCAGGCATAGATAGCTGTTTTTAATGCAAAAATTGCCTGAGGTGTATCACTTCAGAGAAGACTAGGAAATTACTGTGACATGAATGAAGGCATGGCATTCAAACTGCCCATCTCCACACAGGCAACCCCTTCCAATAACCATCTCAACGTGTGTCATCTTATAAATGACTACTGATTCAAATTGTGTATGGATGATGTATCTGGTGGTTGTTGTATATTAAACATATAAATTAAATCTAGTGTCAACCCATGAAGCTATTAGTTTTTCTAGGAGACAAGTTTTTCCCTTCGCCTTTGTAGTTTGGAAAATATAATTTTTAGAGTTTTATGGTCAAATAAGTTTCAGAGTTACTGTTCTGAATAAGTTGAATGAGAATAATTCACTGGTAGATAATTACAGTGAATCAGTCTTAGAATAGGTATCGGGAGTTTGATCATTTACATCATATTAAAGAAATAAGCTAATCAAATATTATTTTTATTAGAAATGAGACCATACATCTCTTTTTCTTTCATGTGAAATGACACTTAAAGGTTTTAATAAAAGTGAAAGAGTGAATTACCTTCATGTTTATGGGAAAATACATAAAGATATATGAAGAGTTTGTTCTTTTTAAAATTTTCACATCAAAAGTAGATACATTCCTGAAAATGGAGTCCCCATTTGGAACCTCATAAAATTCTGGCCTTTCCTTATTGTTACGAGCAAGTAGGAAAATAGAATATGCCCTTTGACAATTCCACTGCTATGAACTAACAGGTTATCAATCTCTATTACATGTTAAAATAAATATACAATATGCTATCACAGACTGTGGCGGCACATTCCTTAGTATATCATAGGCATTCCATAACTATTTGATGAATGAGTAATGGATGAATGAACTCAGCAAAGAACGTCTATGGAAGAATGTAAGAATTTGAGTCAAAGGTCTTGCCTGGATTCAGATTCTAGCTCCAGTTGTTATAATTATTTAAGAAAGACATTTCTCATCTCTGGACTCCTTTGGAATACTTTTGTAGGATTCAAAAGAGATTATATATAATTTTATAAAGATGATTTACTTTCGTTATTGCTATTACTAATATAAACAGTCATAGCCCTAGTATTCTAAGTTGCTTCATGGAAGAAAAGTTTGAATTTAGTATTAAAATACAAAAAGAAAAAAAATCTCTTTTTAGGAACTGGAAGTTAACTGGGGGGAGTATATAGCCCAGCTTCATGCTTGGGAGCCCTAAATATCAAGTAGCCGTAGAGAGTGTGTTTGTGTTTGCTGGTCCCTTAGCCGTGTCCAGCTGGCTACTAAGTCATGTCACTTAGAAGCCTGCCAGACTCCTCTGTCCATGGAATGTTCTAGGCAGGAATACTGGAGCAGGTTGTCATTTCCTACTCCAGGGGATATTCCTGACCCAGGGATCAAACCCACGTCTCCTGCATCAGCAGGCAGATTCTTTACCAACGGAGCCACCTGGCAAGCCCCAGACAATCTGTAATATTTTAGAGTTAGCTGATTAGCAAATTTAAGCGCATTTACAACCTTAATTCCCGATTACCATGTAATCTAATGGAGTCCCAGGTTCTAGTGATGAGGATGTGGATGCCTGTGGGAGATAGTTATTCTGTCCACCACATAAAATTAAAGAATAAAATTGCCCTGGGGTAGCAGAAATCAGAGCAGTGGTTACTCCTGGCTGTGGTGAAGGGATTAACTGGAAAGGGATATGAGGTAGTTGTTCAGATTGATGAAAATGTTCTGTACTTTGGGGTATAAGTTACCTAGGCATAGGCAGTTGTTAAAATTTAATGAACTATACCTTTCTGCTGTATGTATTGCATATCACTGGATGTACATTATACCCAACTTTACTAAATTAAAATAATAATGAACACACAAGCATCTTCATCACTTTAGATCCAGTGTTTATTTCTATTTTCCAAATAAAGTATTTTCTTCTCAACATCCTATCTTGAACTTCAGGGATCTTGCAAGCTGTCGATTCATTTTATATTGTAACTCAGCCATTTGCAGAGATAGTCTTTGTTTGAGAAATCTCAGTGTTGCAATTATAGAAAATAAGATATTTCATTTGGGGGCAGTCTTGGAAAATTTCTGACTCTTTATTTGCACCTTGAGCTAAGAAGTTAAGACCTTGAGTTCATCAGTTTCTTTTTAAAAAATTCTCCAGTGCAATCATAAATAGCCAAACTACCCATAATCCTCAAGATCTTATATCCAACATCATGTTCTACTACAAAAGCTACTTGAGATTCTAGTCTTTGCTTCTCCAGTTATTTTGCTTCAGGAAACCACAGAGGATCATTTAAACAGCTCTTTGGCCCCTGGAGATCACACACTTCACCATCTATCCCTTTTTCTACTAGCAAAGAGGTCACTTTTGTCATCAAATCTAATCACGTGAGACAACAATTAAAACTTTCTTTTTGAAAATTGGGAAACAATTTCAAGGAACTTGTGAAATGTTATTTACTTATGTTTGGCCGCACGGGGTTTCCACCCTGCATGCAGGCTGTCTCCGGTTGCCGTAAGCAGGGCGCCTCCTCCGTGCGGTGCTCGGAAGTGTCCGGGCGCTGGTTTCTCCCCTCGTGGAGCGCGGGCTCCAGGCCTTGTGTTCACAGGTTTAGCTGCCCCATAGCATGTGGGACCTTCCCCGGCCAGGGATGGAACCCCTGTCCCCTGGAAAGGAAACTGGATTCTTAACCCCTGGACCACCAGGGAAGTCCTGCCAAATTTTAAATAGTACAAAACACGCACGATACACACTCATCTATTTTTTTTTTAAATGACTACATTTGCTTTATTGCTTCCCATCCTACACACAAACACGCACACTTTTTTTTTTTCTTCTGAACCACTTGAGGGTAAATTCCTTAAATTATGACTTTTTACCCTTCTAGATTTTTTGTGCCGTTCATCTGAGTAGAAATAGTCTCTTACATAATCACAATACAGTTATCAGCTCCAGTAAATTAACAATGATACAATGCTTTTTCCCAACTGGCTATTTGCATTCATGTTTTTCCAGCTGAATTGATAATATCCTTTATAGCATTTTACTTTTCTTCAGTACGGGATCCAGCTTAGGACTGGGTGCTGCATCTGGCTGTCACGTTAGCCTCCTTTAACCTGGAACGTTTCCACAGCCGTTCTTGCACATTCTTCATTCGGCAAAGGTAGACACCTGGCTGCTACTGCCTCTGGAGAAAAACGGCTTCTCCTGCCCCACCACCCACATTTACCCAAGTTCTTCTAGTTGATTAAACAGGTACCAAAGAGGGAAAGGCCTTCCAGGAAATGAGACTCTGGGAGGAAGTGGTGGTGCGGATTTGGCAGCAAGCCATGTGGGACAACCGTGTATACGTACATACATGTATCTCAGCTATCGGAACCAATGAAGAAGCTGTTAAAAATAAAAGTATTTATGCTTCATATCTGTTGTAAATAAGGTGAAATAAAGCACTGAAAAAATATTTTCAACTTTAGACATTAGCTTAATTATGAATGGGCACAAGGCTGTGATACTGGGTCTAATGTCATTTCAAAGAAGAGGTGTAACAGCTAAACTTGGGGCGAAATCAGAAGGATTGTTTTTGCCACAGAAAAAAAAATTCTGAATCACCCCCAGTTGAGAATGGGGTTGCAAAGAGTTAGACGCAACAGGGCGACTGAACAACAACTAGAACTCTAAATCTTCTCTACTATCATCTTCTTAAACTTATATTTTGTGTTATGGACTGAATGTTTGTGTCTTGATCTTGGACTTCACAGTGCCTCCAGCACTGAAAGAAATAAATTTGATTTATAAGCCATCCAATTTTGGTAGTTTTTTTTTTTTTATAATAGCATCTCTAAGTGACTAAAACACCCTGTTTTCTTTTTTCCAGCATAGTATTCATCACTATTTGAATTATGTTACATCTGTTTTTATTTCTGTCTTCTTCTCAATCCCCATTTCACTGATAAGCTTGTTGAAGGCAGAGGTTTTATCTTACACATTGTCATAGCTCCAAGATCTAGAATAGTACTGTGTATACAACAGGTGCTTACTCATGAAGGAGTGACGAGCAGCGGATACCACAGAGGGCTTTCACTGCTCCAAAAAGTCAAAGCAGCATGAAAATGTGAAAGTGTTAGTTGCTCAGTCATGGGCTCATGGACCATAGCCCATCATGCTCCTCCACCCATGGAATTCTCAAGGCAAGAATACTGGAGTGGGTAGCCATTCCCTTCTCCAAGGGATCTTCCTGACCCAGGGATCAAACCTGGGTCTCCTGCGTTGTGGGGGTGATTCTTCACCATGTGAGCCACCAGGGAAGGCCCCAATATGGCATGAAAAGCTTACAAGTCTACGAGTCATTCCACTTAACACTCTCTTCTAATAGAAGCCCAAGTTGCCAGGATGGGGCTGGTAATGAGCTACAGGTGTCATTTTTCAAGCATTCATATACAAAATTATGTTGTGTATTTTTAAATGTGGATTGGGAAATGACTGTTGAATGATTATTGGATAGGTGTAACATATTGTAGCATTTTAGTCACCAAATATAAAATATATAAGTAAATATTGGGACTTAAACACAATGAAAATTTATCTCTTCATGACTAATTAAACTACAGAAATTATAGGCACTTCCCTAGTTTATTGGACATCATGAGGCCCATGTTCCTAAGTGGGAATAATCCACTGGACATGATTAATATCTGACCTGTAGAAATGGGGTATATGCTTAACACTATTATTTGACATCACAACTTCCTCACTAACTGCATCTTCTTGACTTCTGAAGTTACTTGAATTGAATGCTAATTCAGAGCTTCCATGAAGAGGAATGCCTGGAAACATCCTTCTCAAGCTGGGAAGGTGATCTTTGTCTATTAGTCTGCAGGTTTAAAAGGGAGTTGCCAGGTGAGGAAGAGGCCCCACGCAGGTAGTCAGACTGACCAAGTTACCTACGCGGCCAGTGCGATTCCAGGCAGATATAACATAAGCGAGCTTCCTGGGCGGCTCAGCAATAACGAATATGGATGCAAAGCAGGGGACATGGGGTCAGTCCCTGGGTTGGGAAGGTCCCCTGGAGAAGGAAATGGCAACCCACGCCAGTATTCTTGCCTGGGAAATCCCATGGACAGAGGAGCCTGAGAGGTTACAGCCCACCAGGGTCACAAGAGTCAGCCACAACATAGCAAATAAACAGCAAAAGAGAGCTGCACAGTCACCTTCATTTAGTAAAAGCCAGACTGGTTGCTAAATAATAATACTGAGCTCAAGAAATTTAACCATCATATCCATATAATCACAGACTCTGGGGCAGAAAATACAGTAACTCTATGCTTCTAATTATTATTCTTGAGCATCTTGTTTCCCCATATTTCAGAACACCAAGAAAATGAACTTCCATTTGTCTCTCTTCAAATACAGAATGGTTTAATGTTACGATAAATCAGATGGCACTGAAATTAATAACTATCAGGTGCAGTGTATTATTACAGTAATTTATAATACACACTACAGTTCTTCTAGTGTGATGAATTATCTTTCTAATGATTGTTCTACCATAACATATCAACTAATAGATACTTTTAAGTTCACACAGTAACATGCCTCAGGTACATGATTTTTTATTACGGAGAATTATATCAGCAGAAGTCTTTTTGTATCCTTTCCCACATTCTATTTATTTATTCTTATGCATATATCACTGTTAAAGACTATCATTATCGTCTAATCCCTAGTCCTCAGTGAAAGCATCTGAAGTCCAGAACTCCTGGGCACCCCTAACGTAACTTTGGAAGACAGATCTTAAGAGGTCCTTAAGATCTTAAGATCTCCAGAGGCCCTTTGGAGAAGGAAATGGCAGAAGGAAATACATTCCAGTATTCTTGCCTGGTCTAAGCCACAGACGGAGGAGCCTGGCGGGCTACAGGCCATCAGGTCTCAGGGAGTTGGACATGCGCAAGGGCCTGAACAACAACAGTAATGACAGGGGCTCCGATTTCCTGGTGTCTACACTTCGAACAATCTCCTCTTGAGTATGAGCAGAACTTGATTCTAACCAGTAGAATAGGGCAAAAATGATGGGGTGTCACCGTCATTATTATGCTGTGTTATATGGCCAAGATCAAGGGATACCATTCGTGTGGTTACTGCACATTACGTAACGCTCCATCTTGCTAGCAAACTTGCTCTGGAGATGCCATATTCCTTGTTAACTTTGAAGAAACAAGCTGCCATGAATCCTAAAGTTGCAAGGACATGAATTCTGTCAACAGTCTGAGGGGGCTGGAAAGCAAATCCTTTTCATTGTTCCGAAGAGATGGCAGACCCAGTGTGCACCTCGATCCCAACCTCATGGGACCCTGAAGATGAGAACCCAGCCTAGACAGACCTCAGCTGTGAGTGAGATAACAAAACTATGTTATTTTAAATCACTTTGTTTGTGGTAATTATTATGTAGCAGCTGAAAAGTAACACAATTCCACTTACAGAACCTCGTCCTAGACTTCTGGTGTAAAGCTGAAATCTTAATAGCTCAGAAACATTCACTGATTAACTTCCATATTTTATTATATGAGAGGGCAACGTATTTGAATAAGATACTTTATTGGTTTGCAAGGAGATTATAGTAGAATGGAGAAGAAACACACAGAAACCAGCTATTTCAACATACATATGCTCTTGCCATGGAATATAGAGAATGGGGAAGTGAGAGGTGGTACAGTTTAAATGGCCTCCTCCAGGAGATGACTCTAAAACTAAAATGGAAATCGCTGTCCATAGATAGAAAGAAAACATGCCTTGTTGAACTCCTGTGCACTAGGAAAGTCACTGAGTGGCTGTACCAACAACAACTAAATAGGCGATATTTATATATCCTTTGCTAGGTATTATTCCAAAAGCATTATTTAATTAATTCCCCAAACAATTCAATGATATAAATATTAGTTTCATTTTACAGATAAGGAAACTGAGAGTTTAAGGAATAGCTCAAGAGTGACAAAGAGAAAATTCATTCCTCCAATGTCTCCGTGACTCTTGGACCTATGTTCTTCCCACTAAAATGCTATCTTTTGGAAGACAGTCTTTTGACCTGCCTGTCCACTGCTTTTCTAAATTGCAGGAGCCCTGCATTTCATTCTGTTCCCGTGGCTTCCTATTCTTACATCTTTAAGGAATCAATTATGCCCTATTACAATTATTGTATAATTCATGTGTCTATGAATAGAATTTAAATTGTTTGACAGCTGAAATTGTCCAAATTGTCTTTGGTCTCTTGTTTCTATCACAAACCCTGAAATAAGAATGTCCAATAAATGGCAAATCGGGGAATAAATGTTTACGGTCTCTACAGGCCAAAAGAACGCTCATTTTACAGGTCTTTGCCCATGAAAATGACTTCTAAGCATGAAAACCTCCATGTCTGGGAGTTTGATTCATTCTTATTTATAAACATTGTTAGTAAAACAAATAATCTGCTTAATGAATAGATTAAAGATGAATGCATAGATAAGTAGATAGATATATAAATTGATACATAGATGCGTAAGGAACATCAAAGGATGCTCTAAGGGAGCATATATATCGATGACCAGCATTTTTGTTTGTTTTTGCTTGTTTAGTAGCTAAGCGGTGTCCGATTCTCTTGCAACCCCATGGACTATACAGGCTCCTCCGTCCATGGGATCTCCTAGGCAAGAATACTGCAGTGGGTTGCCATTTCCCGACCCAAGGATTGAACCCATGGCTCCTGTCTGGCAGGTGGATTCTTCACCACTGAGCCACCAGGAAAGCCCAATGGTAAGCCATTACTTACCATTAACTGCATACCAGGGCATTACGCTAAATTCTGGGCATGATTTTTTTCATTTGATCTTTACAAGACCCCTCTGAGTAGATACTCATCCTATTATTCAGATGAGGAAAGTTCACAACGGGATTGTACCCAAGGGAGTCAGTATAATGTTCATGTCTGTGACCTTAACCACTGTGCTTCCTGCCTCCTACTTAGGTCTGTAGTTTGTCTTCCTATTTTTCATTTCTATTAATTGTCAGGAGCTCTAAGTAGGAGTATTTTCAGGGCTTTTATGAACCAGTTATGTGGGGAAATAAGGTTCAAAAACAAAATAAGCCTTGCTGATGTGGCTGGATTGTTGCTTCCCAAAAGATTTTTACATTATAACCTTGGAGGCTGCAAGTGTGACCTTTTTGGAAAAAAAGGGTCTTTGCCTCTGGAATTAAGTAAAGGAGCTTTGACATGAGATCATCTTGGATTCCTGGGTGGGATCTAAATCCCACGGCAAGTGCCCTCATAAAAGAAGAAAAGACGGTCTCATGGAGGAAAAGCCCCTGTGAAGGCAGAGGCAGGGATGGGGGTAACGCGGCCAAGAAAAACACCCGAAGCCCCCAGAAGCTGGAAGAAGCCACGCAGGATTCCTTCTGAAGCCTACAGAGGGAGGCTAACCACATTGACATCTGGATTCCAAACTCCTAGCCTCCAGAGCTGGGAGCAAATAAATTTCTGTTGTTTGGGACCATCAAGCTTTTGGCAATTTGTAACCACAACCCCAGGAAGCTAAAACACTATCTACTTTTCCCATCAAGAATTCATAATATTATCTTCTTTGGTAGAAAACTGAAAATCATACTTTAGAAAAGTTGCAATTCAGATGGTTCTTGAACCCTGTAAAATAATATATGCTTTTTTGTTTTTTGTGGGTTTTTTTTGAGAAAACAGTCTACACACACTGATTCTCAAAGGGCTCCCTGAGCTAAATCAGAACCATTAACTTTGAATCAGAAAATGCACATCACCAAAAGGCTAGAAGACAGATGTTAATGAAATATGACTTTCTTTGGCCTTAATCTTTGGAGAATCCTGTGCTTCTTGGAAATGGGTAACAATGGTCAACATTTCAGTTCCATACATAAGATAGAAAAAAAATCTTAGTCCTAGACAAAAGGTCCTCCCACCCCCAAATAAGTGACCTAAATAACAACATTTATTTTTTGTAATAATGTTTTTGTAAATATGTTCTTGCCAAACAGACTTAAACATTGTGTGTTTTATATTCAAATTGGAGAGATAACAAGGTGTTGAAGAAAAACAAATGCTTTGGATCTGGATGATTCTGGACTTTTAGTTCTAGCACATGATGCCCATGTTGTCATAAAGAAATTTATGAATTTTTTCTTCTATGATGCACTATCCATGAAACCGTAAAGAAATTTACTAATATCCATGAAACTTTTTTCTCTCCTTTGCAAAATAGAAACATGCACCGTGGAAAGTTTTGTGAGGATTATTGAGATTTTCCCAGGTGGTGCTAGTGGTAAAAAACCTGCTTGCCGGTGCCGGAGACGTAAGAGATGTGAGAGCGATCCCTGAGTTGGGAAGATCCCATAGAGGAGGGTATGGCAACCCACTCCAGGATTCTTGCCTGGAGAATCCCAGAGGAACCTGCCGGGCTATAGTTGGTGGGATCACAAAGAGTCGGACATGACTGAAGCAACTTAAGCATGCATGTATACAAAATTGAAACTCAAAAGATGGCACTTTTAAACCAAACAACTAAATAGTAGAAAATACACATAAAAATTGTGCTGTATCTAGCAACACTCTTAACTACCCAACCTGGAAATCCATTAATGTAAAAATCCACAAATAATTATTAATGTATTTTGAGAATAACAAAGAGATGCTTTCTCAATCAGCTACTAGAATAAGGAAAGGGACCTTTCATTTCAAATTTAACTTCTAAATCATAAAGTGCCACTGGATTTTGCATTTGGAATTTTGACACTAATTGTTGGTACAACACACCACATTTCAGCTACTGTGGAGATAGTGTCAACATTGAGTTGATGATTCTGCTCAAATCCTCTTGATGACAGCCCTCATCTTAAGGGTGTGATGAAGAAATCAGTGATGTCTGATTTAGAAAGTCCTTTTCATAGTCCACTCCCTATCTTGTAAAACTAATTTACAAAATTCAATTGGCCCTTTTGATCACTTTCACTAATCCAGTTTAAGAGCTTAAACTCCCCCTAAGTGGCCCTTAATTAGTGGCTAGTATGAATGCATGAGCATGCACTTGAACTATATCTGGAAGCTAGCAAGTGCATCTGTAACTTGAGGTTCAATAATGACCTTCCTTCTCTGGACCCCTGATTGAGGCAATGCATATGGTAGTTGTTTACAAACTTCAAATAAATATGCGAGGTACATTGATTGGTCTTACTCCTATCCTGTAATTTTTACTTTATTGATTCCTTCTCTTCTTCACCTACTCTACACGGGGGTGGAGTAAAACCAACAGCATAATAAAGAAAAGAGTGCCGAATGTCTCTTCTATAATCTTTGAAGTATAAGCATTTTATACCTTTGAAAAAGCTATTTTTTTTTAGTTTATTCAGGAACAAATCCAAATTTTAGCTTATCAGAGACCAAACATTTCCTTAGGGAGTATTTCCCAAATAAATTTCCTTTCCAAGGTCCTTTAAATTGATAATACATTTTTGCCTATTGTTAAATCATTAAGATATAAATAAAAGCTTTCTCTCATCTAATTTGTCTGTTTCTTCTTTTTGATTCATTCTTATGGTTGTATCATACATTATTCATTATAGTACATTTTACCAAGTGCAGCAATTGAAACACGATTTCACTCTAATATTGTCAAATGAATCAGTCGAAGAAAGTACAGGATGGGTTCATCAAAAATGCTTGAATATTTTGTAAGATAGTAAGAGTTTTAATGGAAATTATAAATTTAAAAGGTGAATTAAAATACCTTAAAAATAAGCATCTATAGTTATTAAAATTTCCAAAATCCACAACACTGGAAAAGCAGGAACTCTCATTCATTGTTGCTAAGGATGTAAAATGGTACATCACCTTGGAAGACAGTTTGGCAGTTTCTTACAAAGCTAAGCATACTCATACTATTCATTTCAGCAATCTTACTCCTTAGTATTTACCCAAAAGAGCTGAAAACATGTCTACACAAAAATCTGAGCTCAGAAATTTAAAGAAGCTTTGTTTACGATTTTTTAAAACTTGGAAGCAATCAAGATGTCCTTCCGGAGAGAAAGGGATAAAACAACTGTGCTATAATCAGGCCAAGGGACATTGTGTAGTGCTATAAAGAACTCACACTAAACTCTTCTGTCATTCTTGTGTTGTAATTTCTACCTCTCATTACTTAGGTAATTACATTTTTTGCCCAAATGGGAACTTTTGTAGAATTATATTTCTTAAATAAAGTTAATATAAATAATTTTTTTAAAGTAATAAGCATCTACCTGTTGATATATATATTCCAATAACCCTTCTCCTTGAGGACTTAAAAGGCTATGAGGTTTAATAAGGAGCCACTGGTTCCACGTAGCTGTTTATATTTAAATTAATTGAAAGTAAATAAAATTTCAAGTTTAGTTACTGGGTTGCACCAAGTGCATTTCAAGCATTCAATAAACACAGATTCCAAATAGCTTCCATAGTTCACAGTATAAATATGGAACATACCTTCATCACATAGAGTTCCATAGGTCAGAGCTGTTTGAGAGAGACAGTGGTGACCTCTTCCATCGACTTTCATTGTTTATGTTAGCAAAGGCGGAGCAGCAGCATTTTGTCATAAGATTAAGTTATTTCAACTTCTCTTTGTTGCTTAAAATAGCCCATCCTCTTTCAAATGTATTTTTCAGATAGGACATGGCAGAAATGACTCCTGAAATTGTAGCCTCACTGGTCTTGTAGAAACCATAATTGCTTCCTAGCTATGGTGTGTAAAATAATATTGAACCACTCACAGTGATTAAAATACCCTCCATAAATTCCTAGAAAATCATCCAAAGAGGCAATTGCTGTATATTCCCCTTGTAGTATGCTTTTTCATATTTTCATACATATACATGTTCTTTTGGCATTGTCTTTGATCAGTTTGAAATGAAAGAGCCAAGACACTCTCTTTCCTGGAAAAAAAAAAAAAAGCACAAAACAAAACCTCTTTTGTCTTTTACTCATTGTCACGAAAAATAAATAAATGATACAAATGGTTCTTTCACTGGTTTTAAAAGTAGAGCCAGAAATTATGTGAAGTTGGGACTCTTGAATTATTCATGTGTTCTGATTGAATGGGATCATTATCTCTGGCCTTACAAGCTAATAAATACTGTCTAATGCCTGGATACTGTTTTGATGTAATAGTGTCAGGAAAAAAGAAAAAGCAACTGACTTCTTTGCAAGCTTGGGCCTAAATTAGGGAGGGGCTTCCCGATGAGTTCATTGCAAAGAAGTGTATACGTGTGTGTGTGCACACGTGTGTGCACACACACACTTATGTGACTGTGTGAGTCTATCTGAAAATATGAAGTATCTTAGACAATTCTGCAAGTCTCCCTTCTCTCACCCCCCGAGAGGCATTTTAAGTTATAGACATGAACTCAAGAGCTGAAGAATAGCTTGGTTGCCATAACTTTACTGCTATTTTTGTTTCCTTCTTTATTTTAATATACCGTATAGTACATACAAAGTATTTCAGAAAACACAGATTGAGGCTCAGTAAGTGATTATGCTATCTAATCATTCACCAGTGAACAGTCAAATAATCCTAAATTATAGACCAGTGAGTTTTTCCCCCCAGATTGATTTCAACGAGTGAATTTGCTTTGAATTTAATATCACCATAAACCAGGAGTGTAGAAAGCCTGAATTAAGGTTGTGCTCTTAAAAGCAATCACAGAAAGATATACATTTGTAGCAGGTTTGAAAGCACGGAGATAAATATAGTTGGCAGTCACTTTCATAGAAAGTAAAATTAAAGGTGGACTATATTACAAAATACCTTTATAGACTAATAGTTGTAGAAATGCAGCAGAATCTGTTAGACATCAAAGGAAAATATCGTTATTGAGTGTGCTGATTTGTTTAACAAAATACACACTGTCTTTTCTCCTTTTAGAACATCATTTTTTTCCAAGTGATGTGAGGTCTATTAAGTGCAGAAAATATCCAACAAAGAGCCTGTTAGCAATTCAGTTGTTCACAAAATTTACCCAGGACCGAAAGTCTTTCGTCTGAGACAGCTGGCTGGGTCCGACACACAGCGCATACACTTTCCAGACTGTTTTTCTCAACATCTAACATAAGATAATAAATCGTGCAATTTAATTAAGTTTTTTTAACAGGAATTTAAGTGCGTAAAGTCTACTGGAACGGGTGTGAATATACGGTTTCAATAACGCTGTCCTGGCAGACCTGTCTGCCTATTTCTGTCTCACATAGAAAGACATGGAGAACAAATGAGATCCTTTAAAACAGAAAACAAAACTAGACCCCCTTTATTAGCCAGGAGAGCTAACCCTCACCTGGGATTTTATTATATTTTTTTTCGGGAAAACAGCCGTGGAATTCTATTCTTAGATTGAAGAAAACAGCTTTGCATTCGGAGTGCAAAGCAAAGTGTGGAAGGTGGGTAGACTAGGCTTCTGTTCGTGAGGAAGCGCCCCTCCGCAGGTGCGGGCGGGAATAAGGCACTTCATGCCTCTGCCTCGGGAGGACACGACCTGCGCATTTCTCTGCAGTGCTTTCCGCGCGCCTGCGGGCCAGGCGGAGAGCGGACGGTCCACCCGCGCTCCACCCCGCAAGGCTGGCGCGGCGGGCGGGACACGCGCCCCGCGCCCGGCCGCACGCGGGGCCTTGGGCACTCGCTTCGTGTCCCCGCGCGGGTCAGGGGAGCGCCTGCGGCTACGCCCGGCTGGGTCCAAGGAGCACCGCTAGGGTGCTCAAAAGTTTGCCATTGGTGTTGCAGGAAAAGCGAGGGGTGCACTATCGAGGGATACAAACTCGTTTATCGGGCAAATGTAAGTATGCCAGTGTAACACAAGGCGTTTCTGATGTTGGCGGTAAAGGGGTCATCCGGAGCTGTGGACGGGCACGCAGGGGAGGAAGCCACCGCGCAGGGGCTGGGGGCAGCTCCGGATCCCGTCCGAGTTTTGCTCGACTGTCAAAGTGCGATGGAGGAACACGGAAAAATCAGGTGCAAAGCAAGGTGGGGAAGGATGTAGTTCGGCCCCGACTGTTGTCGTATGCTCCATCCTTGAGTGATCATTCTTTGGTTTTCTCTTAATCTGGTGGACTGTTTTTAATTCGAGTTCTGTTTATGCAGAATTTTCTGTCCTGAGACTGGTCAGTCAGACTCTTAGAGCAGCTCACTTTCACTCAGCATCGCTTCACTCTCGCATCTGTGAACTGCTCGTTTGCTGTCAGCCCTCTCCTGGGCTCTCAGGAAACCTTTATGGAAAGGGATGCGCACACATATTTACAGTGTGTATATTTACAGTTCAGTGTTAAATTTGTAGGGGACTTTCCTGGTGGTCCTGGGATTCAAAATCCAATTGTAATGCAGGGGGTGCGGGTCCGACGCCTGGTCAGGGAAATAAGGTCCCAGTCGCCCTGGCGCTCTGAGCCCGTTCACCACGACCGCGGAGCCTGCGTGAGCCCCGCCGCAGTCCGCGCGCCGCAGCGGGAGACTGGGCGGCCAAGCGAACGAATACCAACAGGCGCTCGATTCATAGACGCGACCATAAGCCACGAGGCTGGCCCAGCTCCATGATGGTCGCACCTGGCCCCCGTCCCTGAAGACTTGGAAGCTTACTCTCTTTTTCATATTTTACCTTCAGATCTCTGAACTCTCTAACACACTCCATGTGCTGCCATTTCACAGAACTCATCTTTTCAAACTTATGACTTGATATTCCTCCAACAGCACATTCCACTTCCTCTCCCATCAGGACCCAAGTCAGCACATGGTGATCCAGCATGCCTTCCTCAACCATTGGTACCATTTGGCGATCTCAGTCTAAAGAATGAGAGGAATACAGCACCTTCACTTTTGTCTTTCTCTCCTTCATCTCCTGCTATTGACCAGCAGCCTCACTTTCTTTTGATCACTGTTGTTGAATCACTGGGTCATGTCTGATTCTTTTGTGACCCCATGGACTGTAGTCTGCCGGCCTCCCCTGCCCGTGGGATTCTCCAGGCGACCATACTGGAGTAGGTTGCCGTTTCCTTCTCCAGCGGATCTCCCCCCAGGGACTGAACCTGAGTCTCCTGCACTGTAGGCAGACTGTTTACTGCTGAGCCACAGCGGAAGCCTGTTGTTGATCATTAATTTGATCTAGAAGAGGAATTAATAAAAATAATGTAATAGGAATAATGCAGCCAATAAAAATAATGCTAAAGATGAATGTTAATGTGGAAATATGTTCATAAACTAAACAAATGACCCAAATTACAGAGCAGAGTTAAACCTACCTTTTAGTCCAAATGTATGTGCATCTGAATATAGGATAATATAAAATGCATAAATGAACATACTGAATTTATATGTGTGTGTATATATATATATATTAATATATATGCATGTTTGAGCAATGGGATTGTACTTTTTTTAGTTTAACTTTTGCTTGCTTATATTACTAATCTTCCAATAGTGAATAAGAATTGTTTTTATTAGACTGTTAAAATTATTAATATTTTTCAAATGTGGATATCCACCAAACTTTTTCATTATACCTGTATAGTATAAATCCATAACCATGCATTTCACACTTCTCCATGTGATGGAAAATTCATTTCTCAGCATTAGTTTGAAAATACAAAAGAGCTACTTTAGAGCTAGCAAAAGAACTGAACTTCCTAAGGAAACTCACATTTCAGTCTCATCTGATCTCATCACCTACAACCCTGTAAAGTTGCATAACATATCAAATAATGTTTTCTTGTATATAAAAGAGGACTGGATTAGACATTGGGAATGTCTTTTCAAATTTGAATATCTATGATCCCTGAATATCACATATAATTTGAATTATTTAAATAGGTAGATATTAATATTTGGGGAAAATAATACTCCTCACAGGTAATAAGGCTACTAACATACATGCATTAGAAACAATATGTTAATTATCATGAAAACCAAAATTAAAAATAATAATAGCAAAACCACTTGAGTATTTATTATGTTCCAGGCACTGTACAATATTATTTACATGATTTAACATCCTAAATATTCATTGGAAGGACTGATGCTGAAGCTGAAACTCTGATACTTTGACCAACTGATGCGAAGAACTGACTCATTGGAAAAGACCGTGATGCTGGGAAAGATTGAAGGCGGGCGGAGAAGGGGATGAAGGAGGATGAGATGGTTGGATGGCATCACCAACTCAACAAACATGAGTTTGAGTAAACTTCGGGCATTGGTGATGGACAGGGAGGCCTGGAGTGCTGCAATTCATGGGATCACAAAGAGTTGGATGCAACTGAGTGACTGAACTGAACTGAGGGACCAAACAACAACAACATCCTCCTATGAGGTAGGTTAGTAAATGAGTATGCATTTTTTTTCAAGAAGGAAAAATGATAAACTATACACAAAGTAAACAGGTGGGCACTCATCTTTCCAATAGGATAACTCTAGACAAAACACTCATTAAAGTCAGAAATTCATAAGTTTTGCTTTTCTTCATATTTTCATACAGTGATTAGAAGCACAAGCTGGAATCAAGACTTCCAGGAGAAATATCAATAACCTCAGATATGCAGATGACACCACCCTTATGGCAGAGAAGCAAAGAACTAAAGAGCCTCTTGATGAAAGTGAAAGAGGAGAGTGAAAAAATTGGCTTAAAACTCAACATCCAGAAAACTAAGATCATGACATCTGATCCCATCACTTCATGGCAAATAGATAGGGAAGCATTAGAATCAGTGACAGACTTTATTTTGGGGGGCTCCATAATCACTGCAGATGGTGACTGCAGCCATGAAATTAAAAGATGCTTGCTCCTTGGAAGAAAAGTTATGACCAACCTAGACAGCATATTAAAAAGCAGAGACATTACTTTGTCAACAAAGGTCTGTCTAGTCAAGGCTATGGTTTTCCCAGTGGTCATGTATGGATGTGAGAGCTGGACTATAAAGAAAGCTGAGCACCGAAGAATGGATGCTTTTGAACTGTGGTGTTGGAGGAGACTCTTGAGAGTTTTTTGGACTGCAAGGAGATCAAACCAATCAAGCCTAAAGGAAATCGGTCCGAAATATTCATTGGAAGGACTGATGTTGAAGCTGAAACTCCAATACTTTGGCCACCTGATACAAAGAACTGAGTCATTTGAAAAGACCCTGATGCTGGGAAAAATTGAGGGTGGGAGGAGAAGGGGAGACAGAGGATGAGATGGTTGGATGGCATCACCGACTTAATGGACATGAGTTTGGGTAAACTCCGGAAGTTGGTGATGGACAGGGAGGCCTGGCGTGCTGCAGTCCATGAGGTCGCAGAGTCGGACACGACTGAACTGATTAGAATATAATAAATGAAAGTTGTGTGAGAACCCTCTAGCTCTAAAAGTAAATGATTGTTTAGGACCATCTTTAGAAAATTCAGTAGAAAGGATATAAGTGTTAAGTGCAGGACTATGAGACAGGAAGCTGATAGCAATGAGTTTTTGCTTCAGCATCCTCCGATCTTGAGAGTGTCGACAGGCCCTGTCGGCAAGCCTGCGCTGCAATTCCTAGACTGGCCACTAGATGTCAGGCATACAGCCTAGGTGTCGCCATTGAGGTGCCTTCTTCCCCTGCGGACTGTTTTCAAAAGGGAGGAAATCCCTGCCATTCTCCTCATTCTGCTTTATGACCCATGGCAGCTACAAGATAGAATGCCACCTGCAACCCATGCACTACCAAATATTTAAGTGTTTGAGTCCTTTGATAGTGAGCAACAGGTCTGTATACACCCCATACACAGTCTAATATGTAAGTACTCAAAAAACGTTTGCTGTTTGCTTGTTGAAGACTTCTTCGCAGATTTTAGGGATCCCTCTCTATCCTCAGTCTGCATAATTTGGATGGTCTCATTGGCACATGTTGGTAACTATACAAAGGTATGCTATGAACCTATTAGTGGAGACTCATGTTGACCAGACTCATGGTGTATTCACATGCATAAGAGATCTAAAATAGCCATGGTGGTCTCTTCTTTAGTTCCCTCGAAGAGGGGATAATAGCCACATTTTCCCCTTTCACTTGGCTATTGAGCATAGAAGGGCATTTACTTGCCTTCGACTCTTTCAAAGCAAAGCATAATTCAGTATCTTAACGAACAAATTTCTAAAATGGGAGGCTCGGGGGCTTCCCTGGGAGCCTGGTGGTAAAGACTCCACCTGCCAATGCAGGAGATGCAGGTTCAATCCACGGGCCAGGAAGATCCCCTGGAGAAGCGAATGGCAACTCACTTCCCAGTGTTGTTACCTGGGAGATCCCATGGGCAGAGGAGTCCGTGGGGTCACAAAGAGTTGGACACGATTTAGTGGCAACGACATCTTTCAATTAGAATTCATATCAAAATTGAAGCTCAGGTCAGATGGGCTACCTAAATCAAGACTCAGATGGAAAAAACAATTAACCAGAGGAGGGTATACTTCCAGGGCAGAGGCAATAGCATGTGTCTAGACAGGGTTTGTAAGCAGGAAAGTGAGTGATGGGAAATGTGTGGAGGTCTGGGGAAGCAGAATATTACCACTGCAAGGGGCTGCCACAAGTGTTTGATAGCCAGTTAGGAGGCTTAAAGCTAGAAGACTAGACTTCATCCTCCAAAGGACCGGCAGGAGACAGCTCGTCAGAGAGAAACAGGACCAACAAGTCAGTGATGCTGAAGTCAACAGCAAGAAAGAGATACGTACACTATGAATAAGGCAACAGTCCAGTGCCTAGAACTTGGTCATGGCAAGATATCAGCTACAAAATCAGAGTAAAAGGCTTGAGTGACTATTGAACCATCCAGTTATCATTCTAAACCACATAGATTTGATCTTGCAAGAAATTAGATTGATCCCACAGACAAGACATTTTTATAACATTGGAAATAGAACTGGGAAGAGTGAAGAATCCCAGCTTTCCCTACTTATATTAAGGCTCAAAAAGTATATGAGGAATCAATTCCATGTCACTGTGGTTATTATCACTTAAGGTAACTATTTGGGTAACTGTCAATCTGTAGCAAGTAGCCCGTAAATGAGAATATTCAAAAAGTGGAGTTGGGGAAGCAGATATTTTTTAAATTTACCAAATCCCTCTCACTTGCTAGTGGTATGATGGGGAACTCCATTATCAGCAGAAAATGTGACTTCTGAAATTTAGTAAAGGCAGGTGGGTGGACAAAGTGTGCATAAATACTTTATCCTTGTCTAAAATTATAACAGTCTCTTTTAAACTAAATTTCTTGTACATCTAGTTTCTGAGAAATATCACAATGATGTGGTCAGAAAGAAATCTACCAAGGGTTAGCCTCATGGACATGTCGGTGTTATCATGGGACTGACACTTTCGGGTTGCCTCACAAGGGGTACTGTGTACGCTGAGAATAATGACGAGGGAAGGAATCTCTCCTAACTATGAATGGATGTTCACAGTTTGAACACACAGAACTGGAGCCACATAATCTTTTCCCCATTATTTTCCATTGAGAGGCAAACTAATACTTTAAAATGAGACATAAATAGGTCTGAATGTTGAGTTTGTCACTTACTAGATGTGTGATGACTGGGAATTTATCTTGTAGAGACCCAGTTTTCTCAACTGTAAAGTGGGAATAATTGTATGCAATATGAAGGACATCCTTCTCTACACTTGGCCATTGAGAATAGAAGGGGAATTACCTTCCTTCAGCTCTTCCAAAGAAAAATAAATTCAATATGTTAATGAACAAACTGCTAAAATGGAGGCTAACTTTCAGTTAGAATTCACATCAGAATTAAAGCTTGCCAGTTGCTGAGCAATTATGCACATAAAGATGGAAAACACCTCAAAATGAGTAGTGTTGGCTCTACATGATACTGAAAGCCATCCTAGGATGTGGACCAGGCTAAACCCCAAACAGTTACTTTATGTGATAATAACCACAGTGACATGGAATTGATTCCTCATATACTTTTTGAGCCTTAATATAAGTAGGGAAAGCTGGGATTCTTCACTCTTCCCAGTTCTATTTCCAATGTTATAAAAATGATAGTGATGTGTTAGTTGCTCAGTCATGTCTGACTCTTCACGACCCCAAGGACAATAGCCCACCAGGGTCCTCTGTCCATGGGATTCTACAAGAGCGAAATACTGGAGTGTGTAGCCATTTTCTTCTCCAGGGCATCTTCCCGACCCAGGGATCAAACCTGATACTCTTGCATTGCAGAAGGATTCTTTACCTTCTGGACCACCAAGAAAGCTCTAAAAGTCAATTAATTCATTTATTATTTGTTTGATAATTTATTTAATACAGTCTTTAAGAAACTTTTGGACATTACACAGTGGAACTTCAAATAATTCGATGCTAATTAAACTCTGAGACTGGTGGCATTTTATACCATCCCACAACTACCCTCCAACAGGGCCTACATATGTGCGTGTTGGAACACACATACCCACACATGGGCACATGTATGTCAGCTTTCAGTTCTCTCATGGCCACATCACGTACCTTCTAACAACCCCAAATCACTGTCAATGCTTGGCTAGGCAGCATTGCTAGCATCATCTGGGAAAAGCTTAGAGCTTCATGGTTGATGTAAAATAGCTAAATTTTAAAACTTATCAACCGGGTGGAAAATGAAGTCTGAAAAGTCATTTTGCTAAAAGATTCCACAGGCAAGTGACTTTACAGTTCTTTTATTCATTTGAGGTGACTATTTCAGTCCTGATAGCTAGTATTTCTCAATGTCTCACTCTATTCAGGTTGCCAGCCACCGCCCCTGACCCTTCCTGCTACTGTAGGGCCTGCACTTCTTTCATCACTGAAATCACTCCGAGTAGTTCCTTGAACTTCCTTGTTCTTGACCTTAAAGCATCGCTGCAGCTGCATTCTTTATAATAATGGGTCTCCTTTCCACAGAAAGAGTAACTCTACCACCACACCCTCCTTGGAGGATTCTACCTTAATTTCTCTGGTTTTGTCATCAGCTTTCCCTCACAGACTAGATAACTGACAGGCTTACCTGGTGTGGGCAAGGATGAAATTTGAACAAATAGATTTCTAAAATGTATCCTCTTCTCTACCCCTCCCCCCAGGCACTCTTCTCCAATATTCCTTTTCTCCGTTTATAGCCCCTTCTCAGGGGAGAAGCCCAGAGTCCCCCAGATGTCTCTAAGTTGTGCAGTGATTTCTGTATCAGATAGTTTTCAGAGTATTTTTCATGTACTTACTCATTTAATCTTTCCAACAACCTCATCTGCATATGTACCATTAATATGGGCTTCCAGGTGGCACGAGTGATAAAGAACCCACATGCCAATGCAGGAGGCATAGACCTTGGGGTCTGATTAGTGGGGTTCAGTTCTTGGGTCAGGAAAATTCCCTGGAGAAAAGAATGGCTACCCACTCTAGTCTTCTTACCTGGAGAATCCCATGGACAGAGGAGTCCGGTGGACTACAGTCCATGGGGTTGCAAAGAGTTAGACACGACTGAGGTGACTTGGCACGCACACACACACTATTAACACACCAATTAAACAGATGAGAAAAAAGGAGACATGGAAATTACAGAACTATCCCAAGGTTGTAAGCCCAGTAAGTCTACCTGACTTCAAAGACATTGTTTACAACTATTAGCATCACTTATTTTTTTAGTTCTCTGCTTCCTTTATCATCCTAACCAACTTTGAATTCCTGTTGCTTCTACCTCTATAGACTTGTCTTTTCATTCCCATTCCTACTGACTTATAATAAGGTTTCATTTTTAATACCCTTCTAACTGATTTCTATGCCTCTAGTTTTTTTTTTTTTTTTTCTTTTTCAGTTTCTCTTCCTTCTGGTCCATTTCCAAAAGGTTGATTTTAATGATTTTTCTCTGCCTCTCAATAATATCCAGGAGCATCCCTTTTGCTTCTGAATTAAACATACTTCCTCAGCCTGACATTCATTGTTCCTTGCATTACTACCTTTATATGTCTTTTTTCAGCTTCTTTCCCAAACTGGAGTACTCACTTCCCTTGAGCTCTCGCTCGTATGCTCTATTTTTTCCTTAGCATCGGCCCCATAGCCACTGTGCAGAATATACTGTACTTCTAGGACAGGCAGATTATATCATCCTTCCAAACCATGGAATGCACTGTGCTTCCCCTAAATCAGAATCTTGCTTCAGACAGAATTCCAGGCACCTATTGAAAAGACTAACGTTCCTTTCCTTTGCCTGAAGCACCTCCAACTCAGTAGACTGCCAGCCAAGGCAGATTCCAAGTAGAGACCCAGTAAGTGTGTGCCCCCAGCTTGTTCCTAGCAGCTCCCAATGCCCAAGAGGGACAGTTCTGAAAGCTACTCTGATTTCCCCTGTCCTCTTATGAAGCAGTTGCAGCACCCAGCTTAACTCTCAATATTCCTATTATCTCTTCTTTTTACTACCCAGTGCATGCTTCTGTGATGGGAATTGCCTTGGACCACTAATGCATTGCTGAAACTATAGCTTCCCCCTGTCTTGCACCAAGTATGCAGTAGGGAATTTTGGCTGGACTCTACTTCCTCTTAGGTTTTACTAGTTCCCTCTCTGTCAACTCTGTCTTCCTTTTCCTCTCAGAGCATCACCTATGTGTATAGTCCAGGCCAGTGATGTGCTAGGGATTAATGATGGAAACTTTGCACAGACCCCAAGCATAAATGTCCTCTACCCACCTCAGCTAGGTAAACTTGATAGTATTCTGGTATACACAGACACACACACACACACACACACACACACACACACACACACACACAGTGGGCCCTTGTTAATTATCCATTTTATGTATAAGTGTGTACATGTCAATCCCAAACTTCCAAGCTCCCTACCCCTCATCCCTCCCTGCCCCCCTGGTAACCATAAATTCATTCTCTAAATACATGAGTCAGTTTCTGTTTTATAATAAGTTCATTTGTATTATTTTTTTTCTATCCTGCATATAAGTGATATCATATGGTATTTATCATTCTCTGGCTCATTTCACTTAGTATGATGATCTCCAGGTCTATCCATGTTGCTGCAAAGTATGATTTCATTCTTTTTAATGGCTGAATAATACTCCGTTGTATATACGTACCACATCTTCTTTATCGATTCCTCTGTTGGACATTTAGGTTGCTTTCCCACCTTGGCTATTGTTAACAACGTTTCAATGAACTTTGGGGCGCATGTATCCTTTGGAACCATGTTTTTCTTCAGATATAGGCCTAGGAACACAACTGCTGGATCATATGGTACTCTGGTATTTAAAGTCCATCTCATTCACTATCTGTCCAGGGAAACCCTCAATTCAGATCATTTCATAAATCCTCCTTTATTTTAACTTTATGTACCGTGTGCTAAGCTACGTACTTTATATGCATTGCACATTTAATTTTTACAAAGAAAAGATCATCATTATTGAGCCTAGTTATTTGAATATGGAAATCGAGGTCTAAGAAACTGTGGCATTATCAGGGTCATACTGAGCTGGGATAAAACTCAGATCCATTTGACTTTTAATTCTTGTACAGTAATTTGCAGAATGTTTTATTTCATGTAGCAATCTGAGTGCTCAAATTATATCACCCCTTCCTTTATTTGGGATCCATTAAGGCAGATTGGAGAAGGAAATGGCAACCCACTCCAGTGTCCTTGCCTAGAAAATCTCATGGACAGAGGAGCCTGGTGGGCTGCAGTCCATGGGGTCGCAAAGAGTTGGGCACGACTGAGCGACTATCACTAACACTAAGGCAGATACCCTGTCTTCCTCCGTTTTATGTAACCTGTAGCTGCTAGTAGCGTGTCTAACATAGTAGGACCTCAGCAAATATTTACTGGATTTGAATAATTGACAAGAAATCATTTGAGACTGACAAGCAACAGGTAAGTCTTTACTGAGAGTTTTCAGACTCTAGTCTCTCCAAGAACATAAACAAAACAATATACACCAGCCCCCTACCCATCTTTCAAAGACATTGGATTTAGAAGTTGGTTGTATTTGACATTTGAAGTGAAACGCTCTAAGAGAAAACCAGACCACCTGCATTTTTATGTCACTGGTGCCATCCGGGCAGTTCAGTCGGAACTCTATTTTTTTATTTCTCTAAATCTTTAGAGGCAACAGAGGATGGGGATAAAATAGAGAATAAATAGTCCAAATTCCCTTTGCCTAATTTAGGATTTGCGGAAATTCAGAGGGAGAGAAAAACTAGGCTTTAGGTTTCTCTTTTCTCTTCTCAGTGGAAGGGAAAAAAATAAGGCCAAGACAGGGCCGAGCAGGCTAACTGAACAGTGGACAGCACAGCCACGGTGGACGGGAGCACTTCTCTGGCTGCTTAAGAGAACACTGAATTCAAACACTTGCGAGCGTCTTTCCAAGTGCAACCGGCTAGTGACAAGTTAAGGAAAGCCTTGCATTGTTGCGGCAAGAGTTGGCTTTTCCAATTACAAACAGTTTTCACCTGCTCATTAGAGTTACTATGCAATTCTTGGATTCAATTCAGTTCAGTTAAGTACATATGTGTTGAGCGTCTGTGTGCCAGACTGGAACCCAGCGTTCAGTGCTTAGTTGAATGACCTATATATCTTGAACAAAAATAAAACTGCTACTACCGAAAATCCTGTAATTCATGTGTCCACACTCTTCTTGACTGAATTTCACATCAGTGAATCGAAATAGATGTTATGCTATTTTGGAGCTTTGAGGAAGTGAGGTTAAGGAGACAGAAACCAACGGACTGTTGGCATTTCTGATGGGAAGAAGAGCGCCCCCTTTCTCATCTGCCTTCTGGGCCTCTGCGGCAGTCTTAGCTTGTCAGCACATGGTTTGATTTCACACAAAGACAAACTTTACCTCGGTGTGGCCATAAGCAAGACCTGAGAATCGATGTAAAACAATCCGAGTGTTAATGTGGCATCATGCCAAAATGCATTTATTTCATAATATACTAAATTTTGAGCTTAGGCTTACCAAAATCCCAGTGATATACTACCCATTAAGAAGATTTAATAGGTAGAGCTGTCAGAGAAACCTCAAGAAAAATATCTTGAGTGTTCAGTTGCCTGTGTATTTATTTAAAAGAACACATTTTAGATAGGTCTTTGCTATATGTCTTTTCATATCAGCTGAGTCCATAAGATTAAAATACACATAAATATGTAAGTGGTTAACCATTTTCCAGGAAAGTAACTAATATCTGGTAATTTCCTCTTTCAAAGCTCAGAACGCTGCAAGTCTGCACAAATAGAATAACTTTCTGAAATCACGATTGTTATCATGTCTCTTCGGAACCATCGTGTGTGATTGCTATGGAAATGTAAAAATGCCCCCTGCTTTTTTTCCCTCCTCTCCACTAGCACATGCCAACCCCTTCAGCCTTTTGCAAGTTCGCTGTAAATGACGCCAGTCAAAGCATCCTACGAGACCCTCAGACATTGGTGTATTAGACATTATCCGTTACACTACTGGGCCAAAATAACAAATAATATGCCGGGAGGTGCTGCTGTCTGTGACTGCTGGTCCCCGCGTGGCATATGCCTCGAGAGTCGCAGATGAGGGGTGACTGCACAGATCTGTGATTGTGAGATGACTTAGCAGAACCGGGGATGGGGTCCTAGTGGCCTCCTGCTGGGGAACAGGAGAAATTGTTTGCAGGGGAGGGAGCACATCTGTAAGAAAGCATCTTCTGCAAACCAGGCAGCCGTGTGGAAAGTGAGAACCGTGGAGCTGGGAGACAGGGGAGAAAACACACAGGTTGAGCCGAACACAGCCCTACGGCTGTGGGTGGGCATGGAGCCAGGGAGAGGCCGGGTGGGTAAGACTGAGGTTGTGTGCTTGGGAAAACAATACAAACAATTACTTAAAAATGAAATGCCTGCCTGCTAAAGTTACCAGTTCCTTCTGGCAACCTTAAATCATAATGAAGATGAGCGACAGTGAAATGCTAGGGAAGAAATTAGAGAACCAAACAGGGAGAAAGCTTGCATAATTGTACATTCTCTAAGAGTGTTTTCAAAGCTTGGGCATTTTTTCAGCAGGAGTCCTTTCAATGTTCTGTTTTACATCCGATAGCTTCCTTTGTTCATTGCTTACCCTAGTGATCTAAAACGAACCACTGTTTTTAAAACCATACTTTTAAAATCAAGGCAAAGCTATTGAATATACATGCATTAGAAACATCAATGTCATAGCACACAATTGAAGGATACTCATAGCCCTGTTTGTGGCTGAACTAAGCATCCTCCATGTATTTGATCAGAAAAAAAGCGAGGGCAAATAAGCTAATTAATGCTGCAAAATGCTAATTCTCTCCACCTTTTATCCTGGGTCTAAATTATGATTTTATCTAATTTCTGAGGAACTGAAATGCTCATGCCAGTGGAGTCTGTCATTATTAATATATAAATCAATGCATAAGAGCATATTGGCCTATGGGAAAGACTGTAAAAAAATTTAATGCCTTCCACAAACAGCTGTGCGCCTGACCCAGCGTTTTTTTTTGTTTGTTTGTTTGCTTGCTTTCCTGACAGACTACCAGATTGCATCTATTTTAGTACTTTCAGCACATCTGAAGATGTCTCTAGCAATTCAGATTTTAAAATATGGAATTTTATAAGTTGCTATTGTTAAATTTTAGGCAGATAAACTTTCCCTCTCTGCCTCACCTCTCAAGGCTACAAATCCAATTAGCTGTTTAATATCAAATTAAACACAACTAGATGCAATTTTCAGTTTAAAGCCTTAGAAAAGTGTTAAGGAATCTTTGTATCAATGTGAGCCCCATGAAGCTTGGGAAGTGCTGTATATATGAAAGTCTATGTGCGAAAATCCCCTCTTGTTTCTGTTACTTGGTATTACAAGTAACAGAAGGGAGGCTTTCAACCATCAACAGCCATTTCCAATCAGAAGTATCAATAGCTATCACGGTGGTCCTGATGTGCCATTGAATTCCACCAGGCAAAGAAAATGGAGGAAGGTGAAGTGAAGGAGGAAACAGACTCATGTTTGTGTCATTTAAAAATATATATTAAGAAAGACTTCCATCGTGGTTCGGTTAAGAATCTGCCTTGCGATGCAGAGGATGCAAGCTGGACCCCTGGTCAGCGAACTGAGATCCCACACGTCCGGGGCCAGCTGGACTGGCATGCTGCAGCTAGAGAAGTCCGCGTGCTGCAACCAAGACGCAGCACAACCAAACGAAAAGAACCAAAAAAGGAAGTGGACATGCGCGTACCCGTGGCTGATGCATGTCGATGGATGGCGGAAACCAACACAATATTGCAAGGCAATCATCCTTCAACTAAAAATAGATGAATTTTTAGAAAGAAACAAAAGAACATATACGAAGATTTCAGGAGACCAAAAAGGAACATATACTAAAATTTCAGGTGACCAACAAAAACTCAGCACAGATAAAAGAAAAAGAAAAAAAAAAGAACATATAGTAAGATTTCAGGTAAATAAGGGTTTTCCCAGGATATAGAGCCTTCAGTGTTGCATCGAGGAAAGTCTCAGGCAAGCTGGCATACACTGGTTGCCCTAGGCGTTGTTATCTACGTACGAGCCTGTGTAATCTAGAATTATAAAAATGCAAAGTGAAATTTTTCATTGTGTTATAATTTCTCATACTTCAGAATCTCTGCTTACAATAATCTGCTTTTAACTAGAATGCCTTGCACCTTTGCTGATATCCACTCTCATACCCACATATTTCTTCACAACATCATTAGTCTGTTTCATTCTATAGATTCCATTAGAACTAATTCAATATCCATGCCCCAAGTTTCGAAATAACCTCTGACTTTTTTTATAGGTTAATCACCAAAAATAATAATTCTTCTGTAAGCCTGAATAGACATATTGTTTTAAATGCAGTAGCAGTTTGGACAATCAAGGGCAAGAGAGAGATGTCCTTGCATGGCACTTCATTGCAAAGACCTATTACCTTCAAAAACAGACATGTCCATGGTCACCGGCCATGCAGATATTATACTATTGATAACTAGGTTGTGCTCACTTTATTAGGGATGCACAAGTACTGGCTCAGTCACTCAGTCGTGTCCAACTCTTTGTGACCCCATGGCCTGTAGCCCACCAGGCTCCTCCGTCCATGGAATTTTCCAGGTAAGAATACTAGAGTGGGTTACCATTCCCTCCCACAGGGGATCTTCCTGACCCAGAGATCCAAACCACATCTGCTGTGTCTCCTGCTTTACAGGCAGATTTTTACCACTGTGCCATCTGGTAAGCCATTCACTTCATTAGGAATAAGAATCTCAATTAAGACAGATCATAATATGTTTGAATTTGTTACAACATCACCAACAAAAACAATTACTCTCATTTCTGTCACTATCTATTGACTTTTTCTTTATTATGAGGTGTAGTAAAATAAAAAGTTTCTGCAGAAGTGAGATCTGTAAAAGTGTAGTTTTACAAAAGTGAGATTGTTCAAAAGTGTGATCTTAGTCTACCAATAAGATTTTTCTACCTTTGTGTTTAATTGTGGCATTATGATCGACAGTATGGTTCATTTTGAAATGGGTAATTGGATTGAATAACTGACATGTTCAATGACTATAGCAGGCTAGGTGGAGGCACAGGTCAGCATCTGAACCTGAAAGGGAAACCTGATCCATTTACAGGCGCACCCACACAGCCTCAGAGAGTGTCAGACGACTCCACCATCTGAGCTGAGACATCGATGTAAGTAAGGACTCTGTAAGGACTTGAAGAATCTATGAGAACAGAAATAACAACTTAAAATTCATTCTTGGTGGAAAAATATATACATACATACTTAAAAAATAGCTTTGAACACCATGACATGTCATAAATAGGAAAGAACATTACCCACTTTTTTACAAGTTCAAAGCATTCCATGGCTCTCTCAGAACCAGCAACAGATGCTTCCTTACAAGCTGGTGTTCATCTCTGCTTTTGGTTGTTCTTAATCTAGATCAAGATCCTACCTTGGTATTAGACCAGTGGCACAGATGGGTCATTAGTGACAGATCAGCCAGCTGCAGCTCATGTTAGCTGAGGACAATTGATTCACTAAAATATGGTTTTCATCACAATCCCTCCACAGACCAACAACGTCAGTGATACCACACTGCACGTGGAATGGGGTTCAGACTCAGCTCCCAGTCAAGCTGATCCCCAACTGCTTCCATTATTTTGTCCCTTTAACTAATTTCCTTCATTGCCAAAGCCTATGACCGGGTTTGAGAAATTCTGGATGATAAAATTTTTCTCAGGAATTCTTGTAGAATTCATATCTCACTTCTCTGAACACACACGAATGGCCCTGGATTGATGTTTAAGTGTCTGTATGTGCATGTTTTTGTCTTTGGTCTATTTTCAGTCACTAGAGATGTCAACAGTTCATCGTAAAAGCTGTGGGTCAGAGGCTCCGGTCTTTATCCAACTGCCCATGTCATTAATTTATAACATAGCTATATTTGTGTTTATCCGTTGCTCAGTCATACCCAACTCTCTGAGACCCCA
Source organism: Odocoileus virginianus (assembly GCF_023699985.2). Taxonomy (NCBI): domain Eukaryota; kingdom Metazoa; phylum Chordata; class Mammalia; order Artiodactyla; family Cervidae; genus Odocoileus; species Odocoileus virginianus. The sequence continues at coordinate 58,815,314 of NC_069677.1, read as the reverse complement.
TGGACTGTAGCCCACCAGCCCCCTCTGTCCATGGAATTCTCTTGGCAAGAATACTGGAGTGGATTGCCATGCCCTTCTCCAGGGGATCTTCCTGACCTGGGGATTGAACCTGGGTCTTCTGCATTGCAGGCAGATTCTTCACCATCTGAGCCACCAGGGAAGCCCATGACATCCATTTACAACCTAGTTGTATCCGGTAGATGCCATTGGCTTCAAGTTTTTCTTTATGTCAAATTTGTTGGGGGAATACAAATCCGCTCCTCTCAGGCTATCTCCTGCAGGCATGCAGACAGAGTCTCTGGGAAAAAACAACCACCTCCCTCCTACTTTAAAACGTTTGCCTACTCTTAGAGTTGAGGACTTGATATATCCCATGAAGCCAAGCACTCTGAATTACTGTGAGAATTTCAATATCTTTAAAGACTGATTTATGTATATCCTCCACTTATGAGTTATAGTATAATCTAGTTAGAAATGAGAGATAGATTATTGTTTCAAGCTGTAGGAAAAATTATTGATAAGTCATATTTTTTATCCTAACCGACCATTAACCTCATCAATAGCAAGAAAATAGGTACAAATGAATGACCTGAAATGTAAATAAAGACCTCAAGGGGCTTCCCTTACGGTCCAGTGGTTAAGAATCCACCAGCTAATGCAGGCGTCACCAGTTCGGTCCCTGGTCCAGGAACTAGGATCCCGCGTACCGCAGGCAAACTAAGCCCATAATCACGATTACTGAGCCTTCACACTCTGGAGCCCAAGCTCTGCAACAAGAGAAGCCGTTTCGATGGGAAGCCTGTGCACCATGATGACAGAGTCACCCGTGTTTGCTGCAACTGGAGAAAATACGGGTGCAGGGACAAAGACCGCAGACAGTCTAGATAAGTAAATGAATACGGGTTTTTAAAAAGGCCTCATATGTGACTCCAAACCTCTCCCACCTATTTTTAAATTTTAATAGCTCATTTGTTCTCTCCCAAAACTTAGCAGAACAGGGATTGTCAGCCCCAACAAAAAGAGGCTAGGAGGCCTTCATCACTTGCAATGATTATAAAGTTTACAAATAGTAGAACTGGGAGAATAAAAGTAAGTTTACGTTAAAAAACATATTACATGAGTTTATTTTTCATTTATGGAGTGCCACATGCATGAGACGGTCTGAAGATGGTGACTCAGTGGATGTAGCATGTAGCACATGAAGCATTCCATCCATGCTTCAATCAATCCAACAAATATTTATGGACCGCTATCACATACCAGGCACTGTGACTGACTTGGAGAAATCTATCAGTGGACATGACAGTACTTGCCTTCAAATCGCCGTCCTAAAGTAGGCTCATGAAATACACAAGTAAAGAGGCCAACAGAATGGAATTTAATCACTGCTCTGAAGCTGAAACTCAAGCCTCCAGGGCCACATGACCCTGTCTGAGGAAGTCAAAAAGCCTTCATTCTGTTCAGCACATATTTATTAAACTTCTACTGTAGACTTGGCACTTTGCTGACAGAAGGTATAAAGTGATGATAAGTAATAATTATTTTGTAACTCCCAGTGAACTGCTAACAAATAATGCAAATTCTGGAGTAGATTTTTCATCTCCTGAGGTTGTTGATGTGTGAAGATGTGTTTTATCCTATGTACCTCCTCTCCATGTCCACATTCATCCTCATCTTACAAAGCTGTAGATGTTTGGCACCCCCTCATCAGGCAATTCACTAGTCTTAATGTCGGCCTTCAGTTGCAAAACTCAATGCTTAGGATCAAAAATGAGAAAATGAGAGAATCACAGTTCCTAGACAGCCTTACCTGCACATGTTTATCTCAGAAGCCAGCCATTTAATGTTCGTCACTGATAGTTTGCATGCTTTATAAGCTGCTTTCACCATGCTTTTGATCATTCTGTGGATCAATACCATGTTTGGGAGGACTAATCCAAAGCAAAAGATTTCAAGCCCTGGATTTAAGAGGTTTAAAAGAAAGAAAAAACAGAAGTACAGACAGCTTACCATTCCACTTCAAATGGAGCATAGGGCCTCTCTCTACATAGGAGTCTGCTCCCTACACTTAGTCTGAGAGCCACATGTTCAGAAGCCAGAAACCTTGCTAAGCTCTTCTGGCGGTTGCAAAAGCATTTGTTGCACAGTTTCAGCATCAAGTCTTGATTCCCAGCTTGCAGAGAAAATTGTCTGCTGTGGACCAAGTATGGATACTGTTCATAGGCACTTGCCAATTTCTCAAGGAAGACCAGGGCCTACGGGGACATCAGAGATGCTCCAATCTCAGCCCACATGGCCAGAAGCCCTGTGACGTGGATATGCTTTCTTGCCAGGCTCTGTGACTCAGTCATCACTTGGCTGGGCTCTAGCCAGGAAGCTCCCGTCGCTTCATGAAGTCATGGGAAATGTGTGTCCTTATGTGTCCCCGTCTAAATTCTGAGAACTGGCTCCACCCATTTCCTATTGTGGCTGCTGTGTAGTTCCAGGTGAGGCATTTCTCTAGTACCACTAAGGCTGCTTCCATGGAGCGATGCTCATGGCTCTGAGCATGTGGATGTGCTCAGATTTCAGTCTTAGGGAGATGGGCTGCAGCAGCCAGGCTTCCCTGTCCTTCACTCCCTCCCACAGTTTGCTCAAACTCATGTCCACTGAGTCAGTGATGCCTTCTCATCCTCTGCTGACCCCTTCCCTGCCTGTCCTCAGTATTTCCCAGAATCAGGGTCTTTTCCGATGAGTCGGTTCTTTGAATCAGGTGGCCAAAGTATTGGAGCTTCAGCTTCAGCATCAGTCCTTCCAATGAATATTCAGGGCTTATTTCCTTTAAGATTGATTGGTTTGATCTGTTTACTGTCAGGGAACCCTCAAGAGTCTTCTCCAGCACCACAGTTTGAAAGCATCAATTCTTCAGTGCTCAGCCTTCTTTATGGTCCACCTCTCACATCCATACGTGACTACTGGAAAAACCATGGCTTTGACTATACAGGCCTTTGTTGGCAAAGTGACTTCTCTGCTTTTTAATATGTCCATGGGGTTCTCAAGGCAAAGATACTGAAGTGGTTTGCCATTCCCTTCTCCACTGGTCCACTTCGGTATCCTTGCCTCAAGAACCCCATGAACAGTATGAAAAGTGAAGCATTACTATTCATTAATCAGGACTAGTTGGAATGTACAAAACTTCAAAGTAACTGTAGGACAGAGACAGACTTTGCAAGGGAGGGGGGGTTAACTTTTTAATTGGAAAGGGTTGGCTCCTGATACTCATTACAACTTGGATGAATCTCAGAGGCATTAGACCAAGTGAAGGATGTCATTCTCAAAAAGTTACATACTGTAGAATTCTATTTCTTAGAAGATGGAATGGGGAAAAAGACGACTCTAAATTGATAGGAGAGAGTCTGGCAAGTGATGGAACTATTATTTGCAGAGATCTATACATACGTTAAAATTTCATAGGACTATACACCAAAGCAATGATAGTAACAAACCAAGGAACAGGTGAAAATTGATGAAATTTGAGTAAGTTTTGCAGTTTAGTTAATTGTACTTTAGTAATACCAACTTCCTTATTTTAATAATTCTAGTATTATCTCAGATAATATCACTGGCATAGCTGAATGAAAGATAGACAAAAATCCTCTCTAGTATTTTTGCAATGTCTGTGAAAGTCTAGGGCTTCCTGGGTGGTAAAAAGCTTACCTGCCAATGCAGGAGATTTAAGAGATGCAAATTCTATCCCTGGTTTGGGAAGATCCCCTGGGAGAGGGCATAGCAACGCACTGCAGTATTCATGCCTGGAGAATCCCATTGGGCAGAGGGGCCTGGTCAGCTATAGTCCACAGGGTCTCAAAGAGTTGGACACAACTGAAGCAAGGTAGCCTGCACATACACATGAAAGACTAAAAATATTTCAGAAAAGAAAGTTTCTTAGAAAGTAAGAAATAGTAAGTATATTAAAAGATCCTCATTTTCAGTGATCAGATATTTGTGTCTTACTTTTTATTTATTTAAAAATTATTCTTGTTGTCTTATTGTTTAAATGAAGATATGATCAATACAACATAACAAAAAGAAATGACTGCTGAGGACATAGTTAACCTGGGGAATTGCAATGTGTTGTCTTTGCCTATATTTTGACTTGGTCTTTGAGACAGAGCCTATACTATTTTATCTTAATAAGATGTGCAATTAGCATTTCTGCCTGTGGTTTGAACTTTCCCATTACCTAGCTGAATTCCTCTGCCTGAGTGTCAGACTTAAAAGATCCAGTGATCTACTAAATACTCTTAAAGTCAACCAGGTGAAAACTTCCCCAGTTACTACAGTTATCTCTTGCCCCTGCTTCCCACCACCACAACTGTATTTTTTTTTTTCCTACCTAAGTTGGTGGTAAGGCACAGACATAAGACAAAATCCTGTGAGTCATCCTCAACAACTCTTTTGTTTGCAACATCCAGTTTAAGCTAAGTCTCTCTGATTAGATCTGTTAGATGCATGCTGAATTCTCCCTTTTCACTCCTATTGCCAGTGCCAAGGCATTTCCTCAATGGCCCTGTTTTAATAGACTGGATATTTATATAACACGCAAGCGTTTCACAGTGATCTTAGCTCATGCAGATCCCATTCCACTTTTTAGAACCCTATCGTTACTGAAAGGTATGGGTGGGGGGTCCAGCTGCTCACCAGTCAAAAACCAATAAGCAGGCCAGGTTGGTGGAAACAAAAGTTTGCTTTATTTCCAATGCCAGCAACTGGGGAGGGAGGAGGGTGGTGGACATCTGTCCAAAGGCCGACTCCCTCCACCCCGACAAGCAGTGGGTGAGAGCATGTGTAGGGTCAGGGCAGGGGGAACATGCAGAAACAGCACAGTCATCTCCAACAGTCATCTTCAAACTGGTCACCAATGGTCTGACTAACGTCATCTTGGTTGCTTTAGGTGCAGTTAATCTTTAGTTACGGGGCGCACTTGTTCTTGGGGGTTAATTCTCGGAATTGTGGCAGCTCATGTCCTGGGTACAGTTCGCTCATCGTGTAGTTAACTTCACCTTGAGTTTCCTTATCTACAAGACAGCTCACGGGATGTGGCTCAGCATACTTCTGTAGCCCTTGAGAAAGAACTAACGGTCCTTGACTATGCTGAATGCCTACCTTATTATTGTTTGGTCTCCTTTGCTTGCTTTCCTTTGTTTCAGCATTTATCGCTTCTCTGATTAAGCTTATTCTTAGACTAAAGTTTCTGACACACAAAAGGACGTGGTGAGGGGCCAAGGACCATACCGTCTTGCTCCTTGTTTAGCAAGGAGCAAGGTTAGCCAGCCTTGTATATCAGATTTGTTTTGTTGTTTAGTTGCTAAGTCATGTCCGACTCTTTCGTGACCTCGAGGACTGCAGCCCACCAGGCAACTATGTGAATAGGATTTCCCAGGCAAGAGTGCTGGAGTGGGTTGCCATTTCCTTCTCCAGGGGATCTTCCTGACCCAGGGATTGAGCTTATGTCTCCTGCATTGGCAGGTGAATTCCTTACTTCTGAGCCACCAGGGAAGACTCTGTATACATGGTCAATTCAGTTCAGTTGCTCAGTTGTGTCCCACTGTTTGCGACACCGTGGACTGCAACGTGCCTGGCTTCCCTGTCCATCACCAGCTCCCGGATGGACTCATGTCCATTGAGTTGGTGATGCCATCCAACCATCTCATCCTGTCAGGTCAGTTCAGTTCAGTTACTCAGTCGTGTCCGACTCTTTGCGACCCCATGAAGTGCAGCATGCCAGTCCTCCCTGTCCATCACCAACTTCTGGAGTTGACTCAAACCCATATCGATCAACATGGTGATGCCATCCAGCCATCTCATCCTCTGTCGTCCCCTTCTCCTCCTGCCCCCAATCCCTCCCAGCATCAGGGTCTTTTCCAATGAGTCAGCTCTTCGCATGAGGTGGCCAAAGTATTGGAGTTTCAGCTTCAGCACCAGTCCTTCCAATGAACACCCAGGACTGATCTCCTTCAGGATGAACTGGTTGGACCTCCTTGCAGTCCACGGGACTCTCAAGAATCTTCTCCAACACCACAGTTCAAAAGCATCAATTCTTCGGTGCTCAATTTTCTTTGTAATCCAAGTATCACATCCATACATGACTACTGGGAAAACCATAGCCTTGACTAGATGAACCTTTGTTGACAAAGTAGTATCTGTGCTTTTTAATATGCTTTCTAGGTTGGTCAGAATTTTCTTCTAAGTAGCAAGTGTCTTTTAATTTCATGGCTGCAATCACCATCTGCAGTGATTTTGGAGCCCCCCAAAAATAGTCTGTCACTGTTTCCACTGCTTCCCCATCTATTTTTGGTGAAGTGGTGTGACCAGATGCCATGATCTTAGTTTTCTGAATGTTGAGTTTTAAGCCAGCTTTTTCGCTCTCCTCTTTCACTTTCATCAAGAGGCTCATTAGTTTTTCTTCACTTTCTGCCATAACGATGGTGTCATCTGCATATCTGAGGTTATTGATATTTCTCCCAGTAATCTTGATTCCACCTTGTGCTTCATCCAGTCCAGTGTTTTTCATGATGTACTCTGCATATAAGTTAAATAAGCAGGTTGACAATATGCAGCCTTGACGTACTCCTTTCCCTATTTGGAACCAGTCTGTTTTTCCATGTCTAGTTCTAACTATTGCTTCCTGACCTGCATACAGGTTTCTCAAGAGGCAGATCAGGTGGTCTGGTATTCCCATCTTTTTTCAGAATTTTCCACAGTTTGTTGTGATCCACACAGTCAAAGGCTTTGACATAGTCAATAAAGCAGAAGTAGATGCTTTTCTGGAATTCTCTTGCTTTTTTTTTGATGATCCAGCTGATGTTAGCAATTTGATCTCTGGTTCCTCTGCCTTTTCTAAATCCAGCTTGTACATTTGGAAGTTCTCAGTTTACATAATGTTGAAGTCTGGCTTGGAGAATTTTGAGCATTTCTTCACTTGTGTGTGAAATGAGTGCTATTGTCAGTAGTTTGAGCATTCTTTGGCATTGCCTTTCTTTGGGATTGGAATGCAAACTGACCTTTTCCAGTCCTGTGGCCACTCTGAACTTTTCAAATTTGTTGGTATACTGAGTGCAGCTCTTTCACAGCATCATCTTTCAGGATTTGAAATAGCTCAACTGGAATTCCATCACCTCCACTAGCTTTGTCCGTAGTGATGCTTCCTAAGGCCCTCTTGACTTTGCGTTCTAGGATGTCTGACTCTAGGTGAGTGATCACACCATTGTGATTATCTGGTTCATGAAGATCTTTTTTTGTAGAGTTCTGTGTATTCTTGCCACCTCTTCTTCATATCTTCTGCTTCTGTTAGGTCCATACAATTTCTGTCCTTTATTGAGCCCGTCATTGCATGAAATGTTCCCTTGGTGTATCTAATTTTCTTGAAGAGATCTCTAGTCTTTCCCATTCTATTGTTTTCCTCTATTTCCTTGCATTGATCACTGAGGAAGTCTTTCTTATCTTTCCCTGCTATTCTTTGGAACTCTGTTTTCAAATGGATGTGTCTTGTCTTTTCTCCTTTGTCTTTCATTTCTCTTCTTTTCTCAGCTGTTTGTAAGGCTTCCTCAGACAACCATTTGCCTTTTTGCATTTCTTTTTCTTGGGGATGGTCTTGATCACTGCCTTCTGTACAATGTCACAAGCCTCCATCCATAATGCTTCAGGCACTCTGTCTATCAGATCTAAGCCCTTGAATCTGTTACTTCCATTGTATAGTCATAAGGGATTTGAATTTGATTATACCTGAATGGTCTAGTCATTTCCTCTACTTTCTTCAATTTAAGTCTGAATTTGACAATAAGGAGTTCATGATCTGAGACACAATCAGCTCCTGGTCTTGTTTTTGCTGACTCAATGAAATTGTGAGCCATGTCATGTAAGGCCACCCAAGATGGACGGGTCATGGGGGAGATTTCTGACAAAACATGGTCCACTGGAGAAGGGAGTGGCAAACCACTTCAGTATTCTTGCCTTGAGCACCCCATGAACAGAATAAAAAGGCAAAAAAGATAGAACACTGAAAGATAAGTCCCCAGGTCAGTAGGCGCCCAGTATGCTACTGGAGATCAGTGAAGAAATAACTCCAGAAAGAATAAAGAGACAGAGTCAAAGCAAAAACAGCACTCAGCCGTGGATGTGATTGGGGATGGATGTAAAGTCTGAAGCTGTAAAGAACAATACTGCATAGGAACCTGGAATGTCAGGTCCATGAATCAAGGCAAACTGGAAGTGGTCACACAGGAGATGGCAAGAGTGAACATTGTCATTTTAGGAATCAGTGAGCTAAGATGGACTGGAATGGGTGAATTAAACTCAGATGACCATTGTATCTACACTGTGGGCAGGAATCCCTTGGGAGAAATGGAGTAGCCATCACGGTCAACAAAAGAGTCTGAAATGCAGTACTTGGAGGCAATCTCAGAAACGACAGGATGATCTCTGTTCATTTCAAAACCATTCAATATCACGGTAATCCAAGTCTATGCCCTGGCCAGTAATGCTGAAGAAGCTGAAGTTGAACAGTTCTACGAAGACCTACAAGACCTTCGAGAACTAACACACAGAAAAAATGTCCTTTTCATGATAGGGGACTGGAATGCAAAAGTAGGAAGTGAAGAAACACCTGGAGTGACAGGCAATATTGGCCTTGGAGTACAAATGATAGACTCTCAGAAATCTGCCCCTCACTCACCGTTGTAACTTGCTAGTTCATCACTGCCCTTCTAAATGTTCGCTTCAGGGACACTCAGCTGCTTCAGTCCCCTGATGGGCACTTGTGATTCACTTTCACAAACTATTTCCTCGGTCCAAATTTTCTTCTTATCCTGTTCTTTCTGCAGAACCCATATTCATTTCCCAAACTTCTGTACAGTCACAGATTTCTCTGGAGTCCCACCATAAAAGTCAAATACCCCTTCATTACTTTATATGTATTCCTATTACTAGACATATGTATTTTCACATACCTACCTCTTCTCTTTGTGTACGCCGAATCTAACCATGACTTGTTCAACTTTGTATTCCTAGTGCCTGGGATAGCATGTAGGAAGTCTCAGTAGATGGAATGTTAAATAAATAAACGTATGATTAATGATTAAATAAATGTTTATTTATCTCTTTAAAACTATGTATTTAACAATAATATAAATAAGAGCTGTATAGTAAAGTGTTTAATATCTAATGTACTCCATTCTGGAGGGCTTGTTTATCTACTGCTTTTAGAACTAAATACATAAATAATAAGATAAGCTAGGCTATTTTATCATTGTTAAACTGGAGCTGTTCGACTCTATAGTTCTTCCCTAGAGACAAGAAATATTTTCTGTGTCTTATGTAGTGAAAGGACTTTACCCAGTAAATGAACTTAGTTACCTAACTTGGAGGTTCATTGGGTTGTGTCTGTTTGGAGGTCACATTTGCCTTCACCTCATTCCTATTCCCTGGAAATGAAACACAATGTGCTGATAATGAATCAATAATATGTTGATGCTATGCACAGGGATTAATCAAGAGCCCTCATTCTCCTTCAGGACCATTTCAAGCTGCCAGTAATCAGCAGAGGCAAGCAAGCTGGAGCGCAAGCCTAGCACGTACTTGACAATGACAATCAAGCTGTGCACACTCATCTCTGTGGTGAATTCAGAGAGGGCCTTCCAGCCCCGAGGCTAGAAATGCACAGAATCTAAGGTTTGGGGTCAACTAGTACACATTCAAATCATTTAACCTGAGTTGCTTCTTTTGTAATGGAGACACTAACTTACCTTTTCCTTTATACTTGAGAGGAATATCTAATTAAAATAAAAATTTCCTCTTCCATTTGGATATAAATGCTTCATTCTTGCAACTGACCATTTTTATCACTTCTTGCCTCTTCATTATATAAAGAGTAAATATCAGCGTCACAGAGCAAAGTAAACCATTATCACTCTGATTAAAGTGACCCTAACAATCTGGTGTTGATTGCCTCCTTCAGGGAGAATTCGTTGATAAATAATAATATAAGGACACAAAAGATGCTGTTTTAGCTGCTCTTCTGAAAAACAGTGCTTTGAAGTAAGACCATATAAAAACTGATGAAAAAGTTTGTTCCTGTTTTTATTTTCCCACTGAAAATTATATGAAGATAAAAACATCATTCTGTTACAACTGTCTAAGTTTACCTGTGAAGACAAGTAAAACTAAACATGTTAAAAGGGACGTCCCACTGTGCCCTAATTATTTGTTTCTAGGATGTTAATTCAGTTCAGCCACCTGAGTTCACAGAACCTACTTGCACCCCCTGACTTGACTGATTGCCACTTTGTTCCCTTATTCCAGATCTGGACAGGAAGTGCTCTCACTCAATACTAAATGTTCTCTTGGTCCGAACCATGGATTACTCAAACCTCTGATATTAGTCAGTGAAGACTTCTGGGCTTGATCTCTCAGATCCTGTATTCTAGCAGCCAGCTTCCCTGCTGAATATTTACCAGAAGTGCAGGACACTGTATGTGTTATCGTGTAGACATCGTATGTGTTATCGTATAGACACTGTATGTATTATCATGTAGACACCGTATGTGTAATCGTGTAGACACTGTATGTGTTATCGTGTAGACATCGTATGTGTTATCATGTAGACATTGTAAGTGTTATCGTGTAGACATCATATGTGTAATTGTGTAGACACCGTATGTGTTATCATATAGACACCTTATGTGTTATCATGTAGACACCTTATGTGTTATCGTGTAGACACCGTATGTGTTATCGTATAGACACTGTATGTGTTATTGTGTAGACATCGTATGTGTTATCGTGTAGACATCATATATGTAACTGTGTAGACACCGTATGTGTTATCGTATAGACACTGTATGTGTTATTGTGTAGACATCGTATGTGTTATCGTGTAGACATCATATATGTAAATGTGTAGACACCGTATGTGTTATCGTGTAGACACTGTATGTGTTATCGTGTAGACACCATATGTGTTATCGTGTAGACACCGTACGTGTTATTGTGTAGACACCATATGTGTTATCGTGTAGACATCATATATGTAACTGTGTAGACATCGTATGTGTTATCGTGTAGACACCATATGTGTTATCGTGTAGACACCGTATGTATTATTGTGTAGACATCGTATGTGTTATTGTGTAGACACCATATGTGTTATCGTGTAGGTCCATTTTCTACCAATTTTTGCCCTACTCTGTGCCCTAGTAGGTTGACAAATATGGGTTACATCAACGTGCAACTTTATCTTCTGGCTTCTGGATGGATTTAACCAATTTGGAGCACCCACAGGAGATGGAGATAGGAGGACAGCAAAGTCAAGCTATTCATTCCCACCATTCCTTCCCTACAGGATCAGTGAACCCCCTCACCCTAACATCCCAGCATCTGTCAATCAGGTGCTCTCTCATGGGTAACAGACCCCCACTGTCATGGGCCACACTGTAACTTTTGCTTTCTTCACATCGTGTATGTGTGTGTGTGTGTGTGTGTGTGACTCAGTCATGTCTGACTCTTTGCGACCCCATGGACCATATCCTGCCAGGCTCCTCCGTCTGTGGAATTCTCCAGACATGAATACTGGAGTAGGTATTCCCTTCTCCAAGGGATCTTCCCTACCCAGGGACTGAAACTGGGGATCCTGCATCGCGGGCAAATTCTTTACCATCTGAGCCACCAGGTTCATGCGTTGTAAGCAATTTCTTCTACTCTCTTTCTTGTTTGAGCTCAGAAGAATACATAAAAGGAAGGAAAAGAAGAAGTAGAATATAAAGAGTTGGAAAAATAAAATAATGCTTGGCCTGATTGTCACTATCTCATCTCTATCTTATTCTCCAAAAGCTTGTTTCCTGACAATGTGAACTCAAAGAATAAAAACTTTATTATCTGTACACTATGCTTTTCTCCTTATTAAAATGTTTTTTAAAAACACCACTTAAGAAATATATGATCACATCTGTATCCTGCCAAGGCTTACATCTGCAGAGCACATAAAAATAAAATGGTTTTACTTTAGTTGATTTGTGACAATTCTTATCTCCTAAAAGACTGGCATGTGGAAATACTTTTAAGAGAAACTCTTGATACGTTACTATCTAACTGAAAATATTCTTATGAAGATGCTGACAATATTACTATATGTGTGCAATAAAGCTCTGATTGAAACAGGAGGGAAGGGGGTGGGGCACAATCTTCAAAGGGATGAGAAGGCCAGAGACAAGACAAAAACTGGTTAAACCAACCAGGTCCAAGATGGTGGACGAATTGAATTCCAGTAGATCTTGAGCCTTATCATGCGCTCATTGTAATACATTAGCATCTAAATAGCATACTCATCAGTACCATGACAGTGCTGAGGCCAGCCATTAAAGGTCAGAATGTGGGCATTGGCCCCATTCCTGGAAATTCCTGCCCTTTCCCCCAAATAATTGGAGTAATCCTCCCACTCATTGGGCTTCCCTGATGAAGAATCTGCCTGCAGTGTGGGAGACCCAGGTTTGATCCCTGGGTCAGGAAGATGCCCTGGAGAAGGAAATGGCTACCCACTCTATTTGCTTGGGAAATCCCATGGACAGAGGAGCCTGCTGAGCTACAGTCCATGGTCGCCAAGAGTCAGACACAACTGAGTGACTCACACTACCACACACTAGCCTATGAAATTATCCATCTCATAAAAGCTAACCACGCCATGTTTCTAGGCGCTCTCTCTCTCACCTTCTGAGACAGTCCACACTGTCTGCAGAGCATGTTTCTCTCTAAATAAATCTACTTCTTACCTATCACTTTGTCTCTCAGTTTGTTCTTTCTGAGATGAAACTTCAAGAACCTCAAATGCACTGGGAACATAATCAGTTAAAAAACTGGTTAGTAGCATAAAGTTGGATCAGTCTGCTGTGAAAGGGCATTTTCTCCTCCCCAGTTTTGAAAGGCATGTTTCAAAAACCTTCACATAAGAATGAGCTCTTGACTGGGGTTAAAGTATAATTTTCAAAATATTCAAAACATGACTCTGATGTAAATATAAACTAAACATGTGTCAGAGATTTTATTAATGCATTAATAAAGGCAGCAGTAAGATGGAAAGACTAGCTCAAAGGAGATTTGGAGAAACAGAGATTTATGTGAGAAAAAGATTCCCTTTTTGATTGAATTCTAGTCATTCTCTTCTAAGACCTCTTGGCCTTGTCCTTGGGCTTCAATTTCTGTCTTTGTCAGGCCTGCATCACCTAGTTGTAGTAAGAATCTTACTAAGTCTATTTAGAAGGAACTGTCACCCTCAGTATCTGATCATCCTCAATATCTGAGCAAATTCCTCGCATATAACCCCCCTCCACCTTGTAATATCTGCTCACTCTGGCCTGCCTTTGGCAAGAACCCTGCTACATCAGTTTAACAAGAATCTTCCCTAAGCTGAGATCTCTTTATAGTAATTTTCTGTTCACCAACTCCCTGACTCCTCCTTGACTATAAATTCCCACTTTCCCCTGTATTCAGAATTGAGACCAATGGCTCTCTCCCTTATTGCAAAATCTCATTGCAGCAGGTTTTCCAGGTAAAATCTTCCTTACCATTCTTTAAGTGTCAGAATAATTTTTTAACATTAATCAGTCAGCTAGTAAAATGCTGAAATGAATTGACTAAAAGATAAAAAACTGTGTAATGTCGTACAGAGAAATAAAATAAAATGTTTGGCATCATCTTTTCTCCCATCCAGAAATATACATGCTTATTTAGTGAAAATAGTGAAAAATCTTTGGGTAGCAAATAGTTAAGTCAACACAGGTGCATTCTCCAATAAAATCAAATAGTTTTTGGGTGAGTTTGTTAAGCAATGGCAAACTGTTTAATAATACAAGGTCATTCAGTCATCCTCTGCTTTATTTTATACATTTTGGATAAGTCTTAACAAAAGATATTAACACTTTATAGAATATGAGATTGATATGGATGAGGTTATTAATAAGCCTATGCCAACTTCCCAATTTTCACGTGCTTGTATCAAAATGAAGAGAAAATCCTATAGAAGCATATCAGTAAAATATCCATTGATAATGTATTAAAAATAAAGAAAAATCTTTCTGTGGCTTAGGATTCCTTAAGCTTTTATATTTCCATATCTACCCTTGGTCAATTTAGGCAATACAGATGAAGTTCATGAGAGTCTTCCTTTTCTATCTAACTTTAATAACTTTCTTTTTGATATATTCCCATGGATAACTAAATTATCAAAGTATAGCACTTTTCTTCAATCTAACTGACTGCAACTATTCTCACATGTGGCAAATTAAATTTTTGTTTTAAAGAATTGATTTCATGAGACATAGACTTTAAAACTACCAGTGGCCTATAGAAAGAGTTTTAGGGATTTTTTTTTCTTACTCAGACTATTCTTAAAAGTTTCCAAATATTTTCTCCTTTGAAATCATTTTAAACACATTTTAACATAATATGGCAGTTTATAAACACAAGACTCTCTCTCAAAAATAAAGTAATAAAACTAAAGAAAATGTGAATAACCAAAGATACAAAGGTGAAAAATAAGATAAAATATTCCATAGAAAACAGAAAGTAATAGCTGAAGTAAATACTTACCATATGTCAAGAATGAAAAGTGGTCCATGCCATACCATAATAATTTGCCTTCATGTGAATTATTCATCCTATGGCTCCATAACAGAAAAAGTAGCACACCCAAACTCACACAGCTAAAAATGATACACCAGGATGGGAACCTCTGTGGATTGCCTCTCTCTACACCAGGCTGCCTTCCTAACAAATGATATGTTTCACCTTTTATAACTATGGGCTACAGTGGCGCTAAAGCAAAGCAGCCAATCAATTTATGAATGGGCTTCTCTGGCAGCTCAGATGGTAAAGAATCTACTTGCAATGTAGGAGATGTGGGCTCCATCCCTGGGTCAGGAAGCTCCCCTGGAGAAGGGAATGGCTATTCACAACCATATTCTTGCCTGGAGAATTCCATAGACGGAGGAGCCTGGCGGGCTATAGTCCACGGGGTAGTGAACAGTCAGACACGACTGACAGACTAACACTTTCACTCAAAACAAAGCAACCAGTTTATTAATATCCACTGATTGTTGAGTGTAGCACCTTCTTTGCCTTATCAATTCTGGAAATAATTTCTTCAAGAAAATAGGAATAAGATTAGACTTCATCACCATTTTTTAAAAGCTTAGTAGCTCAGTCTTCCATATCTTTTTGAGTTTTTACAAATTATTTCATTAAAAATGTGATTGGAGCCAAAATAACAACTTAAAACACTGCCTTGCGAAAACGGAAGCTCTTTGTTTCTTACAAAATTTTGATGTCAGATCTAAAATGTTTTGCTTTCCTGCAAAAGCACGCTTTTTCTCGGTTTTCACCTGCTGTGAGAATTATTCCTACATTATAATTAGTTCAGATAAATGAATGGCAAGATTGCTCTTCAGATTTTACTTTTTAAAGCTCATTTACATGATGGTCTATGATGACAAGGTTATTAACAGTTTTTGGGCAATTAATTAGGGTAGTTGGTAGAGTTGTTAGCACAAATGAAACTAAGAGGTTATTTTAGTAAATGCTTCTGCTCGGGAGATGTGATAGTAGCCATCAGTCCACACTGGCTGAATGAAGAGTGCCGATGCTCTTCTCGCTGTGATTTATTTAGTGGGCGCCGGGTGATTTGGTGGGCTTTCCCGGGGGCTCAGCGGTGAAGAACCTGCCTGTCAGTGCAGGAGATGTGGGCTTCATTCCCGGGTCAAGAAGATCCCCTGGAGAAGGAAATGACAACCTTCTTGTCATTTCTTGTGCCTGACAGGCTGCCGTCCATGGAGTCACAAAGAATCGGACACAACCACAACTTGGCGACTAGCAACAACAAATGCCATTTGGTAGTTCTTTGCTTGTTTTGTTTCTTAACTTCAAAGCGTGAAGTTCTGGCATCCTTCAAACCACTGCTGCTTCCCTCCTCCCAGTCCTCTCCAAGCACGGAGCACTGGAAAAGCACTGGTCACTTTCCATTTCTCAAGAAGCTCTTTTACCTCTTCACAGTTTTCACCCTAAGAAGCAGGTCATAGTGAAATGTCCAGTGATAGCATATGAGAATTAAGAAATGCCTTTCTGTGGTTTAGGGCTTCTCCACGTCCTCATCCAATCTTCTCCCCTTTTCCAGATATTCATCTAGGACGCTCCAGCATCAGCTCTTATCTCCTTCTGGAGCCCCTGCCTGAAAACAGCTCTGTTATCTCTTTCCTGCCTCCCCGTTTCTGTTCCCCTCTGACCTTAAAGCGGCCCAATTATAGGGATGAGGTCACTAGGCAACTAAACCCGACTCCTGAACTATGTTCTCCTGAATGCACATCATGCCTTGCCTAATCTGTTGATTTGTTTCCTAGATAAAAAGAAGAATGAAGTAGTTAGAAAATGGCTAGCTCTCTACCTCCAATAATCCCCTTAGCAATCCTGCAGAAAGACCACACAGGCAAGGCAACATCTGGAGAGAGAATCAGCCAGTTAGCACGCCATGGAGAATGAGGCAGAACCCAACCTTCTGTCTCAGTGATTCCCTGAGATTCTTCCCCCATTCTTCCTTTTAAAAACCATCATGGCTGGGCAGAATCTTCAGAACTGGTCTCTAAATGAGTCTGCCTTGTCCCCAGATTGCTGCTTTTCTGATTAAAGCAACTTTCCTTTTTCCTGACATTTGCCTCTTGAATTATTGGCTTTTGAGTGTCAAACAGCTGAACCAGAGTTCTATAGTAAGGCCATGGATTTAGGTGGGACCTAAGGCTAGTGATTCTATATACTATGGGAGTGGGAATTGATACAGAGACTTTCAGGCTGAGCCAATAAGAAGCCTCTGCGCAGTTTTCTCCTCTCTCTCCCCCACCACAGGAAGATAGCTGTTCCAAAGTGTCACTCAGACTCACAGAAAAAAGCATTTTTGCCTTAGTGGAAAATAAATTTTGCTTTGTTGAGCTCCCAAGATGACTTAATATGATAGCATGATGTAGGTTACCCCACTAATGCATCTTGGAAAGAATTTGACTTAAGAGTCTCTGAGACTGGCAGCTTCTAGGCAGATTTATTCAGGACCCCCTTAACCATTTGTGTTTCTAACACTCACAACACCATGCATGTGCCCTTAAAGATTTATTGTAATTCAGAGAAAGGGCAACACAACTTTTTCGACTTTACTAAGGAATAACTGACAAAATTGTAAGACATTTAAAGTGTGAATGGTGATGATTTGATATATTGGCAGCCAATGCTTTTAACCAAAATTTATAAGCAGTGAATTTGGAGTAGAGAGAACATATTATATTAAAAGTTGGCTGTGATTTGACCTGGTTGCACCAATAGAGCAGAGGATAAAGAAAGAATAGCTTTTGTTTGAAAATGAATAGCTTCATTTGCTGTTTTGTTTGAAAATGAACAGGTCTATTTCATAACAAATGAGCCATTTTGTTAATGAAAGACAACTTCCTGCACTGAACTGTCTCAAGCAAACACACATTTGGATAGAAGGTGCCTAAGTAACTTTGATTAAAAAGTGATTGAAATTTTGAATGTCTCTTCAAGAGGACCTTGGAATTGGGGAAACGGGGTGGGGATTAACCAGTGAGGCGCAGAGGTAAGAACAGTGAGAAGAGGGCAGGCCCTGAGAAATGCTGGGAGAAGAGGGAGGGGGAACACTGAAACTCACTCCGGTAGGACAGGCTCTCCGTGACTGGTCACCTGTACAGCTCTGGACCGTGCTCCCACATACAGCTCTGGACCGTGCTCCCACATACAGCTCTGGACCGTGCTCCCACGCAGCGGTCCAGATGTGCAGGGGCACTCAGCGGCTCAGTCACGGCCGACCCTGCGGCCCGTGGACTGTAGGCCGCCAGGCTCCTCTGTCCATGGGATTCTCAGGAGACAATACAGGGTGGGGTTGCCAAGCCCTCCTCCAGGAGATCGGCCCAACCCAGGGGTTGAACCCGTGTCTCCTGCAATGCAGGCAGAGTCTTTACTACCGAGTCACCTGGGAAGCCCTTCCCCTCAAACTTCAGGAGGACTCTATTTGTATTAAAACATTGAATCTAGCTTTTTAAAACCTACTACCCATAGAACATTTCTATGACTTACATGATTGCGTTAGCAATGGACAGTTACTGCTTGTGTCTGTCCATCTGCCTGTCTCTGTTTTCTGAGAGGTGTACAAACTGGAATATCTTAGATGAGTTTTAATGGACTACCTGTAAATAATAAGCAAAAAGGCACTGACGACTAAAGCCTCTCTAAACCTCTTAACCTTCCCATTCCACCTCTCCAGAGGTTTATGAATGAATAATTTTCAATTAATTAATTACTCAATCAGTGAGCCTTCCAACAATCAATTCTGACTAATTTTCTTTCCACTAAACTGAAAAAAGAAAGAAAGAAAAAAAAAAAACCCTGTCACCACTACAGATAAACTAATGCAGCATATTAAAGACCAAGAAAGAGGAAAATAGGCTTAAAACAGGTTGTCTTTCCTCTGAGAAAATGATTATGATTGAATTTTTCCTTATCCTCTGTGCATCACACTGCTACAGGATCTCAGGCCAAAATTCAGTCACTCATATTGACATGCATGTCCTTGGTCACAGATAGGAGTTAATCTTCCCTATATCTGGAATGCTGTCTTAAAATTCTTAATAGACATTTTATCAGAGGCAACATAAGAAAAAGGGAACAGAAAAGACAAAACAAAGGCTCTTCAGAAAAACACTGTGTGGTTACAAATTTTTGTCTTGTAGTGGACACACCTAAGTAACATACAGTATATTGCGTGCATATGTGTTCAGTCCTGTCTGACTCTTTGAAAGCCCATGGACTGTAGCCCGCCAGGCTCCACTGTCCATGGACTTTTCCAGGCAAGGATACTGGAGTGGGTTGCCATCTCCTATTCCAGGGGATCTTCCCAACCCAGGGATCGAACCCACATCTCCTGGGTCTCCTGGATTGGCAGGCGTGTTCCTTACCAACTGCACCACCTGAGAAGACCCAACATATAGATCAGCTAAACATTTTTTGACAAAAAAACTTTATAGCATTTCAAGGTCTCTCCTGGGAAAGCTGTGGTTTGAACAGTTCATTTGCATCATGGCACCTTATTGTACTGTAGTTGGTCAGCACAGCACAAACTGCTGCTTATTTTTATGTTTAAGATATATTCCAAATATCTCTCATTCACAACTATCCCATGACATTTCATAAAATCAAATATATGTTGAAAATACTGCACACTAATATTTATTTTCAACTGCATAATCTTTAAGCATCAACAGTAAATAAAAGCAACAATAATTCTTTATAAAAGGAGAATCTGTAGAATAAAAGGCCTTTTTAAAAAAAATGAAATACTTATTTAGATGTATAGAAAAAGTATGCCTTATAAAATATGACAACCTCCTCCAAAATCAGGTCAGTTCATAAAATCTCTGTTTTTACAGGCATTTCTATTCAAGGATACACACAAACATTTCCATGTATTTATTTTACATGAAATTATTTTAAATCATGAATTATTGACACAATATACTTGTACTTTATGCAAGATGTTTTCACTAGAGAAAAAATATTTATGGTTATACTATACAAAAATTGAGTTTTTTTTCATCTCTCAGTCATGCTTTACTCTTTTGAATTTCATCACTTTAATATTTGGCATTTCTGCGGCCTAAAAAGACTAGAATCATTTAAGATTTAATGAAGAGCTATTTACCTCCTAAATCTTCTTCCCTTGAGTAATGAAATAATTACCCTCCCATAATCAGGGAAACATGAAACGTGAATCTCAAATTGAGCTGTTGTGAGAAGGGTTAGTGATGCTGCATAGGTGATCACCATGGTAACATTTGGAAATGGAACTGATGTCAAGCCAAGAGAGCTGTATTTCTATTCCCACAAGAGCCCAAGCAGGGACTGGAGATGAACTCTTGCATGGTCTCAGGAAAATGACTGAAAGCTGACATTCGCTGGCTCTCCCACTGGAGTATACACATCACCATTTTATACCATTCTCAAAGGAAGATGATTCTAAAATACAACAACATATTCTCAATAGTTTTAATTAAAATTGCTTTGTAACATTATATCACTATGATGTGTGTGTGTGTGAACTTGCTGTACATTCAAATGAGGCTTAGCCCGAAGGAAGAACATGATGATGCTAGAAAGGGAATTCACCAAAGCTTTATTCACATAATGGAGATAATTAAATAATTAGACATTCTCTATAACATCAGAGCAAGTTAATTCATCTTTAACAGCATGGATTAGGAAGGTGATGCCATAAATCCTAAGGAGAATATGATTTACTTGGAATTGGAGAGAAATAATTAGTGTCACACTGGCCCTGATATCATGTGTGTGTGTGTGTGTGTGTATGTGTGTGTGTGTAAAACAATTTCCATTCTAATTTCATGGTGTACAGGAAACACTATATCGGACTGAACGTGAAAAAGGCAAGCAAACATAAATTTAAAACTAATATAAAATATGTATACAAAATTTGTCATCATGATTTTCAAGTACATATAGTAACTAAAATTGAGATTACTTATCATTCTTCCAAGAGATAGAGTTCATACAATGAGTACATAAACACTAATTGTAATTAGCATATTAAATATGTGCAGCTGAGTGCTGGGACAGTGCTTGGAGTACGGTTTGTTTACCTAAGTAGATAAACATCTCTCCTGTAATCTTCCTTATGTTTTGCTTAACAATATTAAACAGGGCTTCCCTGGTGGGCCAGTGGTTGAGAGTCTGCCTGCCAATGCAGGGAACGTGGGTTCGATCCCTGTTCCCGGAAAACCCTACAGCTCACGAGGAAACTGGGGCCCCACACTGTGACTACTGAGCCTGTGCTCTAGAGCCCCGGAGCCTCAGCGACTGAAGCCCACATGCCTAGACCTGCGCTCTGCAACCGGAGAAGCCACTGCAATGAGAATCTCACAAACAGCAACCAAGAAGAGCCCCAGTCACTGCAACTAGAGAAAGCCTGTGTGCAGCAATGAAGACCCATCACAGCCAAAAAATAATAAATACATTTTCAAAAAACAATATTAAACAAATATTTTAACAATGTATAATAATATATGTATTTGTAATACAACATGAGGCTTCAGCAGTATATAACCTGAGAAATTCCAGATGTTCAAGCCGGATTTAGAAAAGGCAGAGGAATCAGAGATGAAATTGCCAATGGCCTTTGGCTCAGAAAAAGCAAGACAGTTCCAGAAAAACATCTACTTTTGCTTTATTGACTATGCCAAAGCCTTTGTGGATCACTGTGTGGATCACAACAAGCTGTGGAAAATTCTTAAAGAGAGGGGAATATCAGACACCCAACCTGCCTCCTGAGAAATCTGTATGCAGGTCAAGAAGCAGAAATTAAAATAGGACATGGAACAATGGACTGGTTCCAAATCCGGAAAGGAGTACATCAAGGCTGTATATTGTCACCCTGCTTATTTAACTTATATGCAGAGTACATCATGAGAAATATGGGGCTGGGTGAAGGACAAGCTGGAATCAAGATTGCTGGGAGAAATATCAATATGAAAATTGCAGATATGCAGTTGACATCACCGTTATGGCAGAAAGTGAAGAGGAACTAAAAAGCCTCTTGATGAAAGTGAAAGAAGAGAGTGAAAAGGGTGGCTTAAAACTCAACATTCAGAAAACAAAGATCAAGGCATCTGATCTCATCACTTCATGTCAAATAGATGGGGGAAGAAATGGAAATAGTGAAAGACTATTTTCTTGGGCTCCAAAATCACTGCAGATGGTGACTACAGCCAGGAAGTTAAAAAACGCTTGTTCCTTAAAAGAAAAGCTATGAAAAAAAAGAAAAGCTATGACAAACCTAGACAGCATATTAAAAAGCAGAGACATTACTTTGTCTGCAAAGATCCATCTACTCAAGGCTGTGGTTTTTCCAGTATTCATGTATGGATTTGAGAGTTGGACTATAAAGAAAGCCGAGTGCCCAAGAATTGATGCTTTTGAACTGTGGTGTTGGAGAAGACTCTTGAGAGTCCCTTGGACTGCAAGGAGATCCAACCAGTCCATCCTAAAGGAAATCAGTTCTGAATATTCATTGGAATGACTGATGCTGAAGCTGAAGCTCCAATACTTGGGCCACTTGATGGAAAGAGCTGACTCATTGGAAAAGACCCTGATGCTGGGAAAGATTGAGGCAGGAGGAGAAGGGGACAGCAGAGGATGAGATGGTTGGATGGTTTCACCAACTCTATGGACATGAGTTTGAGCAACCTCCAGGAGTTGCTGTTGGACAGGGAAGCCTGGCGTACTGTAGTCCATAGGATTGCAAAGAGTCGGATATGACTGAGCGACTGCAAAGAGCTGAGCTGAACTGAATATAATATGAAGTGAAAAAGTAGTGTTAGTTTCCAAGTCATGTCAGACAGCCAGGCTCCTCTATCCATGGAATTCTAAAGGCAAGAATACTGGAGTGAGTAGCCATTCCATTCTCCAGGGGTTCTTCCCGACCCACGGATCAAACCCAGGTATCCTGTATTACAGGCAGATTTTTTACTATGTGAGTCACCACGGAAGCCCCATAATATCACAAATCTCTAAGTATTTAGCAATTTACAGCAAATACAATATTTTCTACAGACATTAGAAGGTAAACTCACCAATTCATTTCTTCATCTCATCAATCAAGCAGTCAATCATTATTGAGCACCTACCATCAAGTACTAGGCTAAGTGTTGCAGAAATAAAGAACAAAATTAGACACGGTCATTCTTGGAGTTGACAGTCCACTGGTGAAGACAATAATCAAGTATTCACAAATATAAATATAAAATCATAACTGTAGCAAGTTTTTTTTTATCAAAGGAAAGTACATGGTGGTCTATAAAACACTTAACTAGAGCTATGACCCATATGAGAGACTGGACCAAGCTCTTTTCAGAAAGTGAAACTAAATTGGCAAAGGAAATATATATGCTATATAAATAAATAAATATGCTATATTTTATCCTTCATGTTGTGGAGTAAAATGGTACTCAACATGAACCCTATGATAATGATATTAATACACATATATTTTTCACTAATGAAATTGAACATTTTCCTATAGGCTTCTTTTAATTCATTGAACCTCATAAATTATTTTTCTGATACTGTCCTTTCTCCATTCATCTACCCAGGCCAATACTTCTTTTGTAGACATAGTAGAATTGCGGAAACTTCACTGTCTATCAAAACTCTATGCTTGATGATTATTCCAGAAATATTTGTTATTTATCTACAATTAGAGGTTAAATCATGATCCTCCAAAAGCAGTGTTGAAGTTCTAACTCCTCAATACCTCAGAATGTGAATGTCTTGGGAAACAGAGTCATCGCAGATAATGGCAACCCACTCCAGTATCCTTGCCCAGAGGACCCAGGAACAGAGGGATGTCTATGGGATCACACGGAGTCGGACACGACTGAAGCGAGTTAGCAGCAGCAGACACAATGAGTTGAGATGAAACCATCCTGGTTTACAGTATGACTGGTGTCCTTATAAGAAGACAGCCACGTGAAGACAGAAGCACACAGGGAGAGTGTCAGTGGCAAGGAAGGAGGAGATCGGATTCATGCAGCTGCAAATCACTAAAGCTGGGAGGAGGCGAGGAAGAACCTCCTAGCAGGCCTCAAAGGGAGCTCAGTCATGCCAACACCTTGATTTTGGACTTCTCCAGAAGTAGGAGACAGTACACTTCTGTAGTTTTAAGCCATCCAATTTATAGCACTCCTAAAGCACTAATAGTTTCCAGAGACTATTTTAGGGATTTATTAGATTGACTGGCACTACCAAAAAAATGCAATGACTTAAAAAGTATGGTCTGTGCCTCACAAGAGCTTCCAGTAGATATGTATATGAACTAACTTGAGGATAATGAAGAATACATTACCTTTTGATGAATATGTAGTAAAAATTATAAATATTTACATACTAAGAAATTTACAAATTAAGAAATCATTGGAGATACTTAAGTTTAAAACAAGTAGAGGGAGAATTCTGCACTGGTCCAGTGGTTAAGACTCGGCACTTTCATTGCCAGGCCTGGGTTCAATCCCTGTTTGGGAACTAAGAGTGCACAAGCTGCACAGAACAGCCAAAAAATATAAATAAACAAATAAGAAGTAAAGGGTTAGAGGGATTCTATGGGCAACACATCTTCAAATCTGTTCATCTAAACAAGAACTCAAAAGATGCCCTAAATATAACTTAGTCTTCCTCATGAGAAGTGAACAGAATTACAGCAGAATTTCTGACCACATCACCACCAAGAAAATGCCATGTACAATTAAAGTAGTCCATGCACACTTAGAGATTTAGTCAATTACAAATCCCCCTGCTTCTAGAGACTGAGGTCAAACACTTTAGGTTGTGTGAATAATGGTGTAGTAATTTAATTGCTAATTCCATTTTCACATATTATATTAAAATAACAGACTATAATGGAAATGGTATGGGAGTAGACATAATAAAATGTGATAATTTATAATGTAAATAAAGGCAGTGAGTGGCATACGCAGTGGGCCAAATTTTTCTCTTGAATAAACACACAAGGGGCCTGTTAACTTTGGAAGTAGCTGTGTTCACTCATATGAATAAGATGGTTCTCAAAAGCAGTCTTTTTTCCTGAATGAGCTGACAATGATTTCTATATTTTCACATAAATCAGATGAAATTTTTATTCATCAAAGAAGTTCACATTCTAGTGGGAGGGGGCAGGCAGTCAACACATAATTAAATCTGCAAATAATTTATCAGAGAATGGTGAATGCTTAGCAGAGAATGAAAGGATGGTGGTGATATAAACTAACGGTGCCCAACATTTTCGGCACCAGGGACTGATTTCATGGAAACCAATTTGTTTCACAGATGGCAAAGAGATGGTTTGGGGATGACTCAAGCACATTGCATTTATTACGCTGCCACTGATCTGACAGGAGGTGGAGCTCAGGTGACAATGCAAGTGATGGGGAGAGGTTGTAAACACAGATGAGGCTTTGCTCACTGACCCTGCTCGCCTCCCGCTGTGTGGCCCAGTTCCTAACAGACCATGGGCCAGTATTGGTCCATATTCCAGGTGCTGGAGGCCCCTGATATAAAGTAACTATAGTTAAGAAGGGACCAGGAAAGGCAAGATCAGTTGTCAAAGCATTTTAAGAATAGGGACAGCCAGTGAAAAGGCTCTAACTCAGAAATGATACTGTTGTTACTTGTTTGCTAGGGCTGGAAATGAATGACCACAAATGGCAGCTTAAACAACAGAAATTTATTCACCTGTAATTCTGGAGACTGGAAGTCCAAGATAAGGTGTTAACAGGTTGGTTCCTTCTGAGGATTGTGAGAAAGAATCAGAATCTGCTCTCCGCCTCTCTCCAAGCTTCCAGAGATATTTCAGCAATGTTTGGCATTTCTAGGCCTGTGGAATTCCTCCCTGATGGTTCAGTAGTAAAGAATCTGCCTCAGTGCAAGAGATGCAGGAGATTCACATTCAGTCCCTAGGTTGGGAAGATCCCCTGGAGCAGAAAATGGCAACCCACCCCAGGATTCTTGTTTGGAAAAGTCTACGGACAGAGGAGCCTGCCAGGCTACAGTCCAAGGGTTCACATAGAGTCAGACACAACTGAGCAACTGAGCAACCAGGCCTGTGGAAATAGCATCTCGATCTCTGTCTTCATGTTCACAGGGCATATATACACGTCTAGGTGCAAATTTCCCTGATTTATATGGATGCCAGTCATGATTGATTAGGAGCCCACTCTACTCCAAATGGGGGCTACTGGTGGAGAACCTGCCTGCCAAGCAGGAGACAGGAGATGTGGGTTTGACCCTTGGGTCAGGAAGATTACCTGGAGGAGGGCATGGCAACCCACTGCAGTATTCTTGCCTGGAGAATCCCATGGACAGAGGAGCCTGGTGGGCTGTAGTCCACAGGGTCGCAAAGAGTCGGACATGACTGAAGCGACTTAGCATGCACATACGCACACATGCTACTCCAAATGGTTCTGTCTTAACCAAGCTAATTACATCTACAATGACCCTGTTTCCAAAAAAACGGTCACATTCTAAGGCACTAGAGGATAGGACTTCAAAATATGAATTTCAAGAGGACATACCCAACCCATAACAGGATGTTTGAGGGATGGCAAGAAGGCCAGAGAGACAAGAGTGGTGTGGGTGAGCCTTCTCATCTGGTGATTTCATACTTACTGAACCAGTTATGACAGTTTCAACTACAGATGCCTAAAAATAGACCTCAAATTGGTTTAAGCAACAACACACCTAATTGACTTATATATCTAGAAGCACAGAGGTCAGATGCAATTCCAACTGGGATTCCTCAGGATTATAAATTTTAATGTTTCCTCGGTGTATAATTTCAATATCCAGATATGAGGATAAATGACTTTAGCAGAAAGAAGGGACTTATGTCCACCTATGACAACATGCAGAGGGAGAGAGAAAACTAGCTTCTGAAGACCACCCTGAGTAATGCAGGAAACATCTCTCCTCCAGTCTCAGTGGTTCCAAATACATCTCTTAGCTATTCATAAATCAATTATTGACAAAGAAGAAGGATTAACATAGCCATATGCATCCCTGTAGCTGGAAGTGCCAAAGATGGTGATGCATAGATCAAGAATGGAGCTCTGATTAGAGAGGAACAAGGAGACTTGATGTTAAAAGGACAAC
Source organism: Odocoileus virginianus (assembly GCF_023699985.2). Classification (NCBI taxonomy): domain Eukaryota; kingdom Metazoa; phylum Chordata; class Mammalia; order Artiodactyla; family Cervidae; genus Odocoileus; species Odocoileus virginianus. Next base: position 58,788,527 of record NC_069677.1, on the reverse strand, counting down.
CAACAGTATCCACTATGTCAACCAATCAATAGTTTGGTCTTACAAACATGAGGACCAATTTCTGAATGCACAGATGTCTCCCCAGTTTATGACATCCTGTGGACTTCCCATGTGACTCAGTGGTAAAGAATCTGTCAAAGCAACAGATGCAGGAGACACGGGTTCGATCCCTGTGTCAGGAAGGTCTTCTGGAGGAGGAAATTATAACCTAATCAAGTATTCTTGCCTGGAAAATCCTATGGCCTGAGGTGACTGGTGGGCTACAGTCCATGGGGTCACAAAAAGTCAGACATGACTGAGTGACTGAGTATGCACACGTAGTTACTCTATAGTAATAATGTATAGAGTTTGAAAGACTTCCTTGAAAAATAAATTATCACATGCTATTCTTGGGAAACTATTTCACTTAAAAATTCACTTCTGGTGATATACATAGCTTGGAAATATCTGAAGTATGCTTGTTCATTGCAATATTATTCAGAGTAGAAAAACTGGAAACAATCTAAATGTCCAACAATGGATGAATTAGTAAGTAAATATTGGTACATGAAATATAATACAATTATCAAAATCTTTAATATGCAATACTTTTAGTAATGGGGGAATTGCTTGTGTGATAATGACAAGTTGAAAAAGCAGATTGTAGAATTATATATTTATTAAGGCTTAAATAAAGAAAAATATACAAAGAAGAAACACAGGAGGTATGTTAAAACATTAACAGGTCTACATCTATGTGGTAAGATTAGGGATGACTTTTTGAAAAACTTCTCTGTTTTATTGCTCTTTCTCCATAAATATAGAGGACCTTTGGTTTCTTCTCTAGTATAAAGCTCTAGATTTATGGAAAATATTAGAACTTTCCTCTCTAAGATAGTAGAAAGGAAGAGAACTGGTTGGATCAGTAAAATTCAAGCAGAGAGCAGGGCCCTGTCTCCTCATCTTGCTGGTCTTCTTCACCAACTGGAGATATAGAAACCATCTCAATATCCAGCTACTAGGCTTCAGACAGTCCATACATCCAGGCTCCATCACTGGTGGAAGCAGCCTCTATACCTCTGAATCCCATTCCTCCTGCCACACATTCCCAGGATTAAAGTAATTAATGCTTCAAAAATGGAGAGAACACAAAGGGGTCAAGAGTGTTAGGAAGTCATCGATTTCCAGGGACTGTCCTCTAAGTTGAAGGCGCCATCATGAACTCCTTTCCCCTGGTGATGGGCTTCTCTGCATGCTCCACTGGAAAGGGCTGAAGCTGAGCTGCTGAGATTCTTCTCCACCTTCACCCCAAATCCATCTGCCTAATTTCACCAGTCATTAACTCATTTTCTATCAAGAACCCTTCAGAACACCTTTCCTTTAGAGAAGCACTTCTTCCTCTCGTCCACAGCTCTGGTCACTTCCTAGCCCTCAGTTACTCACAATTACATCCTACACCTGTAGAACTTTCGGGAGCATGCAAATAGTCTCAGGACTTATCTTCAAAAGAACCACAGCAGGGCCTGCCAAGGCCCACCACTGAAGGCTCAGACAACAGTGAGGCCTGGTACACACCTTTCACCCCAGACGCGGAAGGAATTCCAAGCTCAGTTCCCCACTGCCTTCTAGACATTCCTGCTTTCCCTGGATACTACAAGCCAGTCAGGCTTACCATCTCTGGCCACCCAGTGGCTTCCCTGTTCTGGGATTTTAGGGCAAAATTCATCCTGAGCACAGAAGAACTAGAGCCAGAGAACTTACTGGAGTTAAACAAGGGAAGAACGGAAATATCTACATAACATTTAAGTCAGCGTAGCCCATCTCAGTTGAATTTTGGGGAGAGGGCATGGGGTGGGGGTGGAGGCTCTAACTCCAGTGTGAGGAGGTAGTCAGAGGCACACTCACTAACTAGAGTCTCCCCAGGCTACTCATGGCCACATTACTAAGGTCCACAGTGTGGGTAGCCTCCAGAGGCCCTCCTACTATGGAGGACTTAGAATCTTTGAAGAAGCTCCCCTATTATGGCAGCCATGCCTTTATTTTAGCACAGAGAGTAAGCCAACGGGCCAGTGACATGTTGCTAACCTCATTCTGGTTCAAGCCTTTGCCTTCAAAAGCCAGTTTGTCTTCCTATGCAGGAAGAAGCCCTTGTCACCCTCCTCAGATATGTTTCATTTTCCTGGTATCCACCTATACACGAGCATACCTCCAAGATACTATAGGATTGATTTCAGACCAACATGATATGGCAAATATTGAAATATAGCAAGTCACACAATTTTTTTTTGGTTTTCCAATGCATGTGGAAGATATATTTACACTATATTGTAGACTATTAAGTGTGCAACAGCATTCAGTTCAGTTCAGTCACTCAGTCATGTCCAACTCTTTGTGACCCCATGAACTGCAGCACGCCAGGTCTCCCTGTCCATCACCAACTCCCGGAGTCCACCCAAACTCATGTCCATCGAGTCAGTGATGCCATCCAGCCATCTCATCCTCTGTCGTCCCCTTCTCCTCCTGCCCTCAATCTTTCCCAGCATCAGGGTCTTTTCCAGTGAGTCAGCTCTTCACATGAGGTGGCCAAAGTATTGGAGTTTCAGCTTCACCATCAGTCCTTCCAATGAACACCCAGGACTGATCTCCCTCAGGATGGACTGGTTGGATCTCCTTGAAGTCCAAGGGACTCTCAAGAGTCTTCTCCAACACCACAGTTCAAAAGCATCAATTCTTCCGCCCTTAGCTTTCTTTATAGTCCAACTCTCACATCCATACATGACCACTGGAAAAACTATAGCCTTGACTAGACGGACCTTTGTTGACAAAGTAATGTCTCTACTTTTTAATATGCTATTTAGGGTGGTCATAACTTTCCTTTCAAGGAGTAAGTGTCTCTTAATTTCATGGCTGCAATCACCACCTGCAGTGATTTTGGAGCCCCAAAAAATAAAGTCTGACACTGTTTCCACTGTTTCCCCATCTATTTCCCATGAAGTGATGGGACCAGATGCCATGATCTTAGTTTTCTGAATGTTGAGCTTTAAGCCAACTTTTTCACTCTCCTCCTTCATGTTCATCAAGAGGCTCTTTAGTTCCTCTTCGCTTTCTGCCATACGGGTGGTGTCATCTGCATATCCGAGGTTATCGATATTTCTCCTGGCAATCTTGATTCCAGCTTGTGCTTCCTCCAACCCAGCGTTTCTCATGATGTACTCTGCATATATGGCATTAAGTCTTAAAAAAAAATCCCAATGTATACACTTTAATTTAAAAACACTTTATTTCCAAAAAATGCTAGCCATAATCTGAGCTTTCAGTGAGTCATAATCTTTTTGTTGCTGGAGGGTCTTACCTTGATGTTGGCAGCTGCCAGTGATCAGGATGAAAGGGAAGTGTCAGTCACTGTCCGAGTCTTTGCAACACCATGTCCAGGCTCCTCTGTTCGTGAAGTTCTCTGGGCAAGAATACTGGAGTAGGTAGCCATTCCCTTCTCCAGGGGATCTTCCCAACCAGGGATCAAACCCAGGTCTTCCACATTGCAGGCATATTCTTTACCGGCTGAGTGACCAGGGAAGCCCAACTGATCAAGATGCTGGTTGCTAAAGGCTGGAGTGGCCGTGGCAATTTTTTGAACTAAAACAACAGTGAAGTTTTCCTCATCTATTAATTCTTCTTTTCACAAATGGCTTCTCTGTAGCACACGATGCTATTTGAGAGCATTTTACATACAGTAGCAGGTTCCCTGGTAGCTCAGCTGGTAAAGAATCCACCTACAATGCAGGAGACCCTGGTACAATTCTTGGGTCAGGAAGATCCCCTGGAGAAGGGATAGGCTGCTCACTCCAGTATTCTTGGGCTTTCCTGGTGACTCAGCTGGTGAAGGACCTGCCTTAGATGTGGGAGACCTGGGTTCAATCCCTGGGTTGGGAAGATCACCTGAGGAAGGGAATAGCTACCCACTCCAGAAGAATTCCATGGACTGTATAGTCCATGGGGTTGCAAAGAGTCAGACACGACTGAGTGACTTTCACTTTTCACTTAACTTTTCACTTCTTTCAAAATTTGAGTCAATCCTTTCAAACTTTCCCATTGCTTTATCAACAATGGAGGAGGAAATGGCAACCCATTCAAATATTCTTGCCTGAAAAATTACACGGACAGAGAAGCCTGTTGGGCTAAATTCCCTGGGATTGCAAACAGTGGGACATGACTGAGCGAGAAAGCTTTTTATCAAGTAAACATATGTAATATTCTAAATATCCTCTTGTTATTTCAATAATCTTCACAGCATTTCCAGCAGAAAACCTCTGATTTCAAGCACTTTCTTTGCTTATACGTAAGTAGCAACTCCTAATCCATGAAAGTTTTATCATGTGGTTGTAGCAATTCAGTAACATCTTCAGGCTCCATTTCTAATTCTAGTATTTTTAATATTTGTATCACATCTGCAATTACTTCTTCCACTGAAGCCTTGATTTCTCAAAAACACCCAAGAAATTTGGTATCAACTTCTTCCAAACTCCTGTTAATGTTGATATTTTGTCCTCTTCTCATCGAAAATGTTCTTAATGGCATTCTACAATTTAAAACTCTCTCCAGGAATTCATCAATTGATTTTTGCAGCCATGAGAAGAATCATTATCAATGGCAGCTACAGTCTTTGAAATATATTTCTTAAAGAATTAAAATTCAAAACTACTCCTTGCCACAAACCTTCAGTTTGTAAAAGCCCAATAAAGTGTAGTAAAACAAAGTATGCCTGATACTTAGGTGTTAATTTTATAGTAGATCATTAGGATATATTTCCTCAATAGAATATTGTTGTTGCTGTTTAGTCACTCAGTCATGTCCCATTCTTTGAGATCTGATGGACGGTAACCCACCAGGCTCATTTTCCAGGCAACATTAATAGAGTGGGTTGCCATTTCCTCCTCCAGGAATTCAATTATTGAATTAGGAATTATATTCTCAATTATTTTATTCTCAATATAGGTGAGGACCATATTTTCAATAGGATATAAGCTCTATTGTATTCTACTATATAGAATACAATGTAATTATATGTTATATATATGCAAATATATGTAAATATATGCAATAATAATATGCAATGTAATATATATGGGCTTCCCTGGTGGCTCAGCTGGTAAAGAATCCGCCTACAATGTGGGAGATCTGGGTTTGATCCTTGGTTGGGAAGATCCCCTGGAGAACGGAACAGCTACCCTCTCTAGTATTCTGGCCTGGAGAATTCCATGGACTGTATAGTCCATGGGGTTGCAAAGAGTCGGATGTGACTGAGTGGCTTTCACTTAACAAAGCTTTTAAGACATTCATCAACAGCTAATACAATGGGCGATTCAATTGTAAGAAGTCTGCAGAATGGCGTGATACTGGAGGATTTTGTTGCATCTGTTAGTGTCTCTGATCTTGAAGGAAAGGTGTATTTCTCTCTGTGTGTCTATCAATATGCAAGGATGGATAGAGCTCTTGGGGCAAAGAATGTTTTTGATCACTGTGCTATTTAATCTTGGTTCTTACTATCATGCTGATAGGGACAGAATAAAGGGACAGAAATATTTAATTTCACTAGGGGATCATAAGTAGAGAGAAAAGTATAGGAGACCTGTGTAAGCTAATGATCACTCAAGAAAGTGGGCTTGCTTAACAACAAAACCAAGCAGGCTTGCCTAGCAACAAAACCATGCAATAAAAGCACAAGACATGTCCCCAAAGACTAAAACAATGCTGGAATAAGACCTACATCCTACACATTGAAGTCAGCAAGTTAATGATCGTTGAGAAGGGGATTTTTCTGCACGTACCATGAAAAGAACTATAGCAAAAGGTGACATTATACTGAAACCCAAGATGATACAACATTTTGGTATTTATTACTGCTCTTTGCTCATTTTCACAGAGCCATGACAGTCCCTGGTTAAGCCATATAGGATCATATGTATACCCAACTCAATAATGGAAGACCCCAAGAATGAAGAAGAAGGTGGCCTCTCTCCCCCTCCTCTTCCCCTTTGCTTATGCAAATGTAACACTTAAGTGCTCGTTGGGGGGCACTCCCTTTCCTGTCCACTTGTTTCTCTTGCAATCATCTTATACTCTTAAATCCACTTCTTATCTATCACTTTGCCTCTTGCTGAATTCTTTCTGTGTCAGAGACAAAGCAACCTGAGCTTCAGTAAGTCCCAAGACCGGGTCAAATCAAAAGACTGGGGGTTAGAGTACTCTCCTTAATGAGAGAGTATGTGTTCAAGTCCCATCTGAAGTGTGGCTTGATTAGAACCTCATTAGAGTAGTGTGGGGTTTTAATACTGCAGGACCAAGTTAACACTGGGCCTGTATTGCCACTAGGATAGTCAGAAATACCTAGTGGCATCATAAACCATCATCTGGTAGAACATCTGGTGCTGACTGCAACCTAGAGAAATATACAGATGTGATGGCCAGCAACTCACATGGCAATTGCTTCAATTATTTAACCACATATGGATAGTGCCTCGTACTGGTTTTCAAATGCATTACTTGAACACCTATGTGCATATAAAGAGGGTAGCCTCATGCACGCTGTGATAACCACTGAAGCATATCACTCTTAGTCACAGAGGAAAGGATATTATCATGTGTTATACTCATCTGATTAGTAGTACATGTCAGTTACACTGGTGTTTTGCCTAAAAGTCAGGATGTAATTTTATGCTTGCTGTAGAGTGGCAGACATATTTTCCCTTGGGTGACCACAGGAAATGTGCCAAGAAGTGCATTTTGATTAGTATGCTATATTCACGGACTTGCTTTCCATAGTTTTCATGTCTTTTAAGTAAGCTGGCATACGGAAACCTTGCAAAAATCTAGACTTTGTAGAAGGTTCATTTGCTGATTTCATGGAGGGTGATGGCAGGGATTGGAATAGGTGAAATCACACTTGAATTTTGTATTAAAAATATCTTAGGTAAGTGTTTTGTTTTTGCTTTTTTTGCACTACCAATATTATTATGTTTGGCAGTGTTTATGTTCAAAAACTTATTTCTAGTTTAACTTCTAATTTAGGACAAAGATGAGGACATTCAGTTTAACATGACTGACTAGAGGAAAAAAGAGAATTGAAAGCAATTAACAGCATATACACTAATGACTTAAGGCTTTCATAAAACAGAAAACAGTGCTCAATCCTTTGCCAAAAATGAGTTTTCTTTAGCTCTGTCTAATCTTGTCCATTTATTAAACAGTCATTATATGCATGATACTGGATTCAAAGATGAAGAAAACAACACTCTCAAAGAGCATGCAGTTTTGTGGGAGGCAAGGATAAAAGACTTCAACCTAGAGAACTGTAGTGAAAGCCCAGTTAGTCCACAAAATCTAGCCCTGTGTTTTATTGTTTATTTGAAATTCAATGAAATAAATCTTAACTATTTTACTTCAACTAAAAAGTTACAAATATACCTTTATTCACCAATCTTTTGATTTAGAACTATGGTGTTTCCTCTGAGTATAATTTTGATGATCCAGCTATTTTATTTAATAACTTTAATACACATTTAAAATAATTACTTGAAGATGCTTATAAAGAAATTGGAGCACAGAATACTTTTGGAATTTTGTAACCCGTGTACCCTCCCCTAAACAAATAATTTTGTCTTAAATATATCTTATTCCAAAGGAAAAATCATATTTATGAAGTCTTTCCCAGGTATTTGGATTAGTTTCATAGAAACAAGTGTTTCGATGTATATTTTTAATTCATATGTCTAATCATATATTATAATTATTAAAAAAGCACAACAGACATATGTATACACATTTGGAAACTAACATGTAACTCATACACTCAGTAGGGCCAGAAAAAAAAAAAAAACTTAAGAGCAACCCATCAGAACACAGTTCAGTTCAGTCACTCAGTCGTGTCCAGCTCTTTACGACCATATGGACTGCAGCACACCAGGCTTCCCTGTCCATCATCAACCCCCAGAACTTGCTCAAACTCATGTCCATCGAGTTGGTGATGACATTCAACCATCTCATCCTCTGTCGTCCCCTTCTTCTCCCACCTTCAATCTTCCTCAGCCTCAGGGTCTTTTCCAACGAGTCAGTTCTTCACATCAGGTGGCCAAAGTATTGAAGCTTCAGCTTCAGTACCAGTCCTTCAAATGAATATTCAGGACTGATTTCCATTAGGATTGACTGGTTTGATCTCCTTGCAGTCCAAGGGACTCTCAAGAGTCTTCTCCAACACCAGAGTTCAAAAGCATCAGAACACAAAGGCATTGGTTAATCTGTTTTATAGAGGGAATAGAGAGCATGGGCCCAAGTTGCCAATTTGCTAAGTTATTCTCCAAGAAAACCAAATATCACATAGAGGAGAATAATGTTTCTTTCATCATAAGGCATGCTTTTTATATTGGAACAAGCTAGGGATAACTTGAAACTCTCTCCAGTCTTCCTAAAACGCTAGAATTAAAATCAATACTGAAACAAATGGGTACCAAGCCATAGTGCTAATGACTTTGCCAAAAAGCTACAAGGTATAATGTTGTACCTTCGAACCAATGGAAATATTAGCCTTTTCAGAGATGCTGCCCATTCAAAAGCAGGGAACAAATTACAAGACACTTTTAATGGTAGAATGGTATTTTTTTAAGAGAACAAAATATGGTTGACCCTCAGACAACATGGTTGTAGTTAAGGGCACCAGACCTTCGAGCAGTCAAATGTCTGAGTATAACTTCTAGTCAACCCTCCATATTTCCACCACACCTGCAGTTCTGCATCCATGGATTCAACCAACCATGTATTGTGTAGTACTGTACTATTTACTATTGAAAAAATAATATGTGTATAAGTGAACCCATGTTGTTCAAGCACAAGTTTTTCAAATGTTTATTGTGTAATATGTCTGCTACAGCAGCTAAATCTCATAGTTGGAGAATTTCGAATCACAGGAAAAAGTTTGGTGATCAACTGAATAATGCAATATTTACTAAACTGTGAATTTTCCTCTTTGCACTGGGAGCTTAAGAGTCAGGATTCTGTTTTCTTCCTTTTTATATTTCTAACACGTAGACACTATGTTGCACAAATAAGACCCTCAAAATGTCAAGATGAAGGTACTGAAGAACACTGCCATGATGTCTGTCACTCATGCACTCAACATGCCACTTACCTGACCCTGGTCTTGAGGAAGCTCACAAGAGACTTTTGTCACACAGCCATAAATGCCTTACTGTCTTAATAAAGTGCTTTGGGAGAAGATAAACAGGGATAAGTCAGCAGCAGGGTTCTGTTTACAACAACTACAGTATTTGGTGGTTATCTGACTGAGATAGATTTTTTTTTTACATGTAAATAGTTACCTATCAGAGTCTTGTTGACACGATGGTCTGCTGTATGTTTATAACAAAGAGGACACAGCTTTTTGTTTTATCCGTTAGTTATGACCTTCATTTTCCATATAGTATTACAGTGATCTGTTTCTCAATTTTTTAGCGTATTCTCACTCCTGGTCTGTTTTATTTCATTCATATAGATGAGATGGTCGGTGTGCTTTCTATACATTCCTGGTGGCTCATGTTGTTCCAGAAGTGGCTGGCCTTTTGGTACTTCATTCAATTTAGGATCTCTTAGGTTGTGGGAAGTAGAGTGAAATTCTGGCATTATTCCACCTTAGAGAACTGTGATTTGATAGTGGAGAAATTTCCAACGCCCCTTCTGGCTTGGTGTTAGTGTGAGAGGTACGTATCTTACTGGAGGTCACTGCATAAGCCTTCTGGTTACTCAGTTAAGCAAATGTGGTAACCTGAGTAGGGACTAACTTGTTTCATATACCCATTTCAATATCCATAAACATTTTTCATCTTCAGTTCAGTTGGTTATGCTCTCTTTGTGGACTTACCACGTTAGATAAACAAGCCTTCTAGATGTGGAATAAAGCTTAATTGATATGCTCTGTTCAGTCAGGAAAAAACAAATCACTCTAAATCTTATAAATACTTTAACATGAAGGATTATTAACATAGGCTGAAAGCAACCCAGAAATTAGTAACAGCAGAAAGTTACTACAAACCCTAGGACTAGAGAGCAAAGGGGAGAAATGGCGTTGCCAGAATGCAAAGGCTGGCTAATGGAAGGTCTGCTTGGGTTGGGAGTAGACCTTTCTGTCAGGAGATAGACCTTGGAAGGGTCTAAAAAGTGGGCCTGCCAGTTTCATCGGTGCTGACAGTAGACTTGAGATTCCTGATTCAGAGAAAAAGGACTTGTAAAAGATTTTTAAGATATGGCAAGCAAGGGAGTGTGAGCTTCATGTTAGTATAGGTTCTTCCTCTCTCCCCAGATCCCACGAGGGTGATGCTGAGCAGTCAATCCAGAGAGAGGCTATATATTCAGTGGGTTTGATCTCAGCTGAAGCGCCCATCTTTTATAATGGACTATGAGCAAAACCACCCAGCATTTGGCCTGGAAATAGACATTATTTTTATTATATTGGACAGCAACAATACTGCCTCTGGATCGAGAAACACTATCTCTATTGTCCAAGGTGATTCACTACACAAATAGCCTTGAAAAGATAATCCAGAACAAGTGATAATGCCTCTGCTCACACCATGCGTAGAACATGGGAGACCCCTGGAGAATGGTCTCCCTAGCACTCAGTAAATCAGGTATAAGTTACTTATTTGGGGGCTGAAGAGAGTGCGGGCAAGGGCTGTGAGATTTATTCTGTGTGTCTGGTTTTACTCAGAGGATTCTTAAAAGTCAAACTTTAAAATTAGACGTATGTTGTCAACTACAGACTGGCACTCGCCAAGGGCGCTTGCTGTCTGCTCTGTGGGGACTAAACCCTGTGCCGCTGTAGCTATTGAGCTTTGACATGCCCTGCAGGGAATCGGAGTGGAGAGTGAGGCACTCTGCGCTCCAGGGAAACCGACGCAACAGGTTGTTAGACAGATATTGTCAGGAACTGATTTCAAGATCCCAATCTTTGCCTCTCTTCATATCTAGAAAAGCACCAACCCTTTATGGTAACATCAGCTCCTTGTGACTAGCAGAAAACCACTTGTAAAGCAAGCACTTGATTGCACTGAACTCCCCCTTCACCAAAATCTTGTATATTGGCCTTTCCCCACTAGCCTTTTGGAGCAGTCTCTCAAAGCTATCTGAGGTGCTTGCTCTCTGGTGCAGTCCTTATTTTGCCCCAAATGAAACTCAACTCACAACTCTTATATTGTACATCTTTTTAGTTGACATATTATTAATATTTAGTAATAGTAGTGTATGCACCTAATTTAAAAATAAATATACAAATATATGTGTTAGGAATGTATCATCCTGCCCCTCCCTAGAAAATTAGGGACTAATAAAAGTGACTAATAAAAGTGAAACGAATTGGTGTCATTTTTGGAAGGATCCAAAGAGCTCTGGGACCTTGGTCCTTTATGTCTCAGTGTCGAGAATAATTCAGCAAGAACAAAGTGGTAGATTTAGTAGAATAGGAGGCATTCATTAGAATAGGCGGTTTCTGAGGCTTACAAGTGGGCAGACAAGAAATGTTGCACCCTGAGAATTTAATGGGCTACAGTTTTATAATAAAAGGAAATGTGGGGGTGGAGAGAAGATCTTATTTTTTTTCTTTGAATAGATGTCATGTTTTCATCATCAGCTCCTCCTCCATGTTGAGCAAGGGAGTTTTCTTGTCCCTCCATGGTCAAGCTAGGTCCACAGATTATTGTTTCTTTATACGTGTACAGAACATATCCTAGGCATTGTTAAATTACTAAGCTCACTGGGCAGGGTGTGGGTCTCATGTCACAATTGTTTTATTGCCTTGGGGCACGTATGTGCTTTTGTTGTATGGTTTTGTTATTAAGCAAGACTGTTTGAGTTTGTAGTTAAGCAAACCTGCTTTTTCCAAGTAATCATTCATTTACAGGAATCTCCCATATTTTTATCCTTGCAATCTCCTAGTGGGATTAGCTGTTCAAACATCTATTTTGTTCTTTTGTTTTTTCTCTGTCAGAAGTGTAAGATTAATTAAAATTTTAAGGTATCTATTATTTTAACCAACCATTTGGTTGAAAAGCAATTCAGAAAAAACTGGCTAGGATCCCTATCAATGAGAAGGACAGTAAAATACGGGACCTAGGCCTTGGAATTGTCAGAGGAGTGTGTGATTTTTCTCAGTTCTGTCTCACTGCAGCAAAGATTTGAAACGGTGGGCCAGTGTTACAGCTCAGTTACAGCTGAGTTTTCTTTGGCCAGAAAAGCAAAGTACGCCCTCAAGGCCTGAGGGCGGCCCGCCCCAAAGGAGAGGCCTCAATCCACCTTGGCTTCCCCTTTAATACGTCTTGTCTCCTCCCCCGGAGCCTACCCCATGCCAACTGGGCTAGCCAGGAGGGCTGTTTGTTTCGCCTGAGGTTCTCGCTCCAGTCTTCAGATTTTCCTTTTTTCCATTTTCGTGGGCTTTTCCTTTCTTCGTCCTTCAGCCACCATCATTTTGTCAGGCAAGGGTATGCTCCTCAGTTCTGTCTCATCACAACAAAGATTTGGAGCGACTGACATTAAAGCCCTCCGTGCATCACAGCTTGACCGACAGTGTTATACCTCTTAGACGAATCAGTGCTCTATTCTATTTAGAAGACAGCAGGAGAACCCATCCTGGAAGCGTGAGGGCATGCCGACCCAAAGACGCGAAGAGAAGAGAGAGGGGGAGCGTGCCAGCGTGCAGGGGGAGAGAGAGGAAGTGCGCGTGCACGCAGCGGGGGAGAGAGAGGAAGTGCGCGTGCACGCAGCATGGAGAGAGAGGAAGTGCGCGTGCACGCAGCGGGGAGAGAGAGGAAGTGCGCGTGCACGCAGGGGGGAGAGAGGAAGTGCGCGTGCACGCAGCGGGGAGAGAGGAAGTGCGCGTGCACGCAGGGGAGAGAGAGGAAGTGCGCGTGCACGCAGCATGGAGAGAGAGGAAGTGCGCGTGCACGCAGCGGGGAGAGAGAGGAAGTGCGCGTGCACGCAGGGGGGAGAGAGGAAGTGCGCGTGCACGCAGGGGGGAGAGAGAGGAAGTGCGCGTGCACGCAGCGGGGAGAGAGAGGAAGTGCGCGTGCACGCAGGGGGAGAGAGAGGAAGTGCGCGTGCACGCAGCGGGGAGAGAGAGGAAGTGCGCGTGCACGCAGGGGGAGAGAGAGGAAGTGCGCGTGCACGCAGCGGGGAGAGAGAGGAAGTGCGCGTGCACGCAGGGGGGAGAGAGAGGAAGTGCGCGTGCACGCAGGGGGGAGAGAGAGGAAGTGCGCGTGCACGCAGGGGGGAGAGACAGGAAGAGCGCGTGCACGCAGGGGGGAGAGAGAGGAAGTGCGCGTGCACGCAGCGGGGAGAGAGAGGAAGTGCGCGTGCACGCAGCGGGGAGAGAGAGGAAGTGCGCGTGCACGCAGCGGGGAGAGAGAGGAAGTGCGCGTGCACGCAGGGGGGAGAGAGAGGAAGTGCGCGTGCACGCAGGGGGGAGAGAGAGGAAGTGCGCGTGCACGCAGGGGGGAGAGAGAGGAAGTGCGCGTGCACGCAGGGGGGAGAGAGGGGAAGTGCGCGTGCACGCAGGGGGGAGAGAGGGGAAGAGCGCGTGCACGCAGGGGGGAGAGAGAGGAAGTGCGCGTGCACGCAGGGGGGAGAGAGAGGAAGTGCGCGTGCACGCAGGGGGTAGAGACAGGAAGAGCGCCTGTGCGTGGGGGAGGGGGCGGGGAAGAGAGAAGGCTGCACACACGTGGTGCGGGGTGCGGGGGAGCGAGACAAAGTGCTTTGGCTCCTCCTTTTATATGTATTTTTCCTCCCCCTGGGCCTGCCCTAGGCAAATTGGGCTTAGTGCTGTTTGAAGTCTTCACTCGGGTCCTCGGACCTTCCTTTGTTCTATTTTCGCAGGCTTTTCTCTTCCTTGTCTTTTAGCCACCGCCATTTTGGACTCTGAAACTCCAGTAGTTTGACCACCTGATGTGAAGAGTTGACTCAGTGGAGAAGACCCTGATGCTGGGAGGGATTGGGGGCAGGAGGAGAAGGGGACGCCAGAGGATGAGATGGTTGGGTGGCGTCACCGACTCGATGGGCATGAGTTTGAGTAAACTCCAGGAGTGGTGATGGACAGGGAGGCCTGGCGTGCTACAGTCCACAGGGTCGCAAAGAGTCAGACACGACTGAGCGACTGAAATGAACTGAATTTTGGACTCCTGCTTTCTATTCTAACTACCTAACAGTTTTAGACTCCTTTCTCCTATTCAGGGCTTCTCTGCTGACTCAGTCAGTAAAGGATCTGCCTGCCATGTGGGAGACCTAGGTTCGATCCCTGGGTTGGGAAGATCCCCTGGAGAAGGGAATGGCTACCCACTCCAGTATTCTGGCCTGGAGAATGTCATGGACTATACTGTGTGTGGGGTCACAAAGAGTCAGACACAACTGAGTGACTTTCACACACTTCCTATTCTAACTACCTAACAGAATGAAGTAGATCTGGATCCTATTCCAGTCCTCTATAACAGAGACAGGCAAACTAATTTCTCTATACCTCAGTACCCACACTTCTGAAAAAAAAAAAAAAGGATTTTTTTCTTAATTTGTATCTACTACTGCTCTTAAAGCAAGATAGAAAATTAATATTTTTAAGTGTGCAACAAGTTACAATTGTAGACAGAAAACAAAATTATGAGAAAAAATTAGCTGCAATTTTAATCTTATTTTATATGATACTTGTTTAATTAAAAGAAAAAGACTTGCAATGCACGTGACACGGGTTCGATCACTGGTTGTGGAACTAAGATTCCACATGCCGCAGGGCAATTAATCCTGCACACAGCACTTAGAGAGAAGCCCGGTGAGGCAATAAACAGGCGTGCCACAACTAAGACCCAATGCAGCCAAATAAATAAATATGTATTTTTTTAAAAAAGAAAAAGAATACTGGTAATATACTCTGCTATATCTGTAATTCCTGAAAGTACCAAAGGGAAAATACAAACTTCCTAGAATACAGGAAAACTTTTTTAAACTTTAAACATAATAGAAAAAGGATATTTTTGTTGAAGCCATGTTTCATGGTTAAATGTCTGTATATAATCCAAAATTTTTAATAAACATCTAATAAACTTTCAGGTTGTTGTTTAAGCGTGCTTGACTTTGTGACCCTGTGGACTGCAGCCTTCCAGGCTCCTCCGTCCACGGCATTTTCCAGGCAAGAGTACTGGAGTGGGTTGCCATTTCCTTCTCCAGTGGGTCTTCTGGACCCAGGGATTGAATCCATCTTTCCAGCATTTGCAGGCGGATTCTTTACCATTGAACCACCTGGGAAGCTTAAACTTTCAGGTTACAAAAGTCTAATTTATAAAACACTGAGCAGAAAGCACTGCTTCCACTTTCACTGTAGAAAATCTTCTTTGAGAAAGAATGATGAATGGTATCTTTTTGCCTTATCTTTCCCACTCTGTTCTCCAAACATTGGAATTTACATGACACTTTTTAAAAATCCTTAATTTCTAACTCTTGATTGCCAGACTCATATGCCCCATGCTTGTGACATCACAAATCTCTTCCCATGGAGCTAGGGGTTTGTGATGTCTTAATTAAATGCACTGTGAGGTTTGAACATATCAGAAATAAACAATCATTCCAGGAGCCAATCTAAATACAAGTGAAAATAAAATATATGATGCATAAATGAATAAATTATAGGCAAAAGGAGAGTGAACATGTAAAGGACAGATAATACCATTACTTTTCTGATGACTAGTGTTCCTACAACCACATTTCTAATAATATTTCATATGAACAAGATTAAATGCATTACATATTTCTGTGTACCTGTGGCTCCAAAAAACATTTATTCCACTTACATATTCTTAATTCACATGTTCTCAGTATTTGGTTTTGGAAATATCAATTATTTAGGGTTCTTTTGAAAAATCTGTACAAGAGTACTTATTTGTGAAGAGAGATATAAAAACAAAAATTTTACTACATGAAAATTTTGTCAATAAATATGGTGAAGTCATCCTGTATCTATTTGACTGTTCATTTTTCAGTTTTGTGTTTTTAATTTTTTTATATTTTATTTTATTTTTTATTATAATCAGAAAGGCAGGCAATGGTTCCCTCCACCTGAGTTACAATTAAAAGCACTACATGAGTCCGCCTGTCTGATGGACTGTTTAGCAAAAGCACTGAAATTTTTCAAAACCCTCATTTTCATTTGATACATATATATAATGCATATACCATGTTCCCTTTTGATAATTATAAATAAAATGAGCCTGAGTTTAAAACAAGTCATTTGCTCAAGTGTCTTTTTTTTGGTAAACTTGGGATTCTAGGAAGTTCTGAGGACTGAAATGTAGTCGTTCATCTTGCTGTTCTTTCATTAAGCCTCAGCTTGGTGTATCTGTAGACAGTCTGAAAGGCTCCAGATCTAAAGATAATCAAGATCACATGACTGAAGAATGGACCAATTACGTGCGGATCCAGAATCCATCAGTGGAAAGCTAATGCCCTCCTTGTTGAAAGCATATAATCATTTTGAAGCATCATCTTTTTTTTTTAAGAGAATGTCAAAAAAGCAGAGTCTAATTTTATGTGCCTGGGAGTAGCTATCTAAGCTTCAGGCAATTCAAACGCTGCTCTTACTGGGGAGTAAAGCTCTGCATAATTAACAAACATCATCAGCCTTACAGTTCCTGCAGAATGCGGTAAGTTCCTTGCCTGAAGGCTGCTCTCATCCTAGTAAGTCTGTTTACCCTGTCCAAGATTAGATTAGTTTAATTATTATGAAAAAGACTGCTAAGATCTTACAGCCTAATTATGCAAATGTGTCTAAATGTTCACAAAAGTAATTTATTTATTTGGAGATAAATGAATCTGTTTTGTCATAAAGCAGATTGCAGTCCTGGCAATGTACAAGCAAGGTTACGTAGCCCTGGGCAAATCTTTCACCACAAATATCGGTGGGATCCCTAGATTACAACATTCAAAAATACAGAAATGTTTTTAGCAGGTTTTTATTGTTCTTGTGAATTATAGTAATCCCAGAAAGAACTATCACAGGTTTAATGCTCACCAATCTTGTTATGAAAACATGGTTTCTCAGCAGAAGCATTTAAAAGATGCTAACAGCCAAAACATTCCTGCTAGACCTATTAAGGTACACCTGTTTTATTATGTTTAGAGCAGCTATCTTCACAAGACTGTTGTTTTCCACTCCCCCGCCCCCATCTTTCTTGTAGTATTGTAGTTTAAGTTACTCTTAACTGAAAATACTGGAAACAGACAGTAGGATACACATAGAGATGATATTACCTATATTCATTTTACCTGTAAAAATACTGTTGCATTTTAAATAAGTTAAACCAACATTTCTATCTACAAGGGACTTCTACATCCAATTTTAAATAACAATACTTTGATATATAATATAGTTGAAGCTTACAAACTTGGAAACATGCACTTTAATTATATCAAGTCTCTGAATCTAATAATTTTATAAATGATATTATCAATGTCATTAATATATCTAAATAAGCAAGTCTTAAAATAACCCAACTGAGGTCAGATATCCAGAGCTTCAAATTTTGACATGAGAAAACTTTTACAAATTTGCACAAACTTAAGGATCTTTAGCAATAAGTTCATTCATTCATTCATTCAAACAAGGAATTGGTCAGATAGTTGATAAGGGAATTATAGTGCATATATGTTGTTCCTGCTTGCTTGGCATTTGTACCTTCTTCTGGAAATAGAGCCCATCTAGCCTAGGGCAAACCCTTCTCAAAGTCTAATTGACAGTGAGTATCCTCCATCTCCCTCCCCTCCTACCACAAGGGTGATCACTTGACCTAAGTCAAGCCAATCCCAGGATCTACCTACCAGAAGTTATTAGGGAATGATGATGATGTGGTGATAGAATAACCAAGTGAGCTGCAACGTAGAGAGGCATTATTTATTGAGTACTTTCTATATGCTGGATACTGTGATACACTCCTTAAAACATAATCTCATTTAATCCTCAACACCTTTTCTACTGAAGATGCAAAGCTATTAGAATGTAGTATTTGGGATATCAACAGCACATAGTATGGGAAGAGTCTCTCAAAGAGACAGGTTAAGAACAAAGACAGCATACACTTGAAATTTTCAATTAGGAATTTTATAGTTATTATTGTTGTGTTTCAAGTAACAGATTTTAAAATGGGGACTGAGTTATTAGCCATGGCTGACCATACCATGAAGAGCCATGTCCTAACCAGAGGACAAATGCAGATAAACTTGAGAATCCTTAACTTGGAAATAGATGCAGAATTTGAACACCAGAGAAGGGGTGTATATACTTCAGAGTCTATACGGTAGTTGTTATGTATTATGTTTTTAAGAGTAGATATGGAAGAAAGAGGTGAGGTGCATATTATGCTGGACAACTCACAATAAAATGCAACAAAATCTGAGGTTATAAGGTTCTCAGCAACATTTTCCACTTATTTTGGTGAATTATGTTCATCTCAGCTAAGGATCCCAAACACAGTAAATCAAAATTCTGTCAACTTGTTTACTCCCACTTGCTTTTCTTCCTTTCGGGACCTGGGGGAACATGATGGTGGGCACCTCATAGGGCCTTGGTCAGAAATCTGTACTTCTGGTTTTCTACATCTCCTGTGTCCTTAGCCATGAAAGATACCATAAATTTGGGGGGTAAATCTCAACAGCAAAAGACAATGACTATATAAATATACCAAAGTGTTTCTTTCAGTCGAGGTTTTGCCGTAGGAGAATGTAATTTATTTGAAAGAGATGTATTAGAAATAATGGAGTTTGACTTGTGTGTGTGTGTGTGTGTGTGTGTGTGTGTGTGTGTGTTTAAATTAACTGCTATTTAAATAAGCAGGACAATGAGTCTACAGGGAGATTCTAGCTGAAGTTCTCTTTTCTTTTAAATGGATGATATGAACCATGAGCTTAACAGACTGATATCACCATTATCTTAGTTATTGAAGCCACTGGGAGCTGTGTGCTGTCAAACGATCATATCTCAAATGCACCTGCTTTATAATTATTCATTTGGTGCAAGATCATTAACATATTCTTTAAGTCATTTACAGACAACCTGATTTAACATTAACAATTTTTTTTTGCTGTTTAGAACAAATTAATGAGGTATATAAATATATGGGTACACAGAAATCCTATACAATTCAAATAATTAGGCTACAAAAGATCTACAATTTGTATGGCTTGCTTATCTGTAGGTAAGTAATGGTTGAGGCTCATGAGCAGATGTATTTAAGAAATTTCTGAAATAATGCAAAAATAATTTCAGTGGACAAACTAATGCAGATTTCTCATTCAACTGAATAATCAACAGAGTGTTTCAAACAACTAAAGATATTTATTATAAAATGGGAGTGACATCTAATTAATAGAATCCCAAGAATTAAATGAACTTACAGTTTTTAGCACATTGCACATAGTAAGCAGTCAGTTAATGATGATAAAATCAATAAGGATATGCTCAGTTCTACGGATGGAGAGGGGCTTCCTGAGTAACTGAGTTGTAAAGAATCTGCCTGTAACGTAGGAGACGTGGGTTCAGTCTCCAGGTCAGGAAGATCCCCTGGAGAAGGAACCAGCAATCCACTGCAATATTCTTGCCTGGAAATCCCATGGACAGAGGAGCCTGGAGGGCTACAGTCCCTGGGGTCACAGGAGTCAGACAAGACTTACGACTAAACTACCGCCACCAGGACATAGAGAAATATAAATATAGCTTGTGCACTTGAAGAATTTATGTTACTAGAGAAAATATAACCAAAAGAATTCGACAATACAGATACTTTAAGTAGACAACGCCAACGCACTTCCCTATTCTGCAGTTGGTTCTTATTATGCGCCACACATTGTCCCAAGCATTTCACTTGGCTGTATTAGTCAGTTTGATCTTCATAGTAAACCTACAAGGCTGTATTACTTTTTAAATACTGAGAGTTCATTTCAATCTTTAATTAAGATAGGTATCCATTTTATTTTCTTTATTGTATTACTATTATTTTCTTGGCAGCACAGCATGCAAGCTCTTAGTTCCCTGACCAGGAATCAAACCTGTGCTATTAACATCTTCAGTTCACGTGTAAGGAAAGTGAGACATAGAGAAGTAGCTTAGTTTCAGTCACACAGCTGGGCTGGGCTCCGTCGTGTCAGACTCTTTCGACCCCATGGACTGTAGCCAACCAGGCTCCTCTGTCCATGGGATTTTCCTGGCGAGATTCTGGAGCAGGTTGCCACTTCCTCCTCCGTGGGATCTCTCTGACCCAGGGATTGAACCCGCGTTTCCTTTGACACCTGCTCTGCGGGAAGGGCCTTTATCGCTGAGCCGCCAAGAAAGCGCAGTCACACAGCTCGCACGCAGCAAAGTCAGGGTTTGATCTGAGTCCCTTGACTCACCTTTACCGCTGCCCCGGAAGGGATGCACGCTGGTCGCTCAGTCGTGTCCAGCTCTTTGCGACCCCATGGATGATAACCTGCCAGGATCTTCTGTCCATGGACTTCTCCAAGCAAGAATACTGGAGGGCGTAGCCATTTCCTTCTCCAAGGAATCTTCCCAACCCAGGGGTCCAAGCCAGGTCTCCCGCATTGCAGGCGGATTCTTTACTGTCCGAGCGATCAGGAAAGACTTTCTATTGTCTGACTCACCAGAGAAGACCCTCTAGAGAAGGGATAGGGGGCAACTGCTTGAGGCAGTGGTTTTAGCTATAAATGAGCACCCCAATCATGTGGAAAACTTGGTAAACACGGATGAACAAGCCAGTGAGACTGATTGAGGCTGAAAATCTGCATCTGTAGCCAGATCCCTTTTGATACTGGCTCTGGAAGTGTGCTTTGGGAACCACTAGCCCAAGTTACATAGCAAGAGACGAGGAAATAGAAGCCAGGGGTTAGCAGTTCCTTAAATGCAGATTAAGCTACAGATAACTGGACTAGTGAAACCCTGGCGGGTACTGGAGAGTCTTTTAAAAAGTCAATCTCTCTGGCTTCTGCAGAAATATTATTTTTACCTCTTTCCAGACTTTATTGCCTATTTTAAGAGTTACAGCAAAATGAAAACTCTGGCTGTTTTGAGATGATGTATTTGGGAAGAAATGGCTTTTATAATTATGATACAGGGCACATGCTTCCAAAATGGGTTTACATGTGTCCACAGAGTAGTGAAATAGGTAATCAGTAGATTTGGTGATTGAAATCACGATTTCATGTACTAAATGTTCAGAATTAAGTAGAACAAAATAATACTATTAAATATTTATGGACGTCTACATTGGCAGTCAAACTATAAAACTTTAAAGAAAAACAAGAAAATGACTACCATAAAAGTCAAGTTAGTGGTTTCCTCTTGGGAGGAGGAAAAGGGATGTGGCTTGGAAAGGATATGTGGAGGTTACTGGGATGCTGACTATGTTCTATTTCTTATAGTGATGATTATAGGAGTGGTTCCCTTATAAGTGCTCCCATACATTATTCATCTACATTGTGTTTTCTGCAGTGTTTTGCCTAAGCGCTTGTGTCACACTAAAATAAGTTTTTAAGAGTGAATAGAAGGTTTGGCCTTAGTCGCTCAGTCATGTCCAACTCTTCGTAACCCATTTATATTTCTTTGTAACCCCATGAACTGTAGCCCGCCAGTTTCCTCTGTCCATGGGATTCTCCAGGCAAGGATACTAGGGTTGCCATTCCCTTCTCCAGGGGATCATCCCGACCCAGGGATCAAACCCGAGTCTCCTGCATTTCAGGCAGATTCTTTACCAACTGAGCCACCAGGGAAGACCAAATGGAAGGTTTAGAATTTAGAATTTGAACAATCTTTTCAAGAAGTTTTTTCAGTAAAGGGAGGGTGCAGAGAAATGAGGCAATGACTGCAAGGAGATGTGAGTTCAAGGGCAGAGGGTGCCACATGTTTGCCCGCTGAGGGGAGTTACCCTGCAGTGAGGGAAATCTGATGACTTACGAGAGAAGGAGAACAATGCAGATGCGGAACCTTTGACTTAAGAGGAAAACACAAGTGGGTGTTGGCTTCAGTGGGCTTCCCCTGGTGGCTCAGATGGTAGAGAATCTGCCTACAACAGAGAAGACCTGGGTTTGATCCCTGGGTCAGGAAGATCCCCTAGAGAAAGGAATGGCTACCCACTCCAGTATTCTTGCTGGAGACTTCCATGGACAGAGGAGTCTGATAGGTTACAGTCTGTGGGGTCACAAACAGTCGGACAGGACTGAGCAACTAACACAATTTCACTTTCAAGAAAACAAGTAGTTCACACATATAACAAAAAAGAAGGTATTCATGGGTGCAGATGCTGGATATTTGGCAAACAGAATGATGGCAGCAGATGGATATTATTCATTGCTTCTATTAATATTTTCTCAGTCTAAAAAGATAAGTAATTTTCTGATATTGTAGAAAAGTAGGAAGCACTGAAGATTTGAAGAAAAAGGAAAGATGTGAAATCATTATCTGAGGGGCAATGGAAATGAGCCCTCTACGGAAACGTCTAATAGGACTGTCTGTTGGGCTCCAAGCACTAAGCTCTCACTTGAGGCTGGTGATCATGGATTTAATGTAAGACTCTACATGTTTTTCTCTAGCAACACTCAGTTCTGTAGATACAAGATTAATGATTGTATTTAACTAGAGTTAGGATTTTGGTGGTCAGATACTCTTTGGCAGAAACTAGCAAGGAAGTCCATGCAAGGAAATGCTTATAATGGTAGATTATAGAATCCAAGGTTCATAAAAGGTCAAGTGACAGTGAAAAGGTTGTTGAGTCAGTGAATTAAGGGTCTTGGTGGTTTTAAAGAATGATGAACCATATCAAGGTCCAACTCTCACATCCATACATGACGGCTGGAAAAACCATAACCTTAAAGAAACTCTGTATTCTCACATAATTTCTTTAGAAAGGGATATCTTAGAGATAAGAAAATGAGGTGCATATATTTGTCCTTTTAAATTAAATAATGTAAGCACTACATATAGGCATTCCATGAAATCAATATTAATATTCAAAAAATTAAAAAGTGACCTGAAGACTAATGCTTTAAACCTTATACTTTAGAAACCACAGACCATCATCATTTGAAATACTGTGTGAAAAGTTGTGCAGTAGTAAAAAAAAAAAATCCTCTTACCAATGCAGGAGATGCAGGAGATGCCGGTTTGATCCCTGGGTTGGGACTATTCCTGGAAGAAGAAATGGCAACCTACTCCCATATTCTTACCTGGAAATCCCCATAGACAGAGTCCACCGGTTGCAAAGATTTGGACATGACTAAGCGACCGAGCAAGCACATATATGAAAGTTCTTAGTGTGTGAGGGAACAAAAATATTCATAAAACCTGGGGTATAATTAACCTATACGTAGTTATGTGTGAAGAGGACTCTTTAACAGACAGATTTATGTTTAAGGTAAAAAATCTGGAAGAGAAAAATGATTCTGTTTCTGATGTCTTATATTTTAGTTTGCTTCTCTTTTTTTTCAAATTGAAGTATAGTTGATGTACCATATTATCTAAGTTGCAGGTGCATAATATGGTGATTCATAATTTTTAAGGTTATACTCCATTTATAATTATTATAAAAACATTGGCTATTTTCCCTGAGTTGTACAGTATATGCTTGTAGCTTATTTTATATAAAGTAATAATTACCTGTCAATCTCACCCCAAAGTTGCCCCTCTTCCCTCCCCTCTCACCCATTAGTAACAAGCGGTTTGTTCTCTATGTCTGCGAGTCTGTTTCCTTTTTGCTATATTCACTAGTTAGTTTTACTTTTAGATTCCACACATAAGTGATATCATACAGTATTTGTCTTTCTCTTTCTGATGTTTCCCACTCAGCATAACACCCTTGAAGCCCATCCTTGTTGTTCCAAATGGCGAGGTGTCATTCTTTTTTATGGCCGAGCAGCACTCCATTGTATGTATACACATGTGTCGTCCTATGCTGTGCTAAGTCACTTCAGTCATCCAACTCTGTGTGACCACATGGACCGTAGCCTTCCAGGCCCCTCTGTCCATGGGATTTTCCAGGCAAGAGTACTGGAGTGGGGTGCCATTGCCTTCTTCAGGGGATCTTCCCAACCCAGGGATCAAACATACATCTCTTATGTCTCCTGCATTGGCAGGTGGGTTCTTTAAGCCCCATATGTATATGTATGCATATTTATGTATATATATATGCATATTTTTTGCAGCCAAATGGATGGATCTTGAAGGCATTATGCTAAGTGAAACAGGTGAAACAGAGGAGGGCAAAATGATATATATATATCTCACACCTTCTTTACCCCTTCATCTGTTGATGGACACTGAGGTTAATTCCATGTCTTGGCTAATGTAAATAGTGCCGCTATGAACACTGGGATGCAGTATCTTTTCAGGTTAGTGTTTTCGTTACTCCTGTATTAGTTGTTTTTCTCATTTCTACAGAGCAATACTGTCTAACTGGGAATAGTACATTGATAGTAGAACAAACAAGATTTCACAGTGACCCCAGTCTTCCCCAGATGGATCCACATCACTTGATATGATGTTACAGGTGTGTTCAGACCTGAATTTCCATATCCTTGACCATTCTTTTTACGTTGAGTTATATGGTAGCCCATTTCTAGAGACTTTTTGGGCTGAAATTTTTCCTTATAGACCTTTATTGGGGGACTTGGATAGACTGAACTTTCCCAAGGACTCCTGTCTCTCATACCACCTGAAAGGTGCGGTCACTCACACTGCAGGAGTGCATCTTAAGCAGAAGGGCTGGAGCTGAGAGCCCAGTGCCTGCTGAGACGTTAAGATTAAAGCTCGAATGCTGAGGACCGCATCACAAGTCCAGGATGCTTGATAGCAGACAAGCAAGCAAGGGTCTGAAGCTGGGCTGCAACCAGCCAACAGATGTTTCAGAGGAGCTTTAAGTTCATCAAAGGACCTTGCTAGCATTTACCCTTAGCCACAGTCAACTCGTGGGAAAAGAAACATGTTATAAAATTATAAACGAATATTGGTTTTCTTATAATAATGTAATTCTAAAAATTCAGAGAATTGAATTTTATTCTTAGAAAAATTCTATAGGTTTATTGAAGTAAAATTAGAAAGTAGCAAAAATAAAAAGGAAAAATAAATTTTGTAACCTGTCACAAAAGATACATGTATATTTTTAACAAAATAGAGCTAACAGCAATGTTTCATTCTGTTTTTGTCATTTAGCATATTTAGAATGGTATTTTAAGGTATCTTTCTTATCTAGAAAGGCAACCTAAAAAAGGAATAAAATACTTGCAAGCCACCTGATCAGGAGTTAATATCCAAAATATATAAGGAACTCATAAATCAATACCAAAAAATAATATGATTAAAAATGGACAAAGACTTGAATAGACATTTTTTCCAGAGAAGACACATATATGGCCAAGAGCTACATGAAAAGATCCTCCAAGTCACTAATCATCAGGGAACTGCAAATCAAAATCACAATGAGATACTACTTCAGAATGGTTATTATCAAAGGGATGAGATAACATGTACTGGCGAAAATATGAAGAAAATGGAATACTTGCGCACTGTTGGTAGGAATGTAAATTTGTGCAGCAACCGTGGAAAACATCATGGAGGTTCCTCAAAAAAATTAAAATTACCATATATCCCAGCAATCCCACTTCTGGGTTAGGATATGTGAAGGAAATGAAATCACTATCTTGAAGAAATAACTGTAAACCCATGTTCATTGCAGCATTATTCACAATAGTCAAGACATAGAAACAACCTAAGGCTCCATCAACAGATGAATGGATAAAGAAAGCGTAGAATGTCAAAACATAAAAACGTAGTGGAGTATTCCCTTAAAACAACTGAATGCCATTCAGCACTAAAAAGAAAACCTGCCTTTTGCAACAACAAGAATGGATCTTGAAGGCATTCTACTAAGGGAAACAGGTAAAGCGGAGAAGGACAAATACTGTATAACATCACTTACAAGTGGCATTCCAAAAAGCCAAATTAAAAAAAAAAAAAAGAGTAGAATAGTGGTTGCCAGGGGCGTGGGGTGATTAAAGGGCACAAACATCTAGCTATAAGATAAATAAGTTTTAGGGATCTAATGTACAGCATGGTGACTATAATTAACAATATTATGTTATGCATTTGAAAATTATTGAGACAGTAGATCTTAAAATCTATCATCACAAAAAATAAATTTTTATTAAGGGAGGGATGAGATATAAACCTTCCCTATCAAAGTAATCATTTGACAAAATGTGTGTGCATCAAATCATTATGTTGTACACTTTAAGCTTATATATGTTATGTCAATATTATCTCAATAAAGCTGGAAAAGAAAGTGTAATATTATGGATCATCTTAATGCTGAATGGAATAAGATAGTCTATCTATTTCATTGATAACCTATTTTAAGTATTTAGATGGTTTCATTGTTGTTGTATATATCTGTGATGCCTTCTGTCACCAACAATCTGAGTTAGGCCAAACGTCACAGGTGAAGGGCATACTCCTCCACAAGAATGCTCTCACTTCTGAAAAGAGCCACAAGTTCAAGGTTATCCACACCACTCCACTCTTGACCAGCTGGCTTCCCTGGTGGCTCAGAGGTTAAAGTGTCTGCCTCCAATGCCAGAGACCCAGGTTCGATCCCTGGGTCAGGAAGATCCCCTGGAGAAGGAAATGGCGACCCACTCCAGTATTCTTGCCTGGAGAATCCCATGGACAGAGGGGCCTGGTAGGCTATAGTCCACAGGGTTGCAAAGAGCCGGACACAACTGAGCGACTTCATTTTCACTTTCACTTTCACTAGCCAATCCCCTACTTTCCACAATTTCCCAGAATGTCTTACAGAGCTCAAGAAAGAGGTACACTTACTGCAGTTTTATTATAGCAAAACAATACAAATCAGAACCAGCCAAAGGAAACAATGCGTAAGGACAAGTCTCGGAAGGTACCAAACAAGAAGCTTCCGTCATCCATGGGGATGCATCACCCTCCAGGCACACCCATGTGTGACAAAAGACGAAATAATCCTGACCAGGGAGACCCACCTGAGTTTTATTGGGATTTCATAACAAGGCTACGATTACTTGAATGGTTAGCCATGGAGTCAAACTCCATCTGCAGCCACCTTCTTGTCCCACTCTCACCTCACAAAGCTGGAAGATCTAACCATTTAATCATGCGGTCAATCTTTCTGCCATGGCCTGCCCTCATCCAGAGTTATCTCATCAGCATAAACTCTTCACCATGCATAACATATACCCTCGTCACTGGGATATATCAGATTTTAGAGGTTAACTTCTAGGAACCAGAGGCGATGACCAAATTCTTTATTACATGACACCTGAAGGAGAAACTTAAGCTGATCACATTCCTCCATTCATAGCTTATTGGCCCAACCAGTGCCCACAAAACTTCTCTTTTGTTTTCTTTATATCCATTTATTCTTATTTTATACCTAATTCTGTTTTAACCCCTTTTTCCCATTGTACTCACTCTAATGCATTTTGTTATATATACTGAGATATATCTTCATCCTTATAAAATATATAGTAATTAAATGGCATAGTGTTAAAGAGTCCATCCTCAACCCTTAACATCACTGTTTTACAGCTATGTATATGGCTGTGTTGCTTCTAATTACTGTGTAGTATTCGATAAGATGGGTTTCCCTGGTGGCTCAATCAGTAAAGAACCTGCCTGCAATGCAGGAGATGCGAGTTTGATCCCTGGGTCAGGATGATACCCTGGAAAAGGACATGACACACCACTCCAGTATTCTTGCCCGGAGAATCCCATGGACTGAGGAGCCTGGTGTGCAGAGTCAGACGTGTCTGAAGTGACTGAGCACTCACATGCATTCTGTGAGTTTCGTCTCTCTCTATTTATTTGTCTGTCCCTGGACTCACTGACAGTCTAGGTTGACTCTAATTCTCCTTTTCCACAAACAGTGCTGGGCTGAACATATTCCTATGTGTCCCTTTAAGGATTTATACAAGAGTATCACTGGAGTAAATACCCATGAATGGAATTGTCGATTAAAGACCGTTGGAGTATAACTGAATCTAGATTGTGCTTCACAACAGCTGGGTCAGTGGTGTAGGGAGGTCGCTATTTCACAATGTGACTGACGGCCTTAATGCTATCCATTTTCTAAGTTCTACAATTTGGTTAGGGGTGAAGTGTTTCACCGTTGTTGTTGTAATTAGTATGCTTTGATTACTGATTAATTGAAACATCTCTTATTCTTGTTAGGCATTTAGTTTCCTCTGTCTGTGAATTGCCAGTTCATATCCTTTGCCCATTTTTACACTGAATTTACTGTCTTAATTTTCAGACAACTCTTTCCACATTTCATATCTTTACTTTTTTTTGTTCTTAATACTAAAAACCTTTTCTCTTCCTACAACCATCTTTGTGTCTTTCGTTGAAATATGCCTCTAATTTGATATAGTTAAATTAACTATTTTCTTCTCTTCATGATTTGTACTTTTGCAGTCTTCTATGCCAAGCTGTTCCTCACTTTCACGTTGGTCTGGGATTCTCCTACATATTCGTCTATTAATTTTATAATTTTCATCTTTCATATTTAGGTCATTAATCCATATGGTATACACCTTTGCATATGATATAAGAAAGGGATTCAAACTTTTCACCCCATGTAGTATACCAGTTTTCCCAGCAACTTCTAAATAATTTTTCTTTCCCTATTGGTTTGCATTGTCCAATTTACATACCAATTCCGTATAAACAGGTCTATTTCTGAACCCTCTGTTCTTGGGCCTCTTGTGTCCAGTATTATGCCCGTACTATAACTGCAGTGGGCTTCCCAGGTAGCGGCACTAGTAAAGCACCTGCCTGCCCACGCAGGAGACACAAGAGCTGCGGCATCCCTGAGTTGGGAAGACCCCCTGGAAGAGGCATGGAGCCCGCTAGAGTACTCATGCCTGGAGAATCCCATGGGGAGGGAAGCCTGGCCCTTGGAGGAGTCTGTGGGGTTGCCGCGTTGGGCCTGACTGCAGGGACTTAGCAGGCACACACATGACCGTGGTGTTTCATTTACTGAAGGTGAGTCACAGCAGGTTTGCATTCCTTTAAATCCTTTCCCCGCAAATGTTTGACTCATTTCGCTATTGTATTATTTTGTTCTTCTAAATGATATAAGATTGTCTCCTGTATTTTCTAGCTAGTTATTTTAATTGCCATAGAAAAAGTCTATAGATTTTTGTTAGCTCTTCTTGTATTCAGCAAGCTTGATCAATTTTCTCATTAGAACTAATAACTTGCCTGGTGATCTCTTAGGTTACCTACACAACTAAGCATATCACCAGCAAATAATGACAGTTTCATCTCTTCCCTTTCAATCCTTCTACCTCTTACTTTTCCTTTCCAATTTTATATTATTGGCATTGCTATAATAAACATCCTGAATGCTAAATGCTTGAGCACAATCATTTTTTAAATAGGATATATTCACAGCAGTGAATTTTCTGGTCAGAGAGCATTTTTTTAAATTTTAAAGCTTTTACATTATACTTTAATAATTTATATAATAAATTTACTTCAAAACTGTTCCATTAATAATATAATAAGAATTTTCATCAATATCTGGGGTTATCTATTTATTTATTAAATAATTTAAAAATTATTTAGCATTATTAAAATATTAAAAGATGTCTTCTTTTAATTTGATTTCTTATTATTAAAAATGTTGAAATTATGTTCAAGTATTAGGTATAGAATGAGTGCAGTGAGGTAGTTAAGAAAATACATTTGTTTTTGTCTGTCAAAATTTTATTAAGATATTAAGACAATTAACATATCTGAATGCTCTCTGGCTTACACTCAAATTTCTGTTCTCTAAATGCATAAAATATTCATCATCCATATCTTCAATTTATTGAATATTTGCTTTGTATAGCTATATGGTACTAGGTATGGTCAGGGGATCAAACACTTAACAACAATTTTGATTCTTATTCTTAAAGAGCTTCCATTCTATCAGGAAAATAAAAGAGACAGACATGAGTAGCTATACCAGATGATATAAAATGATGTTTGTCATAGAAGTCTCATGAATGTGTTGTATGGGATGTTAGACAATGAAATGAGAGGATTTTAAAGAATTCAATAGGCGGTGAAGGGCAGTGAAAATTTTTCAGTGGGACAATGAAGAGATTGCAGTCACATTTAAGAGACCTTGATCTGCTGGTGGTGCTTGGGATGAACTGGGGGAAGTCAAGTGTTAGTCACGCAGTCGTGTCCAACTCTTTGCACCCCCATGGACCGTAGACCGCCAGGCTCCTCTGTCCATGGGATTCTCCAGGCAAGAACACTGGAGTGGGTTGCCATGTCCTTCTCCAGGGGATCTTCCCAACCCAGGGATCAAACATGGCTCCCCCACATTTCAGGCAAGCTCTTTACCATCTGACCCACCACAGGAGCCCTGGGAAGGTCAAAAAGGTGGCCTAAAGACTCATCAAGTGGTTGACAAAATGTTTAGACCCATTCGGGGAAATGAGAATCTGACCAGGAAAGTCATGACAAATGGAAAAGAAGGATATGAGAGATAGGTGTTAGAGGCCTCTATAATAGGGAATGGTTTCTTTTATTTACTTATTTGGCTGCTCTGGGTCTTAGCTGCAGCATGCAGACCCTATTGCATGTGCGATCTATTAACAGTTACTTGACCAGAGATAGAACCCAGGCCCCCTGCATCGGGAGCCTGAACTCTTACTGACTGGACCACCAGGGAAGTCCTGATAGTAGGGAATAATTTTTTAGCTTCAGTTACTGAGAAGATAGGAGAGCCATTAACACAAATGGGTTAGAGACCTAAAAAAGACTAATCTGAACTTGGGAACTGGAAAATTCATATGTTTCATATATAGCCAGAAGAGCTGGAATTATGTGTGTGTGTGTATCTAGTTCAGAAGAGAAGATATTGATTTCAGCAGTATCTCTATAAAACTGAAAATGAAAATTGTTTGGCTAAACCTACCAGAGTAAGAAAGAGAGCAAGAAGATAAAAGAGCGTTCCATTAGTGATTAAAAAAAAAAAATTTATTTAGGCTGTGCCAGTTTTTGGGGCATGCAGGATCTTTCAGGTACGGCATTTGAATTCTTAGTTGCGGCATGTTGGACCTAGTTCCCTGACCAGGGACTGAGCTAGGGTCCCCTGCTTTGGATGCACAGAGTCTGAAGCCCTGGACGGCCAGCAACGCAGTGATTTCTCACAGATTTCAAGGACATGATTGACAGGGGATGGACCCACGAGAGAAGCAGGAAAAGAACTCAAGACTGTGGGGTAATGAAGGCCAAGGGAGATTACAAGCAGGGTTTAACAGAAAGGATTGAATGCCACAAATAATTCACCAAGAACAGACTTGGTTCTGGTGCCTAACAAACATCAGTGACCTTTAGAGGAGCAGATCTAAGGAGTGGCGGGTCTTAAAGGTAGAAGAAATTTATTAGCCACGAGAAAGAACAAGCTATGACGGTCCTCATTCTATGTAGAAGCATGGTGATGGAAAAGAAAAAATGAGACATAAGATAGTACCTCAAGTGGATTGTGGGAAGAGGCTTGCTAGGGACGGGGAACTGGACATGTTTATAGATAGAATCGAGGCAATTTGTGAAGAGGAAAATGTTATAGACACAATAGGAAGAGCATAATTAATGGGACAAAGTCTTTAAGTATATTGGCAGCGGTGGAATAAAGATGCAGGGAAGGATTAATTTCAAAAAGGAGGGGTAAATTTTACTCAATGAGTGGAGACCTTTTCTCTGAATAACTCATTTTTCACAAATAGGGGTAATAGCATTTTTAATATGTAAAAGAGAGCAACTAAATTGTAGCCTGTAGAGTTTAGGACTGAGTTCTTTCTCCTCTCAGAATAACAGTTTTGAAAAGTGTCAGTGGCAAAAGATGCTTTCTTGCTAATAGAATGGAGATTTTCTCTTCTGTTAGAATCATTTGCATTTATAATGTTTAATTCTACTACGTATTTGAACCAAGGGATTGCTAGGGAAAAACTCAGGATATATTCTTCCACAGTCCCAGCATATAAACCAAGTCCAAAAGGATTTTTGTGAGGCCCTGAAATATACCTTCACCAGTGACTTCCTACGTTGTAAATTGCCTCTGATTATAAAACGAGCCACCACATTCTGCTCTACCCTAGGCTCTCTCTTTGGTGGTAGTCCATCCATCCCATAATCCTGCAGGATCAGTCTTTGACCTCTTGCTCTGTATCGGTCATTTACCTGCCCGGTTGTGGCACAAAAGATGGGAAAGTCACGCGAACACACTATGCTGTGTTTCCTCTTCTTGTTGTTGCTGAATTGCTAAATCGCATCCAACTCTTTGTAACCCCATGGACTGTAGGACGCCAGGGTTTCCTGTCCTTCACTATCTCTCAGAGTTTGCTCAAATTCTTGTCCATTGAGTCGGTGAAGCTATCTAAGTATCTCATTCTCTGTTGTTCACTTTTCTCCTGCTGTCAATCTTTCCAGCATCAGAGTTTTTATCAACAAGTAACTCTTCATATCAGATGGCTAAAGTATCAGAGTTTCAGCATCAGTCCTTCCAATGAATATTCAGGATGTATTTCCTTTAGGATTGACTGGCTTGATCTCCTTGCAGTCCAAGGGACTCATAAAAGACTTCTCTAGCACCACAGTTCAAAAGCATCAATTCTTTAGCATCAACATTTTTTATGGTCCAGCTCTTACATCCTCACATGACTACTGGAAAAACCATAGCTCTGACTATATGGATCTTTGTTGGCAAAGTGACATCTCTGCTTTTTAATATGCTGTCTATGTTTGTCATAGCTCTCCTTCCAAAGAGCAAGTGTCTTGTCTTTTAATTTCATGACTGTAGTCACCGTCCTCGCTGATTTTGGAGCCCAGTTTCTCCTCTCAGTTCAGTCGCTCAGTCATGTCCCACTCTTGTGACCCCATGGACTGCAGCACGCCAGGCTTTCCTGTCCATCACCAACTCCTGTAGCCTACTCAAACTCATGTCCGTCGCATCGGTGATGCCATCCAACCATCTCATCCCCTGCCGTCCCCTTCTCCTCCTGCCTTCAGTCTTTCCCAGCGTCACAGTCTTTTCCAATGACTTGGTTCTTCCCATCAGGTGGTCAAAGTATTGGAGTTTCGGCTTCAGCCTCAGGCCTTCCAATGAATACTCATGACTGATTTCCCTTAGGATGGACTGGTTGGATCTCCTTGCAGTCCAAGGGACTCTCAAGACTCTTCTCCAACACCACAGTTCAAAAGCATCAATTCTTTGGTGCTCAGCTTTATTTATAGTCCAACTCTCACATCCATACATGACTACTGGAAAAACCACAGCTTTGACTAGATGGACCTTTGTTGGTGAAGTATAAAGTCTCTGCTTTTTAATATGCTGTCTAGGTTGGTCACAACTTTTCTTCAAAGGAGCAAGCATCCATCAATTTCATGGCTGCAGTCACCATCTGCAGTGATTTTGGAGCCCCCCATAATAAAGTCTGTCACTGTTTCCATTGTTTCCCCATCTATTTGTCGTGAAGTGCTGGGACCAGATCCCATGATCTTAGTTTTCTGAATGATGACTTTTAAGCCAACTTTTTCACTGTCCTCTTTCACTTTCATCAAGAAGCTGTTATTCTTCTTCGCTTTCTACCATAAGGGTGGTGTCATCTGCGTATCTGAGGTTCTTGATGTCGCTCCCAGCAATCTTGATTCCAGCTTGTGCTTCATCCAGCCTGGCATTTCGCATGATGTAGCCGGCATATAAATAATATATATTTAACTTATATAAATAAGTTAAATAACAATATACAGCCTTGACATACTTCTTCTCCTATTTGGAACCTGTCTATTGTTCCGTATCTACTTATAACTATTGCTTCTTGACTTGCATACAGGTTTCTCAGGAGGCAGGTCAGGTGGTCTGGTATTCCCATCTCTTTAAGAATTTTCCACAGTTTGTTGTGATCCACACAGTGAAAGGATTTGGTGTAGTCAATAAAGCAGGAATAGATGTTTTTCTGGAACTCCCTTGCTTTTTTGATGATCCAGCGGATGTTCGCAATTTGATCTCTGGTTCCACTGCCTTTCCTAAAACCAGCTTGAACAGCTGGAAGTTCATGGTTCACGTATTGCTGAAGCCTGGCTTGGAGAATTTTGACCATTACTTTATTAGAGTGTGAGATGAATGTAATTGTGTGGTACCTTGAACATTCTTTGGCATCGCCTTTCTTTGGGATTGGAATGAAAACTGACCTTTTCTAGTCCTGTGGCCACTGCTGAGTTTCCCAAATTTGCTGGTATATTGAGTGCAGCACTTTCACAGCATCATCCTTCTGGACTATAAATAGCTCAACTGGAGTTCCATCACCTCCACTAGCTTTGTTTGTAGTGATGCTTTCTAAAGCCCACTTGACTTCACATTCTAGGATGTCTGGCTCTAGGTGAGTGATCACACCTTCGTGATTATCTGGGTCATGAAGATCTTTTTTATACAGTTCTTCTGTGTATTCTTGCCACCTCTTCTTGATATCTTCTGCTTCTGTTAGGTCCATACAATTTCAGTCCTTTATCAAGCCCATTTTGCATGAAATATTCCCTTGGTATCTCTAATTTTTTTGAAGAGATCTCTAGTCTTTCCCATTCTGTTGTTTTCCTCTATTTGCATTGATCGCTGAGGAAGGCTTTCTTATCTCTCCTTGCTATTCTTTGGAACTCTGCATTCAAATGGGAATATCTTTCCTTTTCTCCTTTGCTTTTCACTTCTCTTCTTTTCACAGCTAATTGTAAGGCCTCCTCAGACAGCCATTTTGCTTTTTTGCATTTCTTTTCCATGGGGATGGTCTTGATCCCTGTCTCCTGTACAATGTCACGAACCTCCGTCCATAGTTCATCAGGCTCTCTGTCTATCAGATCTAGTCCCTTAAATCTATTTCTCACTTCCACTAGATAGTCATAAGGGATTTGATTTAGGTCATACCTGAATGGTCTAGTGGTTTTCCCTACTTTCTTCATTTTAATTCTGAATTTGGCAATAAGGAGTTCATGATCTGAGCCACAGTCAGCTTCTGGTCTTGTTTTTGCTGACTGTATAGAGCTTCTCCATCTTTGGATGCAAAGAATATAATCAGTCTGATTTCCATATTGACCATCTGGTGATGTCCATGTGTAGAGTCTTCTCTTGTGTTGTTGGAAGAGGGTGTTTGCTATGACCAGTGCGTTCTCTTGGCAAAACTCTGTTAGCCTTTGCCCTGCTTCATTCTGTACTCCAAAGCCAAAGTTGCCTGTTACTCCAGGTGCTTCTTGACTTCCTACTTTTGCATTCCAGTCCCCAATAATGAAAAGGATATTTTTGGGGGGTGTTAGTTCTAAAAGGTTTTGTAAGTCTTCATAGAACCGTTCAACTTCGGCTTCTTCAGCGTTACTGGTTGGGGCATAGACTTGGATTACCGTGTTATTGAATGGTTTGCCTTGGAAATGAACAGAGATCATTCTGTCGGTTTTGAGATTGTATCCAAGTACTGCATTTCGGCTCTTGTTGACCATGATGGCTACTGAGTTAAATGGCCATCTGAGTTAAATTCACCCATTCCAGTCCATTTTAGTTCGCTGATTCCTAGAATGTCGACATTCACTCTTGCCATCTCCTGTTTGACCACTTCCAATTTGCCCCTTGATTCATGGACCTAACATTCCAAGTTCCTAAGCAATACTGCTCTTTACAGCATCGGACCTTGCTTCTATCACCAGTCACATCCACAACTGGGTATTGTTTTTGCTTTGGCTTCATCCTTTCATTCTTTCTGGAGTTATTTCTCCATTGATCTCTAGTAGCATATTGGGTACCTACTGACCTGGGGAGTTCCTCTTTCAGTACCCTATCATTTGCCTTTTCATACTGTTCATGGGGTTCTCAAGGCAAGAATACTGAGGTGGTTTGCCATTCCCTTCTCCAGTGGACCACATGCTGTCAGACCTCTCCACCATGACCCATCCATCTTGGGTGGCCCCACAAGGCATGGCTTAGTTTGATTGAGTCAGACAAGACTGTGGTCCTGTGATCAGATTGGCTAGTTTTCTGTGATTATAGTCTATTTTCAGTCTTTATAAAAGATGTGCTTTCTGTGACTTCCTGGCAGTCTGGCGGTTACAACTTCATCTTCCAGTGCAGGGGTGGGAGTTCAACCCCTGGTCAGGGAGCTAAGTTTCCACATGCTGTATGGCCCAAAATTCAAAACGTAAGACTAAACTGATATTGTAACAAATTAAATAAAGACTTTTGAAAAAAGAGATTTGCTTTCATTTATTTAAGTTGATAAACTCTACGCTTGGTTGGAAAATAAAATCAGGTATCAATTCATTAGGCCTGTGAATTACAAATTAAAAATACTGAATACTGTAATATAATAGTCTAACTCCCTTTAAAATGTAATGCAATTTTGTGCTTTTCTTTAACTTAAGCTTTACATGCTCTCAGACATGTCATAGTCACAAGATAAACATTCTAGTTTTTCACCAGGGTACATCTGGTCTAAAAGCAGATGGTACCATACCTTCTCCTACTTTTAAACTCTGGCTTGATTTATAACATGAAACATGTCTTAACTTTAAATGCTGCTACTTCTTATGGACTCCCTTCTGCTTCTTTAAGCTTCTATCTCTTATTGCCCTGCCCTGTATTGTGAATATTCAAGCTTGTGATTCAGTGGGACTATTGCAAAACGTAGAAGACAGAAGTTTTGGAAGAATTATAACAAAATGTTACCAGAGTTATTCTTATATTGTGGGATTATTAGTCATTTCCTCTCTTCTCTATGATACTTCTACATACTTCCTTTCTTATATTTATTATCCTGAAATAGCCACTGATACAGTCCCTGAGATAGTCACAAAATATAAGAAAAACAATACTATTTACATTTTGATAAGAGTGATTAATTGTAAATTGATTATGCCTGACATTTTTTTTCTTTATAATGCCATAAAAGAAGTTTTGAATAAAGCAAGAGTAAGCTGAAATTTTTAATTCCCACTTTTAAGATTCATAAAACATTGCTCCCTTTTGTAATTAATTTACACATATGTATGTGTGTGATTTTATAAATACTTATTTTTACAGTTTCTATTTCTAAATGGAACTGGAGGTAAAGCAAACCAAAATTTGCCCGGCTTTTGTGACTTAAGAAAAACAATTTTACTTACATAAACCAAGCTGAATTCCAAGTCATTCATTTCCACCCACACTCATCTTTTATTTAGTCCAATCAGTTACCCTTCTTCTGATGCTATTTTTCTGGAGTGGGAAATACCGTGGTCAGTATTCTGACTTCACACACACGCACAAAAGAAGACCTCAGTCAGAGCAGTGTAGTCAGTCTCATTTAAACTGCTGCTGCTGTTCTTACTGTAAAATTTAATTTTAAAAACACATCAAATAACAGGCATTTGTGAAGGACTGAGGATATTGAGTTCTCTTTTTATTACATGCTAAGTAGCTTCATGTCTGACTTCGTGACCCCATGGGCTATAGCCCACCAGGCCCGTCTGTCCATGGGGTTCTCCAGGCGTTACTGGAGTGGGTTGCCACCCCTCCTCCAGGGACCCTTCCGCATCCGGGGACTGAACCCGAGTCTCCTACTGCAGCAGGAAGATTCTTTATTGGTGGCCAGCAGAGAAGTCATTTTCTCTTCTTACCATTTTTAAATTCAGCGGGACCATAATCTCTAAGAACTATTGTTAATTTAGAAAATTCCTTACATGGAAATATACCCCATTTCTTGCCAAGTTCATGCAACTGGGGTATGTCTTGTTCTTGTGCTATTCAACTCCTTCTGCAGACCTGGCTGACAGGCTTGATTCCTTAGACTGTGTTTTAGGAACAATGTGTACATCAGTGATACCGCACGCCAGAAGTAACCTAAGGGGGCAACTGTCCCGGCAGGAGGACTGTTCGTTTCCAGGGAAGTCTCCATCTTTTAGGAAAAGAAAGGACTCAGTGGGGTCAAGTTCGCAGGGGAAAGATGTATATGATACTAGATTACTTATATATTACCCCCTGGAAAGTAATTACTCTGACCACCTCACTAACCACCTCATAAAATTATTGGGAAGCCGAAATGAGAATTTAGATCAAAGTTTTTTGTAAACTCTAAAATAACATGCAAGCATCATTGTTCTTCTTGAATTACTTATTTCTGCATCATGTCTGGAACAGTGTAAAAATGACCTGACTTGCTGTTTGGTATCCTGGATGGCAGGGGAGTTTTGGGGAGAATGGATACATGTATATTTATAGATGAGTCCCTTTGCCGTACACCTGAAACTATTATAATATTGTTAACCAGCTATAACCTAACATAAAATAAAAAGTTTTAAAAACATAGAACTAACAACCTCAAGTTAAATGTTTTCTTATACTGAACAAATTAATCACAGTTAGAACTATAACAGTTTGTAAAGTTCTTTCCGTTATGTTAAAGTTAGAGTTCAAGCAATGTGTCACAAATGAGATGATAAAGAGATATTGACCTGATTTTTTCTATCAGGAAATTGTGCAGTTTAGAAGAAATCATTGTGGAATAATTCGACTGATTTCTAGCACTCTGCCATCTCACCAGTTTAAGCTGTTGCAGGTCAGCACTGATAATAGATTTTTCTGTTGTTTGTTTAATTCCTACTATTTGCATTTGATATTTGCTATCCATATTGCATTTTTAATCACCATATTGCATTCACAGTTGAAAGACTTATTAATATGATATTTATCAATTATTTTATTTTAATACTAGCATTACAGTACTTGTGCTTAAACTGAAAGCAATACACGCCGTTTTCCAGGTACATGGCGTTAAGGGGGGTAGAACTGTTCACAGCTTCCATGGACAACAACAGTGCTGATTACAGATCATTCAAACAAATGTTC
The DNA here is from genome assembly GCF_023699985.2 of Odocoileus virginianus. Classification (NCBI taxonomy): domain Eukaryota; kingdom Metazoa; phylum Chordata; class Mammalia; order Artiodactyla; family Cervidae; genus Odocoileus; species Odocoileus virginianus. Next base: position 58,749,552 of record NC_069677.1, on the reverse strand, counting down.
TTTGATTTGGCTCTTATAAGCACGTCTGTTACTGCTAAGGGGTGGGGTGGAATAAACAAGTGATATAATTCCTTGTGTGTTGAAACCTTTTAGCTGGGAACAGCTTTTTAATGGCTTTTTCTGCAGTCAGCAAGAAATGTACATTTATTCAACTGAAAGCAACAATGATGATAAGGAGGAAAAAAATGTTTCTAACTCTTGTTTCACTCTGCGATTTTCAAGATGGTTTTCTGAAGTTTCATTTACAGTCTCTAACAAAGCAAATCAAGAGATACATACATTATCTGTGTATAAAACACAATAAAAGTATAAAGAGAAATAAAGTGACTATAGCAGATGATACTGCAGTGTATCTCCTCAGACAGGGCCTATTTTATTCCTAATCATAAAGAATTGGTTGGCAAATGTTACGTATTTATTCACTTTTGGGAGAAAAAAATTTTTTAGTTCAATATAGCATTATAAGTCACCTAATGTTCACATCCTTTGAAATAAAAGAACTGAAGAAAATATTGCCACACTCAGCTGCAAGATGGCCTCATTCTAATTAGATGTCTGCAAGAGCCTCAACTGCGGTCAGCTCTCCATCACCAACACTGAGGGGTTAGAGCGCAGTAGGCTCGTTGTCAAATGTAGGCATATCCAAGACTACAATGATGTTAACTATAATAGGATGCAGCCTCTTTTTTGGAATGGGTGAATTTAACTCAGATGACCATTATGTCTACTATTGTTGGCAAGAATCCCCTAGAAGAAATGGAGTAGCCATCATTGTTAACAAAACAGTCCAAAATGCAGTACTTGCATGCAATCTCAAAAACTACAGAATGATCTCTGTTCCTTTCCAAGGCAAGTCATTCAATATCAGACTAATCCAAGTCTATCCCCTGACCAGTAATGCTGAAGAAGCTGAAGTTGAACGGTTCTATGAGAACCTACAAGAATTTCTAGAACTAACACCCAAAAAGATGTCATCCTCATTATAGGGGACTGGAATGCAAAAGTAGGAAGTCAAGAAATACCTGGAATAATAGAAATAATAGGCAAATTTGACCTTGGAATACAGAAAGAAGCAGGGCAAAAGCTAATAGAGTTTTGCCAAGAGAACACACTGGTCATAGCAAACACCATCTTCCAACAACATAAGAGAAGACTTGACACAGGGACATCATAAGATGGTCAATATTGAAATCAGGTTGATTATATTCTTTGCAACAAAAGATGGAGAAGCTCTATACAGTCATCAAAACAAGACTGCAAATTGACTGTGACTCAGATCATGAACTCCTTATTGCCAAATTCAGACTTAAAGTGAAGAAAGTAGGGAAACCACTAAACCATTCAGGAATGACCTAAATCAAATCCCTTACAATTATACACTGGAAGTGACAAATAGATTCAAAGGATTAGTTCTGATGGAGTGACTGAAGAACTATGGACAGAGGTTTGTGACATTGTACAGGAGGCAATGATCAAGACCATCCCAAAGAAAAAGAAATGCAAAAAGGCTAATGGTTGTCTGAGGAGGGCTTACAAATAGCTGAGAAAAGAAGAGAAGTGAAAGGCAAAGGAGAAAAAGAAAGATATACCCATTTGAATGCCAAGTGCTGAAGAGTAGCAAGGAGAGATAAGAAAGCCTTCTTCAGTGATTAATGCAAAGAAATAGAGCAATATAATAGAATGGGAAAGACTAGACATCTCTTCAAGAAAACTAGATATACCAAGGGAAAATGTCATGCAAAGATAGGCACAGTAAGGACAGAAATGTCATAGATCTAACTGCAGCAGAAGATATTAAGAAGTGGCAAGAATACATAGGAGAACTATACAAAAAAGATCTTCATGATGCAGACAATCATGATGGTGCGATCACTCACCTAGAGCTAGATATCCTGGAATGCGAAGTCAAGTGGGCCTCAGGAAGCATCACTACAAACAAAGCTAGTGGAGGTGATGGAATTCCAGTTGAGCTATTTCAAATCCTGAAAGATGATGCTGTGAAAATGCTGCACTCAATGTGCCAGCAAATTTGGAAAACTCAGCAGTGGCCACAGGGCTGGAAAAGGTCACTTTTCATTCCAACCCCAAAGAAAGGCAATCCCAAAGAATGCTCAAACTACCACACAATTACACTCATCTCACACTCTAGTAAAGTAATGCTCAAAATTCTCCAAGCCAGGCTTCAACAGTACATGAACTATGAACTTCCAGATGTTCAAGCTGAATTTAGAAAGGGCAGAGGAACCAGAGATCAAATTGCCAACAACTGTTGGATCATCGAAAAAGCAAGAGAGTTGCAGAAAAATATCTACTTTTGCTTTATCGACTATGCCAAAGCCTTTGACTGTGTGGATCATGACAAGCTGCAGAAAATTCTTGAAGAGATGGGAATACCAGACCACCTGACCTGTCTCCTGAGAAATCTGTATGCAGGTCAGGAAGCAACAGTTAGAACTGGATGTGGAACTGACTGGTTCCAAATTGGGAAAGGAGTACGTCAAGGATGCATATTGTCACCCTGTTTATTTAACTTATATACATCATGAGAAATGCCAGGCTGGATGAAGCACAAGCTGGAATCAAGGTTGCCAGGAGAAATATCAATAACCTCAGATATACAGATGACACCACCTTTATGACAGAAAACGAAGAAGAACTAAAGAGCCTCTTAATGAAAGTAAAAGAGGAGAGTAAAAAAGTTGGCTTAAAACTCAACATTCAGAAAACTAAGATCATGGCATCTGGTCCCAGCACTTGATGTCAAATAGATGGGGAAACAGTGGAAACAGAAACCTTGTTTGGGGGGCTCCAAAGTCACTGCAGATGGTGACTGCAGCCATGATATTAGAACACTTTGGCCACCTGATTCAAAGAACTGACTCATTTCAAAGACCCTGATTCTGGGAAAGATTGAAGGCAGGAGGAGAAGAGGATGACAGAGGATGAAATGAATGGCATCACTGATGTGATGGACATGAGTTTGAGTAGGTTCCAGGAGTTGATGATGGACAGGGAGGCCTGCTGTTCTGCAGTCCGTGGGGTCGCAAAGAGTTGGACATGACAGACAGGCTGGACTGAACTGAAATGAACTCAGCAGAGCCTCCTTTCTTGAGTGTGCACTCTATAAAAAGTCTGAAATTGAACATGTACAACACATTTACAGTGGAGTTACATTTATGCAGGAGGGGGTTCTCCAGTCATCAAGTAAGACAGCAATCTGTTTGAGTCAACATTACCAGTGAGAAGTCGTTATGCTTCCCTCTAAATTAAGACTCAGATCCTAATAAAGTCAAAGGCAGGGTTATTTCCTTCTGTTTCCTTTTGCAATTCACATGCAGCCTCTCCTGAAATAGTGAGGATAGGTCTAATTTTAATCGGGGAAAATCCTCTCTCTATATTTTTTCAGAGCCTCAGTCTGTTCAGTTGTGTCCGACTCTTTGCAACCCCACGCACTGCTGTACGCCAGGATTCCCTGTCCATCACCAACTCCTGGAGCCTAATCGGACTCATGTCCATTGCATTGGTGATGCCACCCAACCATCTCACGCTCTGTTGTCCCCTTCTCCTCCCACCTGCAATCTTGCCCAGCATCAGGGTCTTTTTCAGTGATTCAATTCTTTGCATCAAGTGGCCAAAGTATTGGATTTTCAGCTTCAGCATCAGTGCTTCCAATGAATAGTCAAGACTGATCTCCTTTAGGATGGACTGGTTGGATCTCCTTGCAGTCCAAGGGACTCTCAAGAGTCTTCTCCAACACCACAGTTCAAAAGCATCAATTCTTCTGCACACAGCTTTTATTATACTCCAACTGTCACATCCATACATGACTACTGGAAAAACCATAGCTTTGACTAGACGGACCTTTGCTGCCAAAGTAATGTCTCTGCTTTTTAATATGCTGTCTAGGTTGGTCATAACTTTTCCTCCAAGGAGCAAGCATCTTTAAATTTCATGGCTGCAGTCACCATCTGCAGTGGATTTGGAGCCAAAAAATATAGTCTCTGACTATTTCCACTGTTTCCCCATCTATTTGACATCAAGTGCTGGGAACAGATGCCATGATTTTAGTTTTCTGAATGTTCAGTTTTAAGCCAACTTTTTCACTCTCCTTTTTCACTTTTATCAAGAGGCTCTTTAGTTCTTTGCTTTCTGTCATAAAGATGGTATCATCCGCATATCTGAGGTCATTGATATTTCTCCTGGCCATCTTGATTGCAGCTTGAGCTTCTTCCAACCCAGCCTTTCTCATGATGTAGTCTGCATATAAGTTCAATAAGCAGGGTGACAATACACATCCTTGACATACTCCTTTTCCTATTTGGAACCATTCTGTTGTTCCCTGTCCAGTTCTGACTGTTGCTTCTTGACTTGCATACAGATTTCTCAGGAGACAGGTCAGGTGGTCTGGTATTCCCATCTCTTCAAGAATTTTCCACAGTTTCTTGTGATCCATACAGTCAAAGGCTTTGGCATAGTCAATAAAGCAAAAGTAGATATTTTTCTGTCACTCTCTTGCTTTTTCGATGATGCAACAGTTGTTGGCAATTTGATCTCTGGTTCCTCTGCCCTTTCTAAATTCAGCTTGAACATCTGGAAGTTCATAGTTCATGTACTGTTGAAGCCTGGCTTGGAGAATTTTGAGCATTACTTTACTAGAGTGTGAGATGAGTGTAATTGTGTGGTAGTTTGAGCATTCTTTGGGATTGCCTTTCTTTGGGGTTGGAATGAAAAGTGACCTTTTCCAGCCCTGTGGCCACTGCTGAGTTTTCCAGATTTGCTGGCACATCGAGTGCAGCACTTTCACAGCATCATCTTTCAGGATTTGAAATAGCTCAACTGGAATTCCATCACCTCCACTAGCTTTGTTTGTAGTGATGCTTCCTGAGGCCCACTTGACTTCGCATTCCAGGATGTCTGGCTCTAGGTGAGTGATCACACCATCGTGACTGTCTGCATCATGAAGATCTTTTTTGTATAGTTCTCCTGTGTATTCTTGCCACCTCTTCTTAGTATCTTCTGCTGCTGTTAGGTCTATGCCATTTCTGTCCTTAATTGTGTTCATCTTTGCATGACATTTTCCCTTGGCATTCCGAATTTTCAAGAGATCTCTAGTCTTTTCCATTCTGTTGTTTTCCTCTATTTCTTTGCATTAATCACTGAGGAAGGCTTTCTTATCTCTCCTTGCTATTCTGTGGAACTCTGCATTCAGATGGGTATATCTTTCCTTTTCTCCTTTGCCTTTCACTTCTCTTCTTTTCTCAGCTATTTGTAAGGCCTCCTCAGACAACCATTAGCCTTTTTGCCTTTCTTTTTCTTGGGGATGGTCTTGATCCCTGTCTCCTGTACAATGTCCACAGATCTTTAGCTACTCTGTCTATCAGAACTAATCCCTTGAATCTATTTGTCACTTCCACTCTATAATCGTTAAGGGATTTGATTTAGGTCATACCTGAATGATTTAGTGGTTTTCCCTACTTTCTTCATTTTAAGTCTGAGTTTCATGATCTGAGCCACAGTCACTCCTGCTCTTGTTTTTGGTGACTGTATAGAGCTTCTCCATCTTTGGCTGCAAAGAGTAGAATCAATCTGATTTCGGTGTTGACCATCTGGTGATGTCCCTGTGTAGTCTTCTTTTATGTTGTTGGAAGAGGGTGTTTGCTATGACCAGTGCGTTCTCTTGGGAACACTCTATTAGTCTTTGCCCTGCTTCATTCTGTACTCCAAGGCCAAATTTGCCTGTTATTTCTATTACTCCAGGTATCTCTTGACTTCCTACTTTTGCATTCCAGTCCCCTACAATGAGGATGACATCTTTTTGGGTGTTAGTTCTAGAAGTTCAAGTAGGTTCTCATAGAACTGTTCAACTTCAACTTCTTCAGTGTTACTGGTTGGGGCACAGACTTGGATTACTGTGATATTGAATGGTTTGCCTTGGAAGCGAACAGATCATTCTGTTGTTTTTGAGACTGCATCCAAGTACTGCGTTTCGGACTCTTGTTGACCATGATGGCTACTCCATTTCTTCTAAGGGATTCTTGCCCACAGTAGTAGATATAATGGTCATCTGAGTTAAATTCACCCATTCCAGTCTGTTTTAGTTTGCTGATTCCTAGAATGTCAACGTTCACCCTTGCCATCTCCTGTTTGCCTTGATTCATGAACCTTGATTTCAATTTGCCTTGATTCATGGACCTAACATTCCAGGTTCCTATGCAGTATTGCTTTTTACAACATCAGACTTTACTTCCATCACCGATCTCATCCATAACTGGGTTTTGTTTTTTGTTTTTTTGCTTTGTCTCTATCTCTTCCTTCTTTCTGAAGTGACTTCTCCATTCTTCTCCAGTAGCATATTGGACACCTACTGACTTGGGGAATTCACCTTTCAGTGTCATACCTTTTTGCCTTTTCATAGTTTGCAGAGCCTAGATAACTGAATTTATGGAATTTAAATGAATGAAATAGTATTGCAATCTCCTGAACTTTACTATGATGTGCTGAATATTTAACTATATTATTTCTACTTTAATCTTTAAAACAACATTTTGATAGATATTAAGGACACCACTATTATGTGAGGAAACTGAAACCAACAGAAGTTATATAATTTGCGGGTATGTGGCAGTATTTGAATTCAAACCATGCTGATTCCATAGCTGGTGCCCTTTATACTATACTATTATCAACCTTTAGAAATATAAGGAGGTATTTAAAGTATACATATAATTATATTAGTAATAGAACTGAACTTGGCTGCATCATTTAACTAAATTTTTGAATGCTACATTAACGGTCTCCATTAAAAAAAAAAACAAAACAGAATGTCAGGGTTAGGAAATATATTCATCGTTTGGGGTTTTCTAGGCTAGGTTACCTAATGCCCTTCATTGTTCTCCATAGGCAGCCCTCTTTGGCTCCTCTTAGAGGATAGCTAACATGTCCCTGTTCACTGATCGTTCACCAGGGCTTCTCCGGTGATTCAGTGGTAAAAATCCTCCTGCAAATGCAGGAGACTTGGGTTCGATGCTTGGGTCAGGAAGCTCCCCCAGAGAAGGAAACAGCAACCTGCTCCAGTGTTCTTGTCTGGAAAATTCCATTGACAGAGGAATCTGGCAGGCTACAGACCATGGGGCTGCAAAAGAGTCAGTTGCAATTTAGTGACTACACAACAACATATCCTTATTCATTGATTATTCACCTTGGTTCCCCTTTATTTAAACCAATATGCAAAGTATTTATATAAGAATCCTTCTAAGGAAACACTCATCACATCATTGCAACCTTCAAAACTTTCAACAGCTTCTTATTTCTAATCTCATCAAGCTAAGCTCCTGACCCTGAGTTTCAGGGTTCTCTGTCATAAGAAAGCATCCACCCATTAAATTCATTTCCTCTGTCAACTCCTCATATGCTTCTTCCACTCTGGTGAAAATTTATTTGCTTTTTTCCCATCAGTTTTTGCCTGAAACTTTCAACAGAAAAGTATAAGTACTTAAACAATTTTTTTCATGCATCTCACTCCTGTATCAACTCTCCTACCTAGAAGACCACAGGTTTTATAGCAACTTTGTATCAGTTTCAATAAACAAGGAAATTATAAATATTTAGCAATTATATCTGCAATTTAACTTTCTGTCTCCTTTATACTTTTATTCAGTGTTCTCTTCATGCTCCATACTCTGTATTTACTCAAAATCTCCTTCCATTATTCAAGATATACTCACCATTAAACTCTCAAGTTCATATTCCTCCATGAAGCCTCCTATGACCATGCAGGTCTTCTTATATTTCTTTTTTATTAACTCCTACCTGGCTGCCTGTTGTCACATCACAAACTTGAATATATCTAATATTTCTTTATCCCTAACATCAACTAGAAAAATTCCGGGCATTTGAATACCATCAATTGATTGAAACTTATTAAGAAAAATTTCCCATGAAAATAATAAATTATAGATTTTTAGACTGAAATATTTAATCTTATGAAAATAAAAATGTTACTAGAAAACAATAAAAAAAATTCATGCCAGAGCTGTGCAACATAAATATTATATAATACAAGCCATACATGCAATTTAAAGTTTATAGTAGCCACATTTTAAAAAATAAGAAGTAGTATTAGTTTACTATTGCTTTTGTAACAATATGCATGTATTTAGTGGCTGAAAGCAACACAAATTTATTCTCCTGCAGTTTTGGAGGTCAGAAATCTGAAATGATTTTCACAGGGATAAAATCAAAGTTGGACAGAGCTAGATTCTTCTGGAAGTTCTAAATGAAAAACTATTTTTTTACAGTTTCAGTTTCTAGGGACCCTGTGCATTCCTTGGCTCATGACCCCATTTTCACATCATTTCACATCATGGCCTCAACTTCTTGCTTCCATCATCACATGTCCTATTATTCACTGTGAAAAGTGAAAATTCTCTGGCTGTCTTTTGCCTTAGCAGCAAAGAGTATTGTAATTCATGAGCAAGCCATGGGGCTGGGGAGGGTGAGGAATGGCCAAGTATTTGCCACATTTGGCATCCTCAATGTAATCCCTTTAACCCAAAAATATTAGGAAAACATCCATTATCACAATTTGCCTGACATGGGAAGTTAGTTCTGTCTTTCGAGGCCTCAGATTTCTCATATAAGAAGGGAAACGATGGCTATTACTGCTTCATTTGGTTTAGGATGTGGAAAAACTCATCTTGTCCTTGGGACAAAATAAAAATTAAGTTTTATGGATTTAACTTTTAACAAAGAGAGGATAAAGTAATTTTCTTTCTTTTTTCCACTAACAATAATAATGCCATCATACAAATAACACATTCTTTTAAAAATACCTTTTCACATAGTAATATAGACATGGTGGTGTTGTTCTTGTTCCATCACTAAGTTGTATCTGACTCTTTGCAACCCATGGACTATAGCCTGCCAGGCTCCTCTGTCTTCCACTATCCCCTGGAGTTTGCTCAAATTCGTGTCCATTCAGTTGGTGATGCTATCTAACCACCATTTTTTGAGTGAATCATATATTACATAAGTCAACTCTTTCAGTACTCATAATAAACTTTATAAAGAATGCAAGAATTTATTTCCAAGATCAGTTCAGTTCAGCCACTCAGCCGTGTCTGACTCTTTGTGACCTCATGGACTGTGGCATGTCAGGCTTCCCTGTCCATCACCAACCCTTGGAGCTTACTCAAATTCATGTCCATTGAGTCGGTGATGCTATTCAACCATCTCATCCTCTGGTGTCCCCTTCTCCTCCTGCCTTCAATCTTTTCCAGCATCAGGGTCTTTTCAAATGAGTCCGTTCTTCGCATCAGGTGGCCAGCGTATTGGAGTTTCAGCTTCAGCATCAGTCCTCCCAATGGATATTCAGGACTGATTTCCTCTAGGATGGACTGGTGGGATCACCTTGGTGTCCAAGGGCTCTCAGTTTCCAAGATTGTTACCACCAAGCTTATCTCTTATGTAAAAAGAAATAAACTTATGTAAAAAAAAAATCTGTAGGAGTAAAATCTGTTTTTCATGGGAGTGGATTCAAGTTCCAAAAGTCTAAAAGGCTTACCAGAAAACAGATACAGGTGATGGCGGAGCAGGAGTGAAACCCTGGGTCTCCCTCTCCAAGCTCAGTAAGTTTTCTTTTTTCTCCTACAATAAAATATCTAACTGTGGTCCCAGGTAACCACATATATACACCATTTTTCTGCATGCAAAAATGAAAACTGTACTCAATCTGACAGATCTGATATCCCATAAAATTCACCCAATTTAAATAGCTCTGCTATTAAAAACTTTAATTGTCTGAAGTGATGGTCAGAAAGGAATGGTGTAAATCCAGATGAAATGAATTTATTTTAAAAGCAAAAATGGCAAATTCTAGCAATGTCTGAAGCAATTAGAAGGCATTGAAAAGCCAAAATATTGAATATATTTTTCAAATGACAATTGAAATTAAGCAGTATTACAAATGAACAGTAACCACAGAACCATTTCACATAAGGCAGATCTATAAGTTTATTAAGTTTAATTTAAAACCTGTTTGTACTGCACATAATTAAATTTGCTTACAAAGAAGGGATCCTCTGGTTTTGAGAGAAATTTTGTATAAAGACCTCAAACAACACTTGTAACGTAGTAGGCAGTCTTCTTACACATTTGTGGAAATACGTAGAGTAGAATCTGTATCTAATTCATATTTGGCCCCCTCAACCTAAGCAGTCTTCTTGGGAAGGAGGCATTAAGACTGTTACCAAGTCCAAGGTCACTCTGCTCATAGTACACTAGGCCAATGAATCGGAGAGAGGAGGTTTTGAGGTAAGGAAGAGACTAATCGGGGAGCTGGCAGACCAAGAAGATGGCAGGCTGGAGCCTCAAAATCACCATCTTATCGGGGTCTGGATGCCGGGTTCTCTTATAGATCCAGAGAAAGAAGCGAGGAGAAACCAAGTCAAAAAGCAGAACAGGAGGGAGATGCAGTGCGGAAGTAAAGAGATGGGTTCTTCAGTCTTACAAAACATCAAAGGGAATGTCCGGCCTCCAGAAGGGGTGTGCTAATCTCTTCTATTCACAAGTGGACAGGGACAAACTATCTCTCCAGGAGCTGAACAAAGGCACTTTAGTTTACAGTCAAGCAGAGGGGCGGGGTCCTCCAGGCAAGCCATTGAGTATGATTATAATAATAAAAGCAAGTCAAAGAAATAGGTTCCAACATGGAGTCGGAATTCTTCCTCCCTGCAAAAAGACCACAAACTCCTCCACAAACAGCAGGTTCTCTTCCCGTTAACTTGGGGAGGGCGGGGAGCACAACCTAAAAGTTGAGAATCGTGTTTTATTCAGTGGACATTCTGAAAACTTAAGCCTGGGACATAGCATCTCAGATAACTCTGAGAGACTACACCAAAAAGGCAAGGGAGGAAGCCAGAATAAATGGGAGTTTTTGCAACAAAAGACCAGGTGGTTGGAAGAGCAAAAAAGATTATTGTTAATAAAAGAAAGTGAGACATCTCAAGTTCAGGAATTTAGCACTTTTCTATATATGGGAAGATACAAGAGTCTGGGCTCATTGAAATCGTTTCTTTGATATGCACCTCAGGTATCTGGGGCCAGTCTCCTGTGCTTTCTTATCCTCATCTCCTCAGGGTGCGCCATCAGGAAGGGCTGCCCCAGTTGACTGCTAGATGACAGGAATCCTGTTTCTACTGTCAACTGAAAAAAAAAAAAAAAGCACAACCTAAAAGTTGAATGTTAGTTTTTACTCGGTGGGAATGTTAGGACTCAAGCCCCAGAGACCGTGTCTCAGGAGACCCTGAGAGAGCTGATTCCAAGGAGATGAGGAGGGGCCAGGGTATACACAAGTTGGCAGAAAGGGGCTGGTCATCTGAATATTAAAAGATTACTGTTAATTAAGAAAAAGTAGATCTCCCGAACAAAGAGATTTAGTAATCTATGTATGGGAAGATGCAAGTTGTCTGGACTTACTGAAATCATTTCTTTCTTATGCATCTAGCTATCTGTGGCCAAGCCTGCTTTTTCGATTATTCACATCCTAATTCCTTGTTTACTCTAAGAGACGCAGATGCGGCAGGTAGCCACCTCTCACATCCCCCAGCTCCTCAGCACTTACCGGAAGGAAGTAGCCTAATAGCTGGCTTTGTTTCATCTTTGTTTGCATCTGGAAAAGTCTTATTTACTGGTAGAATGTAGAGCAGAAAACATTTCATTTCACACTAGCCTGAGTTCCTTCAGGGTTTAGGATCTGGGCGGCTATAATGTGGTGGTTTGATGGCATAACATCCTTTGTTTACTTACATGGCAGGCTGCATTTTGGTTCACAACACCAGATACACTGGACCTACCCGCATTTCTAGAAGATACCAACCAGCGTCCAGGCCCCACACTTACCATTCCTCTGCCGGGCATACTCTTTCACATGGGTCATCCTCTTAGGGATGCAGCTTTCTGCTCAGATGTCTTCTTCTCAGAGACATCTCCACACCTACCTAAAAATGCAACCACTGAGCCCCTTACTCTGCCTGATTTTTTCTCAACAGTCCATGCCCTTTCCTGATCCTATGTTACATGTTTATTTGTCTCTTTATTACCCATTTCTCTCACTGGGAGAAAGTTCTATAAAGATATGAACATTGTTGTTCTAGCTCACTGCTATATGATGGAACACCTAGAACAATTCTTGGCAAATTGAAGTGATCTTAAATATTGGTTTAAAATATTGGTTAAATGACTAAATGTACTCTGTTAGAAAGGAGTTAGGGGCTTCCCTGGTGGCTGAGACAGTAAAGAGCTTGTCTGCAATGTGGGAGACCTGGGTTCGATCCCTGGATTGGAAAGATCCCCTGGAGAAGAAAATGTAAACCCACTCCAGTATTCTTTCCTGGAGAATTCCATGGACAGAGGTGCCTGATTGGTTATGGTCCATGGGGTCGCAAAGAGTTGGACACAACTGAGCGACTAACACTTGTCTTGACGAAGGGGAGACAGTTTATTAAGCCAAATAAATGTTTCTGATAAAAATCTGCAATGAATCCCCATATGAAGACTTCCCTGTTTGGACAAGAAAGATGGTACTCTGAGATAGTCAAGATTTACTCTAGAGAATTTACATTCTGGTAAAAAAAAAAGCCTGCTCTGGCGTTCATTTAAACAGAAAATAAATCTTCTGCATAGGAATTTCATCTACTCCCCTCTGCATGATTTGCAGAACAATCAAGTGACAAGTCATTTGGAATAAACTAAATCAAATAAAAATTAAATGCAAACATCAATACACTGTTAAATTTAAAATACTGTTAAAACTTAAAGAATGGAAATAGCTTAAAATTAGCATGAAAATTAAGCAAAACCAGCTAAACTGAGTTGTTAAATAGGGCCATTAAAGAGACAAAGTAGTGTTTAGGCTATTTTCTAACCAAATAGCAATTTGTTAATATAAGCACATTGGCTGCAAATTAATTCCTTATAATGTAAAATGGGCACTATGTTCGTTCTCTTCACTGATGCAAACATATTCCCTCTAAAAGCTAGTTTAGAGGAAAACAGGTTAAAGAGAAATGCATTTTTTTGTTGTTGTGGGAATCCTCAGTTGAGAATATTACAAATTATGAGGCTTTTGTTTTTTGTTGTTTTGTAAAATCAAGTAGATCTTTTCATAAAGGGGAAAAACATGCCCGGGGTCAACAAGTTTGCTTCTCTGTATTATTGTGGGTTTGACCTTGTTATTTTGGCCATAAATAGCAATCTGTATTTCATCTAATCTACTCTTGAGTATTTCTAGTGATAGGACCTTAGCGACCTTTTCCCAGCAAATTATTCCAAAATCTAATCAACCCTCCATTTAGAAATACTTTCTGAATGCCTAACCTAATGGTCTAATTTCAGGTTGCCGCATCTCATTAAACTACCCTTAACAGTTTTAAAAGTCTTTTCCTGATGGTTGTTATCATGTCCCAAACATCTATGCCCCATTGTGACCATTTGTCCAGTCTATTCCCTACATGTGTATGTGCTCAGTTGCTCAGCCATGTCCGACTTTCTGTGACCCCATGGACAACAACCTGCCAGGTCCTCTGTCCATGGGGTTCTCCAGGCAGGAATACTGGAGTGGGTAGCCATTCCCTTCTCTAGGGAATCTTCCCGACCCAAGGATTGAACCTGGGTCTCCTGCATGCAGGCAGATTCTTTACCATCTGAGCCAACAAGGAAGCTACCTTTTCTACATAGAATTCAGCAAATATTCTTCCCTTAACCTCACTGCAAAGACCAAACCCTGCAAATCCCCTACACCCTGTAACTGTGGTTCTCAAGAGTCACAGTGATTGCATTTTTAGTTTCCTTTCTGGCATTGTGCAAAACTGTCCCTTAAATTTGTCATCTTTGTGATGGAAGTGAATCTGCAAATGTAATAATAAGCAACAGTAGGTGACCAAAATGGCCTGAATATTCCTCTTAGCTTGACTAAACTAATCTGAATTCTTCTTGACTATAGGTCCTAGACTTATCTTTACTTAGAGCATTTACTTTGGAAAACTGCAGTTATAAATTCTCTGTCGCTTTAAGATGTAAATCTACAGCCCCGGAATGTATTTTGAAAGAAACTGGGGGCCATTTTTTTTAAAATATAATCAAGAAAAACAGCACCCTGATCTCCCAGTCTCTAGGGGAGGGCTGGAGCCTAATGCTTTTAAGTGTCAACTAGCAAACAGGGAAGGCCTTAAGGGAGTTGACCAACCTCCCCCCAGATACACTGTCTAACTTTGCATTAGCTCATCTCAGTACTTAAAGAAGTCGAATTCAATTTGTCTCAAAGGAATCGAGTGCACTTTCTTCCCTCTACTGTAATAATCTTGAATAAAGTTGACCTCACCTGCTCGACTCTTGTTGTTGTTCAGTGACTAAGTCTTTCAGACTCTTTGCAACCACATGGACTGCAGTCTGCCAGGGTTTCCTGTCCTTCACCACGTCCTGGAGTTTGCTCAAGCTCTTGTCTGTTGAGTCAGTGATGCTAACCAACTATCTCACCCTCTATCATCCCCTTCTCCTGCCCTCAAACTTTCCCAGCATCAGAGACTTTCCAATGAGTCCTCTGCTCACATCAGGTGGCCAAAGTATTGTAGCCTACTTAACTAGTTCAGTACAAGTTTTCTTTTACATAGGTAAGGACAGAGGCAGCTTCAATCACTATTAAACATGGTAAAAGTTAAACAAAAGGGGCTTTCTCAGTACAAGTAATATTATACTATACATGCACAGGGATGTCAACTTTGTGAAAATTCACTGAAATTCTTTGAAACCCAGTGTATACATCTTAAAGTTCTCAGTTCATACACTGCTAAAGCCTAGCTTGAAAGATTTTGAGTATTACCTTGCTAGCATGTGAAAAGAGTGTAGTGTACAGTAGTTTGAACATTCTTTGGCATTGCCTTTCTTTGGGATTGGGATGAAAACTGACCTTTTCCAATCCTGTGGCCACTGCTGAGTTTTCCAAATTTTTGACATATTCAGTGCAATACTTTAACAGCATCATCTTTTAGGATTTGAAATAGCTCAACTGGAATTCTGTCACCTCCACTAGCTTTGACTGCAGTAATGTTTCCTAAGGCTCACTTGACTTCACACTCCAAAATGTCTGGCTATAGGTGAGTGACCACACCATCATGGTTATCCAGGTCACTAAGACCTTTTTTGTATAATTCTGTGTGTCCTTGCCACCTCTCCTTAATATCTTCTACTTCTGTTAGCTCCTTACCATTTCTATCCTTCATCAAGCCCTTCTTGCATGAAATGTTTCCTTGATACCTTCAATTTCCTTGAAGATTTCTCTAGTCTTTCCTAGTCTATTGTTCTCTTTTATTTTGTTGTTATTATTATTTTTTTTTTTTTTGCATTGTTCACTTAAGAAGGCCTTCTTATCTCTCTTTATTATTCTGTGCAGTCTGTTGGATATATATTTCCCTTTCTCCCTTGCCTTTTGCTTCTTTTCTTTCCTTGGCTTTCTGTAAAGCCTCCTTTGACAAGCCCTTTGCCTTCTTTAATTGCTTTTTCTTTGTGATGGTTTTAGTCACTGCCTCCTATACAATGTTACGAACCTGTGTCCATAGTTCTTGAGGCAGTTTGTCTATCATATCAAATCCTTTGAATCTATTTGTCACTTCCACTGTATAATCATAACGGATTTGATTTAGGTCATACTTAAATGGCCCAGTGGTTTTCCCTACTTTCTTCAATTTAAGCCTGAATTTGGCAATAAGGAGTTCATGAACTGATCCACAGTCATCTCCAGGCCTCATTTTTGCTGGCTGTATAGAGCTTCTTCATCTTTGGGTGCAAAGTACATAATCTGACTTCAGTATTAATCATCTGATGATGTCCACGTGTAGAGTCATTTCTTGGGTTGTTGTTAAAAGGTATTTGCTATGATCAGGGTTGAAAAAGCTTTGTTAGCCTTTGTCCTTATATTCCCACCTTGTGCTACTTTCACCACCAGGCACATTCACACCTGAGTGTCACTCCCACTTTGAGCTGGCCACTTCATTCTTTCTGGAGCTGGCAGCAGTTGCCCTCTGCTCGTCCCCACTAGTGTATTGGACAACTTCCTACCTGTGGGGGCTTATCTTCTGGCCTTTCACACTATCCATGGGGTTCTCCACGCAAGAATACTGGAGTGGGTTGCCATTTCCTCCTCCAGTGGACCACATTTTTTCAGAACTCTTCACTGTGACCCGTCTATCTTGAGTGGCACTGCGTGGCATAGCTCATAACTTCATTGAGTCACACAAGCCCTTCGCCATGACAAGGGTGTAATCCATGAACGGTTTTGTGTGTGTGGCCTTCCACGTGGCTCCGCAGCAAAGAATCCACCTGCAAGGCAGGAGCCACAGGCGATGCAGGTTTGATCCCTGGGTTGGGAAGGTCCTTTGGAGGAGGGCATGGCAACCCACTCCAGTGTTCTTGCCTGGAGGATCTCCTGGACAGAGGAGCCTGGTGGGCTACAGTCCCTGGGGCTGCAGAGTCAAACATGACCA
The DNA here is from genome assembly GCF_023699985.2 of Odocoileus virginianus. Taxonomy (NCBI): domain Eukaryota; kingdom Metazoa; phylum Chordata; class Mammalia; order Artiodactyla; family Cervidae; genus Odocoileus; species Odocoileus virginianus. The sequence continues at coordinate 58,733,017 of NC_069677.1, read as the reverse complement.
AAGCAACTCGGCACACACGCATGCATGTGTGTGAATATACGCATGCTCAGTCACTGCAGTCGTGTCCGACTCTCTGCAACACCATGGACCACGGCCTGCCAGGCTCCTCTGTCCGTGGGATTCTCCAGGCAAGAGTACAGGAGACGGGCGCCGTTTCCTCCTCCAGAGATGAAGTGTGAAGTGAATGAAGTGAAATCGCTCAGTCGTGACCGCATGGACTGTAGCCCACCAGCTCCCCTACCATGGGATTTTCCAGGCGAAAGGACTGGAGTGGGTGGCCATTGCCTTCTCCAGTGTGTATATATACATAAACGTATACACATATATCATATATATCCTGTATTATATCCTTACAATAAACTGCTAAATGTATTTCCCTGAATTCTGGAGCCAAACTACTGTCAATCAACACTTCTCTATCAAATTACTGAACCGAAAATGGGGTCTGGGGAACACCAATTTATAACCCGTCACTCAGAAATACAGGTGTCAAGCTGGGGTTTGAGATTAGCATCTGAGTGCAGTCTTGTGAGTCTGAGCCCTTAGCCTGAGGGAAATAACCCTAATTCAAGGTAGACAAAGCCTGACTGGATTGAGAGGTAGGACACCCAGCGGGTATTGAGGAACTGGTCAGTGTGGGACAAGACCTCACACCTGCAGTCTGAAATACTCGGTGTGAGAGTAAAGGGAAGAAAAAGACTTTTCACTAAACAAAGGAGCATAACCCAGGATGTAGTCTGAGATGTCAGTCCATTCCTTCCTCTCCCCTCATTGCCTATTTTAACCTAGTCCATTTTTCTACATCCATGTCAGAAATTCTCTCTTTCTAACCAGTTTGACTTGTGATTATAATTTGTCTGTAAAACATTTAGAGCTATGCATTATTTAATTGATAATTCACTTTAGTCTCTGTGATTAATCTTTGTGGCTTATTTTATATACTCTCACATGTTAACTAGATTTTAAAGTCCTTTTAAGGCCGAGAAATTAGGTCTATTGCATTTTTTTTTAGTATGAAATATGTTTAAAGACATAGAAGTATAAAAAATGTTAAATAGCCATGTTCTCATAATCTAGCTTCAACAATTAGTGATTTATTACCAACTTCATTTCATCTAAGTAGCATTCTAATTCTCCTCTGCTCCAACTGGTATTTGAAAGTAAACACCAGATACCATATAGTTTCATCTATGATAATTTCAGCATTTGTTTTTAAAAGATTTTTGATTTATAAACATAATTATAATACTACATTAAGGCCTAAAACTTAACATTAAATTTCTTAACATTAAATTACATTGCATAAATAACATTACAGAAAAACATTAATTTCTCAACATCAAATATGCTATTGTGTCACATACTTTTTTAATGGATTTATGTATTCAAATCAGAATCCAAATAATATCCACATTTTGGAATGGTTGGTATGTCTCTCAAGATCCTTTTAATTTATTGCGCCACCTCTATCCTATCCATGTGTGTGAATGTGTGTGTGTGTGTGTGTGTGTGTGTGTGTGTGTGTGATTTATTTATTTAGGGAATCAGGTCATGTGTCCTATAACATTTCTAGAGTCTAAACTTTTGCTAGACTCCATCCTTGTGGTGCCACTTAATGTTTCTGAAACTCTTTATTGCAGTTTAAAATATTCCTTTTATTACTACAACACACTTTCATCCTCTTGTTAAAAATTGAATAGAAATATGAAAGTATTAAAAAAAGAAATATGAAAATATTAGGGCCTGAGCTATGCCAAAATAGCTTTCTGATTCCAGAGAGATTTTTAAAATTCACTATTTTACCTTTGTATTTTGTGTTCATCACCAAAAAGAACTTGCTTTCCCAAGCATATGATGAAATGTTTTTAGACTATATATTGTATTTACGTACACATAACCAAAACCTCACTTTTATCTCATTTTTTGCTTCAAAAGTTCCTTTATTTTAACACAACAGTAGCCTCTTGCCCTTAGCACTTATCATTGACCAAGTGCTGCACAGTGTTTTAAGATAAAGCCCATTGTTTCTTGCAGAATTCCCTGTTGGTTCAGTAGTTAAGACTCTGCACTTCCATTGCAGGGGGCATGGGTTCAGTCCGTAGTTGGGGAGTTAATATCTCCCATGCCTCTAGGAAGGGTAAAAAATAGCAATGAAGCCCATTGCTTCCATTTATTACTTTAACCTTAAAATAAATATATTCAATAATTATTTTGCTAAAACCAAAGTAAAAATTCAACAGGTATAAAGTGGAGTTGAGCTAAGTGAACTTGAAATGCGTGTCAGCTCTCTTCAATTCTTTCTTGCATTAGGTTTTATTCAGACCTCTTTTGGGGAAGTATTTAGAACACAAAATGTAATTGACTTTTTATACCAGCTGAGAAAGAACAACAGGGGACTCATATCTAAATTAAAATACATCTCACCCAGCTCTATAAAATAACCAACAGTGCATTCAGCTGTGGGAAGCTCTCAGTTTTGGAAGGAGAATTTTGGAACCTCAGATTCTGTTGAGCACGAATACTTCAGTCAGGTGAAACAGCCCCAACCCCCTAAGAAAGACAACTCTTTTATCACCTGCATTCAAGTCCTAAGTCTACCATGACAAAATGTCCGAAACTGGGTGACTTAAAACAACAGAAATTTATTTTCATAGTTTTAGGGGCTAGAAAAGTCTGAAATCAATGGAAGGGCCATGCTTTCTCTGAAGCTAGTAAGAGAAGATGCTCCCTCATCTCCTCTAGAGTCTGACAGTCCTACACATCTCTCTGCCCATGACAGCCTAACCTAGTCTCTGCTTCCAGCACCACGTGGCCATGCATCCTCCGTGTCTCTACTCTGCTTATAAGGACACCAGTCATGGTGGATTAGGGCCCATCCTCACCCACTATGGCCTTGTCTTAAGTGATTACATATGCAGAGACCCTGTTTCTGAATTGTCACCTTCAGAGGTACCAAGGGTTGTGACTTCAGTGTATTTTGAGGGGAGGCATAGTTCAACCCATAGTATTACTCTCCTCCAAGATGTGTGAAAATCCATAAAGTCCAGGTTCTTGCGTTCTCACCTTGCATAAATTAGTGTTCCTGGGACAAATTGGGAGAATCACCACTTACAAGGCTGATTTATAGCATTTATATACCCAATAATTAACCTCTACCAAAAATACCCTGGGACCCTTAACCCTGGAACAGTATAAAACAAAATGATACAAATAGGCCTGAATTTTATTTATTTAATCTATGAAGGTAGATTTATCTTTTTTAGTCAGATAATGTTGTCCCATGGGTATGTAAAAGAGAAGCAGAAGGAATGACTCATGTCCAGGCAATCTAAGCCCTCCCTTCCCCTAAGATCATCCCATGCATGACCACTCATCCTTCAGCTATTTTTCTCAGGGACTCACTTTATCATTCCATCTAACTATTTTCACCAGGACACAGTCTTGCTTTATTTGTTTGCTTGCATATTTGGTTGATTAGTTGGTTCTATTGGGCTTCTCCTGTGACTCAGCGGTAAAGAATCCTCTTGCAATGCAGGAGCCACAGGAGATGGGGATTCAATTCCTGGGTTGGGAAGATCCCCTGGAGGAGGAAATGGCAACCCACACCAGTATTCTTGCCTGGAGAATCCTGTGGACAGAGGAGCCTGGTGGGCTACAGTCCATGGGGTTACAAAAAGTCAGACATGACTGAAATGACTTACCATGGATGCATTTTTCCTAAAGCACTTCCTTCTAGTCAAGTTCTTTGAGTTCTTTCAGTAAATATTGAGAGCTATCTAACATATTGTAGGAGAGGAAAACTAATTTTGCTTCTACCTTCCCAAGTTCCTAGTTGAGACTACTATAAGAAACAACAGATTAGCAAGAGGAAAACAAAGAGAAGTTTATTAATATATATATAACACATGTATACATTGGGAGATACCCGGGGGGAAAAATGAATAACTCTCTGAGGTGGCTTAGAACTCAGACTTAAATATCATCTTAATGGAGAAAGGAGAGGGAGGGATGTGGACCTTCTGCTGCTGCTGCTGCTGCTGCTGCTGAATCGCTTCAGTCGTGTCCGACTCTGTGTGACCCCGTCCCTGGGATTCTCCAGGCAACAACACTGGAGTGGGTTGCCATTTCCTCCTCCAATGCATGAAAATGAAAAGTGAAAGTGAAGTTGCTCAGTTGTGTCCAACTCTTCACGACCCCATGGACTGCAGCCCACCAGGCTCCTCCATCCATGGGATTTTCCAGGCAAGAGTACTGGAGTGGGGTGCCATTGCCTTCTCCATGGACCTTCTAGAGGAGAGTAAATAATTTTAGGATGATGAATGGCCCCTTAGAAAAATAAATGGTGTGGACTTCTACCTAACTACGACTTCTCATGGTAAGTGTCAATCTCCTCCAGCTGATGAAAGTCCCCAAGAGGGGATTTATGAAAATTGAGTTCCTTTGGCGCATTTGTCTTTAGACAGATAAGGGGAGTTCAGAGAAATCTTGTAGATGCTGTTTTTAAAGTGACTACTGCTCAACATAACTAACAAGCCAAAGGAGCATAGTTTGGGGCAGCATATTCCGCTCCCGTCAACATCTGGAGATGACTCAGAGTCACTTCTGTGTGTCCACAGGGCCCTTGGTCATGGTTTACTTCAATCTGCTTCTGCCTTAAATTCGTTCATTGTCACTGGTAGTGTGGGGACCCACTCAGGACCTTAGATTTTGCATGAAGAATTTATGGCAGGTTTTTTAACATATGCTTTTCATTGGGAGGAGGACAGTGGTGGCATGGGACATCACAGGGGAAGTCCTTGGCATGGGGGCAGGAGCGAGGGGCAGGAGGAGCAAGGTGACCCTGCTGGTATTCAGAGGTGGTACTAAGTCCCTCCTTTGTTTTGTGGGGTTCGTCTGAAAGCTAGTGTCAGGCCTTGGCAGGGAAGGTGCTCTGACTGATGTGGTCAGCCACATCCCGGACCTTCTCCAGTGTGTTTCCAATCTCCTTCACCTATGCCAGGATGTGGTCCAAGATGCTGCTGATGTCCGGGCCCCCCTGGGCTGGGCTGAGCCTTCGGGAACATTCACAGAGCCCCCAGAAGGACCAGGAGCCACAGAATGGGGTCTGGTGGTGGGGCAGGAAGGGCCTGTGAAGGCTCCCTCCTGGGCATGGAGCACTGCACAAGGGAAGACGGTTTCAAACTGAAGACATTTGTGATATGACAGATCCCAAAAGAGGCCTTTTTGGAGCTTCCTTGATCTGACTAAGGGCAAAAAGCTTTGGAGAGTCGGGCTGCCATAAATTCCCTTTCTGGGGCAGTTTCTCAGCCAGGAGAGAGAGGAACCACTGACACAAGGAGAACAAATTACGGAAACACTGTCACAAACCGCCACACCTTCCATTTGTTTCCCTACAAAGCTCGTTAGTATTTCCCCAGTGAGCTCCTTTGTTCTTCCCAGGGAAGCCCTTTCTCCAAGCTCCCTTTCTTCATTAAGCTGGAATATAAACCCCATCTCTAGCCGTTTTTGGGGACCACTGCTTTTGTGACTTGCATGCGTACAAATAAACTTTTCTCTTTTTAATCTTTTCTCTTGTTAATCTGTCTGTTAGCTAGCCTGAAGGCTCCCTAACCGGAAAACCTATGATAGAAGAGAAACTATCCTAGAACAGGAGAATAGATCAAATTCCGCTATAATCACAGGGTTTCAGAAGAAATAAGGAAATTGAAACATGTTAAAGACCAAGAGATATGCTGGCAGGAGAGCCCTACTTAGTAGAAAAGAGGAAAGAAATCCGGAGCGAGAGAATCATGGGAAGAGAAAAAAGGGAAAGGATTTTGCTTTATAAATTCAGGCTTAGGCATCTTGAACTACACAGATAAGTGGTAAACACGATCCTGGTTGCCAACTAGTTGGAAGTGGCACGTCCTAACTTACTGACAAGTTAAAGAGCTGTTGTCTGGCTTCGCTCCACACCAGCTCGCCTGTCCTTCTTAGCCTCCTGTTGCAGAGTGAACACCCACATGGCCACATTCTTCCTTATGCTTGTTCACTCCACTGTGTCTCCCTGACTGACAGTCCTTCTTCTGGGGTGCACTCATTTTTAATACCAACAGAAAGAATTACCTTTTCAAAATGTCCAAGTATAATTGATTACACTTGGCTTGTTTCCATTAAAAAAAAAAAAAAGACAAGGCAATTGACTTTCCCAGTTCTTCCAAGTATATCCTTGCATAAATAAAGCATGCAGAACATGACGCATGTTTTCTATGGTTAGTGAATCTATTGTTTCAATTGCTTCCAAGGCCAATATGCTTGGTTCCAATCTCCAGAAAGTTAAACAATTAATAAAACTGTCAGATAAATGGCATCAAACCTCAATTGAATACAAATGGTGAACACACAGAGCACCTTAGACACTTAACAGAATCAATCTCAAAAGCCACGAAGTGATGACCACAGTTATTAGCAACAGCTAACTCTGACATTGCAATTAACTTATTTCACGTGTCACAAAACGTCTTTATATGTGATGAGAATGTTTGCAGTTATGTTAGGCATTAATGTTGAGATTTCTTTCTCTCTCTCGTCCTCTCTGCCCCTCCCACTCCCACTCCACTTCCTCCCTCCCTTCTTCTCCCTCAGTTCCTCCCCGATTCTTCTGACTCTTTGAATTTTATCAAGAATTATGCTCATAATTTGCAGAGATCAGTGCAAAATAAAAATGTGGACTTCCTGGTCCACAAAGCAGGAAAACTCTACCATTCAAGGTACCAAAGTATAAAGCTTTTCTTTAAAATATTTTTTTACTTATGCAATAGAACACATGAGTGACAACATAAACTTACAAAATATAAAAAATATATTTAATTTCACAATAAAAGATGGCTTCTCTTCATATAAACACAATTTTATTACATAAAGTTGGCCTCGTGCAAACAACCCCCTCACTGGGAGGCACAGACTCATGAAGCTCTGACGCAAAGACAGCAGGAACCCTGTCCATGCACCCCGCCCTCTGAACCCTTCCAGCAGGATGGGGACCCAGGCTTGGAGTCACTTCAGTGCGAACGGGACGGGCTCCCTTAGTGGGAGCAGGGAAGGCCACGTCTCTGTACCTCACTTGGAGGTGAGGGCCAGGCTGCCTCCCAGTCTTGGTCCTGCTCCCTCTCCAGGCCTACATATTCTTCTTGCAAACTTGAGCCTCTGGTCCAAATCCCCTTCAAGAGGGGCCAGAAGAAGACTGGGAGGATACCAGAAGGGTAGGAAGAGAAAAGGTTGCCTCAGCGCATCCCACCAGAGGTCTTTGATGCGGTAGGCAGTGAAGCAGAACTCTAGGAGCTGAGCCCGATGGTGGGAAGTTTCTGCGTGACCCTGAGGAGAGGTCACGGTTCTGGCTGCCGTCCCCATAGCTTCTGCAACCACTGTGCTTTGCAGGCTGTGCTAGAGAGCATGGGATCCGTGAGAATGTTATGTTTTCAGAAGGACAGCGGCAGAATCAATGAGATCAAGGCACAGCAAGACCTGAGTAGGAAAGTACCATTCTTGCAGTGGGAAGAGATACATTGTTCACGGAAAGAACTGCAAGAATTAGTTAAGTTGCCATGGACGCAATCAGGAGAAAAGGCTGAGGAATAGATATTGAGAACTCTTTACCAGGGAGGGAGGACTGTAGGCTTTGGGGTATTGATTTACTTGAGTTAATTAGTACAAAAACACTCGTTTTTGACTGAGGGTTTAATCTCCAAGCAAAGACTCCTTTATCTGGTCCTAACCCACTGTTAGGATGTCTCCTTGAAGTTTGGAAACACGGTCATCTACTATAAATATGGTGGAGGTGCCAGTTATGCCTTGACTTAAATTTTTTTTTTCATTTATTTTTATTAGTTGGAGGCTAATTGCTTTACAATATTGTAGTGGGTTTTGTCATACATTGACATGAATCAGCCATGTAGTTACATGTATTCCCCATCCTGGTCCCCCCTCCCACCTCTCTCCACCCAATTCCTCTGGGTCTTCCCAGTGCACCAGGCCAGAGTACTTGTCTCATGCATCCAACCTGGGCTGGTGATCTGTTTCACTATAGATAATATACATGCTGTTCTCTCGAAATATCCCACCCTCGCCTTCTCCCACAGAGTCCAAAAGTCTGTTCTGTACATCTGTGTCTTTTTCTATTTTGCATATAGGGTTATCGTTACCATCTTTCTAAATTCCATATATATGCATTAGTATACTGTATTGGTCTTTATCTTTCTGGCTTACTTCACTCTGTATAATGGCCTCCAGTTTCATCCATCTCATTAGAACTGATTCAAATGAATTCTTTTTAATGGCTGAGTAATATTCCATGGTGTATATGTACCACAGCTTCCTCATCCATTCGTCTGCTGATGGGCATCTAGGTTGCTTCCATGTCCTGGCTATTATAAACAGTGCTGCGATGAACATTGGGGTGCACGTGTCTCTTTCAGATCTGGTTTCCTTGGTGTGTATGCCCAGAAGTGGGATTGCTGGATCATATGGCAGTTCTATTTCCAGTTTTTTAAGAAATCTCCACACTGTTTTCCATAGTGGCTGTACTAGTTTGCATTCCCACCAACAGTGTAAGAGGGTTCCCTTTTCTCCACACCCTCTCCAGCATTTATTGCTTGTAGACTTTTGGATAGCAGCCATCCTGACTGGCGTGTAATTGGTACCTCACTGTGGTTTTGATTTGCATTTCTCTGATAATGAGTGATGTTGAGCATCTTTTCATGTGTTTGTTAGCCATCTGTATGTCTTCTTTGGAGAAATGTCTGTTTAGTTCTTTGGTCCATTTTTTGATTGGGTCATTTATTTTTCTGGAGTTGAGCTGCAGGAGTTGCTTGTATATTTTTGAGATTAATCCTTTGTCTGTTGCTTCGTTTGCTATTATTTTCTCCCATTCTGAGGGCTGTCTTTTCACCTTGCTTATAGTTTCCTTTGTTGTGCAAAAGCTTTTAAGTTTCATTAGGTCCCATTTGTTTATTTTTGCTTTTACTTCCAATATGCTGGGAGGTGGGTCATAGAGGATCCTACTGTGATTCACGTCGGAGAGTGTTTTGCCTCTGTTCTCCTCTAGGAGTTTTATAGTTTCTGTCCTTACATTTAGATCTTTAATCCATTTTGAGTTTATTTTTGTGTATGGTGTTAGAAAGTGTTCTAGTTTCATTCTTTTACAAGTGGTCGACCAGTTTTCCCAGCACCACTTGTTAAAGAGATTGTCTTTTTTCCATTGTATATCCTTGCCTCCTTTGTCAAAGATAAGGTGTCCATAGGTGCATGGATTTATCTCTGGGCTTTCTATTCTGTTCCATTGATCCATATTTCTGTCTTTGTGCCAGTACCATACTGTCTTGATGACTGTGGCTTTGTAGTAGAGTCTGAAGAGCCTTGACTTAAAATTGAGGAAAGGGTCGAAAAGTTGGGCATATTAAGAAAGATTTGTTATGTAAAATCAGAGAACCTTGATATACTCATAAAAGCTTAATATGATTATCTGTTAACTACAGTCCCACACATGTGTGGCATTTAACGTACAGTGGTGAGAGAAAATTTTCTAACGATAGACTTGATAATTCTTCTGAGAAGAAAAAGAGGCCTGACATGAGTATATATATATATTGCCTGGGGAGTGGCAGCTGGGCTGATTTATTGGGCAGGGACCTAGACAGAGGGAGATGGGAATACTAGAGGTCAAGGACCTGGCAAAGAGGAACCTGCTGGAGTGGGCACAAAGTCTGTACATCTTTCTGTCTCGGAGAGGACCCCCAACAAAGGAAGCGCTTAGAAACCAGGAAGCCTGAATGAGCTGCATGATGCATATGAACTAGACTTGGTCCTCAGTAACCCTCATGCTTGTTCAGTGGGTTCAGGAACAGAGGGGCCATGATGCCAAGAAAGAAGGCTGTGCATCAGTCCCACATCCTGGGCTTCCTTCTACCAAGACAGGTGTAGCTACTGCTGTGGCTGTGTCCGGCCTGCCAACAACAGTGATCTACATAGGGTACCAAGCGCCCACCAGTACAACATCATCTCTGAAAAGACCAAGAAGTCACTGGGTAACAAGCTGATTACACTGGACACCCTGCTCTCAGGAGGGGATACTGTTTCATCCTTACTTGGACAGAGATATGTTTTAGAAATGGGTTTACCTTCTCTCACCCCCTCGGATCATATCTGAGAGATCACAGAGTTAGCTGATCTACTGGCATGAGATTCTAATAGGATAGCCTTGGATTAAGGGTGAGGGGATGGGCAAATGACCACACGACTTATTGATGCAATCATATACCATATCATGATAGTCTCTTAAAGTCTCAGCTGAGTCATCAGCAACGTTGGGACACTATTTTTTAAAATGTGAAATATACTTCCAAATAACAGCCATTATATAATGCTGTGTTTCAGAGAGGATACAATGATCTGAGAACCAAAGGTTGGAAGTAGCAGTGGCCCTTCTCACCACCATGCTCAGTGACCATCTTGGGTAAAGTGTATTTCCTGTCCCTAAAATTTTAGGTATTTCAAGATTAGAAGTTCTGATTCCCAGAGTGAGAATATATGTTCTCCCAAGAGATGCAGTAAGGATTCCACTAAATATAAAGTTTCACCTACTACCTTCATTTTAGGCTCCTCATTCTGGTAGAGAACAGGCAAAGAAAGTATTGTTGTACTAGGAGGGTAACTGACCCTGATTATAACAAGGAAATGACTTAGTGCTGCATAAATGGGGCAAGAAGGCGCCTATTCAGGAGATTCAATAACATAGCTTTTAGTGTTCCAGTGCCTAGTGATAACTATAAATCAACAATTATAGTAATTATGGCCTAACATGAGGAAGTAAGCTGTAGACCCCTGAGGGGTGAAAGCCTGGCTTATCCACTGAACAGGCAACCTAAACAGTCTGAGCGCTGGCTGAGAGAGGAATAAAGATTGGGTAGATGGTAGATGAGTGAGCAGATGGCCAACACATGTGCAGGAAAAGATGTTCATCATCATTAATTATTAGAGAAATGCAAATCAAAACTATAGTGACGTACCACCTCACACCAGTTGGAATGGCCATCATTAAAAAGCCTGAAAATAATGAATGCTGGAGAGGGTATGGAGTAAAGGTACCCTCTTACATCACTGGTAGGAATATAAATTGGTACAATCACTATAGAGAACAGTATGAAGTTTCCTCAAAAAACTAAACATAGAGTTGCCATACAATTCAGCAATTCCACTCCTGGGTATATGCCCAGGCAAAACGTTATTTTAAAAATATACATACACCCTTATGTTCATAGCAGCACTATTTGCAATAGCCAAAACATGGAAACAACTTAAATGGCATCAATAGATGAATGGATGTGGTACATGTATACAATGGAATATCACTCAGTCACTAAACAAATGAAATAATGTCATCTGCAGCGACATGGAGATTATCATGTTGAGATTATCATACTCATGTTGAGTAGAGATTATCATACTAAACAATGTAAGAAACATAAAGACATATGTATCAATTACATGTGGAATCTAAAATATGGCAGAACTGGACAGATCTATGAAACAAAAACAGCCTTACAAATGTAGAGAAGAGATTCGTGGTTGTCAAGCAGAGACAGGCGCCCGGGAGGTAAGGACTAGGAGTTTGGGACTATTAGATGCAAACTATTGTATACAGGACACATAAGAAACAAAGTTCCCACTGTATAGCACAGGGCACTATATCAATATCCCATGATAAACCATAAGAACACGCAAGCACAGAGCGATTAAAATGCTGCGAGTGAATCTGAAGGGTGCAAGGGGCGGCCCAGAAGAGCCTGCTCTGCTCTGCCCATCTGCCCGTGGCTCTTACTGTTCTCATACGGCTTCTTAAGTGAGAGCCCAAAGCTCTGAGCCAGTGCTGAAGCGTGTACACAGTCACAACACAGAGAAGGCTGCCGGCAGTGCTGGAGAATTAATGCCCACCGCGCCAACAGTCTTCAACAAATGATAGACAAGAGCTGAAGGATACACACCCCAGCTTTCTATACTTCTGGTAGGACAACTCACAGAGATGAATTACCTCCAAGGTCTTCATCAGGGTGGAACTTCAGTTGACAATAGCAGCTATCTGCTCATTAATGCACCTTTATTGGCTTTCTTTCCCATGCTGCCTCACTTCCCTACTTTCCCACCAATGTGTTCTTGGATCACTTGCCAAACCAATTACTTTCATTCAAACCCTTGTCTCAGGGTCTGTTTCTTGGTGAAACCTATCTAAGCCCATTTTGCAGAAAAATAGGAGGCCTATCAACCCACAGAAAAATCAATTGGGAGATACCTACCAGAAGATATGTACCTTAGAGAAGTTTTAATTTTTAAATTTTTTTTAACTTTAATTAACTTTTAACTTTAATTAACTTTTAACTTTTAATTTAAAAGTTTTAATTAATCTTATTCTTAAATATAGAAGGAATATAAAATTCCACAATTAATCACACAAAACATAATGGTCAATATTGAGAGCAGTTAAAAGAGACATTAGAATAGGAAGAGATTTATGTAATTTTTATTAAAGTGGCCTAAGCAAAGGTGAAATATTAGATGTGTTTGTAGGAGGAGATTTTTCTTATGGAAAAAGAAAGGACACGCTTTAGTTAAATATCTGATTTACATTTTATTCTTTTGCCAAATCAGGGAAATTAATGATTTGGATAATTGTTGATGGGGCAGAAGCTTTTGACACTAATCATTGACAAAACATGTTTCTAAGATTTGTTACAAAAGACTTTTCTGTGTTACTTACAATCAGCATGCGGAACATAAAAATAATGGTAATAATTGGGCACTGTTGGATAGTGTATGGTTAGAAAACTCACTGTTAATCACCATTCATTTATGCATTTCTTGAGGATGCTATGCACACAAGGATCTTCCTTTCAGTTGTTATTTAGTCTCCAAGTTGCATCTGACTCTTTGCAACCCCATGGACTGTAGACCATGAGGCTTCCTCCATGGGATTTCCCAAGTAAGAACACTGGAATGGGTTGCCATTTCCTCCTTCAAGGGACGTTTCTGAATGACCCCTTAAATGGAAAGAGGGACCTGAATGAAAAGAGCTGTCTCCTCAATTTTCGCGCTGCTGCCAGGCCAGGGCTGAAGGCAGCAGAGGCGAAGGGCTAATGACCCCTCCAGGTGCCCAAGAAGTGACCGATGGACAAAGGCCCAGAGCCCGAGCATCCTCACGGTATGCTTTCTTCAACCTGTGCCGCACCGCACTTCTGCTTTCTCCACAAAGGTGAAACCATGGTTTATAGATTACCTCCCTTCCTTCTAGTTAAACTTATGTAACTACTCACTAACATTTTAATGTTTAAAATACTCAAGCTAAAAAAAAAGCATATTAAGCAATTCAATTCCTTTCCCTCAATAAATAGAAAACACTTCATTGCATTTCCAGACAGGCATGTAAGCAATAAGTTTGCTAGAGTACTTACAGGACAATCATAGGAAACAAATGCCCAAATCCAATTAGTATGCCTGTAAACACTTGTCACACAAGGCAACAATAATAATTACAACTTATTATCCTAGAGGAAATATAAAAACCAAGAGGTAATCAAAATATCCCAACGCACTGTAGAGAAAATCTACCACATTCATTTCTTTGCATTGTCAAATATATGATCCTGAAGAACTTTTTTTAAAAAGTAAGAGAAACCTTCAAACAATGGATAATACCAGTGGAAACATTTTTCAAAGTCTGTTCTCCAAACTATTTCTGAATTTAAGGAACTCTGTTCTCTATACTTTCTTTATCTTTTCAAGTTCATAAAAAATTCCCAGTAAATAGATTTTAATTGCACTTAACAGCAAATTAACCCTTCCCCATAGATATTCCATATTACCTCATGAAATAGAAAACAATTCATATCTAGCTTGCCTCTAACTGGAAGCCACAAGTGTGACTTTATTCGAAAAGAGCAATAAGTCCTCCAGTAGGTTAGGGTAACTAAGGTAATTTAAATATGGGTGAATACAGGAACAAATTCCCAAGTTCCCTTACTCTCTTTGTTGAAACCCATTCTTTTGGAAAATCATTTTCTTTAGGCTTTGGACAACAAAATGCATTGTCAAGAAATTTTATAGCAATAATTATAAAAGATGTCCATTTGAACCCATTGAGGTCTCACTGATTTTATAACACCCAGCAGACCTCCCTGCAGGAGAACACTATATTTATGTGAGCAATATATGCGACAATTGAGATCGTAAAATTAAATGACCACATAGAACTGTCATTTATATGATGAGCGCCTACATATGTGATGGCTGGTTTATTTTGCAGCGTCGGGTTGCGTTAAATGGTCCTCTCTCAGTGAACGTTTTTAATCACGCATTTCTTCACTCTTTCTGCAGTATTACACTTGAAGGACTAGTAAGCAGTTTGCTATGAAATGCTAAATGGTTACTGGCACTGCTATTCTGACAGAAGAGCTCACTAAAATAGAAGTACAGTACATATTGTATGCAATTGCTTTATGAGGGACATTATGGTTACTAGAATAACATTTCACAATTACCAACTGCTGAGAGAAAAGTCATTAAGATATTTGGCGAGCCAGTGCAATTTTTCAACAGAGCTATAGAACAAGACCTTAGAACGGCTTCCATAGGGGGAGACAGGCTGTCTCACAAGAGAAAAAAATAAATCAAGCCTCAAGTCTCTGTTGTTTGATTTATACCCTGCTATTTTCAGAGTCCAGTGAGGAAGTTACAGAATATTGTCAGGAGTGTCAGAGCGATGGCGGATGCTGGTAGAAAATACATGTATACTCATATACAATCATTTCTGGTATATGTGTGCGATCCTGCTGTGAGTAAATGATTAACCTCTTGTGATAATTCTTAGGACAATGTCAATGTACTAAAACTCACTTTTTCCTGGGGAAATACTCTGGAGATTAACTTGTGTATTTTATACAGCTAATTTCTTTTTTTTTAAATGAAAAGACATTTACGGATGGGGGAGGTGAGAGAGTAGGGATCCACCTGTAAACATTTCACCCAAATAAGGAGGATAAAAAACTACTTGTTTGCTGTAAACATTTAACGCTTCCTGCCAGGACTATTAGTGGTTAAAAAAAAGTGATGATAATTTTATAAATGCTGTGTGTAGATATGCATATTTTATATATAAAATGTACAGTAGTGTATACATATATCTGTATATACTTGAAATATGCATATATGTATGCCTATAATATATATAAGATAGATAGCTTTTTGATCTCTGAACTGACAGGGATTGTCCTCTGTTACTGCCAACGCTACTTCCGTTACTTCTATTTTTTAAATCAGGAAAAAACACCCAGCATTCACCAAAAGCAAATATACCTTGGGCTGTGCTTCTGCAATAACAAAAATAGACCAAACTGGAATTACTGAGTCCAGTATGTCAATGTGTATGGATAACGGTGAAGACAAGACGAAACATCATCTCCCTTCCCACTGCTGTGATCTGCTCAGTAAGTGACACGCTACCTTACACAGAGCTCCCAGTTAGCAACTGTTGTTCGAGTAAATTACATTTAAAAACCACTGGAAATATTTTAATAACTACTCAAACAGATATTTTAAATTTACCAGAAAACTGGATTCTATTTTATTTAATACTTTGGACTTCAGTAAAAAGATCTTGAGTTTCTCACAAAAATTATAAAGGAGGAAAAAAGACAGTCAATTCAGTTAAAAAAAAAAAAAACCAAATCAGCAAACCAGCTGAATTTTTCATTCTTTGATGTTTTGGTGCATAAAGAAATGCCTAAAGGATATGTAACTGACAGAATCACCACGTTCAGCTGGCTCATCAGAGCCAACTCTTATCTACGTCAGGCCCTCTGTGACTTATTTTTATTAGCCAGTTTTAACTCCCTGTTTCCTGATAATAAAACTCACCAATATCATTAAGATTGATGTGGCGTGTGCATGTTCACTCACTCGCTCGTGTCTAATTTTTGCAGCCCTACGGACTGTGACCCAGCAGGCTCCTCTGTCCACGGAATTCTCCAGGCAAGAACAGTGGAGTGGGTTTCCACTTCCCCCTGCAGGGAGTATCCCCAGCTCAGGAACCAAACCCAAGTCTCCTGCAGCTCCTGCGTTGGCGGGAGGACTCTTGACCACGAAGCCACTGGGGAAGCCCAAGATCAATGTGGGGATCACCTTATTTATAAAAAAGGGAGACAGCTTGGGGTAGCACTAAGGTGACAAGAAAGATATCGTGGCTTTTGGCTTGTTTGTTTGTTTTAATTGGAATATAGTTGCTTTATGATGTTGCATTCGTTTCTGATGCACAGCAGAGCGGGTCAGCCACACGCATACATGCGTCTCCTCTTCCTTGGATGTCTCTGGCACTTAGGTCACCACAGCGTGACACATACATCCGTCTCCCCTTCCTTGGATGTCTCTGGCACTTAGGTCACCCCAACACGTTGGGCGACGTCCCCCGTCCGCTACAGCAGGTCCTCAGTAGTCACCTATTTACACGTAGTATCAGTAGTGTATCTATGTCAATCCCAACCTCCCATTCCATCCCGCCACACCCCGTCCCTTCTTGGTATCCATACATTTGTGATCTATGTCTGTGTCTCTATCTGCTTTGAAAATAAGTTTACCTATACTATTTTCTAGATTCCACATATGTGTGTTAATATATAATATGTTTTTCTCTTTCTGACTTACTTCACCCTATCTAATGGTTTCTAGGTCCATCTTCATCTTTACAGATGACCCAATTTCCTTCCTTTTTGTGGCTGAGCTATTCCGTTGTACATATAGACCCCATCTTCTTTATCCACTCCTCTGATGATGGACATTTAGGCTGCTTCCGTGTCCTGGGTGTGGCTTCGCAGGTGATGAGGGGTAAAGAATCTGCCTACTAATGTGGGAGCTGCAGAAGGTGTGGTTCCAGTCCTGGGTCAGGAACACCGCTGGAGGAGGAAATGGTAAGCCACTTCAGAATGCTTGCCAGGATAACCCCATGGTCCCAGGAGACTGGAGGAATGCACGGGGCCTCAAAGAGTCCTGTACGGCTGAGCGCACACGCACCCCGTCCTGGCTGTTGAAGGAGGGCTGCAGTGACCACGGGGAGCATGGGTCTTCCTGAGTTACGGTTTCTCTGGGTGCACGCCCAGGAGTGAGACTGATGGGTCATACGGCAGCTTTATTTTTAGTTTTAAATTGCTGTCATGATAGAAGTGATGTTTCCTAACAAGAAAATATGTTAGCTCTTGACTACTGATTTTCCAACAATCTCCTTTTATCCACATACTTTGTTTCAAACAAACTATTATGTAATATATTATACAGATGACATAAAGTATGATTTAATTAGAATCACAAGTTTCTCTCTTACATACCCTTCCACATCCCATCATAGCTCCATTTCTACCAGCAGTAGCCAAGGGATTCAGTAAATTTCTAGGCCTAGATATTTGGATTGTGGAGGAATGAAAGAGCCGGAAACTGCTGTCCTTTCATCCTAATTCTCTCTATCCCAGATCCAACCTAGATCCAATAATAGGTCAGACACCTGTATACACAGCCATTCTATTACTTCATGCAGGAAGCAGTTAACTCCACTCTACAGAAAAAGATGCAGGAAAATCAACAACTTCTTCCCTTTTCCCTGCTTCCTCTTCTCCTTCTTCTTCTCCCTTTCCTCCCCCTCTTTCTCTTTCTACTTTGTCTTTTTGGCTATTTCTTTTTCTGTATCTCCTTCCTCCTAAGTAGCACATCTCCTTCCTCCTGCATTTGAATGAATGAACATACAGATGAATGAATTAGTCAATAATTGGAATAAATATAAGAGGGAAGGAATAGTTAAATTATTGGAAAATATATATTTGGATTATAGTTCCATAATACATTTCCTATGTTAAGTACATACATTTAGTTACCTTACAGTGGAAAGTATTTACAAGAATATTATGTTTCCCATATACAGATATTGAAGACGTTATTCACCTTTGATAAAAAATATCTGCACAGTGCAGAAAACTTTAGAGAAACATCTCAGCCCCAGAAGGCACTGTCTTTGACAAACTAATAGGATTTTTTAATAGAGCAGCAGACACCTTAAAGTGCTGAACAACAGCCCTTAGAAAAAAGACTTTAACAAAATCCATCCTTCAGTTGAAAGAGGGCTATGGAAACCTGCCTGGTAAACAGAATCGCTTTATTTTTTCCAAGTCTTCCAGGCTTGTGACCCTGGGGAAAGCTTAATTAAACTCAATGAAGAAAAAAATTAAATCATAAAAGTTGAATAAGTCAAAATATAAAATATTCAATTATTATTGCCTGTTGGGGTTTGTTTTGTAAATATTTTATTCACAGTCCACACTTGGCTTCCTCTTCTCCTCATCTTTTAAGGGTCATCTGGGGAATAAATCCACGCTTCCCTACTCTGTCGCTTGACTTCCTGTAAGTCTTCTTATAATTTATTAAATGATGTTTTTAGAAACATAAGTACTTCAAGTTTTCCTTCTCATCGTTTTGTGTGTTTTCCTTTTCACCCTTTGAACAGCTTCAATTAGAGATATAAAAAAGACCCATTTGGACATCAGTCCATCCTTTGGGGATTTGGCCACAATTGTTTCTTTCATGGGGCTGCCTCCAGTCCTGCAAATACAGTACAAAAACACTACATTAAATGTCCCAATATGACATGACTCTCCCAAGATGGAAAGGAATTTTCTCATTCAATATACAGAAAACCTTCGGTAGTGGTTCTCAGTTATGTGACGCTTTCTAAAATAACATGTAGACATCAGATTCAACTTGTTAACTTTTCTATTATGTACTTGTTTATAAACTGTGAGTTCAAGGCGAATACTGAACTAAATTTAAAGAGCATTAAATGTTAATAAGCTGCCAAGGACCAAGTCTATTTTGAAATAAATGGGCCTAAAGTTTAGATAAGAATTAATACTATATCACTATTGTTTTTAATCATTATCTTGATAATCATTCACCATATCATCATGATATTTCAGTTCCAACAAGACTACATAGTTTTGCCACTAAACTCAGATTATTAGAAAGTGTTAGTATCAGATTCATCTTTTATGATAAACAAAATATTTTATATTATACTTCATATTATAATATCATTCTTATTTGGAGGTTGACTCAAGTATCATTTTATTAATCAAGTCATACTTTACAGGCCAATGAGAACATGCTATTCAAATGACAAGCTGCTTTCAACTTTGATTAATTTGATTCTCACATATTCAGTCTGGTTAAATAGGAGGATAATAAGTAACAGTAATAAATACACATTTTATTCTACAGCATCTCTTGGTATAAGTTAATCATTTTCACGACTGTCAATTATTTTGGAATGGTCTTTCTGTGTGTGACAACATTCCCACACTGAGAGTCCCCTCCCCAAATTGGATGAGGAACCCAAATGCATTAGTTCCCTTGCATTTACAGCCACATCAGCCGTACAAGGCGAGATGAGACTTTCTGGATATGATCACCACTATGTCAAGTACAAAGTGACGGTACAGAGCTTCCGTGTTGCTGGTACAGCTGGAATGAAAGTGTCTAGCGTAGAGCTACTGGGAAAGCAGTGACTTCCAGGCCACGGGAGCAGAAGTTCAGAAAAGTCACATTCCTGGTCTTTCCTTCTCTGTGGTGGCTGAGGCTTCTCCACAGGCCACTTATGAGCCTTGTTGTGAGCATTGCAGGCACTGGAAGCATTTATATGTAAGTATAAATATATATTTAATTTGGAATCATGGTCTCTCCAACCCTTCTGAAGATTCTCAGAGACACCTAATATCTTTTAATAAATTGTTTTTTCTGTTTAAGTCTGCCAGAGAGGATTCTGGTGCTTGCAACTCAGAACCCTGACTGATATGCATGGCTCATTTTACTCATAAGAACATTAAAGCTTGGACATTTCATCCTCTATGATTATGAAATTGGAAGAAAAATAAACTAACAATAGGTAAATGAATGTTCACAGGAGTTTTTGAAACCTAAGTTATGATCTAATTTAATAAGCTATAAAATGACTTGGTACAATCAGTAAAAAGAAGCATGAAATGACCAAGAAATAGTTTCAAAAATAATTATGTAGTCAGAGACAGCTGCATGTGACCAAGAAGAATGCTTTAAAATTTAAAATTATAGTTATTCAAGGGTACATTGAAAAACTCGTTCATCCTCACTGTCTGAGGTATAATTGCTGAGGATCCCTTGCCTAAAGGTGAATGAGTAGGATTGAGATGCAATGATATTAAAATCTCAAAAAGAAGGAAGTCTTGAAAAGGCAAATGATATATAAAAAGGACTTCAAAGAGTATGCTATAGTTTCCACTTTGAAAAATCAGTATTCAGTAAACATTTAAAGAAAAAAAGTGGTAAACAAAAGCAGCAAACAGAAGTTCTCTGAAGAGTGACTCTGAATTATGAAATAGTATTTTATATGCCAGGGTAGTAAATGAGGAATTCTAATTTGGTGCAACCAATTCATCCATTTCTAATTTACACTCCTCACTGTGTCATTCATTGACTAATGCTTGAAACGTAGAGATGACTAACAAGATGGCTCTTGTTCATTAGGACAACTCTTGACACCAAAACAGTAATGCAATTATCCCCAAAGCAACAGACCATTACCAAATTGATTTATGTGCTATCACTAGGACACTTTTAAATTCATAACTAATCACATGAGTATAATATAAAATTCAACTGAGAATTCAGAATTTAGCTCTGAAAGAACATCTCAGCTACACACATAATTGCAAGTGAACATTTGAACAACTGAAATATATTTAGCAGAGAGATCCAGAGTTAATTGATCATTCATCCTCCAAAGAAATAAAAATCAATGTTCTTACATGGCTTTTGGGATTTCACATAAAAGGGGGGGGGAAGCTGTACTCTGAAGATGAGCACTCACAAAACCTAATATTATATTCAAATTAAATAAATCAAGATGAGACTATTTTTCTAAAATCTGTCAGTTGATTTGATATTGAATTTCAGGCCTGTTATCAAAGGATGGAAAATTTTGAACAGGTAATTCAAGACGGAAACTTCACATGCATGAAGTTTGAATACAAGTCTCTTAAAAATGATAAAATGAAAAAAAATACATTCACCTGCTTGATAAACAGAGACATCACATATATTATGAGAACACGTTTTCCACATGGCCTATTATGTTTAATGCTAATATCCTTTTGTGAGAAAATGCTGGGTTGTATGAGTCACAAACTGGAATCAAGATCGCTGGCAGAAATATCAACAACCTCAGATATAATATGATATGACTCTAACTGCAGAAAGTGCCGAGGAACTAAAGCACTTCTTCATGTGGGTGAAAGAGGAGAGCAAAAAGGCTGGCTTGAAACTCAACATTCAAAAAACTAAGATAATGGCATCCAGTCTCGTAACCTCATGGCAGATAGGGAGAAAAAGTGGAAGAAGTAATAGATTTTCTTTTCTTGGGCTCCCAAATCACTGCAGACGGTTACTGCAGCCATGAAATAAAAAGCTGCTTGCTTCTTAGAAGGAAAGGTATGACAAACCTAGACAGTGTATTCAAAAGAGTAGACATCGCTTTGTATCGCCAAAGCCATGGTTTTCCAGTCATCATGCACAGATGTGAGTCTTGGACCACAGAGAAAGCTGAGCACCAAAGAATCAATGCTTTCCATTTATGGTGCTGGAGAAGACTCATGAGAGTCCCTTGGACTACAAGGCGATCAAACCAGTCAATTCTAAAGGAAATCAACCCTGAACATTCATTAGAAGAATTGTTGCTGAAGCTGAAGCTCCAGTACTTTGGCCACCTGATAGGAAGAGCTGACTCACTGGAAAAGACCCTGATGCTGGAAAAGATTGAAGGCCAAAGGAGAAGAGGGTGGCAGAGGATGAAATGGTTAGATGGAGTCACTGACTCAATGGAATGAATTTGAGCAAACTACAGCAGACAGTGGCTTTCCCTGATGGCTCAGATGATAAAGAATCTGCCTTCAGTGTAGGAGATCCAAGTTGGATTCCTGGGTCGAGAAGATCCCCTGGAGAAGGTAATGGTAAGCCATTCCAGTTTTCTTGCCTGGAGAATTCCATGGACAGAGGAGCCTGGTGGGCCACAGTCCAGCGGTAGCTGAGTAGGACATGACTTATTGACTGAACAACAACAATAACAACTATGGAGAGAGATATTAACTGGAATTCTTCCTCCCATTCTGCACTCATAGATTCCTTCAGTCTAACCCCAGAGTATATCTTAAACATCTGCTCGCCACCCTCCACTACCACTTAGAAAAGCTACACTTGATGAGCTCACCATGATGTCCTGTGAGGCAAGGAGCACAACCAGTTGGTTATGAGTGCAGGCTCTGGAGTTCAATTGCCAGCTTTGAAAACTGATAAACAAATAATTTAACTTCTATGTGCCTCAGTTCCCTCACATATAAAATAGGGTTGCTAGATAAGTGAGATCATGTGCATTTATTGCTTAGGATAGCACCTGACACATATCAAATATCAAATATCAAATGTTAGCTAATAATTGTTGTTACCACGTTTAAAATCCACCAGCCCAGTCCTGTCATGGTCAGGAGGAGAAGAGTAGTTAGGAATCACGCAGGGAGTGTGGGAATAAGAAAGGGACAGATACTCTCCACCTCCAGCTCCTAAGGGAAAGGCAGATGTCAGGGCTGTCTGAACCCTAAACTGGCCTGTTGTTGACAGTCACCCAACTTGGCCTGATGCTTATCTGTTCCTTGAAACTTCATCCAGGTTCCTAGGCCTATACCCATCCCGATATTAACAAATTCATACCCAGCAGTGTAGGATTTTTTTTTTTTAATGTGAACCATTTTTTAAAGTCTTTATTGAATTTGTTACAACATAGTTTTTGCTTTATGTTTTGTTTTCTGGGGCTTGAGGCATGTGGGGATCTTAGTTTCCTAACCAGGGATCAGACCCCCACTTCTGCTCTGGAAGGTGAAGTCTAACCACTGGACTGCCAGGCTCCCAGCACAGGACTCTTGGATAAGCCTCCAGATGGCAGATAATGACACGGATGCCTCTTGGGGAGCGGGGGGCATTGGGGAAAGCCTTGCTGTACCACAGGATGGATCTAAAGGAATTAGCTTGAAACGTAGGGCAATGAAGTGTGTAATGCCTGTCATATATTTAGTGAATTTCTGCTATATTCTAGATCTTGCCACATATGTGATCTCACTTCCTTATGAACTCTAGAGTACAGTAATCCTTGCTCCAATTCTTCTTTCCTGAATGTAGTGGTGAGATCTATCAAAGACGTTTTTAAAAAATGAGTGTACATGCAATGCCAGATGTCTGTTTTGCTGTTCTTCACTTGCGGCCAACTGTTTGCGATCCCAAGGACTGCAGCACGCCAGGCCTCCCTGTCCTTCACGATCTCCTGAGTTTGATCAAACTCCCGTCCATCGAGTCAGTGATGCCATCCAACCATCTCATCCTCTGTTGACCTCTTCTCCTCCTGCCTTCAGTCTTTCCCAGCGTCTAGATGTCTATTATCAGAACTTTGGACAAGAACATAGCAATGACAGACATCAAGATGTCTGTTGATGCTTCCTCTAATAAAACAGGCATTCAAGCATATAAAAGAAACCTGGATTTGGAATCAAAAGACCAAAATTTGAATAGTCTCTATGTACTAATAGATGATCTCGTCAAGTCACATGGCCTTTTGAGACCTCAATTTTCTCATCTGTTAAATGAGAAATACTGCATTTTGTGTTCTTGCAGAATTAGTTTAAAAATTCAATGACACAACAAATGTGAGAGGATCTTTAAAACTGTCAAGTGCTCCATAACTATCAGCCATGAATCTGTAACCGTTACTATGATTATCATTACCACGCTTCGTTGCTGAGGTTTGTCTGACTCTTTGCGACCTTATGGACTGTAGCTCGCCAGGCTCCTCGGTCCCTGGGATTCTCCAGGCAGGAATACTGCACCGTATGTGAGCTTATTGCTTTGGCTTGTTGGTTAGTTGCCAAGTTGTGTACAACTCTTTTGCAACCCCATGGACTGTAGCCCATCAAGCTCCTCTGTCCACGGGATTTCCCAGCAAAAATACTGGAGCGGGTTGCCATCTCCTTCTCCAGGGGATTTTCCAGGGATGAACCCGAGTCTCTGCATTGCGGGCAGATTTTTTACCAATGAACCACCAGGGAAGCCTGATCGTATGTGAGCAGCTCCCTTTAAATGCCCACCGTCATCTTAATATAAAGTCATTCTCTCCCTAGGGATGTGCGCTTGTACACAGGAAGATGGCTTTGAAGTCTGGCATTTGTAATAGTTCACTGATTTTAGTGGAATATTTATTAATTCTACAAAAAAAACCCTGTTTGTAATGTTTAATGATTAAAATAGTTCAATGTTTCTAAACGAAATCATTGGAGAAAATAATAAAGAGTTGACATAACTTACTTTCCCTTTTTTCTTTTAATTTCAAGACAGAAATACTTTTTTAACAAGTGGACTTCTAGAATTCTAAAGAGAAGATGCTGTCTTCTTAATAACAAAGTCTCATTAGAGAGAATCTGGAAGAATTAGCTTGAATCATCTGTAGATTTGTTTTTCCAGTGGTCATGTATGGATGTGAGAGTTGGACTGTGAAGAAAGCTGAACGCCAAAGAATTGATGCTTTTGAACTGTGGTGTTGGAGAAGACTCTTGAGAGTCCCTTGGATTGTAAGGAGATCCAACCAGTCTGTCCTAAAGAAAATCAACCCTAGGTGTTCTTTGGAAGGACTGATGCTGAAGCTGAAACTCCAATACTTTGGCTACCTCATGCGAACAGTTGACTCATTTGAAAAGACCCTGATGCTGGGAAAGATTGAGGGCAGGAGGAGAAGGGACGACAGAAGATGAGATGGCTGGATGGCATCACCGACTCGATGGACATGAGTTTGAGTAAACTCCGGGAGTTGGTGATGGACAGGGAGGCCTGGCGTGCTGCGGTTCATGGGGTCGCAGAGAGTCGGACACGACTAAGCGACTGAACTGATCTTTCATCGTATGTGTGCTGTTCCTTAATTTGTCTCATTTAATTAATAAGATTTTATTTTCTTACTGTTAAATGGTAAGTCTGAAGGGTCAACTCAAATATATTTTAAATTCCGTAAAATCATGCTTTTCTAGAACTGAATTAATGAGCCTTTAAAATACCTAACTTTTACTCTACATATTTTATCTTGTAATACCAACACATTATTTGAATTTTATCATGCACTACATTGAAGGATTGTTACATTTTCATAAGTAGTATATAATTCTTCACATTCTAGAATTCATTTAAAACTTGATTTTTAAAAAGATGTATATGTGTTGATATACACACACATACATCTTGCTTACTTATTTTAAAATCTGTACACTATTCTGTTAGATGAATGCACAGTATTTTTCAATTGACACATTTTACTTGCTTCTATTTTTGCCATTATGAATTATATGATGATCATTCTTATACATGTCTCATCAAATCATACAAGAGTCTCTCCATGGCACACATTCAGAAGTGAAAATTCTATGTTGTAAATTCCTTCAATTTTACTATGTATTACTGAACTAATCTCTAAAGAATTTGAACTATTTAACATTCTTGCTAGGAGTATCTGAAAATTTCTTTCTAACATTTGTTATTGTTAGATATTTTTCATCTTTGCCAGTGATGGATGTAAAAAGTTTTCCTATGGTATAGATATGTGTATATATACCTACATGTGTACATATATATGTATACGTTAGAATCGGCAATGCTAGCCCTCAGTCGTGTCCGACTCTCTGCCACCCCATGGACTGTAATCCACCAGGCTCCTCTGTCCATAGAATTCTCTAGGCAAGACTTGGGAGTGGGCTGCATTCCCTTCTCCAGGGGATCTCCCCGACCCAGGGATTGAACCTGGGCCTCCCGCATTGCAGACAGATTCTTCCACTGTCTGAGCCGGCAGGGACACAACTATATATATGTATGTACACATACGTAGCTGTCACCATTTAGTCACCAAGTCACGTTTGATTCTGTGACCTCATGGACTGTAGTCCACTAAGCTCCTCTGTCCTTGAGACTTCCCAGGCAAGAATATGGGAGTGGATCTTCCCAACACAGGGATCAAACCCATGTCTTCTGCATTGGCAGGTGATTATTTACCAGTGAGTACCAGGGAAGTCCATATGTGTGTGCATACACACACTGTCAATACTAATGCATAGTATTAATTATATATAGTCGTATATTATAGGTAATACAATCATGCGTATATTACTTTTTTGAAGC
Source organism: Odocoileus virginianus (assembly GCF_023699985.2). Taxonomy (NCBI): domain Eukaryota; kingdom Metazoa; phylum Chordata; class Mammalia; order Artiodactyla; family Cervidae; genus Odocoileus; species Odocoileus virginianus. The sequence continues at coordinate 58,706,674 of NC_069677.1, read as the reverse complement.
AGTCTTATCACAGCTTAATTGTGGGGAAGAGATTCTCCATATACCCCTGCCCCAGCACATGCACATTCTCCCTCATTACCGTCCCCTACCAGAGGGTATATTTGTTAAAATTGATGAACCCTACATTTACACATCATAATCACCCAGAGTCATTATTCTACATCAATAAGGTTCACTCTTCGTGTTGCACATTCTATAGGTTTGTACAAATGTACAAATGTATACAGACATATGTCTGTCATTATGACATCGTACAGAGCATTTTCACTGCCCTAAAAATCCTCTGTGCTCTTTCTATTCACCTTCTCCCAAACCCACCCGCCAGCCTCTGGCAATCACTAACCTTTTTGTCATCTCTTTGGTTTTGCCTTTTCCAGAATGTTCTACAGTTGGAATCATACAGCATGTAGGCTTTGCATGATTCTTTTGCTTAGTAATATGCATTGAAAGTTATTCCATGTCTATCTGTGGCTTGATAGCTCATTTCTTTTCAGTGCTGGATGATATTCTACTGTCTGGACATCCAGCTTATTTACCCACTTGCCCACTGAAAGACATTTTGATTGTGTGACGGAAAACGTGTCTTCTTCCCTTGTGTCTCTCCTTTAGTCTCACACCGCAAGCACTCTGACAACACTTCTGATTTTCGTCATCACTGAATGTTTGGGGTGTCTTCCCACACCAAACCATTCTCTGTGACACCAGCTGGGTATCCAACAACTAACTCGATGCTGACATATCTGCCTGGAGAAAGAGTCAATCCAGGAGCCTGTCAGGAGCCCACGCAGAGTTCTCTCATTGGAGCAAGCGTCCTCTCATCGGAGCAAGCGTCAGTCCTAGGGTTCTTGTCACTTAGGAGTGTGCAAGGGTTTCAGGAGCTCTGTGCCAGGAGCAAAGACAAAGACCAAACATATATTTTTTTTATTATGAATTAAAATATCACAGGATGCTTTCAAGTTTGGGGAATTGATAAACGCAGCTGCTATAAATAAATGTCCATGTGCAGGTTTACATGTGAACAAAAGTTTTCAGCTCCCTTGGGTAAATGCCAATGAGAGTGATTGTTGGGTCACATGGCAAGAGCATGTTTAGTTTATAAACTGAAGTCGCTCAGTCATGTCCGACTCTCTGTGACCCCATGGACTGTAGCCTATCACGCTCCTCCATCCATGGGATTTTCCAGGCAAGAGTACTGGAGTGGGTTGCCATTTCCTTCTCCAGAGCATCTTTCCAACCCAGGGATCGAAGCTGGGTCTCCTGCATTGTAGGCAGACGCTTTACCGTCTGAGCAGCAGGGAAGCCCGTTTAGTTTATAAGACATTGTCAAACTGTCCTCCAAGGTGGTCGGCCATTCTGCACTCCTGCCAGCAGCGTGTGAGGGCTCCTGTTGTCCCGCATCCTCACCACCGTTTGCTGTTCTTAGGGTCCTGGGTTTTGGCTATTCTAATAGGTGTGCAGAGGTTCCTGGCTGTTGTTCTGATCTGCATTTTTCTGATGACATATGATGTTAAGCATCTTTTCACAAGCTTATTTGCCATCTGTAAATCTTTGGTATATACAGATATCTTATATACAGACATATGTATAGAGATGAACCTCTTACAGCTTGAATTTACATTGCCCTGATTACCAGAGAAGTCCTTTTAATTCACTTATTCGCCATTTTAATACTTTCTCTTATGAGTGATCTATTCATATACTTTGAAGATTCTCATCAGAAAGGTGTTACTTACTGAAATTTGTGTGCTGCAAAGTATATTCTCTCACTTGATGACTAGTTTTCCCATTTTATTTACAGTCTCTTTTGTTCAAAAAGTTTTAGTTACAATGTAGTTAATATGTGAGCATTTTCTTTTAGGATTTGTGTTCTTGTGCCTTGAGTTCATAAATCCTTCCTTACCTGAAGGTCTTAAAGATATGATTCTATATTTTTTGAAAAGTGTTGAAGAATCTAGTTTAGCATTTTGCCTGTGGATTAACAATTTTCCAACATCATTTTATCTAAAAGCCCATCCTAGAGGAGAAAAAATATCATATTTCTTGGCTCACATTCTCCATTTGGGGCCCTTTAAATTACACTGACAGAAGACAGCTTCATAAGAGAAAAAGAGTGTGTTAACATGCATATCAGCATATACTAGAGAAGGAAATGGCAAGCCACTCCAGCATTCTCACCTGGAGCATCCCATGGACAGAGGAGTCTGCAGGCTGCAGTCCGTGGGCTGGCGAAGCGCTGGACACGGCTGACTGGCCAAGCCCTCACATTGCACACACACGCGGCGGCCAGAGGTCAGGAACTTAAAGGCATGAGAGCGTATTAGCACAGAACAGGGATTCTGTAGAGAAGTGACAAGACAGGGGCCTTGAGCTTCTACGGGTGACAGACTGGGAAGGCTAGAGAGAAACCAATGGTAGGTAAGAGCTATTTACTAAAATTTATGTTTCTTTTGGTGCCATGTCTGTGCAGATAAAGGTCTAGAGCTGTTTCCAGTGATATAATTTCTGTCCTCCCTGGTAGAGTGGGGAGGGGACACACCCTTACAACCTTATGTCCTGCTTTTTAAGAAAAACCAAAGTATAGATTTATAATACTCTGTTACAGGTGTACAACATAGTGATTCTATATTTCGCAGGTTACGGCACATTTAAACTTATTATAAAATACTGGCTATATTTGCAGTGTTGTATAATATGTCCTTGCAGCTTATTTCTTTTGTGCCTCTTCATTCCCGACCTCCATCATCCTTTTCCTTCCTTCCCTCTCTCCACCGCTTTGTTCTCCATGAATTTCTTCCTCTCTTGTTATATTTGCTTTTTATTTTTCAGATTCCAGATATAAGTGGCAATGGACAGTTTTTGTTTTCTCTGACTTATTTCACCAAGCATTGTACACTGCACATTCACCCATGCTGTTATAAATGGCAAATTTTTTATTACTGCTGAATAATATTCCATTGTATATAAATTATAAATTCTACTTGTACATATATGTATTTATACATATATATTTATACACACATACATATATATATATGTATGCTTGTTTCTTCTTTATCCATTCATCTGTTGATGGATACTTAGGTTTCTTACATATGTTGGCTATTGTAAACAATGCTTCATGTACATTGAAGTGCATGCATTTTTTTCAAATTAGTGTTTTCATTTTCTTCAGATATATACCGAGTAGACTTGCTGGATCATATGGTGGTTTCATGTTTAGTTTCATGCTCTCACTGCCCTCTAGAGGGGGAGATAAAATAAATATGTTTAGCCCTTTGAAGTTTTGGTAAAACTCCTCTTCTCAGCCTAGGGTCTTCTGAGGCTTGACCTTCTGGTCATGAGGCTGTTGTGTATGTAGCCTATATCTTACCAGGAGCCATAACCAGCTCTAGACTTCAAGTAGCAAATCTCACTGCAGTTCCTCTTCTCGAAGGTGATTTTAGGTGCTGAAAACTTCTGTTCACTCAGTATCTAAAGTCAGGAAGTTCCTATTATCGGCCCTCCTGAAAACTTTCTATTTCTTTTCTGTTTCTGGCCTAAAAAAATATTGCCTTTGTGTTTAAGGAAGGCCACATCCTCCATTTTCTTATTTGATAATTTACCCATCTTTGATATGTTTGTAACAAGGGGCACCAAAGTATGACATTTCATGCTTTTAGTCAAACACTTGTAAAAATTTAGTTTTCCTTTTCCAATAGTTGATACTTAAGTGCATTAACTTTCTAGGACTCCGGTAGCAAAGTATCACAAACTAGGTGGTTTAACACAACAGAAATTTATTGTCTTGTAGTTCTGGATGATAGATGGCCAATATCAAGGTGTCTGTAGGGTCACGCTTTTTTTTTTTGACATCTTAGGGAAGAATCTTTCTGGGCCCCTTTCCAGCTTCTGGTAATTTGCCAGCATGCTGGGCATGCCTTGGCTTGCAGCTACAGTGTATCAATCCATTGTCAAAATGGTATTCTCCTCTCTTTGTCTCTTTCCTCATCATATAAGGACACCGGTTCAGTTCAGTGCAGTTCAGTCGCTCGTGTCCGACTTTTTGCAAACCCATGGACTGCAGCACGCCAGGACTCCCTGTCCATCAGCAACTTGCAGAGTTTACTCAAATTCTTGTCCGCTGAGTCGGTGATGCCATCCAGCCATCTCATCCTCTGTCGTCCCCTTGGCCTCCTGCCCTCAGTCTTTCCCAGCATCAGGGTCTTTTCCAGTGAGTCAGCTCTCGCATCAGGTGGCCAAAGTATTGGAGTTTCAGCTTCAGCATCAGTCCTCCCAGTGAATATTCAAGACTGATTTCCCTTAGGCTGGACTGGCTGGATCTCCTTGCTGTCCAAGGGAGTCCCAAGAATCTTCTCCAACACCACAGTTCAAAATAATCAATTTTGGCACTCAGGTTTCTTTATAGTCCAACCCTCACATCTATACATCACTACTGGAAAAACCATAGCTTTGACTAGACAGACCTTTGTTGGCAAACTAATGTCTCTGCTTTTTAATATGCTGTCTAGGTTAGTCATAACTTTCCTTCCAAGGAGTAAGCGTCTTTTAATTTCCTGGCTGCAATCACCATCTTCAGTGATTATGGAGTCCCCTAAAGTAAAGTCTGTCACTGTTTCCACTGTTTCCCCATCTATTTGCCATGAAGTGATGGGACCAGATGCCATGATATTCATTTTCTGAATGTTGAGTTTTAAGCCATCTTTTCCCTCTCCTCTTTCACTTTCATCAAGAGGCTCTTTAGTTCTTCTTCACTTTCTGCCATAAGGGTGGTGTCATCTGCATATCTGAGGTTATAGATATTTCTCCCGGCAATTGTGATTCCAGCTTGAGCTTCATCCAGCCCAGTGTTTCTCATGATGTACTCTGCATATAAGTTAAACAAGCAGGATGACAAAATATACAGCCTTGATGTACTCCTTTCCCGATTTGGAACCATCTGCTGTTCAGGTAGTTCTAATTGTTGTTTCTTGACCTGCATACAGATTTCTCAGGAGGCAGGTCAAGTGCTCTGCTATTCTCATCTCTTTCAGAATTTTCCACACTTTGTTGTGATCCACACAGTCAAAGGCTTAGGCAAAGTCAATAAAGCAGAAATAGATGTTTTTCTGGAACTCTTGCTTTTTCGATGATCCAGCAGATGTTGGCAATTTGATCTCTGGTTCCTTCGCCATTTCTAAATCCAGCTTGAACATCTGGAATTTCATGGTTCACGTACTGTTGAAGCCTGGCTTGGAAAATTTTGAGCATTACTTTACTAGCATGTGAGATGAGTGCAATTGTGCGGTAGTTTGAGCATTCTTTGGCATTGCCTTTCTTTGGGATTGGAACACAAACTGACCTTTTCCAGTCCTGTGCCCATTGCTGAGTTTTTCAAATTTGTTGGCATATTGAGTGCAGCACTTTCACAGCATCATCTTTCAGGATTTGAAATAGCTGAAATGGAATTCCATCACCTCCACTAGCTTGTTCATAGTGATGCTTCCTAAGGCCCACTTGAGTTCACATTCCAGGATGTCTCCTCTAGGTGAGTGATCACACCATCGTGATTTTCTACATCATGAAGATCTTTTTTTGTATAGTTCTATGTATTCTTGCCACTTCTTCTTAATATCTTCTGCTACTGTTAGGTCCATAACATTTTTGTCCTTTATTGTGCCCATCTTTGCATGAAATATTCCCTTGGTATCTCTAATTTTCTTGAAGAAATCTCTAGTCTTTCCCATTCTATTGTTTTCCTCTATTTTTTTGCATTGATCACTGAGGAAGGTTTTCTTATCTCTCCTAGCTATTCTTTGGAACTCTGCATTCAAATGGGAATATCTTTCCTTTTCTCCTTTGCTTTTTGTTTCTCTTCTTTTCACAGCTATTTGTAAGGCCTCCTCAGACAGCCATTTTGGTTTTTGCATTTCTTTTTCTTGGAGATGGTCTGATCCCTGCCTTCTGTACAATGTCACGAACCTCCGTCCATAGTTCATCAGGCACTCTATCAGATCTAGTCCCTTAAATCTATTTCTCACTTCCACTGTATAGTCACAAGGGATTTGATTTAGGTCATACGTGAATGGTATAATGGTTTTTCCCTACTTTCTTCAATTTAAGTCTTAAATTGGCAATAAGGAGTTCATCATCTGAGCCACAGTCAGCTCCTGGTCTTGTTTTTGCTGACTGTACAGAGCTTCTCCATCTTTGGCTGCAAAGAATATAATCAATCTGATTTCAGTGTTGACCATCTGGTGATGTCCATGTGTAGTCTTCTCTTGTGTTGTTGGAAGAGAGTGTCTGCTATGACCAGTGCATAGAGTTGGCAAAACTCTATTAGACTTTGCCCTGATTCATTCTGCATTCCAAGGCCAAATTTGCCTGTTACTCCAGGTATCTCTTGACTTCCTACTTTGGCATTCCAGTCCCCTAGAATGAAAAGGACATTTTTTGGTGGTGTTAGATCTAGAAGGCCTTGTAGGTCTTCAGAGAACCATTAAACTTCAGGTTCTTCAGCATTACTGGTTGGGGCATAGACTTGGATTACCTTGATATTGAATGGTTTGCCTTGGAAACGAACAGAGATCATTCTGTCGTTTTTGAGACTGCATCCAAGTACTGCATTTCAGACTCTTCTGTTGACTATGATGGCTACTCAATTTCTTCTAAGGGATTCTTGCCCACAGTAGTAGATATAATGGTCATCTGAGTTAAATTCACCCATTCCAGTCCATTTTAGTTTGCTGATTCCTAGAATGTCGACATTCACTCTCGCTGTCTCTTGTTTGACCACTTCCAATTTGCCTTGATTCATGGACCTAACATTCCAGGTTCCTATGTGGTATTGCTCTTTACAGCACCGGACTTTACTTCCATCACCAGTCCATCCACAGCTGGGTGTTGTTTCTGCTTTAGTTCCATCTCTTGATTCTTTCTGGAGTTATTTCTCCTTTCTTCTCCAGTAGCATATTGGGCACCTACCAACCTGCGCAGTTTGTCTTTCAGTGTCATATCTTTTTGCCTTTCCATGGCGTTCTCAAAGCAAGAATGCTGAAGTGGCTTGCCATTCCCACCTCCAGTGGACGACTTTTGTCACTTGATTATATCTATTACTAGAAATACCCTATTTCTAAATAAGGCCACATTTACAAGCACTGGGGGTTAGGATATCAACATATCTTTTGGGGAGACACAATTCAACTGACAGCAATAGGTATATGAGGCCATCAACAATATATATTAAATTTGATATTCAGTGTTTTATAAACCATATATATATTTATCTTTGTATATCTAATCATCTATCTATATATACATACATAGCAAAAAAAAAAAAAGAGAGAACGTTAGAGAGATGTTGACACATATTTCTCTACTTTTCTCTTTGCATCATCTCAAATTCTGGTCTTTGTTTATTCAAACTTGGCTTGCTTCCCTCCATTCTATATAGCAATTTCCCCCTTTTGAATTTTAACTATAATCCTGATTAGATTATCAAGTAAAAGGCAATGTCTTAGTTTATGCTGTGATAGCATAGTACCATGGATGGGTGTCATAAATCACAGAAATTTATTTCTCAGCCTCTCAGTTTTGGAGGCGGTACATCTGAAATTATCGTGCCAGCAACTATCGTGTCGGGTTCCTGTGAGAGCTGTCTTCCAAGGTGCAGGCTACTAGCTTCTCACTGTGTACTCAGGTGGCTGAAAGAAGGAGGGTTCTCAGGGGTCTGTTTTGCTAATCCCATGTTTGAGGGATCCACCATCATGACCTAATTATCTCCCAAAGGTCTCACTTCCAATATATGAAATTGTTGAATATGGATCCTCCACATTGGAGATTAGATTTCAGCATATGAGTTTGACGGGCTGCAAGAATAATCATTTCATAATAGGCTATCAGCAGAAAGGACCAAAAATTCTTAGAATAACCTTTCAACACAATTTCTAAGTAATAATAAAGAATATAGAGTCCTTTTTGACTAGTAAGATTACCTCGTAATTTATGACTGCTTCTGGTTTTAAAAAAAGCAGATGATTAATATTGATTGAATAAGAGGTGAGATATTAAAAACTTACCTACATGTCAAAAGTTTGCAGTAAACTAACAAATCAAGGAATAGAGCAAATGAAAACAGAAAAATGAAAAAATTGGGAAGCAGACCTCTTCAAATCATGGCTAAAATGGCCTAAAAATGCATGGTGGAATACTTCATACATATGTGTGTAATATATAGAAAATATAATGAATTAGCTACTTATAAAAGATTACATCATTGATAAGTATCTATGGAGAACCTATTATCTGCAAGATCTGTGAGCCAAATTCTTATGTAAAACATTACACTAATTTTAGGCATACAATCTATATTAAGAGCTTGGGTATAGGTGTGTGTGGGGGGGAAACAATTTCTTCTATGCCATTATTTATGTCTCGTGCATTGTTTTATTGATTTTAACAAGAAGTGTTAGTTTCACTAGTGATGGATAAAATATAAATATCAGCAAGTATTAATCTATATTATAGCTTCTTATTTGCTCTGAGTGTTATTTTGTGGGTGTCTTTTAATATTTCTTTGTGTGGCAAAAGTACAAGTCCGTCAGGTAGACAATATTCTCAGACATTATCTTATGAATATGAGCCGACAAAGATGCAGTAGTTTATTTCAAGTATCATTGATAGAGGTTAGTCAATTTGCTTTCAATTTTACCAAGACAAAAGTGCTATTTCTCTTCCTCACCTGCTGGACCTTGCCAGCTGGTTAGATATCAAATCCTTAAAAGTACCAATTAAAATAAAAATAGCTAAATCTAGAATAAGTAACAAAGTGCAGCTTTGGAGCAGTGTGAAAATTTATAAGCAATCATTATCAACACCTGCAGTCTACTTTGCTTTGCTTATGATGACTCATTGACAATAGTCTAATGGTAGCACAATAGGCTGAAAAGTAAAAAGAGAAAATTCCAACTTTCTTAGTGATAATTAAATTCAAATTCTCACTGGTTATTTTTAAAACTAACTCAATATATTTTGATATTAAACTGTACCAACATAACTATCCTTAAATTTTTCCATAATTCAACTATAATACTCTGCGATTCTGTGTGGTAGAAAGAAGTTTTCAAAAAACTAACTACAAGGTACTGATTAAATCAATTCTATCATCTGTAAAATGAGGAAGCATGTCTAGCTCAGAACTGTACATAAAATGCACTCTGAACTCCCACACTCAAGGCAGACATTGATTAAGAAGTTGTGTGTGTGTGATCTGTAGAGAAGACTGTGAGCAGTCTTCTCTATGGGCCTTTGATGCAGATTGTCTTATTCTTGGAGCACATGACCTGAAAGGATGGATCGCTGACTCTCCATGTACTCAATATACTACATGGTATGACAGAGAAAGGATAATTGCAAAAGTCATCACTCAGAAAAGCAAACAATGGAACCAGTAGTCCATGGCAATGAAGGACTTGGACAGAAACAGCATTAGGAAGGTTAACCACCCTGGGGTTAGGAATTTCCTAACCCTGGTTAGATCAGTGTCTACTTTCTGAGGGTGAAACCCTTGTCCATTATCATTACGATCGTTTGCCTTTCCCTCTGCAAGGGTCTTCGTTTTTAGCTATCTTGATTGACATATTTGAAATGGATGTTGGAAAATATGCCCTCTCGGGAGCTGTCCATTTATTCTTGAAGAATATTCTCACTGAGTATAAAATTCTAGTATGGCAGTTACCTCCTCTCCCCAAACCGATACTATTATCCATTGATGTCTGTCTTCCATTGTGACTGTTGAACAGTCAGATGTCAATCTAACTATTCTCCTTGAAATAATTTATCAACCCCCATTTTTTGCCTTCAATATTGTATCCTCCTCTTTTATTTTATACATGTATGTATGTATTTGCAGTTTTACTGGGTTATAAAGTCAAGCATTCATACTGACTTTCTTATACCAACTGCTATAGTAGTCAAATAATCACACAGATTTTATCTTTATGAAAATATGACAATTAATGAAGCAAATATAAATGTCATATTTATCTTCTAATCTACAGAAGAATGTAAGAAATGATTCGTTTTGCTACTATTGCTATTTAGCAAATTACCCCAATTTTTAGTGGATTAAACTAATCTTTTATTATGCTCATAATTGTGTAAGTCAGGAATTCTTCCTGAAGAATTCTTGAAGGACCTTGAAGGACCTTCTTGAAGGACCTGGCTGAGCATTTCTCGTTTGACTGAGGCTACAGTGACCTGAAAACTCAACTGGACTAAACACCTAAGACAGTTTACTCATGTAGCTGAAAGGTGATTTTGGCTCTCAGCTGAGAGCTCTTGGAACATGACTGGGGTATTCCCGAGTGGATCTTCCAGCACAGCGGTCTCAAAGTGATCAGACTTGTTACGGCAGCCGACTTCCCTTACAGCGGAGTTTCTCAGCCTTGGCACTACTGACATTTGGGGCTGGATGGTTGTTCTAAGGGCCATCCAGGGCTTCGCAGGACGTTTAGCCACACCTCTGTCCTCTTTCCACTAGATGGCACCAGATCCCCCTCTCAGTTTCGGCACATCAGGCATCCGCATCACTCAGCCGCTACCAACTATCCCCCAGAGGGCGGAGGAGGCTGAGATCACCGCTGGTAGGGAAGCACTGCCCCGGAGGAAGCATCCACAGCCAGCCAGTGGAAGCTACATGGGTGCTCCTGACTTGGCTCCGAAAGTCTCAGTGCATTATTTCTACTGTGTTCTCTCGGTTACAAGAAAATCACTAGAGTAAGCTGAGATTCCAGGGGAGAGCACAAATGTCTCACTTTTTAGCAGTGGGAGTGTCAAAACATTGTAACATGTTTTAAACTAGTCACGAATGGTCAGCAACATAGAAAGAAAAGGAAAATTGCAAACCAGTGTGAATCTGTTAAAGCCTCTAGAGCTAACTAGAAATTTATAGAAAACACAGGTAGTACATTAAATGATATACAGAATATAATGAGCAAAATCCAATAATCCAGATTATGGGAAAGTCTAAAAGATAAAAGACCCAGTTTGTCCAACAAATAAAATTCAAGTCTAAAAAACTATTGAGGAACCTATAGGCTAAGAGAATTAAGAGATATATCAAACTCTGAAATCTATGTATCTTTGAATTCTGACTCAAATAATGTAAGAAAAATTGTGAAACAATGATTGAATTTGGATATTGACTGGATATTTAATGTTAAGAAATTACTGTCACACTTTCAGCTATGATAATGGCATTGTAATTTTATTTCAGAAAAGATTTCTTATAGTTTAGAAATATATTCTGAAATAGTTGGTGTTGAAATGATATGATGCCTAGGATTTGCTTCAAAATAATGCAAGTGTAGGGTAATTAGAGCATCTATTTTTAATTTTAAAAAATCATATGAGTTTATGATTCATTACTCATAGTATGTAGAAGATGGTCACTGTTTTATTCACTTTTGGAGTAATCAACTTTTTCAAATTGTGAAATGTATGTACATTTTAGTAACATATAAGAGATATTTTTGAAAAGATTTAAAAATCATATTCAAATTATAAATGTGTTCATATACAGAAATTTTTGAAAATGTAGAAATCTTTAAGAGAAAAATAGCAATAACATAAAACTCAGAGAAAACCAGTACTAATTTTACTGTCTCTTTTGGTCATATTCCTATGCATGGACAGGCTTCCCTGGTAGCTCAGACGGTAAAGCATCTGCCTACAATGTGGGAGACCTGGGTTCAATCCCTGGGTCAGGAAGATCCCCTGGTGAAGGAAACGGCAACCCACTCCAGTATTCATGCCTGGAAAATCCCATGGACCGAGGAGCCTGGTGGACTACAGTCCATGGCATGGGGTCTTAAAGAGTTGGACATGACTGAGCAACTTCAATGCAAATATAGTTAGTACCACCCTAGTGTAGTCTGACCATTCATGGTTTTGGTCAGATATCTGATGACTTGCATACTGAACCAAGTAGTGTTTTTATATTTTCTTTATCTTATAGAGAACAGAAGCAAAAAGCAGAAATTATAAAAGCTGTTACACCTACTCTGCCTCTATTAAGTATTAGAAAAATTGAATAGAAGCAGCTATATATGCTGTATCTTTTGCAAAACCTGTGTCTGGTTCTAGTCTGTATCAATGGGTGAGTTCTTAGTCTCTCCACTTTTTTTCCTTTTATGTCACTTCCTACTAGCTAATGCCAGAAAGAAAATAATAATTCTAGGCTAATTATAAAAGCTTTTATAATCAGTGAACTCTCAATCACTTGAGCCATCTAAATAGAACCTGGATGATAATTACAATTTTGTTTTGAAGGGATTCAAACATCTGAAGGCTGATTGGACTTCATGGCCTATTGTGTCACATTCAAGGCTGAGTTTCTTTTATTCTGTTTCTTCAAATCATAAAGTGAGTATTCTTGCCACTCTATCATATTCCAGTTAGCTCTTACACAAATCACTCCAAAGCTTCATCGTCTAAAACAACAATTTTCTAATGCTCCTGGATCCTGTGGATCTGGGATTCAGGTATGGCATCATGGATTTGTTTTTCCCTGTGCCACAATTTTTGAGGTCTTCATAAAATTGAAACAATATTAAAAATAAAATTGAAATAATATAAATAACATTTTCTAACTGAAATGTAATAAAATAAAAATTAAAACAAAATACCCCAAATAAAAAAAAAAACCACAACTTTTTTCTACCTAGAGTTCAAATAAAACTCTATATTAAACAACTCATGGATAAAAAGGGGGGAGAAATCTGAAATTATAGACTTTTTACTAGAACATACTGATAATAAAAATCTTAATTATACTTACAATGAAAGTACTACACCAAAATCTATGATATAATAAAAGCAGTGATTTGAAGAAAATCTACAACTTTTCAAAGTGTATCAATAAAAATGATATAATATTTCCAAACTCAAATCATTAAAAAAGAACACAAAATCAACCAAAAAAAAGCATAAAAGGGAAAATTTTTAAAATAAAAACAGAAATTCATGAGGAAGAAATTAGAAAAATAGTAGAAATAGTTTTTGAAAATATTCAACAAAATAAATAAACCATTAGCTAACCTAATTTCAAAAGGATGAGAGCAAGCATAAATACACAAAATAAGAAGTGAGTGGGAAATAACCGTTGAAACAGAGCTAGTATGTACACATATATATGTATTAACACACATGTACATGCACGAACATGCATGTGCACGCACACACTTACAGCATATGTATCTGTTAGTCACTCTGTCATGTCCAACTCTTTGTTACCCCATGGACAATAGACAGTCAGGCTCCTCTGTCCATGGGATTCTCCAGGCAAGAATACTGGAGTGGGTAGCCATTCCCTTCTCCAACGGATCTTCCTGACCCAGGGATCCAACCTGGTTCTTCCACACTGCAGGCAGATTCTTTACCATATGATCCACAGGGAAGCCCTTATATGCAATATGTATGCCTATAAATATACATGCATACACATTCACATGTGTGTATGTATGTGAGTATGTATGACCAATCTCTATAATTCAATACAAATAAATTTGAAATACAAAATGAAATGTGTACTTTTCTATGAAAAGTAATTTAACAAAATTGATCACAGTAGAAATAGAAAGCTTAAATAGACTTTTGCCATAGAAAAATTTGAAAAAGCTATTAAAGCACTATTTATTAATATATAAAGGCACCAGACTCAAATGATTTCACAGAGAAATTCTACAAAACCTTCATAGACTAGATACTACTAAAGTGCTAATCTTGAACTGTTTCAGAACATAAAATAATTTCTGAATTTTTGCAAGCCAAATATAACATTAATTTCTAAATCTGATAAAGACTTCTCAAAGAAAGAGAACTATAGTCAATTTCATGGAACATTAATATAAAATGATCCTGTTGAGAACAGGGTTTTGTGTCTTACTGGTCAAGATCAATAAAATGTTTGAAATACCTTTATATTAATTCTGTGCTTTAAGAGTTATCCTCTAAGGTTTGGAGACCAACCACAGAGATGCCCAATGGTTTCACCTAACAGAGACAGATAAACTACATTACCAGAGAAGTGAACATCATGGGCTGCTTAGGTCAGAGAACATGGTTCTTGACTCAGTGTGAATCTCAAATGGCAGCAGAAGTTTTACCTGTTTATTGTTTCTGTACATTTTTCCTCCTGCTTTGATTTTGTCTTGATTTTTTTTTTCTGATTTTCATATAACTGGTAAGCTATTCCCCATTGGTGGCAGCAATGATTGGGAATTTATTCTGTGTTCTTATACAAGGATCAGCAAACAGCTCTTGTAAAAGGCCAGATAGTAAATATTTTAGGTTTTGAGAGTCATGTAATTTCTTCTTCACCTACTCAGTTTGGCCATTGTAGTATAAAAGCAACCATAGACATTATGCAAATGCATAGGCATGACTGTATGCCCTGTGTGTATGCAAAAATCAGCTATGCATATGGATGAAAATCTTCCAATTTTCATATGCCAGAAAATATTACTTTGCCCAACCATTTGAAAATGTAAAATCTGTTTTATGTGAGTCATAAAAAGTATGCGGTGAGCCAATCTGGCTTACAGACTATGGCTTTTCAACCTCTCTTTTAGTCATTACTATTGAATGATATTAGATGTCCATTCTGTTAGATGAGAGAAAAGAAAATCTAAATTATTAGTCTTACTGATTAATTGCTTATTTTGAGTTCAAATTGATTTTAAAATTCTGTATTCATTGGGAAGTAAGCACTTGGGTGTGGGAAACAATGTGGTTTTATGTTTGCGTTTACTTTGACCTGTGTGTGAAGTTGAATAATTGATGTCATGTGCTTTCTTTTTGTCTGTAAGTATCTTTGTGTATACTTAAACAATGCCTTTACGTCTCACTGTTTTACTACTTCTGGAAGCTTTCAATGAAGTTATACTATTTGTCTCAAATTAAAAGAAATGTATTGGGGTTGGTTTGTATAGATAAACAAGCACATTCTCAAAATAAAATATTTTTAGAAGTCCCAGAAAATAAGAATGAAACTACTAACATTTTAAATGAACTAAACTTTTAAAAAAGTCATTCTTACAAAAATTTCTAGCACAGAAACATTTTGAAAAGGAGACTAGTTTAAAGTTTTTAATTAAAAAATTAATATCTATGTTTCTCTCTGATTTATGGACTTCCCTGGTGGTTCACAGGCTTCGCTGGCGGCTCACATGGTAAAGAATCTGCCTGCACTGTAGGAGACCTGGGTTCAGTCTCTGGGTTCGGAAGATCCCCTGGAGAAAGCACTGCTATCCACTCCAGTGTTCTGACCTGGAGAATTCCACGGACTGTATCGCGCATGGGATGGGGTCAGACACGACTGAGCAGCTTTCACCTCACTGGTGGCTCAGTTAAGAATAACACAAGCATTCCTTTTGTTTCACTTGGATTTTTATCACATAGAAAATGTTAGTCTGAAAATCCTAAACTCATATTGGATTTGGACTACAGATCAAAGAAGCTAACACTCCTATACAATATTATGATTATGAAAAAAATGTTTGTATTTAACTAAATTAAGTCAGTATGCTAATGAATTTCTATATCACTAGTAATTTATAATGTGTTGACTTAATTGTAATATTTAAAACCTTAGATTAATGTTAAATTGAGCAAATTAATAGGTAATTCTTAGATATATAGATATTTCCTAAATGAGATAAAATATTTTAACATTCATCAAAGACTAATTTATTTTTATATATTTTTGCTTCTTATTCATATATCCTACAGGAGGTTTATAGGCTTCTCTGGTGGTTCAGTGGTAAAGAATCTGCCTGCAATGCAGGAGACTCAGGTTCCATCCCTAGGTTGGGAAGATCCCCTGAAAAAGGAAATGGCAACCCACTCTAGTATTGCCTGGGAAATCCTATGGACAGAGGAGTCTGGCAGGCTACAGTCCACGGGATCACAGAAGATTCAGGATATGACTTAGCTATTAAAAAACAACAGGAGGTTTATATCACTGAGGCATGAGTTTATTTGTCTTGATTTATAGTGCATGATTCTGAAAACCCCAAGCTATGAAATATATTATAATTCACACTCTGTTTTTATGAGCTCACCTCCTTGGTTTTCTAATTAAGTGAAAGTGAAAGTTGCTCAGTCATGTCCAACTCTTTTCGACCCCATAGACTATATAGTACATGGAATTCTCCAGGCCAGAATACTGGAGTGGGTAGCCATTCCTTTCTCCAGGGGATCTTCCCAACCCAGGGATCAAACCCAGGTCTCCCGCATTGCAGGCAGATTCTTTACCAGCTGAGCCACAAGGTAAAGCCTTCACCTAAAACAAGGGGCAGTGAATGATGGTCCATGGGCAGTAATCTGGCCTGTTACCTGTTTCTGTAGATACTTTTATTAGAACACAGCCAAGCCATTCATTTACATATTACCTATGGCTGTTTTCATGCTCTAACAACAGAGTTAAGTAGTTGCAACAGACTCTATGGCCCAGAAATCCTAAAGTATTTACTAATCTGCCATTTGTAGAGAAGATTCACAACCCTTAGCTAAAATACGAGAAGTCATTCTTTCCCTTCTATGTAATCTACATGGAGGGCAGAGATTGTGTCTCATAAGAAGCTTTGTCTGTGTTTTATCTTATCTTTACCATGCCCTTGAGAATTAACAAGAAGCAGTTTTTCTTGATGAAAGAGTTAAGATTCCTTACAATAGTATTCTCTCCTTCTATGTTTATTTTTAAATGCCGTACTGTCACATCCATTAAATTGATAATTTAGTGCTGTTTTTCAGGCACTCATGATCCTATCTATTTTAGCCAAATGCTCATATTTCCTGTGATAACTTTATTTGCTTTCCCAAGATCGAATATATATTTGGATCTTATGTCTTAATTAGATCCACAATGGAAGAGCTACCTGAAAAGAGTTATTAAACCAGGAGAGACACACAGTCTTCCTTAGGTTAAATCTGAATGTTTTATAAGAAAGCCCAGGAGCTTTCTCAATGTTCTTTCTAAACATTGCATTTTTACCCTGAAGGGAAAGACTATCTTTACAAGATAGAAATTTATTATACTCAATTAGAGAATATATTACTCTCCTCCATTCTATTACTATTTTCATTTATAAATGAACCACCATCATTAAATGTGTATCATCTACAGATAATTTTTTATATTCTTAAATTTGTGCCTGAGGGTTCTGCTGCAAGTTATAGACTTCGGTTTTATGTCTTCAACAAGAAAAGTATCAGAACCTCTTGAAAAGGATTGTTCAAGATACTCTAAACAATTGACAAAGAATAGACACTTGGTACATGTTACTGAGCTGATTTTGCTTAGGTAACTTTCAGTCCATTCCACTGGACTGAGTCAGTATTAAAAGCACAATTTTTAGTCCAAAGGTAAAAGGCTTCATGAAATCCAGTCTACTGACCTAAATCCAGCAGATAAGAATTAATTAAGTAGTATCCACTGAACTGATTAGAAAATTTTTGTTATGGCTTTTGTTCAGAATACTGTTGATGCCATTTTAGTACTTTTTAAAGAAAACACTGTATGAAGAAATCTTTTCTCCTTTTAAATTGTCTCTAACTCAATTAAATAGATTGCTTTGCAAATTGAGATGAAACATTTTAAAATGATGTTTGCTTCTCAGTAAACAGAGTTCAGAAACTCTTAGTAGGAATCCTTTCTTTCTATGGCAAGAGTCGTTGGCAGAAGTTCAAGTATAGTCTGTCCTCCTTTACATTAGCAGGCATGTATGCATGCTGTCGCTTCAGTCGTGTCTGACTCTCTGCGATCCTGACGCCAGCCAGGCTGCTCTGTCCATGGGATTCTCCAGGCAAGATCACTGGAGTGGGTTGCCATGCCCTTCTCCAGGGGATCTTCCTGACCCAGGGATCGATCCCTTATCTCTTGCATCTCCTGCATTGGCAGGTGGATTATTTACCAATAGGGCCCCCTGGGAAGCCCCCTTTATTAGCACATAATTGCATAAACTGATTATATAAATAAGACCTTACCTTCAGTAGTATAGTTCAGACTGATTTTCATTCAGTCGGTTATGATAAGTCACTGACCTCCAAGGAATCCTGGCAAGGTAGCCGACTAGTGGGTTTCTAGTCTTACGGGTAGCAAGGTAGGACAACTCCTGTCAAGTCAGGAAATTTAGCAAATTTGGGGAACCTTAATACAAGGGAAATTGCCCCAAGTTTCTATATGTAGCAGATAAAATTCAGTGGAGAAGTTTTAGGACGGTTTGCGATACCCAAAATACAAAGTTTTAAAAGTCCAACCTGAGATTCCTTATGAAAATTTCCAGAGGTTATTTCTGTGTCTTTAGTGGCCACTTACTACTGTGTACTTCTGCATTTGCGAAGTATCTCAAGGAGGTCTACATGGTTTATTATTCTTACTGCACCTGTATAAATAATAACCACAACCCATATGGGACAATTCATTTTGTGATTAATAATCTTGGGAGAGAAATTATTTATGATGACAAGGTTTGGGGAGGGGACTGTAACAAAGAACTGTGGTGAATTTTTAAGCAAAAGAGGCTACTAGGTGTCTATTCAATGAGATGCTTGGCATGTGTAGTCAGTTCTTTGTGATTATCTAATTCCATGATGGTGTGCATGTTTGATTATGTTTAGATGGTTTACTTCTCTGTAGAGATTTAATGTATGCAGGCCTGTTGGGTATCAGGTATTTGCTGTCCACAGTAATGTAAATGGTTCCTGTTCATAGCAAAACAAATGCAACTTGACAGGTAAAGATAAGATTAAATTAATACACAAGTTAGCAAGTTGTTCTTAGATTTTAAATGTTCAAGCAAAGAGGTAGATTTAATGAAAAACCTCTTAATTATATTGGGCAGTCACCCCAACAGATATCAAAACTGACTATAAAGTTATTAAAATTAAACTCTGTGCTATTGACACAGAAAGAGGAAAGTAAAACAATGGAGTAAACCCACAGCAAACCTATGAATGTATGAAAAAGAATAAATCTGGAATTGCAGATTAGCAGAGAGAGATGACCTAGACAATAAATAAAGATGACTTATTTAATAAACTGCTGAGATGGCAGTTTCCCAAATGGCAAAATAATTAAAATGGTTCATAACTCACATAATACATGAAAAGCAACCTTGAGTGGGTTAAAGACATTAAAGGAAAATCTACACAGCTTTTTATAAAATGGTATAGAAGAGGATGTGTATGACTTCAGGTTAAGAGAGAAATTTCTTATTATTTAAAAAGATAAAAGATATGTGTACTTTCATGGATATTATATTTAATATATTACAATCATATATAATATGTATAACATGATAATATAATATGCATGATATATATGTATAATATTTATACATATATAATATACATATAACAAAGTCTTTTATCAGAGTCATTCTTCAAAAGTCACAACATAAAAAGTGTTAAATTTTGGAGAAACTCAATGTAACACATAGAATTGACAGTGACTATATTCAGAATACAGAAAGAAATCTTATGCAGCCACAAGAAATCAACAGTCTCAGAAGTCATTGTGCTAATGATCTGTCTGCTGCATAATGAATACTGCCTTAAAACTCAGCAGCTACAAAGCTACAAACATTTGTTATCTTGCAGTTGCTTTAGCTCTGTCTGACCCAGCATCACCCACAAAGCAGCAGGTGTCAGGAGGTGTTTCAGGGTCATCTGAAGGCACTCCTGAGGAAGGAGTCACTTTCTAGACCACTCATGTGCTTTGGGGTTGTTGGCAGGATTTAGTTCTTGGCATCTGTCAGGGCCTCAGTTCCTCACTGCTATTGGCTAGGGACCTTCTTTGGTTGTTTTTCACGAGGACCCCCCATGGGTTAACTCACAAGAAGGTCCCTGGCATTGCTGACAGTGAGTGAGTGAAGGAAGGGGAGAGTGATCAGGAGGGAAGCCACAGTCTCCTTGGAAGCTAGTATTAGAATTAACATTCCAAAATTTTTTGCCATGTTCTGTTTGTTACAAGCAAATCACTAGGTCTAGCCCTTACCCAAAGTGAGGAAATTACATGAGGGAATGAAAACCACAAGGCATGGATGACTAGGACTCCTCCTAGGGGCTGCCTACTTAACTCAAGTATAGAAATTTACAAAGAATAAATACAGTTAATCAATCTACTGAAGGATGTCTGGGCTCATTGGTAAGCCACACCCACATGCACTCAATTGAAAACAGAAAAGAATTCTGACAATATTAAATGTTGGCAAGAATTTGGAGACTAAGTACTGAAGATATAAACTGATAAACTTTAGAAAATAATTTCTTACCAGTAAACAAAGTTCAATTGACATATAATCTAAAACTCATTATTTCTATAATCTATAACTCTTGAGTATATATTCTAGAGAAATTGCACTTAAAAGTTAGAAGATATTCTTAGTTATGTTGTTCATGACAGTAAAAAGGAAGAAACTGGGATGAATAAATGAATGACGGATTCATAGAACACAGTACTCAACAACTGTGTGTGTGTGTCTGTGTGTGTCTGTGTCTGTGAGCTACGTCAATTCAGTTGCGCCCGAGTCTTTGTGACCCTGTGGACCGTAGCCCGCCAGGCTCCTCTGCCCACGGAATTCTCCAGGCAAGAATACTGGAGCAAGTTGCCACGCCATCCTCCAGGGAATCTTCCCGACCCAGGGGTCAAATCCACTTGTCTATGTCTCCTGCATTGGCAAGCAACTTCTTTACCACTAGTTCCGCCTGGGAAGCCTATTATATCATGAGAGTGGTAAATGGGAGTGAAAGTCCTATCCAACTGCAGCCCCGTGGACTATACAGCCATGGGATTCTCCGGGCCAGAATCCTGGAGTGGGTAGCCTTTCCCTCCTCCAGGGGATCTTCCCAACCCAGGGACTGAACCCAGGTCTCCTGCACTGCAGGTGGGTTCTTTACCAGCTGAGCCGCAAGGGACGCTCAAGAAGACTGGAGTGGGTAGCCTATTCCTTCTCCAGAGGATCTTCCCAACTCAAGAATCAAACCAGGGTCTCCTGCATTGCAGGTGGATTCTTTACCAACCATTCTTTAATTGGTCGGGGAAGCCCAAGTATCATACACACTTTCAATTACACATTTTAACTGAGATTAGTGTAATTTCTTTGATGTTATAATAGTACCGTAAATATCACCATAGCCCATAAGGGCTGACCACAGAAAGTCATGGCTTCAAAGAATTAGTGGGAAATAACCTCAACAAGGGCTTTGCTACGAG
Source organism: Odocoileus virginianus (assembly GCF_023699985.2). Lineage (NCBI taxonomy): Eukaryota > Metazoa > Chordata > Mammalia > Artiodactyla > Cervidae > Odocoileus > Odocoileus virginianus. The sequence goes on along the minus strand of NC_069677.1, from coordinate 58,685,424 downwards.
AACCCACTAAGGACTGATTCCATAACTGATTCAGTAATTCACATTCCCATGAATGCTCTCTCTGAACAAAACTGAGGGTATTCTTATTTTCTAGTCTTCCTCATTGCTTTTCTCCACCTAAAGCTTTTTAATATTGGATTGATCCAAAAGTTCCTTCAGCTTTTTAAGGACAAATAAAAGATGTATTTTTCATTTTCACCAACAACTTTATGGAACAACATATTCACTGTTTTGTTTCACTACTTTTTTCCATTTTTCAGGCAACTTCATAATTCCATCTTCCCAAAACTTTTTTATCTTTTTGAACAAAGTACTATTCCAGGTGTCTTTTACAGTCTTCCAGGGAACTGAATTTTTCCCATTAAGAGAATTTTGTAAAAAGACCAAAATAAATAGAAATCCAAAGGTGTAATGTCTGGTGAACATGGTGGATAAATCAGAACTTCTCAGCCAAGTGGTAACAGTTCTTGCCTGGCCGTCAAAGAAACATGCAGTCTTCTGGTATCCTGATGGAAGATTCACATCTTCTGTTGATTAGTTCTTAACATTTTTCATCAAGCGCTGCTTTCTCTTGGTCTAACTGGAAGCAGAACTTGTTGGAATTGATTGCTTAGTTTTCAGGACGGAGCTCATAATGAAGGACTCCTTCTTCGGGCAATGAGCGGTCTTTGGCTTGGCTGGTGCTGGTTCATTGCAATAGCCCTACAGTCTCTTCCATCTCACATTACTGTACAATATCCGCTTTTCATCACCAATAGCAATAGCTTTTAAAATGGAACATTTTTGTTAGGTTAAAATAGAGAATCACATGCAGAGATACTGTCAAGAAGGATTTTTTTTGTGTGTGTAATTTATGTGGAACTCAAACATCAAAACGATGATTAACATAACCACAAATGTGCAAATGATTTTCAATGTTTGATTTGGATATTTTGAGTATGTCAGCTATCTCCAGCATGGTATAATGTTGATTGTTCTCAATTAATGTCTCAGTTTGATTGCTATCAACTTCAGCTGATCTATCCATGGAGCAATGTCCAGTGAGAAATCTCCAGCATGAAACTTTGCAAATCACTTCGACCACTCCATAAACCATGTTTGGTCATAGCACCTTCTCCATACACTGCACAAAACTTCTTCTGTGTTTCAGTTGTGTTTTTATCTTTCTTGAAATAATAAAGCAAAAAATGCCAGAAATGTGGCCTTTTTTCTTCCACTGTCAATACTCAAATGGCTGCACAAAAAAATCACCAATTTTGATGTTTTTCTAATGCATGCTGATAGGACAGCTGTCACAATACAACCTAGCAAAATTACTTTGAATGAAGTTAAAGGCAGCTAAGTGCTACTAGACCCATATTACAGAAAATAAAATAAATAAACTTTTTGAGCAACTCAAAATCTTAAATATTTCTTTGTTAGTGTGAGTGTATCTGATTTTATGTTTCTTCAAACTACTTTCCATAGAGAGTGAACTAACTAATGAAGTAATGTGATGATCTGCATTACAACTGCAGCAATGAACTTCAGTTCATCTCTTACAATAGTGTCTACTGTTTTCACACAATCAATTTACAAAACAAAACAATAAGCTCAAGGCGTCCTATACACAAAAATAAAGGAAACTAATGACCTGCCTCTTGAGAAATCTGTATGCAGGTCAGGAAGCAACAGTTAGAACTGGACATGGAACAGACTGGTTCCAAATAGGAAAAGGAGTACGTCTAGGCTGTATATTGTCACCCTGCTTATTTAACTTATATGCAGAGTACATCATGAGAAATGCTGGGCTGGAGGAAACACAAGCTGGAATCAAGATTGCTGGGAGAAATATCAATAACCTCAGATATGCAGATGACACCACCCTTATGGCAGAAAGTGAAGAAGAACTAAAGAGCCTCTTGATGAAAGTGAAAGAGGAGAGTGAAAAAGTTGGCTTAAAACTCAACATTCAGAAAACTAAGATCATGGCATCCGGTCCCATCACTTCATGGCAGATAGATGGGGAAACAGTGGAAACAGTGAGACTATTTTTGTCGGCTGCAAAATCACTGCAGATGGTGACAGCAGCCATGAAATTAAAAGATGCTTGCTCCTTGAAAGAAAAGCTATGACACACCTAGACAGCATATTAAAAAGCAGAGACATTACTTTGCCAACAAAGGTCTGTCTTGTCAAGGTTATGATTTTTTGAGTAGTCATGTATGGATGTGAGAGTTGGACTGTAAGGAAAGCTGAGCACCGAAGAATTGATGCTTTTGATCTGTGGTGTTGGAGAAGACTCTCGAGAGTCCCTTGGACTGCAAGGATGGTATCACCAACTGAATAGAGATGAGTTTGGGTAAACTCCAGGAGTTGGTTACAGATAGGGATGCCTGGCGTGCTACAGTCCATGGGGTCACAGAGTAGGACATGATTGAGTGACTGAACTGAACTGAACTCTCCAAGAGTTGTCATATTAATACTATTAGTCCAAATAAAATGGTTTGTATTATAAGCAAAATCTTAAAATTGATAATTTAATGTCAAAATGGATTACTTTAAATGAGTTACCCAGATAGCACAATGGTTAACTTAGCTAAATATTAGGTCTAAATTATTTGACCCCAGTGACCTCTGAAAAGGGCTTACTTCTGTGGTTTGAATATAGAGAGCTCAGAAATGCTCATGATTCCATCTAGAAATTAAAATCATAAAGTGCTAGATTAATGAATGTTTCTAGTTAACTCTTCAAGGCAGAATGGTAAAGACATTGTGAATTTGTTTTGACAAAAGTGATTAGATTTTTTTAACCATTTTCAATATTGAGGTTGAAGAAATCAAATATGATGCAGTTTGTATAATTTACATTATAATTTATATATAATAGACTTTATTAAAACACAGAATGCAGTCAAATCACTTAGATAATGTTACTAATTGAAGAAATATAAAATTTTATCACAAGTTTGAAATTAAAAAATAAAGCAACATTTCAATGTATTGACCATGTTTTACTTGAAAGAAAAAGCAAAATTTTTTAATTGCTAGCTTTTCTATCTGCTTCAGATTTATAAACAATATAACATGAGATCTTTGTGTTGAGATTCTTTACATTTTCATAAAATATGAGATAATCTACATCTTTTATTAGGCAACTAAATATTTGGTGAAGCTCTGATGTACAGCTATCATCAACTTACTAAATGAGTGTAGTATAAATCATTTGGCTTTTAAAACATTTTTAAATTTTGATATTACTTAGAACCATAAGTGGAACTATCATCATTTCCCCCCTTTACAATCACTATATAGGTATTAAGAAATACAAAGAAGAAATTCTATTATACTTTAAGTTTGGGACCTGACAAGTGACGAGAATTATCTGATCCCTCCTCTGAATGATCTCACAGTATACTAAAGAGAAAAAGATATTATTAGATAATTAATTGTAATTGTGATGAGTGCAACTGGCCAGGAATAAAGGTGCCTTGTACCACTGAATACTATAATTGATAATGCCAAACTTGGTCTGAGAAATGACCAGAAAAAAAGAAATAAAGGAAGGGAAAATATCTTGGAATGGGAGCCTGTCTAAGGCAGGCAGAAACATGAAATTCTAGGAACTTGAAAGAGAGCAATCTACTGGGACCCTCCCTCTTGGGGGAGGAAAATTGGAGTGGGGTTTATTTCTTTTTTCCATTTCAGTTACTATCCTGGGTAAGACTCCAATCGTCTTTCCCTGAAGTACTGTACCCACCTTCATCAAAATACTTCTGCTTAAATCCAAAATACATGTAGCAACCAGAATATTTTTCACAGGCTCACTGCTGCTGTGATAATACGCTGTAGCATATAATAATATACATTGGAGAATACACAGTAAGTCCTTTGTCTACTTGCTCTTGCCTTCTTGTCCTTCTCTCTCCTGCCCTCGCTCACCTCTCTGTGATCTCACCTCCTCCAGGTCCCCCTGACACCCACTCTACCCCAACTACGTGTGCAAGCCCAGCCCCTCAGTCATGTCCCACTCTCTGCGCCCCCATGGACTGCAGCACGCCGGGCTGCCCTCTCCTGCACTCTCTCCCTGAGCTTGCTCAAAACCATGTCCATCGAATCCATGATGTCATCCAACCATCTCCTCTGTCGTCCCCTTCTTCTCCTGCCCTCAGTCTTTCCCAGCATCATGTTCTTTTCCAATGAGTCAGCTCTTTGCATCAGGTGGCCAAAGTACTGGAGCCTCAGCTTCAGCATCAGTCCTTCCAGTGAACACCCAGGACTGATTTTTAGGATGGACTGGTTGGATCTCTTTGCAGTCCAAGGGACTCTCAAGAGTCTTCTCCAACACCACAGTTCAAATCATCAAGTTTTCAGCATTCAGCCTTCGTATGGTCCAAGTTTCACATCTGTACATGACTCCTGGAAAAACCATATTTTTGACTGTATGGGCCTTATACACACACATAAGGCAGTGACTTCACATTTCCAGAGGTTCAAGAATCATGGTTGATGGTTTAAGGCCTGGTCTGAATCTGGAGATCTGAACACCATGAACTCCAGTGTCCAAGGACAGGAGAAGATGGGTGTTCCAGCTTAAGCAAAAAGACCAAACTTGCCCTTCCTCCACCTTTTTATTCTATTCCAGCCCTCAGACTCCCTGCATTAACAATTGCCACTTAAAAATGCCTACTCCCTAGTGGAGTTTGAGATCACCCTCGTGTCTCTGTTTCCCTTTAGAGCAAGTTGTCTGACTCCCTTATCACAAATTTCTCTACTTCATACTTGAAGCCATGCCAATTAGGACTTACTCTCACTACTCTACAGAGACACCTCTGGGTGAAGTCACAAAAAACACCTGCATTGCTAAATCTAATGATCCTCACTTTAACTTATCATTTAGTGACAGTTGATACTGTTGATCACTTTCATCTTAAACATTTTTTTTTCATTTATTTTTATTAGTTGGAGGCTAATTACTTTACAATACTGTAGTGGTTTTTGCCATACATTGACATGAATCAGCCATGGATTTACATGTGTTCCCCATCCCGATCCCCCCTCCCGCCTCCCTCCCCATCCCATCCCTCTGGGTCTTCCCAGTGCCCCAGCCCTGAGCGCTTGTCTCATGCATCCAACCTGGGCTGGTGATCCGTTTCACCCTTGATAGTATACTTGTTTCAACGCTGCTGTCTCAGAACATCCTACCCTCGCCTTCTCCCACAGAGCCCCAAAGTCTGTTTTGGCTGCACTGGGTCTTCATTGCACTGCACATGCTTTCTCCGGCTTCGGAGAGCAGGGGCCACTCTTCATTGTGGCACACAGGCTTCTCATCGGGATGGCTTCTCTTATTACAGAGCACAGGCTTTAGGGGCACGGGCTCAGTGACTGTGACACAGGGGCTTAGCTACTCCAAGGTGTGTGCAGTCTTTCCGGACCAGGGATAGAACCTGTATCCCCGGCATTGTCAGGCAGATTCCTAACCACTAGACCACCAGGGGAGTCCCTGATCACTTTCTACATCTTGAAACATTTCTTCACACGCTCAGTCACCTACTGCTTTCCATTTTCATGACACAAAATTACTAAACACAGACACAGAATTACCATATGATCAAGTAATTCCATTCCTTGATATAAACCCAAAACAATTGAGTCTCAAACAGATATGTTCATAGCAACATTGCTCATAATAACCAAAAGGTGGAGACAACCTAAGTTGTCCATTTATGGATTAATGTATAACAAATGTTGTGTATACATGCAATGACATGTTATTCAACCTCTAAAAGGAAAGAAACTCCGACACCTGCCCTAACATAGGTAAACCTTGAGGACATTATGCTAATTTCTATTAGCCAGTCACAAAGGACACTTATTTCATGATTCACTTGCATTAGGTACCTGGTAGTAAAACTCATAGAGACAGAAAGTAGAATAGTGGTTGCCAGGGTTTGGGGAGAAAGAGGAAATGAGGGGTTAGTGTTAATGGGTTCAGAGTTTCTGCTGTGGAGGATGAAAATCTACTGGAGATGAATGCTGGTGACGATTTTACAACATGTATATACTTAATGCCACAGAAAATGCACTTAGAAATGGTTAAAACGAAATGAGTACATTTTTATATTGTGTATATTTTATGTATATTTCACCACCACCACAGCAATTAAAAAATATTGCATTCTGAATATATTTTGAAGGGAGAGTCCCATGTCTGAATGATTTTGCATGGGAATGAAAGAGAAGAATGGGGTTCAGTTCAATAAAATAAGTGAGAAGACTATGGAGCTGCAGATCCGGGGGAAAGAACAGTGGTTATGAACATGTGAGACTGAAGTAAAATGGTACCTAACTAAATTGTTGTAATTGACTGATTGCTAACTGGATTTTTCACATATACTTTTGCTTTAACATCTAATCTCAACACAGAACAGTCATCCTTATAAATTTGAGTCAGAGTGTCTATACCTGCCCTGAAGAGCTCCGCCAGACCCCCACCTCGTTCAGAGTCAAGTGCGATGGTTTGCCTAGGCCTGCAGGGCGACGTGACCTGTCTTCCTGGGTTCCTTGCCTCTTCTTCACATCGCCTGTCGCTCCAGCATCCCTTGACCTCCACACTCTTTCCCAATCACCCCGGCTATTCTCTGTCGCTTCACATCCTTTGAACTTGCTGTCTCTTCTGCCTAAAAGGCTCCCTCCCCCAGCTATTGGTATGTTTATGCTGACTTCAGAGCTCTCTCTTTGAATAACATCTTATTAGTGAGGCCCTCCTGACAAATATAGAATAATAGCCCTCCCCTTGAGACCCACTGTCTGTTTTATTTTTCTATTACTGATTGCCAGTGACATATCATTTTACATGTTTATTTGACTTCTGTCCATTTTTTCCCTCCAAAGAGTGCAAACTCCATGAGGACAAGGATATTCTACTTAGTTTCCCGACAACTCCAGTGCCTAAGAGTATTGTATGTGGTCTATGACGGTGCCTCTGTATATTTGTTAAATGAGCGAATGAATGAATGAGCTTGTTGCGATCACTCTAGAGATGTGTCCAGACCTGATTGCTCCTTGCTTCTCATTTGTAGTAAAATTACAACTGGAATGGCCTTACTGCCCTCTCCACTTTTTTCTTTGTTTGCTGTATAGCTCTAAATACATTGTATTTCCAAGGCGAGGCGCTCGGCTGTGCTCGGGCACTGCGGTCGTGTCCAACTCTTTGAGACCTATGCACTGTGGCCCGCCAGGCCCCTCTGTCCATGGGATTCTCCAGGCAAGAACACCGGAGTGGGTTGTGTGCCCCACTCCCCGGGACCCTCCCAGCCCAGGAATCGAACCCATGTCTCCAGGGTCTCCTGCTCTGCAGGAAGGCTCTTTACCCACTCAGCCACTACACTTAGAACAACATGAAATATCCAGCGAGTATTTCACAGCTTGGATTTCATTGATCACACCCACTGGTAGGTTTGAAATGTTCCCCTCTGCTCTGCATTTCCTATAAATTTATTATTGAGACTCAAGACTTAACCAGATTCAGGTCTGATTTGGGGGTGGGGGGCAACACCACCTCAGAAGAGACAGAGTGTTCTTCCATCAGCCAGCATTTCAAGTGTTCTTTGAGCCTCGATCTATTTCCTTACCCATTGCTCCTTTGTCAGAAGCGTATTCTTCCTATTCGTGTTTTATCATTTTACTATATGGTCAGGTAGGGCTTTCCAGGTGGTGCTAGTGGTAAAGAACCCACCTGCCAAAGCAGGAGACATAGAGACACATGGGTTTGATCCCTGGGTCAGGAAGATCCCCTGGAGGAGGACATGGCAACCCACTCCAGTATTCTTGCCTGGAGAATCCCATGGACAGAGAAGCCTGGTGGGCTAAAGTCCATGGGGTCACAAAGAGTCAGACATGACTGAAGCAACTTAGCACACACACACACACACATATGATCAGGTATCCAATGCACACACACACATATGATCAGGTATCCACTAGTAGTTCACTATATATTAACATAATACATGTTTATGTTATTAAAAATATCATCTTTTCTATCTGATACTAAAACTTACTTTTCCCACTCAGATTTTTTCCTCATCTATTAAAATTTTTATCTGTTACACTTTACTCATTTTAATAGGCATATAGTGTCACACAATAAGAGGCCATGATATATTTGTTTCCAATGTAATAAATGCTGTAATATTTTGTTAGCACATGTGTACACCTAAACACAGAATTGCTCAGTCCAACAGGAGGCACATTCTAAACTTTGCCAGATGGATTCCCAAAGTCCTGATACAAGTTTTTAAACTCCCATCAGCATTGTTCTCTCTATATCTACACCAATACTTGGCCTTGTCAGGCTTTAAATGTTTGCTGATCTGAGATTTATACATGTTTTATCATTTTCGTTTTCCTTTGTATTGCTCTGCTAAATATTTTTATCCTTTTTATATGTTTGTTAGCCTTCAGGATTCTTCCTCTGTGAGTGACCTGTTCATAATCCTAGTCGTTTTTGTCTACTGAGGGTTTTTTTAAAAATCTTTTTCTTGTTAACTTAGAGGGGCACTTTATTTATTCTGCAAAACAATCCTCAATTATTGCATTGAAAATACCTTCTTCTAGATTTGTCTTCTCACTGTGTTTATGTTGTTTTTTGTTTTTGTCAAGCCCTTTTATTTCTCCCTTAAAATTTGTGCTTTCATAGCTTGCTTAAAAAACCTTACCTCCCTTACAGGAATAAAAATAAACTTCTTTATTTTTCTTAAAGATTTGGATTCCTTTATTCAGTGTTTAGTCAGTCTTATTTTTTCTTATGATATGACACTTGGATCTTTTCTTTCCATATAGATAACCAAATCATCCTCAAACTGATCATTAAACAGTTTTTCCTTTCCCCACTGATTCGTAATGCCACCTCTGTGGTTTCCTGGAGGGGGAAATGGCAACCCACTCCAGTATTCTTGCCTGGGAAATCCCACGGACAGAAGGCCTGGTCGGGTACAGTCCATGGGTTCGCAAACAGTCAGAACAACTGAGGGCCTGATCGACGCGCTGTGGTTTACCAGTTTCCCAGACAATGGTGAGTCCATGTCTGGACTACTCTGTTCCAGTCATGCAATTATCTGTCCTTATATGCAAGCACCACTTACAATTTTGGATGAAGAGTTCATAAAGAGGAAATTTTTTTAACTAGGGAAAGATTCGGCCAAACACGTACGGTCCTCTCATAGCCACTTGCTCTGTTTCTGATCATCTACTATTGATTTACTCCAGTTTTAAGAGGTCTCTCCATCCATTCCTGTACCCTGGTGTCCTTGCCCAAATCCCAGTATTGCTGCAAACACACACACTGCATATTTCCTCTCTCTTGGACAAATTCCACACCTGACATCCCCCACCCCACTGCAGTCTAACTGGTCGCCTTACATATTCATGGCTCAGTGACCCCCGCACATGTCACAGTTCACCAGCTTCCCTGGATTATTCACTTGGTTTTCTTCCTCCATGAACATTTTTTTCCATCTCTTGCCTGTGAACTCTCAAATACATGTCACGACTGAAGAAACAATGAACATATCCTAAATCTGGGAGCATTTATTCAAAGACATATCTGATAAACATTAAACATCTGAGGTTCAAAAATTATACCTTAGGCAAATAGTGGAGGAAAATTTACCTATATAATTTAAAGGCAATACAATCTAGTAGAAATGAAGATTACTATAAATATTTCCTTTCTACTCCTGTTTGGATTTATCTACTGGACCTCCTTTCTAGTCTCTGACATTTTTTTGGCCAATTTAGTGCTAATATGTCACCAGTCAAGCCAGCAACAACAAGGAAATCCTATTGTAGGGAAAAAAATTAAAGGCTTTAAAATATTGTTGATTGAGGAACATAGAAAACATCATTTAAAAGCCTTCTAAATTACCATTCCCTTCGTTGCTGCTAAATTTCCCTTTGTCTCATTTCATGCAGCTGGTCTGAATGATGACAGAGTGGATTGTGATTATGTGGGTGACATCAGGCGCCAGCTGAAATGGACACTAAAGGAAGAAGCCAGCATCCTGCATCTGTAATTCCTGCTCCATTTGGCACTGCACCAACTTCACAAATATGCCGTCTCCTCCTTCCTTTTTTTCCCTGTAAATCCCATGGCCGATGAATGCTGCTATGGCAACGAACGCCTGGAAAGCCGGGGGTCCATGGCTATAAAAAGAGTTTCAGAGCATCATGGTAACTGGGAGCCTAGTGGCAGGCTCTCAGGCAACCACACACTGTTTAACATCCTGTCTAGAAGCAAACACTTCCACCAAATTCATTTACCTATGCTGTCGAATCACTTGCTACGGAATTCAAAGGGTTCTTATTGCTATGATGGTTTTCATTTTCAATTATTGTATGGTTCATTCCAATCACACAGGTACATTTCCAACAGTTATAAGAAGCTTTTCCTAAAATAGACTTTCAGAAGCTGAGCACAGCTGTCAAAATAACGTTATCGTCTTCAAGAATCTGTTTCGAAGATAGTTATTCCAAAGAAATTTAAAAGTTATATTCCTATATTAGCACACTAAGTAGTTCATACCAGTTTAGTAAATCAAATATTCCATACTGCTAGCTTAATAAGATGGGGAGTCATGCATGAAATGACTGCCAGGTTAATGACATAGGGAGCCATGCATGGCATGTATTTGCATATAATAGCACAGAATGTTCTCCTAAATCCTTTAAATTACTCATCAATTCTTAAACAGGCATTTAACTAAATCCCCATTCAGAATCAGGAAGAACGTTAAAAAAAAAAAAAAAACACCTACATATTTGAAGTGATGAGATCAGAGCTGAACAAAACCTAAAGGTTTATTTGGTGTTGGAAATTCTAGCCCTGGGGAAAGAGTTACAGATCTGCATAAAGAAACAGATACATCTCCTGAGCCAGCACACGCCAGCAACCAGTCTGCTTTCCAGGACTGCCTCCAGCACATATACAGGGAGCGCAGATCAGAAGTTTCCCCACTCACCTCAGAAATAAAGATGCATTTCTAAAGCACCACAAAACATGTAGATTAAATCTACAGTCACTAACGGTGCACAATATTTTGATGGGCCTAATTCTGAGCAAAATGCACAGGTTTGCTTTCACTTGACAATCTGTACATTCAAGGTATTAAGGAGAATATTACTACTCCCAAAGCACCTTGTTTGTAACTGGTTATGCAACCTTCCATACAAAATGAGCAAATTTCTTACTACCAGAACAGTTTTGAGCACCAGCTGTTACTCAGAGGAAATCAGAAAACACCCATGTTACACAAAGGCTGTTTTTGCTATTTGAATCATGGTCTACCAAGAGCTTCATCAGTCTTCACAAATAGTCATTGTGAGAAGAGATGTACAAACAGCCTTAAAACCAAAGCCCATTCAATAAAGAAAACATGTTTCAATGCAAAGATTTAGGTAATTGGTCTTCTTTTCCTGCTGTATCTAGTAATAAAGGCAACTAATTGTTGTTGGGCATGGATTCTATGTCTAGTGCATCAAGTGCATTATTCTGTAGATTTGTGATTATCTTCAATGTACATTTATCTCCATTTTTACAGAAAGGGAAGCTGAGCCTCAGAAAAGTTAAGTAACTTGACTGAATAGAAGCTAATGCCAAGATTTAAAGTCTCTTCTGTCTCAATTTAAATCTCATTCCTTTCCCACTAACCACACTATATACCTTTCCAAAGTATATTTATTAGCAGAAATTAGCAAAAAAGAAATTATGTACTGAGAGAATAGGGGAAAGAGGCTCAAGAATTTTATTTTTAAAATGTTCTAACTTTGCTAGGTTTCTTACACTGCCATCACTCATATCCTGTGCCAGCACAGAAGAGAGGTGAATTCCAACACCAGTCGCTTTCCATGGTATAGCTATTCCCCCTGGGAGTTTTGGTTGTTTTCAACTGATTGATTATTAGCTAAAGTAGCCCAAGGGTGTATTTTGTTGCTTCAAATATCTCGAAGCAATTCTAAAGTGTAGATCTGGAAATATAAAGCAAAAGCCCGCTCAGTGACAACAGAGGAAGGAAGGATGTATCTGAATCTTACGTGTGGTCAGTGGGTTGACATAAACTCCACGAAGCAACGCTCTCTTTCAAGTGCAGCACTTCCTTAACTGTCCATTATGTCTGATTGGAAAATGAGATCCTTTCCAGAAAAACGGGTAGCTCTTCTGTCAGATAAAATAGTAGCCATAGCTATAGCATGTGTGTCTCTGACTAAGGTGGTTTTGGCAGTCAGCTGCTGAAACATAATTTGCAGCGCTTACTTAATACCTATCCAATAAACATAAATATGATAGCTTTTAAGTTGTAAAATATAGTTCCGCAATTGTATAAGAAACAAGAGTGTTTTTTTTTTAACGACTCATAGGTTGCATATAAAGAAATGCATATGTAAATGAAGAAAACATAGATATCTGATACAGTGTCAAATAAGGAGACACAAAAATAAATAAAGCATAGTATTTTGCCCATCTGGAGCTCATAGTCTAATGAAGAAAAACTCTTGTGAACATTAATCTTTTAGCTTCTACAATATCAACATTGGAGCACAGAGAGATAAATTCAGTCCAGGCAGAGGTGGGTGGTAGGGAGGCTGGGGAAGGTTTCCCAGGTGATGTCTAAGATGAAGATGACAGGAAGGATACAAAGGACTTAGGCAGGCGGGGGGAGGGGCATGGGCTCAGTGTGTCCGTCACACACTTTGGAGTAATACTCAGCCAGGAACGTTTGAGAATTACACTCAGCTCAGAGGTGCCTGATGGCGCAATGGTTTTCTCAATACCTACACACTGTTCACCTCTAGAAAACTCTATGATGGCATGAATGTTGAAACAGTGCTAAACTAAATAAGTGTTAAATGCGGTTACAACCAGTATGCTTTCTGATCCAAAAGACAGCTGACGATGATGTGATTGGGTAAAATTTGAGGTCTGAGTTTTTCTAAAAAATCTGCACTACCTGATCACTGTCAAAAGAAAATAAACTGAGCTAGCTAATAGATGACACATAATCTCTGTTCCTTGTATAGTCTATAACTAGTTTTTTGCTGGTTTAGATTTAACTTTTTTCCTTAAACAGTACATACTCAAAATTGGATTACACATGATACTTGATTCACATTTACTTAGAATCAGTCTACCCATGTCCTGTTTTTCTTCTTTCAACTATTTATTCACATTTTGGTAACATAATAACCATCGAGAAGCCCAATACTTCAAAACAAAACTATGACCTAATCAGTTCACTCACTCAGTCGTATCCGACTTTTTGTGACCCCATGGACTGCAGCACACCAGGCTTCCCTGTCTATCATCAACTCCAGGAGCTTGCTCAAACTCATGTCCATCGAGTCAATGATGCCATCCAACCATCTCATCCTCTATTATCCCCTTCTCCTCCTGCCTTCAATCTTTCCCAGCATCACGGTCTTTTCTGATGAGTTAGTTCTTCACATCAGGTGGCCAAAGTATTGGAGCTTCAGCTGCAGCATCAGTCCTTCCAATGAATATTCAGGACTGAGTTCCTTTAGGATTGACTGGCTGGATCTCCTTGCTGTCCAAGGGACTCTCAAGAGTCCTCCAAACACCACATTTCAAAAGCATCAATTCTTTGGTGCCCAGCTTTCTTTATAGTCCAACTCTCACATGCATGCATGACTACTGGAAAAACCATAGCCTTGATGAGATGGACCTTTGTTGGCAAAGTAATGTCTCTGCTTTTTAATATGCTGTCTAGGTTGGTTATAACTTCTCCTTCAAGGAGTAAGTGTCTTTTAATTTCATGGCTGCAGTCACCATCTGCAGTGATTTTGGAGCCCCCCAAAATAAAGTCTGCCACTGTTTCCACTATTTCTCCATCTATTTGCCATGAAGTGATGGGACTGGATGCCAAACTGGACAACTACATGTAAAAGAATGAAATTAGAACAATATTTAACACCACATACAAAAATAAAATCAAACAGATTAAGGACCTAAATATGACCAGGTATTATAAAACTCCTAAAGGAAAACATAGGCAGGGCACTCTTTGACATAAATTTCAGCAAATATCTTTCTTGATCCATTTTCCAGAGCAATAAAATAAAAAAAAAAATAAGCAAATGGGATATAATTAAACTTAAAAGCTTTTGCACAAAATGAAAACACATTCTACAGAATGGGAGAAAATATTTCCCAACAATACTACTGGCAAGGGATTAGTTTCCAAAATATACAAATATAGAAAATATACAAACAGCTCATATATTTTAATATGTATAAAAATAACCCAATCAAAAATGGGCAGAAGACCTAAATAGACCTTTCTCCAAAGAAAACATACAGATGGTCAGCAGACACATCAAATGATGCTCAATATCACTAATAATTAGAGAAATGAAAATCAAAGCTATAATGTTTGTAGTTTTGTAGACACAAAGTATCTTACCTTACACTTGTCAGAATGACCATCATTAAAAAGTCTGCAAATAAAAAATGTTGGTGAGAGTGTAGAGAAAAAGAAACCCTCCTACACTGCTAGTAGGAATGTAAATTGGTATGCCCACTATGGAAAACAGTATAGAGGTTCCTTAAAAAACTAAAAATAGAGTTACCATAGGATCCTGCAATCCACTCATGGGAATATATTCAGAGAAAACTATAATTCAAAAACATACATACACCTCAAAGTTCACAGAAACTCTATTTTTAATAGCCAAGCCAAGACATAAAAACAATTCAAGTGTCCATTGACAGATAATGGATAAAGAAGATATGGTGTGTGTGTATATACATATATATATAATGGAAATTTATTCAACCATAAAAAACACTGAAATAATGCTATTTGCATTATCATATTAAGTGAAGTAAATCAGATAGAGACAGACAAATATCATATATCACTTATAGGTAGAATCTAAAGAAAATGAGACAAAGGAACTTATTTACAAAACAGACTCACAAACATAGAAAGCAAAGATATAGTTGCCAAAGGGGATATAGCAGGGGACTACCCCTTTGGTAGCGGGAGGGATAAATCAGGAGTTTGGGATTAACATGTGCACAGTACAATATATAAAATAGATAACCAGGAGGGACCTATTGTATAGCAAAGTGGTTACATTCAATATCTTATAAAAACCTACAATGGGAAAAAAATCTGAAAAAGAATATAGACATGTATCAGTTCAGTTCAGTCGCTCAGTCATGTCCGACTCTTTGGGACCCCATGAACCGCAGCACGCTAGGCCTCCCTGTCCATCACCAACTCCCAGAGTCCACCCAAACCCATGTCCATTGAGTTGGTGCTGCCATCCAACCATCTCATCTCTGTCGTCCCCTTCTCCTCCTGCCCCAAATCCCTCCCAGCATCAGGGTCTTTTCAAATGAGTCACCTCTTCGTATCAGGTGGCCAAAGTATTGGAGTTTCATATGTATATACATATATATATATATATATATATATATATATATAAGTGTATATATATATATATCACTGAATCAGTTTGCTGTATATCTAAATTAATTATACTTCATTTAAAAAATAGTTAAAAATCAATTGAACTACACACTAAAAATACACTGTATGATGCCTTAAAAATAACATTATACATGTAATTAAAAATTTTGAAATGACAGTCATGAACAGGAACACATAGTAACTCATTTTATGTATAATTAATTAGAATGACTTTCATTAAAATATATATTGTGATCCTTATAAATTAATTTAAAACTTATAGATAATCAGAAAGAAACCACCTTACCATTCACTCCACATAATCTTGTCAGTTAATTTTAACAGCTACTCAATATTTTTTTAATCAATGCCTTTTTTGCTCAGATCAGCTAGAGTTTGCTTTTGGCTGTTTGCAAATAAAAACCCTAACTAGTGCAATTTCCAAAGCTGTAAAATAAGCTACAAGGATTATTATACAACACTGTAGTCAATATTTTATAATAACTATAAATGGAGTATAACTTTTAATGACTAGCTATGTGATATACCAGCAACATAATATTTTGGAACAAATATACTTCAATTAAAAAAAAGAGAAATGAAAGGAAAGAAACTGTAGAAAACCTGAGAGAAGGTAGAAGAGAGAGGAAAAAATTAACAAAACTGGGGAACCATAATCAGAAAACAGAAAACAGTATGGCAGAAATGTGTCCAAATATACTATTAAGTACAGTAAATGTGGAGACCTGGGTTCAATCCCTGGGTTGGGAAGATCGCCTGGAGAAGGAACTGGCAACCCACTCCTGTATTCTTGCCTGAACATTTCACGAACAGAGGAGCCTGGCAGGCTACAGTCCCCGGACTCACAGACTCGGACTGAGTGACCCAGCAGAGCATGCTCGCGGAGCGGTCCTGAGTCAGGGCCAGAGGGCTGGGTTTGTAAACCCCAGAGAGATGTGGCCACGGGCCAGGTGGGTCTCTTGACTGAGACAATTCCCGAAGAAGGCTGACTGCTGGCAATACTCTCAGCAGCTAGGGTGACAAATCTCCTTTTCCAAAGGAGGATCTAAGCAGCATATCACAGCACCCTCCCAATCACAGATGCCTAGATTTAGCGTATGTGAAGATGGGAGAGGAAACCTCAGGGGGGAAAAATGACAATAAAAACATTTTGTGAGGTAAACCATTTTCTTAAGGTGGTATTCCCATAGGTTAACATTTCACTGCTCTGAGCTGAACCTATGTATAATTCACAAGCCTGAGGTTCCTTGGGGGAAAACCATAGACCATGGCCTCCACGTCAAGCAGTTTGAGAAGCATACGGGGACTTAAGCTATCAAACCTTCTTCTTGTCTTAATAGCTCATTCAGGTTTCACCTCCGAGATTTTCATCAAGCACCCATATAATCTGAAAAAATAACAGGCTAGTCATATTAAAACCTGAGAGAGATGGTTCCATTTCTTGGGTGATTTAATTATTACCTAGCATTTAATATTACTTGGAAATGCAGGCAGTGAAGAATTGGGTAAAGTGATGAAGCATCTTTCATGATTGCTCAAACATTAAGTGTATCCATCATTGCCAAAAGATGAGGACCAATAAAATCAGAGGCAGAATTTGTTTAAAGATCAAAGTAGGATCTATACGGTTAATTGTCAAGGTAAGAAGCACATATCTAAACAAAAAAGAAGAAAAATACTATTCTAAAAAATATCAAACCAGCTTGCGTTATTCCCATTTCTGTACAAATGTGTTTGTGTGTGTGTATTAAAGTAGAAAAATCATAGTTGAATATCTACTCATATATAGGGTTATCTATGAGATATTAACTGAATAAAAGCAAAAGCAAGTTGAAAGGAAATGTGTATATTATGCTACTATTCTGGTGATAAAATAATCAACCAACCAAAACTATATTTTTCTGCATCTGTGTGCTTGTATTCATTTATGTGAGCAAGTAGAAAAGCAAAACTAGTAATATGAAAATGGGAGTGAAAAGAATGTGTGATAATTGGCATTTTATCACATCTTTGCTGCATATTGTTTCACCAGTTACAATAAGGACTATTCATTTTCAAGTTGAAAAACACAGGAAGAAATTCATACAAATGAAAAACAACAAAGAACAACACATAGAAGCAATTCACAAAGTAGGAATTTTAGGGCTGCTTTTTTAAAAGCAGCTCTACAAACCATTTGGAAGAACCGAAACACCTTTCAAGGAGCGCGGTGTGGAAAAATAAGCTTATGTGATACAGGAATAAAGAGTTTTTCTTTTTTGTCTATAGCATGTGGTACAATCTTAACATAAGAAGCAACCTGAGCTAATCAGCCTGTCCTATTCAAATGGGGCCATTCAGAGTAGAAGAAATCTTTACCAAAATTGGTACAATGACCTGAGGAAAATAATTAAAGAACGAATTTTATGAATTACCAGGGTTTTTTGGATAGAAGATATTTGTTTTAGATTTTGCCTTATAAGGTAAATTGGTTCAATAAGTGCTGCTCTATAGGCCTAAAGATTTACAGAAGAATGTAGTATTATAGAAAAATATGAAGGAAGAGCTTTTCTGGATGGGGGAATTCTAATGGGAGGAAAATTTATAATATCCAGTCGATAAATGAGAGATATTGGATTAGCTGATGATAAGAGATATTGGATTAGTTGATGATCTACAGTGGACTAATTTAAAAGATGCTATAAGACCATTGTGAAAATTCCTTAAAGGATTCATAAGTGGATTCTATTTTGTAAGCAGAAAAAACTAAACATGAGAAAGATGTTTAGATTATAAATTATACTAAAACTTTAAATACATTAGAATAAATTAAAATCAAATGGGACTGTGTACATAAAACTACCAAATTTCTCCCAGTGTTGGGAAGAGTTAAACTTAATAATTTTAAATGTCCTCGAACATCAGATTTCATAGTTCACAACTTGATTTAATGTGAAAGTTTTCTTTCAAAAGTGAATAGTGCATATTCATGTTCCATAGAGCTTTCTGTATCAAAAATATCTACGACAATCAGTGCTGTCTTATTTATCTGTCTTCTACCTAGCCAGGCCTCCGGTTTGGATGAATTTAGTGTACGAGTAAACCTATTTTCTTAAAAATGAGGCCAATATATAAGAAGAAAATTCTATTAGGGAAGAGTACCTATAATCTTAGCTGAACGATCTAAAAACATTACATCCACTTTTCATGAAATGAAAACCACAGGACTTCATAAATTCTTCCTTTGTGGAGAACAACTTGGTGCATCCGAAAGCATGATCCATCTATGCAATACATGAAAGCAACTCGGAACAGGAGTGCAGACCAGCCGAAACAAGGAGACACCCACTGTGCAAGCCTGAATCCTGTGCAAACAGATTCAAGATTATTTATTGCACCTTGGTGTTACAGGGGATGAAGACGACTAATTGCGCATAACCATTTTTCAAATGGCTTCCATATCAAAAATGTCTATTAAATTCAGCACTACTTCTTTTTCCTGACTCCCAGTTTATCCAAGTCTGCAGTTGACATTGATTTATTTTTCATGTAAAATATTGGGTCTTGCCATGTGCCCAGCACTTTGCCAGGCATACTCACACATCATATAATCCATTCTTTAGCACAGACTGTCTCTCCATTTTCAGTTCAGTTCAGCTGTTCAGTCGTGTTCGACTCTTTGCGACCCCATGGACTGGAACATGCCAGGCGTCCCTGTCCATCACCAACTCCCAGAGTCCACCCAAACCCATGTCCATTGAGTTGGTGCTGCCATCCAACCATCTCATCCTCTGTCGTCCCCTTCTCCTCCTGCCCCAAATCCCTCCCAGCATCAGGGTCTTTTCCAATGAGTCACCTCTTCGCATGAGGTGGCCAAAGTACTGGAGCTTCAGCTTCAGCACCAGTCCGTCCAATGAACACCCAGGACTGATCTCTTTTAGGATGGACTGGTTGGATCTCCTTGCAGTCCAAGGGACTCTCAAGAGTCTTCTCCAACACCACAGTTCAAAAGCATCAATTCTTCGGTGCTCAGCTTTCTTTATAGGCCAACTCTCACATCCATACATGACCACTGGAAAAACCATAGCCTTGATGAGACGGACCTTTGTTGGCAAAGTAACGTCTCTGCTCTTTAACATGACGTCTCTCCATTTTACAAATGCATAAACCGAGGGCAAGGACCATTTAGCGCCATGCCCAGGGTCACACAGCCGACGAATGACTAGCCTGGGTCACAGCTTGGTTGGTAAAGAATCTGCCTGCAGTGCGGGTGACCCTGCTTCCATTCCTGGGTTGGGAAGATCCCCTGGAGAAGGGAAAGGCTGCCCACTCCAGTATTCTGGCCTGGAGAGTTGCTGGCATAGCTTGTTAAATTAACCATTCTTTCCTGCTGTATTAAGTTTTCAACTTTTGTTATACACTAAATTCATGAACAGACTGGCATCTGTTTCTGGGATCTTGTAATTTTGGATCCCATACTATCTCAAAAGCACAAGTGGCACCAATTTTCTGCCAGACTCTGTCACTTGGCAAATACACATTGAGTGTAACAAGGAGTAAGAGTTATGGAAATGCAACAAAGGGTGGTACATCCTCCCCTAGGGTCTCACAGCTTGTAGGGGTAACAGGGTGATATCAAACACATACATAAAGTGTTAATCAACAATACCATGTGTTATCTTTCATGGAGAGACAAAAAATGTAGGAGAAACAGCTGGTGATAGATGGTTTCAAATCAGAAGTGAACACAGTATAGAGTGTAATGCGCATAGGAAATTTGGAGCAAGGGGAACTGACATAGGCCTTGAAATGGAATTAGATGACTAATACCAGAATCCAGGAGCTCTGAATATTTAAGCATGCAGAATCCTCTCATTTTGTGGCTGTAGGAAAAATCAGAAAATACTTTTATGATGCTAGCATCATAGCTAATAACTGCTACCAATCATCAGTAAAAAATGCATAATCTTAAAATAACATTCAATATTGATGGCTCAATTATTTCTATTTTGGTCTTAAATATATTTGTTTTTTGAATTTCGATGATATTGCTTTAAAAATTCTAGTTTCATAGCATTAAAAAAAGTCATCCAAAGCAACTATAAGCATCTCACTGAATAGTGAGATACAGCTGGTCTGCCTTCACCCACGGATGTAAAATTCTAGAGCACAGAGGAGCAGGAGAGGACAGGACTCAGGCTTGCTTTCCGGTTCTGTTTCTTTTCGCCTGGGATGTGTGAAGACTGTCTGTTGGTAGAAGAGGCAGTCCATCATTACGCCGTTAATAGATCTCACCAGAATGAGGTGTCATCACTGTGGATATTGGATAAGGCCCTGCCAGAAGGCCTTCAATACCCCATGGATCAATACCCCCTAAGTCCCCAAATTAGGTACAGGCGTCTTTGGGCAAAAATTTGAGGGTTTATACTGGCTTTGAGGAGCTCTGATCAAGATGTTTCCCTGGGGTGACAAACCCATAATTGCCCTTATCAGCTCTAGGCTACCTCGATTAATGCAGCCTTCTGTGATTTATCACCCAGACTATTTTAAAACAGGTGCTCTCCACATTGTAATAGACCAGAGATGTTCAAGAATGCCCATATGGGCTTGTTTCAGTCATTCATTTGGTGAAATTTCCTGAGGACACATTACAAGCAAAAGAACCCAGTCATTTTGTAGCTACCTGGGATTAGTTGATGTCAGACGGGACGTTTTCAGCCTAACCTCCTTAATGCTTTAAAAGGAAGTTTCTGCTTTTTCTGTTGTTCTCCGACCACCACGCATGCATCCTGACATTCAAAGCAGTGTCTGCCGGATCAATCACTCTCCACTGTACGCGTCTGTGTGTATGCTCAGGCACTTGGTCAAGTCATATCCTACTCTTTGTGACCCCAGGGACTGCAGCCCACCAGGCTCCTCTGTCCGTGCGATCCCCAGGCAAGAATTCTGGCGTGAGCTGCCATGACCTCCTCCAGGGGATCTTCCTGATCCCGGGACTGAACCCATGTTTCTTGTGTCTCCTGCATTGACAGACAGATTCTTTACCACTTTGCTACCTGGGAAGCTCCCACCCATTGAAGTTTTGAAGTGAGTAGCTGGGAGAAGGGAGATACAATATAAACAGAGACGGTGGGCGTTTTCAGTTGAGGCAGAGAGACACTGAGGCTCCTGTGGGCACTGAGGTGGAGACGTTGAGTGAGCAATGAAAAATTAAATCATAAAAAGTGTACCTGCTCAGGAAATGTGCTACCTTCTAGGGGCCATTCTACGATATGACACAAAGCTGCTCTTTCCTGTCCTCCAGTCAGACATCTAAGAAAACTGTCCCCTCTTGTAGGAAAGGCTCAGGATATACGCTGGGACAGGGGCATAGGTCAGAGGAAAACGACTCCAAGGACCGATCTGGGTCGTTCCATTTCTCCTAAAGACAAGGCTTGGTGCAACAATCACCGTCTCCCTGTAAGTTTAAATTTGTTGTGAAAATCTGGGGCCTGTAATTACCTGAAGGATGGAACCTCCCTCCTGTGCTTCTCATTACCTATGCAAAGAGAAAATCTGAAGATATTTGAGATCTAGCATTTCTCAGTTTGGAAAACGGTGACAGACAAGGAAACCCTCATTAGCATTTCCATTTTGCATTTCAAATAGAAGGGGGGGTGTTCAAAACTGAGCCTGCTAAAACTTTAAAGCATCCCTTAATTATATGTTTGGTAATGCCTGAAAGGCTGAGGAGTCCCTGAAAAAAAAGGGGGGTGCTGACTAAATTTCTATGCCTTTTGAGGGTGGATAGGAAGAATGCAAAGAATCTTAAAGTCCCAGGGTGGAAGGAGGCTGCAAAGGTGATTTACTATTTTCCAATCCTGCACTGTGGTGAGGATAGGAGAGATGAGGGGAGAAGGCTATGAAGATGTTCCCAGAGTGATGGGGTTCTCCCCTCTTTAAACAGCCATCTCACCTGGAGACCCACAGCCTTCTGGGGAGGCTGCTCCAGCATCTACTGACTGATGGTCAAAATTCCTGTCTCTCATCTCACCTAAATAGTTCAGAGTTAATAACTCATTCTCTTTGGGCTATTAATGATAAACCATTGGTAAAGACAGGCTTACTTTCTAAAAGGCATAGTACAGACTATGAGATGGAAGTGTCAGGTACAGAGACTTTGAGAAATGTTTTCTTATTTCTTTTTTATCCTTCCTTTTGTCTTACACAAACCTTTCTCCCCCCTCTTCTTCTCCCTTTTCCTCATTTATCATTTTATTCATCAATTACAGTATTACTTTTTGTTAGTAAGATGTTATCAATTTCAAAGCTTTTAGCAATTTACATTTTATGAATGTAGGCATTAAAGTGGGTGTCTGAATATCTTGAAATAGCCAATATTTCCTATCATTATCTAATTGAATATTTTTGATATTAGAATGCTATTTTCTACGAGAACTTTTCATGTAAATTGTCTAGATTAAAAACAAATGAGATGTTCATGTATGGCAGAAACCATCACAATATTGTAGATTAATTATCCTCCAATTAAAAATAAAATAAAATTAGAAAAAAATGAGAAAGCCTTACCAAGAAAACTGACTTTATCATGCTATACCTTCTCAGTATCCTGTCCCCACTGGCCACCCACAGCCTCTTACTCTCACCAAACCACGACTGCTTCCCATCCTTATTGTTCTCCCCCATTCATTCTACTCAGCATCTCCTTCTGGTCCACCCACCTCGAACACCCATCTTCTCCTGGCAGGTTCCTCCACACAGACTGTCCAACAATGAAACTTCACATCTAGGGTTTCTCTCATGCCTCTCATTTTCACTCGCACTTGCTATTACCTTTTCCTACCTGACCCTTTCTGGGGTGATTATCAAAGCATGACCCTCCTTACTCAGCAGCAGAATATAACTGCCATCTACCTCTCCCCCAGAATTCAGTAGTGATTTAAAAGGAATAAAACAATTATAAGAGATATCGCCTGTAGTATATAGTTCTATCAATCTAGACCTATGAATATTAATCCTTCTTTAGTCATGAAGCCCTTTGAGAATCTGCTGAAAACGAGGAACGTTAGAAAAGTACACGCAATTGTGTACGTGTTCAAAGCAGGGTGTGTGGATCCCTGACATTAGGTTAGGCACTTCTAGGTGATCTGAGGTATGTCTTGGACAGAGATGGCCACTTAGAAATCATGGTCCCCAAACAGCATCGTTTGTGGGATTCTGGAATTGATCTCAGAGCCGCTCCCTGATGTTAAAACCACAGTACATGATTGAAAAAGCCTGAAGAGCACCACCCAAGAAAGTAGTTCGGTTGCTAAGTCATGTCTGGCTCTGCGATCTGGTGGACTGGGCATGCCAGGCTCCTGTCTCCTCCTCTGTCTCCCGGAGTTTGCTCCAAGTCACGTCCATCGAGGCGGTGATGCTCTCTAACCATCTCACCCTCTGCCACCCTCTTTTTATTCTGTCTTCCATCCTTCCCAGTACTAGGGTCTTTTCCAATGAGTTGGCTCATTGCATTAGGTGACCAAAGTATTGGTACTCGGGATTGCAGTCAAAGAAGAATTATAACTGAGGAGTGCGGCCACTCACTCACACCTCTTTGAGCTTCAGAAATCCTGCTTTCTTTCCTTCCCAGGAAATCTTGCCAGGCACACCCCCATCTGCTCACTCTGCCGCTTGCCTTTGCTCCTTCACGGGTCTGCAGAGTTGACACCTAAGGTTGACAGTGGCTTTCTGGAGGTTTGTCCTCAGCTACCACTTTCTCAGCGAGGCCACCCTATTTTGGAACGGAAAGGATCCCCACTCTCCACACGGTTCCACTTCTCCACCTTGTTTGACTTTCCCTAACTGTTGAGTAGTCTCTCAGTCCTGTCCATCTCTTTGTGACCCCGTGGACTGTAGCCTGCCAGGCTCCTCTGTCCATGGGATTTCCAGGCAAGAAAGGGCGTTGGCTGCCATTTCCTTCTCCAGGGGGTCTTCCTGACCCAGGGGTTGAACCTGGGTTCATGCGGTAGCGGGTGGATTCTTTACTGCGGAGCCACTTTTCTTCTTTTATTGCCTGTCTCCTTCCACCGAATGAGGAAAATGGTCTGTTCTGTTCAATGGCCTACCCACAGCCCCTAGAATAATGCTTGACCACAGAAGATGCTCAGATATTTGTTGAATGAGTAAATGAACAAAAAGATGAAGGCATCCCTCTTTCTAACTGCCTGCCAGGAAGCTCAGGATAAAATTTTCAGTTGATCAATGTAATGTGTATAGAACTTTGTGGTATGCATTTTTGTATTCAACTTACTCCTGACTTCATTTTATTTTTTCCTTCCTTTTATGCCCTTTCTCTCATTTTCTCAGTCACATATTTTGTACTTTGTGTGTGTGTGTTATATATAATTTTATCAACCACTTCAAATCTGTTTTAAAGGGGGAATGAAATTCATGCATTATTTTTCTTTCTTCACTGTTATTTCCTCTCTTCATTTTTTTGTCTATTTGTATATTTTAGGATGTTTCTCCCACTATTTTCTATCATCTCCACTATTTTGCTTTTTTTTAGCCATATCTTTTGTATAGAAACATGTGTCCTAGCATGCAAGTGAAGGTTGCAGTCTGTGATAGATAGATAGATAGATTATAGATAGATAAATAGAGTGATAGAGATAGATATAGAGATCCTGAATTTGTGTTATTTTGAATATAATTACAGAGGATAAGTTTGTGAATGTTTGTCTCTCTGGAAAGTTTCTTCAGACTTGGAGAAACTTATGTAAATCTGTACTAACAACTGCACTAGAAATATAGAAATAAGTTCTGCACAGTGAAATTTTTATTTCTAAACTTAACTGAAAATAAAATCTCCTTTTCTAGTATTCTAGTGAAAATGATCATCCAAAGGGCTTTTCTGTCCTCACATGACTCAATGAGGTGTGTTTCTGAAACGGTCTCCACCAAAGTGCCCATAAAGGCAGGAGGAGAGAGCGAGTGTACAACAGCAGGACTTTAAAGACTTGTATTTTCTCTTAAAAACACATATGAAGCTGGCTTTCTATTACATTTTACATAAGGATAGTATTTTAAATTACTTATCATTGAGAGAAATGGACTGTCCCTGAGCAGATATCAAGTAGATCCTGGATGTGCAACACTGATCTAGCACATCACTAGAGAGAAATTCTAGGGCTTATTAATTCCATGGAGATCGAGAATATCAGAGACAGAAGAGGCACTGCCTTATCTAATTCTTATTTTTAAGTCTCTGGATACTTCTACTATTTGAAAATAATTTTTGAAAAATTTCCTTTAACTTAATAAAATCCTTCTAAGTCCAGCACCAATGTTGCATCTTCCATGACCTAATTCCCATAACGGGAAGTCGGGGCACCTTATTCTAAGAGTAAGTGGACTAATGCTATTTACTTAGATCCTAAAATGTACTTAAAGGAAAGGACTGAGAAAAACATTGGAGGGATGCTGGCATTTACTGAATTCCCATAATATATCAGCATGATCATTAATGATCTTATTTAATATTTGTACTGATTCCATGAGGTTTCTGATGTTATTCTCAAATAAGGACACGTAAGCTAGATGTTGGTTAACTTGCCCTGACTCACACTGTTAGAAAGTGGCAACAATATTTAGAAGTTTGAGCTTATTTAGTTTCAAAATCCATAATTTTTCAAGACCTTGAGGTCACCTTTTTGGTCTCGATAGCATTTATCTCTCTTAAAAAGAGAAAAACAAATGTACCTGTTAATTCTAAAAATAGAAATGCTAATCAGCATTCTATGCTGCTTTCTATTTACCAACAAGTGTCATGTCACCAAAGAATGAAACGTTAGAAGAGAAGAAATGAAGAAGCGACTTCATGACTGGTAGCTTGAGCTACTGCCAGGCTACTTACATCTATCTGGAACTGACTGAAAGTTGAGTAGCATATATAATGTATCACATACATTATTATATGTGTGTGTGTGTGTGCGTGTGTGTGTTTTCTGTTACTTTTCAAATGTGCAAAGAGACCATGCCGTGCTATCACTTCAGTCGTGTCTGACTCTGCGACCCCATGGACTCCAGCCCGCCAGGCGCCTCTGTCCTTGGGATTCTTCAGGCGAGAATCCTGGAGTGGGTTGCCACGCTCTGCTTTAGGGGATCTTCCGGACCCAGGGATCAAACCTGCATTTCTTTACATCTCCTGCATTGCAGGTGGATTCTTTACCACTAGCATAATTCATTTAAACACAAAATACATTTTACTGAATTCAGAATAGTTTTTGGACCTTGGGTATTTTCCTCACTCAATGAATATTAAAGTATAACTGATAACACAGATATAATAAAAAATGGTGTTTTATTTTAGAAAGAGGTCTTAATGCTAATTAAGGTCATGAAGGATTCCTAAATTTTTTTTTTTAAGAAGGAACTTTGTTCCATGTGGTTTTCAGAAGTACACTAAATTTACTTTTGTACTATTCTGTACTTTTATCTATTGCTAGAAAGATTTTGAAGTACATGGTGGATTTAATCCCATTAATCTTTGGAAATATGATGAGTGGTTCAGTTTCTGATTCTCATAATCAGCTGTTCTAACTGTAAGATATTACTGCCTTATAGGGACATCTGCTGGTGGATAAATAAAGGCCTGCAACAATAAAATACTGCCTTCTCAGTGTTTGCCAGAGCATTGGTCTGAGGCTGTTGCCTTCCTCCTAGGCATCTGCTTCAGATAGTACATGGCTGTTAAAATTCTAAATAAATATTCTATCATTTCATGGTCCTCTTCTTCTCAGGTCACATAAAACTTGCCTTTATTACAAATGTGCATTCTTCTCACAATAGATTCACACGTGTATTTGATTTTTACCTCCAGACTGACCATACACTACCCTGAGAACCTCAGGCTTTCTGGAAGCAGATGTGCTCTGGGGCAGATGGCGTGAAAACTGCAGCCCTTGGGGTTCACACGCTCCATCGTAAGCCATCACCTGTTCCGATACCTGCGCTGGATTTCCAAGTCCTCGTGAAACATGCAAGAGAAAAGAGAAACCACTGTCTTCCCACACTGCAGAACAAAACGTAAATTTGATAATGTTATTAACATCTTAAACTTCCAAACTCTAATTTCTTCATGGGGGTGGGGGGCTTCTTAATAATTTTAGCAGTAAGTTGAAACATTCCTCTCCCACTCAGCCACACAAGGTTATCCAGCAATAATTAGCTGTAGCTAAGTAATTATCACCTTACATTTGAAAAAGGATTACCTGATGAAAGCAAAGCACTGGTAGTATTATTTCTACTAAACTTAACCATCACCAAGAAGATGAAATAATTTATTTTCTTAGGCTGTTTCACTGAACAAGGATCACCTTCATACTCCATCTTTGGAAAAGCAGAACTGTGTTAAATCATATATTGTAGACTTAAAACTAAATTGCCCATAAAAGTCAATATTACCAAGAATACAGTGGAGCAGCTTATTCATGCCACTTCTTTAAACTCATTGCACATTAATGTGCTAATGTGACAGAAAATAATCGTCAGGTGCCTTCCCAGTGCTGTTTTCTTTATTGTTTATATATGTATATTTTTAAAGCAGGTAGAAGATTGTTTCATCAGTTAAGGCATTCCCTACCAAAGGAAGCGACATAATCATTAACTAATTACAACTAAATAATAGCGTGGTGCATCTTGACAGGTTAACGCACATTCTGTTTAGAGTTGAAAGCTCAAGAAAGAGAATAATGAAGCTACTACCCTCACAAAATCTGCAGAGCCAATATGGGAAATAAACTCTCCAAGAGTTTTCACCAACCGCCTGTCTTGCTTTTACCCTCTTGCTCTTATTGTATAAAAAGCATTTGGATTTATGTTAACATTTTACAATAACACACTAAGCTATCAACTTATTTTTCCTGATTTTAACCAATCATAAATCATTGAATTTACTGACATTCAAAGTTCCAACATGCTGAAATCATCATTCTGGCTGTTGCCTCCAGTACCCATGAAGCAGCAAGATACACGTGGTGACTCAGATGTGAAAAGAACAAGGAGAAGCAAGTCAAGGGAGGAATTTAGTGTTTCCAAATGTAATCCAGTCTGTTTCAGCAGCCAAAACAGACACAAAGACATGCCTGAAATGGCATGCTAGGATTACTGTCTCTGAGGAGCATCATACCCTAACTGAAAAATAACTTTTAAAAATTAATGCAAAATTAAATTATGTACTTTGTGATTTCTTAAACAACGACTCATTTTTTTTTTTTTTTTACCATACCAGTGTCTGATGAATGATCAGTGTCTGATCATTCAGACACATTCAATCACACGCATTCCATCAAAATTCTGAAAAGAAAATAATTGAGAATATCTTTCACAAATCTGTCCTTTATAAAGCTCATAAAGGGATAGTTAATGAATAGGTTTTCCAGTCTTGTAGGCACTCTAGAGTCTTCTAGCTCAGAAAAGGTGACTAAACAAAAGGAATTAGTACATAGTAAACACATGAATGTAGGTATAGAATATCAAGGTATCGTTGTTTTTAAGGTGTTTGTTGTAGCTGTGTTTCCTACACTGTAGCTATACTCATATCTTTCCGCCTTAACTCTACTATCATGAAACTTCATACTAGACTTCTAAAGTTGGTCATTTTCAGTTTACTGCTAGAGAAATGAGGAAAGAGAGGGTATACAACAAAGACTATTAAGGGGTTTTGTACTAAACGTTAGAAACCAATTACAATACAATAGAAGTAGTAAGTAATTTAATTTATTACTTTTTGCAACTTGGGTATGGGGCAATAAAACTTCCTCAACAAATGGTTATACATTTTCCTTGAGAGAGACAAATGAATCATTATTTAGCATATAACAAAAGGGAGTTCAAAAGAAAAAAAAATTAACATCAGAAGGTGGAATGAGATCCACATATTAAAATGCAGTACTAGTATCACAAAACACAAAAAAATGTAGAAAGAATTCAAATTATTTACCTTTCTAGTTTGGCACAAATGTCCTACAGCTAATTATCATGAGATATTGCCTGGAAATTAACCAGTCATGTTGCATTTCTATCTCCAGATTTACAATTAGTAATGCTATTAATGTGGTTCCTGTACTTAGCGTTACTAATTATATTGCTATGAACTAATGGTGTTAAAAATAGCAATAGCCATCAACTACCAATTAATGCTTAATGAGAGCATCTAAACCCTGGCATTGTAATGAATTCAAAGTTATTGTTGCTGTGTTACTCTTGTCATCATGCAAAAATGGGTGTAACCAGTAACCACTGAAGTCGGGCCTTGATTGAAAGCACAGTCACTACACTGCTGCAGGAGAACCAAGAAATAAATGGCTCCCTGAAGGAATGTGGGGCTCTCCAGGCAAGAATACTAAAGCGGTTTGACACTGCCTTCTCCAGTGCACCACATTTTGTCAGAACTCTCCACCATGACCCGCCCATCTTGGGTGGCCCTACGAGGCATGGCCCATAGTTTCATTGAGTTAGACAAGGCTGTGGTCCATGTGATCAGTGTGGCTAGTTTCCTGTGATTTCGGTTTTCATTCTGTCTGTCTTCTGATGGAGAAGGGTAAGAGGTTTGTGGAAGCTAATTAATGGGAGAGACTGACTGTGGGGAATCTGGGTCTTGTTCTAATGGGCGGGGCCATGCTCAGTAAACTTTAATCCAATTTTCTGCTGATGAGCAGGACTGTGTTCCCTCCCTGTTGTCTGGCCTGCGATGGGGCCACTGTCACCTACGCCTCTGCTGGGGACTCCTGGACACTCACGGGCAAACCTGACTCAGATGGACGGGGAAGCCTGGCGTGTTGCAGTTCACGGGGTCACCAAGAGTCCTACATGATTGAGCAACTGAACGGAGGGAATATATACTCCATTTTACCCGTAGAATTCAACTCACCTGTTCTAGGGAAGAATCTTTCCTAGGTACACAGCATAAAAAGCCACTGAAACACAATTTGCAAAGATATTTGAAATCCACAAGTAACAAGGGAAATGTTCTAATAACAATTTTTTTGAAAAGGAAGTTTTATGGAGGAATTGTTCAATAAATCATCTCTCCTAGAATTATAGAAGACAGACTATCCCAGAAGCTCACTATTATCAGAAGGCATATTTGAGATAAGAATACCCTATATTAGCTAGAATAGGGTAAGTTACGCTGCAGTAACAAATCCTCTCGGCAGCCTAACATATAACATTTATTTCTTGCTCACATTTTGTGTCCAGGACCATGACTTAGGGGCTCCTGCCCGCTGCAGTTACTGCTATGATCAGAGTAACTGTCATGCACTCCGATGATCTTCAGAGGGAATCTGGACAATGGTGCCCTCTGTACTACTTCTACGCAGAAGTGACATATCACTTTAGAAGATATTTCACTGGAGAAAGCAAATCGCATGACTAGGTCTAAGTAAAGATAATGAAGAACAGTACCCAGAAAAATAACAGCTGAAATCTTAGTGTACCACCTCACGTTTTAGTTCTTTGGCACCGTTTTAATGACTATAGCAAGAAGACAGTGTCTATGAGAACTTCACT
This sequence comes from Odocoileus virginianus, assembly GCF_023699985.2. Classification (NCBI taxonomy): domain Eukaryota; kingdom Metazoa; phylum Chordata; class Mammalia; order Artiodactyla; family Cervidae; genus Odocoileus; species Odocoileus virginianus. Next base: position 58,654,399 of record NC_069677.1, on the reverse strand, counting down.
AGAGAACTGCCTCGTGGTGGGGGAACATTGGCAGAACACCAAGGCACCTCTTTGAGTTCCCATAATTATGTTTGACGTTGTCACTAAAAAGTCATTTCCAACAGTGCGTTAGTGAGAATACCCTATTAGTATACAGTATTGCAGTATACTAACTTCAATACATCTTTGCAACCTCAGAAATGCACTTTAATATTTCACCTCGACATCAGCCTTTTTCACCCGAGTGAGTGAGAGTCACTTAGTCGTGCCTGACTGTCTGCAACCTCCTGGACTGTAGCCCGCGGGCTCTTATGTGCATGGAATTCTCCAGGCAAGAACACTGGGGTGGGTAGCCATTCCCTTCTCCAGGGGGTCTTCCCAACCCAGGGATCGAACCTGGGTCTCCTCCACTGCAAGCAGATTCTTTACTGTCTGAGACACCAGGGAAAGTCCTAGTCAAGACTGTAGTATATTTCAAGAACAGGAAAGAGCAGAAGCTACCAAAACAAGGAGTAAGAAAAGGAGAAATTTAGCCAATAAAGAGGCTACCGATGTGCACTTGCATGTGAGCATACTCTGAAACCATCACAGGAGTCTGCTTACAGCATCCACACCAACAGTGCAATAAGGCACTAAAGAAAACCAAGTAGGACACTAAGAGGACTCACAGGACTCAATTACCGCATTTACAATCCATACTTTATTGCAGGGAAATCATAAAAGTATAACAGCAGTGTTAAACCAAGGATAGGCACCAGAGCCAAGGTTGCCTCACAGCAACGGGTCCCAGGAGGCTCCTTGCGGATTCCGATTGCCCTTTCTCTGCAGGCCATCCTGGAAGAGCTTTCTCTCTTAAGTCAGGAACCTTCAACATGGATGTAAAACATCTTGGAAATAGGCCCCCCAAATGGAATCTTAGCTGGTGCTTCTAACACCCCACTGGTCAGGCAGGCACATCCTTGCTATGTGAGCAGTCCAAACAGTAAGCCCACGGGTACCAAAACCAGGTCCAAACCACAAATGTTGATGTTATCAATAAACTATATATAGATACCGACAAGCTGGCACAAACTGCCCTGAAGCTTGTGTCAGAACCATGGTTATAAACCACCACTACTAATCAGGCTTGGGACTGCCCTTGTGGCCCAGTAGTAAAGAATCTGCGTGCAAAGCGCAAGACATACGTTCAATCCTGGGTCAGGAAGATTCTCTGAAGTAGGAAATGCAACCTATCCTTTGCCTGGAGCATCACATGGACAGAGGAGCCTGATGGGCTAGAGTCCATAGGGCTAGAGTCGGACACAGAGGAAGTGACTTGCATGCACACATACAAGGTTATTTTTAAATTTCACCCTACGCCAGCCCAGCCCTCTGATCCCAACCACCATCACTGCAGGGCTGTGACTTAGGTTCTGAGGAAGGTGCGCTTTGGGCACATTTTCTGTTTCAGTTACCATTCCTGTGTGTGACACATTGCTCCACAATTCACAAGCTTAAAATAACCATTTATTAGACTTGCTGAATGCATACTTAGGAATCTGCAGAGAAGCACATTACAGTGAAAGATCTAGTCCAGCACATCTGGGGCCTCGGTTGGAATCGCCTCTAGGCTCCTTCACTCGCAGGGCTGATGGTTGATGCCGGCTGTCCGCAGAGACCTCAGCTGGGCTTACTCAAGACACCGACACCTCTCGTTGTGGTCATTTTTTTCACAACGAGCAGATTCAGATTTCTTATGTGGTACCCCAGAGCTCCAGATAGGAATGCTCGAAGAAAAAGGAACAGAAGTGCCAGCTTCTTAAGGCCAGGGATGGGCAGCTGGTCCAGGATGACCCCACTATGCTCCATAGCCCGGCAGCCTCGGGGCCCGGATTTCAGGGACAGGACGGGACCCAGACCCCACAGCGCAGCGGGGAGAGTGCCGAAGAGCTTGAGGATATACTTTAAAACTAGGACATCTGCCTACAAGCAAATGCGTTCAATATTTTGAAAACATTTTATTGTAGTTAAATCTATTTTCTGTTTCCCTATATATCTTTGTGAAACAAATTAAGCTGCTTTCTCAGGAAGCTTGTCATTAGATTTCTTTCAAACAACTGTTTCTCAAGTTAGCGAGTAGAACAACTGGGCAGATGACAGGGCATGCAGCAAGTTTCATTACAAGTCCTTGAGAAAAGCTACTGAAAACTTCTGGACAAGAATAGAAATCCGACCTCAGTATTAATAGGAAATCACAGCTAGTGAAAACTGCTTGTTTATTTATGTTAAGTTTCTTTTAGAGAAAGGGCAGGAAAGTTCAATGATCATGATTTGAATTTATTTATCTAGTAGAATATTCACAGAAGAGTCTTAAATGGATAATATTCACATTGTGACCACTGATTTTTTTAAAAAGGCATCAAAAAGTATCAGTGGTTTTTATGTTGTTATTATTATAGACTAGTTCAATCATAAAAGTTGGTCAAATAAACTGATACCATCATAAAAGTTGCTAAAATAATAAAAACAGAAATTTTTATTTTATATAGCTACAGCTGGCAATTAAAGCTTTTCAATATATTTTCAAATTTTTATGTCATTGAACTTTTCTATAGTCAGGAAAGATACTATAGTTTGACGGAGAATGATAGCATATATATTGATTCCATCATTGTAAGCTATAGCCATACCTAAATTATTGTAAAAGTTCACTTCAACTGAAGAATATAAAAAATAAACACTACTGCTTTTATATTTTAAAGTACTTTATGCTAGATTGGGTTTCATCACTCAAAACATCAATTCAACATGATTTTACTGATTGATATCCTAACCAAACTCCATTTAAGACCAGCATAGGGAATGATAATTGAACTTCTGTTAGCTCTTACACAGGAAATGTGGAAGATATTTGATTTATTTTTACCAGCTAATATATTTTTTTATGGAAGATTACTAAGTATACTGAATGGGATGACCGTTTTCTGAGACTGACATTTGTCTTTTCAACGGCTTCCAGGGTTTATTCCCATGAGTTGATTGACTGAGAGTTGCTCTTTATTTTCCTCCACATTTGTGTGTTATCTTTAACACTTGGCAGTTGCCTAATGGATCACTCCTCCCAGAAAAAGAGTACTACACTTTAGGCACGGTTATAGATATAGAGGACCTTACTGCTTCTTTACTTTTACTTTTTCTTAGGTTTAAGTTTAAATCATTTGACACTTTTCAAGACTGAAGAAAATGCCATGCTCCTGCATAAGATATTGATAATTTTGCAATGATATGCTAATAAGTGCCTCCAACTTAAAATAAAATACAAAGTCTCTGAAATGAGGAGAAAAATCTATTTACAAAAGCAAACAAAAGTATCAAAAACATCAGATAAATTTTTATTAAAAAGATATAGTGTCTATGAGAAAGAAAGCTGAAAAATTTCATTAAAGAATGTAATCATGCTTCTTAATGAGATTTTAAAAGACCATATATATATTATACACACATGTAAACTATATATATGTATAGTTACAATTGGTATGTTATAATATCAAATAAAGTTATATTGAAGTTGACAGAATTATACTAAAATTCACATAAAAAAATAAAAACATAAACAAAAGTGTTTTGAAAAAGACAATTCTTGGAGAGAGGGTTTGAAGCACCTTACCTGATACCAAAACATACCATAAAGTCATTGCAATAATAACAAAACAAGCCACTGGAAACCCAATTCAAAAAATCCCCAAACAGAAAATAATGTTTAGGAAGATAGCAAATAGCTTAGATTGCATTTTTTTCAGAAGTATTAGAATTGTCTATCCTTAAGAATAAAAGAGTTAGAGCCCCTACCTCAAACCATTAAGTAATCTCTAACATAATAAAGTTCTAAATTATAGATTAAAAGTTAGAAAAATACTAAGAAATATTTTTAACTTAGAATAAAGAAAATCTTAAAGCAAATAATTAAGTCCAAAAGCAATAATAGAAAAGAATATATATGATGACATATGAACTTAAAACTTCATATCATAAAAAAAACTTCATATCACAAAACCATAAATAAAAATATCTGAAACCATATGACAAAAGGCAAACATCTATAAAGTGAAAAAAGTTCTTATAAACTGACAAGGAAAAGATTCACATCAAAGAAATACACATGAATAATGAGCATAAAATTAGATCCTCAAATCTCACTGGTAATCAGGGAAAAAACAGATTTAAATAGCAGAAAGTATCATTTTTTCACCTACTGAGTTAATAAAAAGTAAAAGCACGACAACATGCAGTAAAAGTGAGTTTTACTGGCAGGAGTGCGTCATAAAACCTCTTTATAAAATAACATAACATCTTAAATAAAAACAAGACATTGACCCAGAAAGTCACTTACGGGACCATGGGCAGCAGGAACCACAGTGCTGTCAATGCTCTGGAAGGTACGCAGGCAGGAGTGGACTGCGGTTTTGTCTAAGTGTCACAGGTACTAGAAAATAAGAGCAACAAAACCATTATGTCACTTTCAGGAGAATGGTTGACTAGCTTCCAGAAGATCCACATTAAGAAATATCAGGCAGTTATTTGAAAGAAAGTCAGAGCTCTGTATATTGATGTGCAAGAGTGTCCATGATGTATCGAACAAAAAACAGTTTCACAGTAAACTCTCTCACAGAATCCTATATATATTTAACAAAATAAGAGGAGAACAGAAATAAATATATATACATCTATATACGAATAAAGTTTGTATAAGCTTAAAAATGACGTGTAAGGATTCCATGAGAGTTACATTTGAGGGGAGCACTCTAGGGGCTAACAGTACTAGTTTAGTTGATTAACAATTTTTCTTTATCTCTTATTTATTTCTTTAAGTATCCACTGCTTTGTGACTTAAAAAGAAAAAAAAAAACTCAAAGGAAATAGAGTGTCTTGAAATTCAATTTTAAAAGCAAGTTCATTGTGTTAAATAATACAGGTATTCTAGATTTTGCACAGGTTCTTCTCACCCCAAGTTGAAATTTAAAAAATTAATAAATAAATAAAAGGGTTTCCATTTTGCAGCAATAAACCTTTCCTACCACGTGTCTAGTAAAGATGAATGCAAATGAATATAACCACTTCTAATTGTATGTGCAAAGAACATTTGTGCTTGTAAGAATGATGGGGAAACATATTTTAGCACGTTTTATTAGTATATGTTCTTAAACTGGATTACTGAATACCCTATGTATAAGGCACCCATTATACAGCCTGGGCTTATTTGACCTTTGTTCTGTGTTAGTGCTCTGAAAAAGGTTATTATGCTTTCTCATCTGTTTTCAACTTTAAGAGAAGCAGAAGGTAGACAAAACTCAATGGCCCTGATTGGGGCATGATGTTCTAAAGAAAATAAGTGATCAGGAAAGAAGGAGGCCTCAGGACTAGAAGATAATCCCAGTGGATGCTATTATAAACACCTAGAGGGTGTGTGTGTGTGCGCGTGCATGCACATTTCTGTGTAACTTCTTGTGTGTTTTCAAGATTGGAGAGCATGATAAATCCCTTAGTGTATTCCATTCTCCTATCCTATAAGATCCCAGAACAATGTGTCATCTCTAGAGCTCTTGAAGCACAGAGAATCTCTGTACTCACATTTTACATACCAAATAAAAGATAGTTCATCTAGTACTAAATGGATAACTCTACAAAACCTTACAGTAAGTGTGTGACATACTCAAATGAAATGGCATCCTCTGCTTGGGGAGAAACTCCAGACAGAGGGAGAGTAGATATTCATCATGTTTTTGGTGCAGAGTGAGGACTTAGTGGCTCTCGTCGTCTGAAGCTGAGAAAAGTAGTTAGTTGAACAATAAGTAAACCACTTATTCCGCTGCTCACACATCGGAATACTGGACCCCGGCCGACTGGTGGGACCCACTGCAGCCCCCCTGGAGCAGTCACAGGGGCCTGAAGCCTGGGCCAGCGGGGGACACCCGCGGGGAGCAGAGCCCGTTCCACACTGAGCCAGGCATGACCGAGCAGTGGAGCAGGGGCCTTCTGCTCCGGACCAGGCTGCACACAGACAGGTGGTCGGAGGCCCCGTGCAGTCGGGAGGAGTTCTCAGGGGGACGTGAAATCTCTGAAAAGCTGAAACAGGGAGCGCCCCTCACAGGCAGTGCCTTCCTAACTCCACGCAGGTGGCTGCCTGAGCTGCTGACCGCCCCTTCGGGATCTGAGGGCGGCCAAGCAGCTTCTCTCTGGCAGCATGCTGCGTTAACGCCTGTTCGAGCTCATCTCTGCAAAGCTATCTCTGTCTTACGTCATTAAAGAATTATACGTCTTTAGGGTACATCTGCTGGTGTCCTTCTGTCAATCACAATACCCCTTATTTTGAGAATAATCCATTTATAACATGAGCTTTTAGAAAGTATAAAGAACATGGTTACCTTTCTAAGCAAACTGAACAAATAGTTATTTGTTTTATTAACTTTTTTATTAATTTTCAAGAATGGCTTGTTTTCTAAGGCTAGCTATCCATTGGCAAAATTCCTGTTTCCATGTGTATGAGACAGTGTAATTATATTTGCAACTAGGATGTTACTCAAGATATTCAACAGCTATGGCTTTGGCGTGGACCCTACAGAGCAGATGCCATCCACAAACAACTAGTACTGAGGAGTAGCCTTCAGGTACCAGTCCTGTTTGCAACTATCTGTGCAAAGAAAGCACAAAAATAAAAAACATAAATTTGCATTAATCAGTGACTGGTAATGCTTCTCTGGCAGGCTCCTACATAGTCAAGCAACATTGCTAAAATAACTAAATTACTTGCCTCTTCCCTCAGAATTTTTCTCATACAAACAGAACTTGTGGCAGTATGTTGGATTGATTCATTTAAAATTAGGAATTTGAATATTCCTAAGCTTATTTGTTTATTTGTATGTATATTTATATCTCACCTTATTTTATGTAAATTTTGGAAAGACAGTAAAATCTGATTAGTAAGAACTTCACTGACTGCACTTTATAATTCTTGAAAACAATGAGTAAAACACAGTATAACTTGAGATAAGCACATTTGTGTTATACTGAGAAACACATTTTATTAAGAACTGTATTTAAGAATGATGTAACTTGATTTATTACTGCCCATTTAAAACTAGTACAAATGACTTTCAGCAAAGTAAATAAAACCTCTTTATAAATATTGCATAATTTTCTCCATCCATTCAAGTCATACCTCTTATTTTCATCTATATTATTTTTGTGTATATCTATCAAATATCTAGTAAAATTTTGAGACCAAATCCATTTTGAGTTTAATTTTTCAAAACAAAGTAAAAAATATCATTGACTATGTTTTTACTTCCATTTGTATCTTCCCAAAAGATAAAATATTCCAGTTTGATCTCTGTACCTATATAATCCTTGACCTCCTTATTAATCACACAAACATGTGCTAGTTAGAATAACATATTTTATGTAGCATATTCTATGTAACATATTTTATGTAGCAATTCCACAATTGCAGAAGACTAGTTTGTATCATAAGAGGAACATATTTCATCAAACAGTTGGATAAGTCTTCACAGTTGGGCATTTTTACTGCACCTCTTTAGAAAATGCAACTCTTGGTAAATTATAAGTCCCATGAGTTCTGTAGAAAATTATCTATATAATTAAATTTCTTTCTGTATATCTCACGTTATCTTTGAGTTTATAATTACAGTTTATTTTTTATGTTGTTTCTTCATGTCTTTCTACATTATTTTGCAATCCATCACAGAACTTGGTATACTCATTACCTGTATACGAGTTTGTGGTCAAATTAAGTCATTAAAATGTGACATGTGACTCTTCTTAAAAAATATATTTAAAAAATTTTTTGTAGGAAGTTACATAAGTCATCTAGCCCCTTCAACTTTAAGAGACACACAAGATACTATCACACTGAATCATTTTGGCATGACAACTGTGTCGAATTTAACCTTTAGATTCAAAGATCTATTCCCATTATAATTCACATGTATGGAATATCAGCAAATGTTCATGTTCAGAGAGATCATTATGTATATCATACTCACATTACACACTGACTTTTCAAATAGGTCATGCAGAAAGAATGAATAACATGAATAAATAAAACCTATGTGTAATAATACAAAATATTCATTTTTGTCAATAGTTCCAACCTATATCTCACAAAATCCTCCCCAAAACTGTTAATAAGGAGCCAAATGGACAGACTCGAAAGGTCATACCCACGCCTTGCCCGAGCTCTAGAGGATGTGCTGATGAGCACACAACCAGCCAAAAGTTGGCCACAGTTACAAGGAAGAGAAGCAGGGGGTCTGTGGACGATTCGCAAACTAATCAGCTTCTAAGTAATTAGAACTAAGCCACCATCATTTTAAACTTAGTTACATTCCAGTGTGTGATTCTCCCGTGAGCGCCTTTGCTAAGCATTGCATAATGTCTATTTCCAATCTTGCCATGCAAATATGTTCCCACACTAAGCCTGAAAGATAATATAAAGATTTAAGCAAAAGCCAATCATGTGAAATTTAAAAGCACATTTCTACAGTATTTACTATGTGCCAGGATATATTAGACGTTCTAAGGATATTGAGATGAGTAAGATACATTTTCTTTCTTATATTTCTGGCACTTGCATTCTGGTGGAGACCTAAAATAAATAACTAAGTGATCTGTTGCAAATTATTCTTTTGTTGAGCAACATAATTGAAGATGGTGGTTATGGAATCCACATCGCATTGGCTAAGAAGAAAATGGTGGATACATAAATACAAATGATGCATACACACCTCATTACAGAAGCTCAGAGTTTAGAAGAATAAAAAGAGGTTTCTTATTCTAACTTTGTATTCAGTGCAGTATTTTCTCTACAATTCTTCCAGACAAGTGACCCTTTGATTGCCAACTATTTTTTCCCCACTCTCATCCATCTTTACCTATAAAGAAATCTTCCTGGGAATGTTATTTAAATATATAATTGCCCTGCTCTGAAATCTATCACAAAAAGAATCAGCTCCGTAGCGTGCATGGCTTCCAAGACCTTCCGTCTTGGGTGCAAAGCCTTAATAGCCACCACATAGCTCTGGCTCATCAGGCAAGCCTACTTCTCTGTCATATTCATCGCCACCTTGGACTCTGTTGCTGACCTTTGTCCTCTGTTTATTTCAAACAAAGACGTTTTTTGGAAACTCAGCTTGAGTCCTACCTCTGGTTTCCCTATCACTGTGACACAGCAGAAAGAACATAACCCATGTAGTCAAATTCTCAAAAGCTAGTTAGCTTCTTTGATATTCGCTTTCTTAACTATAAAATGAAGTGAAATAATTCCTGCCTCCTAGGGCTGTTATGAAAAGAATACTAAGTTCACACAAATCTTTTTTTTTTCTATTCCTTTTGCTTTATTGACCTAGTGCAATTTTTTTTTTCTAATAATATTGATGATATTTGTTAATTCTGGCACCCAAGCAACTTGTAAGTTCTGTGAGGACATAACTTTTGTATTCTCTCACCTCTTTTGTATTTTCTGATGCATTTCTGGATACACTCTAAGTACCCAAGAAGCAAAGACTTGTAAATTGGTTAATCTCATAGACGTCTATAAGTAAACAAAAAAAGAAAAAACTAAAGAACTAATTAATGTTTTTGGTGGAGTACAAAGTGGCTTCATCATAAGCAAAACTGACTGGGCATGAAATCCAGCTATAACAAAACACTAGGCAATACAAAAAATAAAATAAATGAAATAGAATATTTTACCAGACTTTAAAAAAAAATACTGTACTCATAGTTAGAACAGACTGGCAGTTGCCAGGGTGAGGGCTTGGGAAGTGAGCAAAATGACTGAAGGTGATCAAAAGGTACAAACATCCAGTTAAAAGATAAATTAATCCTGGGGATGTCATGTACAGTGTGGTGACTAGAGTCGATAATGTTGTATTGGATATTTGAAAGTTGATAAGAGAGTAGATCCTAACATTTCTCATTTCAGGAAAAAAATGCTATGTGTGGTGATAGATGTTAACTGATAGGTTCAGTAAACAGTAACTTACTAAGCATTGGTTGTTTTGACATGAAACTATACTAATCCAATATTAGATTTTCACATTTAAACACACATGTACAGAATACAGTTTCTTGAAAATAATACAGTTTTTCTACAAAGGGTGGTCATCACCTCTTCAATCAAAACTCAAAAACTAGATATCAAAGCTGTCTATTCAATTGTCAAGAAGCACATGAAAAGATGCTCTACATTGTTAATTATTAGAGGATGCTAATCAAAATTACAACAAAGTAGCACCTCTCACCAATTAGAACGGCCACCATCAAAAAAATCAACAAACAAGGAATGCTGAGGACGGTGTGGAGAAACAGGAAGCCTCCTACACTACTGTGCGGATGTAAACTGATACAGCAACTATGGAGGGCAAGATGAAAGTCCCTTAAGGAACTAAAAATAGAGCTATCATACGATCCAGCAATCCCACTTCTGGGCATACATCAGTAAAAACACGTGGCTTGGAAGGACACATGCACCCAATCTTCATTGCAGCAATGTTTATAATAGTCAAGACATGGAAATAACCTAAATGTCCATCAACGGAGGAATGGGTAAAGAAAACATGATACATATATACAATGGAATACTCCTTAGCCATTTAGAAGGATGAAATATTGACATTTGTAGCAACATGGATAGACCTAGAGATTATCATATTAAGTGAAGGAACTCAGACAAAGACAAACATCATATGATATCACTTATGTGCATAATCTAAAAGTAAAAATACAAATTAACATTTAAAAAACAGAAACAGACACAGATTTAGAGAAAAAAAGATGGTTACCGGCAGGAAGGGTAGGGGAGAGGGATAGACTGGGAGTTTGGGGTGGACAGGGACACACTGCTGTGTTTAAAGTAGATAACCACCGAGGACCTGCTGCAAAGCACAGTGAATTCTGCTCAATATTCCGTAATAACTTAAACAGGAAGAGAGCTTGAGAAAGAACAGATACATGTGCATGCAAACCTGAATCCCTCTGCCGTATCCATGAAACTCACACAATATGTTAACTATGCTCCAATACAAAACAGTAAAAACAATTCTTAGTGCTGCCTGTTTACACGTTTAGAAAAAACTAAACAAAGAGAAAACATAAATTTTTAATTGTCAAATTTTCGGGTTTCTAAAAGATAGAAAATCTGTCTCAAGTTGAACAAAATCTAAAAACAACCATCTTCCTAAAGGAAAGTCAGCTGTGAGATGAGTCAGCATGTCATTCCACTGGAACGATCCAAAGCTGTTTCCAGTTCGTATTTGGTAATTAAGGACACAACGCTGCCTGATGACGTCTGGGGATGTTTTATTCCAATAGCATTTCAGAGGTGTCCATGGATGAATTTAAAAGGCATGATCAGGAATTCCTGCACACCATCAAATACTAGTTTATATAATCAAGGGATCTGCTTTGTCTCAGCTCACATTAGATATCGCTTGGCAAATATTTGTTTATCTGATTATGAGACAAAATACTTCATTATGCTTCATTATGCTTGAATCCTATATATCAAAGAAGAATACACTCCATAAACTCAAATTCATGAGACATACTCTACTTTCAGTGACTTCCTTATCCGAGTTTTCATAACATTTCCCACAAAACTCTTTCAGTTCAGTTCAGTTCAGTAGCTCAGTCAGGTCCGACTCTTTGCGACCCTATGAATCGCAGCACGCCAGGACCCCCTGTCCATCACCAACTCCCGGAGTTTACTCAAACTCATGTCCATCGAGTCGGTGATGCCATCCAGCCATCTCATCCTCTGTCGTCCCCTTCTGCTCCTGCCCCCAATCCCTTCCCAGCATCAGGGTCTTTTCCAGTGAGTCAGCTCTTCACATGAGGTGGCCAAAGTATTGGAGTTTCAGCTTCAGCATCAGTCCTTCCAATAAATATTCAGGACTGATTTCCTTTAGGATGGACTGCCTGGATCTCCTTGCAGTCCAAGGGACTCTCAAGAGTCTTCTCCAACACCACAGTTCAAAAGCATCAATTCTTCTGCGCTCAGCTTTCTTTATAGTCCAACTCTCACATCCATACATGACCACTGGAAAAACCATAGCCTTGACTAGACAAACCTTTGTTGGCAAAGTAATGTCTCTGCTTTTTAATATGCTGTCTAGATTGGTCATAACTTTCCTTCCAAGGAGTAAGCGTCTTTTAATTTCATGGCTGCAATCACCATCTGCAGTGATTTTGAAGCTCAAAAAAATAAAGTCTGACACTGTTTCCACTGTTTCCCCATCTATTTGCCATGAAGTGATGGGACCAGATGCCATGATCTTAGCTTTCTGAATGTTGAGCTTTAGGCCAGCCTTTTCACTCTCCTCTTTCACTTTCATCAAGAGGCTCTTTAGCTCCTCACTCTCTGCCGTAAGGGTGGTGCTGAAGCCCTTTTGGCCCTCACAGTCTCCTGTTTGGGCTTCCCTGGTGGCTCAGATGGTGAAGAACTTGCCTACAGTGCAGGAGACTCAGGTTCGATTCCTGGGTCAGGAAGATCCCCTGGAGAAAGAAATGCTTAAAATTCCTATTTATAGACCATTCAGTGTAGCATAGATGCAACCAGTTTCTGGCTTGCAAATAATAGGACACAAGTTCAAATCCTGACTTTCTCATTTATCAATTATTATACTTTAAAGAAGTTATTTAACATCTTTAAAACTTTTTATCATTTATAAAATGAAGTTAATAATAGCATCTCACTGAGCTGTTGGAAGAATTAAATAGTCTATATATATTTTTAACTGTTAAAAGTAAATAATTCCTGGTCCCAAAGTTGCAAATGTTAAGGATGTGAATAGAGCTGATTTTTATATCAGCCCCAGTACCTGGAAGATTGCATGACATATAATATAGATTTAATAAATATTTGCCATTTGCCGAGCAAAGGCAAATAAAATTTGAATTTAAATGCAAAATATTAAGATATGCCCATATACTTTCCAGCCAAAAAAAAAAAAAAAAGCTTCAGGATGCCATATGGTCCTAAGCACTTGCTCAGGATGCAGACAGAAAAAGAATTAATGAGATAAAGGTTTCCTACTATAACATTACTTTGAACTTTTGGACGAGACTACTGAATTTCAAATCTACTCATAGAAACTTCAAATCTACTCAAAGGTACTTCAAAGCTACTTACACAGGTGTGTAAAAATTCTCCTGTGTTATTTAACGAAACCAATGATTAAATTTACTGCTTTCAGAATTCTCCAGGTCCCCTGGTGGCTCAGTGGTAAAGCAGCTGCCTGCGATGCAGGAGACCTGCGTTTGATCCCTGGCTCAGAAAGATCCCCTGGAGAAGTAAATGGCAACCCACTCCAGTATTCTTGCCTGGGAAATATCATGGACAGAGGAGCCTGGCCTCCACAGGGTTGCAAAGAGTCGGACACGACTGAGCGACTAACATTCGCACTTCACTTGAAGGAAACAAAATGATTTTTAAACCATATGAAAACGAAGAACAGAAGTACAGGCAGCAAAACTCTCTCACTTATTTAGATTATGAAACATTCTCACATGGATGAGTTATTGAGTTCTCAAGCTTTACTTGAGAAAATATATATAATGTGAAGATCATAATTTTAATTATTTCCTACACTAAAAAAGTAGAAATCATTTAACACGTCATGTTCAAATACCTTGACATTTATTCATTCAACAGAGATTTTTCTGTTAAGGCATCTTTGTAGAAGCACCCTGTCCATACAGTAGGAACTAGTCACATATGAATATTTACATTTAAGTTATGTCAAACAAAATTAAATACGATTTAAAATTTCTCAGTCACATAAGCCACATTTCAATTGCCTAGTGACTACCATATTGGACAGTGCAGAATATTCTACTACTGCAGAATATTCTATAACTTAAGTACTCTTCTAGGCAGACAGGGACGTAAAAAAGGGTGAGGCCAGGTCCTGTCCCAAAGAACTGAAGACAGAAGATGAGACATGAGCCAAAATCACTTTAACATGAAACTGTTTTAATTTTATTTTTAGTGCCCTAGGAATACTGAGGATGAGGCAAGTTTAATTTGAAGACTACATTTGCAATACTCTAAATTTCTCATTTTATATAAAAAATAAAACCTTTAGATCCATGACTCTACAAAAGTGAAGGTTTGTAATGCTGTTTGACCACTTCTTACTACATAAATACTCTTAAGGTTTAACTAGAAACATATAAGGTGAATTTATTTTCAACTTAAGACAGTTGACATCCAGTGGTTTCTAAATAACTTTATTTACTGAATACTCAAGAAATAATGAATGCACTTCCAAGTTACTTCAAATTCAAAATTGCTTTGTTGATACTTAACCTGGCTCAAGTTAAAAAATAATGAGCACAATTTGTTAAATGCAAAATCAACTTGAGATCAGCATGATGAATTTAGATTACAAAATTCTTTCTGGAGATGAAGCGTTTGTATTAAAAGTTACAAAAAATTTTTGTCTAACTAGCCATCTCATCATAGTGTTTTCGTTCCTTATCTCTGTTGGAACATGCATGCAGCTAACACGGAAGGCCTGTCTCTCGGCAGCATCCCTGGCCGGCTCCCTGCTGCCGACGGCAGGGCCCCCTCAGGTGTCGCAGGGAAGTGAAGTGACTCACCACCAGAGGTGGTGCTCTGCTCTCGTGAAGCAGCCCGCCCTTGATTTGGTTCTAGGAAGCAGAAGTCACCAACCTTACTGCCTGAGCAGCTTTTAAGAAGATTTAAAAACTGCTGTTGTATACTCCTTATTTGACAACCACATTGCAGCCCTCTAAAAATTATTCCTATAAAGCCATCCTAATCATCATAATTCCAACCACTTGAGAGGATCCAATTTATCTCGTTGTACTCAACAGTACTCATTTTGATGACAGTAGGCATTGGATCTCTCTGAATGCTTCTTTTCATTTTCTGTTTGTGATTATTTTTGATCAGATAGCTCTTGTGTTTCTTTTTGGGTTGTCGCAAGCCTATTGTTTCTATGAATTGAACAGACATTTTCCCAGATAAAGTCATCCAGTTTGGCCTCTGAATGGTAAGAATAACCTTTTATTCTGCTTCTTACATAAGTTATGAACATAGGTAAGAGCCATATAATTATATATTTAAATATTTACCCAGTGACAAATCTCTACCTCTATCTTTCTCTAGGGAAACCCTGACAGCATAAGTTGAAAATGTGACTTATATAGAATTAACCTCATTCAAAAATAAGCCTCCTTGTTGCTGGACAGGGAGCAGGCAAATGCCATATTCCATTTAACAATTGTTTTCTACTGGACAACAATTAGATATAGCTTCAAAAATCAGTGTTTTATTAGATAAGTTTAGAATATAGATCTATAGCCCCACAAAGAGCTAAAGGGATGATTACAACATTGCACAATTTCACGTATGCCAAACCTGCTACTGAAATGGAACCTGCAACTCTATCCCACCTGTTAGGCCTATGTTTATTTTCACTAGTTCCCAAGGAAATTTTTAATAACTCTTTACGTTTTGGGGATATGATCTCAAAATACTCCCAATCCATATTCTTCCATTATGAATCTTGCAAAAAGCTTTATCCTGTTTACAAATTCTTAAAAATTTTCTCAGCAAACAGACAAGGAGAAGTTGCCTACTCCTCAAACATTTTAAAATTGCAAAATAAGTACACTCAAGTAAAAAAAAATGAGAAAAAGTTCTATTTGTTCAGAATTGTGTTCTATAATAACATCTCTGATGAAAGTTTGCTGATGCCATGACAATGTCATAAGATCGGCACTTCAAAGAACATACTGTCTGGTTACTATAGCATTTCTATATTTGGATTAATTGGAAATGGAAATGTGGATAGCATTAGCTTTGAAATTAAATGAGACCCCTAATGGGAAAGCTAATTACTGAATTCATTTTGACTTTCTGTTTTACTAGTAAAAATTTAGGCTATTGAATTGAACAATACGTACTCAGGACTGGAAATGGAAATCAGGCCATCCATGGACAGAGCAGAGTGGAACCAGTGGCTCTTACTGAGTCAGATCTGATATTAGCGTTTTGTAAGAGAGGATTGTTATTGTTAATATTGTCACCTTTATGACAAAGGTTCTAATATGAAGAGCACTTGGAATTCTTAAAACACTTCCATTAGTCTATTCAATAACCTACTTCCAACATCCATTAAGGTATCTTTCCCACTGTGTGATCAGGCAGCTCCACCGGAAGCCATAATCTGGATGTGTTGGGTAAGAACTAGGGAGGAAATCCATGAGCTTGAAACACAAAATGGTAATTTATCTGGGTTTCAGTATAAAAATGTTTCTTTTCCTTCAGGTTTCATTTTCTGAACAGAAATTTGTAGTGAACAAATTTTCAAGCGACACCCCACCAGCCATATATAACCACAATAAAGATAATAGCTGATTGGGTTTGGGAAAATTCAGTTGCCTTTGTTATGCTATTTAAATAATGGAACATATATCACTAATATCCATGAAGACTTAAAAATCAATCAGTAAGTAAAAAGTAAAATAAATAAATATCAAGTAGTGAAGTGAAAGTTGCTCAGTAGTGTCTGACTCTGTGACCCCATGGACTATACAGTCCATGGAATTCTCCAGGCCAGAATACTGGAGTGGGTAGCCTTTGCCTTCTCCAGGGGATCTTCCCAACCCAGGGGTCGAACCTCGGTCTCCCATATTGCAGGTGGATTCTTTACCAGCTGAGCCACAAGCGAAGCCCAAGAATACTGGAGTGGGTAGTGTATCCCTTCTCCAGAGGATCTTCCCGACCCAGGAATCCAAACGGGGTCTCCTGCATTGCAAGTGTACAGGATTTTAGGAATTAGAGAGAAGTTTTTCAGTGTCAGATTAGATAAGTAACTAATACTTAAATAAGACTGATCTTATGCATCTTAAATGATACAATTTTCTGTATCATTTTTGGTATGAAGGTCCAAGTCATGTCCCTAAATCCCGATTCAACAAAAAAAACAGTGTGTGGAAAACGCTAGCCTAGAAGGGTCTTTATGATAGAAAGCCAGTATATGCTGTTCCTGACAGAGTTTTATGCTAAAGACATGGAGTTCTGCAGCGGCTCCAGAATCATCCCAATGCTTGCTTTCCTTTTACCTCCAACAGCCTAAATTGGGATAATCTCCAGAATTCTCCCCTAAAGGAGGAAATACAACATCTCCTTTTATTCTCTATCAGTCTTTATTCTATGCTTCTCCTCCTGCATCCCTCACTATCTAGAGGGCTTCCTGCCGTATATCTGCTGTGTGGGCCAAAGAATATCGTGCGTTCCTTCCAAGACCCCTGAGTCACAGTGAACTGATAAGGTTTCTAACGCAGCTTCTGCCCTCCACTGTCTGCAGTAGTTGTTCTTTGGTTGCTCAGTCGTGTCCGACTCTTTTGTGACCCCATGGACTGGAGCCTGCCGGTTTCCTCTTGCCATTGGATTTCCCAGGCAAACATGCTAGAGTGGGTTGCCTTTCCCTTCTCCAGGGGATCTTCCCAGCCCAGTGATTGAACCCGCATCTCCTTTTTTGGCAGGCAGATTCTCTATCACCGAGCCACCAGGAAAGCTCCCTTCCACTATTTAGATGAGCTAAATTTTTATAAATTTTGTGTCAAACACAGTAATCGAATGTCAACCACACTGATAGAATACAATTTTCTGCTTTACACCAAGTGTCTTATATTGACATTCCATAGCTGTAAAATTATGATATTAATATATAACAATTTAAAATATAAGTCCTTTATTTTACCATTAAGAACTAGCTACAGTGAAGTGGAGTTATTTTTTTAAGATCCTATTGCTGGGAACTCCAGAGGTTTCAGGCTCACAAAACAGGAACTTTATCAAGATATAGTCTGGCATGAGGTAGTTTTAGAAAAAAGAAATAAAAGGCATCCAAATGGGAAGGGAAGAAACAAAACTGTCACTGCCGATGACATGATACTATATATAGAAATCAAAGTCTCCATCAGAACTGTTAGAACTAATAAATGCATTCAGTAAAGCTGTATGATACAAGATTAATAGAAATGTTGCATTTCTGTAGGGAGAAGGCACTGGCACCCCACTCCAGTACTCTCGCCTGGAAAATCCCATGGACGGAGGAGCCTGGTAGGCTGCAGTCCATGGGGTCGCTAAGAGTCGGACACGACTGAACGACTTCACTTTCACTTTTCACTTTCATGCATTGGAGAAGGAAACGGCGACCCACTCCAGTGTTCTTGCCTGGAGAATCCCAGGGACGGGGAGCCTGGTGGGCTGCCGTCTATGGGGTCACACAGAGTCGGACACGACTGAAGCGACTTAGCAGCAGCAGCAGTATTTCTATATACTGATAATGAACTGATAGATATCAATAAACTGATAAAGAGATATCAAGAGAACAATCCCATTTATAATCAAATTAAAAAATATCTATAAGTAAATTTAACAAAGGAGTTAAAAAGAACTACACTCTGAAAGACACTGTGAGGGAAATTGAAGACTATAAAGTAAATGGAAGGATATCCTATATTAATTAATGGAAAGATTTGAGAGTGTCGATTCTTAGGTAGGTTGATAAGAAGTCCAGGGTCATCAAGGGGGAGAAAACAACAAACATTTTTTTTCCCTCTAAGCCCAGAGCTAATTATTACACAATAAACAACTCATCTTGCCCAAGGGTATGTTTCTCCCTAATCTCTGCACCAGTGGTTAGATAAAGGCATGTACCCTGCTTGAGGACATTATTCACCTTCTTAGGAAACTTCCGAGTAATTCTGTCATCTTGAAGTGTGTGTTGTAGGAGTGGTTCTGGTAAGACCTTTCTATTATTAATTCTAATCTTGTTAATTTAAGATGCATGTTGTGGGAATGGGTCTGGTAAAAGTATATAAGGCCTTGATAAGACTGAGGGAGGACACTCTCCATCCCCCTTCTGATGTCTACCTCAGAAGTTTTCTCTGTCCCTTTTTGACTTTAATAAAACTCTGCTACAAAAAAAGCTCTTGAGTGATCAAGCCTGGTCCCTGGTCCTGAAGCTAAATTTTCTTTGGATATCACAAACCCAACATTACTCACCATATGCTATCAGAATCAATATGGTTAAAATGTTTATGCTACCTTTGAAATCTACACATGTAATACAATCCCTATGAAAATACCCAGGACATTTTTCACAGAATATCAAATAATCTAGTAAATCACAAAAGACCCCAAATAGCCAAACCAATCTTGAGAAAAATAAAAAGAAATCAAAGGTACAGGTCTGAGCCCTGACTTCAGACTATATTACAAAGATGCAGTAAGTAAAACAGCATGGTATGGGAACAAAAACAGACACATGGGTTCCTGGAATAGAATAGAGTGCCCAAAAATAAACACACACACAATAGTCAGTTACTCTATGACAAATGAAGCAAGAATATAATATGAGAAAAAGACAGCCTCTTCAGTAACTGAGGCTGGGAAAACTGAGCTGTTACACATAAAGGGGAGAAACAAGTACATTTTCTCATGCTACATACAAAAATGAGTGCAAGATACACAAAGACCTAACAAAGCTAGTGGAGGTGATGGAATTCCAGTTGAGCTATTTCAAATCCTGAAAGATGATGCCGTGAAAGTGCTGCACTCAATATGTCAGCAAATTTGGAAAACTCAGCAGTGGCCACAGGACTGGAAAAGGTCAGTTTTCATTCCAATCCCAAAGAAAGGCAATGCCAAAGAATGCTCAAACTACCACACAATTGCTCTCATCTCACACGCTAGAAAGTAATGCTCAAATTTCTCCAAGCCAGGCTTCAGCATACATGAACCGTGAATTTCCAGATGTTCAAGCTGGATTTAGAAAAGGCAGAGGAACCAGAGATCCAATTGCCAATATCTGCTGGATCATCAAAAAAGAAAGAGAGTTCTATTTCTGCCTTATTGACTATGCCAAAGCCTTTGACTGTATGGATCACAATAAACTGTGGAAAATTCTGCAAGAGATGGGAATACCAGACCACATGACCTGCCTCTTGAGAAACCTGTATGCAGGTCAGGAAGTAACAGAACTGGACATGGAACAACAGACTGGTTCCAAATAGGAAAAGGAGTACGTCAAGGCTGCATATTGTCACCCTGCTTATTTAACTTATCTGCAGATTACATCATGAGAAACGCTGGGCTGGAGGAAGCACAAGCTGGAATCAAGATTGCCGGGAGAAATATCAATAAACTCAGATATGCAGATGACACCACCCTTATGGCAGAAAGTGAAGATGAACTAAAAAGCCTCTTGATGAAAGTGAAAGAGGAGAGTGAAAAAGTTGGCTTAAAGCTCAACATTCAGAAAACTAAGATCATGGCATCTGGTCCCTTCACTTCATGGCAAATAGATGGAGAAACAGTGGAAACAGTGGCAGACAATTTTTTGGGGGCTCCAAAATCACTGCAGATGGTGACTGCAGCCATGAAATTAAAAGATGCTTACTCCTTGGAAGGAAAGTTATGACCAACCTAGACAGCATATTAAAAAGCAGAGAGTATTTTGCCAACAAAGGTCCATCTAGTCAAGGCTATGGTTTTTCCAGTGGTCATGTATGGATGTGAGAGTTGGACTATAAAGAAAGCTGAGGGCTGAAGAATTGATGCTTTTGAACTGTGGTGTGGGGAAGACTCTTGAGAGTCCCTTGGACTGCAAGGAGATCCGACCAGTCCATCCTAGAGGAGATCAGTCCTGGGTGTTCATTGGAAGAACTGATGCTGAAGCTGAAACTCCAATACTTTGGCCACCTCATGCTAAGAGCTGACTCACTGGAAAAGACCCTGATGCTGGGAGGGATTGGGGGCAGGAGCAGAAGGGGACGACAGAGGATGAGATGGCTGGATAGCATCACCAACTCAATGGACATGAGTTTGAGTAAACTCCGGTAGTTGGTGATGGACAGGGAGGCCTGGCGTGCTGCGATTTATGGGGCCACAGAGTCAGACACGACTGAGCAACTGTACTGAACTGAACTGAAATGTAAGACTTGAAACCATAAAAGTCCTAGAAGAAAACACACAGTTCACTCTTTAACATTAATCTTAGCAATATTTGTGGAGTGGGGGTGAGGATCTCTCTCCTCAGTCAAGGCAAAAGTAAACAAATGAGACCTCATCATTAAAATATCTTTTGCTCAGTGTACAGAACCATCAGTAAAACAGAAAGACATCCTACTAAATGGAAGAAGAAATTTGTAAATTATGTTTTCAATAAGAGATTAATGCTTAAATATACAAAATCTCATACAACTCAATATCAAAGAAAAAAAACAAAACCCCAATTTAAAAACTGAGTAGGGGACCTAAATAAGGCATCTTCCAAAGACACAGTGATAGCTGACTGGCACATGAAGATTCTCAGCATCAGTAATTATCTGGAAACTGCAAATCAAAACCACAATGAGATATCACCTCATATCTGTCATAATGGGTATCATCAAAAAGATAGGAAAGCAAAAATGTTGGCAAGGATATGGAGAAAAAGAAACTCTCATGCACTGCTAATAGAAATGTGAATTGGCGTAGCCACTATGGAAAACTTCATGGAGGTTCCTCAAAAAGTTAAAAGCAGAGCCACCTTACAATCCAGCAATTCCACTCCATTGGTCATTTATCCAATGAATATGAAACATGCATGCCAAAAGATACATGCACTCCAATGTGCAAAGCTGCACTGTTCATAGCAAAAACATGGAAACGGCCTAATCATCCATCAACAGCTGTATGTTACTCAGCCATAAAAAAATAATGTGCCATTTATGACCACAGGGATGGACCTCAAGGGTATGACATTTAGTGAAATAAATCAGAGAAAGACAAATACTCTATGTTCTCCACTTACATGTGGGATCTAAAAAACAAAACAAATGATTTAATATAACAAAACAGAAACAAAACAGGTGAAAAGGTTTAAGAAGTACAAACTGTTAGGTGTAAAGTAAATAATTATACAGTTGTGATAGGCAGCATAACACAGAACATAGTCAATATTTTAGGGCAACAGTATGGAGTATGTTCTGTAAAAATTACTATGTTGTAGACTTGAAACTAATATAATACTATATACCAACTACAGTCAAATTAAAAAAGAAAGTTACATCAACTTATTTTCCCACTCACACTGTATCAAAGTGTGCGTTATCTCACATCCTCATCAGGACTAGATATTTCTAAACTTTTATAATTTGGGCTGATCAATTTTATTTATGCATAGTTTAACTATTTCAATAATTTTCAGTTTTTGATTACTGAGAAGTAGACATTGGGCACTGTATTTCTACTTCAACATTGCATTTTCCATATCATTTGTTCTCTTTTTTTTTCTGTTGGGGTATTTGTCATTTCCTTGTTTGATTTTTAATGATTGTTAAGTGTAAGAGATTTAATGTTTTACACTTAATTTAAAATAATTGGGTTGCCCAGCAAGCAAATTCTATTTTTAATTTGGGAGGATTCCATCTTTCTTTCCATTCTGGAAGCCGAATGAGATATAACATTTTCTCTCTCCATCCTCTGGCAAGCAGATAAGAGTCACATGATGTAAGTATGGCTCATTAGATATTTTGCTGGGGATGCTGAATCTAG
This sequence comes from Odocoileus virginianus, assembly GCF_023699985.2. Classification (NCBI taxonomy): domain Eukaryota; kingdom Metazoa; phylum Chordata; class Mammalia; order Artiodactyla; family Cervidae; genus Odocoileus; species Odocoileus virginianus. The sequence goes on along the minus strand of NC_069677.1, from coordinate 58,631,784 downwards.
AGGTTGTGATGTCATGACCGAGAGTCAGAAAGAGAGAATTCAAGGGAGCTGGGAGAGTCAAGGACCTGGAAGCTTCACGATGACCACCTAGTGAGGAGATGACATTCCTGAACAGAGTTTTGATTGCACCTGTCTTTCCTTGCTTCTGATTCAACCTGCTTCTCAAGCCCTGCCGTTGGTTTGATAAGCAACTCCCAAAACTGCTTTTCTGCTTAGGTTAACTGGCCTTTGTTGTTGTTGTTGATAACGAAGAACATTACTAATAGAAATATTTTTATAATTATATATTTCTAGTGATGTTTTTATAACTTTTCATAATATATTTTTCATATACTATGCTTTACATTTTTTACTAAATTCATAAGTATTTACTCTATGAAGACTACCACTGATGTGTTGTTGTAGGGCTTTGTAGTAGCACAGTGATTAAAATATTGATCTAATATCTATTCTAGTACTAGTATTACATCGTTAATACATTTGGCATTTATGTTGATATGAGGTATGACTTTTATTTGTATTATTTTGGTTCTCAACTAACTAATTGCCTCTCCTTTTTCTTTAATGATCAAAACTTTGTTCATTGATTAAAAAAACTAATGTTAATTCTGTTGTTGAGATTGTTTTATTTCATTGATTAGTCATTTCTTGAAATCTTACTACACAATCAATGTAGCTTAAATTATTCTTTTATACTGATAAGGTTAGTGCCTTAACTATATGTTTTTTCCATAATTTTACTGTATTTTTTTCAGAAAAAATTATTTACTATCATATAATTTTACTGTATTTTTTATCCACTATCCACTTATTTTTCTAGATTTAGTTTATAAATTTTTCAAATTGAAAAATTTGTAACATTGTTATTGCATAAAATAAACATTAATTTGAAGAAACTTCACAGATATTCTAAGACCAAATAATACTTTTATATTTACTTGTTTTGTTTTATATTCCTCAGTAGAATTTTCTTTTCATGTATGTTCTAGACCTTACTTGTTAAGTATATGTGTTTTGAGTTGTATTTCTATTTAATTTTAAAACTGATTATTGTTAGCTTTCAAGGGAGTGATTAGAAGTATTTAGTATATTTACTTTGTATGAGCGTATTTACTGAACTCACATTTGAATTCTAGTAGTTAGGTTTCCTCAGCATATAATCACATCATATACAAATAATAATTTAATATCCTTTCAATTCATATCTGTTTCTTTGTATGATTGGATAGCTCTTCATAATTTAAAAATTATAGTAGTGATAAAAATTACATCTCATACCTAACCTTCATGTTCCAGATTTTTTGTTTGCTTGCTTATTTTTGTTTATCATTAAATTAGATGCTTTTGGGGGAAGGGGAGAGACTAATTTTGAGCATGGTGTAGACTCGTATTATTAATGATATTAATCAGGCACTTGTAGGAGGTCATTTGTGGATATGGGAGTTGAGGAATTTTTGTCTGTATTTTGCGTTTTCTCTGTATATAACCCACTCAGACTAAATACACAGAAGGATTTCATGGCCATTGCAAAGTACACTCCGATTTTATTTTGCTCTCCTGCACTACCGTTTTGGCAGTACTTCTGATAAAATACAAGATTTGTAGTCTGAGGCTTTTTGTTGGTGATCCCCTACTCTTATGTTATTGGTTCATTGTTGCAAAAAGTGGCTTCAAACTGATTCTTTTCATCTCTTCTACATTTTTTCTTTCATCTTTTCTGCAGTCAAAGCAAATTGGGCAGGATCTTAGAAAATCTCTTTCCTGAGAAACTACATCCAACTTGCACATATTACATGTAGCAAATGATTATTCTCTTTCACAAGGTTTGCATGAAACAGACAAAATACAAAACCTTTATCCAAATCCTGTCTTGAAAAACTGAGCCAAAGTATAAACAGTTTAAACAAAGGGGCTACAGTAAGACTAACAACTACTGATTTTTAGAGAATATCTTACTGAAGATGTATTTTACAATGTACATATGGAAATTAAGTCCTCAAACTATTCACTGAGATATGTAGGTTGCTAGAAGATCATCCAAAAGAGATTTAGTTTGCCCTCCACTTTTGGGGCTAGAGGAGGTATATGGTTTATAGAAAAATATACACACACACAAACACACACACATTTATCTGCATATAAACATACATGCAGTGTGTGTGTGTACGTGTGTGTATGAAAAGTGGGCACAGATATTCCCTCTAATAAGTAAAATTTGTTTAGATACTTAATCCCTCTGTAAAAAATTACCCAAAATCAATCTTTTCTTTTTTCTGCTGTATAAAATATAACTGGCTACACGGACAGAAGGCTTAAAGGGGATTATAGCAAGAAGCCTAACAGGTGGTGTGTGCTAAGTCCCTTCTTTGGTCCCTTTGCAAAGTGTCCACCTCTTTGCGACCCTGTGGACTGTAGCCCGCCAGGTCCCTCGTTCCGTGGGATTCTCCAGACAAGCATACTGGGATGGATTGCCATGCCCTTCCCCAGAGGATCTTCCAGACCCAGAGACTGAACCTGCACCTCTCGTCCCCTGCACTGGGAAGGAGACACCCCCTGGGAAGCCCCTAACAGGCGGTAGGGTGGGCCAATTCCTGGTCTCTCTTCGCTCTTTGCACCCTTCTAAAGTGGCTCACCCACTCCAGTAGCAGTTCTGAAGAAAGGACCCAAATGGCCAAGGATTGGTGTGCGTCATCTCACGCAAAGGTAGTTAACTTTGAGGGCTTTGGGGATAGTGTGGACCATACAGGTACACATTTGACTTTTGTTGGCCTGTTTTATTTTTGTCTCTGTGTTCAACACCCACAGAACTTGACATATAGCAGTATATGCACAAAGACAGTGACTGGCAAAAATATATATATCATTTAGTTGTCCATTTGCCTTCCCCAGGGGAGGTATATAAAAAAAAATGGTAACTTCCAAGAAACAATGAGATATGGTCAGATCCTCTCTCTTCCCGTTTTATCACCAGATGTGGAATACTAGTGACCTGGAGTGGAAGAAGGAGCTTCTGTCTTTCCTATGAGATCCCCTGATCAAGATATTTTTTGGATTTGGCAGAATTTTCTCCAATTGCTTCTCACAACAATGTATTAATATCGTGAGAAAAGAAGGTAAATATTAGTTCCCAAAATCATCTTAGAGTTTGTTATGAAAATCTAGAAAAAATACTTTAAAGTTTTAATAGAATAAAGTTGCCAACATCCCCTATTTCATTGCTGGTGATATTTTATTTCCCCAAGTTTTCTTTTATCATTTGGACAAATTCTAGGAGTGAGGAAAGGGAATTCTAATGCAATGTTTGGCTCCATCTTTTTGAAAATTTAACTTTGTTTTTCGTATCTGTTCTGTTCAATGTTTTGGTTCTCTAACGCAGTCAGTTTCTAAGAACTAAACTGTGCTCAGGAAAGCACAGATGAGCTTTCTCTTCTCTTGGAAAAGAAGAAAAATATCTAAGTATTTCAAGGTAAGTAATTGCAACTAAAAGTAATGAGGTAATTAGAAGCCATATTATCATAAGCTAAAGATTTTTTAGAGATAATGGACATTGTATAAGGATGCAATCTGCCTCTTTTATTGAAAATCAATCCAGTCTCTATTTCCAAAGATCACGTGGTAGGAGCCCTGGCAAATTTGGGATTGTTTTCAGTGAGGAAACCCGGTGAGGAAATTGTTCTGCTGTGAATGGTAACAAATTAAAACTACAAATTAACATGAATCCACAGGAAATATTGAATATGACTTTAACTCCGTCACCTAGCTAGCAGTACTCTAAATTATGCTGGATTTACAACAATAGAAACGGGAAATAATCACTGCCATACTTCTTGTTGTCTTTACTACTAGAAATAAAAATTGTAGGATTTGGCTTTTGAAATATTTCCACATAAGATGAGTTTCCTCATAAGTTCGTTTGTAAAAGGAGTTTTCCTCTATTTAAACAAAATCTCAACTTCCAAAAAATGGCTCTTCAAGGATTATCAAACTTACATGAACATTACACAATGTTGCTTTAAATATTAGCATTTTACTTTTCTTAGCTTCCACATTTCATTTGTCACACACACACAGAGGCACACACATATTTTTGCAATGATAGTTAATAAAGTTTGTAAGACACACCTTGCATTTCCCCCTAATATATCTATAATTATAAACTAAAAAGATTTTGGCACAAAATTTCAACAGGTTTGAGAGCTAAACAAGCTACATGATCAATTTTCTCTTAAACTAAGGCTTTTGCTTTGTTTTCCAACCTGAAAGCAAGTGGACACCAACATATTTAATAGAAATGCCTCATTCATAGCTGCATATTTTATATAATAGCAAGACTCAAATACATATGTCAATGCAATTTATTTCTCCAATCAAAGCTGTAGTTTCTATGCTCCCAGAGCCGTAAGTACACGTCTGTGCATGGGTCTCTCTCTTCTCTTAATGTCTTCTGCTCATTCCATCAGTTAGTCACACCAATCTGGTATTCTTTAACTTTAGTCACTAATTATTCTACTTACCCTGTGTACTCGGCTGTTACTCTGCCACTTTACTTAGTGTGTATATAGATATAATGTATACTTAATTAAAATAAATTATATATACATATATATATATAATCTGTATGTATATCCCTCTATAATGATAGCTAATGACTTAACTTTTACTTGTTGTGACTATGCCTGTAACTAAAGATTATATCAGTAGTAGTGTCCTCAGCACTTGTTTTTAGATGTCCATTATCAGAGTTAATTATTTGTTTAAGTAAGAAGACCTCTTCTAATTACAAAACTCAGGTAAAGGCAAGTAGTTAGTTATTTCACAAGTCTTACATTTCCCACCAATAATCCATGTTAATACCTTTGATCTAGGTAGATGGCCTTAATTAAAATGAAGGTATTACAATAGAAGTGTTCACAAAGCACGATTAATGAATCTGTTAACTGGTTTTTACTTTGTTGTGGACACAATAACATTAGTTCTTATTTGTAAAATAGAGTTCTTAAGGTCAGACACTCTATCTTACTCTTTAAAAATTCGTAGCTTCTAGCACAGTGTTTGACATATAGGAGACACTCCTCAAGAGTAATTAAACTAAATTTTAATGACTCTATAATATAAATATGAAGATCCATCCTGTTTTCTTCGTTAGATTATGAACTTAAGCATAATGATCATGCTTCCTACTTTCTCTACTACAGTGCTCATTTTCAATAAATAACTGAGTGTTTTCAAATAAAATAAATTCTAATTACATTTAGGAGCATTTTAAATTGGGATCTTTAAAAGAAAAAAATCAAAAAGAAAAAACAAAGATATAGGCAATCAAAAACAAAAATCTTGATACAAATTTAAATATTAGTAGCTCAGTTTGAGGAATAATATAAAACTGTACCTCACAGTCTAGACTTCTCACATAGTATATTATTTCTAGTTTATTTCATGACAGAGTAAAGGCATTAAAAACCAGTCATCATTACTATTAAGGCAAAGTAGAAACAAAGTTATAACATAGAGCCAGAGAATTTAGGAAAAGTTCAAACAAGTAATTTTGAGAATTTCAAGATAAACCTGGACTTTTCCTTTTTTTTTTAAATTTAAGTTTTCCAAGCAGATCCAAGCTGATTACTGAGGTTGCTCCATGCTTAGAATTTTTATAGAGGGGTTAATATCATACAGTTAAAATCAGGTATTTAAATTATTTACTAAAATATGACTTATTCTGGATGTTATTGGGATAAGGGATTTGTATTTACAGAAAAAAAGAACAATCCTTAAATTTATTAAACTGCATCTGGAAAATGTGATTTTACCAAGATTAGAACTCATCTGACCTTTTTGAACTGGCTTTAAATCTTTGGGGAATTACATTTGTTTATCCTTAGAAAAATATGACTTCCTGTTTAAGAAGAACGCTTCTAAATAAAAATTCAAAAGGTTTCTTGGAGATCAGGTAGTTAGTGTTATAAATAACTTTCTCAGGAGCTGTGCATGAATTAATTATAAATATGTGGATTTTACTTCTTCTAAAAAGACAAATTGTTTCTGATTTTCTCAATAAGAAAAAATCTTGGCAAAATGCCTTTCAAGTTTGCTACACATAGCACTGAAAAAAAGATTTTGAAACAGAACACATGTGTCAGCTATACTTGAAAAAAACATGCAATTCACCTTGAGTAATTGTGGTGTCTTAAAACTACAGCTGTATACTAGGGTTACCCAGGATTCTTGTAGCTCTAAGTTTATAGTGAATGCTCTAGGCTTGTGACATTTGGAAATTTAAAACTCCTAATTTCTACTTTTCCCCACTAATCTGAAAAATCAGTGTCACGCTGTAATTATTAGTTTTGCTAGAGCCAAATGTAAGTCAGGAAATTAGTCCCTGGTATCTTCATCTCTATGAAACTTTGTGGTTTTTCTCCTCATCCTCTGACAGCAGCACTCACCTACTCAGATTCTCCAGGTAAGAATACTAGAGTGGGTTGACGTTTCTTTCTTCAGGGGATCTTCCCAATCCATGGATTGAAGCCGGGTCTCTTACATTGCAGGCAGATTCTTTATCATTTGAGCGACCAGGGAAGTGGAAGATATTTTGTCCTTTAAGAAAACTGTTCATGAAGAAATACAAGGGTTCAGGATGGGGAACACAGGTACACCCGTGGAGGAGTCAAGTCAACGTATGGTAAAACCAATACAATGTTGTAAAGCAAAATAAATAAACAAATACATTTTCTTAAAGTGTCAGTTGAAAAAATAATAGAGAAAAAGTAATTAAATTGTTGTAGGAGAAAATGAACAGGAAACTCGTGACTCTTGACAAAGGGGTTGAATGGCTGGGAACCTCTACCGATATTTCCACTTTTGCAAATTTGGAAACAACTATTCTTAGGAGGAATTACTCTTGAAAACCCATGGACTTCTTCCACTTCTTACTTTCTTTGGAAGCAATTGAATGACACTGACATTTCAAACTAGAAGAGATGAATTTAAAATACTGACATTTAAAATGGATCCATTTACCATGAGATAATAACACTAACAGCTGTTTACTGTATACCGTGTGCTCACTGAGCTAGAACTTCATATAATCCACATAATAACCTGTAATGCCCTTTATCATGCACCTGGGAAGAAAGAGGTTCAAAAAGTTTGTAGAACCTCCTGAGAAAGGTTAAGGCGATCCGAGCTCATCAGGCAAGTCTGCTGGATTCCAGTGTTCATGAGTCTTAGTATAAAAAATAGATATTTTCTATATGAGATACACTGGTTGCAGAAGGCTGAGCTCATGTACTGGGTTCTACGTAAAACATATTTAGGATGGATGGAAGGCTTAATATTGTTACTGAGTTGAGAGTAGGTTAAGTGAGCGGGCTTTGGAAAGTTGAGTAGACAAGCCCTTGGTCGGCCTCTCTTGATTGGGTCATTTTGGATATGTTCCTTATGATCTATGGCTTCAGATTTCTCACTTGCAAGATGTGGATAATGGTGTGGACACCTCAAGGGTATAGGCACCTAGAAAGCACTTAAAATAATGCAGGCCAGAGAGGGCTCCGTTCTGTTAAGCATTATACACACAACATATACCCTGGTCAGAGCTTTGATATCTAATTGATATCCTTTTCTTTTGATGTCTAATTCTTTGCTATTGTGTTCCTCACTCTCCCTAGAATTTAATCAATATGGTTAGATATGTTGCATGTTGTTCAGTTGCTCGGTTGTGTCTGACTCTTTGTGACCCCACAGACTGCCAGGTCCCCCTGTTCTTCACTATCGCCTGGAGTTTACCCAATAATTAGCCATGGAAACTTTATATATGGTTAAATATAATAACCAATAAATTAACAACTATTCTGTTGGATTTAGGACTTTGCAGAGAAAGATATACCTTTAAAAGTTTTAGATGTAATTTTGACTACCTATTTGCTGCAAAGTTTTCACTGTATATAGCAATATTTATTTTTCAAATTTGCCATAGGTTTACATATGAAAATAAGATTTAAACAAACATCATTAATAAGTTACTGTGAGTATAACTGAATTGAAAATAAGTTTTCAAGTTCCACAAAAGGAAGAATCACTCCATTTGATACAATCTGAATTAAGCAATCTGAATTCCTCTTTAAAATGGCATTTAACTCGCAGACAGAGAGACAAGGAAGCTGAGTCAACTTCGAAACTTCCTGTATTTTGCAGCGACGGTGTTGTGATCCTTCAAGGAAAGGGAGATCAGTTTGATGCCATTTTGAGCTCATTGTGCATTGGAGCACAAAAGGAAGAGGTGGGTGGCAGCAAAGCTGAGCCAGGAGCCTACTGGAAAGAGACGCGGCAGGAGGCCCATGGAGCAGTTAGACAAACGGGGGGATGAAAAGGCCGAGGGCGCAGAGAAAGATGCCCAATGATGACGCAGAGAAGAAGGGGGAAAAGGTTATGATATGACCCAATTACCACAAATAACCAAAGAAATAATAAGTGGGAGAAGAGAATGCAAAAGGAAAGATGAGAGATTCACTGGGATCTTTTTTGGAATTCCTTTTGCAGCCCTCCTCAGACTAAGTCACCCAACTATAATTACCTCTGTTGATCTGACAATTCCTTAGTTGTGTTCACGTATCTTAGTACAAATAAATAAGGCTATACAGGAATATAATTTTTACTTCTTTTTAATTGAATTACAAGTTGACAAAGGGCTGAAACTGTATCTTTTATTTCAACGTTTCTCCACACTTGCATGAACTTTAAAATTCTGTTACTTGTCGGTAAGAGACCATATTTCAAATATTGATCAGAACTTTTTCATCATTTCAAGTTATTTAAGTTGGATTCAAAGATGAAGAGAAGTTAATTTATACTCTGATATTGCTAAAAATAAATGCATGTTTTAGAGACTGCCTTTCTTTGTTCATAATGAATAGTCATACTTTAATAATAATATTTAATATTAATATTAAATAATATCATTATTAGTAACAGTGGTAGTATATATAGAACACCAGTTGGTATTAAAATTTCAGCCCTTTTATAAACTTATCATTAGATTTCTCATCAAACTTCTCTCATGTGAATATTTTTAATGTAAATATTTGCAAATTACCAGCTGATAAAAAATATACGACCTTACACACTCAGTGCATATGACAAGTGCGCTGCCAAGGTACTTATGACTCCATGTCTGATATTGAACTTTTGTTTAAAAATTAGATGGAGACACATTTCCAAATTCCTAATACAATAGTTGCATAACTAAACTCAGTGGTCCCCAACTTGTTTGGCACCAGGGACTGGTTTTGTGGAAGACAAATTTTCCATGGACCAAGGTGTGGGGTGGGGGGGTGCTGATTTCAGGATGATTCAAGCACATAACATTTATTGTGCATTTTATTTCTTTTATTATCACCTCAGCTCCACCTCAGATCATCAGGCATCAGATCCCAGAGGTTGGGGACCCCTGACTAAACCTCCCTATCTAATTCATATATTTATTGTTGCACTTATCATGCCATATAACTTAATAATTTTTGTATGTTTGTTTCCTATATTAGACAATGAGATACCTTAAGGGAAAAGCTGATTTTATGATTTGTAATATATAGTATATAGGGTCTGGCACATAGTGGAATTCAATAATAATTGGTGAAGAAAAGAAAGAAGGAAAGAGGAGAGTGGAGAGGGGAAGGGAAAGGGAAGAAGGAAGAAAAAAGAAGGAAGTCACTATATGTGAATAAGAGAAAATGAATGGTGTTCTACAACCTGCTTCCATAATCTATGCAGAAACAATTTTGTGGGACAGGGCTTCATTGAATTTAGGGCCCCATGAGCAGTCACACAAACAAATACAAAAATAGTATCTTGCATGTATACGGCACTTCATAGTTTTGACAGTTCTTTCATATGCCTCAGTTGTTTGATCTTCACGGTAACTCCATGAGAGAGGAATCATTTCCTGCCCTCTTTTGCAAAAGAAGATGCTGAAGTTCAGAGAGTTTAAATAAGTTCCCCAAGTGTACCCAGATAATAAATGGCAGTGTTAAAATCAAAGTAAAAATCTTCTAAGGCCACCATCTTCTCAGGAACAAGTTTAATTTTATTAAATTAACATGGTACGCAATGGTACAAATTCCTTGAGAAGATGCCTAATGTTTGTTTTGTGCATACCAAGGAATAATGATGTAATAAAGACAACAAGAAGAAGCAGCTAACGTGTACTGACGGCTTGCTTCTCGCAGAAATGGTTCTACGCTGTTGTTTACTCACCAAGTCGTGTCCCATTCTTCGCAAGCTCATGGACTGTAGCAAGCCAGGCTTCCTGCTGCTGCTGCTGCTGAGTTGCTTCAGTCCTGTCCAACTCTGTGCGACCCCACAGACGGCAGCCCACCAGGCTCCCCCGTCCCTGGGATTCTCCAGGCAAGAACACTGGAGAGGGTTGCCATTTCCTTCTCCGATGCAGGAAAGTGAAAAGTGAAAGTGAAGTCGCTCAACCATTTCCGACTCAGCGACCCCATGGACTGCAGCCCACCAGGCTCCTCCATCCATGGGATTCTCCAGGCAAGAGGACTGGAGTGGGGTGCCATTGCCTTCTCTGCCAGGCTTCCTAGTCCTACACTATCTCCTGGAGTTTGCTCAAATTCATGTCCATTGAGTTGATTATGCAATCTAACCATCTCATCCTCTGCCACCTTCTGCTTTTGCCTTCAATCTTTCCCAGCATCAGGGTCTTTTCCAATGAGTTGGCTCTTTGTATCAGGTGCCAAGGTATTGGAGTGTCAGCTTAGCATCAGTCCTTCCAATGAATACTCAGGGTTGATTTCCTTTAGGACTGACAGATTTGATCCGCTTGCTGTCCAAGGGACTCTCAAGAGTCTTCTCCAGCACCACCACATTTGGAAAGCATCAATTCTTCGGTGCTCAACCTTGTTTATGGTCCAACTCTCACATTCATACATAACTACTGGAAAAACCATAACACTGACTATACATTCCTTTTTTGGCAAAGTAACGCCTTTGCTTTTTAATATGCTGTCTAGGTTTGTCATAGCTTTTCTTCCAAGGAGCAAGCCTCTTTCAATTTCATGGCTGCATTCACCTTCCACAGTGATTTTGGACCCCAAGAAAATAAAATCTGTCACTGTTTCCACTTTTTCCCGTTCTATTTGCCATAAAGTGATGGGAATGGATGCCATGAAAGTGAAAGTCTCTGTCACGTCCAACTGTTTGTGACCCCATGGACTATACAGTCCATGGAATTCTCCAGGCCAGAATTCTGGAGTGGGTAGCCATTCCCTTCTCCAGGGGATCTTCCCAACCCAGGGACTGAACCCAGGTTTCCCACATTGCATGCGGATTCTTCACCCCTGAGCCACCAGGGAAGCCTGGAGGCCGTGATCTTGGTTTTTTGAATGCTGAGTTTTAAGCCAGTTTTTTTCGCTCTTGTCTTTCATCCTCATCAAAAGGCTCTTTAGTTCCTCTTCACTTCCTGTGATTAAAATGGTATTGTCTGCACATCTGAGGTTGTTGATATTGTTCTATGAGTTAATGTGTATTTGTTTGTTTAATCTTGACAAGAGCCCTATGAAAAAGGTACCATTATGCTTATTTTATACATGAGAAAAATGAGGTGCAAAAAAGGTGCAGTGACATATCTAAGGTAAAACAGTTAATAGTAAAGTTGAGATCTAGCTATTACCAATGTATTAAAATGTATCTATTCTTAATATAGTACATACATGCATTTAAAATAAGTACATATGTATTTAAATAGTACATATATGCATTTAACTCAATCCAACCTGAAAGTTTATACCAGTCTTTGAAGAGAGTTGGCTGTGGTTTTTGGCAAACGCCTGTTTTGTATCTGCTTGTTTCCCATAAAATAAGGCTAAAGGGAATGATGCGCCAGCTACCCCTGAGTTCTGGAAATCTAGCAGGAAAACCCACACACAATCTTCATAGCACTGCAGTAGCAGACCATGAAAGAAGAAATCAGACTGGTAAGTCAGCATGTCAATTAAGAAAATCATGAGTCAAGAGGAAGATTAAGTATCAAAAATGAAGCATCTATATATTCTACAATTAAAGTTCAATATTTATTCTGGAATAACTATCTATAGGCATCCCAGGTAAACTGCTTTTGAGAACATAGTTGTGATCTTTTATTTCCACTCTGACTGGCTCTAGAAGTTTGGGGCTCAGACCAGAGAGCAGGTCACAATATCCGGGGTCACAGACAGGCAGGAGAGACGCATCGCGGAGGCCCAAGTGACGTGCAGGCACCCTGGGTGAGCTGGCTCCCCTGCGACTCAACTCACGGTCAGTATCTCATGCTCTCTGAGAGACGCCTCTGAAACACTGTCCTCACTGGCTTCTGAAGCAGGGAACTGCCTCTATGTTCGTCTTTCTTCTCAGCTCCTCTGCCGCTTGTTTTGGTTTCTCTTTTCTGATTTCTCAGTTTTTCAAAGATGAGAATCCTCTAAGGTTTAGCTCATGACCCTTTGTCCTTCTTTTGCTTAACTGTTCCCTTGGGAAACTTGCACAATCTAAATGACTGACTAGAATTCATGAGATTTTGAGCCAGATCTTTCCCTGCCTATTTGTCTATTTCAACTGGATGTTTCAACATCACTCAAGTTAAATAGGTACAAACTCGGAAACAACAATTTTTTTTCCAAACCAGCATTGTCTGCAATACCCTAGATGGTTCTGCAACTCATCTTTAACGTCTTCCTCTGCTTTCCACAACTCAGTCCGTTAATTTTTTTGAAGAATAAAAACTGATAAATGAAATAGCAAAGACATTATTTTTATGCTGTATTCTATTGATCTACAGAATTATTTACAAGTCTTTTGCATGGGGAGCCTTGAAGAAAGAACTTATCAAATGCTGGCTAAAACTTTTTTGAAAATAAACGTTCTTAAATAAGGAAAGAATAATTGGAAGAGTAGATGCACTGCCTTTCCTGAGTTCTGTCTCTTGTGCACCTACACTGGCATTCGAACATAAGGAGGGAGAATGCCTGTCTTAGTTAAAGAGCATTTTGGGAACATATATAAACATATATGTATACATATATATATGCACGTGTGCCTGCTTGTCCAACTCTTTGCGATTCTATGAACTGCAGCCTGTCAGGCTCCTCTGTCCATGGGATTCTCCAGGCAAGAATACTGGAGTGGGTCGCCATGCCCTCCTCCAGGGGATCTTCCTGACCCAGAGATCAAACCTGCATCTCTCTTATATCTCCTGCATTGGTAGGTGGGTTCTTTACCACTAGCACCACCTCGGAAGGCCTCCCCCCAAATACATGTATATTTATCTATAAAATATTTATATTCTACGAATATATACATACAAATCTTTATGTTGCTATTTCTCTCTCTTTCTCAGTCTGGCTAGACCAACCCAACTACTGCTTCATGTACTTTCAAATTACTGTGATTGTTGAATAACACTGACGCTTAAGTGATAGACTTAAACTTAGTTCATAAAATCTAGTTTGAATTGTGCTCACTGCCTCAAGTCTATGAAAGGGCTGACATCAGCTTGAGTTCTGCACCCTGAAACTCCTGAGAGAATTTTAAAGTTGAAAAGCACACTGTGAATTAGGTATTAGTTCCTGATAGATCACGATTGAGTTTAATGATTCATTTTTCCAAAGAGTACTAAATTGTATTAGTTTCACTGTCCTCATGTGTAAACTAGGATGGTGGGTAAAATGACTCCTCATGAATTTATGAATTCTAGGATGACGTGCTTTTCAATCTGGTTTTCAGACTGATCTTACTGAAAGCAGCGAGTGAATACAAATAAAGGAAGTAAAAGGTTGATCTGAAAAGACTATTTTAAATGCTTACAACATGAATTATAAATAGAGAGATATTTAGTGCCTTTCCAGAAGCGACTTTAGAAAGATCAGGTAAGATACATCATTATCTGTAGACTTTTAGAACTGTTCTTGAGTACTCAGTAGGGAGAAAGTACTTATGTATATTTAAAAATTTCTCTTCAACTTGAGGATATATTCAATTAAGGTGTCATGTCTCATCTCAAGTGGAAAAACAAAGGTAAAAAGCCTAGTGGTACAATAGCATTTAACAGCTGATAATAGTGTTTCTGCCTGATTTGGTGTAATTACCCAGATTGAACATGCTCAGCTTCAGAATTATAGGCAACCGTTAATTATCTGTTCCCTATCCCAAAGTGTATATATTTTTCATGAGCTTTTAGGGTTAGGAGAGAAAAGGAAGTATAGCAGTTTGTCAACCTTAACTTTAGTTTGTAGTATATTTTACAAGACTTTGGGGAGAAAAGTCATTTATAATACAAGACTACTGACTTTATCAAGTACTGGGAAAAAAGAAAAATACCAGCTTAACTCATCAATTCTATAGACTTCAATGATATCTGCAAATGAGAATTTCTATTCTTAAAAATCACAGTGTGTTAGAACATTCCTCATCTTCATTTTACATATAAGTAAAGCCAATTCCTACAAAAATCTGTTGACTTAAATCACTGGGACAGGAAGAAACATTTCTCCCACCCCCACCCATCATCCATAGGCATGAAATGCTGCAACACACACACAAACACAATTAAGAAGTTCTGTTATGTGGGTTTTTTTGAATCAATGCAATTGCTTTTGGCACTTTCTCTAAATAGTACAGTAAAATTTTAAATTGCTGCTCAATTGTTATAAACACTAGATGCACTTTCACTGAATGTAACAATGAGCCAAGACATGGTCACTTGGCTTTATACACATAACAGAAAATTTTGAGGTTTCACTCGTTCATTCAACCAGATCTTCCACGATAGCAGATCCGAAGGTAACGCAATAGCCTTCAGCTCAGGGTCTCTAAGGAGACTGGCGCAGGTTGTACCGTGCACAAAGGTACCTTACTAAGGAAATGTGCTTTCGGCCTGAGTTTAGCTCCCCAAGTCATGGGTGTGGCATCAAGCTTGCACTGCCTGGCACCCCACCCTATACGGCACAGCTTTCTCTAACATCTCTACCCAGAGAAGGAATCTTCTCTCAATGTGCACCAAGGAACTGTCTGTGAAATCAAAGGGCCTTGCTTCTGTTTTTCTCTAGCATAATTTCCTATCTAAAATTTTTATTAAATTATACACAGCATTAGAAAAGGGATGGTATCCCATTTGTTTTTGTTTTCCCTTCATTTAGCACAGTGCCAGGTTCTTTGTTTGTTATTAGTGGAATCTGGAGACCAGAAAGTAATTGACTTGGGTTCAAAGCCAAGTCTTTGAACAAATAACTAGGGACGTGCCACGTACATAGGAGGCTATGAATCTGGCACTCCCTGGAGCTGTGCACAGTCGTATATCTTAAGGTGGACTCATAATTCTATAATGATGGACAGTGACATGATATTTAATGATCAGTTCAGTTCACTCACTCAGTCATGTCCGACTCTTTGCAACCCCACGGACTGCAGCACACCAGGCTTCCCTGTCCATCACTAACTCCCAAAGCTTACTCAAACTCATGTTCATCAAGTTGGTGATGCCATCCAACCATCTCATCCTCTGTTGCCCTCTTCTCCTCCTGCATCCAATCTTTCCCAGCATCAGGGTCTTTTCCAGTGCATTGGTTCTTTGCATCCGCTGTACACTAAGTGCATTAAATTAATGTCAGATAAAATAATTTTCATGCACAATATCTGTCATTTATAATTCACATCAAGTAAATACTTTTATCACTATTTTTTAGATGAATTAACTGAGCTTCAGAGGATTAAAATTGGGCTTCCTGTGTGGTTCAGTGGTAAAGAATTCACCTGCCAATGGAGGAGGTGCAAGAAATGTGGATTTGATCCCTGGGTCAGAATACCCTGGAGTAAGAAATGGCAACCCACTCCAGATCCTTGCCTGGGAATCCCATGGACAGAGGAGCCTGGCAGGCTACAGAACATAGAATCACAAAGAGTCAGACATAATTGAGCAACTGAGCATGTACACATGCAGAGAGTTAAAATTACTTCTTGCCCAAAATCACACAACAAATATTTTTCAAAGCCAAAATTCAAACACAGATTATTGTGATGACAAGGTATACAGATTATAAGTTATCCTCTTTTATATAAATATTTGAAAGAATTTTAATGAAAAACATGGTCTGTATATGATTGAGTCCTAAGGGAATAGATTTTTCATGACAATTACTCTAATAATACCAGGAAAGCATTCAAGTAATCATTTAATTACCAAAATACTGTATCATATTAAACTGTAAAAAAAAAAAAAAAGAATACAAGCCAATATATATTCACTATGACTTTTGGGAAAAAAAAATATAAAGTTTTGTATTATTCATTAAATTTAACTTTCAGCATGGAGCCAAACAAGCAAATAACCACTTAAGGTTCATTCGTTTTAACTTTGTAAATGTCCATTTAGGTGAGGGAAATAAAGGTTATGAAAACACAAGAGATTCTGTTATTATTTTTATTACACTAATGTATATAATATTTCATTATAGGGGACTGGAATGCAAAAGTAGGAAGTCAAGAAACACCTGGAGTAACAGGCAAATTTGGCCTTGGAGTACAGAATGAAGCAGGGCAGACTAGTAGAGTTTTCCCAAGAGAATGCACTGGTCATAGCAAACACCCTCTTTCAGCAAAACAAGAGAACTACACATGGACATCGCCAGATGGTCAACACTGAAATCAGATTGATCATATTCTTTGCAGCCAAAGATGGAGAAGCTCTATACAGTCAGCAAAAACAAGACCAGGAGCTGACTGTGGCTCAGAGCATGAGCTCCTTATTGCCAAATTCAGATTGACATTCATGAAGAAAGTGGGAAAAACCACTAGACCATTCAGGTATGACCTAAATCAAACCCCTTATGACTATACAGTGGAAGTGGGAAATAGATTTAAGGGACTAGATCTGATAGACAGAGTGCCTGATTAACTATGGACAGAGGTTCGTGACATTGTACAGGAGACAGCAATCAAGACTATCCCCAAGAAAAAGAAATGCAAAAAAGCAAAATGGCTGTCTAAGGAAGTCTTACAAATAGCTGTGAAAAGAAGAGAAGTGAAAAGCAAAGGAGAAAAGGAAAGATATTCCCATTTGAATGCAGAGTTCCAAGGAATAGCAAGGAGAGATAAGAAAGCCTTCCTCAGTGATCAATGCAAAGAAATAGAGGAAAAAACCAGAATGGGAAAGACTAGAGATCTCTTCAAGAAAATTAGAGATACCAAGGGAACATTTCATGCAAAGATGGGTTCAATAAAGGACAGAAATGGTAGGGACCTAACAGAAGCAGAAGATATTAAGAAGAGGTGGCAAGAATACACAGAAGAACTGTACAAAAAAGATCTTCATGACCCAGAAAATCATGATGGTGTGATCACTCACCTAGAGTCAGACATCCTGGAATGTGAAGTCAAGTGGGCCTTGGAAAACATCACTATGAACAAAGCTGGTGGAGGTGATGGAATTCCAGTTGAACTATTTCAAATCCTGAAAGATGATGCTGTGAAAGTGCTGCACTCAATATGTCAGCAAATTTGGAAAACTCAGCAGTGGCCACAGGACTGGAAAAGGTCAGGTTTCATTCCAATCCCAAAGAAAGGCAATCCCAACGAATGCTCAAACTACTGCACAATTGTACTCATCTCACACACTAGTAAAGTAATGCTCAAAATTCTCCAAGCCAGGCTTCAGCAATACGTGAACCAGAAACTTTCAGATGTTCAAGCTGGTTTTGGAAAAGGCAGAGGAACCAGAGAACCAATTGCCAATATCTGCCTGATCATCGAAAAAGCAAGAGAGTTCCAGAAAAACATCTGTTTCTGCTTTACTGACTATGCCAAAGCCTTTGACTGTGTGGATTACAATAAACTGTTGAAATCCTGAAAGAGATGGGAATACCAGACCACCTGACCTGCCTCTTGAGAAACCTGTATGCAGGTCAGGAAGCAACTGTTAGAACTGGACATGGAACAACAGACTGGTTCCAAATAGGAAAAGGAGTACGTAAGGCTGTATATTGTCACCCTGCTTATTTAACTTATATGCAGAGTACATCATGAGAAATGCTGGGCTGGAGGAAGCACAAGCTGGAATCAAGATTTCCAGGAGATCAATATCAATATCAATAACCTCAGATATGCAGATGACACCACCCTTATGGCAGAAAGTGAAGAAGAATTAAAGAGCCTCTTGATGAAAGTGAAAGAGGAGAGTGAAAAAGTTGGCTTAAAGCTCAACATTCAGAAAACGAAGATCGTGGCATCCAGTCCCATCACTTCATGGCAAATAGATGGGGAAACATTGGACACAGTGGCTGACTTATTTTTCTGGGCTCCAAAACCACTGCAGTTGGTGATTGAAGCCATGAAATTAAAAGATGCTTACTCCTTGGAAGGAAAGTTATGACCAACCTAGACAGCATATTAAAAAGAGACATTACTTTGCCAACAAAGGTCTGTCTAGTCAAGACTATGCTTTCCCAGTGGTCATGTATGGATGTGAGAGTTGATCTATAAAAAAGCTGAGCACCGAAGAATTGATGCTTTTGAACTGTGGTGTTGGAGAAGACTCTTGAGAGTCCCTTGGACTGCAAGGAGATCCAACCAGTCCATCCTAGAGGAGATCAGTCCTGGGTGTTCACTGGGAAGGACTGATGCTGAAGCTGAAACTCCAATACTTTGGCTACCTGATGCAAAGAGCTGACTCATTGGAAAAGACCCTTATGCTGGTAAAGATTGAGGGCAGGAGAAGAAGGGGACGACAGAGGATGAGATGGCTGGATGGCATCATCGACCCGATGGACATGGGTTTGGGGGGACTCTGGGAGTTGGTGATAGACAGGGAGGCCTGGCGTGCTGCGGCTCATGGGGTCACAAAGAGTCGGACACAACTGAGCAACTGAACTGATACTGATATAATATTTTAAAAATATGTCTTTCACATTATTCCCTTTGATCACATTTTATGCAAGGTAGAACATGAAGAGAAGCTCGGTTACTTCTGAAATGTGATGATGCTACAAAGAGGAACCAATAACAAGAGTTGAACACTGGTGTCCTGACTCTAAATGAAGAACAATGCCTATTTCATCAAGAAGAGTTTTGGCTGCTTCTGACAAGAGAGCAGACTGAACAAATGAAATGTATTTTCTAATACACATTGCTTTTTTTATTGGCAAAGATGCCTGCCAAGAGTTAGGCAATCGCCTCTCTTTAGATTTGACTAGAAATCTTATATTCATCAAGCAAAACAAATGTTATATTGCTGACTTTTCATTTCTAATGAGGCAGTGGAATTAACAAAGGTTACATCTGCTTTAGATTTAGTTATTATCAAAACTAATTTATTGATTAATTTAAGTGGCAGGAAGCTTACAAATCATCTTGTCACTTTAGCCAAGAAGAGAACCCTAGATCTGGTCTCCAATGCATCTTAGACTTTAGAAAAATTGATATCTAGAAATGTAGGGGATGAGAAGGCTTATTGTTGTTATCAAATATACTCAGAGACAAGATATTTCAGTTAAAGAGGAAAACAGTCTATGATCCTAATAAGGATAAAGTACAGAAGAAGAAGGAATTATTTTAAATTAACTTTAGAATAAAGATTATATATACTTAAGGCACACAAATGATTTGATACACATAGTGAAATGATCACTAAAGTCTAGCTAATTAACATATGTAAGGAGAGCACTTGAAATCTACTCTCAGCAAATTTCTAGTATTCAATACAGTGCTATTAACTATAGTCCTCCTGCTATACATGAAATCTTTAGATTTATTCATCCTACATGACTACAACTTTGTACCCTTTGACCAATATCACTCACTTCCCCTACCTTCTTAACCATCATTCTACTTTCTATCTCTGTGTATTTGATTTTTTACATTCCATATATTAGTGAGATTATGTAGTTTTTTCCTTTCTATGCCCAGTTTATTTCACTTAGCATAATGTCTTTAAAAATACACGTACCCAGAGATATTTTTGATGATTTCAGGTAAAGGAAGTGTGGATAAGTAGAAGAAGGAACACATTGAAAAGGGGGGAAACCCATAAGCTCATGATAGAGATGTTGAAATATATAGAAAGAAAAGATCACTGTGAAGAGTCTTAAGATTAAAAAAAAAAAAAAAGTAAAGGCTATTTACAAGTATGCTTAATGCTAGGAAAAGGAGGAGGAAAGAACATTTCCCAGGATTGGAAGAAGGCAATGTAATATTATATTTCTATTAGTATAGCATAGTCATGTATGTCCACTGATGGAATTAGGATACACCCATGTGTGACAGAAAGTAAACATGACTTCTAAATGTAACTTTATTTCTAGCTTTTCTGTTAAGAATGACCTTAAAATCCAAACTGGCATGGTCAGTTGAGTTAATAAGAGATAGAATTTCAAATTAAGTGAAGGCTAACGAGCCAGAGTTATACTCTGATGTGAATACAAACTTTAGATTTAGATGCTGACACTGCTGCTGATGAGTTGTGAGGCCTTCAATACTCCTTGGAGCTCTCTGTTCAGAGGACTCTTCTATAAAGTCAATGGAATCGACCCCATGACACTGTGAGGAAAAGAAGAGTGTTCAGGAGTCAGACCTCTAAGTAGTCCTTGCAATGTTCGCTTCCTTTAACTATTATTATTGTTATGACACAAATTCTTAGCAAGCAAAATCTGTATCTAGTTATTATAGCCCTGATCCCAACTCTGAATCCAAACATTTCAGGCTTGCATAAATACTTGGTGAACAAACAAGCAAACAAAAAATCAAAATAATGCAAAAGCACCAAACTGTTTTAAATGACTTTAAGATCCTGGAATCTAATCAGTTACACTCAAAGAAACAAAATCTACAAGTATGATCATGGAACCACTTGTTAGTAATTACTTAATTGTGACAAATATGACAAATTCCAGAACAGTAAAATAAAGAGAAACTCGAATTTTTAGACATGAGATGAAAGATAGATTCCAGAAACTACCAAATCACAATTTAGACATTGATTTCCAGTATAATTTAAAGTGTTGAATGCAAGGCTGTGAGCATTTCAGGAAATTGTATATTCTCTAAAGGAAGACAAACACTGGAGATAACTAAAAGAAATATAATTGAATTTTAGTTAAAACATGTGATAATGACTCAAGATATCTTTATAAACACAAAACCTAGGCAGGACAATAGAAGTGATAGGGATTCGTGGGTGCTTCGATAACAATAAACAGACTGGCTTCATTATATTTTCTTACCAGGAGTGAGCTCTCACATGCTAGCATACTACCTATGCTCTGTCTTTATAAATGCTTTATTGATGATTAAAGACATACAAAGATAGAAATCACACATGGACATGACAGACATCTGTCACTGTTCCCATCAAGCCCAGTCCTATTGTGATGGAATTTTCCATGTCAAACACACAATTGCACTGTCTCTGGCCAAGAGGCACCTAAGAAACATTTAATCTCCCCAGTTCCTGGCTTTCCTGTTCTCAAAACTTTGTTTCTTATCATTTTTTTTTTCAACTATAAGGCATAACTAAGCTACTGACACAGAAGTGATCCAGAGGTCTTCAACCACGTCAGTGTAATAATACAGTGGTCGCATTCTGGGGATGGTTAGATCATATGGAACATGCAGACACGTTGTAGCTGGCCTCTTAGTGTTAATTTACTTTGTATTTATGGAAACCCATTTCTAAACCTGAAGATAAATGAACATATGGGCACTATAAAAGAGCAGTTTCCTGGATTATACAGTTGGCTGGACCTGAACTCTTTTTCTTCAAAATAAAGATTATGTATTTTAATATAAAAACTTATATTTCAATTGATCATATTGTTTATGCTCTGTGCATGGCAATAGCTATTAGTGTGATATACTAATTTGTGATCTTCATTCCTCAAACCATAGCTGTTTTAGCTCCACAATCCAGTTTATACAGAGGAGGAAGAAGGTGTGTCTCTTCCCTTGAAAGGTGTTTGAGGAAGTTGCATATGCTATTTCAGCTGATATCTCACTAATCAGAACTTAGTCCATGCCAGTCAATCGTAAAAGATTTGGGGAAATATCCTTAACTCTGGGTGACTATGGCTCAACTGAAAAATGGGCATTCTGTTATTGCAGAAGAAAGAAGAATGAATAACTACAGACAGCCAGCAACCTCTAACCATGGACCCCAAACCCAGACTAGAATTTAAGTAGGGCTTGGGAGCATGACAAGCTTCCTTCTGCTGGTGAAAGCTGCCAGGAAGATGATTCCCTCTAGGAAGAGCCAGTGCTCACTTAGGCATTGTTGGGAAGGATCAGTGAGGTGACTGAGAATGAATGGGAATCTAACAATCAAAGAACAGAAGTTTCTCAGAGAGCACATCTGAAATTTGGGGAGCTGACCAGAGAGAACAGTAGAGGATTGAGAGAGCTAAAGAGAAAACGGATGATCTAAGTGTCTTACATCTTTAATGATGGCGGGAGAAAATAGGACCATAATTGGGTCAACTTGCTGCAAGTCTGTCAAGATAAAAGAATTGACCTACACCCTCCGCTCCTCAGGACTCGGCCGCATCTTGGAAGGGCACTGAGAATGTGAGACGCGAGTTTGTGCATGTCTGAGAGGAGCCCCGCAGCAGGTCTACTAGAAGCTCAGGAAGGAGGGACGTCAGGGCAGCGGAAACAACCCAGATCCTGGCTCAAAGGTGTAGAGAAAGGTCTCAAGAAAAGTTGGCAAAATTGATAGACCCCAACAGATTCTGTGTTTGTGTGGGTAAAGAAAAGTTTGCATTTTCTTACTTCCTGTTAGCAGAAATATCCTCAAACAAGAAAAAAAAAAAAACCAGCATCTGCATGCCTATGGCAATCATGAACATGACATGTAAGCAGATTTAGACTAAATCACGTAGGCTAACAGTTTGGTTCCTCTTTTAACAGATGTTGTGTAAATATTGAAAATATTTACTTAGAGAGGCGACTGAGGGTGGCAAGTCAGACGGAACCAAGGAGGGCTGCTGTCGGAGCTCACCCCAGTCTTGCTCTTCTGCCACCCTCCTCTTTGGCAGACCCTCCCCTGGGGAACATCAGAGCCCCCCAGTTGAAAAATATTCCTCAGATGGCCCTTTGCTCTGGGTGCACACATGCTCAGTTGCTTCACAGGTTGCTTTGCAGCCCCATATACTGCAGCTCACCAGGCTCGTCCGTCCACGGGGTTCTCCAGGCAAGAACACTGGAGTGGGTCGCCCTGGGCTTCTCCAGGGCATCTTCCCGACCCCAGGGACCCCAGGACTGAACCCACGTTTCTTTTGTCTCCTGCATTGGCAGGTGACTTTTTAGCCACTGAGCCTCTAGGGAAGCCGGCAATTTGCTAGGCATCTATTATTGTTTGAGCATATTCATTGAGATCTGGCTACCCACCCCGAGGGCATATCAATGAAATGCTTCTTATAGAATACAACGGTCTTCCTAAGAGGAAGCCAAATCCATTCTTTTCCCCATCCCACTGGCATTCCCGGTGATAGCTAAGCACCCACACAGCGTGGTACTTCAGCACTTGCTATGGAGACACACTGCTGGTTTGTCTGTGTATTTACAGCTCAACTTAACTCCTACAAACACAAAGAATAATATGTGGCCCATTAGAAAACCCACAGTTTTCCCCAAATAGACCTTGAGACTGTTTTTCCCTGCAGTAATAAAGCAGTACAGAAATTTATTTCTTTTGTCTGTTTTGTAAATTATCTAAATTAACCTGCTTTTTAAAAAGTACTATTATTTAAGCTAAAGCTTTAAAGTAATTATTTGTGGACATCATGCTACATTTTACTATTCAACCCCATTATTTCTGATGGTTTCTTCACAGTGAGGACTTTTCAGCTGGCTCAGACGGTAAAGAACCTGCCTGCAAGGCAAAGATGAGGGTTCAATCCTGGGTTTAATCAGGAAGATCTCATGAAGGATGAAACGGCAACCCACACCAGTATTCTTACCTGGAGAGGTTCATGGGCAGAGGAGCCTGGCAGGCTACGGTCCACGGGACTGCAAAGAGTCGGACACGACTGAGTGACTAATACCTTGTTCACATTGAGTGTATCTTCTGTCTAGATTGAGTAGATTTTTCTTTCTCCAAATTTCCATCCAATATCCTTTGCTGCTTTTCTCCTCTAAAACAAAGGATTCTATTTTTCTCTTCAGAATATCATTTTTAGAGTTTTCATCAACTATTCTGGTTTTTGTTTGTTTGTTTGTTTTTACTTTCCCCTTCTCTCCTCATGGCATTCTGTCATAGGAAAGGTCACTTACAAACTTTTGGAGACGCCAGAGAGAAATTTTCCTAATTGGAAAATAGAAATTTTCAACATAAATAAAAGTGACATTAGCAACAATCTTCCAGAAAATACTGTATTTCTCTAAAGGGGAGCATTGGTAGAATTCAGATCAGCAAAATCTTGCTAAATACTCAATAGAACTTTTCTAGAATGAATTTGTTTGTTTCTAAAATGTGAAGCAAAAATAATGCCATCTCTAGGCTACTTGGTGAGAGAGAAAAAAAAAAAAGTCCTGTTAATAGCTATAATGAGTTGAAACTAATTCTGTTTCCTCGTTTCTGGTTTGCCACGCCCCGTCTAATTGTTAGGATGTGTGTACCCTTCTAAAGACACTGTCTGCTTTGAATAAGATCTGACTGAGAAAGAGTCTCAGCTCACAGCCTATGGAATCTACTTGCATCTCCAAGGAAATACTGTTTACTGTTCTGTTGTCATTGGTTCAGGGCACAACATAGAAGTGAATTCCCATCAATATTCATCGTCCTCGTAGCCTCCAGAGGCTCCCTCTGTGATTGTGCTCCATTTAGCTCTAAATCTGTATTCCCATATAGATTTAAACAGGAGAGCTAGGGAAGTTTTGAAGTCTTTTGTTCTCAGTCACAGTAATATTTAAACAGTCCACTGCGCATGCAAGCATTGCCTATTCCTTTATTGCTTTGTTATATAGTCTGCCATAAAAAGAGATCTACCTTAGGGGAACGTAACACTTTTTTGCTTTTTTTTTTTTCACTTCAGATTCTGAAAAGTCTTTACCTCTACATTTACTAGTTTATTTAGAAATCAATTTGGTGCCTTAAATCCACACAAGGTCAGGCATATATAGTTCCTTTCAATGCTCAGGTTATATTCTGTACTTATACCCTCATTCCAGTGTTCTTAGGCTCACTCAGCAGATTAAACCTGAACTTGTCTATTGACTTATTAGTATTAAACACCACAAACTATATGGTATACCTGCGATCAGTCAGTGAAAAATATATATAATGAGTTGTGATAATCATGAGATTAGAGAGAAAAAAAATCTAGTATCTGTATCAAGTCAATGAGAAGAGTTTACCTAAAAGTCAGCATTCTGCGTGTGTATGGTATTTTGAAGCACATACTCAGCAAACTCTGTGAACTGTGTGAGTACATCCAACAGGTGGAGATGCAGACTGCCCCTTTGTAGGAGGGGTCAGTAAAGCTCCTTTTCCTGTCGTTGAGCCACTGTTCTTTGCTGCTGCTGTTTAGTCACTAAGCCAGGTCCTTGCAACCCCGTGGACTGTAGCCCGACAGAATCCTCTGTCCATGGGTTTCCCAGGCGAGAAGACGCATGTAGGTTACCATTTCCTCCTCCAGTGGATCTTTCCACCCGAAGCTCGGACCTGTGTCTCCTGCTTGGCAGACAGATTCTCTATCACTGAGCCACCAGGGAAGCCCCTAGTTCTTCTTAAACATGTGTATCTACCTAGAAGAATTTTTATTTAAATAGATTTATTCAACTAAAATTCTAAATTTCTCTAAATACTGATCTAACAACTTCTTATATAGAAAATGATATGATAGGCCACAAGTAGGACTAGAGAAAATAACCCTAAAATTTGGTGACATAAGATAAAGATTCCTGCTGATAAGATAAGAAAGCATGAGGCTAAATAATAACACAAGATCAGGAATGTTGTTCTATGAAGGGTTTTTTTTAGAAAAGGAATTTGTGCCATTTGTCTAGAGTGGTTTAGAAAATAGAAACCTAAACATATGTGGAGGGAAAAGAAATAAACTAAATGGACACAAATAGTAAATAATCCATTTTAATACAATATTTTCAATATGCATTTAAACTTTTGGTACCAGTTAAGATAAAAGTAAAGGTACTTCATCCTCTCTCCAACTGAATACAACTAATACCTAGACAGATGCATTGAACAGCTATCTGAAGACTCTGAAAAGTTAAAAAGTAGCACATAGAATAAGAAAGAAAGCCAGAACTCAAAGTGAGGCCAATATAAGAATGAGTTTCTTGTGCTTTTTCCCTCTAGTATCTCCCAGCCTGGACTAAGAAGCAGCACAAAAGCCGGAATTGCGAGAGACCTTTATCTCTGATGTAACACGGGAGGAAGGAGCCCTGGGGTCAGAGGCAACGGGAAAGGTCGTCATTTCTGTTTTTTCACTTGAGTCCCACGTAACCCCGTGGCCGTGGGGCAGAGTTGGCAGCGGCAGTTGGGCTGGCCCAGAACTCTGACGGAAAGGAACCATTCTTTCTAACAGTGCTGTTGGGAGTATGCAGTCTGGCGGGAAAGCTAAAACCCTCATTTTCTGGATGGAAGAGACGGGTGGGACCTTCTGAGAGCCAGAAAGTGTCAAGGAGACTCAATGCGAAGGGGATTCAAGAAAGTGATTCTACAGACGTGTGTATAATCTCAACGACATAGACGTGAATGTGACCCTAAACAGCATAGCAAAGGCCCTGAAAATTGAGCTCCGGGTTAACCATCCGGAAGGACTCAGACTGAATGGCATATACATGGGAGAGAGCTGCAATTAATACTGCACACTCTTTGAAAAACGAACCAAAATCAGAACCACAGCTCACAAAAGGTAGTTTGGAAATTTCAGCGTCAATCTGTCTAGATCTATTAAGTGATAAAACACACACAGAGAGACATACACTCAGAAATCTCCACAGTGACTAAACAGATTCAGATTCTCTTATTATAATATACCAAATGTCCAGGATACAACCCCAAATTAGCGAGCAATCTACAGATTCAATGCAATTGCTATCAACATTCCAATAGCAAGTTTTCAATAAGAAATTGATTCTAAAATTCATATGGGATAAAAGTGGTCCACATTACAAAGATACAGCAATCAAAAAGTGTGGCACTGCCTTAGAGATAGACCTATAGACCAATGAAATAGAATCAAGAGTCCAGAAATAATCCCAAACATCCATGGCTAATTAGCATTTTAAAAAATTTTATTGGAGTGTAGTTGATTTACAATAAAGCAGAAATAGATGTTTTTCTGGGACTCTCTTGCTTTTTTGATGATCTAGTGGATATTGGCAATTGGATCTCTGGTTCCTCTGCCTTTTCTAAAACCAGCTTGAACACCTGGAAGTTCATGGTTCATGGATTGCTGAAGCCTGGCTGGAGAATTTTAAGCATCACTTTACTAGCCTGTGAGATGAGTGCAATTGTGTGGTAGTTTGGGCATTCTTTGGCATTGCCTTTCTTTGGGATTGGAATGAAACCTGACCTTTTCCAGTCCTGTGGCCACTGCTGAGTTTTCCAAATTTGCTGCCATATTGAGTGCAGCACTTTCACAGCATCATCTTTTAGGATTTGAAATAGCTCAACTGGAATTCCATCACCTCCACCAGCTTTGTGATGCTTTCTAAGGCCCACTTGACTTCACATTCCAGGATGTTTGGCTCTAGGTAAGTGATCACATCATCATGATTATCTGGGTCATGAAGATTTTTTTGGTATAGTTCTTCTGTATATTCTTGCCACCTCGTCTTAATATCTTCTGCTTCTGTTAGGTCCCTACCATTTCTGTCCTTTATTGAACCCATCTTTGCATGAAATGTTCCCTTGGTATCTAATTTTCTTGAAGAGATCTCTAGTCTTTCCCATTCTATTTTTTCCCCATATTTCTTTGCATTGATCACTGAGGAAGGCTTTCTTATCTCTCTTTGCTATTCTTTGGAACTCTGCATTCAAATGGGAATATCTTTCCTTTTCTCCTTTGCTTTTCACTTCTTCTTTTCACAGCTATTTGTAAGACCTCTTCAGACAGCCATTTTGCTTTTTTGCATTTCTTTTTCTTGGGGATGGTCTTGATTCCTGTCTCCTGTATAATGCCATGGACCTCTGTCCATAGTTAATCAGGCACCCTGTCTATCAGATCTAGTCCCTTAAATCTATTTCTCACTTCCACTGTATAGTCATAAGGGGTTTGATTTAGGTCATACCTGAATGGTCTAGTGGTTTTCCACACTTTCTTCATGAATTTCAATCTGAATTTGGCAATAAGGAGTTCATGATCTGAGCCAAAGTCAGCTCCTGGTCTTGTTTTTGCTGACTGTATAGAGCTTCCCCATCTTTGACTGCAAAGATGATAATCAATCTGATTTCGGTTTTGGCCATCTGGTGATATCCATGTGTAGAGTCTTCTCTTGTGTTGTTGGAAGAGGGTGTTTGCTATGACAGTGTGTTCTCTTGGCAAAACTCTATTAGCCTTTACCCTGCTTCATTCTGTACACCAAGGCCAAATTTGCCTGTTACTCCAGGTGTTTCTTGCCTTCCTACTTTTGCATTTCAGTCCCCTATAATGAAAAGGACATCTTTTTGGGAGTGTTAATTCTAGAAGGTCTTGTAGGTCTTCATAGAACTGTTCAACTTCAGCTTCTTCAGTGTTACTGGTCAGGGCATAGACTTGGATTACCGTGATATTGAATGGTTTGCCTTGGAAACGAACAGAGATCATTCTGTTGTTTTTGAGATTGCATCCAAGTACTGCATTTCGGGTTCTTTTGTTGACTATGATGGCTACTCCATTTCTTCTAAGGGATTCCTGCCCACAGTAGTAGATATAATGGTCATCTCAGTTAAATTCCCCCATTCCAGCCCATCTTAGTTTGCTGATTCCTAGAATGTCAATGTTCACTCTTGTCATCTCCTGTTTGACCACTTCCAATTTGCCTTGATTCATGGACCTAACATTCCAGGTTCCTATGCAATGTTGCTCTTTACAGCATTGGATCTTGCTTCTATCACCAGTCACATCCACAACTGGGTGCTATTTTTGCTTTGGTTCCATCCCTTCATTCTTTCTGAAGTTATTTCTCCACTGATTTCCAGTAGCATATTGGGCACCTACCGACCTGGGGAGTTCCTCGTTCAGTATCCTATCATTTTGCCTTTTCAGACTGTTCATGGCGTTCTCAAGGCAAGAATTCTGAAGTGGTTTGCCACTCCCTTCTCCAGTGGACCACATTCTGTCAGACCTCTCCACCATGGCCCGTCCATCTTGGGTGGCCCCACACGGCATGGCTTAGTTTCATTGAGTTAGACACGACTGTGGTCCTGTGATCAGATTGGCTGGCTTTCTGTGATCATGATTGCAGTGCGTCTGCCCTCTGATGCCCTCTCTCAGTGCCTACGATCTCACTTGGGTTTCTCTTACCTTGGACGTGGGGTATCTCTTCACGGCTGCTCCAGCAAAGTGCAGCCACCGCCCCTGACCTCGGGCAGGGGTAGCTCCTCTCAGCCACTGCCCCTGACCTCTTGAGAAAACTGTATGCAGGTCAGGAAGAAACAGTTAGAACTGGACATGGAACAACAGAAGGGTTCCAAATAGGAAAAGGAGGACTTCAAGGCTGTATATTGTCACCCTGCTTATTTAACTTATATGCAGAGTACATCATGAGAAATGCTGGGCTGGAAGAAGCACAAGTTGGAATCAAGATTGCCAGGAGAAATATCAATAACCTCATATATGCAGATGATACCACCCTTATGGCAGAAAGTGAAGAAGAACTAAAGAGCCTCTTGATGAAAGTGAAAGAGGAGAGTGAAAAAGTTGGCTTAAAGCTCAACATTCAGAAAACTAAGATCATGGCATCCAGTCCATCACTTCATGGCAAGTAGATGGGGAAACAGTGGAAACAGTGGCTGACTTTGTTTTGGGGGGCTCCAAAATCCTTGCAGATGGTGATTGCAGCTATGAAATTAAAAGAGGCTTACTCCTTGCAAGGAAAGTTATGATCAACCTAAACAGCATATTAAAAAGCAGAGATATTACTTTGTCAACACAGGTCCCTCTAGTCAAAGCTATGGTTTCTCTAGTGGTCATGTATGGATGTGAGAGTTGGACTAAAGAAAGCTTAGCGCTGAAGAATTGATGCTTTTGAACTGTGGTGTTGGAGAAGACTCTTGAGAGTCCCTTGGACTGCAAGGAGATCCAACCATTCCATCCTAAAGGAGATCAGTCCTGGGTGTTCATTGGAAGGACTGATGCTGAAGCTGAAACTCCAATACTTTGGCCACCTGATGCGAAGAGTTGACTCATTGGAAAAGGCCCTAATGTTGGGAAGGATTGAAGGCAGGAGGAGAAGGGGATGACAGGATGAGATGGCTGGATGGCATCACTGACTCAACGGGCATGAGTTTGGGTGGACTCCGGGAGTTGGTGATGGACAGGGAGGCCTGGCATGCTGCAGTTCATGGCGTCTCAAGGAGTCGGACACGACTGAGCGACTGAATTGATTGATTAACTCAATGGTCTGTTAGTTTCAGGGGTAAAGTAGAATGAATCAATTATACATATACTTTGTAATGGCCTATATGGGAAAAAAATCTTTAAAAGTATGACTTATTGATTTCTGACTAAGGTGTCAATTCTATTTAATAGGGAAAGAATTGTCTCTTCAACAGGTATACTAAAACAACTGGTCTACATGCAGAAAAGGAAGATGACCCTTTACCTCAAATAATATACAAAAATTAACTCAAAATGGATTAATGACCCAAATATAAAAACTAAAACCATGAAACTTTTATTCTTAGAAGGAAACATAGGAGTGAATCTTCATAAACTTGGATTTGACAAAGGACTCTTAGATATGACACTAAAAGCAAAAGTAACAAAAGAAAAAACAGCTAAGTTGGACTTAATTAAAACTAAAAACTTTTGTTCATCAAAGGGTGTTATTAAGTGAAAGATACTTACAAAATGAGAATTTTTTTTTTTTTGCAAATCATATATCTGATAATGGTTTAATATCTAGAATAAAGAGCTTGTAAAACTCAACAACAACCAAAAATATCCCAAACAATCCAATCCAGAAATGAGCAATGAACTTGAAAAGACATTCTTGAAAGAAGATATACACATGGCCAACAATTATGTGAAAAGATGCTCACCAATCACTGGTCAACAGGAAATGCAAACCAAAGTGACAAGGATATCTTTTCACACCCACAGGATGTATACAATCAAACATATGATAATAAGTGTTGGTGAGGGTGTGCAGAAAATGGAATTCCCCTGTGTTGTTAGTGGGAATGTACAATTGTATAACATCTTGAAATGTAGCTGAGTGTTCTATATCCAAGAGAAATGAAAATACATGTCCATATAAAAGTTATACACCAATGTTGAAAGTAGCATTTCCTGCCAGTCAAAAACTGATAACAACCCAAATGTTAATCAACTGATGAATATACAAGCAAAGCATGATATATCCACACAATGTATACTGTTTAGAAATAAGGAGTGAAGTACTGACACATTCAATTAATACCATACTGCTGACCCTTGAAAGCATTTTGCTAAGCTAAAGAATCAAAACACAAAAAAACACATATCATGTGGTTTAATTTCTTTGAAATATCCAGAATATGTAGATCCATAGAGACAGAAAGTAAATTACTGGTTGCTTAGGACTTAGGACCAGTGGGAGGTGGGGAAGAAGGAGATGGGGACTGATTGCTTAAGGCTGATGGTATGTGGTTTCTTTTAAGGAGGAGTGAAAACTAAATTGTGGTGATGCCTGCACAATCATGGAAATATATTTTAAAACATTGAGTTGTACATTTTAATAGGTGAATTTTTATGTTAATTGCATCTCAATGAAATTGTTTAAAAACATGTCTGATATTCTACTGTAAAATATATCAATAAATGAAATAATTTCTGTGTCCCCTTAGGTTTTAAAAGTCTAGGCTCAAAGTTATGCCTTTACTTGGAAACTTTAATTCTAACAGAGCCAGTATTGTCATCAGGATCACCCAAAATTCTAAATTATACAAGTCAAAATTGATATGTTGGTAATAAAAGATATGTGTTAATTTAAAAATCAACATTGACTGTTTAATCCTCCAGTATAAAGAGAGAACATGGAAATGATATATTTAATGCAAAAATACTTTAAGTGACATTTTCATATAGTCATTTCAGCATTGTAACTGAGCAACAAATATTTTTACAGTTAAGTTGCTCATGTGCAAGCTACTTACAATACAAACTTTCAGGAAAAGGAAAAATATAAAGGAATCTGGAATACAGAATAAAAGCCAAACATCATGATCTAGTCTTTCACAATACCAGAGAGGAGACACCCCATATATGTCAATGATTGGCTTCAGGGATGAATTTAATCTCATAAACAATAGACTTTCTTTTATCTTTAAACATTATTAGTGCCAGTCTTACAGAATGCTAATAAATAAAAAAAGTGACCATCAAGAGGCAATGTCCACACATAATAGTGACTGATCCACTAAAGATTAAGGAATCTACGAAACTCAGAATGCTAGATTGTGAAAAGATTTAGAGGAGATTCCAGGGTACCTGATTACTTATCTGATTTTCCTTTAGCCAGTCTCATACCGCCTGATTTGTTAAGTCCGCTGGGGGAAGGGGAGTGTAAGTGAGCCTCAGTGTAACTTTAGAACTGACCCTGTCAGCTATTTTTCAATTGTGTGCAGCTGCTTAAATGTGTTGTCTCCAGCAAAAAAGCAAAGTAAGTAATTGCACAGCATAAAAGTAAATGTTAAATTATGATTAAATTATTCTGCAGGCCTATCACACTAAGTTTATGGCCATTTCATCATAGTGCAGCAGCATGCAGAACAACAATTATAGAGAAAGAAATGTTCTAAATTGAGATCTCAACTTTCTGAAGATTCGTCTCCTTGAAGGCATCTCCTAACATCGTTTATGTTGTTACTTTTCATTTTAGTTTCTCAACTGTCAGCTTTTCTTTTATAATACATTTATTGTGATCCTTTTTCCTTCAGCAGATAACCAAACACTGGAAGATTCCAAATTATATGCCTCTCAGTCTTTAGTACAGAAAGGCCCTGATTTATTATTCAGGATTTCCTCAGTGTTTTTCCTTGTCTCAGATTCTTGCAATCATTTATTAGCTTTTCCTGAGGACTATCCTGTGAAGGTCATTTTTAGCACATTTATTTGACAGATGAGAACCCAGACCTTAATTGAGAAAATTATTTTGACTGAGGTGGCAAAAGAAGGTGAGCTCAGAGCCCAGGATAATGTCCAAGGTCATGTTAGCTCACTTAGTTTCCCATTTTCCCCTCATCTCTCCAAGCTTCAACAAAGATGTACAAGCTATTCATTCTGTGAAGCCCTTTTCTCTCAGATGTTCTTCTTACAGCCCAGACTTCCCACAGAAGCCAGTCAGGACTGCACGGCGTCTTCTACCTCAACCAAACAAAGCTCTGCGAGCTGCAGCAGAACTGTGAGAGCCTTTTCTAGAAAGTATATGTGTGTGCATGGACGTGTGTGTGTGTGTGTGTGCGCATAGGTGGGGGTGATTTCCTCAAAATAGACTCACTCGAGAATGGTGTGAGAGAGCTATCATGCGGCTGCTGCAATGTGAGGCTCTGAGGCGTAAGACACAGCTTCTGCCGGAGCGAACAGGATGCTGGGAAACGGGACAATCTGGTGGGGAGCCAACAGTTACACGTGTATTTAAGGAAACGAGCACGCGACGTGACAGTAACGTTAAAGTGTACGGGATGTTTATGGGGGCTCTCAGAAGAGGACCGGCCCAGTCAGCCACACCTCTGGGAGGATGCAGGCGTCCTGTGCAGCCAGGGCTGGCGTACTCAGTGCGTGAAGACGGGGAGGCAGGCTCAGCGCGTCTCCTCACGTGCCTCCTTTCGTGTGACTGTGCATCAGCAGCCTGAGAAGGTGAGGGGGCCGAAACAGACGGCGGGCGCGCGCTGTGCCCCCACGCGGGCAGAGCGCGGAGATTCAGTCTTGTCCTCCAAGGTCGCCGCTGCGCGCGAGAAGAGCAAGTGATTCCGTCCTCTGTACCACTGGGTATCACAGATACAGTGACAAAAAAGTGATTCCGTCCTCTGTACCACTGGGTATCACAGATACAGTGACAAAAAAGTGATTCCGTCCTCTGTAACACTGGGTATCACAGATACAGTGACAAAAAAGTGATTCCGTCCTCTGTACCACTGGGTATCACAGATACAGTGACAAAAAAGTGATTCCGTCCTCTGTAACACTGGGTATCACAGATACAGTGACAAAAAAGTGATTCCGTCCTCTGTACCACTGGGTATCACAGATACAGTGTCAAAAAAGTGATTCCGTCCTCTGTAACACTGGGTATCACAGATACAGTGATAAAAAAGTGATTCCGTCCTCTGTACCACTGGGTATCACAGATACAGCGATAAAAAAAGTGATTCCGTCCTCTGTACCACTGGGTATCACAGATACAGCGATAAAAAAGTGATTCCATCCTCTGTAACACGGGGTATCACAGATAAAGCGATTAAAAAAAAAGTGATTCCGTCCTCTGTACCACTGGATCACAGATACAGTGATAAAAAAGTGATTCCGTCCTCTGTAACACTGGGTATCACAGATACAGTGATTACAAAAGAGGGATCGGGTGGAGAGGGAGGTGAGAGTGGGGACCGGGATGGGGAATACATGTAAATCCATGGCTAATTCATTTCAATGTATGACAAAAACCACTGCAATGTTGTAAAGTAATTAGCCTCCAACTAATAAAAATAAATGGGGAAAAAAAAGTGATTCCATCCTTTGTAACACTGGATATCACAGATAAAGTGATAAAAAAGTGATTCCGTCCTCTGTAACACTGGATATCACAGATAAAGTGATAAAAAAGTGATTCCGTCCTCTGTAACACTGGATATCACAGATAAAGTGATAAAAAAAGTGATTCCATCCTCAATAACACTGGATATCACAGATAAAGTGATTTAAAAAGTGATTCCATCGTCTGTAACACTGGGTATCACAGATAAAATGATAAAAAAAAGTGCTAGGGATGGAGGACATATTAACTGCTTAGCACATTTCCGGAAACAAGCCCTTGCTTAACAAATGTTAGCTACTTTTAGTTACTATTGATATTGTAACCACTTGCATAAACAGCTCTTTTCAAACTTACTCCATGCTGCCATCTTGATACAATGAACAGAAGGAGGAAAAAACAAGGAAAACAGCTACAAAATGTCGGTACTGGTGTTTTAATTGGGAAAATAACACAAGATAGAATCTATCATTTATATTACCCTATTTTTGAGCCATCTGTGCTAGACACGTTTTATTTACTTCCTAAACAATGAAGAAGGTAAGCAGACTTAACTCTATTTTACAAGTAAGAAAAATAAGGACATTTCTCTACAAGGTCATATAGCTAGTAGATCCTGGCACCAGGACTGGATTGTCTGTCCAAACTGCAGTTTTGCTATTTTTATACACTCTTTTCTCAAACCAGAAGATAATAGAACCATGGTTTAATTCAACAAATATTTTCTGAGTTCCTATTATGAGACAGGAACCATGTTCAAGGTACTACAGAAGGAATCATGACCCTTCAGATAGGGTCTCTGGCCTCACGAGGCTACACATACAGAGGGGGATGGACGATGAATAGGTTACTGTAAAGCAGAAACATGGGCTTGTGGGAGCTTTCGGCGGAGGCATTTAACTCCTAGAAGGTTGAGATCAGTTCTCAGGAGTGATATCTTAGCTGAGACAAGGAGCATGGGTTAGTTTGATGAAGTACAAAGAGGTAAGTAATGTAGGAACAAAGAAAAATAGCTTGTGAGGTAGCTCAGAGACAAAACTGGGCATGAGGATTTTCAGAATAAGACTATCCACCATAAGGGCAGGACTGTGGGACTTCCCCCGTGGTCCAGCGGGTAAGAATCTGCCTGTCAATGCGAAGAGTCGGGTTCAATGCCCGGTCTAAGAAGATTCCACATGCTACGGAGCAACGAAGCCCATGCACCCACAACTACTGAAGCCCTCAGACCTGGAGCGTGTGCTCCACAGGAGAAGGAGCCAGGGCAGTGAGAAGCCTGCACGTAGCGGCCAGCAAGGAGCCGCTGCTGGCCTCAACTAGAGAGAGCCTACAGGCAGCAACAGACCCGGTGTAACCAAAAATAAAAGTAAATGAATAATTCTTAAAAAAAAAAAAAGGACGGGGCTTGGAAGGGACAAGTGATACAGTTGACAGGTCCAGGTCATGCAGTCCCCTTAAGCAACATGATAAAAAAATAATCACCTGATCCCAGTTAGGATATGGCATCTATGACACATTTTAAGCAAGAGGATGAAGTAATTAGACATCACATTTTCTTTTCCTGAATTTAGCTTTTGTAAAAGCTATTAGGCGTGTATAAATAATGAGTAGGTGAACAGCCTTAGCGTGAAATACAGTCAGGCCAGTGACAACTGCTATGACGTATGCCACCTTTGAAGCTAAACAGGCTTGGCCTGGCAGGATGTTCTGGTGAAGTTAAGTGTGGAAGGCCATCTGTTTAGTGATCATTGAGGAAGTTTTAAAGAAAAGCATGCATTTAGCACTCAGTTGGAATTCTGTGACAGGTTGCTTGCCACGGCTTTCTATTTGTGAGGAAAGATTTCCAGCGAGGAAGGCAGTTCAGGTGGTTGAGACATGGCCATTTACTAAGCCTCTTGAAGCTGGGCCCATTCCAGTAGAGAGGAGAAGGCCATTTTTTTTCTTTTCTTTGGTCAATTTCAAACTTTTATTTCTGTTCTCAAGCTCCTAAATTACATCCTTACATTCAGCAGATGACTTTGCCTTCTGGGTCATAGAGAAATAAAGGCAATTCCACCATATAAATTCCCTCAACTTCTCTCCCTGCTATATACAAATGTTTATTCCCCTCCCTCTCACAATTTGTCCATTTTATTACACTTGAAGATAATCCTGCCTCTTGGTCAGGTCTAACTAATATCTGATCTTAATTCTACTCCCATGCCCTCAGTCTTAGATCAGAGCCTCACTAAACCAGTTTTCTCCCTTTCTATCTCACCTTCAGCTTCTCCCTTTTTGCATAATTTATCCTCAAAGCCTATTAATACAGTGCTCATCTTCCTCCTCTAAAAAGAATTGTTTTAAAAGTTTTCTTACATAAAGTTGGAAATTTTGGCTGGAGTTCAATTTTGTAGAACTCAAGCTGGTAACCAAATTGGGGTGAGAGTGGGAAAGTGATGAACAGGAAGGGAGAAATTATTTTCGTGATCTCATAGCTTCCTATGCCTACTCTCTATCTCGCTTTCTCTCCGTAAATACCTTGGCTATGGTCTAAACTTTGCCAGCATCATCGCCCCATCTTCCGCTGCTCGGTTCATCCCACCAGAATCTAGACTCTGCCATTCTGACTGTTGTTTCTCCTGCAATGATTACTGCAGACTGTCCTTCAGCTGGCCATTTTTGGATCTTAGCTGGAAGAGGATGATTACAGTAGGCTAGACTTGGTAGCTCCCTTGCCCCCGGCCGGTTAGGCTCTAGGGAACCACTGACTGGACCCATTCACCTTGGTCAGGCACGATCATAACAGCTCACATGAGCCATCTCACAAAAGGAGGTCTCAATGAGGAACATGTTGCCGCCACCAAAAACCAGAAGAATTCAGGGGGGCCTAAAGGAGGGAGGAGATGCCAGTCCATAACATGTCCTGCCCACCTCCCAGAAAGCCTTGCACTGGAAACGATCTTGGCCGAAAGATGAACATTCACCACCAGGAGAGACCTGAGTCACACCAAGTTCAGTTCAGTTCAATTGCTGAACTGAACAGTTGGTGTCTGACTCTTTGAGACCCCACGGACTACAGCACATCAGGCTTCCCTGACCCTCAGCAACTCCCAGGAACTGCTCCTACTCATTCCATCAAGTCAGTGACACCATCCGACCATCTCACACCTGCTGGCCCCTTCTTTCGCTTTCAGTCTTTTCCAGCATCAGGGGCATTTCTGAGTCAGTTCTTCGCATCAGGTCAGATCCAATATGGGCACAAATAAGATGACTCACCAGAAGCAGCCTGGAAGGCTAACTCCATTACCATAAAATGTCAGACTGTGAGTCAAACGGCAGAACCATTGTCCTGGTTACCCATACCCCGCTACTCTTAGCCTGGGCACACCTTTCCAATAAAGTTTTCTGCTTTGTCAGCATGGGTGTCTCATTGGACAATTCATTTCATAGAGTTAGACAAGAGCTTATTCTCAGGCCCTGGAAGGGGTTCCCCTTCCTCCAACAAGACTTTTATTTCTTATAATTAATCCTTAAATTTTGTATGCCTTTTTTTCTCTTATAACATTGTTCAAGACTTTTAGTAATATTACAAGTAGGTGGACAAATTGGAATTCTTTCTTATTCTTTTCCTTGATAATGATGATTTGAGAAGATTTAAAATAGAAAATTTTAGTTATTTCCATGGAATAGACACTTCTATAACTATGATATTGGATGAAAAGTCCCATTAACTCATCAATGATTGTAGATAAATATAGCTTCTATCGTTTGTACCCTGGTGATCTTCAAACTAAAGTCAAGCTAAAACATTCAAAGTTCCTAACACTCTCTGCAGTAAAAAAAGAATTCTACAAAAAAAAAATGATAATAATTCTACAGACGTTTATTTTAAGGCCAACAGCTGACACTATTCTCTATAAAGGGCTCCCCTGGTGGCTCAGATGGTAAAGAATCCGCCT
This sequence comes from Odocoileus virginianus, assembly GCF_023699985.2. Lineage (NCBI taxonomy): Eukaryota > Metazoa > Chordata > Mammalia > Artiodactyla > Cervidae > Odocoileus > Odocoileus virginianus. The sequence goes on along the minus strand of NC_069677.1, from coordinate 58,592,938 downwards.
GCAATGCAGGGGACCTGGGCTCAATCCCTGGGTCAGGAAGACCCCTTGGAGAAAGGCATGGCTACCACATCGATATCCTTGCCTGGAGAATTCTATGGACAGAGGAGCTTGGTGCTCAGAGGAGCGACAGTCCATGAGGTCGTGAAGAGTTGGATAAGACTGAGCAACTAACACATTCTCTATGAAGGCTTAAGAGATATTATAACTACTCGACATAATCTATCACTGAGTTTCTGTCAGTATAATAAGGAAGCGTCCATTGGAAATAACTATAGCAGAAATAAATTTCACTTAGCTGCATGCTAATTTCCCAGGTGGCCATAGTGGTAAAAAACTGATCGTCAATGCAAGAGATTTGAGATGCGGGTTTGATCCCTGGATTGAGACAATCCCCTGGAGAGGCAGTGACAACCCACTCCAGAATTCTTGCCTGGAAAAATCTCATGGACAGAGGAGACTGGTGGATTACATTCCATAGGGTCACAAAGACTCGGACACAACTGAGCATGCATGTACAATAATATCAAAAGAGAATAAATATTATCTTAGTTTTTCCATATTCCTCTTTGTCTACTGCTATTTTGTACAAATGAAAAAACATCCCTGCATCAAAACAAGTGATGATTTAATACTGATAATAAAACACTTGTCTTCCTTATTTTTTAAAAAAATGCACTAAAATATGATGGATTGTCTAGAAATGCATCCTCAAGTACTAAAAATAGGAAAACATTCAAGGAAGGATGCTCACCAAATTTAATCTACTGGGAAAAAGTTTGATTTGGTGTGGGCAAGCAAAGTACTTCCATGAGAAATGCAATGATTTATTATTTTATAACCTGCATAATCAATAAATGGTGTTTTTTATTATGGTTATATAACTATTTAATAATAATAACAAGTAGAATAAATTCCATGTTTAAATATTTTTCCCTTCACAGTTGTGACCTCTTTCTTGCTTCCAGTGTCACTATAGAAAATTCTGAGATTAATATAAGTCATTTTGTTTTGTGAAGATCTCATCTATCCATAAGCTTTTTAAATTTCCTCCATATTGTTGATGTTCTTAAAATTTACTATAATGTGTATGCATCTAGTTTCTCTTTATTCATCCTCCTTTCCATCCTAGGAATGCTTTCCATATGATTTATTCAACCTTGCTTTAGTTCTGGGAAATTATGCATAGTTATTTCCTCAAACAATTTTCTCTCCACCCAATTTTTCCTCTCCTTTGTCTCTTTATACTTAGATTTTGACATCTACTAAATTTCACACATCCTAACTTTTATTATTTTTCTATCTTCCCTATCTTTTCATGAGAGTTTCTTGACCTGATCTAGTTTATTCATTCTCATTTGTAATAATTCTGCTTTTTATCTTAACTATTACCTAATTCTAATTATTGTCCTTTTACACTCAGTTTTTCCACTTTGTGTTTTTTATAACGATTTACTTTTTTTTGTTTTACCATTTTCTCCCATATATTAGAAAAAATTATCTTTTAAAAGTCTGTGTGCCTATTTCCCTTGGTCTGTTCCATCGAGTTTTCACCCAGAGGCAGTGCCTCACTCCTTTGGCAGTGAGGGCTTCTCGCTGGCTGCGGCCAGTACCTAGACTGGTGTGTGTAGGGAGGGCGGAGCAGAGTGCACTGCTGCTGGCTCGGGTAAGGTGGGAAGACTGCAGCTCAGGGCGCTGGCTGAGAAACCACAGTCTCGGCTTGATTCTCTCTTCTCTGTAACATGTGCTGTCTCCCCATGGGCTTCCCAGGCGGCTCTAGCGGTGAAGAACCTGACTGTCAATGCAAGAGACAGACAGAGGAGACACAGGTGTGATCCTTGGCTTGGGGAGACCCCCTGGAGGAGGGCATGGCAACCCTCTCCAGTGTTCTTGCCTGGAGGACCCCATGGACAGGGGAGCCTGGTGGGCTGCAGTCCACGGGGTTGCAAGGAGCAGGACAGGACTGAAGCAGCTTAGCACGTATGCATGCACAACAGGTGGCGCTGCCCTCCAGAAACCTCTGCTCCAACAGTGCTGTCTGCCTAGAGCTCTGCTTCATGGGTTTGGTTATCTAGGGCTCAGGGGAGGCGATGGAAGAGAAGAGACAGGGCTATAGAGAAGTCAGCGCTCAGCCTGAGTCACCGTGAACCTCTCTGATGTCACCACGCTGACCCCAGGGGTCCCGGGCAAGAGCAGCTGCTTGTCTGTAAGTAATGAGGGGGTGGGTGGGCATCCAGGCAGGCAGCGTGGCCCTGCAAGAAAGGAACGCGACTCAGAAGCTCTTCCCCTCAGCCGCGTGCCAGGCCTGTGCATGCCAGCCTCCCCTGCCTGCCAGTCGCTGCCCCCCACAGCAGCGCAGAGCCAGTCCTCCCTGCCCAGCTTCTCCTGTGGCCTGACTTCAGTTCTTCAGACCCACTCTTTTCTTCTTTTAGCTTCTGCGTCATTTCTGGATTGAGCTAGAGGAGAAAGTCAGGTCAACAGACCACAGTCTGATCAGGATTCCAACACTGACAAGCGAGATGGCTTGGACTTGGCTTTATATGTGTGTGGTTTGTTTTGCTGAAGCTGAGAAGCAAGCAATACAAATGATTCATGTGAATGGGAAAGGGAACACAGTTCCCCGAGGCCTCTCTCCTTCCTCACGATGGGCATTGACACAGGGGAGGACGGTGCCAATTCAGCCAGGGCAGCCCGGGCCAGGCCTCACCACCCTCTGCATTCATGCTGAAGGAGGTGCCAGACACCTACGCATCAGACAACCCCTGATAACCCCGTGCGATGCCTCCTGCTTCATAAAGTCTCCTGCAGTCATACCTGTAGCATATTATTTCTTTCAACTGGGGGAAGAAGTGTCATCCTTTTTCCCTGCGTCTGCATCCTTAGCTGCCCCTCAACTGCAGAAGCCTGGCTACGTCTGCATCTCCAATAGTTTGTACAATGTTAGTGCTCAACATACACTTGTGCAGAGTTATTGTTCTGTTGTTTACGAGCAAATGGAGAAAAGCAATGGGTTAAAGTAAGTGGTAAGCCCTTGAAATCACAATTCACAAATGAGATGTTGATCTGTGGAAGAGCTCACATCTGGGATGGCAGCCTTGGTGTGAGTTTTGGTCTAGAGTTACAAACGGGGGATGAGCCTCAAAACCAAGAAGGGAACCCCAGGCCACAAACAAGCTGGGAGCAAGGGGGACACCAGGCCATCATCAGGATTCCGTGCAAAAGTGAAAGAGAATCTGTTCAAATCAATTCATAGAATCGTGGGACCTCAATAGATTGACTGATAATAGAAAACAAACATAACATAGCATAATCAAAGCTGCCCCAGCAATAATTGAGGCGACTCTTGACCGTTCTTTTTTCTTTTTTAAAAATTTATTTATTTATTTTACTTTACAACATTGTATCGGTTTTGCTATACATTGACTCGAATCCGCCAGGGGTGTACACGTGTCCCCATCCTGAACCCCCTCCCGCCTCCCTCCCCATCCCATCCCTCCGGGTCATCCCAGTGCACCAGCCCCGAGCATCCTGTATCATGCATCGAACCTGGACTGGCGATTAGTTTCACATATAATTTACATGTTTCAATGCCGTTCTCCCATATCATCCCGCCCTCACCCTCTCCCACAGAGTCCAAAAGACTGTTCAATACATCTGTGTCTCTCTTACTGTCTCATATATAGGGTTATCGTTACCATCTTTATAAATTCTATATATATGCATTAGTATACTGTATTGGTGTTTTTCCTTCTGGCTTACTTCACTCTGTATAATGGGCTCCAGTTTCATCCACCTCATTAGAACTGATTCAAATGTATTCTTTTTAATGACCTATGGACACCTTATCTTTGACAAAAGAAGCAAGGATATACAATGGAGAAAAGACAATCTCTTTAACAAGTGGTGCTGGGAAAACTGGTCAAGCACTTGTAAAAGAATGAAACTAGAACACTTTCTAACACCATACACAAAAATAAACTCAAAATGGATTAAAGATCTAAACCTAAGACCAGAAACTATTAAACTCCTAGAGGAGAACATAGGCAAAACACTCTCCGACATAAATCACAGCAGGATCCTCTATGACCCACCTCCCAGAATATTGGAAATAAAGGCAAAAATAAACAAATGGGGCCTAATTAAAATTAAAAGCTTCTGCACAACAAAGGAAACTATAAGCAAGGTGAAAAGACAGCCTTCAGAATGGGAGAAAATAATAGCAAATGAAGAAACGGACAAAGAATTAATCTCAAAAATATACAAGCAACTCCTGCAGCTCAATTCCAGAAAAATAAATGACCCAATCAAAAAATGGGCCAAAGAACTAAACAGACATTTCTCCAAAGAAGACATACAGATGGCTAACAAACACATGAGAAGATGCTCAACATCACTCATCATCAGAGAAATGCAAATCAAAACCACAATGAGGTACCATTACACACCAGTCAGGATGGCTGCTATCCAAAAGTCTACAAGCAATAAATGCTGGAGAGGGTGTGGAGAAAAGGGAACCCTCTTACACTGTTGGTGGAAATGCAAACTAGTACAGCCACTATGGAGAACAGTGAGGGAACTCCTTCGAAAACTGGAAATAGAACTGCCATACCACCTAGCAATCCCACTCCTGGGCATACACACTGAGGAAACCAGAATTGAGACACATGCACCCCAATGTTCATCGCAGCACTGTTTATAATAGCCAGGACATGGAAGCAACCTAGATGCCCATCAGCAGACGAATGGATAAGGACGCTGGTACATATCCACCATGGAGTATCACTGACCGTTCTCTTTATCAGTGCTGGGCTGGGTGACCAATGAGGGGGCAGACCTCTCCCCCGAAAGAAATGAGTGCTCGTGTGCTCAGTCCCTCAGCTGAGTCCCCTCTTTGTGACCCCATGGACTGTGGCCCGCCAGGATCCTCTGTCCATCGGATTTTCCAGGCCAGAATGCTGGAGTGGGTTCCATGTCCTCCTCCAGAGGATCTTCCCGACCCAGGGATCGAACCCAGGTCTCCTGTGTTGCAGGCAGATTCTTTACCATTTAAGCCACAGGGAAGCACTTTTGAATATGGGTATATGTATACCAGTTGTGATGGAAGATTTCTCCATTAATATTTTTAAAGAGTGAGACTAGATTACAAAAGGAAAAATGAAAAGTTAATTAGTTGCTTTTGACTTGTGCTGGGCTTGGTGGTTACACAACCTTTTGAGGTAATCTTTAGAAACAGGATATTCATGTGTTTATGGTGCTAAGCCCATCCGCTTGTTCTGGGGGTTCTAATTAACTTCCATGCTGGTTTGATTAACACTGGCACTCGTTTTTTCCCAGTGGAAAGCAGCCACTCTATGAAAAAGCTGAAGTGAGTCACCTTTTTGTTAGCAGTTTTGACAATCAATCATGGGGTTTTATCCATGTGGTGTCAAACTTTTTTGGTCTGGACTTTGATATACATGATTTCTTAGTTGTAAGGAATTATATAAAATTCATATTTTGCTTTATTTGTTCTCAAAAAGTAAAGAGGCACTATTTTATATTTCTATGAACAAAGGCATAAGAAGCAACATAAAATGGGTCATTTATATCTAGTTCATTATAATATTAAATAATCAGCATGTTTTAAACTTTTTTGTCCACTTGAATAGCCTGTGCAACATAGTGATTTCTCAGTTACCTTATGTCTAAGATCCTTTGGGTCCTTTATCACTTCATCTCAGCCACACATTCTAGTGGCCCTGCCCTGGACACTCTTGTCATCTAACCAACTCTATAGCCAAAGCTACCAGATTAAACAGTCCACGATATAACTGCAGTGACTTTCTTCTCCTCCAGCTTCAGGGTCATGTTCAGCGATTTCAGTGGTTCTCAGAGCGAGCTAGAGAGACCACTTAAAGGTCACTTCAGTGACGGGAAAGTGAATAAGCCTGATACTGAACCAAAGCGGTAGTTATGATAAGATGAAAGACTGGAATAAGAAACATTATAAAGGCGGAAGAGACAGAACTGGTTAAAGAACAAATGTAGAAATTGAAAACAAAGAAGTATATTAGTGTCTTATTTCTGTATAACAAATTGTCCCAAACCTAGTGGCTTAAGCAGCACACATTTATTATCTCTAGTTCCTGTAGGTCTGAAGTTTGGGCCTGGCTTTGCCGACTGTTCTGCTCAAGGTTTCACAAAGCTGAAAACTCAAGTAGTAGCTGGGTTGAGTTCTCATCTGGGGTTTTGACTAGGGAAGGATCCACTTCCAAGGTTCTTCAGGCTTTTGGCGGGATTCACTTCCTTGCAGCTGTATAATTCATGGCAGCTTCTTTCTTCAAAGCCAGCAAGAGAAGGAGTGTTTGCCATTTCCCGTATCTTATTTCAGAGAAGGACAAGGCTCTCTTCTGGAAGGCTCACATGATTAAGTCAGGCCTGCCGAGGATAATTGTCCTTTGGATTAACTCAAAGTCAGTTGAAAAGGACCATAGGTACATTTAAGCAACCCGTTCACCTTTGCCATATTTCAGTGGCTAGAAGTGAATCACTGGGGGACTTTTCTGACAGTCCAGAGGTTGAGGATCTGCCTTGCAGTGCAGCCAAAGCGGGTTCAATCCCTGGTCAGGGAACTAGGATCCCACATGCCACAACTACTGATCCCGCATGCCACAGACGAGATCTCATGTACCACAACTGACCCAACACAGCCAGAAATTAGTAAATAGACACTAAAGGAAAAATAAGTGAATCACAGATTCTGCCTGTTCTCAACAGGATGGGATGGAATTACCAAAGGTGTGTATTTCAGGGAGTAGGAGCCACTTTAGAACCCTGCCTGTCACAAAAAGAAATAAACACAGGCCTAAAAGCAGAAGCCTGGGGACTGGAGAAATTGTGATACTAGTAAAAAAAACCAGAAAAACCAATGCGTAGGAGTGGGCTTTCTTCATGGTCCAGTGGCTAAGACTCTGGGCTCACAACACAAGGGACCTGAGTTCGATCCCTGGTCAGGGAACTAGATCCCATATTCCACAGCTAAGACCATGGTGTAGCCAAATAAATAAATAAGTAAGAGAGTTTGGGAGAGCAGCTAAGTTCAGTTTTGTTCATCCTTTTATTAAGATGTCACAAACATAAAAAGAGTTGCTCAGGGTAACTGAAAACATACGATGAAGCAGAAGATAAAAGTCCAAATTAGAAATATTGATTTACCAACAGATGTTTACATTTTCAAATCATGGGATTAAGTTGCTTCATTAAAGGACAGGATAAAGAAAAGAAATACTCAGGTGAGTAGAAGTCAATAAAAAAAAGAGGAAACCTGAATAAAAATGAAGAGAAATATAAGAGGAAATGGAAGAAAGAAAATAATACACAGCATGCAAGCAAATAGTACACAGTAAGTTTTAGATCAGTCCTGGGTGTTCATTGGAAGGGCTGATGATGCTGAAGCTGAAACTCCAACACTTTGGCCACCTCATGCAAAGACTTGACTCATTGGAAAAGACCCTGACGCTGGGAGGGATTGGGGGCAGGAGGAGAAGGGGACAACAGAGGATGAGATGGCTGGATGGCATCACCGACTCAATGGGCATGGATGGGTTTGGGTAAACTCCGGGAGTTGGTGATGGACAGGGAGGCCTGGCGTGCTGCGATTCATGGGGTCGCAAAGAGTCGGACACGACTGAGCGACTGAACTGAACTGAACTGTGCACATTGGATGCCTGGTGGAACTTGTAAAGATACGGAATCCCAGACCCTACTTCAGAGATTCTGCAGTGAGTGCTGATAAACACTCCAGATGATTCCTGGTCAACATTTTGAGAAATACTGTTCCAGGGATTAGTAACATAAGATCAGCATTACCGGAAGGGATAGAGGCTTCTTAGAGGCACATCACAAAGCTGCAGGCTAAATGCTCCCTATAAAAGGCATCAAAGGGGTTTTGAGAAATTCAGATTCTTGGACTCTACTTCAAACCTTCTGACTCTAAATCTACATTTCAACAAACTTCACAGAAGATTTTTATGACCTGTAATTTTGAGATCAAACAGTGGTCTGTGAGCTAGTACAGATCCCTCTGTCCCTGGTCTGGAAAGAGATAAGTAAAGAAAATGATAATAAATGTTTAGAAACACTTATAGCAATTCAGCATTGTTATGACACCCAAATGCATGACAAGTGACCTCATCCCATTGAGCATTACATGGACCACACTGGGTGTTGTAACACTTATGTTGAGCCACATGTGGCAGTGATACAATGCATGACATGTTAAAGTAAATTCATCAACTATAACTTGAAATCACATCAAACTATGAGAAAAATAATAGCTTAAATTTTTATATCTAGTTATTTTACAAAAATTTTAATTTTTCATCAAACCTGCCTTAAAATTTGTAGTTCAACATTAGTAAATGAATTAGGAAAATGAAATTTGTTTTTATTTTTACCATAATTTACAGGTTTAAAAAGCTTCACCAGACTTTTTTGTCAAGACACAGCGTTTATATATGTAGTCTTAATAGCAAACCAGCTGATGTCAGTAGAAGTAACTCCCCAAAATGAAGATCAATAGAGTTCATAATGGTTTACCACAAACTTTATACAATTCCTTGTATACTGAATTTCATTTTTAGTGAGTACTGCTGGCAAAGTGCTAAAGTTAAAGTATATTATTTCAGAGATGAACTGACTAATAAAGGATTAAAATCATTAAAAATAAAGAATGTAAGTAAATTTAAATTAAAAGAATTCTTTGAGTGTTGAATTCAAAAGTTGACAGAGATAAATGTTTAATAATTCTCTCTTAAACTTTATAATTTAATAACTTTTTATAGAGAAGTAGTTTGATTTACTATGAATAAAAATCTGTACTAATTCCCAAAATAAAAGTAAAAGACTACATCAAAGATGTTTATTTGAAAATGTGAAGTGTATCTGTGACAAAGAAGTATTCAAGCAGTGCTTTCCAATGATAACATAGCTCAGAACTGGGAACTGGAAAATGGTAGGAACAGGTAATCGACAAAATAAAGATAGAGACACATTCTTAACTTTAATTTGTTGAATGCACAGATATTGCTAAAACAGCATTTTTTGAGTAAAATTGCAACTCAAATATGATGCTAATATGAAGAAGGTTGTTTTTTTTTTTTTCCAACTTCATTGCCAACAAATACAATTAGCTCTGAAATATACAGTCCGCATATGTGGTTTGGAAAAACAAAATACATGGTTTGGGGTTAAAGTTTTATTTTATAAATATAATATAAAGCTGATTATTTTAAAAAGTGGCTATTGTGTGGTGAAGCACAATATTTATTAAGAGGAAACGTTTTGTTGAAAATGTATAAGCTAGAGTATAAACTCTTAGTGTATATTCAGCTGGGCCCCGAACTTCTAAAGATACGATTTTACAGCCATGCTTGCTCATTTATCTAATATCTTTGATACTTTATCTTTGGCATTTTGATTATCCTAACACTCCCATGGAATGAAGGGATGGAATGTATTTTTTGACGATGGATAAATCAAAGGAAAAAAATCTAAATTTAGAGGGTTGAAAGAACAGAATTTATACAGGCTGTTATATGTTCCATTGTTTAGCAATAAATATCACTGAAAATATTGCTAGTCTTGATATTGCTTATCTTTAAAAAGTTATAATTAAATACCTCATGTGCTTGAATATTGTGAATTTCATCTTCCATAAAAGAATGCATAGAAATTTCTATACATGGTAAATTCATGGCTCTGGAATTTATTTCTTTCATCTAAGCAAGTTTGAATTTAGCTATAACTTTATAGGATAAATGATTAAAATCAGTTATTGATGAAGAATTTAACACAAATTTTAAAAATACAGCATCATTTACTTCATTTTAAAGTTAAAAACAAAATCCCAAATTTCCTGGAATTACTTTAAATCTCTTCCTGCCAGGATACCTCTGTGAGCCGAGTTCTCTGTAAGCGTTATGAAATGAAAACAGCAACAATTTAGTTATGAATTATTGTCTACAAGCACATAGTTATCAATATGCTCAAGGTTAAATTAACAGGAAAGAAGCAGGCTTATTTTTCACATTAAAGACAAAACATTTATATTTATGGTGCTTCTTCAGAGTAACTTCCAGGGGGTTAATATGGGGAGTTGCTTTCTCACTTAAAACGTTTTCTTCTTGTGCTGAGTTCTTGTAGAACGCCACACAGCTAATATAGCTATACTCCATGATAATCATTTAATGAGCACATTTCAATGCATTATGTTGGATTTTTAAAATTCCTTTGTTTCATCCTATTTTATTTGCTTTGCATGTATTTACTGAAATATTTTTTTTTCTGTTGAATCTTACAAAAAACATTTTTTAGTATTGCTTTGGTTTCTTATTTTTAATTCCAAAAACATTCATATTTATCATATTTTACTAATATTAGTTGACATCATGTTTTGAAATAAAAAATGGTCCTTCACCTCACAGGTAGTTTGAGAAGTGCTGCTTTGTACTATTAATAAAAACTCACAGAAGAGGCTAAGATATGGAGATAGCAGAAAAGGTAAGAGAGAGCCAGATGAAAGTGAAGAACATTGATGAGTCAGAGGAGGAGAGACACTGAAAGGGGAGAAGATAAAGCACCGAGAGGAAACGTGGAGTCTATCGTCTCCCATCCGTCAGTTCCCAGGGATTTCCAGGTGACAGACGCTGTCACACTTAAGGAAGCCTCCGGGGTCGTGACAAAGGCAGTCACTGGTGCCGAAGGTGCAGCTGTTGATCAACGACAGCTACGCGGACAAAAATGTCTCTGAGAGAAACAATATCTGCAAGTCCTAAAAACAAAATGATAAAGAAAATGAGAAACATGAAGATGTGGTCTTAGAAGCAAACAGATCATGTCAAGAATGGGGAGAGGAAAGTCACCATCAGTTGCCATCGACTTCAAAGGAAGAGAGATTTTTTTTAACTCCCTTTTTATTTATAAAGTATTTTATTTTCACCCTTAAGCTTTTTATTCTGTGTTGGGGTATAGCCAGTCTGGGACTTTCCTAGTGGGTCAGCGGTAAAGAATCTGCCTGCGGTGCAAGAGCCCCGGGTTCAGTCCCCGGGTCAGGACGATGCCCTGGGGGCGCATGGCCATCCCCTCTGGTGCTCTTGGCTAGAGGAGCCGGTGGACAGAGGAGCCCGGCGGGCCGCAGCCCACGGCCGCGCGGAGTCAGACGCAGCCGAGTCCGGCGGTCTGCAGCCCATGGGCCGCGCGGAGTCAGACGCCGCCGAGCCCGGCGGGCTGTAGCCCACGGGCCACGCGGAGTCAGAGGCAGACGAACCTGGCGGGCCGCGCGGAGTCAGACGCCGCGGAACCAGCGTCAGCACCGTTGGCAACGCTGTGATGGCCTCAGGCGGACACCGGCGGGACTCGGCCTCCTGCATCCCTCGGGAAGAGAGATTTTCAGATGGCGATGGCGGAACAGTGGTCTGGAAGAGGCCACCAGGAGTAAGGAGGAGGCTGCCCCCCCTACCCCTGGCGCAGGAGAGGGAGGGAAAGAATCAGCCCCACTGGGCCTGCCAAGTCGCTGCGGGCGTGTCCGGCTCTTTGCAACCCTCTGGGCTAGAGCCCGCCAGGCTCCTCTGGAGAATCCCCGGGGATTCTCCGGGCAAGAATACTGGAATGGGTCGCCATCTCCTCCTCCAGCGGATCTTCCCGACCCAGGGATGGAACATCCATCTTCTGTGGCTCCTGCATTTCGGGCGGAATGCTCACCACTGAGCCGCCCGCGAGGCCCCTTGCTTCTGCTGCGAGGTCCGCTCTAGAAAAGGCACCGCAGGGAGGAAGTTGCGCTCGAGTTTCAGGGAACTGAAGCGGCACTAGGAAAAAAGACGCAGGTTGGGGAAGCCTGTGCTGCAAGCAGCTTCCACCTCCCGCAGGGGAAGAGTAAGTAAAGGCCCAAAGCACGCTGTCTGGGACGACTCGGGCGAGCTGTCCGCGGTTACCTTCATGCACACCCAGGGCGGCTCCCTAAGGTAATGGGTGAGCTGTAGCTCCTCAACAGGGAAGTTCAGGGCAGGTGAGAAACCACAGGAAGGGTTGCTAAAGGGAGAGGTAAGTGGCGAGCACTTTACTATTAGAGGATTTTGTGCCACGAAGAGGCCTAGAGTAAGCAAAGCAATCACCTGGCCACCCGCCCCTGACACCACACCTCCACCAAAGATGTCCAGGTCCTAACACCAGAACCTATCAATGTATTACTTTCCATGGCAAAAATGGCTCTGCCGATGTGCTTGAGTTAAGAATGCCGGGGACTTCCCTGATGGGCTAGGGGCTAAGACCCCGTGCTGCCAATTCAGGGGCCTGGATTCAACCCCCGGTCAGAGGACTAGATCACACGCCACAGCTAAAGATCCCACAGGTCGCAGTGAAGATGGAAGACCCCATGTGCCACAACTAAGACTTGACAAAGCCAAATAAACAAAAATAATTTTTTTTTGAAGAGAATTTTCAGGTAGAGATAAGGAGAGACCCTGGATTCACACGTCACATGAGTGAAATCACAAGGTCGGCCTTTTGGCCCAGATCAAGGGCTACACGGGGGCGTCCTGCTCATTGGTCAAGAATCTGCCTGCCAGGTTCAGTAGCGGGTCAGAAATATCCGCTGGAGGAGGAAATGGCACCCCACTCCAGTACTCTTGCCTGGAGAATCCCATGGACAGAGGAGCCTGGTGGGCTGCAGTCCACGGGGTCACAAAGAGTTGACATGTCTGAACAACTGAACACATATAAACGGAGGCAGGAGGAGTCAGCATCAGAGGAGAGGAGAGTTGTTGATGGAGACAGGCCAGAGGGATGCAGTTTCTGGCTTTGAAGATGGGGGAGGGAGCCAGGAGCCAAGGAATACAAGCAACCTCTGAAAGTGAAAGTCGCTCAGTCGTGTCTGACTCTTTGTGACCCCATGGACTATACAGTCCATGGAATTCTCCAGGCCAGAGTACTGGAGTGGGTAGCGTTTCCCTTCTCCAGGGGATCTTCCCAACCCAGGGATCGAACCCAGGTCTCCTGCATTGCAGGCAGATTCTTTACCAGCTGAGCCACAAGGGAAGCCCAAGAATACTGGAGTGGGCGGCCTGTCCCTTCTCCATCAGGTCTTCCTGACTCATGAATCAAACCGGGGTCTCCTGCATTGCAGGCAGATTCTTTACCAGCTGAGCTATGCTATGAGGGAAGCCCCTCCAATAATTGGAAAAGGCAAGAAGAAAGAAAAAGTTCTTCTGTAGGGCCTCCAGAAGAAAGATAATCCTGCTCACACCCATTTTAGCGAAACCTGTTTTTGACTGCTCCTCTCCCAAAGTCAAAGTAAAAAATGTGTATTATTTCTAGCCACTTTGTGGTCATTTGCTTCAAAAACAAAATGAATATACCACCACCATGTTTTAATTAAAAACTGTAATTATAATGATAAAATGCATTATATTTTATACATATACATACACACAAATATATGCCTAATGCACATATATAATCACAGAAGAGTTGCAAAACTTGCATGACATCCAAGATGTAAGCAGGTACAAAATTACACTATTTTACTTAACTGATTTTCTCTGAATTTTCATATCTTGTATAAAGCTGATAGATTAAAAAATTGACTTCTATTAAGTAAGCTAACTATAATGAAAATAACACTGAAAGGATGGATGCAAAACAAATGTAATCCATCTTCTAGTTGTAAAAGAATGATTAAAGTCAAAGTGTAAATACACATTATCATTTCAAAGAAAAACCTTCCAAAGGAATTCATTTTGATATAATAATATTAAAAAAATCATAAGGAGATGACTTTTAGAGGTGAAAATGGAGAAAAGTTATTGCTGAGGACTCTGTAGTCTCAGAAATTCATTGATTTCAAAAAGTGAGCAAGAGTATCCCTACTAAAACAGAAACCCAAGAGGCTTTCCACAAACATCTGTTTTCACTAGCCTTGTTAAACAGCAATGAAACCGTCAGTTGTCCTAAGGCCAGGCCTAAGGACATGCCCAACAACAATTCAAACAGGCATTACACACGTGCTGTGTTCTCATCCCCGCCCTAATGGAGTTTGACAGCCACCCAGTACTTCTTTATTTACGTGCTTATTAAAGTCACACAGGTAAAACGTTTCTGAATGTGTTTTCAGAACACGTTTTATTTTAGTGCTTTCAAATGTTTTGAGGATAATTGTTAGAGGGATGGAGAAAAAAAATAGACGAGCTCAGACTGAGAATAAAAATCTGTTTTGGCATTTTAATGTCTGAAGACTCGAGAACTGCCAAATGTTTGCTAATCAAGAAGCACTAGACATTCACAATCAGTCCCCAAAATATAAAACAATTCTATTCACTGTAAAAATATGTTTACTGCATTTACTTACCGGCTGTTTAGCACAAATGTTTTTTGTCCCAAAGTGGGAAAGCTGGCAATTCTTTAATTTCCAAAGTGCTCGTTGAGTGCAGCTGTAGATATACACAGCTTTTGTTAATGGCCTATCCAGGTACCATTGCTTCTCTTTTGTCAGATAGCGCCTTTATTTGAAGTCAGCAGAAGCCCTCTCCCCTCTCCTCTGGCATCATTTGTAGTTATTGTGCCCCCAGAGGATGCACAGGCAGAGGCATGGATTGATTTTGCTTTGAACCCATTCGGAGGTGGTGTTGACATTTTGGGGATAACTATATTTTTTGCTTTCTATGTACCATAGTCTTCAAAATTAGCCCAGGGTGTTGCATTTGGGATTCATAGGCATTAAAATATCTGCTACCCAGAGTAAAATTCCAACAATAAATAGTTTTTAATAGCTCAAGGAACACACTTTGTACTTTAAGGAATTTCACTGTCACTTTTCAAAGGCAGTTTCTTTGGTTGAACCAGAGCCTCACCTCCCTTCGTGGGCCCCAAATTTCCCTTTCAAGTATGAATCTTAAGGGGTCAGTGGACTGGCTGATGTCAGCTCAGCTTCTCACTGCATGCTTAGTCATCAGAGGAAAAGACAGACTTTGATGTGTAGGATTAATCACTCCAGGGATCACTAAGATAATTCTGTTACCCATAAAACTAAATCAAAATTATAGCTGTCTTATCTCCCCTTTTGGAACAAGGAGGTTGGATGTTAAAGAGAGATTTAAAAATAATAAAGGAGTAAATATTTTAGGAGTCCCAGTATTTAATAATACAACGTGTGTGTACAACTATTTTAAGAGGAGGGAAATAATGAGAAAGGACCCGGAAGAGTTCAGTCTATAAATGCACTCCTGTGTGGTATCAGCCAGAATTTATGAATTACAGGGACATCACCATGTCACATGGGCTCAACCTGTCAGTAAAACAGACACTGGCTAGAGAGACACTCAGATTCCTTCAAAATGAGAGGACCTTTCTTGGAAACCCAATGTTTTCAGCTTCCATCAAGTCAACCCTGCTTTCACTAACCTCTTACCACCTCTTCTACAAGTCTGAAAAGAAATCACTTAAATAACCACCACCTAAGTCTTAGAAATTGTTACCTAGAGTGAGTATCACATTCATCCCAAAGAGCTCATATATCTGATTAGCAATGTTCCTCTGAGTAAAATAAGAAGTTCAAAAAGATTTTTGATGGAATAGGTATTTTGGATACTTACTTTGAAGGCCACTTTAAACTTCACAATCACCCTGAGGGAAATAAAACTCCTATTAAAGGTTTAATTAACTTAAAAAGAACTCCAACAGGAAAACATAAAAGCCACACAGCGGCTGCTGACTCGAGGCACTGGGACCTATCAGTTGAGTTCAGTTCAGTCGTTCAGTCAAGTCCGACTCTTTGTGACCCCATAGACCGCAGCACACCAGGCTTTCCAGTACATCACGAACTCCCAGAGCTTGCTCAAATTCACGTCCATTGAGTCAGTGATGCCATCCAACCATCTCATCCTCTGTTGCCCCATTCTCCTCCCAGCTTCAATCTTTCCCAGCATCATCAGGGTCTTTGCCAATGAATCAGTTCTTCATATCAGGTGGCCAAAGTATTGGAGTTTCAGCTTCAGCATCAGTCCTTACAATGAATATCAGGACTGATTTCCTTTAGGATGGCCTGACTGGATCTCCCTGCAGTCCAAGGGACTCTCAAGAGTTTTCTCCAACACCACAGTTCAAAAGCATCAATTCTTTGGTGCTCAGCTTTCTTTATAGTCCAACTCTCACATTCATACAGGACCACTGGAAAAACCATAGCCTTGACTAGACGGACCTTTGTTGGCAAAGTAATGTCTTTGCTTTTTAATATGCAGTCTAGCTTGGTCATAGCTTTTCTCCCAAAGAGCAAGCCTCTTTTAATTTCATGGCTGCAATCACCATCTGCAGTGACTTTGGAGTGCAAGAAAATAAAGTCAGCCACTGTTTCCACTGTTTCCCCATCTATTTGCCATGAAGTGATGGGACCAGATGCCACGATCTTAGTTTTCTGAATGTTGAGCGTTAAGCCAGCTTCTTCACTCTCCTCCTTCACTGTCATCAGGAGGCTCTCTAGTTCCTCTCCACTTTCTGCCGTAGGGTGGTGTCATCTCCCTTAGTATCCCTGATGTTCCCTTGGCATCTCTATTTTCTTGAAGAGATCTCTAGTCTTTCCCATTCTATTGCTTTCCTCTATATGTTTGCACTGATCGCTGAGGAAGGCTTTCTTATCTCTCCTTGCTATTGTTTGTAATTCTGCATTCAAATGGGTATATATTTCCTTTTCTCCTTTGCCTTTCATTTCTTTTCTCAGCTCTTTGTAAGGTCTCCTCAGATGACCATTTTGCCTTTTTTGCATTTCTTTTTCTTGGGTATTGTCTTGATCACTGCCTCCTGTACAATGTCACGAACCTCCATCCATAGTTCTTCAGGAATTCTATCAGATCTAATCACTTGAATCTATTTGTCACTTTCACTCTATAATTGTAAGGGATTATTTAGACTTATTAAAAATATTTAAGAAGCAGAGGTGGGCCTGGAACTTTCAGAGATATGTGGATTTAATTTTCTCCATCCTCATTGCATTTTTAGTAATCATGTTGGTGCAAGACTGAAGACTCTAGAACATTCTGAAGCATCAATCCTTCAATAATCTCTGTTGTGTTTTATTTCCCATCATTTTTTTTTTCTTCTCGGCCTAGAAGCTTGATCATCATAGAATGTTCTGACGGAAGGTTACATATGGGAGGGGGTATTTTAGGTTAGTGCCAACAGGTCAGGAAGGAAGAAGTTCTAAAACTAAATAAACTTCAAGTTATAAAATCAAAAAGTTCTGGGATCTGGCACACAGTATGGTAGTTACAGTTATGAATACTGTATCATGTACTTGAAAGTTGTTAAGAGTAGATCTTAAATGTTCTCACCACATACACACACAAAAATGGTAACTGAAGTGGTGGAAGTGTTAGCTTACACCGTAGTGGTAATCATTTTGCAATACATGATGTATCAAATCATCACATTGTATACACTAACACAATGTTATATGCCAATTATATCTCTATAAAAGAGGGAGAAATTAGTTACATGTATGTTACCATGGTCCAAAAAATATATACTATTCAGGAAACACTTATCTTCAACAATTCCTTAACCTTCTGATCATTTCCTTCTCCAAAAGAGCTCTTTGCGACCCCATGGACTATAACATCCATGGAATTCTCCAGGCCAGAATACTGGAGTGGGTAGCCTTTCCCTTCTCCAGGGGATCTTCCCAGCCCAGGGATTGAACCCAGGTCTCCCACATTGGAGGCAGATGCTTTACCCAAATTCAACCTTCAGAGTGTGGTGTGGTGTGGTGGAGTGTGTGTGCGTGTGCGTGTGTGGTGGAAAAAGAGCGGGAGGTGGGAGAAAAGAGAGGGGCAGGATGTGAGTTCAGGTCGTTGTGATGAGAGCTGGAGCCCTCAGTTAGCCTTCTGACTGATGAGCAAATGGGAAACGTTGTGCTGTTTCAGAACTGATTGACGCTTTAATCATTCTACAGCTGCAAGTGTTGATCACACCAGAGAAGGAGGGGGTAATTCCAGCTGGTAAAATTTCACACAATAGCTTGGCAGGCATCAATGTGCGGATAGTTTAAATTATTTGTTAAAGAAAAAAAAATCAATATTTAAAATCCTTTCACAAATTAAGCCAGCAACAGTTGGTTTTTACTTAAAAATCTTAGCTATGGTCTGGACTTCTTATATTTGATTGTTAAAATATTTATGAATCTGAGGAAATTACAAATTTAAATATAACTAATTTGAACAGTGTGTGTGATTAAAGGAAATTAAGATAATTAACTTAGTTTTGTTTATAAAATGAAAACTTTATTACTGTTCAAACTGGTGCATTCTTCTTAACACAAGCATCTCTCTTAGAAAGCCCATGTTGTCTTTAACTGATTAAATGTCTCAAAAGACATGTTTAATTCAGAGAAACACTTATTTAAGTTAGTTTATTACATACTTAAGTTTATTACATACTTATCTGATCATAAGGATCACCTAGACTGTTATTACAAACTGTCTTAAAGCTTCTAATTTCATAGCCCTGGAGTGAACCCTAGCAAACTGAATTATCAAAAAAAAAACCTCTGGCTGATGCTTAAAATCAGACGAGTTTGGAAATATTGGAATGCATATATGGATTTTCAAACTTTATTTAATTCTATTTGCACATATAGAAAAGATCTGTTCTTTCCCCAAATTTATTCTGTCTTTTCTATCTTTTCCATAAGAGAGAAAAATAATTACTGAAATTGATTAAAATACCAGTTTTGATGATAAAAAATAAACTGGAAAATTTTCCCATCAAATTATTATAAACTTTCTAATACATAGTATTAGACACGTAGTAAAACTTTCAACAATCAAATATTTTTCAATTTTTAATGTATCTGGAACTCCTGAGAATGTGAATGTGGTTTTCTTTTAACAGAGAGACATTTTCAACAGAAAACACCTTCTAAGAGGAATGCTATTAACTTAGATGTTAACATTTTGTCTTCAAAGCAAGTTCTTCTCTTGATTTTCCTTAATCTGTACGAAAGTGTCAAGCTTCAAAAATAATTGCAAATGTGATTTGAGTCCATGTGAAATCCACAGCCAACCATGGTGCACTGGTACTCCCAGTTAATCAGGGAGACTTTTTAAGGAAAGAGGTGAACTGTCCAACATTTGTGTACCAGGTTTTATTCTAAATGGAAAGAAACTTTGAGGTAGATATTACTATTATATTATTATAATTCCCTTTTTACATACAAAGAAAGAGATGGGAATATAGTGAAAATAATTTATCCAAGATTACACATTTATCAAGTTACTAACTAGCAGATCTGAGAATTGAACCTATGAAGTCTGGTTTTAAAAAAAAATGAAAAAAAGTCCACCCCAAATCTTGGATCTTGTATCTCTATAATACACTGCTACTTCATTTTTTCTAGTTCTCCTAAATATGTTAATAAAATGTAGTCATTGTTAAATTGATATCCTTGATAATCTAATAGATCTTTCTCCCCCCAGTTTCAAGATAAAAATCTTAAAAAAAAAAAAAAAAAAGCTGACAGCTTTCAGTTTGACAGACTGTGGAGCCCTCCTGTGTTAGAAATTGTCTAGGATACTCAGCAAGCTGCTGCTGCTATAGCTGCTGGATTTAAACCTAGGAAGGTAAAGAAAGAAGGGTAAGGCAGTAAATAAAACTGACTTTCAGAACGAGTTTTAAAAAATATCCTCAGAAAGTCTTCATGTTGTGAAATAAATGGATCTGCTTGGATTATGTTTCAGAGATCTTGTAACTAAATCGAGGAAGCAGGCACTAGATTGATGGCCATCTCCATCCCTGAACAGGATCACCTTCCCATGCCACGCCCACTTCCTCTCCGCATCCTTTGCTTCAGCTTCTAATTAGAGAAGTGCGTTCTTGTTCTGTCATCTAACGTTTAAAGAGAACAACTCTTTTTAAAAAATTAACAACATCTTTATACCAATGTTGTTCTATTTCAACAAAGAAGTAAGCTCAGCCTGACTTTTAGAAGAAGATATACTTTTAGGGGAAAAAATAAAAACTTCTTAACAAATGTCGTACATCCTGAATTTGCTTTTTAAGAAAATTGAAGCAAAAAACTCTGCTCAGGACTTCCCTTGTGGCTCAGCTGGTAAAGAATCTGCCTGCAATGTGGAAGACCTGGGTTTGGTCCCTGGGTTGGGAAGATCCCCTGGAGGAGGGAAAAGCTAGTACTCTGGCCTGGAGAATCCTATGGACTGTATAGTCCATGGGGTCGCAAAGAGTCGGACACGACTGAGCAACTTTCACTTTCTCTCTCCGGTTGTGAAGCTTGTAGGCCCTTGGGTTGCCGACTTACAAGCTTGATATCTACATGCTATATCTTTTTATGTTCCAGTTTATAATACAGTTATGCAAACCTCTTAAGCTATTAAGATATCATCATTGACGTTGCAATTTGTATATGTTTTATACCTCATTAAATTCTCATCTTTCAGCTCACAGCAATAGGTTTCTGGCCTAGGTTACAACATAATCTCAAAGCATAGTGAAAAATGTAAAATCATCATGGAGAAAGTTGATGGTTGAAATCTTTACTCCGATCAATGATTTGGTGATAATGGCTTTATAGTCAAATACACATGTGTCCATGGCACAATTCAGATAATTTCTAAAAGCAGAAGTTTAGCATTCCATCAATAAATCTTCCTGTCTCAAAAAAAGAGCTGTATAAATAGCACATAGAATAACAGTATGTGCTGATTGTCTGTGAAATATTTTAGGTCATCTACTAAATGGATAAACTTTTGTAATCAACGTTTTTTTCCCATTTCTGCAGTTTATAATTCACCAAGGCAACTCGTCCCTCTCAGTCTTGTGATGCTATCATGGGGAAATGTCTCCTGTGATTCCAAACACTAAAGATTATTGGGAATTTTACATGACCAGGTGATTAATCCCAGACGCTCACTCGGTGCCTCAGACACAGCGGGAAACCAAGAAAGATCTATTGGCTGAAAACAACCAATTCATTTAACTGAATTAACTGTTACCTAAAATAAAAAGTAATTGTCCAAAGTCCATAGGAGGAAAGAACAATTAAGAAATTAAGAGATTCATTAATTAACCTTGCATATTTCTATTTCCAAAGCTATTCATCTGTTTGTTTAAGCATATATATATTTATTTTTGAAGAAAATAATCTTATGAAACATCTAGAGAGGAGCCTGAATTCTTTACATGAAGTGAAAAAAGTTGTTTTCATAATTAAAATGTTGAAATAAAAAATTTATTTTCAAATATAAAATATTTGTATTCATAATAGACATAAAAAAAGAAATCCATTATAACCTTTTATAAGATAATATTTTTTCCAATCTGGCTATAAAGTGATAAATGTTTGTCTCAAGACCTTGACCTTTTAGTTCCTTCCATCAACCACAAAAATCACTATTAGTATATTGAGATTATGAAAAATTTGTAAGATATTAGCTACATCTTGTGTATAAACTGTTATATGCACCAGACTTGTGTTTGCCAAGAGGGAGGGGATTGGAATAGGAATGGAGGGGAAGGTTGGGGTTAGCAGATGTCAACTATTATACATAGAGTGAACAAAGAGCAAGGTCCGACTATATAGCACAGAGAACTGTATTCAATATCCTATGTTAAACCATAACAGAAAAGAATAGTTTAAAGGAATGTACATATATATATGTGTGTGTGATTCAGAGATATTTATATATGTATTTATATCTGTTTACTGTATGGCAGAAATTAACACATTACAAAACAACTTTATTTCAATAGAATATATAAATAAAGAGTTATAGGTATCAATCCTAAAAATCTAATAGGGCTGCAGAGATTGGTTTCTCCTTCAAGACACTGATCAATCCTAAGGGTGGCAATCAGAGGAGAGAAATGAAGGAAATTTTTCTTAGGAGCCATGTCCTGAGAGACTCAACCTCAGATCCATCTTGCTGCAGTGTGTGCACAGGTTAAAATAATATATTGGGTAAACAAATGATAGGGAATGTCAACAAAATAGTAACACTTGAAAAGAATTAAAAAAATAAAAAAACAAACGTCAGTCACTCAGTCCTGTCCTGCTCTTTGCAACCCCATGGACTGCAGCCCCCAGGATCCTTTGTCCATGGAATTTTCTAGGCAAGAATACTGGAGTGGCTAGCCATTCCCTTTTCCAGGGGATCTTCCCTACTCACGGATCAAACCTGGGTCTCTTACATTGCAGGCAGATTCTTGACCATCTGAGCCACCAGGTAAGCCCTAACAAAGAATAAGCCAATGGCAACAAACGTTTGGCAAAGAATAAATGCTAACTTCAGATAAATCAGATTTACAGAAAGATTTAGGAGAAAAAGAGAATAGGAGACAGTAAGGCTTTCTTTGCAGAATGGTTCTTCATGAAAAATATGTTTCTCACTTTTTTTTTCTTTTCTACTGCTTCTATCCCAGATTTTTCAGACGAGGATCAGTCTGAAATCCTTGTTGGCTCCGTATAAAACACCTGTGATTCCTTCACAGCCAGGATCAACCCCTGATTGTTTAGTGCAATGCCAAGGGAATAGTAGCCAATCAATACACATTTACAAAATTAAAAGTGAACTATGTATCATGTTGAGGAAGAAAGCTATTGCCAACAAAACTCAGCTTTAGCAAGGTGATCAGAGATGAAAACTACTGGTCCTGAAGTATCCTTCACCCATATATCCTGTGGGATTTATTTTAGTATGGTCTCACCAGTGGTGGGTTTTGTTTTGTTTTTGCAAGAGAAAAGTTGGTTCATACATCTGATTTATTTCTGATTTGATCAACAAGGGTATTTTATGAAGGTCACAAAGGCCCACGTGGATTTTTAAAAAAGACTTGTTTATGAACTATTTAAAGAATTGTTTTCTTATAAACTGGTATGATCTTTCTATTACCATAAACAATTTTACTGTACACATTGCAACATTACATTTTGTGTCTGAAAGGGATCTGACCTCTGAAGTTAACATATGTTTTGTCTTTTTCATTAGCTGGTCTACAAAAAGTGAATGTGATATGAGGTATAGGCAGCTACTGTCAGGAGCCTGACAATACTTGGAAGATGGATCTCACACACAGTCATCATGGAAAGGCAATACCATTCTCTTTAAACTCTTGAACATTCAAGATGCTAATATTTGTATAGCTATGACATACCCTATGTCATAAAGCACTAATTAATGTACTTTTAAAATATTGTATTACATAGAAATAATTACATATGCAGCAATCATTGTAAATTGAATCAATTACAAACTTTAGGGGAAAAAAATAGTCCTATGATTGAAATGCCAATATGTATGATCTTACCGCTTCTAGCTTTCATCTTGGACCATGCGCAAATGAAACATGAGTTATAAGCAGGATGGATGAGAGCACCCTGTGTTCTGGATAAAGGGGAGTGAGTCATCTGGAACTGATGTTAATAATAACAGAACTGAGGAATTCCACAATTGGCATCTGGAGAAAGTGACAAGGGAGAAAGAGTACCCAGGAATATGTTTCTTTTCACCGTTTTGAGCAGTGGGTGGGGAACATGTGCTCACGTGTCTCAAGAGCTGGGTATCTTCGTGTTTGTTTGAACATGAATAGGAATGGCCAGTTAGCATTCAGACCAGAGTGTCCCGGGTGGGTAGAGAGGAACTATAGAGATGCCGCCCTGCACCCAGTTTCCACCAGTGCAGTGTAAGTATGGAACTGATCTCATGACAAGGAAGGCACTAGATTTTCTAAACATGAAACCAAAGTTAGCAAGGAAATCAGAGGGAAATGATGAGCTTCCCTGAGAACTCAGTTACACAGGTGTTTAAATCCCCCTGCATGAGAGTTAGAATTTTAGTCTCATAATCTAGAGAGAACTCATCCCACTCCCATAAGCTGGGAGTGAGGAGAAGTGTACCTGAGACAGAAGGGAGTTCAGGGCAGGAGACGACCATCAACTTCACCCTCAACTCCTCTCCTTCTTCTTTGAATTCTAGTCCAGTTTCTAGCAGTTTCTCCAACCCAGGCTTCAACAGTACATGAACCATGAACTTCCAGATATTCGAGCCAGATTTAGAAAATGCAGA
The DNA here is from genome assembly GCF_023699985.2 of Odocoileus virginianus. Classification (NCBI taxonomy): domain Eukaryota; kingdom Metazoa; phylum Chordata; class Mammalia; order Artiodactyla; family Cervidae; genus Odocoileus; species Odocoileus virginianus. The sequence goes on along the minus strand of NC_069677.1, from coordinate 58,568,843 downwards.
GGAACCAGAGATCAAATTGCCAACAACTGTTTGATCATCAAAAAAGTGAGAGAGTTCTAGAAAAGTATCTGCTTCTGCTTTATTGACTATGCCAAAGCCTTTGACTGTGTGGATCACAACAAATGGTGGAAAATTCTTAAAGAAATGGGAATACCAAACCACCTGACCTGCCTCCTGAGAAATCTATGCAGGTCAAGAAGCAACAGTTAGAACTGGACATGGAACAACAGACTGGTTCCAAATAGGAAAAGAAGTATGTCAAGGCTGTATATTGTCACCCTGCTTATTTAATTTATATGCAGAGTACATCATACAAAATGCCAGGCTGGATGAAGCACAAGCTGGAATCAAGATTGCCGGGAGAAATATCAGTAACCTCAGATATGCAGATGACACCACCCTTATGGCAAAAAGGGAAAAACTAAAGAGCCTCTTAATGAAAGTGAATGAGGAGAGTAATAAAGTTGGCTTAAAAGTCAACATTCAGAAAACAAAGATCATAGCATCTGGTCCATCACTTCATGGAAAATAGATGGGGAAAAAATGGAAACAGTGAGAGACTTTATTTTTGGGGGCTCCAAAATCACTGCAGATGGTGATTGCAGCCATGAAATTAAAAGACACTTGCTCCTTGGAAGAAAAGTTATGACCAACCTAGACAGCATATTAAAAAGCAGAGACATTACTTTGCCAACAAAGGTCCATCTAGTTAAAGGTATAGTTTTCCCAGTAACCGTGCATGGATGCGAGAGTTGGACTATAAAGAAAGCTGAGCACAGAATTGATGCTTTTGAACTGTGGTGTTGGAGAAGACTCTTGAGAGTCCCTTGGACTGCAAGGAGATCCAGCCAGTCAATCTCAAAGGAAATCAGTCCTGAATATTCATTGTAAGGACTGATGCTGAAGCTGAAACTCCAATACTTTGGCCACTTGATGCAAAAAAACTGACTCATTTGAAAAGTCCCTGATGCTGGGAAAGATTGAAGGCAGGAGAAGGGGATGACAGAGGATGAGATGGTTGGATGGCATCTCTGACTCAATGGACATGAGTTTGAGTAAGCTCTGGGAGTTGGTGTTGGACATGGAAGCCCAGCGTGCTGCAGTCCATGGAGTTACAAAGAGTTGGACACGACTGAACTGAACTGAACTTCTGGCACTCATTTAGGTCGTGTCTTAATTCTAAATCTAACAGCACTTTTTTAAATTGGGATATAGTTGCTCCACGTCTTATGTTGGTGGGATGGACCGAATCCGCTATCTATATACTCTCACCCCTTCCTCTTGACCCTCCCTCCACCGGTTTCCCGTCACCCCTCTGGGTGACCACAGAGCTCCGAGCTGAGCGCCCTGCGCGAGCCCCCACTCGCTCTCTCTCTTACACACGCAATCCCAACCCCCCAGTTCATCCCACTCCCTGCTTAAGCCCTGCCCCTCGGGCCCGCATGTCCATTCTCTGTATTTGCATCACTGTTCCTGCTCTGTGAATAGCTTCGTCAGTACCATTTTTCTAGATTCCACATATATCCATTAATACATGATATTTGTTTTTCTCTTGCTGGCTTACTTCACTTTTAAAATGGCAACTTGGTATAAAAAGTATGCCCAGCCTCTTTTAAGAAAAGCTATGACAAACCAAGACAGCATATTTGAAAGCAGACACATTACTTTGCCTATAAAGGTCCATATAGTCAAACTGTGGTTTTTCCAGAAGTCATGTACAGATGTCAGAACTGGACAATAAAAAAGGCTGAGCACCGAAGAATTGATGGCTTCTAACTGCGGTGCTGGAGAAGATTCTTGAGAGTCCTTTGGACTGCAAGGAAGTCAAATCAGTCAATCCTAAAAGAAATCAACATCAAGTATTCATTGGAAGGGCTGACACTGAAGCTCCAATACTTTGGCAACCTGGTGCAAAGAGCTGACTCATTAGAAAAGACCCTGATCCTGGGAAAGATTGAGGGCAGGAGAAGAGGACTACAGAGGATGAGATCCTTGGATGTTATCACTGGCTCAAAGGACATGAGTCTGAGCAAACTCTTGGAAATAGTGAAGCACAGGGAAGCCTGGCATGCTGCAGTCCAGAGTCAGACACGACTGAACAACTGAACAACAAGCCTCTTTAAAAGGAAAAAAAAATTCTTCCACACTCCCTAATTTTAGTGGAGGGTAGAAGACTTGACAGGTGACTAAAGAAATGCTAATATTGGGATGCTGTTACTTTTGAGTGATTTACTGGAGTTTTAGCACCCTTAGGAAACAAAAGTGAACTACGGACCTTCCATTCAGTAAATATTTCTTGAGGCTATGACATTGTGCCAGACACTGAAAGTGCAGTGAACTAGAGTCAAGCTTCCTGACCTTCCAGAAGGGAAGGTAAACAAATAAAGAGGTGGTTGCAACCATTTGGAGATGGTAAAGACACAGTTCTGTGGGCGCACACAGCTAGGCACCTTGTCTGCAGAAAAAGTCAAGAGGATGAAGGAGGCACCTGTGTGGGGAAGTGCATTTCAGGCAGAAGGGACATTTTATGCAGAGATCTAGAAGCAAGAGAGTGGATGGTACCCTGGAAGAACTGAAAACTCAGCCTTCCTAAAACTCAGAGCACCAAACAGGTTGGGAGACTATTGGAGAAAAGGCTCCAGAATCAGGTGGGACCAAGTCAGATTCTGCTTTAGAATTTGTGATGGGATCTAGATATCTGCATTTTCTAAAGTCTATTCTAACAGTTTAAAGAATGGAGGGTATGTTCTTAACAAGCTCCTTTCATGCCAAGAAATTCCCTAAAACACACACACACATTTATTTGTCTATCTTGGCCATGCTGCATGTGAGATCTTAGTTCCCCCAACCAGAGATGGAATCTCCACCCCTTGCTTTGGACGTGCAGAGTCTTAACCACTGGACTGCTAAGGAGGTCCCCTGAAATTCTTTCTTTAAAGGTTTAAACCCATTACTCAGTGACATCTTGCAGTTACCTGCCTTCTACACAGCTCTCCTGGTCTTCGTGAGCAGACTCAACGAGCTGGTGGGAATGAGATTCTGGGTGGTATTTCAATCACTGTGGTCCCTAAAGTTCTTATGACAAGATACCTTGGATCATAAATCACCAGGTTCTACCTACTTTATTTTAACAAGCATCCCCAGTAGATTGTGATTCCGTGACTAGAGGACCATGGTGTGAAGCACTGACTCACATTTGAAATAGGTTAGTGATATTTATGTCTTTCAAAGCTTGTTTATTTTAAAAAATCTTAACTTTTTTCCATAAGAAGAGAAGCAAAAAGCAAAGGAGAAAAGGAAAGATATACCCATTGAATGCAGAGTTCCAAAGAATAGCAAGGAGAGATAAGAAAGCCTTTCTCAGCAATCAATGCAAAGAAATAGAGGAAAACAATAGAATGGGAAAGACTAGAGATCTCTTCAAGAAAATAGAGATACCAAGGGATCATTTCATGCAAAGATGAGCTCAATAAAGGACAAACGGTATGGACCTAACAGAAGCAGAAGATATTAAAAAGAGGTGGCAAAAATACACAGAAGAACTATACAAAAAAGATCTTCATGACCCAGATAATCACGATGGTGTGATCATTCACCTAGAGCCAGACATCCTGGAATGTGAAGTCATTAGGAAGCATCACTACGAACAAAGCTGGTGGAGGTGATGGAATTCCAGTTGAGCTATTTCAAATCCTGAAAGATGATGCTGTGAAAGTGCTGCACTCAATATGCCAGCAAATTTGGAAAACTCAGCAGTGGCCACAGGACTGGAAAAGGTCAGGTTTCATTCCAATCCCAAAGAAAGGCAATGCCAAAGAATGCTCAAACTACTGCACAGTTGCACTGAGCTCACATGCTAGTGATGTTCAAGCTGGTTTTAGAAAAGGCAGAGGAACCAGAGATCAAATTGCCAACATCTGCTGGATCACCAAAAAAGCAAGAGAGTTCCAGAAAAACATCTATTTCTGCTTTATTGACTATGCCAAAGCCTTTGACTGTGTGGATCACAATAAACCGTGGAAATCCTGAAAGAGATGGCAATACCAGACCACCTGACCTGCCTCTTGAGAAACCTGTCTGCAGGTCAGGAAGCAACAGTTAGAACTGGACATGGAACAACAGACTGGTTCCAAATAGGAAAAGGAGTACACCAAGGCTGTATATTGTCCTCTGCTTATTTAACTTATATGCAGAGTACATCAAGAGAAATGCTGGGCTGGAGGAAGCACAAACTGGAATCAAGATTGCCAGGAGAAATATAAATAACCTCAGATATGCAGATGACACCACTGTTAAGGCAGAAAGGGAAGAAGAACTAAAGAGCCTCTTGATGAAAGTGAAAGAGGAGAGTGAAAAAGTTGACTTAAAGCTCAACATTCAGAAAACTAAGCTCATAGCCTCCGGTCTCATCACTTTATGGCAAGTAGATGGAGAAACAGTGGAAACAGTGGCTGACTTTATTTTGAGGGGCTCCAAAATCACTGCAGATGGTGACTGAAGCCATGAAATTAAAAGATGCTTACTCCTTGGAAGGAAAGTTATGACCTACCTAGACAGAATATTAAAAAGCAGAGACATTATTTTGTTAACAAAAGTCCATCTGGTCAAGGCTATGGTTTTTCCAGTGGTCATGTATGGATGTGAGAGTTGGACAATAAAGAAGGTTGAGTGCTGAAGAATTGATGCTTTTGAACTGTGGTGTTGGAGAAGACTCTTGAGAGTCCCTTGGACTGCAAGGAGATCAAACCAGTCAATCCTAAAGGAAATCAGTCCTGAATATTCATTGTAAGGACTGATGCTGAAGCTGAAACTCCAATACTTTGGCCAGCTGATGTGAAGAGCTGACTCATTTGAAAAGACCCTGATGCTGGGAAAGATTGAAGGCGGAGGAGAAGGGGACGACAGAGGATGAGATGGTTGGATGGCATCACTGACTCAATGGACATGAGCTTGGGTAAGCTCCTGGAGTTGGTGATGGACAGGGAGGCCTGGCATGCTGCGGTTCACGGGGTTGGAAAGAGTCGGACACGACTGAGCAACTGAACTGACTGAAATTTTTTCCATATAACCTATTCGAAATTTTTAAATGCTGATGGAAAAAAAATTAAGGCAAACATAGGGAGTCCTTTAAGTTGAACCCCCCCCCCCCACCCCGCAAGTCACTTTCTTTCGGAGAATGAAGATGTTTTTAGAATAGAGAAATAAAATTTCAAAATTCTGTATTTGCCTTTACTTTTTTTCCATCAGTGTTTAAAATTCTGATTTCTAAAAAATAAACTTTCCTTCCTTTAAAATTTAAGGGATTGTTTTAGACTGCTTATAGAGATTGCTTTAATAATATTATTAAAATATGTAGTAAACATTTTTAGTAATAATTTTTTAAAAATATCTCTTTACTCTTTTCATATTTTTTTTTCCTCCATGACAGTGAAAACACTTAATCCACTCAGGGGATTAATTTCATATAAAATTTTACATCTTAAAACTGAATTAATTTTTTCACTGGCATTGAACACAACATCTGCAAACTATTAAAAGAAAATTCCTTTGGAAAGCATTATAGTTTGACTATGAATGATTTTTCACTTGGAATGAAGTCATTCATATGTTTCACGATGTTTTAGAAGCAGTTATAACTTAATAGGAACAAATTTAGGCAATACGTTATAAATCAGGCTTCAGAAACTATTTTTCTCTACTTGGTATATTCTTGAAAGGTTTTGGATGCTAATTTTTATATTACAGGTATCTCTTAATCATTGTCATTAAAAGTTCCCTTATTTTAAAAAGACACTCTAAAATAGTGAAAAAATTCTTTGAAGAAAATCTTATCCTTTATATCACCAGCTAGAAAAAAAAATCTGCATGATAGCATCCAATGGTTTTCCACCACATCACGTGGTTTCCATGGCCCTACAGGGCCTCCCTTAAAAGGAGTGCACGCGAGTACACGCGCTGTTATTCAGTCGTGCTTAACTCTTTTCCACCCCACGCACTGTAGCTTGCCAAGCTCCTGAAATGCAACAAAGTCTTTCTTCTCACGTTTCAAAGCTAGTTTCAGAGTTGTGTAGGTTTTGAAATGTCAGAAAACAGCATTTGTTGCATGTTCTCCTTTTAAGGCCCTGTATAGCTATGTAACTGTGGAGCAGAAAACGGCAACCCATTCCAGTGTTCTTGCCTGGAAAATTCCACGGACAGAGGAGCTGGTAGGCTATGGTGCATGGGGTCGTGCAGAGGGGTCAGGACTGGGTGACTGAAAAGGCATGCATCGATATGTAAAGCATATTACACTGTGAAAAACCATTGGATGTTATGATGCAGAATTTTTTCCTAGCTGGTGACATGGGGGATAATATTTTGCAAAGAATTCCATTACTATTTGAGAATGTCTTTTTAAAGAAACTTTTAATAGCAATAATTAAAAGACAGCAGTGGTAGTGAAGAAACCACCTGCCAATGCAGAAGACATACGAGACGCAAATTCGGTCCCTGGGTTGGGAAGATCCCCCTTGATGGCATGGCAACCCACTCCAGGACTCCTGCCTGGAGAATCTCATAGACAGAGGAGATTGGCGGGCTATGGTCCAGGGGGTCACAAAGAGTCAGACATGACTGAAGTGACCTAGCCCATACGTACATACATTTAGTGATGCCCCCAGATCATGTTAAAATCACCTGTGTTGTTGATGTTTGATTTCTAAGTTGTGTCTGACCTTTTTGTGACCCCATGACCTGTAGCCCACCAGGATCCTCTGTCCATGGGACTTGCCAGGCAACATTACTGGAGTGGGCTGCCACTGCCCTCTTCAGGGAATCTTCCTGACCCAGGGATCGAACTCATGTCTCATACATCTCCTGCACTGGCAGGTGGTCTTTACCGTTAAGCCACAAGGGAAGCCCAGAACTCCCTTATATAAAATTTTAATATTCATTAAGCCTGGCGACAGTTAGTAACACCTAAATAGGAAACACTACATTTTAGAAATGTAGTGAATTTTTTTGAATCTTTTTTCCTTAACAAAAAATAGTACTGAAATAAAGTCTTTAAGCGAAGCCTCTTTTCCTTTAAAAATCTCATTTTAAAATCCTTATGTCCCCTGAACTTTGTGTCCCTCTGCACATGTGTACTAACTGGAGACAAGCATGAAATGCATAAAGAGATTTAAGAAGAAACTAATCACCTCTCTTGTTTACAACAGCAGAAACTTACCATTACAAGGAATCATTTACTAGTTTCATTGAAAACTTCTTAACTTTAAGAAGCATTAACAAATGTCCAAAACCAAAAACCTGCTCACTTGCACAGTACTAAACATTTAAAAATCTTTTTTGAAATGTTCTGCAGTCTTTGACTTTTACTCACTTCATCACCTAGTCAGGAGAGAATTGTTGTTGTTCAGTTGCTGCATTGTCTGACTCTTTGCGACCCCAGGGACCACAGCACGCCTCAAACTCATGTCCACTGAGTCGGTGATGCCACCCAACCATCTCATCCTCTGTCATGCCCTTCTCCTCATGCCTTCAATCTTTCCCAGCATCAGGATCTTTTCCAATGAATCGGCTCGACATATCAACTGGCCAAAGTGTTGGAGCTTCAACCTCAGCATCAGTCCTTCCAATGAATATTCAGGACTGATTTCCTTTAGGATTGATTGGTTGGATCTCCTTGCAGTCCAAGGGACTCTCAAGAGTCTTCTCCAACACCACAGTTCAAAAGCATCAGTTCTTCAGCGTTCAGCCTTCTTTATGGTCCAACTCTCACACCCATACATGACTACTAAAAAAACCATAGCTTTGATTAGATGGACCTTTGTCAGCAAAGTAATGTCTCTGCTTTTTAATATGCTGTCTAGATTGGTCATAGCTTTTCTTCCAAGGAGCAAGTGTCTTTTAATTTCATGGCTGTAGTCACCATCTGCAGTGATTTTGGAGCCCAAGAAAATAAAATCTTTCACTGTTTTCATTTTTTCCCCATCTATTTGCCATGAAGTCACTGGACCAGATGCCATGATCTTAGTTTTTTGAATGTTGAGTTTTAAGTCAGCTTTTTCACTCTCCTTTTTCACCTTCATCAAGAGGTTCTTTAGTCCTCTTCACTTTCTGCCATAAGGGTGGTGTCATCTGCATATCTGAGGTTATTATAATTTCTCCCGGCAATCTTGATTCCAGCTTGTGCTTCATCCAGACTGGCATTTCTCATGCTATACTCTGCATAGAAGTTAAATAAGCAGGGTGACAATATACAGCCTTTCCCAAATTGGAACCAGTCCATTTTTCCACATCCAGTTCTAACTGTTGCTTTGACCTGCATATATGTTCTGCAGGAGGCAGGTAAGGTAGTCTGATATTCATATCTCTTTAAGAATTTTCCACAGTTTGTTATGATCACACAAAGGCTTTAGCAAAGTCAGTGAAGCAGAAGTAGATGATTTTCTTGATTTTCTTGAATTTCTTGAAATTCTCTTGATTTTTTGATGATCCAACGGATGTTGGCAATTTGATCTCTGATTCCTCTGCCTTTTCTAAATCCAGCTTGAATATCTGGGAGTTCTTGGTTCACGTACTGTTGCAGCCTAGCTAGCATGTGAAATGAGTGGAATTGTGCAGTAGCTTGAACATTCTTTGGCATCGCCTTTCTTTGGGACTGGAATGAAAACTGACCTTTTCCAGTCCTGTGGCTACTGCTGAGTTTTCCATATTTGCTGGAAAATTGAGGGCAGCACTTTAATAGCATCATATTTGAGGAGTTGAAATAGCTCAGCTAGAATTCTATCATGTCCACTAGCTTTGTTCCTAGTGAAGTTTCCTAACGACTACATGACATCGCACTCCAGGATGACTGACTGTAGGTGAGTGATCACACCATCATGGCTATCTGGGTCATTAAGGTCTTTTTTGTGTAACTCCTCTGTGTATTCTTGTCACCTCTTCTTAATATCTTCTGCTTCTGTTAGGTCCCTACCATTTCTGTCCTTTATTGTACCCATCTGTTCATGAAATGTTCCCTTGGTATCTCTAATTTTCTTGAAGAGCTATATCTAGTCTTTTCCATTCTATTGTTTTCCTCTACTTCTTTTCACTGTTCACTGAGGAAGGCTTTCTTATTTCCCCTTGCTATTCTCTGGTACTCTGCATTCAGATGGGTATATCTTTCCTTTTCTCCTTTTCCTTTCACTTCTCTTCTTTTCTCAGCTATCTGTAAGGCCTCCTCAGAAAACTGTTTGGCCTTTTTGCATTTCTTTTTCTTAGGGATGGTTTTGATCACTGTCTCCTGTACAGTGTCACGAACCTCCATCCGTAGTTCTTCAGGCACTCCATCAGATTGAATCCCTTGAATCTATATGTCACATCCGCTGTGTAATTGTAACGGATTTGATTTAGGTCATATGATTTAGGTCATACCTGAATGGACTAGTGGTTTTCCCTACTTTCCTTAATTTAAGTCTGAATTTTGCAATAAGTTTTTGAGCCGGATTTAATACATAGTATAATTTAGGAATAGGAAATGTGAGTTCAGGCTAAGAAGATAAGGGTGAAATGTGACTCATAATTTGATCTAAATGTAATATAGGTAAATACTGACACCTCACCCCCAGAAACATATTAATTTTTAAAAACAATTAGTCCTTTTAATAATATATAGGAGTGTTCATAGCAAATAGAGAAAATTTTATATATATCATAAAATTAAAAAATATACATACATCACCCATTATGAAAAGAGCTTGGCCTGCCACAGTCCATGGGACCTCAAAGAGTTAGCCATGACTTAGAGATGGAACAGCAGGAAAAACCCTTCTACCATGGATCAACACGGATTGTTAAAAAAAAGAAAAAGAAAAAGTGTTTTAATTCTTACCTGGGTCTTATAGAGAAAAGAATTACTAGGAATACTCTTTCTTCCTCATTGTTCCAAGGAGAGAGGAACAAAACAGTTTTTATAGGTGCAAAGTGCTTTATTTTATCTAACTAAGGATTCCAGGTTTTCATGACAACACCACCATCTGCCGGAATTTAAGAATATTATTGCTGAAAGCTTTGGAAGCCCTGGGTTGCATTTTTACAACTATTGGCCTAAAATGATTTTTATGGTATATTTTTAAACAGCACGGACTATTTCCAAAATGGAAGCAGTTACTAATCGTTGGAATCCCCCTGTAAGAAAAGAATCGCTTTGGGACTTCCCTGGTGGCCCGACGTTAAGACTCCACTCTCCCAATTTCAGGGCCCATGTTCAATCCCTGGTTAGGGAATTAGCCTCCCTGCCACAACTAAAGATCCTGGCACAGCCAAATAAACAAAGAAGAATAGCTTTAACTTATCCCTCTCTCAGTTAACTTTTTGGATTCCCCTTTACATTTATAAATATACAAAATAACCCATTCATTCAAAAAATAGTCAGTCACCACTGACCACATGCTAAAAAACAATGCCACACAACAAGGAAATACAGTTGAATAAGATACTGTTCTCCAGATTTTGGAGAAGGAACTGGCAACCCACTCCAGTATTCTTTTTTTTTTTCCATTTATTTTTATTAGTTGGAGGCTAATACTTGACAATATTGTCGTGGTTTTTGCCATACATTGACATGAATCAGCCATGAATTTACATGTGTTCTTGCCTAGAGAACCCTGTAGATGGAGTAGCCTAGAGGGCTTCTGTCCATAGGGTCGCACAGAGTCAGACACGACTGGAGCGACTTAGCACATGCATGCATGCACTGGAGAAGGAAATGGCAAGCTGCCAGTGTTCCTGCCTGGAGAATCCCAGGGACGGGGAGCCTGCTGGGCTGCCGTCTGTGGGGTCACACAGAGTCGGACACGACTGAGGCAGCAGCTCCAGATTTTAGTCCACTAAAATACCTATAGTCCCTGGTAGACAGGGATGTATAAGCAAACACTGGTGTTACAACATGGGAAAAACCACCATCAGGGCACTGAGTCTAGAGCAAGAAGCCTCACCTTCTGACAGACTGGGGTAACACCTGGATATAAATATTGGGAGAAGGGTGCATATCTCAAGTCTTGGCATTTGAGTTGGACTCAGACAGACAAGGCTAGGACAAGTAAATTTGGGAGTTTGACAGGTGAGGTTTGAGAGCAAACTTTTCACACTGTAGCCACCCATGTATTTTACATCTTATTTATTCTTCCATTTAATCAATGGGTGATTGATTTTGAACATCATCAGAGCCATGACTAGGAAAAAGACTTTAAAGTATATAATTACAAAACATACAGTAAGTATGATAAAAATGTGCACAGTAAGGACATTCATTTATTTATTCAGTTACAACCCAAGAAATGTCGAGGCACTGGGGAAAAATAATATCATCCATGCCTTCAAAGAACAGGAGAAAGATTTCTAAATAGTCACATAAAACACAATGTGATGACTTCATCAGACTATACAGAAAGGAAAAAAAGATGAAATGTCTCTAATATCAAGGGATGTTATGCTCTATGAAGGAATAGTTAGCCTTGAAGAATTTGAAAAATCTGCATTCACTAATTAGATAAGACATGATGGTAAAGTTAGAAACTTGAGATCTACAGTCCAATGACAAGGACTGAATCAGTCTCCAGTCTAGCTGAAAGTTCATTAATCTGAGAGCCTTAGTTTCTTATACAGGAATAATATTAATAATAGTACCTGCCTCAAAGGGTAATTATAAGGTTAAATGAACTAATGAATGACAAGTGCTTATCCCAGTGCCTGGCTCAGCTGATCCTTGAAAAGTGTTGGCTGTTTGTCCTTCCTTCCTCCTCTTCTAACTTTATTCAGCTCTTCAAAGTGCTGGCCAATCAGAAAGAACACATAAGCAAAAGCACAGGAATAGGACTTACTCCGGCATGCCAGCCTGCTGAGGAAACTGCCAGTGATCAGCTACCCATCCAGACGGTCCCTGCCCGCCCCTCCGTCAGCAGGTGCCAAATGCCTATTTTGTGTCAACTCCAACCTCAGGTGTTCTGCTGCTGCTGAGTCGCTTCAGTCGTGTCCGACTCTGTGCGACCCCATAGACGGCAGCCCACCAGGTTCCTCCATCCATGGGATTCTCCAGGCAAGAGCACTGGAGTGGGTTGCCATTTCCTTCTCCAGCGCATGGAAGTGAAAAGTGAATGTGAAGTCGCTCACTCGTGCCCGACTCTCAGCAACCCCATGGACTGCAGCCCACCAGGTTCCTCCATCCCTGGGATTCTCCAGGCAAGAGCACTGGAGTGGGTTGCCATTTCCTTCTCCAGCGCATGGAAGTGAAAAGTGAATGTGAAGTTGCTCACTCGTGCCCGACTCAGCAACCCCATGGATGGCAGCCCACCAGGCTCCCCCGTCCATGGGATTTTCCAGGCAAGAGCACAGGAGTTCTAAGCGTGTTCAGTGGGCTGTGGTCAAAACTGCAGACTACAAAGAACAAATAAGTGACTGACCAGTTTGCCTGCTTAGGAGGCTGCTAAAGAAGGCTTTGGGCTCCCCTGGTGGTTCAGTGGTAAAGAACCCCCCTGCCAAGCAGGAGATCTGGGTTCAGTCCCTGGGTTGGGAAGATCCTTTGGAGAAGGAAATGGTAATCCACTCCAGTATCCTTGCCTGGGAAATCCCAAGGACAGAGGACCCTGGCAGGCCACAGTCCAGAGGGTCACAAAGACTCAGACAGGACAGCAACTGATCAACAACCTCTAGCCAGCAGTCGCATTCCCATAAAACAGGGAGTGGGGGCAGAATTAAACACAGGTTCTAATCTGTATTGTACATTTCTAATAATAACGCCTTATAAATTGACATAATCCAGGGCCAAGAAGCTAAGGATAATTACATTCTAAGAAAAGATTACTCAAGACTTACCTTAGAAGAAAGGTTCAAACCAGCTGAGATAAAAAGTAAAAAGGCATTTAAAATGGAAACATGGGGTGTTTTTGTTTTCAATAAGTGTGTGCCTGTCCCTCATACCTTGAAGGAGCTTACATATCTCCTTCCATCTCACCAGCAATTCTTGGTTCCTTTTTCTTTTTTGACCCTCTTCTGGGTTGGAATTTTCTGTCGGTTTGCAACTAAATGTGGAGTTGTCATTGTCAGGGTTCAGAGCCAGGAAGTGGGAAGGTGGAGGCTTCCTTACGAAGTTGGCTAACTTGACCTCTGGGGAAGAGAAAGGCTTGAATCACCCCTGGCTTTGAAGTCAAACTTTATCATTCCAACGAGAGCAGTTAAAGGAAGTTTACCACTTTCTACCCTCTTTTCTTCACTGTGGAACAGTAAATAGTAGAAGCATCTGAGGCAAAATTCAGACCAGTAATAAATTAACCAGCCTCTTACTACAAAGAAAAGTAAGACAATGAATAGGAAATAAATGGCTGAAAGGGTTTCTTCAAGCAGCAGAAATCCAAGAAGGCAGAATGCATAAAAGTAGAACATAAAGAAGAGAGGTACAAAGAAAATATGTGAGGCACCATGGAGACGCCTGTGAAACAGAGTCTTAAAAAAAAATACAAAGACGACCAAAGGAAGAAGAGTGTTGTGAAGGACTTTGGAAAGCAGGGGGGAAGGGGGGACCAAATCAAACAGGAAAGGAAATGTATAAAAATTTAAAGAAATAAAGGGAACATTAAAAGATACTGAGCTCTCACGAGAGGCCCCCACTGCACCAGAAAGCCCTATCTTTTTGCCAAGACTTTGAAAATATAAAATAGCTTAAAATGTGTTGTCATTAGGCATCAGACTAGAGTTCCAGAAGCCTTTCAGATACTCATGCTTTTAAATATCATGATGAATTATGCATCTATGACACAGATTGGGATGGCTTGGCCTCCAAGTGATCAATAATTCAAAAACTATGAGCATGAACCTAATCTAAACAGGAGTTTCAAAGTTGTGTTCTGAAAGGAATCCTACCATCAACAAGAAAGATATGCCCAGCAAACTATTTCCCTTCTCTCATAGGAAAAAGGAGTAGCTTTAGCACACACTTGTGAATAAAATGCTGGGGTATTTCAGCAGAACATTTTGTGCTAAATTGTCAGATGAATTATTCATGGATTTTCAAAACTTTGTTCTTTTATTTTTTAATTGTAAATTTTCCATCAAGACTCTGGAATCATCAGCTACAGGACATCTCATAGATGATTTCCATTTCTTGGAACCATGCCAATGTGAATGTTGAGCAAGCCCATTGAGAAAGAAGCAAGAGATTTTAAAGCCTAGCAATGTGTAGGATATGGCTAGCCGTTTTTTCTAATATGTGGATGTGTCAACATAAAGAAAATATGGTGACACTAGTCGTTACTTAGCAGTTCCTATTTCTACTCAAAATATTTTCCTCTAGACTTACACAGAGCTAAGCTATTGCCGAATGATGTCCAAGACAATTGCCATGGTTACATGAGATGTTTTATAGACTTTAAATCTGACACTTGAAATTGCTTGTAACTGAAGAGCTGCAAGTTGTAGTCTAAATAAGACATGCAAAGTCAAACACTTTTCTTGGAAGGCTAACAAATGGAAGATACTTTTTTTCCCCCCAAATTAACCTCTGCTACCTTCTGGGATAACAGCATTCAAACTTAATTTTAGGCTACATATTTTAGCCAATAAGTGAGTGTCTTATTTTTAAGGAATGTCTTCAACTATCTAAATCATGTTACATTTAGAAGCATTATTTCAAAACCACAGGCATAGACTAATAGGGACACTGTAAATTGGCCTTACAAAATATTTGTTAAACATGCAAATTAAACCAGCCTCTCTACCATCACTTTCCCAGGCATAAATCTCTCAGCTTAACTGTCTAAGTGCAGGTATGGTGATTTTCCCTGTGTCTCAATTTCCAGCAGTTAAATTTCCATTTAACTAGGGCATTTTAGCTGCTCAATATCATACTGATGCAATTGCATTACAGAAATTATGTACTAAGGATGCAGTGATTAAAACTGATATTTGACTTAATTACAGGGTACAGTACATGGATATTTGAATGTAACTTAATGGAAAACAAGATGCTTTATTTGTAGCTTTTATCCTTGCAGGAAGCTTGCTTGTTAGTAGCTGTTGAGCCAAGTCTCAAGCTACTGACTCTCCTTGGGAGGAATACAGAAGAATGTGCATAAATATGAAGTTAATGATGTAGTTATCCAGCTAAATGCATGAAATATTTAATATATTCCCTTCTAAATAGTGTCTTTTGCAGTGTATCTTCTTAATTCTATTATACCTAACTAAAGTAAATACATTCAGTTAGCTGACAAAGTTTCAAGGCACTACACATCAAAGAGCAAACATATTATGTGAAATATGTCAGCATTTTGACCAGCAAAGAAAGAAGTAGAAAAGCCATGACTACGAGAAGGGAAAGCATATTCCCCCAATTACGTGGAATTCAATTGACAAGCAGCATCTAGAAGGCGTTCTTTCTTCAGTGAAAAACGATCTGGTTCTAGAAATGCAATCATTTACCTTTTAATTTTTCTTTCTTCTTTTTACCAAAGCCACATTCAAATCAGTGCTTTACACTTGAAAAATAATACATTGTTTAAATTCTGGTTAACTGTTTCAAATAGATACTTCTAAAACATTCATTGTTTTTAATAACTGCCACTGTTAACTGTGATTGGGTTCACAGTATCAAGTTCTGCTTTTTCATTATATATATATGTGTGTGTGTGTGTGTGTGTATACATTCCAATTATGCTAATGTTTGGAGTACAGTGCAATAAATTTTAAATAAATTTAGATATGGATTTATTTACATATGTCATAAGTATCTGATTCCAACTGATAATATAACTCTTGAAAATTTTACTCTGCAAAAATATTCAGCGTCTCTCTTCCATAAGTCACTTACCCAGGAGCCTCAACCATAAGAATATGTCTGAGAAAGAGTTTGAAGAATCTAAACAGATGTTACAAAGTCATCACTTGCTAACCACATATTTACTCTTATTTTTTACACAAATAAGCTTAGTCACCCAGTCCATCAGACTCAGTACATTAGAAGAGGCAAATATAAAAGAGTGGAGAAAGGGGTGTGAGAGGTGTGAATATGGGGTCAGCATCAAGAAAAGGTAGCAACAGGCTTGACACTGAGGGATGAAAGTGAAACTGGGAGGAAAAAAAAAAACTCAAAAAGTTCTGCCACTTCCAGACTCTGGGGCTCTGGACATGCACTCACATCTCTGGGCCTCAGTATCTCCATTTATCCCATAGATCCCTCACATTACTTCAGAGGGCTGCTGAAGAGTAAGTGTACCAGCATATGTAAAGCGCTTGGAACCATGCCCAGAGCACATCGGAAACTCAGTAAGTGTGAGTTATAAAAAGCCTGAGAGTCTAAGATTACTTGAAATAGAGGCAAGTAGCCATCTGGCTCAGCAGTCCAAAGGGATGGAATGCTGACTTTTTTTTTTTTTTTTTTTAATTGGAACATAAGCTGAAGCTCCAGTACTTTGGCCACCTGATGCAAAGAACTGACTCGCTGGAAAAGACCCTGATGCTGAGAAAGATTGAAGGCAGGGGGAGAAGGGGACAGCGGAGGATGAGATGGTTGGATGGCATCACCAGCTCAATGAACATGAGCTTGAGCAAGCTCCGGGAGTTGCTGATGGACAGGGAGGCTGGCGTGCTGCAGTCCATGGGGTCGCAAAGAGTCGGACACGACTGAGGGACTGAACTGAACTGGATAACTGATTTACAACATTGCCTGGTTTCAGTTGTACAGTAAAGTGAATCAGTTACACATATACATATATGTATCCATTCTTTTCTAGGTTCCTTTTCCTTATAGCCTATTACAGAGTCCTGAGTTGAGTTTCCTGTATGACACAGAAGGTTAGAATGCTGATCTTTCCATGGCCTCATGTGATCACCCCATGCCACGGTGACTTTTGGAAATTGCAAACCTCTTGCAAAAGAAGGAATGAGAGTGTGTGCTATTGTGATTTATGACAAGAAATACATATTTGGTCTTTGTTTGGCATGGAGCTGCTGAAACCCTTGGGATTCCCTAAGCGTTGAGAGCTATAAAGTGTCTTTTGTTGTGTTAATGAGCCAACTTTGAAACTCCATTTAGGATGCTGCTTGCCAGGAGAGTCAGTCACTGGTTAGAAGAGGGTTGGAACTTCAAGTTCTGCCACTGTGACCTCTGGGGAAAGCAGAGGGGTTGGGGGTTCAGTTCATTGTCTATGGCCAATGATTGAAACAATCACGTCTGCGTAATGAAGCGTCCATAAAAGTCCCCAGAACAACGTTCAGAGAGCTTCTGATGAACGCTGGAGACTAGAGGGAGTGGAGAGGGCTTGGAGGCTCCGCGTCCTTTCTTCACACCTCGCCCTATGCATCTTTCCCATCTGGCTGTTCCCGAGTTATGTCCTTCATAATAAACCAGTCATCCAGCACACAGAATGTCTGAGTTCTGCGAGCTGCTCGAGCAAGTTCACCGCACCCGAGGAGCGGTCACAGGCACCTGGGGTTAAGAGCCCGTAAGTCAGACGTTCACGGGTAACCTGGCCCCCGGTCATCTGCGTGTGTCAGCGGGGAGGAGGGCCCCGGAGCGCTGAGCGCTCGGCCCGCAGAACCGACCCCGTCTCAGGCTAGAGGGTGTGCGAACTGGGTGAAACTGGGGGATTCCCCGCTGGCGTCTGAAAACTGCTTGGGGGTATGCTGAGTAAAAGAACAACAAACCCACTTTGGAAATCGATCCCAGAATCTTTAGAGCGCCTGCTCTGATTGCTCACTGTGTTCATATTGATCAAGTAACACTCAAAACCAAGAGGCAATACAAGACATATTTATTCAAATAAAGTGATTTTTAAAGCTTTTTTAAAGTTGAGGTATAGTTTATGTACAATATCACATTCATAAGGAGTATAACATAGTGATTTAAAAATTTTTATGGATTAGACTCCACTTAAGGTAATTATACAATATTGCTTACACCCCCGTGTGGTACAACGTGCGTGTGTGTGTGTGTGTGTGCGTGCATGCATGCGCACTCAGTCATGTCTGACTTTCTGTGGCCCCATAGACTGTAGTCCATCCCCAAGAAGAAGAAATGCAAAAAGGCACAGGGTTGTCTGAGGAGGCCTTACCAATAGCTGAGAAAAGAAGAGAAGCAAAAGGCAAAGCAGAAAAGGAAAGATATACCCATCTGAATGCAGAGTTCCAGAGAATAGCAAGGGGAGATAAGAAAGCCTTCCTGAGTGATCAGTGCAAAGAAATAGAGGAAAACAATAGAATGGGGAAGACTTGAAAATTAGAAATTTCTCAAGAAAATTAGAGATACCAAGGGAACATTTCATGCAAAGATGGGCTCAATAAAGGACAGAAATGGTATGGACCTAACAGAAGCAGAAGATACTAAGAAGAGGTGGCAAGAATACACAGAAGAACTGTACAAAAAAGATCTTCACAACCCAGATAACCACAATGCTGTGATCACTCACCTAGAGCAGACATCCTGGAGAGTGAGGTCAAGTGGTCTTTAGGAAGCATCACTAGGAACAAAGCTAGTGAGGGTGATGGAATTCCAGTTGAGCCATTTCAAATCTTCAAAAATGATGCTGTTAAAGTGCTGCACTCAATATGCCAGCAGATTTGGAAAGCTCAGCAGTGGCCACAGGATTAGAAAAGGTCAGTATTCATTCCACTTCCAAAGAAAGGCAATGCCAAAGAATGTTCAAACTACCACACAATTGTACTCATCTCACATGCTAGCAAAGTAATGCTCAAAACTCTCCAAGCCAGGCTTCAACTATATGTGAACTAAGAACTTCCAGATTTTTAACCTGCATGGAGAAAAGGCAGAAGAAGCAAAGACCAAATGGCCAGCATCTGTTGGAACATAGAAAAGGCAAGAGAATTGCAGAAAAACACCTGCTTCACTGACTACACTAAAGTCTCTGACTTTGTGGATCACAAGAAACTGTGAAAAATTCTTCAAGAGATGGGAATACCAGATCACCTTACCTGCCTTCTGAGAAATTGGTGTGTAGGTCAAGAATCAACAGTTACAACCGGACATGGAACAGCATGCTAGCTCCAAATTGGGAAAGAAATATGTCAAGGCAGCATATGTCACCCTGCTGATTTAACTTATACACAGAGTGCATCATGGGAAATGCCAGCAAACTGGATGAAGCACAAGCTGGAATCAAGACTGCCTGGAGAAATATCAATAACCTCAGATATGCAGATGACACCACCCTTATGGCAGAAAGTGAAGAGGAACTAAAGAGCCTCTTGATGAAAGTGAAAGAGGAGAGTGAAAAAGCTGGCTTAATACTTAACATTCAGTAAACTAAGATCATGGTATCTGGTTCTATCATTTCATGGGAAATAGATGGGGAAACAATGGAAATAGTTAGAGACTTTATTTTGGGAGCTCCAAAATCACTGCAAATGGTGATTGCAGCCATGAAATTAAAAGACACTTGATCCTTGGAAGAAAAGCTATGACCAACCTGGACAGCATGTTAAAAAGCAGAGACATTACTTTGCCTACAAAGATCTGTCTAGTCAAAGCTGTGGTTTTTCCAGTAGCCATGCATGGATTTGAGAGTTGGGCCACAAAGAAGGCTGAGCACTAAAAACTGATGCTTTTGAACTGTGATGCTGGAGAAGACTCGAGCATCCCTGGACTGCAAGGAGATCAACCCAGTCAATGCTAAAAGAAATCAGTCCTGAATATTCACTGGAAGGGCTAAAGATGAAGTGAAGGTCCAATGCTTTGGCCACCTGATGCAAAGAACTGACTCATTGGAAAAGACCCTGATGCTGGGAAAGATTGAAGGCAGGAGGAGAAGAGGACAACAGAGGATGGGTTGATTGGATGGCATCACCGACTCAATGGATGTGAGTTTGAGCAAACTTTGGGAGATGGTGATGGACAGGGATGCCTGGCGTGCTGTGGTCATGGGGTCATAAAGAGTTGGACATGACAGAGTGACTGAACAACAACTGCATCTTTAAACATATTTTTAGGCCTTTTGAACTATGTATGTCCTGTACATGCAAAGTGGTTTTTATTTTAAATTAAGTACAAATTAAGTAAATTAAGTACAAATGAGTAGCATAGCACATATTTTGGAACCTTGCCCTTTCCCCACGTATCTTATTATTGTGCATCACAACCTACCTTCCAACTGCCTGAGGCTTTCACTGACTTCTGGGGACTCCTATGCTCACATGCCAATCAGGCCAGATGCTCCTGGATTTAATTCCTAGGGTGTTCCTAAAACACCCCTTAATTTATGATTGATGGGGCTTATTGTATGAATACCCACAGTTGTCTTGCCCACTGGGTGTAGTAACACAAGAGTCCTTTGTTGCTCACTGGTATCAGAGTCCTCCAATGTGATTAAGCTCTAGTGGCTCCCGTGGTGGTAACTGAGATGGTAATAAATACTACTTATTGCTCCTCTTCCCCTCTCTTATTTTCCTTGTCCCCATTTGTGGTTTACTGGGGTTCACCTCAAAGTAGACTATTCACACCACCTTGTTACAAAATCTCATTATAGCAAAATTCAGACTATTCTGTTCCAGAAGTGGTTCAAGGAAGCAGATTCTTAGAGTGGGAATTTGGCATTAAATACTTACCAGCCACATGGCATAAAGGAACATATTGTTGGTAAAAAGGATAGTGTTAAACCCTGGCATGTTAGAGTGTCACAATTACTAAATAACCTCTTACGTGTAGAGAACTAAGATCGGGTACAGGAGAAAGAAGGTACATTGGTTTGTGCGATATCTTTAGCAGTTTAAGTCAGATGGGGCAGAGTGATCAGCGACAATGGAGGTGATTAATTGCCGTCAAGTGCCATCAGAGTCTTGAAGAAAGAAATTGACAAGTTTAGATCAGTCAGCTGATTCAGGGCATCACATCTCCTATAGCTGTAACCAGACTGTTCTTAAGATTAGTGATTGTAACAGTAACAAAGTCACAAACCAAGGTCAATTCCAGTCCTGCCATCTGCCTATGTAAAGTCAGAAAGCAAGTAAGTAGGACTGGGATCCTGTGACCTGAGATTGAGTCGTTGCTGAATGATTTTTGAGGTGGACCCTGTAACTCAGTAAAAGAACAAACAAACAAGAAACGTTCTAGGAGCCAGAAAAATTCCTCTTGCTAGAGAAAAACAGCTTTCCCTCCCCTCAAAAGCAAGCAAAGCCCATACCAGAGGTGGACGTGCTGCAAAGTGATGCTGTGAGTCGCCGGTGAGGAACGGAGGGCTGCCACCAACCATGTGAGTGAAGTTAGAAGTGGCTCAGCTGGTCCCAGTTGAGCCCCTCGATTTCTGAATCTCTGGCCAATATCTTATGTGAAACATCATGAGACATAATGAACTGGAACTACCACCTAAGTTGCTCCCAGATCCCTGGCCCACAGTAACTGGGAGATAATAAATGTGTACTGTTTAAAGCCACCAGTTTATTGGGTAATTTGTTACATAACAATAGACACCTAATATAGATGAGCAATATGCTGCAATGGGAATGTCATGATCAATTGCTCAATTTCCAGACCTGAGCCTGTTCTCTGACCCAGGGCCCATCATGTGAAGAGAGGGTCGGTTCTCTATGTAAGACACAGCAGGGCTCCTCAGTTCTGGAAAGATATTTATGGACATTTACCAAAGCAACTGAACATTGAGGAAAGGGAAATATCTAGATTTTTAAACAGCTACTGAATACAAGTTCTGAACTGACACCAGTAAATCCAAAATGCTATCATGGCAACCTTGTTAGAATGAGGAAGCAGAA
The DNA here is from genome assembly GCF_023699985.2 of Odocoileus virginianus. NCBI lineage: Eukaryota > Metazoa > Chordata > Mammalia > Artiodactyla > Cervidae > Odocoileus > Odocoileus virginianus. The sequence continues at coordinate 58,547,105 of NC_069677.1, read as the reverse complement.
GGGACTAGCAATAAAGGCCCAATTCTGTTTCATGATGCAGACAATCTGGGTCTATGATATTATGCTATGGTCATGTCCTCATTACCTGAGTACCTAATTAAGACAGATATACTTAGCAGTTAGGGGGGGAAAAAAAAAAAAAAACCTCCCTTGCATTGTTTTTGTCACCTGTGGAGTAAGAACCATAATTATAGGAAAGGTCAACTGTGTCTCACCCCAAACCAAAGAAGTGTATCAAAAGCAATCCTATATTCATGCTGAGTAGAATGACAGAGATAAGTACCAACCTCAGCGACTTCAAGGCTGCAGTGATAGTGATCGTAATCATATTTCCATTTAATGAACCTGCAGAGTCCATGAAAAAAATCTGATTCAATTATCTTATGGCAGGTGGTAGTGGACTACTGCAAACTTAGCCCACTGGTAGCCCCACTTGCACTGCTGAGTTCAGTTCTTCACTGGACAAATCACAGACTCTTATCACTGGGCTTGTATCCATCCATCCTCCACACACATGCTCTTGGTCCCCAGGAAGAAAACCCATTTTAGAAGCAGTTCACACTCCTATCTAATGGACACCAGTACACATTTTCAACCTAGTCACTGAACTATGTTAGTTTTCCTGATCACAATATAGTCTGAAACGATCTGGATCTTCTGAACATCCCACAGACTATCACACTGGTCCAGTATATTTCTGACATCAAATTAATCAGATCTGGTGACCAGGAAGTTGTAAGTTATCTGAATGTGTGTCAGAATATGGGAGAATATCCACTAAAGATTCGAGGGCCTGCTCTTTTGAATAAAGTTTTAGGGATCAAGTGATCTGGGTCATGCTGAGATATATCCTGAAAGGTAAAGGGTAAGTTATACTTTGCATCTCCTATCACTAATAAGGAAATACAGTATTTGGTAGGTCCCTTTAGATTTTAAAGATAACACATACTGCTTTGGTTACAGTGCTAGAAATATTTGGCTATATTGTTCCAACTATTGACTGAGTGACTAAGAATATTGCTAGTGTTGAATGAGGTCAAGAGCCAAGGGAGGGTTTTGTAGAAGGTTTAGGTTGCCTTGCTGCTTGGGTCATATGACCTGGCATGTCCCATACTGTGTAGTAGATAAGGACACTATGTGGAGTCTGTCTAAACCTAAATGCAAGAGTTAGAACATCCCTCTTCCACACATTTGGCCAACATCCTAGCCATTCATCAGTGCCATGAATCCATGGATTTTCTTAATCCCACTACTTCTCTCTGCACGATTACCAGGTACATACCACTCATATCCACAGTATACGATGACACTGTGTGGAGTTTCCTCCAGCTCCAGTAGGAGAGTCCTTGCATTCACTCCTTGGGCTCTTGGGTCCTGCTGTCAGCAGCAGAGAAATATATACATCTTAAAAAAAACTTCTAGAATGTCACTGCCCCTGACCATAGGACAGGAAGCTTCTGACCATGGGACATCAAGTAACTATGCAACCAGAGATTTCCATCAAGAGATAAAAATACTTTTATCCACCAAGTCACATAATTAGGCAGCAATAGCAGCAACCCATTGTATGATGAAAGTAGCACATTTAGAATGTGGCTCAAAAAACTCTGAAGGGCATAAGAAATTGACAAAAATAGGGGACCAAATCCCCATATCACATGCTTCTATTGATACTATACTCTTAACACTTTTCCCTTCACCCACAACTGTAATCTCATGAGGGAATACCTGAGACTAAACGACAGAACAGGAATGAAAAAAAAAAAAAAATCCTGGTTCTCATTTAGGTTGACCATGTTGATGAAAGCCAAATGTGGACCGCAGCTACCGCACTCCAGCCAACTCAGCCGCGGGCCCTGGAGACAGAGCAGGGAACTACACCCCCAAAGTAGGCAGAGCTGAAAGCAGTGCTTGGTAATCAGTACCACACCAAAGGAGAAGTAGTTAAGGATACACCTGGGACTCATGGGCATTTATGAATGGCTGGGATCGTGGTCAAGCGTCTGGAAGAAGTAATATATTGGAAGATAGAGAACTGCCTGGAGAAGCAGCATGTGGATGAACCTGTATGAGTGTGTCTCTCATCAACGCTTACAGGATATCAACCACAGAATAACCACCTGGATATAATGGCTTGGTCAGTAGATGTCAGCCACATCTGGTCCTCAGTTAGAAAAATGGATGGAGTAGCAGAGATGGAGACTATGCATGAGCTCAACATGCCTTCCTCTCACCAAGGTTCATTTAACTGATGTCACCACTGACAGTCCAATCTGTCAGCAGCAGAGACCGATGCTATGCACTCAATTTAGTCTCCTCTGAGGACACCAACCTGCCACTTGACTTCACTTTGACCGTGTTAAACTCCCTCCATCCTAGCAGGGCCAGCATTTGTTCTCACTGGAGTTGGTATTCTGAGTAGCCTTGCTTTTCTCACACACTGTCTTGTCTAGCACTGATAAGTGAGGTTTCATAGTGTATCTGATTTATCATCACGGCATATGAGCAAACGAGGTGACAATGGCATATGTTCAAGAGAGCTGTTGGTCCCGCCATCTACCACACGACACAGAGGCTTCTAGCCTAATGGAACATGGCTTAGAACCGCTGGGCACTTTATGGTGCTCTTTCCTTGTCAGGTACAACATGACTCTGGGAACCAAAAGATAAAGTAGGAGTACCTTCCTTATCATCACTCCTCATGACCCACCTTGGTGAATTGGTGTTGGACTAAAGGTCCTGTTTTGCAAAGGGATGATGCGTCTAAGGTTCCTCCAAACCTAAAGCTATAATCACTGCCAATTCATGTTAAGGTTGTTATGTCAAGAGAAAACCAGAAAAGAAAAAGTTGCTATCCTATTATAATTATATAATAATTAGTGTATACATACCATGTATATCACGAGAAGATACTATGGCTGCATACTACATAATTTGGGCAGGGAAGAGTATGTCTAGGACCAAGAGATGGACTTGGTCACATTTTAGTGCTTCCATGAATGAGCATTTATAGCCATGATGACCTGTTATAGGGTACCTGCATCTCAGACTCCTCTGTCTGGATGGTCTTAATGGCCAAGAAACTTAGATTGGTAGATGTGCTGGTTGAGAGTGATGGGAAGCTAGAATGGGAAACAAAGGAGTCATATAATGGGTATTGATTGTGGTCATAAGACCAACCACAGCAGCTGATCTTAGAGCATGTTCCACTAAACTTCCCTATTGCAAGTCTTTCTCCCCCTAAAATTTTATCTGGTTGCAGTCTTTTAGAAGCTCTACCTGGATGAAGTGAACCCACATGGGGCTTAAGTAAATATGACCAAAGAGTTGACTGTAACAGGTCGCTGTCTGTGTCCTCCTACATCCCTTCAAGTATTTACGACTGCAGTGTAAAACAGCCCTCATGGCTTCCAGCTGTGTGAGGACTTTCTCCCACACCAGAATCTGCTCTGCTCACCAGGGCAAAATGCCGTAGAATTAAAATCCCCTGAGGGCTACCTCAACTAAAGCTGACAGGAGTCAGTGCACAAACATCTCAGCTCCTCCTCTCGGGTTGCTTCTGAGACAAGGGCCGGGAAGATCCCCTGGAGGAGGAACTGGCAACCCACTGCAGTATTCTTGCCTGGAGAATCCATGGGCAGAGGAGCCTGGCGGGCTACAGGCTCAGACAGTTCAGTAAAGTCGCTCGGTCATGTCTGAATCTTTGCGACCCCATGGACTCCAATATGCCAGGCTTTCCCAGTCCATCACCAACACCCAAAGCTTGCTCAAACTCATGTCCATTGAGTCAGTGATGCCATCCAACCATCTCATCCTCTGTCATCCCCTTCTCCTCCTGCCTTCAATCTTTCCCAGCATCAGGGTCTTTTCAAATGAGTCGGTTCTTCACATCAGGTGGCCAAAGTATTGGAGCTTCAGCTTCAACATCAGTCCTTCCAATGAATATTCAGTACTGATTTCTTTTAGGATTGACGAGTTTGATCTTGCAGTCCAAGGGACTCTTCAAGAGTCTTTTCCAACACTACAGTTCAAAAGCATCAGTTCTTCAGCATCCAGGTTTCTTTATGGTCCAACTCTCACATCCACGAATGACTACTAGAAAAACCATAGATTTGACTATACAGACCTTTGTTGGTAAAGTAATGTCTCTACTTTTCAATATGCTGTCTAGGTTGGTCATAGCTTTTCTTTCAAGGAGCAAGCATCTTTTAATTTCATGGCTGCAATGACCATCTGCAGTGATTTTTGGAGCCCAAAAAATAAAGTCTGTCACTGTTTCCACTGTTTTCTCATCAATTTGCCATGAAGCAGTGGGACTGGATGCCATTATCTTCATTTTTTGAATGTTGACTTTTAAGCCAGCTTTTTCACTCTCCTCTTTCACTTTCATCAAGAGACTCTTTAATTTCTCTTCGCTTTCTGCTATTAAGGGTGGTTTCATCTGCATATCTGAGGTTATTGATATTTCTCCCAGCAATCGTGATCTTAGCTTGTGCTTCCTCCAGTTTGCTGGCATTTCTCCTGATGTACTCTGCATAGAGGTTAAATAAGTAAGGTGACAATATACAGCCTTGATGTACTCCTCTCACAATTTGGAACCAGTGCATTGTTCCATGTCCGGTTCTAACTCTTACTTCTTGACCTGCCTACATATTTCTCAGGAGGCAAGTAAGGTAGTCTGGTATTCCCATCTCTGAAGAATTTTCCATAGTTCGTTGTGATTGACACAGACAAAGGCTTTAGTGTAGTCAAGGAAGCAGAAGTAGATGCTTTTCCCACAATCCAGTGGGTGTTGGCCATTTAGTCTCTGCTTCCTCTGCCTTTTCTAAATCTAGCTTGCATATCTGGAAGTTCACGGTTCACGTATCGCTGAAGCCTGGCTTGGGGAATTTTGAGCATTACTTTACTAGCATGTGAGAAGAGTGCAATTGTGTGATAGTTTGAGCATTCTTTGGCATTGCCTTTCTTTGGAATTGGAATGAAAACTGACCTTTTCCAGTCCTGTGGCCACTGCTGAGTTTCCCAAATTTGCTGGCATTTTGAGTGCAGCACTTTCACAGCACCATCTTCTAGGATTTGAGATAGCTCAACTGGAATTCCATCACATCCACTAGCTTTGTTCATAGTGATGCCTCCTGAGGCCCACTTGACTTCACAGTCCAGGATGTCTGTGTTAAAGATGCAGATGTATATGTAATTAGATATTGATTTATTTTTGGTCAAGTGCATTTTGCTTTTTTCAAATATAAGTGTTTAAAATCTCTGTGCTATTGACTGAAGAAAGTTTATAAATCTACCATGTTATAGAAAACATTGCTATCTTTATCAATGAAAAATGATGTTACAAAATTATGGTCATAGCAATACTATATATTGTATGGCACAAGAAAATATAGTTATTGTTTTGCAATAACTTTAAAAGAGATATAATCCATAAAATATTGAATCATTATGTGCTATACCTGAAACTAATTTAATATGATAAACAAACTATACTGCAATTAAAAAACATACAAAATTTTCATAACGAGGCAACCACACTCAGTAGAAATATACATGCTTATCAAAACTGGAAAATATACATTCTTTTCAATGCACACAGAATAATCACTAATAATTTTCTGAGTCATAAAGCAAACTTTATGGAAATTTTCAACAAATTTCAAAGGATTGAAATTATATGCAGCATATTCTGTGACTGTAGTAGAATTAAATTAACAAATTAACAAAAAAGAGAACTAAACTGTTAGTAAAATGTTTGGAAAATAAGCAGCACGCATTTAATTTTGAATTAAGAAATAAATTGCATTGAGAAATTCAAAACAAGCAATGAAAATACATCTAATTAAAATGTGTGGAAAGCAGCCAAAGCAGTAGCTAGAGGGAAATACACAGCTGTAAAACGCACCTATTTACTCTGAAAAAGACCATCAAGCTATACATTTAAGATCCCGGCACTTTACTGTATGCTTATTAAATTTCAATTTTAAACGTTTTTAAAAACTGGATATTATCTAATTTAATGAATTCACACTAAAAATAGAAAGCAATGATAACATTCAACTACAGTTGACCCTTGAGCAGTGAGGGGACTGGGGCACTCAATCCCCTAGCAGCTGAAAATCTGCATATAATTTTACAGGCAGCCCTCCATATCTGTGGTTCCACATCTGTGGATTTAACCAACCTCAGATCATGCAGTAATATAGTACATATTTACCGAAAAAAATTCATATGTAAGCAGACCCATTCAATTAAAATGCATGCTGTTCAAGAGTCAATTGTGTATCTAATTTTTGAGAAAGATGTATCCAACTAAAATAATTTCTATTACACTTTCAAGCAAAAGTTGCCATTATAAATTGAAAAGTTTCAGGCAGTCAATGGGGTGCTTTACTATCATCAAATGCATGCTTTCTAGGACAGCTCTGGAAAAAGATCCCCTTCAACTCTTAGCTGCCCTCCAATTTATAATCCCAAATTTGAAAGAAAGAAAGGGAAAGCTGCTCAGTCATGTCTGACTCTTTGTGACCCCATGGACTATACAGTCCATGGAATTCTCCAGGCCAGAATACTGGGGTGGGCAGCCTATCCCTTCTCTAGAGAATCTCCCCAACCCAGGAATCAAACTGGGGTTTCCTGCATTGCAGGCAGATTCTTTACCAACTGAGCTATAAGGGAAGCCACAATCTTATTTCTTCATAATTCTACAAAGAGTATCTGTCTTACCCTACTTCCTTCCATCACTGGTTATTTGACAGATTCTCAAGATTTTGAAGTTTATCTTAATGCTATGTACATGGGATCACAATGAGAAATATAATAATGCAACACACACATAGTTAACTCAGGAAATTCTTTGTTTATTGAAAACAATCAAAAAAAAAACAAAAAACAAAAAAAAAAAAAACAAAAAAATAAAAAGAAAAAAAAAAAAAAAGAAAACAATCTACACTTCTTAGTCCATTCCAGAGTCAAATCTAATTTGGTTCAAATGCTTCTTGTTGGTCCTTCTTAAATGCTTGACATTTCAGCTGTTGCTTAACCTAAAATTTAACTTATCTGTCCTTTCTTCCTCTAAGTAAGAAGAAATATCTCCAAATTATATATAATTTGAATGTGAACCTTTGATTTTGCCTTTTACTGCAATGTACAAACCAAGACACTTTCTTCTTCCTCCTTTATCCATTAACACCTATTTCTTGTTCTTCCTGTTTTTCCATCGAAAAGTTTAAAGACAATTTATCTAGCCATTCCCCTCTCCAGAGGACCTTGCTAACCCAGGGACTGAACTCGTGTCTCTTGCATCTCCTGCTTTAGCAGGCAGATTCTTTAACACCATGCAGATTGTTTACCACTTAAGCATATCTCTATGTTTAAATTCTGAATTTGTTTCTACTGCCCTCTTTATGACTTAAAGCTCTTCTTATATTTCTAGTTTATCCTTTTAATTATCCTCTCTGCTCCCCAAATTTTAATAACTGCTAATTTGGTATTGAAATATAGTTAGGTGTCAATGTTTTGTTTTTGCATTTCACTAACGGGTGATAGCTTCATTAGAAAATTATCTGTAAATGCTTTAAACTTTATATTTAATATTTTCTAATTTGGTAATGAAATGCAGTTAAATATCAGTGTTATTCCTCACATGGCTTGAGAAACTGCCTCCTATTAAGGTGAAGCATTGATAAAAAGCCTAATCATTTAACAAACATCTTCCACAAGACACAGGTTCAATGCCCTTTGTAGACTGACTGCCCTCAGTTAGACATCCCAAATAATCCAGATACTTAAACTCCTTTTGTTTTTCACCTCTTCAAAAAACTCAGTAAAAAATGCATACAGTTTAAAGGAAAATACTCATGGTCTAGGTCAACTGCAAAAGCCAACAGAAATTATATCAGGAACTCCAGGTATTGTATCCTAGCAATGTTGAAATTGAAACACCATTATTTATATGCTTATTTATAACAATTTTTTATTCATTTGAGTTATATCCAACTATTATTTAAAAAAAAACATTTCTCAACACACAATTCAAAGACATGCAAAGTTCCTGTTGTCCTTAACTGGCATCCTGTAGAGAAGATAACTGTCTTATTCTGTGGCAAAAAAGTACATTATACAGTTGGCACAATACCTCATGTCTCAAAAGTAGTCTTTGAAATATTTCACATAATCTGTTTGTCTCCATGTATCGCACACACACACACACCTGTCTTCATTTGCTTAGCTGACAAAATAAAATACTACTCAAATGACAGCATACTTCCAAATGAGATAGAAATGGGTTAACTCATCCTTTTATAATTGAAACTTGCCATCCTTAAGTGCCTAAATGTAATTATAGAAGAAAAGAAATTTCCTCTGCTTATATACAGAGTAATATTTTAATGCAGTAATTAGTCATTTGAATTGAAGTGCATTTATGTGTGCAGTGTGGATGACCAGCATGCATTTTAATCCTATTTCCTGTATAAAAAGTGATTCAGAGTCTATGACAAGGAAGCAAAGTTTCTGCAGTGTTACCCAAGTACAGAGCATCTTGTTCACAAATACTCTGTCACCTGCCCTTCTTGCAGGGATCACAGCTCATCCTTGCTTCATGAAAGCTTAGGGAATATGCTGATATAATTTTCAGTCCACTGGCTGGAGTTTACCATTTTTAACTGCATCAGAGTACTTGGACTTAACATTTTTAAGATTTATTAATACCTTCTGCTCTTCTGGGCTTATTTGTCATAGTTATTTGTACATTTTTCTATCTGCTCCATATTTTAAGAACCAGTTTGGCTATGCATTTAAAATAAGTATCAGTTTCAATGACTGAACTTATGCATGGAGGAGAAACAAAGATGTGGAGAAAAGAAGAACTGTGAATACAAATATTGCTTCATTCCTAAACTTTCTTTATATGCTTCCTAACAGCGTGACTACCTCAGGGGAAGTGGTCCACTTTTTTTCTCCATGTTCTCTCTTTGTTCATTTGCTTTATTTCTGTTACCAGTATTTTACTTTTTATTATTGTTACCAATTTTGAGCAATAAAAATAAATACAAAGCACCATACACAATGAATACCCATATTTCACCAGTTTAGGAAATGAAAATTTCTGCTCCAGCCCATTTTTCACCTCCTTCATATATAACCACTTCCCTGAATTTTCAGTTTATTACTCCCTTATTTCTTCCAGAGTATTTTATCACTTTTGCCACATATATGTATCCCCCTCAATGGGATACTCTTTAATTTTTAGTGATATGTACAATTATGCTTTCACTTTTAATTTCCTGCCTTATTTGTGACTGATTATTGTATTTCTGAGATTAATGCACATTGCATTCAGCTATAATTCATTCATTTCACTGTTATACAGTATTCATTTATAGCTTCAATAACTAACAGAAATACAGATTACTTTTTATATTTTGCTACTATGCATAAAGATGCCATAAACCATGCATTTGTACATGTCTCCTGGCACATATGTGCAAGTCCTTCTCTAATGTAGTGGTTCTCATATTTTAGGTTTTATCAGTCACCTACAGGGCTTGTTAAAACAAGCCAGGCTTCAGTCTCAGTGTTTCTCACCAGTAGGTCTGGAATAGGATGTGTATTATGGTTCTCCCATGAAAAAGAACCAACAGGATACAAACATGGATATAAATATATGCATATATATTGTCTCTCTCTATATATAGAGAGAGAAAATCAGGAAAGCTGGTATATAATTGACTTCAAGGCAGAAGGCCTGAGAAGTGGAAGAAGGGGTGAAGAATTCTAGGGAACTCCTGAAGTTGGAAGACCCAAGAACCAGAAGCCACCATGTCTAAGAACAGAAGATGAATATCCCAGTTCAATAAGACTGTGAGAGAACTTGCCCTCTCTCTGCCTTTTTGTGCTATTTAGGCCTTCAATGGATACTTTTTATACTGTTTCAAATGTTCATCTTTTCCACCACATCCTCATAAATAACATTTTATCAACTATCTGGGCATCAATTAGCCTAGTTGAAACATAAAATTAATCACCACAGAGCCCAAGATTTTGCATTTTTGACAAGTTCCCAGGTGACGCAGACGCTGCAGGTTCAGGTGCCACCTTTAAGAACAACCGCTGTAGAATATCAGAGGTAGGAACAGACTTGCTGGGTCATGGGGAAACAGCAATTTCAAATTTATTATATAATGCCATATTGAATTCCAACTTGTTTCTACGAATATAGAGTTCCACTTGCAGTGTGTATAAGTGCTTTGATTTCCCTATATCTTTACCAATGCCTGCTAGTTGTTAAGTTTTTAATTTTTGCCAAACCGGTGGGTATGATATTATCTCTTTAACTTTAATTTCCCTGATTAAACAAGTTAGATTATATTTTCATATGCTTATTAGCCATACATTCTTCCTCTCCATTCGTCCAGTGCTTTTTATTTTTTCTTTTTCTTGCCAACTTATAGAATTTCTATGGTCTCTTTATGAAGACTCTTACACAGCTATCTTGATACCTTCCAATTTTGTCTCATAAAGTTCAGGAGAAAACTATTTCTACTTTATTCTGTTTGGCTAATGACTGATTATATGGTTGCTTAGTACAGACTTAATGATAACAATATAATTATTTATTGAAAACTTGTCCCGCCAAGTCTTCTGTTATCTGATGATGGCCCATTCACCCCATGGCTGCTCTCAAGGCAAAGCCGCAGCTTTGACTCACATCCCTATGTTAGCTTCTCCCTCACTGCGGCCCCACTTCCTCCTGCCCCGCTTACACATCTGCCTCCCCACTCCACACAGATCAGTTTACCTCCTCCCCGTGTAAATTTCTCCAAAGTTTCCCCTGATTACACTTAGAATAAAATCTAAACGACTTAGCATGGCAACAGACCTAAAGGACGCGATTCCATTCTCAGCCTCGCCACTCTCCCTTAAGTCATCAGTGTGGCAACCTTTGCATTGTCGCTATTTCTCAAACACTATAAAAAAGTCCTCTTTCAAAAATGCCCTTTTCCCAGACATTTCTCCAAAAGGCCACCCAAACTATCCTATCTAAAGCAGACCCCTCGCCTCCTCTTCACACTCCTGCATCTTCTATCCTCAATCCTGCTTTGTCTTCTGAGTATTCATCAAAACTTGACATTATTTTTGACATTTTAATTCTTAATCATCTATCTTTTTCCCCTACTAAAATGTATTAACCATAGGGTAATAGGATTGTTTTGTTCATCTCAATAGCCCAATGCCCAGAAGAGCTCCTAATAACAATTATGCTCTCAAGTATTTGTTAAATAAGTGAATGCATTCCTCTCGCATAATCTTCACAGTACATTTAGCTATATAATCCTTGAGGGCAGAAACTGGATATTATGCACCTTTATACCCTCAGAATCTTAATATATGACCTATAGTACACTGTAGCCACAAGATAAAAGTGTATCAAATAAATAATAATGAACGTAAGTAGAATTTTATAGAGAAGGAAACAGAATCAGAGTTCTTGCTTAAAGAGCCAAGAATCTGCCCGTCTGCAAAGTTATTCCACTGTGTCTTGCTCTTTCTCAACTCAACATCACAACACACTAGTGAGACACTATAATCTAAATGAATAAATGGATTAGTTCACACCAATAATACAGACCACAACACCAGTGACACCAAAGAGCCCTGGAGATAATTAGATTCCTCAGTTTTTTGAATTTCTGAAGGAAGGTCTTTTCCCCATCCTCTACCACTTAGAACCCCCTTAAGAGGAGAAGAGTTTGGCATTTGCTCAAATAGCCATATCCACTTACAGTATTTGGAGAGAATGGTATGATTAACAATGCTTAAGTTTTATTAAGACACACTTGTTGTTTGGAATGGTGATTTGCATGCAGATATTCAACTCCTTTCCCTTCTAACTTTCCACTGAAATGGCAACCACAAAAACATCTATAAAAAGTCATATAAATGGGGTCACACACATGACAGAAATTTCAGAGACTTTCAGTTAAAAATACTTCACACAAGTCCAGATTGAGGTCATTGTTAATTCATCCATGCCAGTGAATATGTCATTTAATACAGGTATAAAGGGAATCAAGATCAAGGAATAACAATAATCAAAGAAGGAAGAAAATCCCTAAAGAGACAGAATTGAAGCCTCAGATCGAGAAACTTCTTCAAGTGATGGGCTAAAGCTTTCACTTTGCTTGTTTGTTTTAAATTTTAATACCAAATTTGTGAATAAAGTCTTCACACATCCAAGCAGAAAAAGTAACCCGTAAAAGGAAAGAGTCTATTTCTCATTGGAATTATCTTCCTTACATGAAAAACAAAATGCTAAGAAAGAAAAGAGCAATATATTAAGAATGTGCCACCTGCCTGAGGGAACATTTGTGAGAAAAGAAAAAAAAAAAAAACTAGAATAAAAGAGCTTGAGAATGGCAAAGAAATGATATAAGAAATGATGGTGAGTAATAAAATTAGTGGAACTTTACATGAGGTTAAGATTTCTTTTGGAACTGTTAAAAAAAAAAACTCCCCAAAATTTCTAGAAAGAAATAAGACTCTAATAAAAATAACAAAGCTATTAAAGGAGATCATCTGAAAAAACCTTGAGATGACGAGAGAAAAATGAATAAAACTGTCAAACTTATCATCTGATCCAAAGGGAAGGACGCTAGTCCTAGGCCAATTTGTTTTCAGAGCCATTGCTTTTCCTTACGCCAGTCTGCTTTATACTGCAGGAAGAATTACTACTGCACTTCTGGCTGGGGTGAGCATATTAAAGATGATAAAGGAGGCTGGAAGGAGAGAGGAAAGGAAAAACCTCAGAAGTTTCTCCCCTACCTTTCTGCCCTGGTGGGCAACTTCCACAGCAACGGCATCCCCTTCAGAGCTCCGAGTCCTGCCAGACAAGTCCATCACGGCACCAGTTCTGACCAGGTAACCTAGACAAAGGTAAAAACATGTTCTCTTTAGACAAAAGAAAAGACAAGTTACACTATCTCTCCAAATATAATTATGTAGATAAAAATACTATGACTCAAATATTACATCTGGAAGTTATTTCTATAAATACAAGAAAACCAATAATGTAAGATACAAAAAAACAATATTATTGTAGATTGTTAGAATTTTATAGAAGCCCTCATTTCTCATTCTAAACAAGTCTTTGCCACAACAATAAAAAAGAACTCCATCTCTTAAAAAAATAATAAATTACTATTAAAAGTCTTTTCTTTGATATATAAGTCTTACAAAAAAGTTCATCATACTTCAAGTTAATTTTACACTGAACAAAGAATTTCTCTATTAATAACACTTGTTTTTTATCTGTTCACATTTATTTCTAATTTTTACTATGAAAAATAATATGTAATAGTACAATAAGCATTCTTAATTATGTATATGTGTGCATGAGTATACAAATCAATGCAGGTGGTTTTATGTTGTATTGTCAAGAGTGGAATTATTGTTTCAAAATAAATATATACTTTAAAGCTTAAGAGATATTGCCAGGTCATTTTTCCAAATTGCTGACATTTTTCACCTAATCACCAGCAATAAATGAGAATATTCTTCTCTTTGCCTCCTTACCTGAAATAGACTTCACTGTACTTTTTCATTTTTGCCAGTCTTATGAGAATAAACAGATATCAAGCTTTTACTTCAATTTGCATTTTCATGATTACCAAAAAACCCCCAGTCTTTTAACATTGGTATTTTAGATATGCAATTTTGTGAATCGTCTTTATACTCAATTTTCTATTGGGCTATTTGACTGTTTCATGATACAAAAGACTTATTTATATGTTATAGATGAGGTCTTTCCAGAGCTTTTCACTTCATGAGACTCAGAAAATGACTGTATGTTATCATGATATAAACTTACTAAGAAGCTGCCAGTGACTGTAGGCTGGTCCACCTGGGGATTCTTGCTCCCTCCTTGTTGAAAGGTAGCCTGAAAGAAATGAAACTCATATCTACTTCAGCTTGGACCAGATATAATAACTTCTATTGAAAATGTTAACTTTGATATAGTGTCTATTTTCCAAATTTATCATTTAATTATTGAGTTTGACCTTTATACTATTTAAAGTGTATCTGGTTTGTGTTATGGCTTCTAGATTTCATGTTTTTAAGAAATCCCCTGAATTTTATTGTAGTTTTTAGAATTTTTTACCCAAGAGTTTTGCAAATCATATGTGATGAAATTTTAACACTATTCTTCTTGCATGTGAACATTATAGAAGATACCAAAGTGAAAAACAAAAATACAAGATGCTTCCAACTTCTTACCAGTTATGGAATATGTACTGGATGAAATAAAATGAACATGAAAAAATTCTCTGAACTGTTTTCAATTAAGCAACATCTTAATGATAGTTTTCAAGAAAAGGAACGTGATGCCATCTAAAAATCCTTTTCTTGGGACTTAATAGTCTTCTAGGGGCAGCTGAGTCCCTGCCTTGGCAAACTGACAGATTCTCTTGATCTCAATGTTGGTGTTGTTAAGGAGGTTTATGGGGTTGAACAACAGGGCCGTTTCTTTCTACTCTAATATTCTACAATTCTACTGCATTTCTCAGAGTTATATGTATAAACAGAAGAAGTCGAAGAAAATGTATTTTTCAGCATATTGGTGGCATTTCCTTTGGTAAAGCCAGATGAAGGTAACTCCAGTGTTATAAACTTAAATTTGTTTTTTCCTCTTTCTTTTTGCAGAAAAATCTTGATGAGAGTCTCTTAAGGAACACGTCATTTTGGTGCTAAGTGAGCAAGATTATGGTTTTGCCCACGGGATTTCACAATCTATAGAAGTTACTGTCTCAGGGATACGTATTTAAAAGGGGGGAAGTATTTCAGAAGAAACTAATACGAACAACAAGGCAGCTTTTAAGGTTATTTTATCAGTTCTTTTCACGTTATGCAGTACAGTCTTCTGAGTCAAGAACAGGGTTTAAAACCAGACATCAAAGCCATACAAGTAGACGGAAAGTTGCCTATGTTCTTAAGGGTTAGTGGAACTTAGGGTGACTGTTTTTTAAAATAAACTGAGATACTTTGTAACACTGACCAGAATCCAACCTCGTTTGATTCTGATAATATTCCATTTATCTTCCATCTACTTAAAAGTCTCACTGATTTTGTTCAAAGCCCAAATTTATTATTTTCATTACCTGACTTAGGGAAAAACGATAAATGGGACCTTATTCCTATAAAAACATATTCCCATAGATACTAGCATCTGAACAAAATCTTGTTATAATCGTAGCTGATTATATGCCTATCTTCCCCTTTCCTGTTCAGGATATGCCTATCTTTCCCTCTGAAGGATCTTTCTTAGATCTCCTGCCAAAGGAAATTCATTTAATTTCCTTTAATTCACAGTGGCACGGATGACCTTAAGGGTAAAACTCAACATATCTGCTTTCCACATTCTAATTCTTGCCTTGATCCCTTCCCTCCTGGGACCCCTTACAGCTCACTCAGATCACAGTGTTGTTTATCTGAATTTTAAAACTGGTTATACATATTGTGCATTTGGAAATTAATCACAGATTCTCCTGTTTTCATATTTACTTTCATGACAGACTTCATTTCATGTTTTTATTTCAGATTTAGTTTTCTATTTATTTCCAAACTTCTATAAACACACACACACACACACCTATATAAGGGCTTCCCTGGCGATTCAGTGATAAAGAACCCGCCTGCCAATGCAGGAGATGTGGGCTTGATCCTCGGGTCAGGAAACCCCTGGAAAAGGAAACAGCAACCCACTCCAGAACTCTTCTCTGGGAAATCTCATGGACAGAGGAGCTTGAAGGGCCACAGTCCACACAGTCACAAAAGAGTTGGACATGACTTGGCAACTAAACAACAACTCTAAAGTAGTGAGAACAGAACTTTTGTTCCAAGTATCAGACCCATGTCTAATCAGTTTAAATAACAGAACAACAGAAAAACTAACAGGTCCTGGGTCCAATAGATGTTCAAAGTTGGAATTTAGAAGATAGAAATGCTCCTCCCTTTTAAGTGCTGTCTCCTCTTCAGTTCAGTTCAGTCTCTCAGTCGTGTCCGACTCTTTGTGACCACATGAACTGCATGCCAGGCCTCCCTGTCCATCACCAACACCCGCAGTTTACTCAAACTCATGTCCATTGATTCAGTGATGCCATCCAACCATCTCATCCTCTGTCATCCCCTTCTCCTCCTGTCCCCAATCCCTCCCAGCATCAGGGTCTTTTCCAATGAGTCAGCTCTTGGCATCAGGTGGCCAAAGTATTGGAGTTTCAGCTTCAGCATCAGTCCTTCCAATGAACACCCAGGACTGACCTCCTTTAGGATGGACTGGTTGGATCTCCTTGCAGTCCAAGGGACTCTCAAGAGTCTTCTCCAACACCACAGTTCAAAAGCATCAATTCTTCGGTGCTCAGCTTTCTTTATAGTCCAATTCTCACATCTATACATGACTACTACTGGAAAAACCATAGCCGTGACTAGACGGACCTTTGTTGACAAAGTAATGTCTCTGTTTTTTTAAATATGCTGTCTAGTTTGGTCATAACTTTCCTTCCAAGGAGTAAGCGTCTTTTAATTTCATGGCTGCAATCACCATCTGCAGTGATTTTGGAGCCCTGAAAAATAGTCAGCCACTGTTTCCACTGTTTCCCCATCTATTTGCCATGAAGTGATGGGACCGGATGTCATGATCTTAGTTTTGTGAATGTTGAGCTTTAAGCCAACTTTTTCACTCTCCTCTTTCACTTTCATCAAGAGGCTCTTTAATTCCTCTTCACTTTTCGCCATAAGGCCGGTGTCATCTGCATATCTGAGGTTATTGATATTTCTCCCGGCAATCTTGACTCCAGCTTGTGCTTCCTCCCGCCCAGCGTTTCTCATGATGTACCCTGTGTATAAGTTAAATAAGCAGGGTGACAGTATACAGCCTTGACACAACCAATCCATTACATGGGCACCATTTCACAGAGAAGTGACAGAAGCACAGAGAAATGCGAGCTCTTGAGCACTACACCATGTGGCTCCCTCCCTTTCAATTGATGTTTTAAAGTCTCTTTGGGTTTAAAAATCAAATGAACAGGCTCTGGGTTCATCCACCTCACTAGAGCCAACTCAAATCCATTCCTTTTTATGGCTAAGTAATATTCCATTGTATATATGTATTTAAGCACATATATATGGAATCTAGAAAATAGTACTGATGAACATATTTGTAGGAAAAGAATGAAGATGCAGGTGTAGGGAACAGACGTGTGGGCACAGTGAGGGAAGGGCAGAGCAGGGCGAATGGAGAAGGCAGCATTGACAGACACATGTGAAAAAGTCAACACATACGTGTTAAAAAAATGACACGCAAGTATAAAATAAAATCTATGCATAAAAGAGATAGCTGGTGAGACGCTGCTATGTAACACAGGGAGCCCAGCCTGGCACTCTTTGATGACCTAGAGGGGAGGGATGTGGGAGGGGAGGGAGGCTTAAGAGAGAGCTGACATATGTATTATTATGGCTGATTTTCATCTTTGTACAGCAGAAATCAATGCAATATTGTCAGGCAATCTTCCTCCAATTAAAAAATAAATTTAAAAAATCAAATGAAAAAATGAGAGAAAATGTAATGTCAAATTTGCAGTTAAGTAAGGAATGAGATTTAGGAGACTCTCTGTGAATGATGTTGTACAAATGGTATGGATTGTACTCTGTAGGACCTCTGCTCCGATGAATAAAGTATGAAGTGCTAGAGAGCTGAGTTCTGAATAGCCTAAGTACTAGGCACAGATGGTCAGGTGTCTTTTGTGAAAATTGCCCCACTCAGATGACTTTGAATAGTTATATTATTATTATTATATATATATTATATTATATTATTAATCAGAAATAGTGTTCTGCAAAAACTTTTTAAATTTTTACTTATTCAGAAAGAACGACTAGTCCATAGTATCTGCAGGTGTTGAATTTTATGTGTATAAAATATTCTCTCTAGATTGAATAAGCAGAAGAAAAGCTCTGACTTGACAGTCACAAGACATATTACCATCACAATTTTTCCAGGAAGGAAAGACACAGACCACCACACTTTAAGGTGATCTTAAGTTCATCCCATGATGGTAATAGTAGCTGGGCACGCCATTCAACATGCTGCTTCCAGATAAGTGGTCCAACATGTTTACAAAGATCACTAGTGAAATCTGGCCACCTATTTGATCTATTTATTCAATAAGACCAAATTTCTTTTAAATGTCTAAGGATAGAGTGAATAATCACTCTAACTCCAGTAGAGATTTGGGTAGGCAAGTATGATTCATCTTGGTTCATATATCACCATTACAAAGAGTAGCTATAACAAATTTCTATATAACCAGAATTTTTTCCTATGTTGATATAAACACATATATGCATAATATATAGGCAAACTTGCAAACTTTTTAAAACACACAAATATCTTCATGCAGATATAGCTATCCATATGTATTTGTCTTCACTTTTGTACAGAATTTTGCTTTGTTCTGGGGATTGACCTCATTTTTCAGATGTTGCCACTACTAACAATACTGAAGTATCCATTTTTGAGACTATACTATATTTTTACATTTCACTTTTTTCATTGCTATTGAGATAGAGGATCAGGATTAAGACTATTTGATCAAACAGCTATGTGTATTTCTCATTTTTTTGTATATGTTACCATATTTCTCATTTTTTGTGTAGTTTGCTTTTTGGCTTTTTCAGCATTATTGTGGGAAATAAGTATTATAGCCTTAAAATGTTTTCCAGTCTGGTGAACATCCCAAAAAAATCTCATTGTTAGCTTAATTTGCATTTCCTTAATTAGTAGTAAAACTAACCATCTTTTTATGTTTGTTGGCCATGTAGATTTGCTCTTCTCTGTATTGCCACTTCACATTCTCTGACAATTTTCCTACTGGTTTGTATCATTTTTTAGAGAATTCTTCACATCATGTTGAATATATTTTAATCACTGGACTGTCATCTGCTTTGAAAACTTTTCCCCTAAAATCTATTTATCTATTAGTTTTGCTAATGTTTCGTATTTCAAGTGTTTTTATTTTTAAAATAATGTCAACCATTTCTATACCTTTTAAATAGCTCTCATCTTGGTTGAGATCTAACTTCAAGATTGTATATATAGCCTCTAAAATTTTTTCTAAGATAGCTATTGTTTCATTTTTATATTTAAATATTAATCCATTGGGAAGGTGTTTCTGGCAATGATATGAAATGGCCACAGTTTTACATATTTAATTTTTAGGGTAGCCATTTCTGCCACATCATTTGTGTCCGTGCCAGTCCACTCAAAAGTTTATTTCTGTTGTATGTGAATTCTCATTTATGCGTGGATCTGTTTCTGAATTCTCTACTTCATTCCACTGATCTATTTGCTTATTTCTATGGATTACTATTGATTTGATTATAATGGCTTAATAGTATGCTCTAGATCTATAAAGAACACCTGTTCTTATTCTTCATCCTTTTTACAAGCTTCTTGGTTATTGATAACTTTATAACCCTACAGGAAATTCAAGATCATTTTATTCACTTATGAAAAAGTCCTCTTGATATTTCTATAGGATTTACAGAGAAAGAACATTTTTATTACATATATTTTTCACAAAGTTAATTTTGACCATAGTTTTAGTTTTCTTTTTCTTATGCTCATTCGGAAAAAACCCACACAAACTGGTCCACAGGGAGATGTCTTTATTTGAAGTCTAAAGCACAACATAAATCCTTGGAATAATTCTGGCATTGTGACGTTTATTCCCCTGTATACCCACAGAAAGCAGAAGGTTAGGCGTCCATAGGAAACAAGAGAGGAAAGCGTTCAGTTTTATTCCTTCCCTTGTGTCTCAAGAGAAAAATCTTTCAGTGTTTGGGGTTAATAACAGGGACACAGAGGAAAAAGATGTTATATTTCCCTTATTTTCATAATTGATGCCTATGTTATTTTACATCCTTTCTCGCTATGGTCTGGCATAGGTTACTGTTAGACACAGTGATACAGATTTCAGATATATTTTAGGCTGAGACACTTGGCCAAATACCTGTACAAAGGATATTCTATCATTCAATACATCTTTTCCGGGGGCAGATAAGAATAGCTCCATTTTCAAATTTTCATTAAAATTACTTATATTTGCTTTATAAACAGCTTTCAAATTCTGTGATATTTTGTATCTCTGAAAACTAAATTTAATTGCAATGAAGAATATCATTTTGTGGTTTAATAGAAAGGCCATGCATTTGGCACTTTACCAACCTGGATTCAAATTTACAGATTTATAAAGGATTTATAATCCCAGGAAAGAGACCCTGAAAATGTATTCTCTTCAACAACAAAAAAAAAGCATCTACTACATTCTTATTTAAAATTGTTGATTTTTTTAAATAAAAACTTTGCTCCTTGTGAGATAGTATTATCTGCACTGCCTTTAACTTTCAAATCACTGAATCCCTGGAGTAGGACTTCCTGAAACTGAGCAATATGTCTTCCCTTTTAATGTCTTTATACGTCTTTTCAAACATCACTGTCACTTCTATTTCTTTCCTCTCAGTAATCAAGAGAAGAAATTTGTTTGAAAAGTTGCTCTTGGAAGAGGTCCTGACTTCAGAGCACATTCCCTTTCACTTGGTAAGATGGTAAACGAAGTCATCTCTCTCATGTCCAAAGAAAAACTCATTGTCTGATCAAAATCCGCTTCTCAGGACTTCCCTGGTGGCCCAGTGGTTAGACTCTGCGCTGCCACAGCAGGGGGCATGGGTTAAATCCCTGGTTGGGGAACTTAGATCCCCACTGTTGCAAGGTGCAGACAAAAAGAAAAAAAGCTGCTCCTCCTCATATATTCTCTATTTTAATCAAGAAATCACCACTCACTCATTTGCGTCATCTGTGCTGTCACTTGATGAGTGTCTGACAATTTGTGACCCTCTGGCCGGCATCCTAGCAGGCTGCTCGGTCCATGGGATTCTTCAGGCAAGGATACTAGACTGGGTTGCCACGTCCTCCTCCAGCACGTTCACTCTCCTCCCTCACCCTCACCAAGAGGCTCTTCGGTTCCTCCTCACTCTCTCCCACTTCAGTGGTATCACCCACATATCTGAGGTGTTGATGTTTCTCCCACCTATCTTGATTCCGGCTTTTAACTCATCCAGCCCAGCATTTCTCATGATGTGCTCAGAATATCGGTTAAACAAACAGGGTACCGCAGAGAGCCTTGTGGTACTCCTTTCTCCGTCTTGATCCAATCTGTTGTTCCATACAGGTTCTAACTGTTGCTTCTTGCCCCTCACACGGGTTTCTCAGGAGACTTTACCACAAGTGCCGTCTTAATTGTATAGCAAACCATTTTTAAGTATGATGAAAATAACATCATAGTGACTTTACATACAGGGTCACAGTGCGTATCTTTTCATCCCCATTGAGATAGTAAGGGTAGCCAAGAACATAAAGGGACACATTTTGCAAGCTCTTGGATGGAAAATCACTCACGGTGACACGTGGATCACTTTATTATTGTGTGTGTCACTCGGTCACGTCTGACTTTCTGTGACCCGATGGACTGCAGGGGATCTTCCGCACCCCGGGACCGAGCCCGGGTCCCCCGCACGGCAGGCAGCTTCTTTACCACCTGCGCCACCAGGGAGCCCTGAAGCCTCCGTCCTGCCTGACTCTCTGCAACCCCATGGACTAGAGCCCTCCAGGCTCCTCTGTCCACGCAATTCCAGGGAAGAATCCTGCAGTGGGTAGCCATTCCCTGCTCCAGGGGATCCTCCCGGCCAGGGAGAGAACCCAGGTCTCTTGCACTGCAGGAAGACTCTTTCCTGTCTGAGCCAGCAGGGCTTTTATTATTAAAACCAGGGAACTGTCTCACTGCTCCACATTCAAAAGAGAAGGAATCTATGTTTTACCCACGTTTCATCATGTTAGTCTCAAGCGAAAATGGAAAAACATAGAAGTTCTAATAAGTCTACATCTTAGGTCCTTCATAAGTGGTATCATAATAGGATGAGGATTGTCTCAGGGAAAAAAGTCAGAAAATATTTCAGGGAACAAATATAATGAATAAGCACATTTTAACATGTCTATCATTTCCCAGAACTTGAATGGTTTTGTCTAGGAACAACCCAATAATGTGAGCAACACATTTTCAAATGGAGAAAGAACAAAATGTTAAATGCTGAGAAATTTCCCCTCTCTATTTTATTTTTATAAAATCTTATTCTTTCATTATGTATTTCATCTTATATATTAATTCCTTTCTGCATCTAAACTGTTCACTATAATACAACATTTTCTTTTCATCTTTCTAGTCTGTCTAGGACCTGGAAGAACCTTATTTAGAATAATTACTTGTGTTTTTCTATTTTTTAATTAAAAAAACTTTCCTTTGTCCATAAAAATCAAAAACAAATGAGCCCCAAACCTTCTAATAATTCTAACAAATCCATTTATGGTGGATTTGGAAAACCTATATATCAACCTTTTTAATCAAAAGGGAAAGCAGAATGAAAATTACTAAATTAAACTATTGAATACTTTGATAACAAATTACTATTTTAAAAATACCAAGACAGGACTTCCCTGGTGGTGCAGTGGATAAGAATCTGCCTACTAATGCAGGGACACAGGTTCACTCCTTGGTCCAAGAAGATTCCACATGTCACAGAGCAAATAAACTCACATGCCACAACTACTGAACCCATGCACCCTAGAGTCTCTACTTCACAAGAGAAGCCACCACAATGAGGACCCCACGCATTGCAAAGAAGGCCCAGAGCAACCACAAATAAAAATAATAAAGAAATAAATATATATATATTTTTAAAAACTAGATGACATCAAATACATTTAAAACAAATACTAAGTCATACACTGACCCAAGCACTTTCTGCTTCCCAAACGTCTATGCAAGCTGTGAACGAGGGTCTCACTAGCCCACCCTTACTTACTGAACACGCTGAACTCGCCCCCCATCTGCACTGAGCTTTATGCTCAGGGTGAGCATGGTTACGGTGAATACATCTGACTGAGGTTAAGCATTTCATTTTCTTTCGGGTGTCTGTTATTATATTATGATGGGCTTCCCTGGTGACTCAGATGGTACAGAATTCGTCTGCAATGAGGGAGATCTGGGTTCAGTCCCTGGGTCGGGAAGATCCCCTGGAGGAGGGCATGGCAACCCACTCCAGTATTCTTGCCTGGAGAATCCCAGGGACAGAGGAGCCTGGCGGGCTACAGTCCACAGGGTGGCGAAGTCGGACACGACTGAGCAGCTAAGTACAGCACACATTATCAATAAAAAAAATTGCCAACTCATGCATTATCAACAAAATGTACGTGAGAGTACGTAAGAGTGAAGTCAGTTTAATTGGGCCAGGGTGGGGCTTTGGAATTAGCATTTTTAAGTTCCTTGAATGATTTTAATAAGGAAAATCTCTGCTCTATAGGAAAGACTTTTGCAGATGGCAAAGTGTGTGCTGACATACTTTAATGTGGTTGAGTTTGTCTCAAAAACTCCTGGTTTAATATCATATCAAAGGCTTTTATTAAACAAATAAATGATGTTAAAAAAAAACGGAGTTTACATTTCATTATTGCAATTGACAAGGATGGTCCACTTAAGTTACTAGAAGGAATTTTTTAAGAGGTACAAGAATTAGAGGATTTGAAATATATTTCACATTGGGATTTTGATTTATAATGTATTTATTTCAATCACATTTGACATATATATCCTGTTACTACATTTTCTTCTTGTTCCACTTTAAATAATTAAAACACTTCAGAAGCTTTTGTTTTACAAATAACTTACTAAGTAATGATTTTTGAAATGAACATTGCTGTAGAAAAAGTTACATTTGATTTTCTGAAATATGTGCATTTTTTATATTAACCCTCAGGAGTAGAAACAAAATCTAAATATTCTTAAAATTTGAGATTTGTTTTTCAGGTTTAACTTTAGCATAGTTTCTCAAAAGTGTGTTTTTATAACATACATTCCTCTTTGGTTAAAATCAGAATAATTATTTTATCACATTTATGCTTTGAATGATCAAACTAAACTAGTATTCCTGGATTACCTACCTGACCAAGGCAGTTTCTGGTATATTTTTTATGATTTTCATATAATATTCTGTTACAAAATGTGAGCGTAAAGTGAATTAGTCCATGCAAACTAATACATTTAAAATGGATAAACAAGGCCCTACTGTATAGCACAAGGATTGCATCCAATCTCCTGGGATAAACTGTAATGGAAAATATTATAAAAAGAATGTGTGTGTGTGTGTGTGTGTGTGTGTGTGTGTGTGTGTGTGTGTAAATGAGTCTCTTTGCTGTTCCGCAGAAATTAACACAACTTTGTAATTCAACTATACTTCAATTTTAAAAATTCCAGCTCACAATGAATTATTTCCAGTTCACTATTTTAATCAGATTAAGTTAGTGAAAATTACTATGCAGGTGTGAAGTTTAAAAATGGTTTAATAAAGGAAATAAAATTCTGCAGCCTGAGATACTGTGATATCTCATACATGAGATTTGATTCACGTTGGATGTAACATTCTAAGCATTATATTAGAGCTACAACTTGAGTGATTTAGTGATTTCTTCATACAATGTATCACTTCAATATTGAGATAAAGAACAAATTAAAAAATCCTTCCCCTTACTTCTTGCTTCCTTAGTATAGAGTCCATGAGTTCACGTTACTATATTGGGCATGCATTCATTTGCGCACTACTTCCACAAAATTCCTTCCCTGATAGCTCAGTTGGTAAGGAATCCACCTGCAATGCAAAAGACCTGGGTTTGATCCTTGGGTTGGGAAAATCCCCTGGAGAAGGGAAAGGCTACCCACTCCAGTACTCTGGCCTGGAGAATTCCAAGGACTGTATAGTCCATGGGTTCAGAAAGAGTTGGACGTGGCTGAGCGACTTTCACTTTCAACTTTCCACAAAATTAGCACCAATTACCAGAAACAGTGCTGGGAAAAGAAACAACAGAGAAAACAGGCAAAACAAATTGAAATGTATTTACTATTGCACACTTAAGATCATAGAGTTTCAGTGGATATAGTGAACTAGTGGCACATACGTTCTCATTCAAGGATAATTTCATAATAATTGTCAAGTCATCTGCCTCTGTTAATTTATTTGACTAAACTGTAAATCAAAAGCCCAGGTTTATACATATTTGCCAAATACTTCTGCATCCTCAAATCACCACTAGCCTGTTTAGAGGCTGTGGGAATAAAGAGGAAGAAGAAGAGAAGAGGAAGAATAAGGAGAAAGAAAGAAGAAAGATTGTACTTTCTGTTTGTGGCAATATGGTAGACTAAATAACCTGAAAATGCTCAAATGATAAAACATCTAGGAATCCTGGAAAAATAAGAGTTAAACCATTACTGTTAACCATCTCATTTAAGAAATGGTTGATCAATAAGAAAGTAAAGGGAATCCTCAGAAACTGAGATCAAGGAAGTAAACTCCAGAGAGGGGAAAAAAAAAACAAAACTGGTTTTGGGAATACCCTGGGGAATAAGACTGAGCTCAGCACAAAAGTGCTTAGAAAAGGGATGAAGCCTTCAGTCCAAGCAAACAGAGGACTGAAATAAAACCCTCTCAAAAGTTAGAACCTTCCAAGAACTAAAGACTCAATGAAAACCATAATGAATAAGCAAACAAACATAAGAAATTGGCTTGAACAGAAAAATAAGGAGGAAGCTTGTCTCCCTCAGCCTACACGCCAGGGTCTGAAAAAGGCTCTCTTAAGAACTCATGAGGCTAGGCTAGTCAAATTCAGGTTTAGATAAAGAAATTGACAAATTTTGGAGAAAGCTACACAAGCATTGACTAATAAAACAACATTAATAAGCTCTAATTTGAGGAGCAAAAACAAAGTTGAGATAAAATGCTGGAAAACAATAGCATATGATAAAAGAGAAAGACTCAGAGTTCAGGATTTCTGAAAACTTTAAAATTTTTTAAAAGAGGTTAGTAACACTAACTTTGGGTTTTAAGAATTTAGGTTAAATTTTAGCTATAATTTTAAAGTGGAAAAGGAAATAAGGAAAAAATTTCAAGAGAAGGTAGAAAGTAGAGAGAAAAATGCATAGAAAAAAGCAAATTAAATAAAAATTTCTAAAAGACAGTAGAAATAAATCCTCCTGTAAGTAATCACAATGAATACTATAGACAACACCAATTAAAGGAGATTATTGCTAAGATTAAATTTACTAAGCTATACATAACACAAAATATATATATATATGTTTAAATATAAAGCTATAAATATGTTAAAAAGTTGAAAATAAAAAAATGCAAAGGGAAATGTATCAGGCATCAATAAGTATCAAAGAATACTGATGACATTCTCTAGATAAATTTAATTTAAGACATAAATGCATAATAATAAATAAAAATACATTTTGGAATTTTTAATGTAATTCTAGATAACAAAGGGATCAAGAAAAATCAGAACAAATTTAAAAAGTTATGAATGAACAGTAATGAAAATATTGTTTCCAGTATACTTCTACAATTGTACTTAGTTGAAAATTTATAGATTTAAAATCTTTTTTAGAAAAGATGAAAAGCTTGAAAGGTGTTATTTTCAAAAGTTAGAAAAGAATATGAGTCAAAGAAAGTACGAGGAAGGGGAAAAAAATAAAACCAGTTCTGTTTCTGGTTATATGGCAGGCCCAACACTTTTTGAAAATAACTAAGATAGAAGATCATAGATAGATAGGTCATCAATTCTTTCTTAAAATATTAAATTCTAACAATGAATTACCAGCTAAGAACTGCATAGGAAAGCAAATCTAACTCACTTTTGCCTTGAGGGCTTTTGCTCACCCAGGCATAATCAAGCCACACACTGGTGGCTTCATGGGGAAAGAGACCTAACACAAAACCCAGGGCTTGCCTAGTAATACTAAATAATAAAATTAAACACATAGCACTTCCTAAATGGGCTTCCCTGGAGGCTCAGTGGTAAAGAATCTGCCTGCCAGTACAGGAGATGCGGGTTCAATCCCTGGTCCGGGAAGATCCCCTTGAGAAGGAAATGGCAACCCACTCCAGTATTCCTGCCTGGGAAATTCCACGGACAGAAGAGCCTGGCAGGCTACAGTCCATGGGGCACAGAGTCTGACATGACTTAGTGACTGAACAAATGAACTTCTTAAATAGGAAGTACTGTTCTGAACACATTATATAATTTTTATAATCTTCACCAAAAGCTAATGAGTTTTGCTCTATTAATATCTCCACTTTACAAATGAGGAAACTATTGCATAACCTTGGACAATACTCAAGTACTAATTATCCAGAATAAACCCCAGCTACTTTGATTCCTTCTAATGTATTGTTCATCTCTGTTTCTCCTTTAGTTCTTCTAGATCTTTGATAAACATTTCTTGCATCTTCTCTATTCTTCTGCTGAGATCCTGGATCATCTTCACTATCATTCTTCCGAATTCTTTTTTTTTTTGGAAGGGTGCCTATCTTCATTTCATTTAGTTGTTTTTCTGGGTATTTCTCTTGTTCCTTCATCTGGGACATAATCCTACACCTTTTTATTTTGGTTAATTTTCTGTGATTATAGTTTTCATTCTGCAATCTGTGGGATTGTAGTTCTTCTTGCTTCTTCTGTCTGCCCTCTGGTGAATGAGAGGCTAAGAGGACTGTGCAAGCTTCCTGGGGAAAATATCCTTGAGAGTCTAAAATCACAAACTAACTAATGGTAACAAGGATATCTTGTTCAGAGATCTTAACAACTGTCAAAAAAAAATGTCCAAGAAAAATGATTAGCTCTGAGCCACAGATAACAAAGGCAGAAGTAAACAAAGCTCAATAAGTGAGAAAAATAGAAACAGCAACAGAAACGGAAGGGGCTGAAATCGCCAGATAAAAATTATAAACAACAAGTTAGAAAATGTTTGCGCCCAGGAAGTCCCTGCAAGCCTAACAGTTAAGGCTCCATGTTTCCACTGCAAGGACCTGAGTTCACTCTCTGGTTGGGGAACTAAGATCCCACAAGCTGTCAGTATTGCCAAAACACAAACAAAAAAATTACATCAAATAAGAAACATAAATCTGAAAATTAAAATATGTTTAGAAAATAGCTTAGAATGATATTGGTATGACCTCTGGATGGGGATGCAAAAGTATAAAGCAGGGAGGAAATAACTGATAAATTTAATTTCAATAAAATTAAGAATTTGTGTTATTCAAAGGACACCATAAAGAGGGAATGGACAGCTTTTAGAGACAGTACAAGTAAGCATGTGTGGGACTCGGAGATCAACTGGATGGAGAGAGTGATACAGAGCTTTGAACCAAAGATGCTAAGTATTCTGGCTTGAGTGACTGGCAGTACCACAACTGAGAAAGGCAGTAAAGCCGGAGGATACAGTTTGTGGCGTAAGAGACTGGTTCGCCTTTGACAGGCTTGGGGGACATCCAGGAGGAGGACTCGCAGGAAAGGTGGACACACGCCTCTGGAGTGAAGAAGAGAAGTCTGGACTAACAACATACATCTGTGAAATGTTCAGTAATTGCTCCAAAGTCCCAGATGGGTAATTTTGGATGTTAGAGAAGATGAAATTCTGGTGTAAAGTAAACATGTCTGCCCTTCTCGTCCAGGGAAAATGTTCCACTCTGCTCACAGGGAAATGTCACTACTTCAAGGTTTTATTGCTTTTATTGCTTTGGGAAGTTTTGTTTCTCTCCTTGTCTGGTTTAGGTTTTAGCAGACTCAGTCACCATCGACCTATCCATCTCCCACAGGCAAACACACTGATATCAAATATTTTAATGAAAAATGCTTGCCTGAAGCTACTCTACAACTTTGTTAAAATTTTGCTGCTGCTTTATCTAATGTGATGGGAACCAGAAATAGCACTAAAATGTAACAGAGCCATTGGCATATTGTATCTGTGCTCTGGAAACAAAATCCAACTGATAACAACCCAATCAGTTTTAAATTTCCCAACCTCTTTCACCAATAGTCCGATAATTTTCCTCAGAGACCTCGGAACCCACAAAACCATACGTAATCGAAACAACTCTCCTAAATCTCTCACGTTAGACCAACTGTTTCAAGTAGGAGAATTAAAAATAAGAGTAAGCTTCCCTCAGGTGGAAGAAAGATAGGCTGTATCTGAAACAAGAGTTTCTCAAGCAACTATAAAAAGCAGGGAAACAAGTGTCTCTATTGGAAATGCAGGTGAACAGAGAGTATCTTGAGATACGCGGGGAGTAAGCGGTTCTATGTTACACTGTCCATTCTTTTGTCTATTTTTATCCTCATCTCCCTCACTGAAGAGCATGAGCCTAGTTGGGTTCTTAAAGGACTCTCTGTGATCAAGGAGACCCTTCTATGACAGCGTTCTGCGTTACTCCAGCTGCCGTGACTGCCAGTCAGGATACTGTAGGTGTCTGAAACCAGCCTGGACCACGCAGCTGCTTGAGAGGCCGCTGTTTCAGCGAACAGAGGAGAAAGCCAACATCTCTCTTGCGTTCTGCTCAGACCTCTGAGCCAGCCGCAGCTGGGAGGGATGGCTTGTTTTCATTGAGCCTGCCTTTGTACGCTTTTTAACCTAAAGAACAGAGTCACACTGGTGTTATACGTGTATAGTTATGTTGCGCTTGAAGACTAAATTGTCGTGTTGTGAAGGTTTGTGTGTTTTTAATTTTTTTCCCTTTTCCTTTCATTTTGTTAATTTTTTTTAACTCTTCCTTTTTTTTTGTTTTGTATAAGAGAGAGGTTAAAAGTTTTGGCTTACTTTGTACATGTCTGTCCTCAGAATTAGTCATCTGTGAATACTCAATCTCACTTCATAAAATTAGGTTAATTCATGGGGACATTTTTAAAAACTTTTTCATTATCTACATATTACTTTTCTTAGAGGCTTTATAATGATAACTTTACATCTCTTTTCCCCAAAGAAACAGAAATGAAATAACTACACGTAGGGGTGGGAAAACAAACATTTCTCATGATTGAACTAGAATTCACAGTTCAAATAAACAGTGATGTACAAAGTTCATTGAGAGTTATTTGCCACTGAACATCAGAAAGGTCAGCGCTTCAGCAGAGTAACCGTCATTAAATATTTGCTGCTACTGAGCAATTTGCACTGAAGAGAACATAAACTCTACTTGTGAATATTTATATGTTTTTTCTTTTATAAGAAATTATCTTGGCACTTGACATTTAAGCTAGTTTCAGGAAATAAAAATGTAAAATTTGAATGCAAAGAATGATAACATATCAATACGGAAAACTCACTGAAGGAAAATTCATTGAATAAAAATGGAAATAGTCATCAATAGGCAATTTTGGGGGAACAGTCAAGATAGCAGGGAGACAAAAGGAGAGAAAAAGGAGGTGAGGCTAATGGTAAGAGGATGTGTGAATGAATGAAACAGATGAATGAAAGGTATTTTAAAAGTGGTAGCTTTGTTGTAGAAGAAGAATTCAGTTAGTTTATCAAAAGAAATATGAAATGGAAAAGATAAAAGGGAAATAAATTATATAAAAATACATTTCTATTCCAACCTAAATTTATAGTAAAATCTAGTTACCTTAAGATTTGCAACATCCCTGGTATTTGATGACTGAATGCAGAAGTAAATGCAAAGACAGTGGGATAACATGATGATAGACAACTGTTAATAGCCTTTGGCTTCATGTTTAAATTTCATGCAGAATATCATAGTAGAAAATCCAAAAATGTGAAAGCAAGACCACTAAACAAGTCTTGATCATTAAGACTAGAAATAACATGAGAAAGGATTTTAATAATTGAATTTGACTCTGATGTATCATCTCAAGTGAGAAAATTGTGAAAAACTGCTAACAAACACTAACAAATGCACATACTATATCTGTTCATTAGGCATTTTTTGTTTGTTTTAAATCAGTACAAAGTAATTATTAGTACCAGAGTCTGAATTATTGCAAGAGCCTCATAGCTCATCTTCCTGCTCCAATAGCCACCAGTCTTCAAATCTGTTCAAGACTTTGATATTTATGAGATTGCATCATTTCTGTCTCCAAAACATCCAGCCAGCAGAGAAGGCAAGGTCACCCACGTCCTTTAGGATTCAGTCCCAGTGACCTCTGTGACCTAAGCCCTTATCACGCCCCCCTCTGGTCTCTCCATCCCAGTCACACTGGCCATAGTCATCCCTCAAATACTCTACCATCTTCCTGCCTGAGGCCTGTGCACTTGCTAATTCTCTCATCTAGAACAATCCTTTCTTAGCTATATTTGACATTTTCAGTAGGTATTTTCCCAGAACATCCTGTTTAAAATACTAGTCCCTCCCTTCCACTCCCCATTCCCTGCTCTAATTTTCTCCATAGCACATCCCATATTTTATTTATTCATTGGTTTATATTACAGTGATAGTATTTGTCCTATAAAAGACATTTGATATAATATTTTCTTACTGAATAATCCACATGTACATTTACTCTTTAATGGCTCAGTGGTAAAGAATCCGCCTTAAATGCAGGAGACTTTCAGGAGATGTGAGTTCAATCCATGGGTTGGGAAGATTACCTGGAGTAGGAAATGGCAAACCACTTCAGTATTCTTGCCTGGAAAAACCCATGGACAAAGAAGCCTGGTGGGCTAAAGTCCATGGGGGCAAAAATAGTCAGACTCAACTGAACGACTAAACAAGCATATAGTTATATGCTTTGTTATATGCCAGGCCTGTTTATGTGCATTTTGCATAATAACCCTTTTAAGCCCTTACAACAATCCCCTGAGATATCAATTCAGTTCAGTCGCTCAGTAGTGTCCGACTCTTTGTGACCACATGGACTGCATCATGCCAGGCCTCCTTATCTATCACCAACTCCTGGAGTTGACTCAAACCCATGTCCATTGATTCGGAGATGCCATCCAACCATCTCATCCTCTGTCATCCCCTTTTCCTCCCGCCTTCAATCTTTCCCAGCATCAGGGTCTTTTCAAATGAGTCTGCTCTTTGCATTAGGTGGCCAAAGTAATGGAGTTTCAGCTTCAACATCAGTCCTTCCAATGAACATTCAGGACTGATTTCCTTTAGGATGGACTAGTTGGATCTCCTTGCAGTCCAAGGGACTCGCAAGAGTCTTCCCCAACACCAGAGTTCAAAAGCATCAATTCTTCGGTGCTCAGCTTTCTTTATAGTCCAACTATCATGGGTTGGCAGTGGTCTGCACAGGGACAGGGCTCTGGGTGTGAATATGGCATAAGTCCTCTTGAACGAGGTCACCACTGACCCCACCATGGAATTGCCAGAACTTGCATAGGACTGGGAAATAGACTCTTGGAGGGCACAACAGAACCTTGTGCACCAGGACCCAGGAGAAAGGAGCAGTGACTCCATAGAAGACTTGACTGTGGGTGTCCAGGAGCCTCTAATGAAGGCATGGCTCAGTGGTGGCCTGGTAAAGGGTTGGGGGCATGGACTGTAGCAGTGCCTACATGGGATCTTTTGAGGGAGGGCACCATTATCCTCATTACCTCCACCATAGTTTGGCCCCAGGTAAATAGCAGGGAGGGAACCCAGCTCCACCCATCAACAGAAAATTGGATTAAAGATTTACTGAGCATGGTCCTGCCCATCAGAACAAGACCCAGTTACCCCCTCAGTCAGTATATCCCAAGAGGAAGCTCCCATTAGCCTCTTATCTTTCTCTATCAGAGAGCAGACAGACTGAAAACTACAATCACAGAAAAACAATCAATCTAATCACACAGACCACAGTCTTGTCTAACTCAATGAAACTATGAGCCATGACCTGTAGGGCCACCCAAGGTGGACAGGTCATGGTGGAGAGGTCTGACAAAATGTGGTCCACTGGAGAAGGGAATGGCAAAACATTTCAGTATTCTTGCCTTGAGAACCCTAAACAGTATGAAAAGGCAAGAAGATAGGACACTGGAAGATAAACTCCCCAGGTCAGTAGGTACCCAATATGCTACTGGAGATCAGTGGAGAAATAACTCCAGAAAGAAAGAAGGGATGGAGCCAAAGCAAAAACAACACCCAGTTGTAAATGTGACTGGTGATGGAAGTAAAGTCTGATGCTGTAAAGAGCAATATTGCATAGGAATCTGGAATGTTAGGTTCACGAATCAAAGCAAATTGGAAGCGGTCAAACAGGAGATGGCAAGAGTGAATGTCAACATTTTAGGAATCAGTGAATGAAAATGGACTGGAATGGGTGAATTTAACTCAGATGACCATTATATCTACTACTGTGACCAAGAATCCCTCAGAAGAAATGGAGTAGCCATCATAGTCAACAAAAGAGTCCGAAATGCAGTACTTGGATGCAATCTCAAAAACGACGGAATGATCTCTGTTCATTTCCAAGGCAAAACATTGACTATCACGGTAATCCAAGTCTATGCCCCAACCAGTAAGGCTGAAGAAGATGAAGTTTAATGGTTCTATGAAGACCTACAAGACCTTCTAGAACTAACACCCACAAAACATGTCCTTTTCATTATAGGGGACTGGAATGCAAGTAGGAAGTCAAGAAACACCTGGAGTAACAGGCAAATTTGGCCTTGGAGTACGGAATGAAGCAGGGCAAAGGCTAATAGAGTTTTCCCAAGAGAACGCACTGGTCATAGCAAACACCCTCTTCCAACAACACAAGACTCTACACATGGACATCACCAGATGGTCAACACTGAAATCAGACTGATTATATTCTTTGCAGCCGAAGATGGAGAAGTTCTATATAGTCAGCAACAACAAGACCGGGAGCTGACTGTGGCTCAGATCATGAACTCCTTATTGCCAAATTCAGACTTAAACTGAAGAAAGGAGGGAAAACCACTAGACCATTCAGGTATGACCTAAATCAAATCCCTTATGACTATACAGTAGAAGTGGAAAATAGATTTAAGGGACTAGATCTGATAGAGTGCCTGGTGAACTATACATGGAGGTTCGTGACTTCATACAGGAGACAGGGAGCAAGACCATCCCAAAGAAAAGACATGAAAAAAGGCAAAATGAGTGTCTGAGGAGGCCTTACAAATAGCTGTGAAAAGAAGAGAAGCAAAAAGCAAAGGACAAAAGGAAAGATATTCCCATCTGAATGCAGAGTTCCAAAGAATAGCAAGGAGAGATAAGAGAGCTTTCCTCAGTTATCAGTGCAAAGAAATAGAGGAAAACAATAGAATGAGAAAGACTAGAGATCTCTTCAAGAAAATTAGAGATACCAAGGGATCATTTCATGCAAAGATGGGCTCAATAAAGGACAGAAATGGTATGGACCT
This sequence comes from Odocoileus virginianus, assembly GCF_023699985.2. Classification (NCBI taxonomy): domain Eukaryota; kingdom Metazoa; phylum Chordata; class Mammalia; order Artiodactyla; family Cervidae; genus Odocoileus; species Odocoileus virginianus. The sequence continues at coordinate 58,512,780 of NC_069677.1, read as the reverse complement.
AACAGAAGCAGAAGATATTAAGAAGAGGTGGCAAGAATACACAGAAGAACTGTACAAAAAAGATCTTCATGACCCAGATAATCACAATGGTGTGATCACTCACCTAGAGCCAGACAACCTGGAATGTGAAGTCAAGTGGGCCTAAGGAAGCATCACTATGAACAAAGCTAGGGGAGGTGATGGAATTCCAGTTGAGCTATTTCAAATCCTGAAAGATGATGCAATGAAAGTGCTGCACTCAATATGCCAGCAGATTTGGAAAACTCAGCAGTGGCCACAGGACTGAAAAAGGTCAGGTTTCATTCCAATCCCAAAGAAAGGCAATGCCAAAGAAGGCAAAAACTGCCGGACATTTGTACTCATCTCACACACTAGTAAAGTAATGCTCAAAATTCTCCAAGCCAGACTTCAACAATATGTGAACCATGAACTTCCAGATGTTCAAGCTGGATTTAGAAAAGGCAGAGGAACCAGATTTCAAATTGCCAACATACTGGTTCCAAATAGGAAAGGAGTATGTCAAGGTTGTATATTGTTTTTCTGCTTATTTAGATTATATTCAGAGTACATCATGCAAAATGCCAGGCTAGATGAAGCACAAGCTGGAATCACAATTACTGGGAGAAATATCAATAACCTCAGATATGCAGATGACACCACACTTATGACAGAAAGGGAAGCAGAACTAAAGAGCTTCTTGATGAAAGTGAAAGAGAAGAGTGAAAAAGTTGGCTTAAAGCTCAACATTCAGAAAACTAACATCACATGGCATCTGGTCCCATTACTTCATGGCAAATAGATGCAGAAACAGTGGAATCAGTGGCAGACTTTATTTTTGGGGGCTCCAAAATCACAGCAGATGGTGACTGGAGCCATGAAATAAAATGATGCTTACTCCTTGGAAGAAAACTTATGAACAAGCTAGACAGCATGTTAAAAAGCAGAGACATTACTTTGCCAATAAAAGTCTGTCTAGTCAAGGCTATGGTTTTTCCAGTAGTCATGTATGGATGTGAGAGTTGGACTATAAAAAAAAAAAAACTGAGTGCCTAAGAATTGATGGTTTTGAACTGTGGTTTTGGAGAAGACTCTTGAGAGTCCCTTGGACTGCAAGGAGATCCAACCAGTCCTTCCTAAAGGAGATCAGTCCTGAGTGTTCATTGGAAGGACTGATGCTGAAGCTGAAACTCCAATACTTTGGCCACCTGATGCAATGAACTGTCTCATTTGAAAAGACCCTGATGGTGACCAAGATTGAAGGCAGGAGAAGAAGGGGTCGACAGAGGATGAGATGGTTGGATGGCATCACCCACTCAATGGACACGAGTTTGAGTCAATTCTGGGAGTTGGTGATAGACAGGGAGGCCTGGCGTGCTGCATCCATGGGGTCACAAAGAGTCAGACATGACTGAGAAACTGAACTGAACTAATCACATCCATACATGACTACTGGAAAAACCATAGCCTTGACTAGATGGACCTTTGTTGGCGAAGAAATATCTCTGCTTTTTAACATGCTGTCTAGCTTGTTCATAAGTTTTCTTCCAAGGAGTAAGCATCATTTTATTTCACGGCTGCAGTCACCACCTGCAGTGATTTTGGAGCCCCCAAAAATAAAGTCTGCCACTGATTCCACTGTTTCTGCATCTATTTGCCATGAAGTAATGGGACCAGATGCCATGTGATGTTAGTTTTCTGAATGTTGAGCTTTAAGCCAACTTTTTCACTCTTCTCTTTCACTTTCATCAAGAAGCTCTTTAGTTCTGCTTCCCTTTCTGTCATAAGTGTGGTGTCATCTGCATATCTGAGGTTATTGATATTTCTCCCAGTAATTGTGATTCCAGCTTGTGCTTCATCTAGCCTGGCATTTTGCATGATGTACTCTGAATATAATCTAAATAAGCAGAAAAACAATATACAACCTTGACATACTCCTTTCCTATTTGGAACCAGTCTGTTTTTCCATATCCAGTTCTAACTGTTGCTTCCTGACCTGCATACAGATTTCTAAAGAGGCAGGTCAGGTGGTCTGCTATGCCCATCTCTTTCAGAATTTTCCTCAGTTTATTGTGATCCACACAGTCAAAGGCTTTGGCATAGTCAACAAAGCAGAAATACATGTTTTTCTGGAACTCTTTCGCTTTTTTGATGATCCGGCTGATGTTGACAATTTGAAATCTGGTTCCTCTGCCTTTTCTAAATCCAGCTTGAACATCTGGAAGATCATGGTTCACATATTGTTGAAGTCTGGCTTGGAGAATTTTGAGCATTACTTTACTAGTGTGTGAGATGAGTACAAATGTCCGGTAGTTTTTGCCTTCTTTGGCATTGCCTTTCTTTGGAATTGGAATGAAACCTGACCTTTTTCAGTCCTGTGGCCACTGCTGAGTTTTCCAAATTTGCTGGCATATTGAGTGCAGCACTTTCACAGCATCATCTTTCAGGATTTGAAATAGCTCAACTGGAATTCCATCACCTCCCCTAGCTTTGTTCTTGTAAGGCCTCCTCAGACACTCATTTTGCCTTTTTTCATGTCTTTTCTTTGGGATGGTCTTGCTCCCTGTCTCCTGTATGAAGTCACGAACCTCCATGTATAGTTCACCAGGCACTCTATCAGATCTAGTCCCTTAAATCTATTTCTCACTTCCACTGTATAGTCATAAGGGATTTGATTTAGGTCATACCTGAATGGTCTAGTGGTTTTCCCTCCTTTCTTCAGTTTAAGTCTGAATTTGGCAATAAGGAGTTCATGATCTGAGCCACAGTCAGCTCCCGGTCTTGTTTTTGCTGACTGTATAGAGCTTCTCCATCTTTGGCCACAAGGAATATAATCAATCTGATTTCGATGTTGACCATCTGTGATGTCAATGAGATATAGTGTTATAATTCAAACATTAATTTTGCTGTCTTTTTTTTACCTCCAAACTAGCAATTAGCAAGGAAACTACTCCTATTCTATAGTCAAGGAAACTGAGCCATAGAGATTTTAAATACCTTGCCCAAGAGTACATAGCTAGTAACTGGTATGGCTATAATTCCAGCCCAGGCATAGAGAGGCAAGTTCTGTGCTCTCAGAGGCTAAGTGTCACTGCCTCTCCATAAATGGGTGGATCAAGCCAATCCAAAACACCTGACATGTGTGCAGTGCATAATTTTATTAAAATCTGTTCACATGCATGATCCCAGATGCTGTACAGAGGGAGTCTAATGCCTTGGTTATTTTACTGGTAAAGAGAGAATATATTTTATCTTTTCCCAAACTCAGTGTAAATTTTAAAGTATCATTATTTAATATTTAGGAAATATATAACATACAACTGGTGTCAGGAAAGTACCTGAAGTAGGAAGATGTAAGCGTTCATGGAACCAAGCTCCATCCTCAGTATGCTCACATTCCGTTGGTTAAAACAGAAAATGCAACATGTAAATTGATAGACACTGGGTTAAGTGCTCTAACAGAGACTTATATGATGTTCTATATCATGTTTAAATCTAATCCTCTCTTACGGTTAAGTGAAGAAGACTTTATAAGTGGGAAGGAGGGCAGCTTTAGAATAGAGAAAGAAAAGACATTTGTTCTGTAGAAATAAGAGGAAAAAAGACACTCCAGATGGACAGCTTGTTCTAAGCCAGCGTGAAATAAAGAGCGTGGTGTAAGTTGGTGAAGCAGACAGTTCTCTATGGGGAAATTGCTGAGTGAGTGTGAAAGAGTGATAAAAAAGAATACAAAAAAAGTAGACTGGATCCAGTTTATGAAGGAGGTAGAATACACGCTTTCTCCTGCATACACTGGGAAGTCGTCGAAACAAGAACAAATTTACTCTTTAGGATTGTAGAAGATCGGTGTTGACACCAGATTTACACGGAACTTGGCAAGATTCAAGGACGAGCTAGAAACCCCTTGTACTTTGGGGAATGTCCTGGGTCAAGGCCTGGGGTGAGCATCATTTAGGAAGCCGAGGGCTTCCAGAACACCGGAAGTTCCTCGGGTTTTGCACGGAGTCGGCAGGAAGCCAACCTCAAAACAGTCCCCAGAGTGTGATGTGTCCCCTCTCGGGGAGCACCGAGGGAAAAAAGGAAGTACAGACGGGGTTACAAGCCACTTATGATGATAAAGGCCAAAGTTAAACTATCTGGCCCCAGCAGGCGGGAGGCCATGAAGGAAACTCACTTTGTGTGACTGCTTCAAAAGCAGCCCTGGACGTTTCCTGAAGCATTAAGCTCTGTTCTCTGTATGTTTTTTTTTCCTTCTCACGCGTCTACTGTGTGTGTTAAGTTGCTTCAGTCATGTCTGACTCTGGGCAACTGCAGGCAAGAATAGGGCAATGGGTTGCCATGTCCTCCTCCAGAGGATCTTCCCAACCCCGGGCCAGAACCCACATCTCCTGTGTCTCCTGCATTGCAGGCAGGTTCTTCACCACCAGTGCCACCTGGGAAGCCTCCTTACATCCACCAGCAACTGGCATGAACACTAAACTCGTTAGTAGTTCTTTGGGGAATGGACTGCTAATTTAGATGGCTAGGAATCGGGTTACATAATCAAACAATTACTCAATTACTCTACATTTTATTTTTATCTAAAGTTCATTTTAAGTCATATGCCCAAATTGTTGAATTATTTGTTAGCATTATGCTTCAAGATATGTTATTCTCATAGAGCTCTCCAAACCAGAAAAGAGGGCAGCATTGTAGATGATCAATAAATTTCTATTGGTTTGATACTATTTCCAGAATAGAATCCTTATTTTCAGAGTAAGGTTGGTTCTTTTTTTCCGAATGTCTTTAAAAAAAATTAGAGAATCATATTAGTATCTTATAGTTTGGGTAACAAATTTCCTCTTAAAATTCTTTCATTTACTCCATTTCACTTAATCCTCACAAAAACTCCAAGAGCAGGGTATTTTTGGGTCAATTCTGCAAGTGAGAAAACTTAAATTTAGAAGTCTTTCAACTGGTGCCTGAAAATCATTTTTTAACAGCCAAAGTTATTTTATTTTATTATAAATTTTTAAAAAATGCATTTCCCTATCTTAATGTGTGATTGAAACATTATTTACTCAAACTGATTTACAGAGGGTTAAATGGCTTCCTCAGCCACAAAGCTGACTTTTGATTCTAAACCTGTCGTTTTTCTCCAGTATCACACCTGAGAAGAAACCACCAAATTTACCAGTAACTTGACTTGCTGCCATAATCAATAATTGATGATGCTTAACACCAATGCTGTAATCATTCACATTGTGTAGAGTGTATATGTGTGTGTATATTTTAAAAGCTAAATGTTTAAAATTTCATTCATCCAGGTGACTTCATTTAAACCATCTAGTATCCAGACGCAAGTCTGAGCCAAGCTTCACCACTTTACATCTGGAAAAAAGTGCTTCTTAATCAACCACTACAGTATAGAAGGCAAGTAATGCTTCCATGTCTTGTTGTCCAGAGTTCCATGCCCTCATAAATTTAAATAATTTCTGCTCTTCTACCATAGTCAAGGCAATGTCATCCAAGAATCTTTTAGCAATTTCTTGGATCTGACTTCCCTCAGGCATAAAGAAGACGTATAAATCATTTAGTACTTTTATTTGCTTCTTATAAATAACAAATAACTTCCTAGTAAGAATTTAAGCTTATGGAAAACAAGACTGCTATCTTTGTTCTTGGTAGAATTCTCCATACCCACTAGGTTAGTACCTATGCATGGAGGGTTGGTGTTTACTGCAGGTTTGAGTTCTTAGCAAAGGCATGTTCTACAAAAATATGGGGGTCAGTTGATCAATGATGTGAGTTGTAAATTATCCATTTAGTAAAAATATATTCATGCAGAACTTATAATTAGAAACAGCTAACTGCATGTTATTTTATTTCATTGTAAAGTAATAAAATCATAATTTCTTGTCATAATGTATGATTCAGACTTATTACTAATTCAGATTGTCCTTGGATCTAATTAGTAGATTTTATTATTTTTTTTAACATGTGTACAGCCAAATTCCAAAGATGTGCCTTTTTTTTTAACAGTCATTTAAACTATTCTCTGCTTATCACTAAACTCAGCATCTCGTAATTCTTATAACTATTATGGAGCATGCAATTGGCATTTTTTTATGAAGAACTGAAAATAGGGAGTTATCCTGTTGAAATAAAGACTTGAAACTCTGGAGAGAGTTCTGTCATTGCTTTCCATTTCACTTGATATCTTTATATTGTGGTGATTAGATTGTTTGAAAACTTCCAAATCAGCATAAAGAAACCAGAACACTCTGTGTTCTGTCAGAGATACTTATAGCATCTCTCTGATTTAAATTGTACACCCTGAGGGCAGAAATAGAGGTTTTTCTATCCTGGATAAAATATAACTCAGGCACCAAATAATATATAATAAAAGTAATGACAGCACTTCCTCATCTGTTAGTGTTTGAAACCACATCAAGGCGATGGTGTCTTGGGAATTTTTTTTAACATTCATTTGTCTTGAAACATATTGTACTCCTTCCTTTAGAACATTTTATATATATTTTTGTTCAATTTGAGAAAATACTGTTATAGTTATTTCTAAAGTTAGAAACCACTTGGGGAATATGACCTTTACATAGATTGGTTTACTTATCTTCCAAGGTCTTTTTGTTTCCCCTTTATAAAAAGTGTTAGATAAAGCTACAGGGAAGAAATGTACATCTGTATGCGGATGCTGACAGTATTCCCTGCCTCACATGACTGCAGCCGTTATCTTGGAAGAATGATGTTTCTGCTACTATGTCTGCATAACAAATCAACCCCAAATTGAAAGGTATAAAGTAACAACGATTTTATTATGCCCACAGATCCTGTGGGAATGGGGTAAGGGACCAGTGGGACGCTGTGTTTCTGTTCCTTGTCTGGGCTATGAAGAATCTGAGGCTGGGGAGTCCGGAGGGCTGAGGACTGACCCCATCGAGAGCGCCTCATCTCAGTATGGCTGGTGCCTGAGCAAGGCTGACTTACTAAGTGTCAGTAAGAGCACCGCATGGAGTCTCCCCACATGGCGTCACTTCCTTGCCACATCTTACTTATCGTCGCCTTATGTGTCAGCCCATGACGCCAAGACAGTGTCCAGGGAATTCAAGGAAAAGTCACTTAGCCTTTTAAAACTCAGCCTAGAGTCACACAGCATCACTCTACTGTATTCTACCAGTCAAAACCAATTCAAAACCCACACAGATTCAAGAAAGGGAAATAAGACTCCCTTTTTGTTGGGTCTTTTTTTTTTCCTATTGGAGTATAATTGTTTTATTATGTTGTGTGAGTTTCTGCTGTAAAACAAAATGAATCTGCTCTGTGTATACACATACCCCCTGCCTCTAAAGTCTTTTCCCACCACACTCCTCACCCCTCTTCTAAGTCATCACAGATCACTGAGCTGAGCTTCCCGCTCTAGAGCAGCTTCCCACTTGCTATTTTATTCAGGAATGGCAAGCTTCCATTGCAGCAGCTCATATGGTGTGGCCATCGTTGGGAAATGAAATCTTCCCCAAATAAATTCAGTCTTTCATATCTGTCTCCACTGGCTGCACGAGTGGAACTTGATTGATGAAGGGGTCTTGCTTGTCTGGGTTGCCATCTTGCCTTCCATATCAATTAGCATGTGCTGTATTCAGCACTCAACAAATGTTTACTGAACCTGAATTTGAATTAATCTCATTAGTCTCAGTGAGGACCCAGGAAAACTTCCACTTAATGTCAGAAGAGAAAACTTCTGTGCCTTTATGAAATGACAGTGAACATCAGTGCACCAGTTATCTCAGTTGTAGGCATAAAATTGCCTGAAATTCATGCATCAGCTTCCTAAAAGGCAGAGTTGCCTGGCACAGATCCTGAGGTGAGGCATGCTTATTGTTCAGTCCCTGAGACACTACCTACAAAGGTGTGTCCTTGAACAACTTATTTCACTGGCTTCAGTTTCCTCATTAGCAGAAGGAAGAAAATGCTGCTGACTCAAAGTGTCAGAAGTGAGCACCACAGCAAAGCCGGCTTGGAAAAGCTGTGATCGAGATTACAGATGAGTCGGGTATGATAAGTGCCAACCAGGGATGCAGATAAAGATCTATTTATCTAGCTGTTCATCTATAAATTCTTTACACACACACACAGATATACATGTATGATTTGTTCACCCAGAAGGGATATCTTTTCTAATTTTCACAAAAGCACCATATGTGATAGTGGAGGTCCTCGTGGTATTTGTAAAAACAAACAAATAAAAACAAACACGAAGCAAGCACCACTATGACTATGACTGCTAAGTGTACCAGTATCTACCCATTTTGCCAGTCCAAATAGCCAATGAGGCCTTTATAAAGTAAAAAACTCATACATAATTAGTACCAAATTTGGGTTATGTTGCACTGAGGCTCCTGAGCTATACTATCAATAGTCACTATTTAATTATACTACATATACCTTCTGCTGTGCTAGAATATGTTGATTTTTAGAAAGGCATCAGTGTCCTCTTAGGTATGAAAACACAACATCCACCTCAGAATTTGTTTTCTCAGAATCCTGAGATAAATGCAAGTAAAGGTCCAACTACACTCTCAATAAGTGAGTTGGGGTACGTGATTCTTCCCAGTGAATTTACCCTTTGCAGTTCAGTCACTCAGTCAGGTCTGACTCTTTGTGAGCCCATGGACTGCAGCATGCCAGGCCTCTCTGTCCATCACCAACTCCAGGAGCTCGCTCAAACTTGCGTCCCTCGAATCGGTGATGCCATCCAACCATCTCATCCTCTGTCATCCCCTTCTCCTCCTGCCTTCAATCTTTCCCAGAATCAGGGTCTTTTCCAGTGAGTCAGTTCTTCGCATCAGGCGGCCAAACTACTGGGGCTTCAGCTTCAGCATCAGTCCTTCCAATAAATATTCAGGTGAATAAAATTACCCTTTTAGGCGGAGTGACGTTTTTCACGGAGGTTTAGATTTTGTAGATGAGAACTTGACACACTTTGATAATTCATACAAAAGTAAAGTGGCCCTGGAACCCATCCCAGTCTGGGTGGAGGCAGTTGGCTTCAACCAATATTGAAAACCAAAGATGATCAGAATTCAAAATGGGTCATTTTGGTGCCCCTTAGAGAGCAACAGTGCAGCTTGAAATCATCGCCTAATCGAGCAAAAAGCATTCTGAATCTTAGGCTTATTACTGAGCAGCCTCGAGTGTATCTTAAAAGAGCTAAGAGTTTGCTCAAAAGAAATTAAATGTGGCCGTTTTCCAGAGGAGAGTTCCCTTAGAGACACACACAGACTGGAATCTGCTTTTGCTGCAAATAAGGAACCTGCTGCAATGGGCTACACAGTATTTCCTCCCCATCAACAGCAAACATCTCTGCCTAAAGGTTATCTTGCTAAAACATCTGATCTGCAGACTAACATTAAATGATCAAATTAGCTTGAGCCAGCATGAATAGAATCTTTTATTCCCCATGCATGAAATAAAAATATTTCCAATAAGATCAATATAAAGTCTTCTCCCATAGGAGTTGCAATTAAGCTCCACCCATATCCACTTCAAACTCTCTATCAAATTATTTACCTTAAAATTGTATTCACATTTTAGTATCTGCTCTTTGTCACTGCGGTCCTGGAAGCTTGGTCTGTGTCACATGCATAACACATTTATAAAGATGGGAGTTTTTTGTTTTAGATATATTTTAGCTCCCTCTTCTCTTTCCTCTCTCAAAATTAACATTTTGATCACCTGCTCATCTGCTCAATATTTAATAATTGTCAGGATTGGAAAGTGAAAGTGTTAATCATTCAGGTGTGTCCAACTCTGTGTGACCCCATGGGCTATGGCTTGCCAGGCTTCTCTGGCCATGGAATTCTCCAGGCAAGAATGCTGGAGTAGGTCGTCATTCCCTTCTCCAGGGGATCTTCCTGACCCCAGGACTGAACCCAAGTCTCTTGCATTGCAGGCAGATGCTGATGCTTTACTGCCTGAGCCACCGGGGGAGTCAAGTCTGGGGAGCGGGAAAACGGGGAAGGTTACAGATTTTAATTATAAGATGAGCAAGGTCTGAGGATCGACTGTACAGCATGGCGGTTATAATTGATAATATGCTATACTGCATAACTGAAACTTACTAAGAGGGTAGATCGTAAGCATTCTTACCAAAAATAAAAAGATAAATACAAGAAGCAATGGATATTAATTGTTAATTAACTCAATTGTGGGAATCCTTTAAAAATGTACACATTTAACAAATCTTCATGTATGCTTTAAATATTACAATTTTACATGTCAATTGCAGCTTAATGAAGCTGGAAAAAATAACTAATAGTGATCAGTTTATCTCCACCTCTCACAGGTCATCCAGAAGTACAGGCAGTGATTTTTCTAATGTCACAATTCCTAACCCAGGTTTGTAGCTGCCTCTGCTTCTTTCTCTGTGATCTAGAGCAGTGGTCTCCAACCTTTTGGGCACCAGGGACCGGTTTCATGGAAAACAGTTTTTCCACAGACTGGGGTGGGAGGGTGTGGTTTGGGGATGATTCAAGAACATTACTTTTGCTGTGCACTTTATTTCTATTATGATGACATTGCAGTAGATAATGAAATATAGCTCCCCATGAAGCACAGTCAGATCATCAGATCATCGTAAGAAGCACGACCGAGATCCCTTGCATGCACAGGGCACAGTGGGGTTCGCGCTCCTTAGAGAATCTGAGACCACGCTGCTCTCACAGGAGGCAGAGCTCAGATGGGAATGCGTGCAGCGGGGAGCGGCTGTAAACACAGATGAAGCTACATCACTCACTCGCAGCTCACCGCCTGCCGTTCAGCCGGGTTCCTGATGGGCCTGTGTCTGTCCGTGACCTGGGGGTTGGGGGCTCCTGGTCTAAAGGACAAGAACATGCCTCCCTCCAGTCCAGTCATCTCCCTATCTTACTTGAGGAGGGGAAAATCAGGAGAAAGTTCCCTTCTCTGTCCCGAATTTTGCTTTACCTCTCCTTATCTAGATCATAACACCCTGAACTCCAAGGCAGATTTTAGCTATTATTGTATTTTAGCTAAATATTCCAGCAAGAAGCTTAAACCTGGAGGGTTTGATGGAGGAAATTCCACTTCACTAGTAAATAAAATAAACTCCTTTGAGCCCACAAGGGGTCTGAGTGCATATGCCAAGTGTTAACAATGTCTCCATAATCTCTTTATTTCCTCCCCCTCCAAAATTCCAGCCCTGAAGTCCTTCCCAGTCATTTCTTTTTTGTGAGACACCGCTCTTTCCCACAGGATAGTGCCCATCCATCCTCCAAGGCAGATTTGGATCATACAAAGACATTTCCCATCTGAGGTGTTTCCCAGACATTTGTGGCACTCACCACCTCTCAGGAGGAGAGGGCAGAACACTGAGTTGTGAGAGAGGAGAGGAAAGGAGAAATGTGGTGATGTGCTTTCTCTTCAGTCTGTGGCTAACTTTCTTGTAAATTAATTTCTTGTAAAGTGCCTGAAATCAATCACATCTTGGCACCATAGGGATTGTTATCGTTGTTTTTCGGTTGCTAAGAAATGTGTGACTCTTTGCAACCCTATGGACTGCAGCACTCCAGGCTTCCCTGCCCTTCACTATCTCCTGGAGTTTATTCAGTCTCATGTCCATTGAGTCAATGAGGCTACCTAGCCAGCTCATCTTCTGTTCCCCCCTTCTCCTACTGCCTTCAAATCTTTTCTAGCATCAGGGTCTTTTCCAATGAATTAGCTCTTTGTATTAGGTGGCCAAAGTGTTGGTGCTTCAGCTTCAGCATCAGTCCTTCCAATGAATATTCAGGGTTGATTTCCTTTAGGATGGACTAGTTGGATCTTCTTGCTGTCCAAGGGACTCTCAAGAGTCTTCAACACCACAGTTCGAAATTCTTTGGCGCTCAGAGAATTCTGAGGAAATCCATTGGCACTCAGCCTTCTTTACAGTCAAGTCTCACATGCGTACATGATTACTGGAGAAATTATAGCTTTGACTATATGGACCTTTGTCAGCAAAGTGATGTCTCTGCAAGATGTCTAGGTTTATCATAGCTCTTCTTTCAGGGATCAGGCACCATTTAATTTCATTGCTGCAGTCACCATCCACAGTGATTTTGGAGGCTGAGAAAATAAAATCTGTCACTGTTTCCACTTTTTCACCATCTATTTGCCATGAAGTAATGGAACTAGATGCTATGATTTTAGTTTTTTGAATGTTGAGTTTTAAGCCAACTTTTTCATTTGTCTCTTTCACCCTTATCAAGGGGCTCTTTAGTTCCTCTTCACTTTTTGCCATTTGAGTGCTATCATCTGCATAGCTGAGGTTGTTGATATTTCTCCCCACAATCTTGATTCCAGCTTGTGCTTCATCCAGCCCAGAATTTTGCATTATGTACTCTGCATAGAAGTTAAGTAAGTAGAATGACAATACACATTGTTGTCGTATTCCTTTCCCAATTTGGAACTAGTCTGTTGTTCCATGTTTGGTTCTAACAGCCACTTCTTGACCTGCATACAGGTTTCTCAGGAGATAGGTAAGGTGGCCTGGTATTCCCATCTTCTTAAGAGTTTTCCATAATTTCCTGTGATCCACACAGTCAAAGGCTTTAGTGTAGTCAGTGAAGCAGACGTAGATGTTTTTCTGGAATTCCCTTGCTTTCTCTATGATCCAACAAATGTTTGCAATTTGATCTCTGGTTCCTCTGCCTTTTCTAAATCCAGCTTGCATATCTGGAAGTTCTTGGTTCACCTACTACTGAAACCAGCTTGAAGGGGTTTGAGCATTACCTTGTTAGCGTGTGAAATAAGCACGATTGTATGGTAATTTGAACATTTTTTGTCATCTTTCTTCTTTGGAATTCGAATGAAAACTGACCTTTTCCAGCTAGTTTTCATTCCAGTCCCAAAGACGAGCAATGCACTCTAGGAATTAATTTCCTTCAACAGCATCTTGAGCCTTAAACTTGTACTTTTCTGTTACTATGACCTTGATCTTATTCTGTATGAAATAAAACCTTTGCCTTGTGCTCCTTTCCTACCCTGAGCTTTATTACAAAGCACTTCCATATTTAATTAAAATGTTTCCTTCTGAGTTATCTAGACAAATGGGTCACACTCAGAACACTTCTCTCTGGACTATCAGGTTTCTTGCATTTACTAGAAAAGTGGGCGAATAACCTTGTGGGAAAATTTTCAAGTCATCCTGCAGGAACCGAAGGAGCACCTCCAAATCTTTCCGTATTATTCCTACAGCATCTGTACGTCCTGTTGTGCCTTTTATCTCCCTCGATGTTTTATATCTTTGCTACTATATTCTTCCCTCTGCTAGAGTGGTGAAAAGCCTACTAGACAGATAGCTTGGTATCATCTTCTAAACTCATATTAACTTTTGTTGCTGTTTTTTAGTCACAGCTGTAGCTGACTCTTTGTGACCCCATGGACTCTAGCCCTCCAGCCCCTCCATCTAAGGGATTCCTCGGGCCAGAAAACTGGAGTTGTTGCCATTTTGTTCTCCAGGGTATCTTCCAGACCCAGGGATCGCATCTAAATCTCCTGCCTCGGCAGGTGATTCTCTGCCGCTGAGCCACTGGGGAAGTCCCTCATATTAACTCTAGAAGTCCTTACGCTGGAATTTGTGGTTAGTCGCTCAGTCATGTCCGACTCTCTGTGACACCACGGGCTGTAGTCCACAGGCTTCTCTGTCCATGGGATTCTCCAGGCAAGAATAACGGAGTGGGCTGCCATTCCCAGAAAAGCCCAAATAAAAGAAACTTGAGTAAATTTTTCTAAGGAGTCTTCCAAAGAAAGGTTGGAGGAGGAATTTCTTGGATTGACCTATAATCATATATAATCAAATATATAATAATATAGACGGAAGGGTGAATGGGAAGCTCGAGGGAGGAGACATATGCATACATACGGTTGATTCACTTTATTGTACACCAGAAACAGCACGAATTGTAAAGCAATTATATTCCAGTTAAAAATAAATACAAAACAAGTACAATAAACCTTATTGAATGTTTACAGAATTTAAAAAAAAATAATATATCCATACGGTCTACTTTGGTTCTAAAGGTAAACTCCCTTGCACTTTTACTAGATACATTTAAAGGTACAAGAAAAATAAGTGCAAAGTAATAATGTTATTTTATATGGACATTTAACTTCTCAGAATTCAACTCCATGCTCTGTGAAAAAGAGGAGGAAAGAATCAGGGAGAGAGAATGATTTAAATTTATGTAGTGCAGAAACTCCATCCGTCTCTCCTCTGAAACAGTGGGCGCCTGATGGAAGTTTGGGAAGGAAAACGGGAAGCAAGGATCTGCTCTCTATTCAGTCCTGCCTGTGGTAGTGAGGCCTCAATGAAGTTTAAGGCATGTTTAAAGCTAATTTTGACTAGCTGCGATCTTTCCCTGACACCCAGTAGAGCTCAACCTGAGGAAGTGATAGGCTCCGTCAAGTAACTTCATTTCCACCCTGTGCGGAGTGCTGAGACTCCAGCTGACTGTGTTCTCTGAGAGGACTCTGAGGAACTTACTCCACGTCCTCCTAAGGCACCCATGTTTCGCGTACCAGCTCACTCTAGAAGCTTCACCTCTGTGAAGTTTTCCTTTGTGTTTTGAATGTGAATTGCTTATGAAATATGTGAAAATGAACTGGATTTTCTGCAGAAAAATAGAATGAAAATATGTTAATTTTTGAGGGTAATATTATGGGTGATCTTTTTGCTGTTACTTTACATTTGTCTAAATTTCTCAATCACTGTCACAGAAGTATTCATTTCTTAAATAAAATTTTAAAAATGAAGTTAAAAAACTTTAGGAATGATTTTTTGGACAAATTTAAATGTTTGTTACTTATGCTATGTATGATACTTCTCTGAACTAGGTAAAGGCAATCGATAAGAGTTTCACAGGGGAACAATGAGACAAGCCTTTTTTCTTATAATTTTTTCTGAAAAGGATTAGGACAAGTTTGTCATGTATGTATTAGGTAAAGAAGAAATTTAGTAAAGGTAACAATTCTTTATTTTTATGATTTCATGCCTAATTCTGAGTTAATAGAAAAATCAGAGTAATTAATTTTTAACTATAAGATCTTCTTTAAGCAATGGAGGAGAGATTAAAATTAGCCTGTTGCTGGGACCTAAAATTATCTTTGGGGCTTCCCTTGTGACTCAGCCAGTAGAGAATCTGCCTGCAATTCGGGAGACCCGGGTTCTATCCCTGGATTGGAAAGATGGCTTGGAGAAGTGAAAGGCTATCCACTCCAGTATTGTCTTTACTCTTAACAAAATCATTATTATGTTCATCACTTTTTAAACAATGAAATAAGAATAGAAAAGGAATAGTTACTGAATACAAAGTCAAAGCCTTTGACTGTGTGGATCACAATAAACTGGAAAATTCTGAAAGAGATGAGAATACAGATCACCTTACCACCCTCCTGAGAAATCTGTATGTAGGTCAAGAAGCAACAGTTAGAACCAGACGTGGAACAACAGACTGGTTCCAAATTGGGAAAGGGGTACATCAAGGCTGTGTATTGTAACTCTGCTTATTTAACTTATATACAGAGTACATCATGAGAAATGCTGTGCTGGATGAAGCACAAACTAGAATCAAGATTGCTGGCAGAAATATCAATAACCTCAGATATGCAGATGACACCACCTTTATGGCAGAAAGAGAAGAGAAAATAAAGAGCCTCTTGATGAAAGTGAAAGAGGAGAGTGAAAAAAGTTGGCTTAAAATGCAACATTCAAAAAATGAAGATCATGGCATCTGGTCCCATCACTTCATAGCAAATAGATGGGGAAACAGTGGTTCAGTCCAGTCCAGTTGCTCGGTCGTGTCCGACTCTTTGCGACCCCATGAACCACAGCACACCAGGCCTCCCTGTTCATCACCAACTCCCAGAGTTTACCCAAACTCATGTCCATCGAGTCAGTGATGCCATCCAACCATCTCATCCTCTGTCGTCCCCTTCTCCTCCTGCCCTCAATCTCTCCCAGCATCAGGGTTTTTCTGAGTCAGTTCTTCGCATCAGGTGGCCAAAGCATTGGAGTTTCAGCTTCAGCATCAGGCCTTCCAACAAATATTCAGGACTGATTTCCTTTAGGATTGACTGGCAGGATCTCCTTGCAGTCCGAGGGACTCTCAAGAGTCTTCTCCAACACCACAGTTCAAAAGCATCAATTCTTCTGTGCTCAGCTTTCTTTATAGTCCAACTCTCACATCCATACATGAGAAACAAATTTTTTTTTTTGGTCTTCAAAATCACTGCAGATGGTGACTGCAGCCATGAAATTAAAAGATGCTTACTCCTTGGAAGAAAAGTTATGACAAACCTAGATAGCATATTAAAAAGCAGAGACATTACTTTACCAACAAAGGTCCTTCTAGTCAAAGCTATGGGTTTTCCAGTGGTCATGTATGGATGTGAGAGTTGGAATATAAAAAAAGCTGAGCACTGAAGAATTGGTGCTTTTGAACTGTGGTGTTGGAGAAGACTCTTGAGAGTCCCTTGGACTGCAAGGAGATCCAGCCAGTCCATCCTAAAGGAAATCAGTCCTGAATATTCATTGGAGGACTGATGCTGAAGCTGAAGCTCCAACACTTTGGCCATCTGATGTGAAGAACTGACTCCTTAGAAAAGACCCTGATGCTGGGAGGGATTGAATGTGGGAGGAGAAGGGGATAACAGAGAATGAAATGGGTGGATGCTATCACCAACTTGATGGATTTGAGTTTGAGCAAGCTCTGGGAGTTGGTGATGGACAGGGAAGCTTGGTGTCCTTGGGATCACAAAGAGTCAGACACCACTGAGTGATTGAACTAAACTGAACTGAATACTTCTTATGGGCTAGGTATCATGCATGTAGATATTTACACACATTATTTTTTTTTTTATTTTACTAACAACTAAGAATATTATCCTTACCTACAGCTATGTGGAAAGAAGCTTAGAAAGATTAACTTTACTAGGGTCAAGTAACTAGTAAATAGAAGTGACAAAATTCAAAACAGACTTCTAATTCAGTCTTTCCTGGAAAACAAAATCAAAGCAAATAGTACATGAATAGTAATTAATTTTGATATTAGAATCAAGATGAGATAGAGGTCACTTAATACATTTTTGCCTTGGTAATATTTTGTATGAAGGCTTTTGGGAGAATACTACTTAATTACATGTGAATCCTCTAATTTTCAAATTTAACATGGGTGGTCATGGTAAGACCAACTAATTTTTTTCTTTTTTTTAGTTTTTACTGCATTCCATACATTGTTCTAAGCACTTTAAATGAATTAACATATTTAATCTTCATAGCAACATTATCAGATAAGTACTATTATTATTTATATTTAAGATGAAACTGTGAGATTGCTAGACACAAAGGCAGCTTTCCGATTAATGAATCAGCAAACTACATTTAACAACAACTTGAATGTCATGAGAAAAGATACTGCAAAGACTTTGATCAGCTACAAGTTTAACTGGATCCTCTTATTCCTAGTTTTCCTGGTGGTATAGTGGTAAAGAACCTGTCTGCCAATGCAGGAGCCGCAAGAGAGGCAGGTTCTAGCCCTGGGTCAGGAAGATCCCCTGGAGAAGGAAATGGCAACCCATCCGTCCTTGCCTGGAAAATCCCACAGAAAGAGGAGCCAGGTGGGCTACAGTCCCGGGGAGTTGAAAAGAGTTGGACACAACTTAGCAACTAACAACAACAAGATTCCTACTTTCAAGGATGAAGGAATGCCCCCATAAGCTCAAAAGAAATCTAAGTAGTAGTTTATGTTCCATGAGATCACTAAAATATCATACCCATTTAAGTGACAGCCTTCAACATTTTTGTTGTGGTTTATCGACCATTAATTCTAGAGGCCAACAGCACTTAACATTTTTCTGTCTATAAACACTTCAAAAGCAAATTAGCCTTCAAAGGTGACCACCATGTTAAACCTCTGAATGCCCCAAGGTAGGATAATGTTTTGTTTTTTCTCTTGGGACATTATCTAAGTAGTGTTTTTATTGTTATAGTATTTGGGCCTGTGAGGTATATTCATCTTTATAATAAACTTGTTCAAAATGTTTTTATTTGAAAGGGAATAAAGTTGCAATTAGACAGCCTAGAAATAAACCCATACACACAGCACATGAAGTCAATTAACTCACAACAAAAGAGCCAATAATATACAGTGGGGAAAGGCCAGTCTCTTCAACAAATGGTATTGGGAAAGCTGGACAGTCACATGCGAAAAAAAATGAAACTGGACAAGAATCTTACTCCATACACAAAAATCAACTCAAAATGGATTGAAGACTTGAACATAAGACATGAAACCATAAAACTCCTAAAAGGAAACATAGGCCTTGACATAGGTCTGGGCAATAACTTTTGAATCTACAACCAAGAGGAAAATTGACGGAAGTGGAGAGAAACAAGCTGACTATGTCAAACTACAAAGTTCCTCAGAGCAAAGGAAACCATCAACAAAATAAGGAGGCGATCCTCTGAGCGGGAGGAAGTACTTGCAAATCCTGTATCTATAAGGGGTTACTCTCTGAAATAGATAATGAATCCATACAATTCGATAGCCCGCCCCCCAAAAAAAAAATCCAATTAAAAATTGGGCAGAGATTTAAATAGACATTTTTTCAAAGAGAAATGTAGATGACCAACAGGCACATGAGAATATGCTCAACATTGCTGATCATCAGGGAAAATGCAAATCAAAACCAGAATGAGGCTATTATTTAAAAAAATAGCTGTCAGGTTATTATATTAAAAAAAGAAAAAGACAAATAAGTGTTAACAGGATGTGGGGAAAAGAGAACACTGTATCTACTGGTGAGAATATGAATTGGTACAGCCACTATGGAAAACAGTTTGATGGTTCCTCAAAAAATTAAAAATAGAAATACCATATAATTCAGAAATTCCACTGCTAAGTATCCAAAATTGACAACACTAACTCAAAAAGATATATATATCCCCATGTTCATTGCAACACTACAACCATACCTTGGAGATATTGTGGGTTTGGTTCCAGATCACTGCAATAAAGTGAGTCACAGAATTTTTTTGGTTTCCCAATACATATAAAAGTTATGCTTACACTATAGTCTATCAATAGCATTATGTCTAGAAAAACAACCCATGTGGTGTAATTAAAAAATACTTTGTTGCTAAAAGGACGTTAACCATCATCTGAGCCTTCAGTGAGTCATAATCGTTTTGTTGGTGGAGGGTCTTGCCTCAATGTTGATGGCTGCCAACTGATCAGGAAGGTGGTTGCTGAAGGCTGGGATGACTGTGGCTA
The DNA here is from genome assembly GCF_023699985.2 of Odocoileus virginianus. Taxonomy (NCBI): domain Eukaryota; kingdom Metazoa; phylum Chordata; class Mammalia; order Artiodactyla; family Cervidae; genus Odocoileus; species Odocoileus virginianus. Next base: position 58,493,464 of record NC_069677.1, on the reverse strand, counting down.
TTTCTGAAGATAAAAGTATGAAGTTTGCCACATCGATTGACTCTTCCCATAATAAAGGATTTCTCTGTAGCACGCAGTGCTGTTTGACTGCGTTTTACCCACAGCAGAACTTCTTTCAAAACTAAGCCAATAAATCCTCTCAAACCTTTTCAGTGCTTTATGAACCAGTTTCTACAACCTTTCTTGTCATTTCAACAATGTCACAGTATCTTCATCAGGAATAGATTCCTTCTCAGGAAACCACTTTCTTCGTTCATCCATAAGAAGCGACTCTTCATCTGTGAAAGGTTTATCATGGGATTGCAGCAAGTCAATCATGTTTTCAGGCTTGACTCCAGTCTTGACTCTAGTTCTTTGGCTCTTTTCATCACATCTGCAGTTATTTACTCCACTGAAGTCTTGAACCCCTCAAAATCATCCATGAGTGTTGGAATAAACTTCTTCTAAACCTTTGTTAATGCTGATATTTGAACCTTTTCCCAAGAATCACTCATGTTCTTAATGACATCTAGAATGGTGACTCCTTTTCAGGCAGTTTTCAAGTTAGTTTGCCCAGATTCATCAGAATAATCACTGTCTATGGCAGCTAGAACCCTACAAAATGTATTTCTTTAATAATAAGATTTAAAAGTCAAAATTACTCTTTGGTGCTTGGACTGCAGAAGGATGTTGTGTGAGCAGGCAGGAAAACAATGTGAATCTGGTTGTTTACCCCCATCAGAGCTCCTGGCTGACCAGGTGCATTGTCAGTGAGAAGTCATAATTTGAAAGGAATCTTCTTTTCTGAGCAATGAGTTTCAACAGTGGGCTTAAATTATTCAGTAAACCATGTTATAAACAGATGTGCTGTCATCCAGCCTTTGTTGTTCCATTTCTAGAGCATAGACAGGGTGCATTTAAAATAATTTTTAACAGTCTTAGCAGTTTCAGAATGGAAAATAAACACTGGCTTCTGCTTAAAGTCATCAGGTGTGTTAGTCTGTAAAAAGAGCATCAGCCTGTCCTTTGAGGCTTTGAAGACATGCACTGACTTCTCTCTGGCTGTGAAAGTCCTAGATGGAATCTTCTTCCAATAGAAGGCTGTCTTGTCTGCACTGAAAGCTGTGTTGTTTAGTGCAGCTCCCCTCATTAATTATCTTAACTAGATCTTCTGGATTACTTGATGCAGTTTCTACATCAGCACTTGTTATCTGATCTTGCACTTTTATGTTACGAAGATGGCTTATTTCCTTAAGTCCATGATCCAACCTCTGCTAGCTTCCAACTTTTCTTCTGCAGCTTCCTTACCTTTCTCAACCTTTACTTAACTGAAGATAGCTAGGGACTTGCTCTAGATTAGGTTTGGGCTTAAGTGAACATTTTGCTGATTTGATCTTCTACCCAGGTTACTAAAACTTTCTTCATATCAGCAAAAAGACTGCTTTGCTTTCTTATCAATAGTGTGTTCACTGGAGTACCACTTTTAATTTCCTTCAAGAATTTTTCCCTTGCATTCACAGTTTGAAAAAGTGGTGGTGTTGGTGGTGTTCAGATGCTAAGTTGCTTCTGACTCTTTACGACCCCATGGACTGCAGCACGTCAGGCTTCCCTGTCCTTCACTATCTCCTGGAGTTTGCTCAACATTAAGTCAGTGATGCTAACTGACCATCTCATCCTCTGTCACCCCCTTCTCCTGCCCTCAATCTTTCTCAGTATCAGGGTCTTTTCCAATGAGCTGGCTCTTCACATCAGGTGGCCAAAGTATTGGAGCTTCAGCTTCAGCTTCAGTCCTTCCAATGAATATCCAGGGTTGATTTCCTTTAGGATTGACTGGTCAGATCTCCTTGCAGTCCAAGAGACTCTCAAAAGTCTTCTCCAGCACCAAATTTGAAAGAATCAATTCTTAGGCACTCAGTTTTCTTTATGGTCCAACTCTCACATCCGTTCATGACTACTGTTAAAACGATAGCTTTGACTATAGGAACCTTTCTCGGTGAAGTGATGTCTTTGCTTTTTATTATGCTGTCAATGTTTGTCATAGCTTTTCTTCTAAGGAGCAAGCGTCTTTTAATTTCATGGCTGCAGTCACCATCTACAATGACTTTGGAGCCCAGGAAAATAAAATCTGACACTGTTTACACATTTTCCCCAGCTATTTGCCATGAAGTGATGGGACCAAATGCCACGATCTTAGCTGTTTGAATGCTGAGTTTTAAGCCAGCTTTTACAGTCTCCTTTTTCACCCTCATCAAGAAGCCCTTTCGTTCCTCTTCACTTTCTGCCATTGGAGTGATATGAGAGGCCTGGCTTCCTGCCTGTCTCAGCTCTCAGCATGACTTCTGCCTTAAGTCTGATCATTTCTAGCTTCTGATTTGAAGTGAGAAATGTGAGAGTCTCCCGTTCACTTGAGCATGTAAAGGCTACTGTGGAGTTATTAACTGGCACAATTTCAGTGCTGCTGTGGCTCAAGGAACAGAGAGGCCAGAAATGGGGGAGCAGCCAGTTGGGGAGCATAAGAGCACACGCAGCAAGTATTTACCGCGCTCCCTGACTTAAGTGGGCACTGGCTCACCGTGCACCAAACAATCACGGCATAGCATTCAAGACTACTGGCCGTAGATCACCATAGCAAGTACAATGGAGAGGCTTCAAATATTACAAACATTACCAAAATGTGACACAGAGATATGCAGCGAGCAAATGCTGTTGCAGAACCAGAACTAACAGGTTTGCTGAAGCGGGGTTGCCACAAACCCTCCAGTTGCAAGATAAAACTCAGTATCTGTGAAACACGGTAAAGTGAAGTGCAACAGAACCAAGGGTCTATATTTATAACAGCCAAGGTGTGGAAACGACCTGCTTCCACTGATGAATGGATGGATAAAGAAATTGTGCAATATACAGTCACCCAGACACAGACACAAACACACACGGTGGAATATTATTCAGCCATATTAAAAAAGACGTTGTACCATTCATGATGGAAGGATCTATAAGGTGATATGCTAAGTGTAGTAAGTCATACAAAGAAAGATAAAGACAGTATTATTTTTCTTATACGTGGTATCTAAAGACAAAAACAAGCTGATATACACAGAAAACAGATGAGTGGTTGCAGAGGTGGGTACCAGGGGATATGAAAAGGGGATGAAGGGTCTCAAAGGTAAAATGAACAGATATTTTTGAAAATGTGACTTATCAAATATTTTACAGTCTTAATAATTTTTTTTCTTCTAGTCACAGAGAAATAGCTCAATATCTGAGTAAGATTGGTGCTTATTTATTTGATAAATTTAGAATCCCTGATATATAGATTAATAATAATATTTATATGAAAGTCTTTTTCAAAGGTAATTAATACTAAATCCATAAACCTAATATTGAGGATGATGAAATTAAAAGCAAATGGGTAAGGGTGAAAATAGCCTTTATAATATATATCAATACAAAGCATTATATTAAACAGGCAGACTTCTGAAGATGTCAACAAGTTCAATAAAAGTACATTGGCACACATATTGGTCACTGGCTCCTGAATACTTGTTTCTAGTAAGTATTTCTTTCTAACAATACTTTCTTCTAATAAGAAGAAAAATATTAATATATGATATATTATAAATATAAGCTGTTAATAAAATATCATATTAAGAGGGCAAGGACATAAATTTAATGTGGATCAATGGATTATTTTATATCCTTTTTTATCATTTTATATTTATATCATAGAATTGTCTTTTACTATCTAAAGGGCCTTTATTAGATGATTATCGAACATCAATTTTCTTGTCTCTTTTAGAAACACTTAAAACACTGAATTCATGTTATATACAGTAGCTATTAGCTTTTCAAAACTGATATTCTTTGTGAGGAATCATGTGTCCATTGTCTTACATGCACTGGACTATTACTGGAGTATCTGAGTATGCAAATCAATTCCCAAGGTACCATCACGAAATGGCAGGTAGGGCCTGGGGGGCCAACAAGTGACAGATCAAAGAATAGGGCGTTTAGGGCACACGGCAGTAATCTAGGAAGAGTTCAGTGATGTTAACATTAGCAAGGAGACAACAGCCACAAGGAAAATATTGGATATTGAAACAATACATATAAGTTTTTAATGATGCACAATTTTCCACTGTTTATAATGGTAGACAGAAATGATGCTGTATTTACTTGTTCAAGGAAGGAAGTATTCATGAGTTGACAACGATTAATAAACAAATGCTATCACAATGTTTGGTATTTATGTTTTTTTCTGTCTCCATCAACATAAAGTCATTTAGTCAGCCAAGTAACACTGCTTGAAGCAAAGTGCAATAAATATACATATTTACTTTCCAGTGGTAATTTCTGTGACTGACATGTTCCACACTCAGATGGTGGAATCTTTTAGGAATCCTCTCAAAGTTATGTTATGCTTTCCAGGCTGGAGCTTCTGAACTAGAATACTACAGCAAAACTAGTATGCCAATCACAGGCTCACGCTGTACCAATATGGTATTTTCAGACTTCAGGGCAAACAGATGGGGCTGGAGCTGGGTGCCCTCAGAATGACCATTTTCTACTGTGCCATATTTTGAGAAATGTAGAGAAGCCTTGCTTCAGAACCATGTCTCTGACATTCAAGTCAGCCAGCACTGGTATCTGGTTGTCATATGAGCCTCTCAAGTTGTCAACACACTTCAGTTCAGCTCAGTCACACAGTCTTGACCGACTCTTTGTGACCCCGTGGACTGCAGCACACCAGGTTTCCCTGACCATCACCAACTTCTGGAGCATGCTCAAACTCATGTCCATCGAGTCGGTGATGCCATCCAACCATCCATCCTCTGTTGTGCCTTTCCCCTCCTGCCTTCAATCTTTCCCAGTACCAGGGTCATTTTCCAATGAGTCAGTTCTTCGCATCAGGTGGCCAAAGTATTGGCACCTCAGCTGCACCATTAGTCTTTCCAATGAATATTCAGAACTAATTTCCTTCAGTATTGACTGGTTTGATCTCCATGGAGTCCAAGGGACTCTCAAGAGTCTTATCCACATCACAGTTCAAAAGCATCAATTATTAGGTGCTCAGCTTTCATTATGGTCCAACTCTCACATGCATACATGATTACTAGAAAAACCATAGCTTTGACTATATGGATCTTTGCCAGGAAAGTAATGCCTCTGCTTTTTAATATGCTGTCTAGGTTGGTCACAGTTTTTCTTCCAACAAGCAAGTGTCTTTTAATTTCATGGCTGCAGTCACCATCTGCAGTGATTTTGGAGCCTCCAAAAATAAAGTCTCTCACTGTTTCCATTGTTTCCCCATCTAATTGCCATGAAGTAATGGGACCAGATGCCATGAGCTTAGTTTTTTAATGTTGAGTTTTAAGCCAGCTTTTTCACTCTCCTCTTTCACTTTCATCAAGAGGCTCTTTAGTTCCTCTTCACTTTCTGCCATTAGCATGGTGTCACCTACACATCTGAGGTTATTTTTATTCATCCCAGCAATCTTGATTCCAGCTTGTGATTCATCAAGCCTGGCATTTTGCATGATGTACTCTGCATACAAGTTAAATAAGCAGAGTGACAATATACAGCCTTGACATACTCATTTCCTAATTTGGAACCAGTCCATGGTTCCATGTCCAATTTTAACTGTTGCTCTTGACCTGCATACAGATTTATCAGGAGGCAGGTAACGTGGTCTAGTATTCCCATCTCTGGAAGAATTTTCTACAGCTTGTTGTGATCCACACAGTCAAAGGCTTTGGCATAGTCAATGAAACAGAAGTAGATGTTTTTCTGGAACTCTCTTGTTTTTTCAATGATCCTACAGATGTTGGCAATTTGATCTCTGGATCCTCTGCCTTTTCTAAATCCAGCTTGAACATCTGGAAGTGCTCGATTCACATACTGTTGAAGCCTAACTTGGAGAATTTTCAGCACTACTTTGCTAGCATATGAGGTAAGTGCAACTGTGTGGTGGTTTGAGCATTCTTTGGCATCGCCTGTCTTTGGGATTGGGATGAAAACTGACCTTTTCCAATCCTGTGGTCACTGCTGAGTTTTCAAGACACTTACACATTTTTAAAATACTACTTTTTATTTTTAGATAATTGTATACTTATATGTAGTTATAAGAAATAGTTTAGAGATCCCACATATCCTTCACCCAGTTTCCCCCACTAAAAACATCTTGCAAAACTATGGTATAAGGAGATACGTAGAACACTGACATTGATAGAGTCAGTCAAGATACAGAGCAACTCCATCACCACAAGGAACTTTCTTATCGATCCTTTGTAGCCGCACTAACCCCGCCCCACCACTACTCCCAGTGTGGAAATCACTGATTGGTTCTCATTTCTAAAATTTTGTCATTTCAAGAATGTCATGTAAATGGAACCAAACAGCATTTACTTTTTGAGGTTGGATTTTTTTTTCACTTTGCATAATTCTCTGGAAATTCATCCAAGTTGTTGCATGTATCCATAGTCCATTATTTTTAATTACTGAGTAGTAGTTCATAGTTTTTGTGTGTACAAAGTTTATGTAACCATTATTCATTGAAGGACATCTGGGTTGTTTCCATTTGGGGGCATTACAGATAAATTGCTATGAAAATGTGTGTACAGATTTTTGTATGAACATAAATTTGCATTTTTGTGAGATAAATCTCCAGAAGTAAAATTGCTGGGTTGCATGGTAACTTTATGTTTAGTCTTATAAGAAATTGCCAAATTGTTTTCCAGAATGGCTTATATCATTTCCATTCCCACCAGTAATGTAGGAATGTTCCAGTTTTTCCACATCGTTTCCAGCATTTGCTGTTGTCACTCTTGTTATTTTAGTCATGCTGATAGCCAAGTAGTGATAGCTGATTGTGATTTAAATTTGCATTTCCCTAGTGGCTAATAATGTTGAACTTCTTTTCATGTGCTTATTTTCCATTTGCATACCTTCTCCTGTGAAAAGTCTACTTAAAGCTTATTGCCCATTTTTTAGTTGGGTTTTTAGGGAAGATTTTACTTTTGAGTTCTAAGAGTTCTTTATATATATTTTGGATTGAGTCCTTTAAAAGATAATGTGCTTTGCAAATATTTTTTCCTGGTAAGTACCTTCTGTTTAAGTCCTGTTAACAGGCTGAATCAGTCAGGGTTCTCCAAAGAAACAAAATAAAGAATCATAATGAGAAATCCAACTTAAAGCATGATTTTAGTTTAGAAAATTTAAAAAAAAAATCTAAGCATCAAGATGTCTCTCACTATTCAAAAGCTTTCTCCAGGCTATTGGTCTACTCTTACTAAAACCCTCATATCTGTTTTTTCTGGTGATAACCAAGAATGATGGAGACTGCATTTATTGTTGGGTTAATTAAGAAGTCTTTCCCACCAGGAAAAGGATGGAAAACACTGATCCCTGCCTTTTGGCTGCTTTTATACTGCTGACTCTAAACTAACCTCATCCCACACCGCAGTATCCATTGCTGCCCTGATTACGAGAAAAGTCTTGGATAGAAAGGTCTAAGTCACCGTCCCCTCCACTCTACGCCCGAGTCTCTTCTCTGAAAATGTTCATCATCTATATTTCCACCTTCCACTATGGTTATCCTAGAAAAGCAGATCAGCTTTATCATAGCAGTGGTCATGAAATATCTCACATACCACCTAAGCAAGTGTCTTTAAAAAGAAATTAAACAAAGTTAAAACATCACAGCATTTTAATAGACAAACCTTTAAAAGCAGCTAGTTTTTACATAAGGGCATTAGATAATTTAAGTTTACATGTTTCCTCTTAACCCTTTTGACTACTGCAAGTGATCTTTTACGGGTCATGACAAGTGGATTTTGTTTTTTTTCTTTGCTGAGACATAAATTTAATCACCAACTCAGGGAGGTTAGTGTGTGAGAGTTGAACCTCTTAACTCAGATTAACTGGGTGATTCCCAGACTTCAGAATATCACGAACCAGCTTTTTTTAAATTTTCGATTGGGAGTCTAGATAGGCCAAGGACAACTCATTTTGTCAAACTACCTGAAAAAGTGATAACTGTTACTATCTCCATGATCTTCAAACTAGATGGCCATAAACTGAATTTGAAACGCCATAATCTCTGAAAAAATACTTACCATATGTACTGAAAGTACTAACTACATATATTTATGACCATTTAAATACTTAAAAGAACAAAAATCCACTTGTCATGACCCTTGAAAGATCACTTGCAATAGTCGAAAGTGTTAATAGGAAATGTGAACTCAAATTGTCTACTGTCGTTAATAAAAACTAGATGCTTTTTAAAGGTTTGCCTATTAAAATGCAATTTAAATACTTAAATAGTCATAATATATGTGGTTAGTATTTAAAATATATGGCCTCTATTTCCTATATTTCCACTCATGACTGGGGAAAATAATCTATATTTTAACCTCACGTCAATTACCAAAGCTGTGATGTGAACACTGACCTGCCATCTAATTGAGGTCCTTGGCCCCAGACTCAATGCTGCAATGTACTCTATTCTCTACAAGTTACCATGACATCAGAATCCTTGGAAAATATCACAGCTACATTCTTTTGGGGGAAGAGCCACTAACAAAAGAAATCTTTTAGGAAAACTGAAAAATCTTAAAAAGAGATGTGATATACAAGGAATAAGTGGAAGCAGCTGTTCATAGAAATGTTTTAAGCATCACTACCAAATGCAAAGGGTCTCCTATACAGAAGGAGTTCCCTACCTGCATTAACCTTTTCCATTTTAATTAATAATGTAATACCTTATAAGATGACTGTCATTGTGAGTGTTGGTCACTCAGTCATGTCTGATGCTTTGGGACCCCGTGGACTGTAGCCTGCAAGGCTCCTCTGCCCAAGAAATGTCCCCAGGCAAGAATATTGGAGTGGGTTGCCATTCCCTTCTCCAGGGAACCTTTCTGACCCAAGGATAGAACCGGGGTCTACCGCATTGCAGGCAGATTCTTTAATGTCGGCGCCACCAAATGTAGTTGGTATTTCAATATGTATAGTAAAGATTTTAAGGTCAAATGACCCCCAAAAAATAATTTCATTAATATCAGATGGTTTGGCATTCTCTATTTATTCTGTATGTGGAGTATTTAGGAAAGTCTGCTTTCCATTCTTTACTCTTAACATAGGCTCTTTCTTAGAAGCATTTTACATGCAATGCTGTTTTTGTTTTCTAAATATGTATCTGTTTACTAAGTGCAGTCTCCTGAGTCCAAGAAATGAATTTATGCTCCTTTTACCAGTATCCAAGAATGGAAACTATTTAGTATCAAATATATTATACTTAAAAGGCTCCTTTTTTTTTTTTTTGGTAATTCTTAGTTACTACTTCCAGAAAGAGGCCAAAGTTCAAACAGTAAGTAATAAAATAAACTGCCATTTATACTGAAAATTATCAAAACACATGATCTAATAAAAGATCATTTCCCCACACTTCCATCTTATACATGAATTAAGCAAGAAAGAATATTCCAAATGGGCTTTGAAGAACGAGGTGTATCATGTTAGTAATACCATTTCATAAACGTTTTTGAATGGGAAAAAGATTTTTTTAAATTCTATCTAAATACCAGCAGCATGAATGACATTACAGCTTTCCAATCAGTAAGACTTACATTTTACAAAGTTTTCTGAAACTATGTTATCCCCAAATTCAACTAGAACACAGAACTATTGAATATACAACAATCTTACAACATAGACTATAAACAAATATTTTTAGAAAAGATGATAATATAAATGAGAAAGGTTAAAATTTACTTTGAAATTACAGAATGTTTTTAAACATAGGCATCAGGGCTTCCCTGGTGGCACAGATGGTAAAGAATCTGCCTGCAACGCAGGAGACCTGGGTTCCACCCCTGGGTCGGGAAGATCCCCTGGAGAAGGGAATGACTACCCACTCCAATATTCTTGCCTGGAGAATTCCATGGACGGAGGAGCCTGGTGAGCTACCGTCCATGGGGCCGCAAAGAGTCAGACACAACTGAGTGACTAACATTTTCACTTTTTATATTCAGATAAAATGTAAATGGTCAGATGAATTACCTGCCTTTCTGGCAGGATTCAGCCACAAGTTGCATTATTATAATCAATATGATACACGGGTTCAAGTGGTAGGTGCTTTTTTGCTTTATCCTCTATCCAACCCTGTGCTATAAGTATAATCAGTTCCATTTTACAGATGGGAAAACTGTGTCACCGACTGGTTAAGTAAAGTTTCAAATTTATACAGATTTTTCTGTGTCTCATTTGTCCTTTTTATTTTGTTTATTTATATTTTACTGAAGAATTCTATAGAGATTTGTAATTAAAGTCACAGCCACGTAGCACAGCTAAATGCAAACTTTGTCTTCAAGTGTAGATACTTTCACCATACCCCTCTGCCGCCAAGGACAGCTTCATATTTATGGAATAAATCAGAAAGGACACCTCATTTTCTAAAGTTTAACTAACAATGAACTAAACAAATTCTAAATCCATCCAACCTAGGTTAAAATAAAAAATGGCATCTAGTGGAAAATTCGAGGTATTTAAAGTTATGATCTGTGTCCCAATCTTTTGCCCAATACCTACTAGGTAAAAAATCTAAGAAAAATCACTTGCCTTTCTCTTTTGTAAAGTGGAGATAATAGTATGCCTGATGTTTCTACCTCGCAATATTGTTTAGAGAAACAAAAATATATAGTACACTTCTGTGCAAGTTGTAAAAAGAATTATACTGCACCAAATTAATTTCTTTGCATAATCTATTCAGATTCTCTCTCTCTCTCTGAATGTGAAAACTTTCAAAATTTTAGTAGTATTAATCTCAAAAGAACCAGGTTGAAAAAGTCCTATAAGCTGAAATGTTGTTATATTATAGGATTTATTTTATACTAAAGTGAATAATTTAAATCCACTTAGTATGTGCTCATCATAGAATACAACTAAAGGCAATATTTATATAGCATACATAAAGGGTATCGAAAGTGTCAATTTTTTTTTTTCTTAGCATCTATTATGTGTTAACCACCTGCTTAATAGTGGTGCTAGATTACACAGGTAACATTTTGCTTTTGCAAAGATAAATGAGATTCAGCTTCTAACACTGATAAGATAGTGATCTCCTGGATAAATTGAAAAAACAGCCAGTGCTAATACAAGGTGAAAAGTGCTAAAATCAATACATGAAATGGAAAGTTCATTGACCTGACTCCATTCTGAATATATTTTCACTTCATATTCTTATATAGTTCTTTCTGATCCTTCAGAGACCATTATCTCTGTAATTGCTGGTCATTGATTCCTAATTAAACTCAGTGTATGCAAATTAATTGAACATTGTTTGCAATAAACATCTCCAAACCGAAGCTAACATTATTTGGCATGATCAGCAATCCTTGACAAGAAACACATATTTCCTAGCAGCAAGGTGATTTAGAGTGTTTTCAGGTCAATCAGATTTTTGCTCTGTTAACTTCTACTGTTCTCACACTAAATCCCATAAGTCACACCAGTAATATCTTAGAGTCAACAACTCTCTTAAGCATTTATGTATCCGGGGCTGCAAAATGATCTGAAAACTATATGGACATTTTTAACAGAGCTAGATGCTTCCTGTAGTTAAAATATAAACAAATAAATAAAACTTCATACAGTAACCACCACCATAAGGGCACGCAACAAAAGCCAGGATGTTCTGCAAGGCAAATATCCATTCAAACCTGGGAGGTTTCCAGAGAAGATCTGCAATAGTCTTCTGTCATACACAAAGGTCAGAAAAATAACCACTTAAAACTAGAATGTCTTTATTCAATTTAGGTGCCATTTGACCACAAATGCTCTGTCTGTGTGAGAAAACTGAAGAAATAAATCACGCTTCTTTCTCTTAATGGCTGTTTTCACTGGCCAGTGCTTGGCAATATAACTCAAGGCCCAGATTGAATTTCACTTTGGGGCAACTACATTTATCATGATTCCACAGGCAGGTACTGTGGCCATTTGGTTTTGGCACAACGAAAAAATTGCTCTTTCAATGGGATTTGTTTTGTTATGGTGTATGGAGGGGGGTGGATCACAATGGTATACTCTTATACAGAAGATGATACTGTAAAGATTTTTCAATGAGTAGTAAAATATTCAGCCAGGCATAGCTGACAGTAAAATGGGGTGTTTCACAAGTCCACTAGTTAATTCAGTACCAGTGTTTGTCATGCATGATGTTGGTCACTAAAAACCAAATCCATCACACCAATAAAGGAAAAGAATTCAGCTAAAACACTGGAGTTAAAAACTCATTGCTTTTATTCTGCCTTGCAAGTTTATATTTTGGAAGTATTCATTCATCAGTATATACTGAATGCTTATTCTATGCAATGCATTGTGTTAGGTGTAAGAAGTAATACATTGAATAAGGCAAAATGCCAGCTCTCGAAAGTCTGGACTATACAGAATACTGATCAGAGAGACATTACCGTTAACACATAAATGGGTGGCTAATGAGAATGGAATGTATCAGGTATTTAACAGAATCTTTTTTTCTGTAGCCTCAGTCCTTTTTGTGACTCAGATTGAGGGTTTCCAGGCCAGCGTTTATCTCTCATAAGCAAAATAGATTCTAGAGAGGAGCAGGGAATGAACTCTTGTATTTGGGACCCAGTTTCTCTACTCACTATGTGATTTGCGGCAGTAACTTCAAATTTTAGGAGTCAATTTACATTTTAAAATTAGAAAAGAATAGTACCTATATCTACTGGGTAGTCGTGAATATAAAATGAATAACGCATATGAAAATACTTTGCGAGGAGACAGAGTAGACTGCCAACTGAGACACAAATGCTATTTGTTGTTGTTGTTGTTATTAATGAATCCTCTGGGCCAAATAAACCCCTTATAAAAAAGCAAGCCATCTTAAAAGAAAAAAGCCATAAATCATGTAAAATAGAACTTCCTCCCTGCCTTCCCATGAGAAAACTATATCTGAGCAGTTTCAATTTATCCCTAACCATGTAAAAGCAAATAGGCCTGACCCAATTCAAACTCATGAAACTGGAGAAACCTCTGCCCCAGGCCTTCTCTTCTTGATTTGGGGCAAGTTTTTTGAGTATCAGTTTCTGTCCCTGGAAAATGGAACTAAAAACACGGACAGAGAACTACTGAACTATAGAGACACCAAACGAAAAGGAGTGTGTAAAAAAAAGCATAAGGTCCTCTGCCAGCTTCATAGTAGGTCCTCTATAAATGTCATTCAGGTCCAACCCCAAAACAATGAGTTCCAAGATTGTCATTAACTCTAATTTAGTTAATCAGCTACCCTTTACTGTTGATGAATTTTACATCAATAGCATTTGCATTTTGACACTTCTAATTACATATAATTTGCTCCCTGTTAAAGGAATTTCAGGCATCAGCAAGCAGGTCAGCAGATACTTCACCAACTCGGAAAGTCTCCTGGAAAGCTGATTCTGAAATCATACTTCTTGATTGTTTTAACGCAGTCTTCAAGACAGTAAACGGTGATGGAGATCATCACGGCTTTCGTCCGGGACTGGGAATCATACGCCCCCCACGGCTCTTTTCTCTTCCCTAAAGCAGGCCCTGGGGCCTCTCTGGTGGCTCAAATGGTGAGGAATCTGCCTGCAGCGCAGGAGACCAGAGTTTGACCCCTGGCTGAGGAAGGCACCTGAAGAGTGGAATGGCCACCCACTCCAGTGTTCTTGCCTGGAGAACTCCAAGGATAGAGGAGCCTGGCGGCTACAGTCCATGGGGCCGCAAAGAGGTGGGCACACCAGACCTCTAACACTTTCAAAGCAGGTCCCATCTCCAAGTAGCCCCAACTCCACTTTTCTTTCTTAGCTTAAGATTCTCTCGTTTCTACTTCTGCATTTTAGTGTATTTTATAGTTGGGTTTTTTTTTCCATCCTGTAACCCTGTGTTGGTTAGGGTTCAGCTGAACATAACAGAAACCACTCTAATGAGATTGAATAGAAAGAGATTTATCACCAGGTATCAGTAGAGAGCAGGCTCTAGAGTAATCTTCCAGCCAACTCTCATTCTTCAGAATCACACTGATCTTCTGTGAGTGGGAAGGAGATCTTGGAGAAATAAAAGCCAGCTGTCTCTATCAAGACCATGCCACAAAATGGATGCCTTGTCCCTTGCCTGCCTCCCTTCATAACTCGAACCTGAATCCCAGCTTGTCAGAATGCGCGTGGTTGGCAGAACTGAACACGTCCAGAAATCTACCCACAGGGCATCTTGGAAATGCAGTGTTTTTGCTTTCTAGCCTCTACAGAATAGGACGAACACTAGACAGGAGCTGGGATATACTGAGATCACTCTACACGTCTGCTGCCAACACTACAGAATGTTTGTGCCTCCTCTATTTTTCTACCATTTTCTGATGGTGGTGGTGGTTTAGTTGCTAAGTTGTGTCCGTCTCTTGAGACCCCCTGAGTCAGTAGCCTGCCAGGCTCCTCCGTCCATGGGGATTCTCCAGGCAAGAATACTGGAGTGGGTTGCCAGTTCCTTCTCCAGGGGATCTTCCCGACCCAGGAATCAAACCCAGTCTCCTGTATTGCAGGCAGATTTTTTACCAACTGAGCAATGAGGGAAGCCCATTTCGATGAGAAAGGACCAAAAAAAGACAATTTGCCGCCAGAATACATCATTTGTTAATGTGCTGTGCTTAGGCGTCCAGGCGAGTCCGACTCTTTGTGACCCCATGGACTGTAGCCCTCCAGACGCTTCTGTCCATGTGGATTCTCCAGGCAAGAATACTGAAGTGGGTTGCCATGCCCGCCTCCAGGGGATCTTCCGAACCCAGGGATCGAACCCAGGTCCTCCGCATTGCAGGTGGATTCTTTACCATCTGAATCACCAGGAAGGCCCTGGATCTTTGACTTCAAGCTTAAGGTCGTTGATTATGTACTTTATTAACAGACGGTGCAGAGCCTGCCTGCAAGGGTCTGACATGACTGAGCGACTAAGCAAGCACACCCGGAGACCTAGAGTCTCTGTGACCTAGAGTCGCTGGTTAGTGTTTGGACCTGGAAAATCCATTTTCTTTATAAACCCTTTGTTTCCCATGTGTGTGAAATGAGGAGATTAGACTCAGTCATTGCTGTGGAAGCATTATTTTTATAATATGCTAATGTATATTACTGTTGCTAGTATAAATAAGTAGCCTTTTGTGTTTGATTAAAAGTGATACACAGGCTCTTAGTATTTTTATGAAAACAATGCTGTTTCCATCAATTCTATTAGACCCGTCTACAGAGGCAGATAGGAACACGCAGCAGTGTGTTTTCCCATGCTGAAGAGGTTTACAGACTCAATGGCTTGACCAAAGGACGCTTTGAAAAGTCTTCTCTATTTTTTTCTGTCCCAGTCTCTCCAAAGTACTTGGTAAAACAATCAGCTCTTTACCCGTTTGTAACTACCTTCCGAACTCCCACAGCAGACACAGAGAGGCTAGGAGGAATCATTTCAGGGAGCGTCACGGTGTTTGGGAGCCGGCGCGGTAGGCAGGGCCTTTCAGTCTGGCGTGTTCTTGCTGAGGATCCAGGCCAAGAGGCCTGGCCTCTGAAGGGTGTGTTCCCACGGTAACTCCAATTTTTCACCCTTTTATGGAGTCACCCTCATGACTCTAAACATACGATAAAGACAAACGTCTTAGTTAGCTTGGGCTACTGCAATGAAATATCATAGTCTAGATGGCTTAAACAACAAACTTCTATTCTTCACACTTCTAAAAACTGGAAAATCTGAGATCAAGGTGTCAAGAGATTTAATGTCTGGTGAGAACATTCTTCCGGGTTTGTAGAACATCATCTTCTCATTATATCCTCACACAGCAGAGAGCAGAGACCACCCCTTTCACTTTTCTTCTTATAAAGGGACTGGGGCCAATCATGAGGACTCCATCCTCATGGACTGAACACATCCCAAAGGTCCCAGCACCCAATACCATCACACTGGTTATTAGGATCTCAACATATGAATTTGTGGGGTGAGGCTACAAATACTTAGCCCTTAGTAATACCCATTCTGCTATTTCTACTAACACTGTATAAACATAGTTTAAATGGGTTACATCAATATAAACAAATTGATTTATACCTTAGATGGTTTTTAAAAAAGCAATACACCAAACTCCCTTGATGCTAACCCCACTTAAAGTATAAAACTCATCATCAGAAACAAAACTTTTGTGTATTTGCTTGTTTGATTGGTTGTTGAGCTTTGAGAGTTCTTCATATATTCTGGACAAAGTCTTGTCAGATATTTCATTTGCAAATATTTTCTCCAATTATGTAGCTTCTCTGCATCCTCTTAGCAGAGTCATTTATAGAGCAAAAATTTTTAATTTTGATGAGATTAAGTTTATCAATTTTCCCTTTTATTGATTTTGTTTTGAGGGCATGTTAGAACTATTGATCTAGCCCTAAAACTTGGGGTATTATCTCATATCTTTTCTAAAAACTTTATAATTTTACATTTAAGTTGATCCATTTTAACTTAATTTATGTATAGGGTGTGAAGTTTACATGGAGATTCAGTTTTTTGCCTATGGATATCCAAAAGCTCTAGAACCATTTGTTGAAAAATGCTGTCTTTTCTTCACTGAATTGCATTTGCACTTCTGTTAAATATCACTTGGGCGTATTTGTACGGGTCTGTTTCTAGGTACTCTATTCTGTTCCGGTTATCCATCCCTTTGCCAATACCACCAAATCATAATTACTGAACCTATGTAGTAAGATTCCCCCCACTTTTCTTGTTTCAAATGTTTTTGCTAAGTTCTTTTCAAGTCCATACAAATGTTAGAATCTCTCTCTCTCTCTCTCTATATATATATATATATACATATATACATATATATTTATTTATTTATTTATAAACTTTGCTGCTGTTTTGATGGGAATTACATCTGCAGTGAAATCCTCTACCACTGAGCTACACCCCTAGACTGTGTTATTTCCATATATCAATCTGAGGCGAACTGACATCTTTACTGTGCTATCTCCCAATTCAAGAACATTTATTTAGGTCATTTCTATTTCCTTATATGATGGTTTTAAGCTTATAAATCCTATAGTATATGTTATGTTAGATATACACCGTTTCATTTTTTGAATGATTTTAAATCATATTGTGTTTTTAATTTCTGTCCACAGTTTTATTGTTAGTGAATAAAAACAAATTTTTAACATTGATTATGTTTCCTATGACCTTGCTGAACTCACTATTTAGTTATAGCAGGTTTTGGAGGTGAGGTTGTTTGTTTTTGTTTTTTGAACTCCATGACATATCTTATGTAGACAATTATGTCATCAGCAAATGAGAGAGTTTCTTGCTTTCCAATCTGTATGCTTTTTATTACTTTTTCTTTCCCATTGTGCTGGCTAACACTTCCAGTATTATATTGAATGCAAGGTGAAAGCAGACATCTTAGCCTTGTTCCTGATCCTAGGGGAAAATTATTATGTGTTTTGTGGATGATCTTATTTGAACAAAAGACACTGTCTTTTTCAGTCTTGTATGAGATCCTGCCAAACGCTGAATGTAGGAGCAGACAGTAGAATCTAGCTACCTTCTATTAAGTTAGATGTTAAAGAGATTAGCAAAACTGTGAAACAGTGCTACACTTCTACTTCTTGTTTTGCAAACTATAGTAACTGTCTATAAAAACATGCTGTTTTATTTTTAATGAATTAATAAATGTTTTAAATTTTTATCAGTTTTCATTTTTGATATGGTAAATCAACAGATATATGCCAAATAAATACAAAGTCTTTGGAGTCCTCAATAAATTTTAAAAGCACGAAGTGGTCCTGAGACAAAAATGTCTGAGAACCATTTCTATAAGCTAATAGACATCTTTAAATTTTACTAGAGCTGGTGTTTAATTTCTGACAAATGTCCTGCATATAGGAATGGTACTGGAAGACATAATTTCTATAAATATGTATGTGAGTCACAATTACAGATTTTTTTCATGATTCTTATTAGCTTTTTCTTGAAAGTCTGTGTTGTTCTTCACTTGCGGCTAATAAAGGGCAACACAACCAAAGCCGAAAATTCCCTTTTGGAAACTTTACACAGAGTTACACATACTCAGCCAATACTGAATGCTTGTTGTGTGCACTGGGTTTACAGTGGTAAAGAAAACAGACAGAAATCATTTGCTTTCATGAATCATGTCTTCCAATTGCAAGAAAAAAAAATTAATCAGCAAGTAATATTGTACCAGGTACACTGTAGGACAAGTGGGCATAGAAACTCGAGCCAGTTATGGCTTTTCTTGCTCTGGGGCTAAAAAGTTCTGCCTCTTCTAGAATTAAAGCCAGGAGAAAAGCATATTTCTACTGCCTGGGTACAAATATGAAAGAGAATATGCAGATCCTCACTAGATGAAAGTGCTTTCCTTCACTTTTTCTCAACGCTTCTTCCTTCGCTTCGCCTTGTGTGGAACTCTTATAAGCTTGGGGCATTGCTGTCAAGGTTTCTTCTTATAAGGAGTGAAATCTGTGTCACTTCCCTGGAGCATGTTACTGACTCCTACTCTTAGGGGAGTCTTAAAAAAAGACATTCATTTACATCAGGAAGTTATCCATCAACTTTTCCTTATCCTTTGACTGCTTTAATGATGATACACGAAACAGGCCCACATTTTTTAATAAATAAAAATAGAAATCTTGTAAAGAATTTGTTTCCTGCTGACTGTGAGAAACAGGATCCTAGGTGGCATGGTGGCTTTATTTGTTTGCATATCGTCTTGTTTAGAGATAAGGAGAGCTACTGGAAATCACTCTCATGCAAGGCTAATGTCACAGCACATGGAACCCTATAAGAATCAGCAATGTGCAAGCAAGAGCGCAGAAGGCCTCTGAGCTTAATAAGCAACTGCCTTAAATTATTCTATCAAGTTTTTTTTTTCCCTTAGTTTTTGTGCATCCGTTAACATAATCATCTTTTTCATTTCTGGAACACCCTCAGAAAAGCACATGTTGTTTCCTTCAGTGATGATCTAGTCTGGCGGGTAGATCTTATGTTTATAACACTACTCTGCAAACATCTTCACTAAGCTCTTGGACGTGCTTAATTGTGTGAGTGAGAACATTTTAAGTGATAATAATTTGGCATAATTCATGCAGTAAGGAGAATGTTGTTAGAAATTGTTCTTGACTGGTCATTTTCTTTACCTTCTATAATTAAAGCAACCTTCCTCTTCTTTCACATATTCCCCTTCTTTCCCATAAACACAGGATCAGTGGTGACTTCTTGCCTAGGTTTTCTCATATATTCATTTGTCAGTTATGTGTGACTCAGATGTTTTTCTGAATATACTTAGATGTGAAATGTATTAAGTGGTTATGGCTCCATGGAAATAGAGCCATGTTTTTTCTATTGACAAACTTTTACTTCAGAGACTACTATTTCTTTCTCCCCCCCCACCGCCCCCGGGGCCCTTTTCAGGGAAAGTTGGCCACTTTGTGATTGGAAGAAGGAGAAAACAAACAAACAAAAAAATTAATCTGGCTACTTCAGATAAGAGGTTCTCTGGACGCCTTGCTGAGAAGATGGCATAAAACCTGAAATCTAAAAAGGGCCAGCCAGGCAGAAGAAACAGCAAGTGCAAAGGCCCTGAGGTACCAAGGTGGGATGAGCTTGGTTTGTTACAGGAATAGCAAGGAGAGAAGTGTGGCTGGAGCTGAGTGGCCTAGGGAAGAGAAGAGGGGCCTGGGGGAAATAGGTTTTTTTGGCCATGCTGAGAGACCGGATTTGATCTTTAAAGTGATGGGGTGTCACTGGAAGGAATTTGATCCATCAGTCATCAAACACCTGTGGAATCTTCCTTCAAAATACATCCTCAAGAATCATTCTAAAGAATCCCTACCTGCAGCTTAAGGAGATGCCATAGGCAAACCTGGGAGCCTCCAAGGACTGCCTCATCTAACGCCCCTTGTTTTCCAGAATTTCAGGGAGGGCCATGGCCAACCCCCAGCCATGGAACAGAGGGGGAAGAAGAGCCCAGGCTTCTGGGTTCCTACCAGAGGGGCCTGCCTGACTCTTCTTGTTCCATCCTGCACATCACATTATTGCACCCATCCTTCCGTCATCTTCCACTTTAATCTCATTTCCGAATCCTGCATCCCTTTATTCCCCATCCCCAATTCTGAGTGGGCCCCCGCTGAATCGAGAAGCATGGAGGAGAGGGGATTTGGGAATGTAGGTGAGGTGGTCTCTGCTTCTCTTGCCTCTGATGCCAAAATCCACTCATTAAAATCAAACAACGGCTGGAGCTGATGGGGCTGCCTGAGTGCCTCCCCCAAGGCCCTGGATCCCTCTCCCTTCCACACACCTCTTTCCCCATGACCCACCCTCCACTAACCCCCTGCACCTTCTTCCGGGATCCTTCCTCCTGACCTGCTCCTCCCATCTGCCGTGACCCCTTCCTTCTCCCTCTCCCCTCATCAGCCACCTGGGTCCTGCACAGACCCCTGCTGCTCCTTTCTCCCCAGCCCTCCCTCTCTGCTCTTCATCCTCGCCCTGCGCCCAGGCACCCCAGAATCTCCTTCCGTATTTGATGTCTCTGGCCAACCCCATTTCCCTGCTCCTCCCCCAGAAAACACCAGAGAGGAGGAAGAGATGTTGCTATTCCTCCATCCCCACATCAGCGAGGCTGGGGGGGCTCCCCTTGACCATCCCTCCCCCCACCAGAACTCCGTATTTCTGTCCCCAGCTCTGGTCAGTGACTGCTGTTTCAGAAAGGGTCTGAACTTATGTCTTCCTAGTGGCTCAGCTGGTAAAGAACCCGCCTACAATGCGGGAGACCTGGGTTCAATCCCTGGGTCGGGAAGACCCCCTGGAGAAGGGAATGGCTACCTGCCCTGGTATTCTGGCCTGGAGAATTCCATGGACGGTATCCATGGGGTTGCAAAGAGTCAGACACGACTAAACAACTTTCTTTCACTTTCCACATCCCTGTAGTCAGTCATTCCTGTGAAATATTTATTGAGCTTTATTCTGTGTCAGTCACTAAGCATGATTCTGGGTGTCCAGTGCTGATAACACATAGCAACCATGACTCATTTACATAGTTATTCATTCTCTATAGTCCTTATTTTCATATCATGCTCAAAAGATACCCGGGATGTATTCAACTGTGGCCCCTGTGGTCAGAGGTCAGAGCTCCATCGCTGCTATTGTCCTGTTTTAGATAACGGAAAACGATATAAACTTAGATCATTGAAACTATGTAATTTTAAATTCAATTTAGATAACTGAAAATATATAAATTTAAAATTTTCAAATTAAAAAAACAAATAAATAACTGGACTTTCATGTAAGATTTCATTTAAAGAGTTGTAAAGCTGACAGAACCCTTTTCTCTGTCATAAACAAACTAGCAAGATAAAAATATTTTTCCTAAAATCAATTTTTCCTATATTAACACAAGACGACGTGCCAGATGATAAAATGGTAACCCAGAGAATTCATTTAAATAGGAGAGAATTAAATTAGGGATTCTCAAAACTTTTCATTATAGAACCCCAAACTCTTATTGAAGATCTCAGAGAGTTTTTCTTTATAAGTTATGATCTATCAATGTTTTTTATATTAGTAATTGTTTTCATATCTGAGGAAATTTAGAAATATTTATTTAATCCAGTTCCATGGAATTCTACAGGCAAGAACTGCCATTCCCTTCTCCAGGGGATCTATCTGACGCATCCAGCCAGGGTCTCCTGAGTTTCAGGAAGATTCTCTACCACCGGAGCCACCAAGGAGGCCCAGTTATTTAACAATTCATTTAAAAACAAATGTCCACATTAACATACCTTTTTGTGCTAATATACATAAACCAAAAAATAACTGTATCTTTCTAAACAAAAAAATTAGTAAGTGGTTTATTTTGCACTTTTGCAAGTCTCCTGAAGGCAGTACATAATGGAAGAACTGCTGGATTCCTAATTCCTGTGCAATATCATATGTCATATAGCCTCTGGAGTATGTCACTACAGGTTCATGAAAGAATAAGAACAAAAATGGCAAAAAGTATCCTAGTTTAATTCTGAACAAAATTTTGAACTATGGACCCAATGAAAATGTCTCAAAGGACTCCTAGGAGTGGTCAACCACACTTTAAGAACCACTGACTTAAGAGCTATTTTAGAAAACAGCTGAGCCACTCAAGGTTATAAAATATACTATATAATAGAAAATAATTTCAAAAGAACAAATATTTTCCATAAATGTAAAAGTACAGGTATATAAGCTCCAAAACCAAGGATATACTATATGTAGATGACATGGTTTTCCACATATAAAACCCCAAGGAACCTATTACAAAAACTCCTAGACAGATGAAGCTATTTTAGCAAGATTGCAAGATACAAGGTCCAACACATACACACACACACAAAATCGCTCATATTTCTATATACTAACAACAAACATATGGACACCAAAGTTACCTCACAGTATCATTCTTACATTTGCTTCAAAGAAAATTAAATACTTTGATACGAAATTTTAAAAAAAAAAAGTACAGGTTCTGTATTATCAATACAAAATGCTGATGAAAGAAATAAAAAAACAACCTAAAGACAGACACATAATCTGTTCACAGATTTGAAGATGCTGCAGGATTAAAGGGTTAATTCTCCCGAAACTGATACACAGGCTTAATGCAATTCCCTTCAAAATTTTGGCAGATTTCTGTAGACATAGACAATCTTATTCTGCAAAGATTATGAAAAAGCAAAGGGCCCATAACCACTTAAAACAAGTCTTCAAAGGAAGAATAAAGTCGGAATCATGCTATACAATATTGTCAGACTCCAGAGCTCCAGTACTCAGGACCATGTGTTCCTGGGATAAGAGAAGACAATGCAACAGAATAGAGAACCTAGAAACAGTCCCACACAAGTATGTCCAAGTGATGCTGGCAAAGATGAAAAATCAGTTCAATGAAAGAAGTATAACCTTTTCAACAAATGGTGCTGGGAAAGTAAGATATCCATAGACAGGCAAAACCTTGACTTCAACTTCACACCTTGTGCATGGAATCATGAGCTTAAAACATAAAACTATAAAACTTTTAGAAAATGACAAAGAAGAAAACCTTTGGTACTTAGAAACAGGCAAAGAATTCTTAGACTTGACAACAGAAGTCATGCTCACAAAAAAAAAAACTGTACTTGGAAGTTGAAAGCAGTTGTACTTGTAACAGCCAAAATCAGAAACAACCCAGAAAACTTTCAATGAGTAACTGGCTAAACAAACTGTGAGGCCTCCATACCATGGATTGCCCCTCAACAATAAAAAAGAACCCATCACTGAAACCATCACAACCTGGTTTGATATCAATGATATTACACTGAATGAAAATGCCAATCTCACCAAGTTACACCATAAATGATTCCACTCATATCATTCTTGAAATAACATACTTATAAACATGTAGAATGGATTAGTGATTGCCAAGTGTTAGAGGTAGAAAGAAGGGAGATAGATATGCTCATAAACGGCCGCATGAGCACGCTTTCTGATGATGGAACAGTTTTATATCCTGTTGTCATGGTACTTGAGCTGTGTGCTTAGTCGCTCAGTCATGTCCAACTCTTTGGACATGCGTGACAGGCTCTGTCAGGCTCCTCTGTCCATGGGGATTCTCCAGGCAAGAATACTAGAGTGTTTGCCAAGCCCTCCACCAGGGGATCTTCCCAACCCAGGGATGGAACCCAGGTCTCCCACATTGCAGAAGGATTATTTACCCTCTGAGCCACCAGGGAAGCCCATCATGGTGGTTACGCAAATCTAAACAAGTGATAACATTGCATAGAACTACACATACACATGCATATGCACACACACATTCACAAATGTATGTCAAACTGATGAAATCCAAATAAGCTCTGTGGATTGTGCCAATGTTAAGTCCCTGGTTTTTTATATTCTACGATACTTAAGCAAGAAGTTATCATTGGAGGAAACTGGTTGAAAGGTATGTGGGACCTCCATGTACATTTTTGCTACTTTCTATGAATCTGTAATTATTTCAAAGTAGAAAGTTAGAAAACAATAACTAAAACCTCAGAGTGGAGAACTCACAAAGCACATCTGCAGAGAGGGGCCTCAGGGCCTGTGAGCAGTTCAGCAGACGGGCCGTGTTTCTAGCATGCAGTCTCTACGGTTAGGCCAAGACAAGACTCACCATCACGGGAGGAAGTATCAGCACCCAGGGGCGGAGTGAGCGCACTGGTATAGTCAGAGCGTGAGCGCACCACTGGTTACTTTGCTTCAGTTCCTTTGTCAGCCGTCATCCTAGCCTAGTGCACGCAATTTTCTCCAATTTCAAAAGAGCTTCAGCTAATTTTACGCTGATTTTTCGATCATATAATTATACATTCAATGTCCAGACCCAACTCTGAAGTCACTGATTAATCAGAGTAGTGTTTATGTTTTTAAATCAAAAGATCTAGTGTCTTTGAAGGTTGATGGTCCAAATGGGCCATTACTATGATAACTAAAGTTATTAAAAACTAATCAGATAAAAATGATAAAATGCTGACAACCAAATTTGAATTAATTTCAATAAAACAAATATTATTTT
Source organism: Odocoileus virginianus (assembly GCF_023699985.2). NCBI lineage: Eukaryota > Metazoa > Chordata > Mammalia > Artiodactyla > Cervidae > Odocoileus > Odocoileus virginianus. Next base: position 58,468,872 of record NC_069677.1, on the reverse strand, counting down.
ATAAACTACTTCCAGGCCAGCCAGCATGTATTGCTACAAGCCTGGATTCTCAGACTTGTAAACCACTGACTGCAGCATTGTTTCCAGAGATGTAGTGTGTGGTCTTACTCTTCAGAAGTAACTGGCTGTGACATGCATCTCAAAAACATGCATTAAAGATCTGTTTTGTCTAAAAGAGCTGATGTCTAGAAATTAAGATATTAGTTATTTCCTTTTCTTTCTACCAAAGGAGTGTAGAAATGCCAAAATGTCAGAAACTGTTCAACAAAATGATGGTGTTAACCTCAAGAGAACAAAATTCAGTTCACCAGTTGGGTCTTCTTATTCTTTGACTGGTGTTGTGAAAATCAGCAGTCTCTTCTGCAATTTTAATGAAGCTTTCTTTTAGAAAGAACTAACTGCTAATTGTAATCCATACCAGTTTACAAAAAACTTATTTAAAATGCTTTAATTCAGTGGCCTTTGAAGTTTTGTGTGTTGATATTTACATACCAGTAGACACCTTCATACATAAGCATGAAAGTGCATTCATACACAAGCATACTGATACAGAAAATATATGACCTTTGGATATAAGTTATGAGTTTGTGAAAGGACACACCATGACTAATAGTAATTGAAATAACAATAAAAATTCATTTGTGACACAACATCATGGTCTCAGGAGTCAGAGGGTGAAGGTGCACTTGGAATCAGAATGTTTCTTCCATTAGTCTTAGCAAGTGTTTGGATTTTTGAACTTTTAATGTTCTGACTTTGAGTACAATATATTTTAATTAACTTATCCCTATATTCTAATAATATAAACACTTTAATAGAGCAATAAAGCCTGCTTCTCTACATCACTTCAGTTCGACCAAAAGCTGGTTGGTGTAAACAGCTAACAACATACTAGATATAAGTGTAGAGACAAAGAAATAAAAAGACCAGGCCCGTATTTTGAAATGTCTACAGTTTTTGAATTGACAGTATTAAAAAAGGAACTCCTAGCCATGAGGGACGGAGAGTTCCTGCTTTGCTAAAGGACCTGGACTGAGTGTCACTTCAAGTTCAGTGTCATGGCTAGCCCTAAAGAAGAAGTGTCAGATAATCAAACAGACAAATATTAGATAAAAATTATTTGGCTTTCTTTTACCAAGACTAGAGTTAGTTTGCATTCAGGATAAATGCACAAGGTTTACAAACTTAAATCGAGATGATATCTCAGAAGCTTCATGCATTTTACTATCACATGCCAACAAAGTTAGTGTATAACTGTCAGGTGACAGAAGCTTTACACAGTGAACTGCTGTGTGGCCAGGGCTGGTTACTTCCTTTGTCATATCTAATACAAAACCTCTTTCACCATAAATAAAATGTGATTAGACCAAGTCTTCCCACAGTATGTGGAGGGGAGAGTAAATGCACAATGAGCAAAATAAATGCAGCAGAACATGGGCTGCAAGTTCCTAATTGTTGCTTGGCAGTAAAATATGTGTATACAATAATAATGACACTGTATTACCATCAAGAGCAATGAGGCTCCTATACAAGGGAGGAGTTCATTAAAGTGCCAAGAAACCATCCTGGCAGTATAGATGAGGCCCCCTCCTGTATCATCAGAGATAGGGTAGGAAACAATGGGCCTGGCATCTGTACCTGATGCTGAGGTCCCAGGGGCAGTGCTGGCTCCACCAGCAGCAATACAGTGCTGCTTTCTTTCATAATTATGACATAATCTAATGTGAAGGATTTCGGTTACCATGATATTTGGGTTACCATGAGAACAGCCTGGAAATATTTGGCTTGGTAATGCTATCATATACTTGTTTATAAGATATATGATTCATGTGTTTTATAAATTCAATTCAATAACAAAAGGTATAATGTTTTATTAAATTACACTATTTTCCTCCCTTTTGGCTAAGGTTTCTTTTTCTTACAAAGACATGAAGAGAAAAAGGAAGAAAAATCTACTTAAAGATTATAGGACATGTATAAACTTATTCTGCATCTAACCAGGAAACCAGGAAAAGGTTCAATGGGCTTGAATCCCAGTGTTGACAATGGGAACTTGGAAGCCATCATACCAATGTATGACTTCATACTACGTTTAATGAAGTATAACAGATTTAATTTCACTTTGATATTTTCAGGGTTTCTGATTATCTCCAGCAAAAGGAAATTAATTAATAAAGCTGTCCAAATTAAGTCATTTTTGCTGATATTCCTTGAGCACTAAAGAACAGCCTTTCTTCCTAAATCATCTAAAATGAACATAAATTGCAACAAGGAGGGAAAAATCTTTTACGAAAACCAGAATGTGTGTTTCCATAAAAATTCAATGTGACCATCAGTTCAGAGTAGTTATTAGATGGCTGGCTTGCTATATAAGAAAATAAAATGGAACATGTTATATGATATGCCAGTTTTACTAACAGATATAATCCATTATGCATCCTTTGTGAAAGAAATCATCTCTGCACTTATTCCAAAGTTCTTTCGTAAGGGAATCGAAATCTGCTCTCACAGATAAGCTTAAAAAAAAAATGCTTTCTTAGAAAAACCTAAGGACTCTCACACCGTACATTTTTGATGAATTAGTAAGTCTTGGTAAAGCTTAAATTTACTTCATTAATTCAAGTAATTAATGAACTGACAACTAGATATTGTGCTGAATTGAATATTCAAAAACATGATACAGACATCTTGAAATGTAGACATTCTTTTTAAAGAATAAGAACTATTAATAGTTTGAAATAGTAATAAACAAATAGGAAATACCTTAAGCAGTAAGAAATATGAGATATACCTTGCTGGAAAGCAAAAGAAGGGGTGGCAGATGATGATGAGATGGTTAGATAACACTGCTGTTTAATATACGTGACATTCCCTAGGAGAGAAAATCCTATGAGTTCTCATCACAAGAGAAACATTTAATTTTTCTTATTATATAAGATGTATGGATGTTAATTAAGTTTATCATGGTAATCATTTCACCATATATGTAAGTCAAACCATTACTCTATACACTTTAAACTCATACAGTAATATATATATCAATTATACCTCAATAATACTGGGGAAAAAATCGGAGTACCAGAGAAATGAGATCTAGGCAGAGAACACTGGAGATTTACAGATTTGCTCAAGTCTATAGCTAAGTATCACTCTGCATATGCATGAGAGGAAACTAACTGGGACTGAAGCCAGAATCCGTGGAAAATATCAGGACAAAAAATTGCCAGAGAGAACACAGGACTGGGAATAAGGTCACCACTTAGAGGGAGACCTTTTCATAAGAATACAGACTTGATCAGTTCAGTTCAGTCACTCAGTTGTGTCCAACTCTTTCAAATGCTATGGACTGCAGCACATCAGGCCTCCCTGTCCATCGCCACTCCCAGAGCTTACTCAGACTCATGTCCATATAGTTGGTGATGCCATGCAACCATCTCATCCTCTGTTGTCCCCTTCTCCCGCCTTCAATCTCTCCCAGCATCAGGATCTTTTCCAATGAGTCAGTTCTTCGAATCAGGTGGCCAACGTATTGGAGCTTCAGCCTCAGTATCAGTTCTTCCAATGAATATTCAGGACTGATTTCCTTTAGGATTGACTGGTTTGATCTCCTTGCAGTCCAAGAGACTCTCAAGAGTCTTCTCCAACGTTACAGTTCAAAAGCATCAGTTCTTTGGTGCTCAGCTTTCTTTATGGTCCAACTCTCACATCCATACATGACTACAGGAAACACCATGGCTTTGACTATTTGGACTTTTGTTGGTAAAGTAATGCCTGTGCTTTTTAATATGCTGTCTAGGTTGGTCATAGTTTTTCTTCCAAGGAGCAAGTGTCTTTTAATTTCATGGCTGCAGTCACCACCTGCAGTGATTTTGGAAAACAAGAAAATAAAGTCTCTCACTGTTTCCATTGTTTCCTCATCTATTTGCCATGAAGTGATGGGACCAGATGCCATGACCTTAGTTTTTCAATGTTGAGCTTGAAGCCAACTTTTTCACTCTCCTCTTTCACTTTCATCAAGAGGCTCTTTAGTTCCTCTTCACTTTCTGCCATAAGGGTGGTGTCATCTGCATATCTGAGGTTATTGATATTTCTCCTGGCAGTCTTGATTCCAGCTTGTGCTTCATCCAGCCCAGGGTTTCTCATGATGTACTCTTCCTAGACGTTAAATAAACAGAGAGACCGTATACAGCCTTGTACTTCTTTTGCTATTTGGAACCAGTCTGTTGTTCCGTGTCCAGTTCTAACTGCTGCTTCTTTACCTGCATACAGGTTTCTCAGGGGGCAGGTCAGGTGGTCTGGTATTCCCATCTCTTTAAGAATTTTCCACAGTTTATTTCCACAGATTAACAGAAAGGTATTTGGAAACTCCACCTAATATTGGGCAATTAAACAAGCCACTTCTGAATAACCCAAAACCAAGGAAGAATTAACAAGAAAATTTAAGAAAATCTGACACAGAATGAAAACAAAAACATAATAAAGCAAAATTTTTGGAGTTAAAGCAGTAGTTTGATATCATTTAACACTTGTGTTTAAAAGAAGAAAGTATTGAAATAAATGACCTACACACTTCTCCCTTATGAAGAATGCATAAATTAAAGTGGAAGAAGAATAAATTAAATCTAGTCAAAGTATAAGAAAGGAAATAAAAAAAGACAGTAAGTGAATAAAATTTTAAAAAACAGAAAAAGAAAAAAAGCAATGAATCTAAAATTCCATTTTTAATAATGCCCCAAAATATAAATATTTAAAATAAATGTAATAAAACATGTAAAAATTGCATGTCGAAAACCATAAAACAACACTGAGAGAAATTAGAGAGGACCTAAAAATATAAGGACATGACCAAATTTATAATTAAAAGGGCCAATATGTTAAGATGTCACTTCTCTCCAAATTGATCTCCCAATGCAGTCCTAATCAAATTGATCTATACATATATTCCCAGTAAAAGTAAAGCAAAACTTTTCTCATGATATTAATAAGTTGGTTCTAAAATTTATGTGAAAAGCAGAGGAACTGGAGGGGCCAAAATAATTTCAAAAAATAAATCTGGGGAACACACATTAATTTATTATAAAACTACAATAATCAAAATAGTGTTTTACTTGAATAAGGACAGAAATAGACAAATGAGATACAATGAAGAACACAGAAACAGACCCATCCATATATAATTAATTAATTTTCCTCAAAAGTGCCAAGTAATTCAATGAAGAAAAGACCGCATTTTCAAAAATAGTGCTGGAAAAGTTGGATGTCCATATATCCAAAACCTATACCCCAGAAATTTGACCCTAACCTTCCATCATATGTAAAAGAATATACTAAAAAAGAAACAGACCTAATGATAAACTTTCTCTAGAAAGAAACTTAAGAAAATCACTGTGTTTGTAGGTTAGGCAAATACTTTTTGGTTTTAGATTAATAAAAATTATATAATTATATCTCTATTTATAATCTTTTGTTCTTCAAAAGACACTGTTAAGAAAATGAAAAGGCAAGGCAGAAAATGGGAGAAAACTATCTGATAAAGAACTACATCCAGAACATATAAACTCTTATAACTCAACTTAAGAAGTGAACAGATAAACAAATCAAAGATGCTCAACATAATTAGTCATTAGGGAAATACAAATTAGAACCACAGTGAAATACCACTACACACTCACTAAACTGGCTAAAATTTAAAAGGCTGACAATACCAAGCGTTGATGAGTATGTAGAAAAACAGGAACACTCATATATTACTAGTATAAATGCAAAATAATGTAGCCACATTTGGAAAACATTTTTTTCTAACTTAAATATACATTTACGTACAACCCAACACCCCAATTCTAAGATTTTATCCAAGAAAAACAAAACCTTGTGTCCAAATAAAGAACAGCAATTGAATGTTCAAGTAGCTTAATTCACAACAGCATAAAACGGGAAGCAACCCAATTAATCCAGCAACTAGTAAACATATAAACAAAATGTGGTATATCCATCCACAAAATGGAGCACTACTCAGCAATAAAAAGTAAATAACTACTCTACAACAGAATGAATGAATATTAAAGACAAACATCAGTGAGAGAAGTCAGACACAAAAGATTATGTACTATATAATTTCATTCACATTAATTCTGGAAAAAGCAAAACCACAGAGATGGAAAGCAGTAAGTGGTCGCCTCATGTAAGGGCTTGAGGTGGGGAAAGCAGATTGACTGAAAATGTACGGCTGTGAGAGCTGGACCATAGAGAAAGCTGAGTGCCAAAAAACCGATGCCTTCTAACTGTGGTGCTGGAGAAGACTCTTAAGAGTCTCCTGGACTGCAAGGAGATCCAACCAGTCCATCCTAAAGGAGATCAGTCCTGAATATTGATTGGAAGGACTGATGCTGAAGCTGAAACCCCAAAACTTTGGCCACCTGATGTGAAGAGCAGACTTATTAGAAAAGACCCTGATGCTGGGAAAGATTGAAGGTGGGAGGTGAAGGGGACAACAGAGATGAGATGAGATGTTTGGATGGCATCACCGACTCAAAGGACATGAGTTTGAGCCAACTCCAGGAAATGGTGAAGGACAGGGAAGCCGGGTGTGTTGCAGTCCATGGGGTTGCCAAGAGTCAGATGTGACCGATTGACTGAACAAGACTGAGATTTGGAATGTGAAAACTGTAACCATGAAAGGTATAAAATGGGAGAAAATTTATTTATAAACTTAGAGTAGTAAAGGTCTTTCTAAGTGTGTTACAAAACCCAGAAGCCATAAAAGAAATGACTGATAATTTCAACTATTTAAAAGTTAGAAGCATCTGCATGGCAAAAAAACGCCATTATCAATAGTGAAACGCATATGAAGAAAAATACAGAAAATCTTTTGCAACACACATCACAAAAAAATAAGTAATTTACTAAACTAGAAAATCCTACAAATAAATCAACAACCCAACAAACAGCAGGAGCATCAGTGGACAAACTATTCAGAGATCAGAAATTGGAACAGCTCTTAAACATAGGAAAATATGCTCAATTTCATTTACAAAAATAGAGGCATGAAAATTAAAACTAAAAAAAGGTAACTCATTTTTTACCTATCTGATTCCAAATATCAAAAAGCTTGTACATTGCGTTACAAAGGCATGAGAAGACAAGCGCTCTCATGCATTTTTTATGGGTTTGTAAACTGACGCAGCATCTACGGGTGGCAATTTGGTATATCAATCATAACAATAATCACATTTTAAAATTCATTTTATACACATGCATGTGTCAAAACTGAATTTTGTATATGAGTTCTTACCACACCAATACTGACAACAGTTAAGGAGTCAAAATAAACTAAAACTCATAAATACAGACTAGCTAAATCAGTCACGATATATCCATATAAAAGAATGCTATGGAGATGCCTGCCTGTGTGCATTTGTCAAAACAGTTATATTAATATTTTTTGAGAAAAGCATTGTATAAAAAATTAAGTATATGTTTACACATATTATTCACTTTCCCATAAATGATTATATATGGGTATATATCTGTATAGGCTTGTATTTATGATTTCTAGAAAATTATAACTACAGTGATTATCCAATGAAAAGAATTGAGTGCCTGTGGGGGAGAGGTATATCATCTTAAACATTTTCGATTTAATGTCACATATAATTTATTCAAAATGATGTAAAATTAAGGACAAATTTAATGTATTGATTAATTACAAAATAGGTATAAGAAATGCTTAGCAATTTAGTGGTGATAGTCCATGACAAGTCATTTAAGTGCAATAAGATGTTTGGAAATTTACCTTATATTTTAATGTTCATCTGTCAGAAAGCCAACTGCACTGTCTATCAGAGAAGAAATACTGAACAGGCTGAATATTTGAACTGATTATTATGCCTCCTCTTATATTCTAGCTTCCACTTACACAAGGGGATTTGAAAAGAGTGCATTGAGAGTGGGGAAAACAGACTTATGTTATCTCCTGTTGTTCCAAATTACTAAAGGCATATACATGCGTGTGTGTGAGACAGAGAGAAAGGAGAGAGAGGGAAGCAGGCCACAGGCTTGGACAGAGAAAGGGAAAGCCTAAATAAGAAGGGTCACAAGAGATACATGTTCCACTTATTGCTGTTACACTGGATCTGTAAACAGTTACTGGGTCTTTCTCTCTTTCCCAGAAATGGCTGCCTTTCAGCGCATTATGGAGTGAGTGTTCCTACAGGCTTTATTTATGTTGAAACGAAGGGTACATTAAGAGCCGTTTGTATTGAAAGCTATGATGCTATTTTAAGACATGTTTATTACGGTTTGACATCACAAACGCAAAACAGAGTTAGGGATCAGGGCAGCACTGGCAATAGGACAGTGCTTCAGCAACAGACATCTCTCCCTGTGTGTTAGGACTGACTCAATGACCCAAGCAGACAAAGGCAAGCGCCCACTTGATCTCCAAGCCTCTTAGACTGGTGGCTCACGCAAACACTTAAGAATGTCCTTTACATTCAGTTTGTTAACCCCTGTCTAAAGTTGACTTGAATTACAGTTCTACGCTGATCATCAGCTGTTTTCCTATAAGAGTACTGCGCTTCAGCAAAGTTGGAGTGCATGCGCATGCATGTGTGCATGCGCACACGATGTTGGCTATATCATTTTAAAATATTCTTACTCAAATTCATCTCTGAGCCCTGCACATCTCTCTTCTGTGGACCCTGCCTAGACCATTCCACAGTTTTCATCACCCCTTCTGAAATGAGTTTATATTGCCTTTATGACAATTTTAGAGTCAGCTGGTAATTTTTCAGGCACAGAAAATTTGCTTAGGTTATTTTTGGAATTTGTTTTTGCTGAATTTTATTTTCTATTTAAAAATATCAAGTCAATTGCACTATAGTAAGGAGAGTGATATTCCGAGAGTCCAAAAGGACTTCTGCTTCTGTCTATGACAGTGATGAACTCCAGACTTGCCCTCCCACAGTAAGAACTGAATAACTAGAGAAAATACATGACATTTGACAACAGCTCAGGATTGGGTTTCTTCAGAGAAGAAAAGCGTGAAGTGAGCTCTCCAGTTGGTCTGGGTTTCTGCCTAGAGCCACTTGCAAGGTCGTGGCCCAGAGGAAGGCTCCCAAGCAAAGCGCAGCAGTCTCCTGAGCTAAGAAGTCAAGCTTCTGCAGAGGGGAAGGTAGGCAGACGAAGCGCAGCAGAAACCCGCGTGAGAGGCTTGAATCTTCGTCTGACGACTAGGTCGTGCAGGCACAGGGTGAATCTCCATAAGGACAGGCAACGATGACCGCGGAGTTAGAGTGGACATTTTCCGTAGCTCACATAGGGATAGGGGTGAGAGGCATCCCAGTCCTGACCCATCAGAGAAGGCGGTCTCCGTGAACACGCTGCTTTCAGCAGAAACTCCAAAACAGGCCGCACCTTGGCCGTGGGATTCAGCTAGCTCTAGAGTAAAGGCTACTCTGCACCTTCCCTAACAAAACTTAAAACTAGGCTTGGGAAAATGAAGCTGATCCACAAGCACGCTCTGAAGGAAGACAATAAAATCCAGACATGCGACGATGGAATTTGTCCATACACATTAATTATTTCTTTTGTGTTTCTCTTGACCAAAATATAAGTTTCATAAAGGTAGATTTTATTCATAGATATATAGAAAATACTTAAAAGAGAAATTGTACAAACTAGGTAAGCAATAAATATCTATTGAATGAATAAAACTATTCAATCATCTGTTGCTGTCTAGTCACTAAGTCATGTTCGACTCTTTTGCAATGCCATGGACCTAAGCCCGCCAGGCTCCTTCGTCCATGGGATTGCCTAGGCAGGAATACTGGAGTGGGTAGCCATTTCCTTCTCCGGGGGATTTTCCAGGCCCAGGGATTAAACCCGTGTCTCCCGCATTGACAGGCAGATCCTTTACCTCTGAGCCACCAGAGAAGCCCAGTCTTTATCCTATATGAAATATTTATACTATATAAACTCATACCACACAACGTTTACTCTGGGTTAAATGTTTCTATTATACAAATTCAGGCCTCATTACTTTGTGGCTGAGAAATAAAATATCCTAATGAAAAGAAATGTTTTTTTTTTCCAAACGTCTCTTAGCAAGTAAAAATGAAGAGCAACAATCACAACTCTTATTTTATTTTGGAAAAAAAGGGAAAGTGAGATTTCCAAAGAGAAGGAATTAATAATTATTAATCAACCTAATTAAGGATAACTGAATTTTATAAAATGTGCATGACTTTACCTTTCCCACAACATATCTGTATAAAACAGCAAATTCACACAACATTGCAATGTGTGAAAGACCACCATGGAAGTAGTCTTGAAGGAGTACTCAGTATGAGGCTCTAACTCGGCAACATGGTCCCTAATGAAAAATTAGCATGTAAACTAAACAAGCAACAAAATAAAATATACATATAAATATTTTTATGATGTAAAAAAACAATATATGGCACATTTTATTTTCTTTTTTCTTTTTTTTTTCATGGAAACATTGCTTTGGTTTAATAAGAAGTGCTCCTAGGAAAATGTGTTGACAACGTACACACTAGAAGGAAGGAAAATGTTTGTCTACAAAGTATGAAAAATTCAGTGGAATGTCCCCCTGGAAATTCCAGAATCTCTTCTTCCTTTTTTTTGGATGACATAGGTCTTTCTTTCTTTGGAAGCTCTCTATATATGGCCTTCCCTGGTGGCGTGTGGTAAAGAATCCGCCTGCCAATGCAGGAGACTTGGGTTTGATCCCTGGGTCAGGAAGATCCCCTGGAAATGGAGATGGCAACCCATTTCAGTCCTCTTGCCTGGAACATCCCATGGACAGAGGAGCCTGTCGAACCACAGTGCATGAGTTGCGCATAAATGAGCACACACGCTCATGGTTCTTCATTTATTTTTAGGTGGCACAGCTCATTTATTAGGAAGCTCTGTGTGGGCCCAGTGTAAAGCTGAGTTTGGGACTCAGGCTCATTCACTAGGATACCCAGCCTCTGAGCAGAGCTGAGCTCATGATGCCAGCCAGACCACTGTGACATTATCCCCTGGACTTCTGTGTCCACCGTCCCTGCTGAGAAGGTCAGAAGTGGTCATGCTGGTTGTAACCTGATCGTGGGACCCAGGTCAAAGTTGTTTGGACCAAGGATGGAGGTCTTTCCACGAGTGGAAAGTTCTGTGCTTGGTTTAATAGAACATCTGCCCACAGTCTGCCTTCTGAGAGGGCTGGGTCCTGACGTACTTCCCTGTGAGATTTTGTCAAAAAGGTTACCTATGATTGATTCAGGAAGAGTCAGCAGATCAAGAGACACCCTGGAGAAATCTGCACTGACTTGGATCATTTTCTCAAGTTTATTATAATGAAATTTTTAATAAATATTCTTTATGAAATTGTGCCTGCTGATTTATAAAGTTTATGTCACCTGATATATTCCACGTCATCATCCTACATAAAAATATCCATAGCAAAGATCAAGTACATGCAAAAACAGTGTAAATGTTTATGATCTCAGTTTTTCTACTTTTTTTGAAAATTTTCCGATTTTGATGAACTTGCACTACTTTAAAAAATAAATATGAGTTGTTTTTTTTGTTTGTTTGTTTGTTTGTTTGTTTTTGCATTCAGCAATGCAGCCACTGGCAGAGTCAAGATATACACGTTTCTGTTACCCTCAAAAATTCCTCTGTGCCCCTTTGTAGTCATTTCCTTCCCTGATTCTAGCCCTTGGCCACCACCAATGTGTTTTTGTTATGGGGAATACATGTAAATCCATGGCTGATTCATTTCAATGTATGACAAAAACTACTGTAATGATGTAAAGTAATTAGCCTATAAAAAAAAAAAACAAAAAAAAAACAAAAAGGCACATTTTATTTTCAAAAATTAAATTATTTTTCAAAGCTTGTATTATGATAAATTTTGGTTTTGTCACAAAGTAAAATTTTGCATATGAACACCAAATTTTCATATACTGCTTACTAGTTGTATAATTAAATTTATAATTAAAAAATTCTCAGCAAACAAAAGTTCAAGACTAGATAACTTCATAAGGGAATTATACAAAACATATAAAGGTAAACTAATATCTATCATTCTCAAACAGTTCTAAAAAATCTAAGAGGACAGAACACTCCCAAATTTACTATGAGGCCACCATTACCTTGATACAAAGACCAGATAAAAACAGTACCAAAAAATAAAATTATAGGCCATATCATAGGTGCAAAAATCCTCCAGAAAATAGTAGCAAACTGATTCCAACAATATATAAAAATGATCACACACCATGATCAAGTAGGATGATTTATTCCAGGGGTACAAGGATGGTACAAATTCACAAATCAATCAATGTGATATCACATGAACAAAAGGAAGGATAAAAATCACATTATCATCTCAAGAGATGCAGTGAAAACATCTGACAAAATGCAACATCCACTCACAATAAAATAAAAAATACTGTATGATTTCACTTAAATATGAAATCTAAAATTAATACAAACCAATGTATATGCAAAACAAACTCACAGATATAGAAAAACTAGTGGTTACTAAAGGGGAGAGGGAAAGGATAAGGGAAGTTAGAGAGATGGAATTAAGGTACACAAACTACTATATATGAAATAAATAACAAGTATAGATTATGTAGCACAGGAAATTATAGACCTTATCTTGTCATAACTTTTAATGGAGTCTAATCTATAAGAATACTGAATCACAGTGCTGCACACCTGAATCTAATATAATATTGTAAATGAACTCTAACTTAAATTTGTTTTTAATATAGCAAAACAGAAACAGACACAGAACAAACCAGTGACTGCCAGAGAGGAAGGCACTGGGTGGGCGAGAGAAATAGGTGAGAGAGGTTAAGAGGTATGAGCTAGTTATAAATAAGTCCCAGAGGTGTAACCACAGCACAGGGAATATAGCCAATCATATTGTAATAACTTTGTATGGTGACAGACGGTAACTAGACTTAACAAGGTGACCATCTTGCAGTGTGTAACAATATTGAATTACTTTGTTGTACATCTGAAAAGAATATAATATTGTAAGTCAGTTAAGACTCTGGATTTGGGGCTTCTTGCAAACACCCAACATGGCACCTCCAGCCCCTGCATTCCCCAGGTTATGGCGATTGACTAATGCTAAGCAGAAGGTGCTGTATTTGGATAGAAGATAATGCCCTCTGTGTGCATGCATGCTAAGTCATTTCAGTCGTGTCCAACTCTTTGCAATCCTATGGAATGTAGCTTGTGAGGTTCCTCTGTCCTTGGAGATTCTCCAGGCAAGAATACTGGAGTGGGTTGCCATGCCCTCCTCCAGGGGATCTTCCTGACAGAGGAATAGAACCTGCATCTCTTTTCTCTCCTGCATATGCAGGTGGATTCTTTACCTCTAGCACCACATGGGAAGCCCAATACCCTCTATAGTTCATGTGATATTCACACTGCTATTTATCAAGCCACCTTCTCTCACCAGTTTGACATTTGATGGCACAGGATGGCATTTCAGTTTACAAGCTGGCCTAACTCAGATTCTACCAGAGGCTTGATCTAATAAAATCTTTTAAAATTATTCCTCTGGGTAAATTATGTCACCTCTCTGTTCAAGTTTCTCAAATACAAGATGAAGAGGAAAGACCAAGTGGTCCTAAATCCACTCATCGAAGGGGCTGGAAAACCAATACCTTGACCTCACCTTCCTTCCTCATATACTCTTGGGTTAGGGTTCTTCATTGCCTGAGCCCAACCAGAAGTCCAAGGATAGATGAACAGTTTAGAAGAATTTAGAACCCAAAATGGCCAGGCAGCATCAAATTTATCAAAACTGTGATTGTCTTCTGAAAGAAGCAGTCCTCTCCAGAAATTTAAAATTCAGAGACCCCAGAGTCATGTAGAGAATATGAAAAAATTCAGTCAGTGGCTCATTAGCCAAAACAATGATAAAGGCCAATCTCACCTTCATCCTTGGTTTCTGAGAATCTTCTAACTACACAGCTGGAACTAAATTCCAACTTCTGGATTAAGGACTGTTGCATCCCATAGAACAGTACTAAACCTCCCAGGGCATTTTGCCCTGACTGACACTGCAACTGAGCCTTCCCCAGACCACGACACTGTTTTGTCAAGATCACTGTTTTGGGAGCATGGGGCACAAAGTAAGACCAGAATGAATTCAGTGGCGTGAGGCAACGCCACACTTTCTTCACTATTAAATGAGTCCCCTGGACAGAGGTGCTATTTTATAGGATGCTATGGATACAGCAATCTGAAAGTCATGAACCAACATGCCGCAGAAGCCCTGAAGGCAGGGAAGGAAAGAAAGTGTGTTCTTGAATAACTGTCTTAGTGGACCAATGCTGACTCCTCCCTCGTGAGCAGGGAGCGGCCAGCTGTTCCCTTCATGAGTGGGGCAGAAGCCTACCGTTGCCCTTTGCTGCATTCAGGGCGGACACTCGGTTAAGTGTCTAGAAGCCCGATCAGACTTGTTAAGAGCGGGTGCATGTTGAATGCACACAGAACTTCCAGATTTGATGCCATGACCATTTCACAATGGACCTGTGAAACAGTTACCAGGGTGCCAGCAATAAGAAGCTGACTGATATCCATGATGAGTCAAGTTTTCTACCTAATTATTAAGATCCTCCTTCACAGATCTGAAGCCCTATATATAGTGAGCATGTATGTAGGTCATAAGTATTTTGCAGCCAGTGCCCCATATACACCTGTCTACACACCTTATCTCTAGGCCTCTCGCAACCAACCTTCCAAATGTGTTCATTTCAAATCCAAGACCATCCCATCAATTCATTAGCCACAGTTCGTGAATCACATACATCTACACTCAGGCCATCCTTCCTTCCATGCAACCACATGGATCACCTAAACTCTTGTCTATTCTGGGGATTCCGTTTCGCCACTGTTTTTTCAGAGCCAGCTGTGAGAGGAGGTATAGTTCAGTAGCTGCCCCTTTCTGGCTCACGCCAATTCTATCAGTATGAAGCAGAAGAAGGCAGAATCCTGTTCTGGTATTTAAGCCCTGTACCTATCCTGATAATTTCTTTTTTTTTTTTTCCCTCAGATGTATAAAAAGTGAAACAAACTTACGGCATCACTCTCACACATAAGCCCATACAAGCTTTGTCCCTGAACTAGATACTGTTGTTTCAGAAACATTTCCTATCAAGCATTAAGAGTCAACTATAAATTAACCTTTCTACAGCAGTAGAGAAAGGCAGCAATAACATTCCTAAGATGTACATATTTTCTTAAAAATGAAACATTGTTTTAGAGCTATATCGGTTTCCCTCCCCCATCTCCATCACAAGCAAACTTACTCTTACTGGAAAGGATAAAACTGATGTCAGGGAAAGCAAACAGTCCTCACTCATGTAAACAACCTCATCTGTAATTCATTAACTCTGCTGCTCTCAGCCTCTTAGAAAACGTGTCTCATTTATTAGCTTCCAATCCCAAGTTCGTGTTTGTCTTCCAGTTCGGGGGTGTTATTGAGCAGTAAAGGAAAGAGATGTTCTATTACTGATGACAGCTCATACATGGAGTTACCAACCTCACACCAGTGATGCAGGTTTTTAATAAATAAACTCTTTTGATCTCTGTCCGATTAACTATCCCACTCTCCGCATTATTTATATGCCCTGCCCACTTAAGAAAGCAGAAAAGCACATTCACTGAGACACCGCACTCCTCATCCTGCCACCTAAAACAAGAGAAACAGAAACTGCGAAAGCAGTAGCTGCCGAGGAACGGCAATGCCTCTCACGGTGAGCGACGCTATTGGCATTCGGCCTGATTTTATTTGGTAAATGAGACGCAGATGTCAGGTGACACTCTAACCAGGAAAATAACGATACTAAAAATTATAATAAGAAAGCTATTTCCTTTCACATTTTCCTCCCATCCTTCAAAACTATTAGGGAAAAAAAAAGTCTCAGTTTGGTGATAGTCTTTAACACCTAAGGTTTTAACTCAGAGAGAGCAGGCTTCACGCTCAGAACACTTAGTGGGCAACCACATCTAGCAAGAACTTATTGTCATTATTCTGTTTTTGTTGTCTATTTATGAAAAGTGGCACCATCTGTTTAGTAGAGATAGTGAGGTTTCTCTTTTGATAAACTTACGTTTTAAAAGCAAGTTATTTTAGCAAAAGTGTTAAGCAAATAATAGTGCAGGTGATACATAAATAAAATGAACATTTTAAAAATGGGAGTATAAAAGAAAGAAGCATTGAAAGCATTGCGAGAGAAAAAAGACATAACTCTTTAAGGTAGGATGTCATCTGCTGCTGCTGAGTCACTCCAGTCGTGTCCGACTCTGTGCGACCCCACAGACGGCGGCCCACCAGGCTCCCCCGTCCCTGGGATTCTCCAGGCAAGAACACTGGAGTGGGTTGCCATTTCCTTCTCCAGTGCAAGAAAGTGAAAAGTGAAAGTGAAGTCGCTCAGTCGTGTCCTACTCTTCATGACCCCATGGACTGCAGCCCACCAGCTTCCTCTGTCCATGGGATTTTCCAGGCAAGAATGCTGGAGTGGGGTGCCATTGCCTTCTCCAAGGATGTCATCTAGAAAATAGAAACTACTCAATATGGCAGGCGTTTGTGTCTGGGCCACGTGTGTGCACAGGAGAGGACCTAAGGTTCTGACTCTTCTGTGTCCCATTTCCACATGATGAAAACATCATGTCATTGTCATATTTCCACTCTGTTAAATTTATTTTGTATTATACATACAACATTGGCTCTCATGTTACCATATTTTTCAAAACTCGATATATGTGTGCATGTGTATGTGTGTGTGCATCTGCTCTTGTTTCAGTCGTGGCTGACTCTTTGCAACCCTTTGAACTGCAGCCCCCCCAGGCTCCTGTGTCCATGGGATTCTCCAAGCAAGGATGCTAGAGCCAAGCCCACCCCCAGAGCATCTTCCCACCTGAGGAATCAAACCCGGGTCTCTCTAGTCTCCTGCATTGGCAGGTGGGTTCTTTACCACCAGCTCCACCTGGGAAGCCCTTGTGTATGTATACATACATGGATTTTTATTTTTTACAACTGTCTTTAATCCTGAAAACTCCTTCTGGAATATCAGTTATTTCCTTCAATTAAATATATAATATACTGCTTTATAAACACTATGTCCTTGAGCATTTTTGTTTATTTACTCTCTGGATTGTCTCCTATTTAGAACCTAGGCTTAATAAACTCATTTTATTGAAGTAAATGTTTCTGGAGATCTTGTTCTTCAGAAAGAATAGATGTAATTGGCACTTTGTGTATAGGAATAGAAGAGTCTTCATTAAACTTCATTTGTCTTATTCAGCTGCGATTAAGTGTTAAAAATTATATTTTATTGCAGTTATTTATATTTCTCTCTATGCAGTCATATGCAAATTACATTATTTGTTAATTTCACATTTAAAAAAAAAACTGACTTTGTAGACAGATCAGGAAGAAGGGCTTATACCTACTTAGAATGATTTATTTTTCATTTCACCACTGTCAAACATTTGTTTATAGCATTGACAACTGTAAGAAAGGGAAGTGGTTGTTTAAGGATCATCACTCTGCCAGTTTTTCAGTTTCTGGCATTCCACTGTGTCTCCCAATAGTTCTTAGGACCTACTTCACTGGAAATGTTCCACATAGGTCACTAAACTTTTAAAGTCTCCCAAATACTTCCTAAGGCACAGTCTGTTCTTTTCCTTCCTTGGATTCTTGAATTGAAGCTAAAATTGCTGTGGCTTTTGAACACAAATAAATAGACAACTTCTAGAGTTGTTTTTGAATTACTGAGATTAAGTTTTCACTCATTCTCATGAAAAAAGACAGATTTGCCACATGTGCATAAACCCAAAGGGATGCTGAACTAAGAAACAGATCAGTAATCACTGTAGAATAAACAGATGTACACTTTGGCAAGTTTTGAATTTTTTAAAGAACAACAACCAAAAAAAGTTGGTCAAGTTTATTCCCATGCTCAAGTCTCTTACTCTTTAATTGAAAGTGCCTTTTGTAAAGTACTTTTTCAGGCATAATAAACATGTTCTGATATGTTTAGAGTCCTACAGCTATAATACCATAGGACCTGGAATCACTGGTTCCTCATATTTTTAAACAAACACTCAGCAATAAAAACAACAAACCATGAAATTCACACAGATTTTTTTCCATGTTGTCTCTAGATTGTATATGTTTCTTTATACACTTTTTTCACTTAAAGGACAATTGACATAATCCAAAAGCACATCATTTAGAGAATGCTTCATGTGTAAAATATAACTTTTAAAAAATTATATTAAAAATGTAATTTTAAAATAGTCACTATCAAAAGACAAATTTAAGTTTTTTTCTTTTATAACATCCAATGTGAACTTTGCATTTATTTGAAAATACAATGCTTCCTTATACATTTCTTGTAACTTAATTTCAGTTTTGAAATAACTTTTCAACTTAAGATTCAAAAATATTACAAGGAACAAAGAAATGTAACTTTTGTAGTAGCTGATGAAATGCTTAGCAAGAAAGTATTTTTAATATAAAAGAGAAATTTTAGAATAAAGTCAGAATCACACAGACATTAAATATATCTGGGATCCTGGTCAGGGGACTATCAAAATCTGTCTGCCACTCTCTCCCCAAGAAGAGTCTTGCCATCAAGATAAAGATGGAGAGAAATTAAATAAAAGCTCAAGACTATATATCCCCTTATATGGAAAGACAAGTTTTCTAGAATGAAATGTAACATAATCAATCTGGTATCCATTCAAGAAACTTTTGCTCTTAAATCCTACAATTAAATTAAAACCAAATTGCAAGTTAAATATTAAAATGTAAAAACACCCCAAAGGATTGTAAGTGGCTTAACCTATGTTATTGAGTTTTACAATACCATTTTTTTTTTTTACAAATATGAGAAAAAAAATTTTCAGGCTTAGGGAAAACAGAACATTTTGTTTCATGTTCTCTATGTCCTATTGAAAAGAAGACTTATTTCAGTAGATTACAGAAACGATTATAAAGAAGTATTATTCCAATATAAATTATTAGTCCAGGCATTCAAAACTGCATTTGGGAAAGAAAACCCTTAGTTCATCCTAGAAAAGAAAGGTTCAATGCATAAATATCCATACAACTGGAAAAGAAGGAGAGGTGGAGGAAAACCAAGTCTTAGAGACCAGGATACTCTGCATCCACATGCAAGGGTTAACTGTTAGGCTGCTCTTTGTGATCACCGTCTTCTCCTCCTTCTCAAAAGCAGGTTTATGCATTTTCCTTTTCACTTATGCTTCTGTACGTGCTGTTTCATCATATTCTAAGTAACATTCCTTTGCATTTGCCCGGTGGCTCAGATAGTAAAGAATCTGCCTATTGTGCAGGAGGCCTGGGTTTGATCCTCGGGTCGGGAAGATCCCTTGGAGAGGAAATGGCAGTCCACTCCAGTATTCCTGCCTGGAGAATTCCATGGCCAGAGTCCATGGGGTTGCAAACAGTCACATACGACTGAGTGAGTAACACGCGCAAAGAAGATTCTAAAAGTTCAAAATCAGACTGTGTGCTTCCTTCCAGTTCATACTGTGGACTGAGTTCAGACACTTAGCAACCTTCCCTCCTAAAATCTGATTAAAATGTTAAAAATACAAATCACAGCATCTAAAATAATTATAGCTTATTTCTACTGAGCAACACTACGTTTCAAGCATTCTTCTGCATGTACCTATTTAATCCTCAGCAATCCCACTTTACAGGTGAACAAACTGAGGAACAAAGCAGTTAGGGAACTGTGCCAAGTCACAAAATCAGTATTGAGTGGAGCCAGGGTTTGAATCCCGGAGCCATGAAGGGGGCCGCTAAGCACACTGCCAGCGGGAAGAAGAAGATGAAGAAAAAGAAGGAGGAAGAGGGGAAGGTGGAGGAAGAGAAGGAGACGGGGAAGCAGAAGAAGAAAGAGAGGGGGAGAGAGGTGGGGAGGGGAGGAGAAGGAGAAGGGGAGAAACAGGAAGCAATCAATAAAGGGGATGAAAATAAGAAATGCTCTTTTCAGGAGACTAAAATTTTCCAAGAATTTCTATAAGAAAACAGATTGATGGAGGGTGCACAATCATAAGAGGAGCGGCAGGCTATGAGGTAATCACCCGCAAGACATTAAATTTCTTAAATGTCTACAATATGTCTAGATTGATTAAGGGTTCTCATCATCCCCATAGGACAGTGCAGCTGCAGAATTTGTCCTCACCCTAAAGCAGGCTCCAACCAGGGAGTCGGGGGGAAAAAAGTGTTTATACTAGAAGGAATGTCATGCAGGTGACTGATCGCACAGAGGACTGTGTCGCCGAGAAGCCAGGCAGGGATAAAGCAGGAGGCAGGGCGGACGTGGCGCTCCTGGCGGCAGACGGTCAGGTCGCCAGGTGGAAGCGCGGATCAGGCGTGTCCCGGGAAAGCGGAAGCTATTTCCGGAGACACTGACCGGGACAGGCGAGCGGAGGGAAGGGGAGAAAGGCTTTTCATCCCCTCCTCCGTGTCTCCATCCGATGCCTCTGTGTCCCACTGGTCACACCCAGCCAGGACCGTTGATGAGACCCAGGAAACACAGCCTGGGAGTGAATTTCCCCACGATAAGGAACAGAGCAAGAGCAAAAAAAAAAAAAAATGATTCTGAGTGCACGGGCTCCAGGCAGCGTGGATATTTCTAAATAAAGTGACAGACCAGCCTGGCAAGCAGTTCCGGGGTGGGTGTGAGGGCCAGAGACGAGTAAAACAAACGCTGACCTAACCCTGGACACCTGACTTCATCCTCTTGGGGCACGCACTCACCTTTCATCTACATCCCACGCTCGCTCACGGGAAGCCCTTAGTTCAGTTCAGGTCAGCGGCTGTCGTGGCCGACTCTTGCGACCCCACGAATCGCAGCAGGCCAGGCCTCCACGTCCTCCCTTACTTAGTTCAGGGAGAGACCACGTGTGTGAACTCGCCTAACCAGCTGCAGATGAAGCACAGTAGTAGGTGCCCAAAATTATCAAACTACTTCATTCTGTATCAGTTTTAAAGGACAACTCAGGGTTAGCAGGAATCTGAGGAAAATGAACAGTAGGAAAGAAAAGGACCATGATAAAAAAAAAAAAAAAAAAAAACAGAACACTTAACCCTGGAGAAAACAGTGATACTGAAGAAGACAAATAATTCTAAATTAATGTCAGAAGATTAGACAACACCTGCCTCCATAAAACTAAAACGAACTGCTATAAAAAAAGAAGCAATCAAAGAAAAAGAAAATGTTCTTGGAAAGTAGGTCACAGACTTTTTAATAAAAATTCAAAACTGCTGAATCATAGCGAAAACATTCCTAAAGACCAAATTTGAGATAGAGAAGATAAGATTGAATACATCTTCCAAGATGAAAACAAGACAGAAATTTAAAATATATATATTAAAAAAACCCTCCAGATATACAAAATAAGGCTCAAGGAGGTAGGAGAGTAATTTTTTAAATAGTCATAGAATAAACTTCCCACTCTCAAGAAAGATACAAGTTTTAGATTGAAAAGGCCCATCCAGTTCTAAGCAAGAAAAAAAAAAAGAGAAAGATATGCATTGAGATTTTTATTGAATTCAGTAGATAGAGAATTCTGAAAGCTTCCAGAACCAACAAACAAATGAGAATCAGACACAACAGACTTCATTTCAATTGTACTGAGAGCCTAAATAAAATGGAACAATAGCTTCAAAGCTTTGAAGGGAAAGAAGAGGTACAGATGTGGATGCAGGTATAGAGTTAAAAATCATAGAGGTATATCCATGATAATAATGAGAGCAACGCTTCTAAGTAAAGACAGCTAACCTGCGTGTCTGCACTGCACTGCATCTAGCACAGCCTGTGGCACAAGCAAGGTGCTCAGCCAATATTATCGGCTTTGTGTGTGACACATTGTTGAGTGGAAGACAGAAGGGGACGAATAAGGCCACAGAGTCTTAATGGGAAGCAGTATACACAGTGTCAACCTATACGAACCATTAAATCTGTCAGTGTTGTCTTCTTGAGCCATTCTTGCTTTCTGAGACTCATTTGGTTTCATTCTCACATTTGATTAACAATTTGGTTAAGCAGTCAGATACCTTCGTTGAACGCAAGCACAGGGCTGGTTTATGCCTTCACGGACTTGCAGCCTGAACACTCCCCAAATAGCACTGTCCATCACTCCACAGGATGGCCGGCCTCGTCAGTTATAACCTCGCTGTGGCAGGCAGATGTCAAGGGGACAGAGGGAAGACTGACACCTCAAGCTCGGCTGTTGCCTTTAAACTGACTTTTGCAAGCTCATTTTACACCTTAGCTGGGGAGGATCCAGGACCCAGTGAAAAGGCTGCTAGGCTTTCCTAGTGTTCTTATGGTCCTTTAACCAGTTAATTCTATCAATTCAAGTAATTCCTCTCTTACGCCAAGAACCTGGAGAGTACATATTAAAAGTATTTTGCTACATGTGAAATCATATTCTTAATAAAACACAAAGTAGAAAGCAGAATCAAAATTGCCCATAATTCAGATATCTAGGAGAAAAATCACTGCTACCATTTTAATATGTTCTCCTCATGTTTTACTTAGAAAAATAAAGTCATACTTCCTCTCACTGAATGAAATATCATTAATATACTTCCATGTCAATGAACATGCTTCTATGTCATTAGTTTTTATTACTGCAGAGTCTTTAATATATATGTGTGTATATATATATATATATATATATATATATATCTTTCTGATTATATCATTAAACCTTTTGCCAAATAAAAATGTTTGTCTCCATTATAAAGCAACAGTCAGATATCACAGTTTTATATCTTATAATAATCAAAATAATGCTTTATAGTAGAAAATATAGAAAAATATATTGAAGAATACAAAAAAGTCCTTATCTCATCACAAAAAGTCCACTATTAATATACTATTAAGTATTCAATTCTATCTGAAGGATTAAATTTCACTCTAATTCTTATATTAAGGAAAGTTATTAATACTCCGTTGCTTTTCATGTTGCCCCATTTCTTTTATTCCTTTTTTGTTTTACTAAATTATACCTGGAAGCAATGATTTAAGGGAGTGCACGGCTAATTTTTCTTTCTTGTTTGCTGGTTTTATCTTTCAGTGTGATTGAGGTATAATGGACATACAGCAGTGTATACGTTTAAGGTATGCACTATAATTATCTGACTTACATACATCAAAAAATGATTGTGTAGATAAATATTATGAGCCCATGTCCTCCAAAGCTATTTTTTACTTGCTCCTCACACCTAATATTTTAAGTGCAAAACTTAGGATTAAAATAATTTTCCTCAGAACAGATAAGACTTTAAGCTACATAGGTCACTTAAAAGAAGTTAACTGTGAGGGGCAAGAATAAAAGTATTCTGAAAGTAAAGGTGGTGAATGGTTGATTGGTAAGAATATTTGAGGACCCAGAGAATCTACTTACAGTAGAAAAATATCCTAAAATAAAGGGAGTTTCAGACATGATGTGCTGAAAGGCAACAGATAAGTATTTGCCCAAATATCTGAATTTTCCTGTAGCAATGATGGGTTTGAAATAGTCTGCCCATTCTATTACCAAGTTTCCCTTCTAGAACAGTGTCAATGAATTGCAAACTAACTTGTTTTTAGCTGGGACTGTTTTAAGACACTTGTCTTATGAATAGCCTATCCTAACTTTAATGGTCAGTTTTACCAGAACTGAGGGCTTCCCTGGTGGTTCAGAGGGTAAAGCGTCTGCCTGCAATGTGGGAGACCCAAGTTCAATCCCTGGGTTGGGAAGATCCCCTGGAGAAGGAAATGGCATCCCACTCCAGTACTCTTGCCTGGAAAATTCCATGGACTGAGGAGCCTGGTAAGCTAAAGTCCATCGACTCACAAAGAGTCACACGTGACTGAGCAGCTTCACTTCTTACCAGAAGTGAAGATGTTTATTAGGGTACTGAAAAGCCAATAATAAAGCCCTTTAGTTGTATTTTAAAAAAAATCAAGATTCCCGGTCTTTTGTCTGTCTCTGTTTCAGTCCCTTTGTGGGGCCTCAAGGAGGTCAGTTAATGGGAATGTGTCCTAAAGTTAAAACTTCCTAACATGGTGCCCAGCACATCTCAAGCCTCAGTAAATATTAATAGGACAAGCACATTAATGGCTGAGAAGTAGTTCCATTAGACAACTGACCCTTGAATTTTTATAATACTTCTTACTTCCTAGAGGCACTTCCACATGCATTTTCTGATGAGATTCGATGTGTTGTATAGGGATGTTACAACTTTCATTAACAGAACACAATTCAAAAAGAGTAACTAATAATATAAAACAGTGTCTTAAAATGTTGAGACTTTCCAGCATTAACTACTCTGGCAGCTAGTGATGTCATCAAGAATCTTAATTTTCTGCCTTGCTTTCCACTGTGCCGACCTAGTCATAGTTGTTTTCCTCAGCTGCCAAAAACAGAACCTGAGTTGCATGCTTAACGCAGACCGCAGCTACTGTATCGCATCTCTCTCCACTAACCTCTCTTGTGTTAGCTGTTCAGCTGTGTCCAGCTCTTTGGGACCCCATGGACTGTAGCCCACCAGGCTCCTCTGTCCATGGGATCTCCAGGCAAGAATGCTGGAGTCGGTTGCCATTTCCTCTTCCAAGGGATCTTCCCAACCCAGGAATCGAACCCAAATCTCCCACACTGCAGGCAGACTCTTGGCCATCTGAGCCACCAGAAAGACCACAGTCCTGTCCTGAGTGCATTTTGAAGCCTGGTCTCGGCTTTTCCTCTCTGGCTTTCCCATGGTGGCCTTTCCCCTTGGGATTGCAACGTGCCTCGGTGATTTCTGCCTCATCTCTCCTCAGCTGAGGACCCGCCCGTAGGAGGGCAGGGCTTATTCACCACTGTAGCCCCAGCTAGCGCCAAACAGTGCCCGGCCTTCAAGTGTATAGTAAGTCTGTGCAATAAATCTAACAGTGCATAATTTGGGGCGGGGGGGGAGTCTCTCTTAAAAATAATGAATGAAAAAGTTTCTCAAAAATCCCTGAGACACCCCAGTGCCCCAAATTGTAATCCTCTGATATGCATTACTAATCAGAGCTCACTTCTGGACCTTGTGTGTGTGTGTGTGTGTGTGTGTGTGTGTGTGTGTAAGGGAGGCGAGGATAACCATAGCAAAACTAGAATCCTTTGAGCTAGAGGAGAGAAGGGATGGATGCTCGAGAGACAGTCAATAACAGCCACTCCAGCCTTTCCTTGCTCGCTGTTACTAATACGAGAATGCCAAGGCCGGACTGCCGTGCTAGAAATAGTGATCACAGACTCGCAGAACTTTAGAACAGGCAGGACCAGAGAAACATCGGGCTTACTCCTCTTCTTCACAAGTGAGGAAACTAAGGTTTCAAGGTCTTGAAAAGGTAAATGCCTTACCCTAGTTCACACGGGCAGTTAAAATAGAACTGATAATAAGACTCAAATTATTTATTGGCTAATTATATGTCCCACCTGTGACATTCCTCTTCAAAAATAAGAATGGTAACACTCTAGATAAGAGAACACTCAGTTGCTGACATCATGGCAGTAAGTTAATGACAAAAAAATATATAGTGTTTAATGTGTGATATTATAAACAGGATAAATGATTAGAATAGTAATTATTTTTAAACTAGGTGATTATAAAAGGATACGGTTCTGTTTTCATTTGTTAATTATCAATGTACTGTGCCCTTAATTTTTAGGAAAAATTTATAGGACTCCCTCTTTGCTGCAAAGAACTAAGCATATTTTCTAAGAAATGCCATGTCATTAGATCTCATCCAAATCGAGAATAAGAAAGGGCAGAGTTTATGACAATCAGAACTTGAATATGCATGAAGGGGACAAACATTAAGTATTTTCATTTTACAATGACATTTTACAGAATGTTCTCATTCTGTTTGGGATTATTTACATTGTTTTCCTATTTTCAAGGCCATTCTAAAATTTTTCTGTGTTGCAAGAGCAATTAAAACTAATGTAAACCAAATATGAATCATGAAATTATGTGTCAAAGAGGCTTTGATGTATTTTTTACTATGTTTTCATAGTCACAAACAGCATAACTACAGATATGATTTCCATGTATAAAATAAAACAATTATTGTATAGAAAAAGCTTGTCCTTTCCTTGATGTGTTTTGGTGCCATTTCTGATACAAAGGGATCATATGTTGCCTTCTGGACTGTGATAGCTCTGTCACCAACAACTGAAATTGCTTTAAAGATTAACAAAATTCTAGGAAATAATCATTAAGTATTCCAGAAACAAACATGGGAGATGAATAAAATTAGACATTTTCAAAGCAGGAATAAGTAAGAACACCAGCTATTGCTCCTAAGCCATTAAATTACATTTATTGTTACAATTTCCACACAGTGAATATTTTAATGCATAACTTCGAAATGTAAAATATCTACAGAAAACATTTTATGTGACAGGAAACCGGGCATAAAAACTAGGTAACCATGCAAGAGAGCACTGGGTTCCATTACTTTGGACTTAGCTCTCAAATAACAGCTTACATCCTGAGCCCAGAGACATTAACACCAATTTTCCCATTATTCATCTTCTGTTTCATATTTCTGTGGTGATGAGATGCAAGAACATTTAAAAGTACACATTAACCCTCTGGTAAAATACTAATAATGAAAAAGCAAAGGTCAATTACTGAGTAGTACAAGTTAATTCATACTATAATTTTTGGAAGAGAAAAAGAAATCAGCTGTAAATGTAAAATGTTTCAAGATAAACAAATCATTAGGTATTATTATATAATTATGTAATATGTAATAATTATGCAATATAATTTTAATTTATTACAATTATAATTTCAAGTATTTTTGTATTCCAAGATAACCTTAAATATGTTTATGCTATTTTGAAATAATTTCCAAGAAATTCCTTGCTTTTGAACTTAGTAGTTATTATAATGTTGACATTTCAACTTATTGCAACACTCATGATTATTTAGCAGTTAATACATCTTGATGTTTCTAGTCTGCAGCAGAATTCAGGGAAAAGAAAGAGCCATTTAAAAGTATAAATTAATAAGAAATATAAAAAATTAAGTATGTATTTCCAGCTATTATACACCTTGTTTTTGAAAGCATTTGCGAATTATTTTTACTATAATTAGCTTTAACATCTGTTCAGCTTTTGCCAACAAAGGTGTTGTGTTTGGAAACTCAAATATGCTAAGAAAGTAATGTCTTTGAGCCACTTAAAGTTTAGCAATCATTTTGCTACTCTCAATTACATACCTAGCAGATCAGTTGATTTAAGGGTCCCATTCTATAGATTAGAAGCTGAAAAGAAAAATAAACCAGTCTTTATTAGTTAGAATTCCAACCTGAAAACCAAAGGTTCAACAGTAACAGTGGAGAATCACAATATAAGCTTCAGAAAGGTAATGGGGATAATATTTTTGAAATGCTTCCCGGTGCATTTTTGCCTTCTTAATTTGATAGTTTCTGGAGCATAGCCGCTCTGCCATTACTGGCTCAAGAAAAGGGAAAGCACTTAACACAGATGGAGAAGCAGCATGTGATGTAAGGGAAACAATGTTCACCAAACCATTGTTCTAAAACCATCCTCCTCTAAAACCATCATTCCCCGCACCCACATACTTGCATCTAAGTCTCTCTTACTTCTCTTAGATTCACCTTCCAAGTGCTCATTCCATACCACAGGATTAACAAGAGAGCACTGACTCCCTTCAAGGGAACTCCCCAGTCATGGTAAAACATGCATCAAGGTTTTGGTCTTGTCTTTAGTCTTGTTCACAGTCTTGATTTGTGCATTCTAATCCCTATCAAGACATTACAGCACTGTAGTCCAACATCACAGTATTTCTTGAAGCCAGCATTAACTCATCCTAAGCAACAAGCCAAAGTCCAGAACAAGGCTAGCTTTCTTAGAATGTTCACACAGCTCTCTATCAGATCAGTCAGCTGATGAGAGGAAAACAAAAACACAGATGTGATCAAAGATAATTTCAATTTAGAGTACTGAATAGAATACAACTCTCTTGTGAAAATCTGTGTTTGACCATTTCCATATAGGACCTTCCTAAGTTCATGGTGGGACACGTGCTTTAAATATACACAAATTTAAAAAGTGAATTAAGTGTTCCACTTTATGTCTTAGAAAAAATTGTCCATCCCAAAGGTAAATTAAAATTTCTATCTCAAGCCATACACTTGACAAGTAAAGACACTGAAAAAATGTAGAATACACATTATTTTCAAGTGTATACAAAACACTGTGCATTAACGAAACATCAACAGGTGAAGATATTTCAATAAAGTTGCTAAAAAGTATGACCATCTACAGGAAAAAATAAATAAAACATCAACAAATTTTAAAGATCAAAATCATACAGAAGATATGTTCTGACTATATGGGAATTAAGCTAGACATCAACAACTAAAACTAGTAGAAAATCCTCCAATGTTTAGGAATTAAGCATATACTTTTAAATAGCCCTTGGGTCAAAGTTGAGATCACAATGAAAATTAGAAAATATTTTAAATCTAAACTGTGAGATTCAGCAAAATTGTGCTTAAACAGAAATTATAGCCTTAAATGAGTACATTAGAAAAGAAAAAGACTAAACTAATGATCTAAGTTCCATGTCAAAGAGCTGGAAAAAGAAAGCAATTGAAGGCAAAATACAGGAAACAAGATAAATGAGGGCAGAAATAAGTGAAATAAAAAAGCTTACAGCAGATCAGATCAGAAAAACCAGATGTTGGATCTTTTAAACATGAATACAATTGATAGAAAGATAATGGCCAGCATTAGAAATAGAAAAAAAAGTAAGCTACTTCAGAGCACATACACATCATAAGTGTCATAATAGGAAAGATTATGAAAACTTTATACCAATAAGTGTTAAAAAATACATTAATAGACAAACTCCTAAAAATAATCAACAAAAAAGATTTTTTAAAAAAAACGTATTTACCAAACTCATATAAGAAATTGAAAAAATGAGTATTTCCATACCTAATAAAGAATTGTAAAAAACTATTAAAACTCTTTACACAAAGACAATGCCAAGACCAGAAATGCTCCACCTGTGAAATCTACCAAGTTTTTAAGAAAAAAATTACACCAATATTATGCAGACTCTTCCAGAAAACATTAAAGTATAATATGATAGATATAATATACAGATAATTCAAAATAATAATATTAATAAAGTTTAGAATTAACAAATAAGTTTAGCAAGGGCACTGGATACAAAATCAATATGAAAATCAGTTGATGTTTTTCTTTATTTCTATAAATTCTTTATTCTTTTTATTTCTATAAATCAACACCTATAATTAGAAAATAAAATCTTGGAAGTAATGATTTACAGTAGAATCAAAAAGCTTCTAATACCTCACAAATGAATAATATGAACACCTCCCCAACAAAAATATTCTGAAGACTTCTCTACCAAAAGAGCCCAAGGTGTGAAATATTGTTTAAGGAAAATAAAGAATACTCAAATAAGTTTTTAAACATATTAACACTGAGTTATTGGTCTGAAAGATCCAACATTATTCCTTCCAAATTAATCTTTAGATTCAAATGCAATACAAATAAAATTCAAACAGGATTTTGTGATTATTTGATTCTCAAATGGATATATATTTATATAGCCAAGAATATCTACAAACAATGATGGAGGAACAAATTAGAGGACTACCCTTATTTATTTAACTGAACATCAAGACATCATTAAGATATAGTTATTAAGGCAGGTTTTATTGCTACACAAATAGGCAAATACAAGTTTGCACAAGGCAAATACTGAACAAAACACAAGTTCAGTAACAGATGCATACACTTGGGATAGATTTGCTTTATGAAAAAGGCGGCACTGCAGAGAAGTGGATAAAGACTTCTTAAATGGAGCTGGAGAATTAGTTATCCATGTGGGAAACAATGAAACTAGGCTTTTTCCTCACACCACACAGAACAATCATACCAGGTAGACTGCAGATCTAAAGATGAAAGGCCATGTGGTCAGGGTCTTAGAGTAACAAAGACTACTTAAGTAGAACACCAAGATCACTAACCATAGAAGAAAATCAATTAGGTAGATCACATGAAAATTTAAAACTTATTTTCAACACAATATTTTATTAATTATGTGAATGAAGGAGCCACAAGGTAGAGAAGGTAATTGATATATAATTGACAAGGGGTTTACGCTTCAAATACATAAAGAACTTCAAATCATGTGAAACAGACAAGAAAAATAGAAAAAGGCAAAAGACTGGAATAGACACTTCAGAGGAGGATATTCAAATACATAATATAGTAAAGGGCCCTCGACTTCATTAGTCACCAAAGAAATGCAAATTTAATCAAAACTGTGATATCGTTCTACACAAAAAGAAGAGGTAATTTTTTTAAATACTATGCCAAGTGACACCGAGAATGCAGAACATTGCAGCTCTAGTACTCTGCTGGTAAAACTGTAAACTGGTACGGTTTTGAAACAACATCTGACAATATCTAGTGAAGCTGAGCAAACACATACACACCCTTTGTTACAATTCCACGCCCAGGTATATCCCCAATAGAAAAAGGTGCCCATGTTTGTGAGAAGACATGTACAAGAATATTCATAGTATTGGTAGTAGAATATCCATAGTAGCATTAACTGGAATAACTAATAACTGGAAACAATTGAAAGTCCCACAGGTAGTAAAAATGATTAAAAAATTAAGTAATTCACTATCATACCATAAAAGGATATGCACTACAAAATGAAAACAACGTCTACAAAGAACATGAATGACTCCACAAGCATATGGTGAGTGAAAAATCTCAGACCTAAATATCATTGTGCTAGAAGGTAATTTTAAAAACACTGAAGACCATTCTGGTGTTAGAAGCCAGAATAATGTCACATTTGGAAGGAGGGAGGGAGTATTATTGAATGTTGACAATGCTATATCTCTTGAATTGGGTGGGTCTGTTCACTTTGTGATTGAAACATACACATAATATAAGCATTTTTCTATATGTAACTTTTTTGAAGGTTTCTTTTAAAAATACATTTGCAAACTTTAAATTATTTTTAAAGTACCTCTTCAACAATTGTTCCAAAACAATCATACAGCCTATACTCTCTCAACGTCATCATAATTAAAAAGAAAAATTACATGCTAAATGTTAATTGGCAATGATTAGAAAGGTCAACAGTGTAAAAAGAAATAAAATCCCCCCTGCCAAAAAAAAGAAAGAAAATCTCAAGTGCATTAAGTGAAGTCGCTCACTTATATCTGACTCTTTGCGACCCCAAGGACTGTAGCCTACCAGGCTTCTCTGTTCATGGGATTCTCCAGGCAAGAGTACTGAAGTGGGTTGCCATCTCCTTCTCCACGGGATCTTCCCAACCCAGGGATCGAACCCAGGTCTCCCACATTGCAGGCAGATGCTTTATCATCTGAGCCACCAGGGAAGCCAAGTATATTAAGGTAATGGTAAATGAAATACCAAACATATAATAGACTCCATCCCTGGTTAATTATGCCCAAAACACTACTCCATGTTAACTTGCTAAAGAAAATGAATGTGATACTCTCTTCACAGGCAGAGAAACTCATGTGCTTTTTTTAAAAAAAGAATCTGTTTTGATTGACTTGGATCATTTCAATGCATTCCTCTTTCACTAAAGGAAGCAGTCATGAAGGAAAATGTGTTTAAGTAATAAAATAATGAAGAACAGTTGCACATTTAGATAAGAGGTTAAACCAATGCAAAATGAGAATGAGGTGTTTTTATAATTTTGTTACTATATAAAATGTTGTCTCCACTAATGAAAAAACAACATAAAAAATGATGGAGCATGGGAATTATTGCAAACAAAGTAGTCAAAAAATGAGAATTTTTAAGCATTTGCTTTTAAACAAGACTAATTCACTGTTAGTATACAATAACATATGGCATAAACTTTAACTATCAAATCAGCAAAAGTAAACAGTTAAAGACACAGCCCTCAACAGAC
The DNA here is from genome assembly GCF_023699985.2 of Odocoileus virginianus. NCBI lineage: Eukaryota > Metazoa > Chordata > Mammalia > Artiodactyla > Cervidae > Odocoileus > Odocoileus virginianus. Next base: position 58,436,804 of record NC_069677.1, on the reverse strand, counting down.
CCATTCCAAGCATTTGGTCTCATTCCTCAAGTGGGGGTGCACACACCAAATGCTTACTATATTTTCAGGATTTTGGTCCTAAGTTGGGCAAGACATGGGTCCCTGGAGTAGGCCATGTAAGTGGTGAAAATCAAAACAGAACTTGAATTCTTTCAAGCTGACTTATCCCACAAAAACATTTAGTGTAGAAGGAAGAAATATTTTACATGGTGTCTCACTTTGGTTTATTTTTGGCATTTGAGGGTTTTTGTTCGGCTGTGTTTTTATTTCTCTTTTTTCTTCTTCCTTTCCTCCCTTTCTTCCTCCTTTCTACCCATCCTTCCTTCCTTTCTCTTTGTATATATAAGGTTTAAAAAGAAAGTTCTAAGAAATGGTGCCCCACATTCATATTTTTAGTTTATTTTTCTTGGTACGTATATGGCCAAAATCTAATCAAGAAATAAATTTCTTCCAGGTTTCCATATTTATAAGAAAGAGGATGAATACATGTGATTTAGAATGAATTTAGGTTTAATTCCTTAAATGATTCTGGAATTTTCCACTTGCTGAATCTATCTTCAATCTACATTGCATTTCTGTAACTACATTTTACTACATTAAGACTTTAAAAGTCTTATGGATATATTTTGGTTGATTGTGGCATAAAATATACCAATGTCCATATAGTGCTTAACATTTTCCCTTAAAGCTCCTTAAATCTTAAATTCGTGTTCAACCTTCACACTCAGCCATTCCCAGTAAGTCTGGTAAATGCAATGCTGAATTTTTGCTGCCTCTTTTTTTTTTTCTTTGCTTGTTTTATGTCATCTATAACTTGTTTTATTAGAACATCTTGAGCAGGAAGTACGGTTAGGATGCCATTAAAAAGGCAGTGGTGCTGACGGCATATAACAGGAGGATGGGAAGGAAGAAATAAGTAGCCAGGGGAGAGATGAGAGGGAAATGGCTGGTGACAGTTAAACCTGAAGTGACAGCTGGGAGGATGCAGCCGGAGCGGCTCTGTCCCTGACGCTCGAAGCCTGGAAGCTGGCACGTGGCAGGTTCAGGGGCACAGTTTGAACTATTACCACAATCGCTATTTCCCAGCAAAACATGGTGGAAGGGCCAAGACCAAAAGCTAGCTTCACCACTTCCTCTGTGTATGACTCCTGGCCTTTTCCTTGATCTTCTGAGCCCCCAGCTTTTTGTTTATTTGTTTGTTATCAATTCATGGATGAAAGCAATATTCACCAAAAACTTTCATTGTAAAAAATAAGGAGGAAAAGTATCCAGCAAGTGTCAAGAGCTAGTAGGAAATCAGTAAATTAATAAACTGTTATTGTTTTCTCAAAGGGACGGTTTATATACACACATATGTACCAACAATGAGGTGTGTAAAAAACACTGAGGCCAAACTAAACTTTCAAAGAAGAAAAAAGACACTGAAGGTTGTGTTCATTTTAATGTAACTTGTTAAACATCCACTGCTGAACAAGTTTCATATAAATATTTCCTGATTTAAAAATGGCTTTCCAATGGCCTAGGAGAAAAAAGTTATGAGTATGGCCGCCAATTTTCACATCTGGACACAATGAAATGTAATACGGTCCTTACATTCATAATCATTTTCCCTACGGCTCAGTAAAAATCCCCCTATTAGCTGTCATTTATTCGGAATAAGGGAAATTATACAGCCAATAATAGTGCAACTTAACGTGATTTAAAAGCATGATGGCTGGTATATCTTAAGACTCCTTATAAATTGGCATCCTTTGTTAACTTAAAACTCGTATAACCGGTCCCTTCGCAGCACCTAAGTCATATACGGTTTTGTTTTGTTTTTTTCCTAAATCAAAATGGCCAGGTTTGGCAGGGTTGGTCCAGTTCTTGTCATTATTGAGGCTACCGCCTTTAAAATTAATATGGACCCTGGGAGTTCACGTGGCTCCAGAATACCAGGGAATGGACCTGATCCTTGGTGGTCACTGCAATCCCACTGACGAGTCAGCGGCATCGCCACCTTCTGGTCCTTCGCTGTCTCTCCAGACGGGTCTCAGGGTCCCCTTGACAGCCATCCACAGTCACACAGCTCTCTCACCCACTGTGGGGCTCGCTCCCCTGCAGAAAACTGCTCCCCAGAATCCTCCCAACGAATAAACACAAGCGCTCCCTTCAGTCAGAGAACAAGCCTTCAGTATCTCATAGAAACTCACCAAACCCAGACCCCCCACTCCCCCAGTCCTTTTCCTTTCATGCATCCTTTCCCCAAGTGGCCTCCATGGCGTGTTCACTGCTTTTATTTATTTATTTACTTTTCTTTTTTTTTTCCATTTATTTTTAGTAGTTGGAGGCTAATTACTTTACAACATTGCAGTGGTTTTTGTCATACATTGAAATGAATCAGCCATGGATTTACATGTATTCCCCATCCCGGTCCCCCCTCCCACCTCCCTCTCCACCCGATCCCTCTGGGTCTTCCCAGTGCACCAGGTCCTAGCACTTGTCTCATGCATCCAACCTGGGCTGGTGATCTGTTTCACCCTAGATAATAAACATGTTTCGATGCTGTTCTCTTGAAACATCCCACCCTCGCCTTCTCCCACAGAGTCCACAAGTCTGTTCTATACCTCTGAGTCATTGCTTTTAAAACACAAAGTAGCTTTAATTTCCATTGGGGCAAGAAATCCAGAAACAAATGGACAAGACTCCTTTTTAAAGGCAGTGTGCTGGGCAGTGTGAGGGACAGAATGACAAAAATTTCTTGCTATTCATTCAGTTTCCCATAAAAGCAAGAACAAAGCTGAAGTAAAAATCTCAGAACCACATTCTTCTACAGAAATTATATGGAAGATGGAAAAGTGGTCTTAGTAACTGGGGAAGAAAGCAGGGCTCACAGTCAGACAGACCTGGGTTTAAAATCTGAAAAACTCCACTCCTAGGTATATAAGCAAGAAAAATGAAAGCATGTCCACACAAAACTTGCAGACAAATGGTTATAGTAGTGCTATTCATAGTATCCCTAAAATGGAAACAGCCAGATTCCCAGTCACTGATGAATGGATAAAATGTAGCATATCCATGCAATGGGATATAGCTGAACAATAAAAGGAACACATGTTATTGCATAGCAGAAACTAACATAATATTGTAAAGCAATAACCTCAAATTTAAAAAAGAAGGAAGAGGAAATTCTCACTTTGTATGTGCTCAGTTGCTCAGTTATCTGACGACGCGACCCCATGGACTGTAGCCCACCAGCCTCCTCTGTCCGTGGGATTTCCCAGGCAAGAATGCTGGAGTAGGTTGCCGTTTCCTCCAGGCGATCTTCCCAGCCCAGGGAAAGAACCCACATCTCCTGTGTCTCTTGCGTTGGCAGGCGGGTTCTTTACCGTCACACAGCCTGGGAAGAAACCCCGGAAATATTCACTGGTAGGATATTATGGGAAACAAACAACACTATGAATTTACTGATTGTAAGACAGCGTACTGCACAAATCTAACAAAGCACTGAATCCATGTGAAACAAATAAAATATTAATTCTACCAATTGTAGGATTATCTTTGACTTATGTGAATATGAATAAGTTTTCCATTTGTTTTATTTAAGTATAAACTAAGTCACCTGTCGAGATCGGCTCGACAAGCAGGTTTCAGAAACACGATACTGCGAGAGGATGAGAAACGAGACACATGAGTTCAGAGAAAGGCGAGGACCAGGGTACCAACACCGCTCCAAGGTGAAGGTGCCGAACCTGAATCCAGGCCAGCTTTATTATACTCTCAGCTGTGAAGGAAAGCGCATGCAGGGAGTTAAGCTATAGCTCATGTGGCCTTCAGGGCCAGAGAACACAGTGATCATTAACCATTGAGTAATTAAGAAATAGTAATCAATAACAAATCAGTAACTAAGACTAACACTCTTATCTATAGATTTTCCACTAGATACATAAAACATGTGACTCTGAGACATCAGTTGAGAAACAGTCTGGGGTCGGTTTTCCGACCCCAGGATCATATCTGGTTTTCAAGATTATGAATTGTTCCCTCTGGACTTGTTCCAAGAGTCTCATGCCGTATAGCATCCAGTTTATCAATAACTATACATTTCTTCTGCAGCACTTGCCGGGGCCTGCTTTTCTTTTATTCTTCCTGTCTCCTACAGTCACCCAAAACTCATACTGTATAGGGATTTATGAATTCCAAAGATAACCATTTCAAAATTTTGTCAAAATAAAATAAAAGGAAATACCAAAAAATGTATAAAGTAATTATGCATGCTCAGTCAGTTCAGTCCAGTCCCTCAGTCTGACTCTTTGCAACCCAATGGACTGCAGCATGCCAGGCTTCCTGGTCCATCACCAACTCTCAGAGCTTGCTCAAACTCATGTCCATCAAGTAGGTGATGCCATCCAACCATCTCATCCTCTGCCGTCCCCTTCTCCTACCTTCACCCTTTCCCAGCATCAGGGTCTTTTCCAAAAGGTCAGCTTTTCACATCAGGTGGCCAAATTATTGGAGTTTCAGCTTCAACATCAGTCCTTCCAATGAATATTCAGGACTGATTTCCTTTGGGATTGACTCGGTTGATCTCCCTGCAGTCCAAGGGACTCTTAAGAGTCTTCTCCAACACCACAGTTCAAAAACATCAATTCTTTGGCACCTAGCTTTCTTTATAGTCCAATTCCTACATCCACAGATGACTACTGGGAAAACCAAAGCTTTGACTAGACAGACCTATGTTGGCAAAGTAATGTCTCTGCTTTTCAATATGCTGTCTAGGTTGATCAGAACTTTCCTTCCAAGGAGAAAACATCTTTTAGTTTCATGACTGCAGTCACCATCTGCAGTGATTTTGGAGCACAAGAAAATAAAGTCTCTCACTGTTTCCACTGTTTCCCCATCTATTTGAAATGAAGTGATGGGACTGGATGCCATGATCTTCGTTTTTTGAATGTTGAGCTTTAAGCCAACTTTTTTACTCTCTTCTTTCACTTTCATCAAGAGGCTCTTTAGATCTTTTTGCTTTCTGCCGTAAGTTTGGTGTCATCTTCGTATCTGAGGTTATTGGTATTTCTCTCAGCAGTCTTGATTCCAGCTTGTGCTTCATGCAGCCTGGCATTTCGCATGATGTACTCTGCATAATTTAAATGAGCAGGGTATGCATGCCACAGCACTAATAAAACTGTGAAAACATATTACTGAAAGAAGTCTGCCGAAAAGACCACATGTTGTCTGATTGAATAATGTTTATACAAAATTTCCAAAATAGTGAAACTGCTAGAGATAGGAAGCAAATAAGTGGGTGCTTAGGGTCAGTGGGGGGTGCTATGTGGGGAGGGAGATGATGCAGGTGGAGAAGAAATAAGGCATGACTGCTACAGTTTCTTTGGGGAAGAATGATAATGTCCTAAAACAAGATTGTGAGGATGGAAAAGTCATTGGAAGGGTTTAACGTCTTTATTATTTCAAATTATGACCTGAACAGAACATTATAAGCAAGGCACAGATGTATATTACAAAAAGTCACTTCAATAAGGAGCTCACTAGGATGATTTATGACCCATTTTTATTAGTAAATAATTTAATTTATTTAGAGAATGAAACATATTTTTAATTGTTGGCATATGTTGATTTATGTTAATAGGAGCTATATTTCAGCAATATATTTGTATCTTTATAGAAATGTGGTGCTAGTGGTAAAGAACACACCTCCTAATGTAGGAGACATAAAAGATGCAGGTTCAGTCCCTGGGTTGGGAAGATCCCCTGGAGGAAGGCATGGCAACCCACTCCAGTATTCTTGCCTGGAGAACACCATGGGCAGAGGTGCCTGGTGGGCTACAGTACATGGGGTTGCAAAGAGTCAGACATGACTGAAGCAACTTAGCATGCACACCATCGCAGAAAATACAAATCATTAACAAGGTACAACTTCTACATACTTCCTGGATATGTCAGTAGTTCTAGAAAAAGTCCTGGGATTGTTTTCTAGTGGATCAGCATGGTCACATATCCATCACTGAACCAATTACACTGCCCTAGGGGCTGGCTTATTTCATTTGTCAGGTCTGTCAAGCACGTAAGAACAAAAAAGACTACAAATATAACTTTGGGGAAAAAATTACCTTTATTTACATTGCAAGAATGACTGTTTATCAGGCAATACATCCATATAATTGGCTTGGTTATGACTACAGATGTCCTTAATGTATAAATTTGGGATCCATCTATACCTCAGCTCCTCACTATACAATTTTTATCATTTACTTTATAAAGGAATAAAATTCACAAACTGGAAGAACCTCAAATTCATTTGTTCCAAACCTATCTCATTAATAGAAAAGCTAAAGCACAGAGTGACCAATTCATCAAAGTCGTGTACATCATGGCATGATAGACACGAAATCCAGCTTCCTCCGTGCCTCAGAGGGAGTTAAATGGCATTTAACAGGAACCCAAACGACTCTAATATGATGAAAACGTAATACCCATTAGAAAGGTACAAATCGACTGCTCTGAGAATTCAAACACAGCAATCATCTTCAGGATGGCGGCCGGCCACACATTTCATCTAGAATGCTCACACTTACCCCTTTGGACGCTCAGCCTTTTTTTTTAATATCATTTTATGTAAATTTTTGAAACCTTTATTAAATTCTTCCCTGTCTTTTAAAAATAGCAACTGCTGGACATAATTTGGCCTTTTCATAACTGCGCCATCATAATGAACCATCATCAATGCATAATTTGGTAAAACACACAGTTCCTGTCTGTGTTCTTAATTTTCTGCTTTCCTCTTCCTTATTTAACAACTGTCATTTCATTCCTGCCAGTTTGCTTGCCTCTAACATTCTCTCACCCCTTTCTAATTTGTTATTTATAATCTACTTTGAGCTGGAAAGCCAGAAAACCCACAATTATTATGGCTTCATTTAAGTAAGAATAAACAACCTCTAAGTGAAAGCCAGAACCCTTTAAGAAGGGAAGTCCATGGTTTTAGTCTGGGGATGTGGAAGCTATTTTGGGTACTCAAGAATCTTTTTTTGCTTATTTCTGAGTTTGCATTCCAGAAAACAGAGAGTGCTGGGATTTCAAGGAGTACTCTAAATAAGCTTTGTAGAGATGTACATTAACAACGGGTTTCACAAGAATGCCAGATTTGTGTTCCCAAGTGAGTATGGTTGGTGTGGCAACTGGCTCTGCATTGCAGAAGCCCTTTTCAGGCCCACTTCAGGAAAGCTCCTAGAATATTGGTCATGGTTTAAGCTTTTAAAACTGTGAGCCTAGAGCTGTTTTATATCCCAGTTTCCATTGCCAAGACCATAACTCTCAGTCTAGATCCCTGAAGTGCTAAATCATTCTGACAGTTTCTGAGATTTAAACCAGGAGTCTCTTCCCTACCATGAGGGTCATCCAAAATGCCTGCAAGCCAGTATTGTTGTTGTAAGCCCATGAAAACTTCAAACCAGGCCAACATTTCCAGCTCATCTTACCCCAAAATAGAGTTTTGCTTAAACTCAGTATTACAGGGATTCATGAAAGAATAGAATCACAACAAAAATTGTAACTCACATGTCACTGGCTCTGACCTTTGACAGAAGATTCAAAACCTTCAGCACCCTACAAAATCCCCATCAAATACTTGTGGGGGTCTCCAAGAGTTGTCTCAAAAACAAGAGTACTCCTACAAGGCACCACAGTCTCTAACAAGCTGTGAAAAATGTTCTTCTATCTTTCACCAGGAACCGAATTTTCCAACTGATGCTCCAGTGTTCAGGTAAGCAGTATCCTGAAGCACTTTAGGGCTCACAAGGTACCTGGCCCCTTCCTGCTTCACTATATTAGAGGCATCTCTAAAGTTGTGCTATTTGTGGTCCAACAACTTACAAAGTTTCCAGGTCACTAGGTTTCTAAGTGGTTTAGGGCTTGACCATGGGTCACAGGTAGGGATGCTTGAACCAGAAAATAAAGCTGTGGGACGATTACAGTGTCCTACTGAAAAGGATTTTCTCTCTCATTCAATGTCTTGATCCAGGTACCTTTTTCTTCAGGGCAAGTGCTTTCCAAAGGAGAAGCCCCAGCCCCATGCAATAAGGCTTCTGGTTGAATTTGTCCAATTTGTAACTTGTTCCCAAAAACGTCTCAGAATTTAGCTCTGAGATTGGAAGGAAATGTATGAGAACTATAAGTTCTGATAATCAATATTTTCTCTGTCTCTACCATTATTGTAATTGATCTTCATCCATGTGTGGTACCTAACTATATATTTTAACTTCCAATTTCATCTTTTCCCTCAGCTGTGCCAAATAAATCAATGATCAGTCACCTTGACTTTTAAAAAGAATTCATCACTGAACTGATTCAAAAAAATTAAAATTAATTTATTATAGGACTATTCACCTCTTACTTTATCTCCTGCTCAACTAATGATCCATTTTCAAAAAGTGACAGCCCCACGCACATACTGCTGCTTTGAATTCCATGGCAAAATAGGTTCACAGTAAATGAGCAAAAGAAATATTTGTACTCTGGGGAAATGTGTGAAAGTTGAATGCTGTAAATAGTTTTCTAGAAGAGTACATTCCTATCAAAAAGATAAATTCATTCAGATATAGCCTCCATTAATTTTCATGTTTCTGAAGCAGATACTATCATTTTCCCTATTCCAGTTAAGAGATACAGCATCCTTCCAGGAAGAGGCAGGGACTAGGTAAGTAAATCAGCTGTGTCAGATGGTTGGATACCAAGATATCTCAGGTACTGAAATTTCCTTTATAACAAAGTTAAAAATCTGTTATAGGCATGCTCAGAATTTTGGAGACTGGATAACCATCTGCAGAGGCTTTGGGGGTAGTAAGAAAAGACAATTTCTCAGCCTGAGCATGTGGCAAAGTCCCATAGGCCTGACAGACCTATCCACAGTCTCCTCGGGGAACATAGAATCCAATCCACTGTGCCACTGAGGTTCCCACCACCTTTTGAGGTCAGGCACCCACTCGGCACTCTGGGGGAGGAGACAGAGGGTCAGCAATGACTGTGCATGCGCTTTCGTGGGGGCCCAGCGCACCCTCACACACACAGAGGTGTGCACACACATGGCATTTGACCACTGTGGAAAGATTCTACGTGAGCATGCTCCACTTGAAAAGAGAGAGACACCAGCCTTCTCCCACTCTCTCTCTCTTCTTCCTCCACCTCCTCCTCCCCTTCCTCCCTCTCCTCCTTCCTGCTCCTCCTTGCCTGCGCTCCCTTCAGACACGCCCCCTCCTCTTTCCTCTCTAGTCCCTATCGCCTTTGCCTTCTGCTTTGTGAGGGGCTGCAGAGACCACGTCCTGAACTCCAAAATCACTGCAGACAGTGACTGCAGCCGTGAAACTAAAAGATGCTCGCTTCCCGTAAGGAGAGCTATGACAAACCTAAACAGAGTATTAAAGAGCAGAGACATCACTTTGCTGACAAAGGTCTGTATAGTTGAAGCTATAGTTTCTCCAGCAATCCTGTACAGATGGGGGAGTTGGGCCATAAAGAAGGCTGGGTGCTGAAGAGTTAATGCTTTTGAACTATGGGGCTGGAGAAGACTATTGAGAGTCCCTAGGACTACAAGGAAGTCAAACCAGTCAACCCTAAAGGAAATCAACCCTGAGTATTCATTGGAAGGACTGATGCTGAAGCTGAAGCTCCAATCCTTTGGCCACTTGATACAAAGAGCCATCTTGCTAATAAAGATCTGATGCTGGGAAAGATTCAGGGCAGGAGGAGAAGAGGGTGGTAGAGGATGAGATGGTTGGATGGTATCACCGACTCAACGGTAATGAGTTTGAGCAAATTCTGGGAGATAGTGGAGGACAGAGGAGCCTGGCATGCTGCAGCCCATGGGGTCACAGAGTCAGACACGACATAGCAACTGAACAACAGCTACCTCTCTGGGTTTATACATTCATTCCGCAGCTAATAAAGCTGGAAAAGGTCAGTTTCATTCCAACCCCAAAGACAGGCAATGACAAAGAATGTTAAAACTACCACACAATTACACTCACCTCACACGCTAGTGAAGTAACGCTCAAAATTCTCCAAGCCAGCCTTCAACAGTACATGAACTGTGAACTTCCAGATGTTCAAGCTGGATTTAGAAAAGGCCAGAGATCAAATTGCCAACATCTGTAGGATCATCAAAAAGAAGAGAATTCCAGAAAAAGACATCTACTTCTACTTTATTGATTTCACCAAAGCCTTTGACTGTGTGGATCACAACAAACTGGAAAATTCTGAAAGAGATGGGAATACCAGACCACTTGACCTGCCTCTTGAGAAATCTGTATGCAGGTCAGGGAGCAACAGTTAGAACCGGACATGGAACAACAGACTGGTTCTAAATTGGGAAAGGAGTACGATAAGGCTGAATATTGTCATCCTGCTTATTTAACTTCTCTGCAGAGTACATCAGGAGAAACGCTGTGCTGGATGAAGCACAAGCTGGAATCAAGATTGCTGGGAGAAATATCAATAACCTCAGATACACAGATGATACCACCCTTATGCCAGAAAGTGAAAAGGAACTGAAGAACTTGTTGATGAAAGTGAAACACAAGAGTGAAAAAGCTGACTTAAAGATCAATATTCAAAAAACTAAGATCATGGCATCTGGTCCCATCTCTTCATGGGAAATAGATAGGGAAACAATGGAAACAGTGAGAGATTTTATTTTCTTGTCCTCCAAAATCACTGCAGATGGTGACTGCAGCCATGAAATTAAAAGACACTTGCTCCTTGGAAGAAAAGCTATGACCAACCTAGACAGCATATTAAAAAATAGAGGCATTACTTTGCCAACAAAAGTCCATCTAGTCAAAGCTCTGGTTTTTCTAGTAGTCATGTATGGAGATGAGAGTTGGACTATAAAGGAAAGTGAAGTGAAGTCAGTCAGTAATGTCCAGCTCTTTGCAACCCCATGGACTGTAGCTCATCAGACTCCTACATCAAAGGAATTTTCCAAGCAAGAGTATTGGAGTGGATTGCCATTTCCTTCTCCAGAGGATCTTCCTGACCCAGCGATGGAACCCAGGTCTCCTGCATTGCTGGCAGATGCTTTACCTTCTGAGCCACCAGGGAAGTCCTACTATAAAGAAAGCTGAGCACCAAAGAATTGATGCCTTCGAACTGTGGTGTTGGAGAAGACTCTTGAGAGTCCCTTGGACTACAAGGAAATCAAACCAGTCAATCCTAAAGGAAATCAGTCCTTAATATTCATTGGAAGGACTGATGCTGAAGTTAAACTCCAATTCTTTGGCCATCTGATGGGAAGAACTGACTCCTGGAAAAAGATCCTGATGCTGGGAAAGATTGAAGGCAGGAGGAGAAGGGGACAACAGAGGATGAGATAGTTGGATGGCATCACCAATTCGATGGACATGAGTTTGAGCAAGCTCTGGGAGTTGGTGATGGACAGGGAAGCCTAGTATGCTGCAGTCCAAGGAGTCGCAGATGGTCGGACACCTCTGAGCGACTGGACTGAACTGAACTAAATAAAGCTTCTCAAGACCAAGGATACTGTTAGAACACAGATCCTGATGAGTAGCACAGTTGCTGTCTTCAGTCAAGGGCAGAGCACAGAGGAGAAAGTAGGTGTCCCAGGTCATCTGCGGCCCCTTACACACACAGATGAGCCCTGCTGCCCTCAGGCTCTCAACTCCAGATGTCTCCAGGCCTCTCACCAGCCCCTGTGGATGCCACAAGCCTCAGAAGTCTTCTTGGATCTTACAATCCAACCTGGTCCCAGAGCCACACAATGATTTTGCACATTTCCATTATTTTGTCCCTGTGTCAACACAACATATATTTCATCAGCCTCTTGCTGTTTTAACCAGCATTCCAAGGAAGAAAAAGATGTCTAGAGGGCTCTGTTTGGAGAACAAGTAATTTAGTTCAGTGTTGCCGGGGGTAAGGTGAGCCTCAATCGTTCAATTGTCACTCCCATAAACTACTAAAATTATTCTACTGAAATAGCTATTTGAATGTTTGAAAAGTCTGTTAAAAATGAATCTATGAATACCTGAACCTTGCACCTCTCCCCTGTATATAAAAGGAATACAAGAATTTTTAAATGCCTCTTTTTTGCTTTAGTTCTTTTTTTTTTTCTAGTCATTGAACTGCATGTTCTTTTATAGATCATTCTTATTTCTCTTCTGAGAATAGGAAAGTGGGAGACACTTTAAGGTATTTTTTTCAATTAAAATGAGTTGCCGAAAACTAAGAAATGTAACACTTCATTAGCAAGCTTTTAATTCCCTAGCTTTTTATTTTTAAGGAAATTAAAAAAGCATATGCTCTCTGGTACCATTTGTGTCTTTCAACCGCAGTGCACATTATAACCTAGAACAGGGAATTTTTTCATAAATATGAGGTATTAACAAAAGACTTCAACCAGAATCGCTCACTGTGATTCCTGTCATTTAATGCCGATGAGTGTAAGTTGTTTTTGCCTGAAGAAGCAAGAATGATTAAAAAGCATGTGTCAGAAGCCGCACACACTGCTGATGCAGTGCTTTGGTGTGCTGGCTTAAAACGGTGGGTGTCTGACCAGTTACTTGTTTAAGGTGCTTCTAATAAGTAAAGGCGCTGGTTTCTCATAAAATATTAAAAATAAAATTTGCAATAATGCCCTCTGTAAAAAAGAGACACAGATGTACAGAACAGACTTTTGGACTCTGTGGGAGAAGGCGAGGGTGGGATGTTTAGAGAGAACAGCATCAAAACATGTATATTATCTAGGGTGAAACAGATCACCAGCCCAGGTTGGATGCATGAGACAAGTGCTCGGGGCTGGTGCACTGGGAAGACCCAGAGGGATCGGGTGGAGTGGGAGGTGGGAGGGGGGATCGGGATGGGGAATACATGTAAATCCATGGCTGATTCATGTCAATGTATGACAAAAACCACTGCAATGATGTAAAGTAATTAGACTCCAACTAATAAAAATAAATGAAAAAAATAAATAAATAATGCCCTCTGTATTATAAAAGCCAACCAAACATGAAACATTTTTGCCTTTAAATAGTATTTTCAGATATCATAATAAGATGCTGTCAGTTCTAACACATTCAGAATGGCAGAAGATAGTTAACAATTTTTGATATGCTGAGAGAGATTTCATACATGTTATATACATAGTAAAAATTCTTACAGAATTCAAGTCCAGTCAAAATATGTTTTGTGTAAAGCAACTGGGGAACGAAACTTAATTTTTTCTTGATGATGCTTCAAAAATCATTTGAAGATCTGGTAGTTTGTGGGTTATTGCTATGTACAGCCATTCTCACTGTACAGTACATGCATTTCAAGTATATCTGCTGAGCATTCTACAAACTGTCTGAATTCTGCATAAAGGAAGTTTAACATAAATTGGAATTCTGCAACATACTCTCTCCTGGCTTTTGGCTGTCAAGATATTACCCCAACATTAAGCGTGTAAGAAATAGCCCCACAAGAAGAATTTTAAAAATTAAATGTCAAAGATTGTAATGCAGTATCCTGGAACTAAATTAATATTGCTGTATTCTCTCATAAAAAGAACGGTATAAACTCTATCTTTTTCTCACTTCTTTTTCTTGCTTCTGACCTTTAGACTGGACCAAAATTCTATTATATTCTATCTGCATTTTGATCCTTTAATATGACATCTAAGTATTAACAACTTTTTATATGTGGTATTATAGTCACACATAAATGCACATATAATCACCAAAGGTTAACCAGCATAACTCTTGATCGAAGCAAGCCACTTACACATGATTTCAAAAGCTTTCTGAACTGCCTCAGTGAGGCCCCTTTCAAATGAGGCTTTCAAAATTACTTCTAATTAAAATAAAAAAAAAAAAACTAGAGCTCCTCTCTAGAATGCATTAGTCACAGTTCAGCTTTCATTTTTCTCTCTTTCTTTTCCTTCCTTCTTTTTAATTGCCAGGAAAGAAAAAGTTAAACACTCAGTTGTGTCTAACTCCTTACAACCCAGGGACTATAGCCCACCAGGCTCCTTTGTCTGTGGAATTCTCCAGGCAAGAATATTGGAGTGGGTAGCCATTTCCTTCTCCAGGGGATTTTCCCAACCTAGGCATCGAACCTGTCTTTCCCACACTGTGGACAGATTTTTTATCATCTGAGCAACCAGCTTCTATCAACCCGTTCATAGTCTATGACCACTGCTAAAGATTTTTTAAATACACATTCTAGAAAAAAATCACAGGGTTTTTACTCAATGTTTCTTGGCTTTATTTCCTTTAAATAAAATATTTTCCATTTCATAAGTCTAAGCAAACATAATGAGCGATTTGTGACAAAGGGTGACAACTTAGAGGCAGAGGATATCTATTTTACATGCTGACTACAAAAAAGATGGAAATTTCAGCTGAGCTCTTTATCTGCCACTTACCATTCTTAGAATAATGGCTGATAATGACAGAAATCACACTGACTAATAGCACTATTAACATCTTCCATGTTAGCTTACACTCTTGCTGTATCTGAGTTCCTTTTGTAAATTTTTAAAGTTCTATCTGGATTTTCTATGAAAAAAAAAGAAACATGAAAATTCGGGAATTTAATTTAAGCCACAAAAGTTCACCAGCTTGCAAGATGCTCTCCATCTTTAGTGATCTTTTGTTAAAACCAGCAGATCTTGACTTTGTACTCAAATCATAATTTTGCTTTTCAGAGCTCTTTGAACCTGACCTATAAAAATCTCTCATGGATCCAGTAGGTCATTAGGTGGTTCAATAATCATTAGACGTATTTATCTTTCTGAACCAACGTGAGGACAAGACACAGTATGACAGTGATGCATACACCTTTCCAGAGGCTGAAATTTCACAGACTCTCTGGGTATTATTTTCTAGTACTGACATGAATACACATGCACTGGAATTGAAAGTACAAAATTATTATGCACAAAATGTCCCAGGTAAAATGCTATAGTTTTTGTTTGTTTGTGGTGTTCTGCTTGCCTTGGTGACTTCAAAACAACACAATTAACTTATAGCAGGAGCATCAGCTGGAAAACCCACACTTAGATATGTGGCTCCTTTTCCTGGGTAACTATTGCCAATTTCTCTTGGCCAGTTTCCGTTTCTTATGATGAATCACAGGGCCTTTGCAGAGAGATAAAAACAAAACACCTAGGTCTTTTGAGCCAAGATGATTACAGCTGAAAAGAATGGATTCATTTTTTGAAGATGGGGGATGTTAAAAACACAGTTATAGCTTGACTAGAAAGGGATTTTGCTGCCTAAAAGATATGGCATATTTGTTTCCTGTAATTGTGAACACAAATAATCCATTTGCAGCAACATTTCTCAATTTATTGTTTATAAACCAACTTCATTTTAAATCAACAGAATAAGTTCCAACAGCACATTTGTAACTTAGTTCTGAGTTGGGAGCTCAGAATGTATTTTACCATAGATGAAATGCTATGAATATTGTTTAGGCAGCTAGGCAAGACCACAAAACATATTTCATATTTTTCATCATTTTGATATATTTATCAAGCACCAACCAGGCACAATATAAGAAACTGGGGATGCTAATATAATAGATGAGGCCCATGTCCCTAATTATGCTCAGGATTTAAACCGGAAGATACATCCAGGCTTTACAACAGTGATCTATTAATACATAAACCGCTCCTGCACCCGCAACAAAATTTTTTACACAAACAAGTCAACCTAAAGAAAATAAATCTTGGGGCCTTTCCTGGTGGTTCATTCGTTAAGATTCTACCTTGAAATACAGAGGAAAGGGATTCAATACCTAGAGGGGGAACTGAGATCTCACATGCTACAAGGCACCTAAGTCTGCAAAGTACAATTACTGACCCATGCACCAAACAAGAGATCCCATGTGACACATCTAGGACATGATGCAGCCAAAGAAACAAATAAATATGAAAACAAAAGAAGTCTTTAAAGAACACAGTTAGGGAAGCTGATTTATCTCCTATTACTATAGAAACTGAACTAAGTTTGCTTTTGTGACACCACACAGCGGTGAAACAAGTGGGGCTGCAGGCAGATTTCCCAGCGCTGATGCTTTTCTGGTTTGTCTTGCCTGGGTTATCAAAGCAAGTTGAGGCTCCAGGCAGTAGGGCTGCTCCCAGCCTGCACGGAAGTCAGGGTACAGTGGACCAGAAGGGCTACAATTAGTTACTTCCCCTGGCAATCCTAGGGCTAGAGGGTGATTGATTTTGTGTGATGAAGGCAAGCATTCCTGAAGGTTCTTCCATAATTGCCTTATTCAAGATTAATTTTCCCATAAATACAATGGAGTATTACTCAGCCATAAAAAGGAATGAAATTAGGTCTTTTGCAGAGACATGGATGGATCTAGAGACTGTCATATAGAATGAAGTAAGTCAGAAAGAGAAAAACAAATACTGTATATTAACTCGTGCAAGTGGAATCTAGAAAAATGGTATGAAAGTGAAAGCTGCTCAGTCATGTCCAACTCTGCGACCCCTGGACTATATAGTCCATGGAATTCTCCAGGTGGAGTGGGTAGCCTTTCCCTTCTCAAGGGGATCTTCCCAAACCAGGGATCTAACCCAGGTCTCCCACATTGCAGGTAGATTATTTACCAGCTGAGCCACAATGGTGTAGATGATCATATCTGCAAAGCCAAGATGGAGACATAGACATAGAGAACAAATGCATGGACAGCAAGAGGGAAAGGGTGGAGCGGAAGAAATTGGGAGATTGGGACTGACACCTCTACACCATGGATAGTACGTGTTTTTGTTGGTCAGTTGCTCAGTCCTGTCCAACCCTTTGCGACCCCCATAATATGTATAAAATAGATGACTAATATACAGCAAGAGAACTATATTGCATGCACTGTGGTGACCTGCATGGGGAAACAGTCCAAAAGGGAAGGTATATGTGTATACACATGCCTGATCCACCTTGCTTACAGCAGGAACAAACACAATATTGCAAAACAACTACACTACAAAAAATTAATTAAAAAGAAAGAAAGAAATGGAAAACATGGCATCAGGTCCCATCACTTCATGGCAAATAGAAGGGCGAAAAGTGGAAGCAGTAACATATTTTATTCTCTTGGGCTTCAAAAACCACTGCAGATGGTGACTATACCCATCAAATTAAAAGATGCTTACTCCTCAGAAGGAGAGCTATGACAAACCTAGACAGAGTATTAAAAAGGAGAGCTGTCACTTTGCTGACAAAGGTCCGTCTGGTCAAAGCTACAGCTTTCCCAGTGGTCATGTATGGATGAGAGAGTTGGACCACAAAGAAGGCTGAGTGCCGAAGAGTTGTGCTGGAGAAGACTCTTGAGAGTCTCTTGGATTGCAAGGAGATCAAATCAGTCAATTTCAAATGAAATCAACCCTGAATACTCACTGGAAAGACTGTTGGGAAAGCTCCAAAACTTTGGCCACCTGATGTAAAGAGTCAACTCATTGGAAAAGACCCGGATTCTGGGAAAGTTTAGAGGCAAAAGGAGAAGGGGATGGCAAAGGATAAGATGGTTGGATGGCATCACCGACTCAACGGACGTCAGATTGAGCGAACTCCAGGAGATGGCAGAGGACAGAGGAGGCGGGCACGCTGCAGGCCATCGAGTCGCAGGGAGTCAGACCTGACTTAAGAGACTGAATAACAAGACTGGGCGGTAAATGCACAATCTTGAGAATGCATTTTTGCTTACTGCTGCTTTTTTAATTTTCTCAGCAGTATCACGGATATTCCGCAGAGTGCTCCTTCCTGAACGGCTGTGGCAGTACTTTCCTCTCCTCCTACTCTGGTTCTAGACTGACCGGTGCTCAGGTGAGTGGTTCAGCACAAGTCCCCGCTCAACACTTGGTGAGTGCTCATGACGCTGTTAGACAATATTTCTTAAGATGTCAAATATAACCACCGTGAAGGTTAAAAGAAGAGTAAAATAGTAAACAAACCTTCCCTCTAAGAGGTCCCAGTCTCTGGAAAACTGTGATATGCTAAGTTGTCGTTTGTTTACCAGCTGTGGAAGAAACGGCCTTGTTTGACATTTGCCGGGCCCGTCAGCATCCAAATTATACAAGTCTCAATTTCGCTGGTCCTGTTTTTGTTTTTGATTTGGAGCATAGGAGGAAACTCTCTGGATGGAGATTTTCGGCATAAATGCAGAACACGCAAGTAGGACCTCAGGTTCCTCCTGAATGTTGGGAGGTTGTGAGAAAGGTGTGAGAAAAGTTACCCCAGTGATGTCAGTCAATTCTCTAATTTGATGTAACAGTCAAGATTTCATTAATATTTTGTCATATTTCAAACCACCATAATGCAAATTTGTATAAAATATAGGCAATCGCTCACAGAGTAAGTACTCCATTCTTATTCTGTTCTTAACCTGCATGAAATGATCTGGGACACAGGGTTACACCTTGGTCTTCACATGAGGGAAGCAGTTGGTTCTGAAGGAAGAGGAAGTGATAACAAGGGTCAGAGGGAAGAAAAACGTCTGGGCCCTGAAGCCTGACTGGCTGGATTCAGCAGGGGTTCTTGCCCAGACCTCTGCCCGGTGAGCTGAAGCAAAGGCCAGGATCTCATTCCACAGAGTCCAGCATGCCTGGGGAATACGGCCTGATGAAATTAATGGGAAACATGCAATATCCCGCAACAGGAGGATAAACATGAAAGTTCAGCACCTCCAGGAAGAGTCTTTAAGGATAAACATTTAAGAGCCTCTTTATTCTGTCAATTTAGTTTCTCAAGGTGAGAGTCCAATGTTCAAAAAGTCAGTATGATAAAACATTGAAGAAAGGGTATTTATAAAAATAACAGAAATTGGAAAATGTGATTTTTAAAAGAGATAGCTCTAGAAAAATACTAATTTGTGACCTAAACCCTTTCTCTGAGCCTTGATTGTGATTGGTACTTTTTTGTGTATCATCTCCTTTTCTCAGTAAACCTTAGGCTTTTATCATTTTGCTATTGTAGTGTTTTTCTAAGCTTTATCATTTTTCTACCTCTAAAGTAAAAGAAAGCATATGTGGCTTTCTCAACATAATCCCAGTGACATTTTAAAAAATCCTTTTATAATTCTACTTAAACTTGTGCTTTTATTTGTGCCTTATGGAATTGTTCATGGGGGTTATTGCCATAACCTATGCAGAAACGTCTATGTGCTTGTCTACTAATACCCAGAGATTCTTTGTCTCTTAAGTGTGTTGCAGCATATGGCTCCTGAGAGCACATTTGTTTTGAATTTAGTGTCTAGGACTATTACCTTACACTTCTATCTACTGAATTACAGATAGCACTTATTTACATAGGCTCTTTCTAGTCAGCAAGGTCCCTCATATCTATGGCGACCTTTTCGCCTAGCATCCCTCACCATGATTGTATGTCAACTGCACATTTCATCATTGTCAATTCATGTTTCACTTTGCAAGTGATTTCTCCATTTATATATTTTAGTTGTCTTTAATGCTTCATGTGAGGTTCTACATGATGCTTTTATAAAGCAAGAGTTAAAATTTTAACCAGGTGAAACTTTAACTTCTTAAAAATATCTTCAGTATTTTTCATTAGAGTAAGAAAACACACCAAAGTCTCCTGAAAGTGTTATCTTTGGGGCTGTGACTCTTTTAACACCTTTAATGATGAAGAGCATTTTTGGCAAATAAACTTTAGATTTTTGTCCAAGACAAACTTACTTTAGGGAGTGACCATTGTATTTGGAACATGCCATTTACTTAATTATGTTTGTAATCCCGAGAAAACAAATGACATGCACCGCTGTAAATTCTCTGTGCAGAATTTTCTGGTAAAATCATTAGTATTCAAATCTGCATTTTAAAATAGTTCTAAATTATAACATTTTCCTGGTTAAGATCAAGTATAATTCTATAGTGATATGGCTTTTTAGACTTTTACCCTAACATTCTAAAACAGGCCACAAAATTTTTTAAATTGCAGCTTTTCCACTTTCCAAATTGCTTTGTTCTTAAGCCCTTATTTTATTCTGTGATTACATTTCTAAGTTACACAATTAAAAGGTAACACTGGGAGATCCTCATTAGACTGTGGACTCCTAGAGGGAGGAGACACCATCTTATTTATCTTTGTAACTCTGGTACCCTTTTAGAAAACAACCCTGCTAGCAATATAAAACGAATTTATCAAATTGGTTTTTGAACGCATTAACTTTTCCCCTGAACAGTCTCAGCGCATTGCTAATTTCCTGTTAAATTCACTGCCACCCTCAGGTTTTCCTCATTCTGCCCTGCATTGTATCCTCCATTGTAGAATCAAACATATTTTACACTTTTAAATTAAATTTTATTATACAATGTATACTCAAAGAAGAAAAATTAGGAAATACAAAAACCCAAAAGTCCCTGAATTCCTCACCCAGAGAGAGACATGATGATTTAAGTGGATGTAATGTAAGCCTTTTGCTCTGCATATAAATGCAACAAATATATGTTTTGTGTATGTGCAAAAATCGTGACAGTACTACCTATGTTACTTTGTAACATCTGGAGCATCTTTATAGGTCAATAAAGATACAATTATAGCATCAGTTTTTACTAATGGCATTTTGTTCCACCACAGATTTTCATATAAGTTATTTGCTAAACTGCTGTATACTGGCAGCCCATGACTCAGGGCCTACAACTAGTATAATTTTGCCTGCATATAATTTTAAAAGTTGGAAGATAGCTCACAAAAAAATATGGATTTCCAATTTATTTGGCAAGTCAAAAACTCTGGCAAGCCTGAGCCAACATCCCCACAGAGCAGCCTCTGATAGAGCTGCCTGCATGATTTGCCACATTCCCAACTCGCCACTAACCCCTATTGTCCTACACCCAGCCTCCTTCACTAATCTCAGTCACCTTTCACTTGACTTATTCCCTCTGGGTAAACAATTCCCTGTTTGGGGAGGTTTTTCATTATTACAAAACCCTTATGATGAATAATCGTCTTTGTACATTCTTTTGTGTGGTTTTGTTTTGTTTTTTCCATTAGGATAAGGTCCTAGTAGTGGAATTGCTGAGCTAAAAGGAATTGTTAAGTCTTGATTTCTCTCACCAAATGAGTCTCCATAAAGTTTTTCTGTCTTTACACTCCTACCATCTGATTCCATGAAAATCTGTTTCAAACCACCAGCCCTCCTCTCCTCTGTCCCTCTGGGCCACAGTATTCTTCTGATCTTTACTGATCTGGAAAGGATAAACAAAATGATAATCCTATTGTCAGCAAGGGTGAGACAGAGGATGGCTATCCCATACTTGCATAAATCAGTATTTCTCAAGCTGATTGCCTGAATTGCAAATACTCACCTATTTCTCCCCTAGTCAATGATCATTTCTAAAGCATAATTAGATGTGGAATTGTCAGTCTATTCATTTTTATTAATCATAATACCAAACCACACTTTTCCACAGATTCCCTGCCTGCACTTCTATTCTGCTCATCTTCTTGTGTAACTGAGGAAACTTAAACAAGAAGGCTGAGCTAAAAATATTTTGACATATAATCTCTTAGCTGAAACCATATGGTGAGTCTACTTGAATGTGAAAAAAAAAAAAAAAATCAGTTTCCCTGTTATTGTCCTTGACTTCCTAATACATGGGTCAGGTTGATTTCTATACATCCTATGCTATTAAAGCAGCTCTGATAATGATAGAGAAAAAATATGAGGAAAATGACTGTGATATGTTAGATTCTGATTTATTTTCATACAAATTGTTGTTGTTCAGTCACTAAGTCTTGTCTGACTCTTTGCGACACCATGGACTGTAGCACGCCAGGCTTTCCTGTCCTTCACCATCTCCTGGAGTTTGCTCAAACTCATGTCCATTGAGTCAGTGATGCCCTCCAACAATCTCATCCTCTGTCACTCCCTTCCCCTGCCCTCAATCTTTCCCAACATCAGGGTCTTTTCCAGTAAGTCCAATACATCTCTTTGTCAAAGTATTGGAGCTTCAGCTTCAGCATCAGTCCTTCCAATGAATATTCACGGTTTACCACCAGACCTGCCTCCTGAGAAATCTGTATACAGGTCAAGAAGCAACAGTTAGAACTGTGCTTGGAACAACAGACTGGTTCCAAATCAGGAAAGAGGTATATCAAGGCTGTATATTGTCACCCTGCTTATTTAACTTATATGCAGAGTACATCATAGGAAATGCCAGGCTGGATGAAGCACAAGCTGGAATCAAGATTGCCAGGAGAAATATTAATAACCTCAGATATGCAGATGACACCACCCTTATGGCAGAAAGTGAAGAGGAACTAAAGAGCCTCTTGATGAAAGTGAAAGAGGAGAGTAAAAAAGTTGGCTTAAAGCTCAACATTCAAAAAACTAAGATCATGGTATCCAGTCCCATCCCTTCATGGCAAATAGATGGGGAGACAATGGAAACGATGAAAGACTTTATTTTCTTGGGCTCCTAAATCACTGCAGATGGTGACTGCAGCCATGAAATTAAAAGACACTTGCTCCTTGAAAGGAAAGTTATGATCAACCTAGACAGCATATTGAAAAGCAGAGACACTACTTTGCCAAAAAAGGTCTATCTACTCAAAGCTTTGGTTTTCTCAGTGGTCATGTATGGATGTGAGAGTTGGACTATAAAGAAAGCTGAGTGCCAAAGAACTGATGCTTTTGAACTGTGGTGTTGGAGAAGACTCTTGAGAGTCTCTTAGACTTCAAGGAGATCAACCCTAAAGGAAACCAGTCAACCGTTCAATCCTAATAGAAATCAGTTCTGAATATTCATTGGAAGAACTGATGCTGAAGCTGAAACTCCAATACTTTGGCCACCTGATGTAAAGAACTGATTCATTAGAAAAGACCCTGATGCTGGGAAAGATTGAAGGCAGGAGGAGAAGGGGATGACACAGGATGAGATGGTTGGATGGCATCACCAACTCAATGGACATGAGTTTGAGGAAGCTCCAGGAGTTGGTGATGGACAGGGAAACTTGTCATGCTGCAGTTCATGGGGTTGCAAAGAGTCAGACACAACTGAGCAACTGAACTGAATTGATTTCCTTTTGGATTGACTGGTTTGATCTCCTTGCTGCCCAAGGGACTCTGAAGAGTCTTCTCTAGCACCACAGCTCGAAAGCATAAATTCTTCAGTGCTCTGCCTTCTTTAAGGTCCAGCTCTCACATCTGTACATGACTATGGGAAAAACCATAGCTTTGACTACAAATCATGGAAGCCCCATAATTAAGCCTGGTCCTAAACTGACACTTTTTGAAGGACTGGGAACCCAGAGATTTCTTCTGTGTTTCACACATGTACCTCTGTTCAATACTTGGCTGCTTCACATATAGATGATGTTCAATACCTATTTGTTAAATCCAACGAATTTCACAAATAAACAACTTCATTCTGCTAAAAAAAATAAAGTAAAAAAGGAAACAAAAAAACTTCCAAGCCCGTTCCCCCTTAATGCCAAATGACAGTGAGGCCCACGATTCTGCATGTGCTCAGTCAATCCTGAACCTCATCGCAAATGAAAAGACTTCAGTTTTGAAATAGCAAAAGAAAGGATATATGTGATATTATATTCTTTAGCTTTAAAAAGACTTTTAGTTTTCAATTATTATGTTTAAGTAATTTCATCAGCTGTATCTATGGCTATATACACACACATAATTTATATATACTGACTCATAACCATGTGTATATACAATCACCTAAGCTATATATAATAGATAAAACTACAGTATATTCCCAGCTTTTGCAGATACAACTATTTGTAAAAAGATTATCATAATTAACAAATACATAGCTCAAAACATCACACATCCATGAAAATTCCTAAAGAGAATAAACTTCCCATGGATATGCTATATCTTTGGGGGTAATCACATTTCTCCTCCCCCAGTAAATCTTGAAAGCCATGGCCACTTCCAAACCTGAAGACAGACACCCCGAAGACACTAGATTCTCTTCTGTCATAAGAAGATACTGATGAAAGATGCTCACATCACAGTGTTATCATCAATGAAAGATTTTTTTCCCCAAGAAATAATAGAAATAGAAATGAGCTAGGGTTACTTTATAAATCATATTTTGAATTGTGAATTTTTTCAGGTGACTTAACTGAAGGGTGGAAGATGGGAAGCCATTTGCCATTTAATCCATTTCATTTAAAGGATCACTAGCTATATTTAATGACATCCAAAAATAAACTCCTCAGAAGCTGAAATACTAGGCTAGGAAGGCAGGCAGTGGAATCAGGAAGGTTATTCTAGTTTTATTGCATTTTGTTGAAGGGCAAAGGCAGCTTCTCATTCATAATAAGAAACTGACCCCAAAGTGACAAAAGGTAAAAAAACTATTCCAGGCTCATGGAACCCAAGTTGGCAATTGATATCTATCCACAATAGCAGCAAATTGTTTCCTTCTATAAACATTCAAGACAGAGACTCTGCCTGTTAGGAAGCTAGAAACCGTAGAGGTTATTAATTCATCTAAAAAAATGTGAGAGAGTTTTATGTAGCAAAATATATGCCAACCAGGTACTTGATTTTGTGCAGCTCTTATACATTATATAATGCACACTTTCTAAAGGACCTGAGACTCACCAGGGACCTACTTCACTGAACATTCCCAACATCCATTGTCATTGGGCCTTTTTATTCAAGAGTAGCTCTATCGCATCAACATTGTTGAACTGCATAAGAACATCAAGTTCTCAAATGTTTTCTTTGTATTTTTGTATCTTAAATTTGCATACTACTATATTTTTCCTTTTAATTTCAGGTGAAAAATACCACAGATAATATCTGTCAAAAGTTGTCTTTGGTAATTAGGTAGCTATGGCACAGTTGGATGGTTTAGCTAGAGTTAGAATGTAGTATTTTTAAAACAATTCTTTCTTGGGATATAGCAGTCTCTGTTACAACACTATTTCCTATTGCCTTTTCTCCTTCCTTGAGTCCCTGCTTCCTAGCTCTTAAGGTCTCAGTCTTACTCATATGGAACACATTCAGTTTTATCGAGGTAGTAGCTGAATCTCAGGATCAGTAATTATCAGAGGGACACAAGACAGGGGCATGGCCTGCCAAAGAATGTCACGGAAGCACTCACAGTTCTTTGTCAAGCTACGTGTAGAGACACTCATCTCTGGAGACTTGGCATTGCTTCCCCTGGCAGGCAGGAGTGGGAGAGAACTGCATCTCTTGTAGGTTGAAAATCGATGCCACAGAGAGCCACGGTTGTTGACTGTGAATACCTGGTAGTCCTCATGTCCGCTTATACAGAAAAGTTGAGAGATATTCTTCTAAATTCCACCCACCCGGACGTATACTTACAGTTCTATTCCACTTCAAGCACCATGCCCAGTATGTAATGTGTTCAAGAAAAGTTGTTGAATAAGATGAGTGAATCAGTGCACACATAAACACAAGCTTTTCACATGAACTCGAAACTTAGACATTTGATTTGCAGCTGAAATTTCATAAATCATTGTGTGACAGGTGGTTTCACAATAAACACTGCTTCTAAATAAAACAATCTGAGATCTCCATCAATGAACTAGTAAAATGAACATTAACTCTTTGACATCTCAATTAAACTGGACTCAAACTAATCACAGGTTATAACCTTGTTAGGAGAACAGAACAGCTGTCCTTTGCACCCTTCCTGAAGCCCCAAATTTTTCTGGAGGAGCTGTGGATCCATTGAAGGGAAGACTGATTCAGAAGATGCACAGATATGGTCCTTCAGTGGATCCCCACTTGCTCTGGGAAGATGAGGGGCTTCGGAAAGGATAGAAAGAATAATTATCCTTCTACCATCAATGCCCCCTCTACCAGCTACCATACTTCTTCAGCTCTAACTTCAGCTTTTAATTAAGTTGATTGGTGAGAGGTCGACAGGTTAAAGCAACGAGTTGTTCCTCACGGATGAGAAAACTGGCTGCCCACCACGCTGGGCGCTCCTTCATTCCACAATCTACACTACTGCTAAAAGGGGGCTGCCCAGCCAGAGACTACATTTCCTGCTTCTCCATGCACCTAGGTGAAGCCAGTGCAACTAGTTCTTGCCAAAGGACTGTCAACAGAAGTAAGATGTGTCCTTCAGAGCTAAAATATTTGAAGAAGTGTATGTCCTTCTCCTCCCTCCGTCTTTCATCTTTCGCCATCTGGATACAAGAGAAGAAAAAGTCCTAGCTGGCAGAACCACAGGATGAGAAGAGCCTGGGTCCTTGATTCACTGTATGGGCACAGAAGGAAGACACTTTCAATCAGAAACATGTTTACAGGTCACTCAAAAGGATAAGAAATAAACGGGTACTCAGCTAAGCTTCTGAAATTTGAAGATTTACTTATTAGAGCAGCAAGGATTATACTAATAAAGACCGTCCCCTCCCAACTGCACTTCATGTTTCAGCAACAACAACCTACGTGCAATTTTCCAGACCGACCAGACAGGTGCATGCTTCCCTGTGGGCAAGACACGGAACCTTCTGCTTATAATACTAGTTTTCTCACTTATTCTTTCTCCTGGCCCTTTGTCCTTGATCGAGTCATATCAGTCCCTAGAAGCCGGACCCCTAATGTTCAGTGAAGGATTGTTCTGCCAATGGGCTCCATTCCTGACATGCACTTCCTTAGCTTATACACAATTCCACATCTACACATCACAGTCTTTCAGAATTCTCTCTTTATAAATATGTCAACTTTACAATGTACACATTTGTCATGTTTCTACACTCTAAAGCTCCTAGTAGGGTGGTGCTACATAAGAGAAGATTTACGACTATATGCTGGGTTCCTATGTGACTGGGACTTTGTTTATTTTAAGTTAATCTGATCTATGGAGGATCATAAACAGACTCTGTTAGCCACTGGAAGATGCGGACAGACATGAAAGGAAGGAATCCTGATGTTTGCAGCTAACTACTCACTAAATAAGTAACAGCAACATAGCCTTGCAAATAAGAAAATGAAAAAAAAAACACACGCACTTCTACAAATTTCTAAATTTGGCATAAGTATAAGAGAAACAGGATCCTGATACACAGGCAAGGTCTGATTCCCTAGGTCAATAACACTAGTGCAACATAAAGCCTTTATGGCATGCAGTATTTGTATCTTAATACACATAAATTGTTAACTTAAAAGATGTAATCCCGAGTTTTGCTAGAATTTTTGTAAGGATTAAATGAGGTGACACATGCAAAGGCGTCTAGGATAGGACCTGAGATATAAAGAGTGTTCAGTAAATGCCGGGTAAATGCACCTACAGATTTCTCAGGTGACTCAGCAGTAAAGACCCCCTTGACTGCAGGAGATGCAGGCTCAGTCCTTATGTCGGGAGATCCCCTGGAAGGGAAAACGGCACCCCACTCCAGTTTTCTGGCTTGGGAAATCCTGTGGACAGAGGAACCTGGCGGGCTACAGTCCATGGGGTCGCAAAGAGTCAGACACGACTGAGTGACTAAACAAACAACAAATGCGCCTACAGAATGATATCAGTGATTAAAATAGTAACTATTTTTTAAGCTAAATCCATGCGGTTTTATACCCTAAGCGCTGAACTGATCTTTCCTCCTCTTCATCCTTTTCTTGAGGCAGGGTTGGAGGATGATACATGGAAGAAGAATAAGAGATGCTGTGGATGGTCATAAGGCATTACGAGGAAAGGCAGCCTATTTGCAAACTTCTCTGCATCCTTCGTTTCGTGCAAATTTGAGACAAATTGCTTTTCAATTTAGAAAGAGAATCTCTCATTGAATTTTTCTTTGTAAATTATGTTTTATGTTACTGACTAGTTTACACTGGTCCCCATAAAAGGTACATTATTAAAAAAAATACAAAACCTCATTTGATAAGCCTATTACTTTATGTTCATGGCTGCCAGCTTTATTCTATTGAATTCAAATTTGCCTGTGGCAGTGCTTCGCATCTAATTTGTGACTTTTACAAGGTGAACCTTGCATCATTCTCCTTTGCCTCTGCTTTCATTTACCTAAATGAAAACAGTTTCTCTTAATGCATAGGTTTGCCTGATAAGCCATTAATACCACAGATGGGCCCTGAAATGCTCATAAAAAAAAAAAGTATCACAATAAATATTTATTGTTGTTTTACCCAGACACACAAACCCCACATATCTTTAATATGGCTGGCTACCCGGTTTCTCTTTTAATAGAGCTTATTAGTTGATTTCATTTTCTCAAATAATTGTTCCTCCTCTGAGGGTTATTTGAGGGGAAGGGGCGGGAGAAGGGGTAGGAACATTGAAATACGAGGGAGTGAGGCTAGTGGAACATTCAATTGATTAGAAGAGTGAAATGAAATGAAGGTCACATGTTTTGTACTTCCATGGATGAATTTTTATGGGATTTATCCAACTCAGAAAAATATCTGTGTGAAACACAGGATTTCATAAACACCACACAGGGAAAAACAAACAGACTTTTTAGATTACTAAATTTCACAAAGAATTATTCTCAACAGGAGGAACAAATCATGGGGAAGCCAGTGGTGTTTTCTTTAGCTTCTATATCACTTATGGTTGGTGCCCACTATATTTTTAAATCATATTTATATTCCCAATAACGTCTATCATGTCATGAACAATATTTGCACAACTTTGAAAAAAATCCTTAGGACTTATTTAAAACAATGAATTTCACTAAACACATGAAACTAACTCAAAAATGCCACCTTGTTGGCAGAATCCCATGAAGGGCACCTCACTAGATATACAGCCACCTTGTTGGCAGAATCCCATGAAGGGCACCTCACTAGATATACAGCCACCTTGTTGGCAGAATCCCATGTAGGGCACCTCACTAGATATACAGTCCCCGAGGGTCCAGAGTCCATGGTTTGATGGAGAAAACCACACGCCAAGAACTCAAACGTGGAAGTCAGCGCAGTGTGGGTATTGGAGAGGCTCTCCTGGATAAGATGGCAATTAAACTGGGCTTAAACAGTGAGAAAGTAGTGGGCAAAAGGAGACCTGCAGAAAAGGAGATATGTAAGAGGGTAAAACATGACCAAGTTCCCCAGGTAAGACAGAGCAACATGTGCAATGGAGATTACAATTGTTTCTATATTACTAAAACATGTTTTAACTCCCTTTTCTTGATGACATTTAAGGACACTGTTTCTAGGAATTGTATTTCTTTTATTGTTAATTCTTAGACTGGAAGTTAATTGCATAAATTACAATTTTTAAAGTACATATAATTTCAAGGGAAGTTCTTTCTACCACCCCTTGCTGTAGAAGAAAGCCTAATACACACACACACACGCACACACACACACACGCTGTTATTGATGTTTAGTCGCTAAGTCATGTCTGACTATTAGCGACTCCATGGACTGTAGACCGTCAGGCTCTTCTGTCCATGGGATTTCCTAGGCAATAATACTGAGTAGGTTGACATTCTCTTCTCCAGAGGATCTTCCCAACCCAGGAGGATTCTTTACCTCTGAGCCACTAAGGAAGCCCATGAAATATATATATGTATATGTTATATGTTTTATATGTTATAAGCCCATAGTGCATATAATGTTAAAACATCTGATATTAAAATATTTGCATTTACTACACGTACACATGCATCTATGGCTGTGGCATCTGGCCACTTGTGAAGGCTGCAAAAAGAAACAGAAGCACACTGAAACAGCTAAGGTCGACCTTTCAGAAAATTAATCATCAAAACTAAGAAAACTTTTTTTACTTGGAAGCATTTTACTGAGCTTTTTGTGATTAAGGGAGAACTTGGGGTGACTGAAAATCTTTATTTAAAAGAAAGATGATTTTAAAGAAAGTTATTTGAAGAGATTGTAAATAAAAGTAAATTTAATCTATTTAAGCTTAGATTTAAGAAATCCCTGGTGCATCATTTAAACCAAATGAAAATTACCTCCTATAGATTCCTCTAGATAATTTCCTGGAAATAGCATCTCCTGGGAACCAAAAGAGATATGACTAATATTGGGGAAGCATACCCCTAAGACAGAGAAAATTTAGTTTGCATTTCCATGGGGTTTTCCATGCTGATTGTATAATATTTACTTGTTAAAAGAAAAGGTTAGCTTCTTATTTCCTCTTTTTTGAACCATTCAATTTCAGGATTTTTGCATTTATTCATTTCCTAGTAAGTGATTATATGTGGCTCCTCTAATTAAAGTTGCCTAAACTGCAGAAGAAAATAATTTACATTTTGTCAGAGGAGTTGAGTCTGCGAAGGATTCTCATTTTATACACAGAATATTGTGCTAGGCCCAGCGTTAATCTTGCAAAAGCAGATTTTGAAATCTCATTTCTCTGACCACAACAATGTTGAGTGAGCTCAAAAATATTCAGAAAATTCTTTTATGATGAAATGTAACAGGCAATCTAACTCAACAGACTTTGGCAACCTTTCCATATATATAGATATTGATTCCTTAAATGGATTGTGAATTCCTTGAAAGTAGGAATTACTGTGGTAATTCCTATGGACTATTCCTCTGGAATCCATTTTTCTGACTTTGTACTTAACAAATGCTGATTACAGTCCAGTTTTTAATATTAAGACTTTATCATTTTACAGCAGTTTAAGGTTCACAGCAGAGTTGAGAAGAAGGTACAGAGATTTGCACATATTCCCTGCTCCCACACATGCGCAGCCTCTGCCATTACTGACATCATCCACCAGAGTAAGTACACTGCATACGAACGTGCCTTGCCACATTATAGCCACCCAACATCCACAGTTCACGCTAGGGTTCTCTCCTAGCTTTGTACATTCTATGTGTTTGGATAAATCTATAATAACACTTATCCATCATAACGGCTCTATGCAGAGTACTTTCACTGCCCTGGAAATGTTTCATCTATTTATCTCTTCCCTTCCCCTCTCCAAACACTGGCCACCACTGATCTTTTTACCAACCACGGTTTTCCCTTTTTCAGAATGTTATGGCGTTGGAATCACATACTATGCAGACTTTTCAGACTAACTTATTTCATTTACTAATATGCATTTAAAGTTCCCCTTTGTCTTTTTATGGTTTAATAGCTCCTTTATTTTTCAGCCCTGAAAAATATTCCATTGTCTCGATGTGACAGTTTATTTCTCCATTCACCTACTGAAGGATATCTTGGTTGCTTTTGGGCAATTACGAATAAATCTGCCGTAAACATCTGTATGCAGGTTTCTGTGTGGACATAAGTTTTCAAGTTCTTTGGGAAAATCCAAGCACCACCATTGCTGAATCTTATGTAAGAGCATGGTTAGTTTTGTAAGAAACCACCAAAGTGGCTGTACCATTTTGCATTCCCACCAGCAAAGAATGAGCTTCTGCTCTATATCCTCAGCAGCATTTGGTGTGTCAGTGTCCCCATTTCTCGCCCATTCTAAAAGGTATGTAGTGGGATCACAATGGTGTCTTAATTTTCATTCCCATGATGACACACGATGTGGAACATTTTTTCATGTGCCTATCACCAACTGCATTTCTTTTTGGGTAAGGTATCTATTACAGTTTTTAGCCCATTTTCTAGTCAGATTTGTTTTCTTCTTGTTGAAATTTAAGAGTTTCCTTTTTTTTTGCATTAAAAAAATAAATCTTTAGAGTATTAGTATGAATTAGATTAGGGCTTCCCAGGTGGCACAGTGGGATGGCCAATGTAGGAGATGGAACAGACGTGGGTTTGATCCCTCGGTCGGGAAGATCCCCTGGGGGAGGAAATGGCAACTGGCCCCAGTATTCTTGACTGAAGAATACCATGGATAGAGAAGTTTGGTGAGCTACAGTCCATGGGGTCACAAAAGTTGGACATGACTATGCTCACACACACATGAATTATATGACTAATTCTCAAACATATAAACTATCAACTGAGGGAAAGGCAATATTCTATAAGAAAGAAATAGGAACACCAAAGCAAATATGTATAGCAGTGATTCCTCAAAATTTCCACTGAAAGGGGTGCCACATACTCAGGTGTCCATAAACTGAGGAAGGGGAATATAGATCAGAATGACCATAAAGCATGAAGATATTTTTTATTGAAATTAATACCCACCAAAGACAATCCACTATAAAAGAGGTGCTAAACATCCAAGAGGGCTCGGCCCACAGCTGTCCGTCAGCCTCTGTTCACAGCTATCCTGGTGTTTGCACATTTATCTCAAGAAGAGGTGGCCACGGTGGCGAGTTGGAGGTGCTGGCTGGTTCCCACAGCTTGGTCTTACTGTCTTCCAAGCTGACCTAGTTACCACCCAAATGACCTGCCGGCAACAGAGACCGACCCTGAGCTCCCTATCGAGGTGCCATCCCCCACAGGAAACGATCACGTTGAGCCCTGCGTATCCTGGTTTCACATTGACCAAAAGTAATATGTATTATAGATACAGGTGCCTTCCAGGCCACAGTGCCATCTAAGGCATCATAAAATATCTGCTCTACCTTCATGGAATCCCACATAGTATTTTCAACCGAAAGATTCATTTTAAAGCAAAGGAAATGCTGTGATGAATAAATGAGAAGGTGATTCAATAATCCTATCACATACCACACAATCCGGGAGTCGCCAGTGTGACTGATCAGCAAGCACACAGGCTCCTGAAGGCACAGCTGAGGGCCAGCTTGAATATGACTTCCTGTGAGGAGGAGGTACTACCTTTCAGGATGGGACATGCATATTAAACCAAAGCCATTATGTGATGCTGTATCCTTGACCGGTAAATCCATGGGCCCAGAAACCAAAAGGTCAGAGTAGGAGTGGACTGCAAACCATCACTCCCAGGGAACCGCTTGTGGAATCTGTGCATCCTATCCACGCAACGTCCAAGGCTGTGGGACTAGAGGCCCTGATTCCCAGTAGGGGAGGTTCCACTGAAGGATATTCTCAAACTCACATCCAGTCCAGGAGGAGGGGCAACCAAAGGGAAGGCGCTCTAGGATGAGTGATAGAGGATGGAACTGAGAAGAATTAGTTACGGCCTGGGGGTCCACGACAGCATCAGGGCTGCTGTACCCAAAATGCCCTCGTAAGTTCCCAGACTGTGATCACAGAGTCCTGGAGAAGCTGTGTCTGGAGAGAGTAAAACCAGGGTGAAAGCAAAAGTTTCCAAGGAGGCGAGAGGAAGCCTGCCACGGAGACCGCTGATGCCCGGGGGCCTCGATTCCCTTTCTGTCTGGGCAACGCTCCCTGAGTTGGTGTGTGTGCTAGCCGCTAATGGCTCACAACTGCCCCCTTCTGGGGGCTTCTTGGTCCTGGGAACCAGAACAACCCCCAACCCACCGGGAGGAGAAAGCCAAGTATGCGAAAACCACGCCCTCCCCAGCTTCCCCAGGGGCTGAGCGGTAGACAGTGCACCTGCCAACCAGGAGGTCGGGCTCAGTCCCTGGGTTTGGGAGGCCCCCTTGGGAAGGAAATGGAACACTGGAAACCCACTCCAGTATCCTTGCCTGGCAAATCTCGTGGACAGAGGAGCGCGGCGGGGCATGGCCCGTGGGTCCCAGGGAGTCAAACACGACTTGCAGCTAAACCACCACCTCCCCAGCTTCAAGGCGAACCACAAGCAGGGCATCTGGTACTTCAGAGCTTCCTTGTGAAATCAGACCGAGACTGGTCTCGGAAGCCACGTTCTTGCTTTGCTCTTCTCCTGACCCATCCCCACTTCCCTCGTTTCCCTTCTGAAAATGTTCCCCCAGTAGATCACAGGAAGGGAAATTACTGTCTCTGGCTCTGCTTTCAAAGAGACCAATCTAAGACACCATTAGTATAAATTAAATATGCATGTATATCAACAAGTCCACACAATTACAGAAACACACATAAATAAAAGGAAGCATATCAAACACATTGGAATCACTGTCTTGGTGGGAAAATAGGTTTAAAGGGGAATGAATAAATAAATGATAAATAAAAGGAGGTCTTGCAGGGACCAACCGATGTGGACATTACAACATGAATTGAGGGCTATGATTAACTCTGCTCTCTATATCTGAAACCTAAAAATAAACAGACAGGCAGTTAGATGATCCTTTTTAGTAAATTCTATCTTAAACTATGCAAATGCATTCAGGTAAGGGCTCAAATTGTTCTTTCCTCATCATTTATTATTTGAGCATTTTTGTACTTCCTGAGAGGTCAACCTAAAAGATTAAGAAAAATGAAATTCCAGATGGTTTTTATGGGTCTGGATTCTAAATAGTATGCTAGTATTCTAAATAGAAAATTTGTGACGGGAGCTCCACTTATCATTCTAACCAGATTCTACTTTCCTTTCTCCCTACTCAGCCCCACTTCCCCCTGCTCATTCCCCACTTCCACCATTTACCAGGAATAAGTTGGAAATCATTCCATCGGTATCAAAGCTACCAAAAGCACTTCAGCCTGAGTTCTTCTCTTTTGGCAAACCCTAAGAGTATGTTATAACATCATAAACACAGAAGAACAGAGAAATACAATTTCAGCATAGGAACCAACTAACAGGTTTCCTTCTGAATGTGACAATGTGTTTTTGATAGCTCCATAATATTAGGTACAATAATATATGATCTACTGTATTTAATTGAACTTGCCACAACACTTCTCTTTAATTCAATTTGATTTAAGTAATAATTATCGATTAATGACCACTGCTCTTGGATGCTACAAAAATTATTAAGACGCAGTCCATCTATTCTGGAAATATATAATCAGTGTTGGAGAAGAGTACTTGAACATATTGAGTCTTTCTTCAAATTTTCAAGGGGAAACTCACACTCCTAATTTCCAAAAGTATTCTCATTTCCGTACTTTTAATAAACTGTTGTTGTTTCTCAGTTGCTCACTCGTGTCTGACTCTTTGTGACCCCAAGGACTGCAGCACCCAGGGCTCCCTGTCCTTCACCATCCCCCGGAGCTTGCTCAAACTCATGTCCATTGAGTTGGTGATGCCACCCATATACATGTATATTCCATTAATTATTTTGTTTCCTGTTTGTTAAATTCAATAAAAACAAAGTTTAATAATTTTATTATAATATTAAAAAGATCATCTCTATGCTTTTCCTGGGAAAGAGCTAAAATTATTTTCTGATACAATCTTTCATTTCAAATCAGCTTGGTAAAGAGTTTTATATTATCCATAATTTCTTCCTTGCCCTGAGATAGCAGTGGTTTATTTATCCATTGACTTGCTAAATTACCCAGCAAAGATCTTGACAGATTCTTAACTCTCCATAAGAACACTGCTCTTTCTCTTGATAGCAGAAGTGGGTTGAAACTATTTGGGATGGCCAGGGATTTCATCAGAAGGAGTCACTAGCATCAGAAGCTCTTTGGGCTTTTTGGAGACAAGAGTTACTACATCATTGCTTGAGAATAATGGAAACGTATTCTGTGCTCTGCTCCATTTCCAAAAATCCAGAGTCTTGTCAACTCCATGAGTATATAAGCTACAACACTGCTGTAACACCTGGTCTCTTCCTTATAAAGCACGTGAAGTTCAGACCCCAGAACTAGACTCACAGTCTAGCTGCCAACCATCTTACTTGACTTCTACTCCTGGTATGACTTCTGCTTTTCCTAATAATCCCAGGCATCTGGTGGCATTTCGCCTGAATGGCACTACCCACACTCCACTTCTGAGGCAATGCCCTAGCCCCTTACTCTCCCTGGAGAAACGGGACAATGCCTGAATGCCCACAACCCTCATCTCCTACGGTCTCAGAGCTACAGTAGCATTTGTTGGTAAGATACTGGTGTCCAGAAAAGGTTTTATTCCCACTTAGCCCACATCTGATCAAGAGGATGGGCTGCAGAGTCCCTTGCCTAGACATCCTCAGCTCGGACAACTCCGGAAGGAGTTCCCAGGCAAGCGCTCTCCCTGACCCCCTCCCAGTCTGGGGTACTTGCTCTTCCTCTAAATCTCAACGCCAGCCCGGTACACTTACCTCTCTCTCACACCACCTTTCCCTTGCCCACGTTTACTTCTACCCTGGGGATGCACGTGCTCACACAGGGCAATTACTGCCCCCTCGGTGCTTATCTGTCATTTTCCATTCAAAGGACTTAACTCTAGTCCACGATTAACCGGAAAAGTCAAGTTCGCCTTTTTAAGAAATACAGCACGTGGTGGAAATTCAGTCGTACAAATCAAAGGGTCTGGAATTAACTACTCTGTCCCGCATGCACTTTGCTTTAATACCATAATACCGCTTAAGTAAAACATGCAAATCATTAGTGTAAAACTCAAGTCACTTTAACTACTAGACATAAAAGCAGTGAGGATCCTGGGACCAGCTTGATCTGTACCAATGGTTCCCAGGACAAGTGGCTCATCTCGGAAGCAGCTGATCCCTCCTAAGAGGCCTGGAGGAGGCAGGAGGGAACACGGTGGGAGCAGTGAAAACCTTCATGTCACATCTCTCCTTTGCGGAACCTCATCCTGCACTGGGCTCTCACCCCCACAGATCCACTCTGCCCCTCAGACCTCCCTGCTCCACCGGTGGAACATCTCCGGAATTATAAGCAGAGTGTCAACTGTCCTCAGATTCCTGACTGAATGTTACATCTCCCACCTCCCTGTGTGGAATCTGGCTTTTTTCGTGAGACACCACAGTCTCTGTGGCTTCACGAGGGGAGACAGAGTCCGTTCACTCCCCAGGGCCACCCCTAGACCCCTAGTGCTCTCTCCAACGTGGGCAGCAAACATCTGCCTCTTTGAGGCTTTCCCTCACTGGCAACATCCTCAACACCACCATCACTCTGGGAAGACATCATGGTACCCCTTCCTGTTGTATTTCTCCACCCCTAGATCTGATGTCATCCTGGGGGACATCAACATCCATACACACCACTCAATACGTTGACCTTCCTCCTTGGTCTCCTCACAGGCAGGGACCCAGATGTCCAGCTCACTCACGGCCACCCTGAGACTGGAAATAGGCACCTCCGAAAGTAAACGAACGCATCCTCCTTCTGAACCACAGACTTCATTCCTACCAGCTACCTGCTGCAGTTCCTCCTTCTGTTCCTTAAATTTCTGGTTTCTCCAGTCCCACAAGCCCTCCACTGTATTCTAAGCCACCAATCCCGTCATGCTTCGTCACTTTCCTCTCAAGGTTAGCCTCAGTATTTTTGTTCTTCAACTATCACTTGCCAATATTCCCATCATCCTTTAATGTTCTTTCTTCATGGCAACCATATGGCAAAAAAAAAAAGCTTTATTATTACTATTTTATTCCAATTTTTAACTTGTGATACAACATGGTATGCTTATCTCACATTTTTAACCTAGGGTTTTTATATTTTATTTTTACACTATTTTTCCATCTATAAACTACTAGAATTTTCTTATCCCTGTTTCGTGTAAAATACCGTGCACTTGAAAATGCTGTGCAAAGCAAAAGTCATGCTGGGCACATACAAGCAAGGTAATTCAGAGCCAGACAGCAAGTGCAGCCACGATTCTGAACCTGCACCTCCGATGCTGACGGCATGGAGGAAATTAGCCTTTACAGGGAGGCCCAGCACGCTGTGGTTCACGGGGTCGCAGAGAGTCGGACACGACTGAGCGACTGAACTGAACTGAACTGGTACACTTATAACAAAGGTAGGTAGAAGCAGTGTATGGCAGATGGCAGATACCTAGCAAATATTTGCAGCTAATGAATGAACAAGCAAGATGGACTGATGGATGGATGGCTGGGTGGATGGACAGATGGACAGATAAGACAAAACATAGTCTTTGAACATCTCCAGTCACTCTGCTTTAAGAAGTGACATACGGTCTATATGACTGGAGTGATGACAATGCTGGAGAGAAGTCTAAGAAAACAATAAGGGAAAATTTTTTGATAATTAGCCTTTATTTCTGGAATTTTCTGCCTTTATTTTGCCTGGCCAAAGCAGGTTTTTATTACTTCAGGACAAGAAATGAGCTGAGAAACTGTCCATCATACAAGTATCTGAAACTTTATACATAAATTTTAGGAACTTATGCATTTTTAAATAAATTATGTAAATTACTAGCAATATAGATGGCTGATAGCTTGTTTATAGTGACATGCTACTTCTAAGAAAACACTACTTACCAAATTTATAAATATATGTTAATGTGGAGAGTAAAATGATATGAAATAATTTCACACAGAACATCTTGAAAACAAAAAAAATTAGTTAAGTAATTTTTTTTAAATGAAAGAAACCCTCCATGTTTTATACTTGTTTCTATAAAGGGCTTTTATAGTTGTTTATTCTTTAAATTTTAAGTGCTAGCCAGGTATATATGATTAAGATCCTGAAATCAAATACAGCAAAGTCAAGATGATAAAATGACTTAGCAAAAATTTGTGTTAACTATAAAATAATTGTTGATTTTATATAGCCTCTCCGTTCCTGGCACACATACATGTACATACATACACACATACATACAAACACACACACACAGATGTGTATGTCCATAGTCAGATATACACCCACACATGAGGGATGAAAGAGAAAATGATTGAAAACAATGACCCCACTTTCTAAAGTTACATAAAACAACATTATTATAATTTTAAATACCTCATCAAAGAAAAGAGAGCCCACTTCAATCAACACTCTACGAAATGGTATGCTCATGTTTGTCCCTATAATAAAAGCAGTGGAAAGCAAGGTAACATCTTAAAACCCCAGTAAAGTTATTAAACAGAAAGAAGCAGACTAAATCTTTACGATCCTTAAGATATTACAAAAAATAATCAAATTTCTCCCTTAAAAATTTTGGCAGTTTAGCAGTCTCGACAACCTCATTAAGATGGTCGAACCAGCCTCATGGATATTACCCCACAAATGCTAACTGAGCGTGCACTGCGTGCCAGGCACAGTCACGTCCTGGGCAGGTACCAACGAACCAGTGGGTCAGATCCCCACTCCTGTGCAGCCTAAATCCCAGGGGGAGGGAAATGGCCACTCAGTGCTTGACTAGCTCCTCTGCGTTATGATATTAAAAAAAAACACACACTTTTATAAAATTTATTATTTTAAATGTTTTGAAAGAGGGAAATGCCTCCTTTCCTTGTCTCTTCCTAGCTTCTGGAAGCTACCAGAAATCCTGTAAGTCTCGTGGTTTGTCAATGCATCACTCCATTTTCCCTGCCTAATCTTCACCTGACATTCTTTCTGCATGTCCCTACATTCACTTAGCATTCTCCTCTCTGGGTCTGTTCCAAATTACCCTCTTCTCTTAAGAACACCAGCCACTGGAATTATAAGCAAGTATGAATTAGCTTACTTATTAACTTGCTAATTAACACAAAGGATCCCATTTCCAAATAAGCTTACATTCTCACATTCTGAGCATAAATGTGGCAGGGGGGGAAACACTATTCATCCCAGTATAGGAGCTATTGCAATATCCCAGTCAAAAGATGAAGCTAGGCTAAAGCTAAGATAGTGACAGAAGACCAACAAGGAAACAGGTTCAGGAGAATCTGAGGTTTACTCAACGAGCTAATGGCTTCTTAGCTACGGAGGGTGACTGCCTGCATTGATGGCTCACTGTTGGCCTTTCTGGACCTATTCTCTCTGACTTGGGTTTTTTCAAGTCCCCTCCTACTATAAACTTGACTACCTTGTTACTTTTGATGGTGAAGGAGGAATCAAAGGCAACGCCCACTGGTTTTGGTGATCAGATATATAGTGAAAAATGTTAGAAAGTGGCAACTAGTCTGTGGCTTTACTAGTGACACTCACTCTACTAAAATGTTATACCCCCTTGATTTCACATGTCTAAGTACATGTTCAGGTACAGCTTATATACTGCTCTTTCTAAGAAGTATTTTCCAGTGCTCACCCAAATTTATTTCTCAATCTCTTCAGTATTCCTAATACATTATTTGTGCCACATCTCATCCTCCCTACAATTAAACCATTTCCCTGCCTCTTATATAGAACAGAATTCTTTCAAAGAAAAACATACTCTAGGTACCAAATGCCATATTAATAAGAGTTCAGTAAGAGAAGCAGACGCACAGCCGTATCATGAATTATTAGAGAATTTTCCCTTATGCATTTTTAGGAGTGAGCATAAAACTTTCTGCAATGGTTTTGTCTTTATATCTGATGTGGGAGCTTGAAGTCTATGGGGTAAGCAATTAAGAACATGCATATAAGATGGAGGGAGTTACCCTCTCATGGGTTACAGAGAGGGCTGGAGCCCACAGATAGACTGTCACTATCTCTGACTGGGATGACATGGGTGTCTTACCAAAAAGCTGGTGCTCGGCGTCATGAACCAAACACACATCTTGCCCAGAAGTGGAGGAAGCTGAAAGCGGATTCAGAGGAAGAAGGAACAGCAGCAGGTGCCAGATGCTGTCCCACACAAATAAACTGACAAGAGTGAGCTGTATGTAATAGCACCTGCGTTGACCTGAGTGTAAAAACAATATGGAGGCCTGCTTCTTTTCCATCCTCCAAATTTTGCAAAAAAACACCTCTTATGGCCTATCCCAATTGGATGCATATAGTGAAGGAAATTGAGAGGCATTTATACATGCCTTTAAGCCACATTTAGCATCCAAATAAAAATAGTAACAGGAAGCCAGGTGGTTCAGAGGTAAAGAAACTTTCTGCCAAGCAGAAGATGTGGGTTCGATCCCTGGGTCAGGAAGATCCCCTGGAGAAGAAAATGCAACCCAGTCCAGTGCCCTAGCTGGGAAATCCCATGGACAGAGGAGCCTGGTGGGTTACAGTCCATGAGGTCGCAAAAGAGTCAGACACGATTGAGTGACTACAATAATGATAACAAAGCCATGCTTCTAGCCAACATGGTAAAACTATCCCATGAACAAATGAAAAGACGATATGAAGCCCCCTCATCATCCTTGAGGGATGTTCCTTCAACTCCTCCTCATGGCAGGGTGAGGACCAGTCTTCCCTCGTCGTCCAGCTTATGCATCCCCAGCCCCAGTTCTCTCTCTTGGCGGCCGGCAATGGCGTGTGATACTATGAGGCCTCTGTGTGCGTCCTCAGGGTGCTGGGCAATACCCCTGCGAGAGTCCCCTCGCTGCTATGAGTTTCCTATAATAGATGCTCCTCCTTAGAGCCAGGTGAGGGTCACTTCCCCTTGTCTGCCCAGCAATGGGTTCTCTCAAAATCAATGAATGATATTGAGGCAATTAAAATTTCCCTAAAATTATATGGCAGATCACATTTTCATTAATGTTCACTAAAAAGGATCTCATTCAGTTATGCACTTTCCTCCATTGAAGAATCTACACCGCTATCAACTCAAAAATTTAACAAACTGAGTTCCTGATGGTTTCTTTCTGCAAACTGAATTTCTTTCTCTCTTTTCAAAATATGTTTTATACGGAGAAAAAGTTTTACTGAAAAGTTACAGTGTTAAGCTTTGGACAGGAATTCACCCAGTGATCAAAAATCTTACCAGTCTATTGAAAACCTTGTCTACCTGATACTTATTGATCCTCATTTCCTTCTTGTTCACATGCAAACTACAAATTGCTTTACTAATCCTTACACGTTTAATTGTTCTCTCTAAAGACTAGACTCAGGCCAAAATCTGTCCGTGTTTTTCCCTGTGTGATTCTGAGACATGGTGCACAGCTGAGAATAAAATGAAGAATCATCATAAAGACAATAAAGACATGCAGATCCATGGCTGATTCATGTCACTGTATGGGAAAAACCACTACAATATTGTAAAGCAAGTAGACTCCAACTAATAAAAATAAAGAAGGAAAAAAAGAAAAAAGACAAATAAGGTTATAATGGTCAGTTGAGCCAAGAAATGAGAAGAATTCTAACTAAGGATACTTATTAGACTGACTTTTAAATAGCCATCTTCATCCTTGAATGAATCCATGTGAATTTATTCAAGGAGCTTCCTCTTTGTTGCTTTCTGACCAGTATTCCATACATTTTAACGGATGAGCTTTTTTTTTAGCTATTTCTTTTATATTGAGGTTGAGCCAATTAACAATGTTGTGATAGTTTCAGATGAACAGTGAAGGGCTTCAGCCATACATACTGGATGAAATATTTTAGAATAATATTTTCCTTTCTTAATAACTATTGCTACTGTATCATACTATGAATTGTGCAATGCAACAAATATCAATTCTATAACATAAGACCATTTTGACGTCATTACCAACAGTGTTAAACAATGTGTCGATACTGTGGTGTGCTCCGCTGGGCTAAGCTGCTTCAGTTCAGTTCAGTTCAGCTCAGTCGCTCAGTCGTGTCCGACTCTTTGCGACCCCATGAACCACAGCACACCAGGCTTCCCTGTCCATCACCAGCTCCCGGAGTACACCCAAACCCATGTCCATCCAGTCAGTGATGCCATCCAGCCATCTCGTCCTCTGTCGTCCCCTTCTCCTCCTGCCCCCAATCCCTCCCAGCATCAGGGTCTTTTCCAATGAGTCAGCTCTTCGCATGAGGTGGCCAAAGTATTGGAGTTTCAGCTTCAGCATCAGTCCTTCCAGTGAACACCCAGGACTGATCTCCTTTAGGATGGACTGGTTGGATCTCCTTGCAGTCCAAGGGACTCTCAAGAGTCTTCTCCAACACCACAGTTCAAAAGCATCAGTTCTTCGGTTCTCAGCTTTCTTTATAGTCCAACTCTCACATCCATACATGACCACTGGAAAAACCACAGCCTTGACTAGACAGACCTTTGTTGACAAAGTAATGTCTCTGCTTTTTAATATGCTATCTAGATTGGTCATAACTTTCCTTCCAAGGAGTAAGCGTCTTTTAATTTCATGGCTGCAATCACCATCTGCAGTGATTTTGGAGCCCCCCAAAATACAGTCAGCCACTGTTTCCCCACCTATTTGCCATGAAGTGATAGGACCAGATGCCATGATCTTAGTTTTCTGAATGTTGAGCTTTAAGCCAACTTTTTCACTCTCCTCTTTCACTTTCATTAAGAGGCTTTTTAGTTCATCTTCACTTTCTGCCATAAGGGTGGTGTCATCTGCATATCTGAGGTTATTGATATTTCTCCCAGCAATCTTGATTCCAGCTTGTGCTTCCTCCAGCCCAGCGTTTCTCATGATGTACCCTGTGTATAAGTTAAATAAGCAGGGTGACAGTATACAGCCTTGAGGTCCTCCTTTTCCTATTTGGAACCAGTCTGTTGCTCCATGTCCAGTTCTAACTGTTGCTTCCTGACCTAATTCTTTGCCACCCTATGGACTGTAACCCACCAGGCTTCTCTGTCCATGGGGATTTTCCAGGCAAGAATACTGGAGTGGGTTGCCATGCCC
Source organism: Odocoileus virginianus (assembly GCF_023699985.2). Lineage (NCBI taxonomy): Eukaryota > Metazoa > Chordata > Mammalia > Artiodactyla > Cervidae > Odocoileus > Odocoileus virginianus. The sequence goes on along the minus strand of NC_069677.1, from coordinate 58,393,574 downwards.
TCCTCCAAGGGATCTTTCTAACCCAGGGACTGAACCTGCATCTCTCCTGCCTCCCGACTTGGCAGGTTCTTTACCACTAGTGCCCCCTGGGACGCCCCTGGTACTATGGCACTTTCATGTAAATTAACCCATTTAATCTTCACAAAATCCTTGAGATGAGCACTTTTATTTGATTTCTTCTACAGATGAGGAAAATGGGGTCTAGAGAGGTAACTTCCAAATAAGTGGCAGAAACAGACAGTGTAGTTCATCATTCTTAAGTACTAAGTTCTACCATGTAATGATATCACCTTTCATTATGTAATGCTTTGCAGCTTACAAAATTCTGTGAGAACAGGATCTTCTCACCAAAACCAAGAAAAAAATATATCCATTGTCAAGCTGAAATTAGTGACACCCAGAAAAGTTAATCTTTCCAAAGTCAAATGGCGAAGACATGATAAATTCCAGGACAAGAACTACAGTCTTCTTCTATATTCTTTCTTCTCTCCTTTGCTTTCTATAAAACAGCAAAATTATCAACCTGTGGAAATGTATTGCAACAGTAAAAATTCTTATTTTCTCTTCAGATCACGCTGTTTCCTTTAAAATATTTAGAATTTATTTGTTATTTTTCATGCTCATTTTTGTATGTGTGTGAAAGACATTTGTCCTATAGTAATGCTTATGAGTATCAATTGAGGAGTTAAGAACAGTGGGTTTTTCCTAACCTATTACAATTCTTTTCAGTTTAATTCATCATTTCATGTGTGCTAAATAATAGAGCACTGGATAGGGAGTTAGGAGATTTGTGTTCTGGTCCTGGTTTTATCAGTAACAAGTGAATCTAAATGAGTTGCTTCTGCTCTAGGCTTCAACATCCTCACCTACACAAGGAAGGACGCTGCGAGTTCCGTACAGATCTCTACAGCTTTAAAAATTTAATAAACCAGTATGTCTTTACAGGAGGACACTCCCCTTGTGCTTTCCTGAGTCTGTAGTGAGGAAAAACAAAAATCTACACAAATTTTATCCAACAGGGAAGCTTTAAAGAATATATGGGTGAATTACAACATATCACCTAGGTGGGATGTTATTTGCCTAAGACAGTGAAGATGAATATTGCTAATAATGCATTTAGCTCTCTCTAGGTTCCAGATGTAACAAATGTTTTTATATGCAAACTCTGCTGTTGCACAGTTGTAAAGCACCAAGAACTTAAATCAGCTGGTTGGGCACTGCCAAACCTGCTCCTTCTATTATTAACGCTACTTACACTCTATTTCCACTTTGGCATCCTACTTTAGGCACTGGCTTTTTCCATAATATTAATTGGTTTCATCTTGTGTTTTTCCAAGTCTTGAACACCATTCAATTAAAATACACCCAAGGATCAGAAGCCAGAATCATTAATGATAAAACCTTAAAAATTAATACACAGGCATGTGTATGTACACACACAAACAACAACAATAGATTCATTCTACATCTTCAGAAATTTCACTTAGGAACCTTACTTAATTAAAAGTTAGTAGAAAGGGAAAAATAATTAATTTTGAAAACTATAAACACACTGCAAGGTCAAAGCAATGCTGAGTATCCACTTGGACTGCAATGTGCATTAAAACCCATTACACTCTTTTTCTTTTCCCTAGGTGCAAATGTTACTGTAATGTGTTGATGCAAATTATATTTAAACTTGTTCTCTTTATTTAAAAGCCAGATGTTTTATGTTAGGAGAGGACAGTTGTAAAATTATTAACTGTACATTAGTCTCACACTGATTTCAGAGGCTATTAAGCAATACAAATAGCATCTTGGTGGTTGGGAATTAGCCTCAAACACAGCATTTTCCAAAGGAGTTCATCTTTACAATTTGCTTCACACTGCATGCAAAACACTAAAGCTATAAGCAACAGAACTGTTAGAATACCAAATGAGGCTCATATGATAGTAAATATTTGGCAGGTATGAAGAATCAGAATGGATCTCTTCAGTGAATGGATGACATTTGGCTTTCTCGCCAGCAATATGTGATCTTTATTGAGCATCTACATTGTGCAAACTTGTTCTGAGTGCTAGGGATATCATTAGCAATATTATACCATTGTTTTCCTTAGAAATAATATACCAAGACCAAGATTTCTTATACTATTTTAGATACATACAAGGTTCATGTATTCACAAGGACCCAACTAAAATATTTCAACAAATAAAATCTTTACCACTTGCCCTACCCAAGAGTAATATAGTATATTTGGTATCAACTGAATATGTAGCTTTGGCCAACTGATGCGAAGAACTGACTTGTTAGAAAAGACTCTGATGCTGGGCAAGATTGAAGGCAGGAGGAGAAGGACAGAGGTAAGATGGTTGGATGGCATCACCAATACTATGGACACGAGTTTGAGCCAGCTCCAGCTGTTGGTGATAGACAGGAAAGCCTGGTGAGCTGCAGTCCATGGCGTCGCAAAATGTCAGACACGACTGAGCTGAATGGAACTGAACTGAATATGCAGCTCGTTATTTTTTAGTTTTCTTCTTTCTATAGGTGTGGAGCAGTTGGGTGTTTGGGTGTCTGTGCTGAAACAGTTCATGCTTTTATATTCAGAAATAATATAAACGGTGCTAGAAAAAGAAGGTTTCTTTCATATTATAGTCACATTAAACAACTTTTCTTTAAAGTAACTCCTTTAGTCATTAGCACTGGAGTTTGATAAAATCAAAATACCCAAGATAAAAACAGATTAGCAATCATAGGTGTTTGCTCAGTATAGATTAGGAATCCGTGCCTAGCTTAGAGACACCAATACCAACAATGCCTCTAAAATCTAAGCTCGGATTATGCACTATACTGAGCTCAATAGAACAGAAATTTTGGGATGTCTGCACCTATTTTCTTCTCCCACGATCAGGTGTTAGAAAACAGAGGCAAAGCCTCCGTGTGCTGAGTCGCTCAGTTGTGTCTGACTCTTGGCAGCCCTTTGGGCTGCAGCCTGCCAGGCTCCTCTGTCCTCAGGGTTTTCAGACAGGAACACTGGAACAGTTTGCCATTTCCTTCTTCAGGGAATCTTCCCAGCCCATGTATCAGATTCGCATCTCCTGGGTCTCCTGCATTGCAGGTGGATTCTTTACCCACTGTTCCATTAGGAAGCCAGTATAACCTCTAGCTAGTAAAAATGCTGAAATTCTTGATTCTGTCAAAGACCCAGCCTTGTTACCACATTTAATGAGTATGATGTGCTCTCTTCAGGGACCAGAACAAAAGGACATCAAATAAAAGGCAGAATAGCTTAGCTGATCTTAAAGAAGAGCCTTCTAAACTTAAAGCTTAATCTTATAAAAGTGAGGTAAGTAAGAAACCCTTGAATATTAGAAATTTAGGAAACCAAGAAAAATTTGACTGGCCACCAACTTGCAGAAAAGGCATATATGGTCCTGAATTAATTCATATACTGCTTATTTCAATTCAGTTTCAGGTACATCACTTGATACTCAATTACACTAGTACCTCCTTCTATATTTGGATTGGGGTTTTCATTTTTAGCAACACTTTTCTTCTTAAACCTAAAACAAAATGTAACAACTATTTGGAAAAATTGGACGGACATTATGCTTGAAAAACACTTGAAATTTCTACTTCAGTTCAGTTCAGTCACTCAGTCATGTCTGACTCTTTGTGACCCCATGGGCTGCAGCATGCCAGGCTTCCCTGTCCACCACCAACTCCCAGAGCTTGCTCTAACTCATGTCCATTTAGTCAGTGATGCCATCCAGCCATCTCATCCTCTGTCATCCCCTTCTCCTCCCACCTTCAATCTTTCCCAGCATCAGGGTCTTTTCCAATGAGTCAGTTCTTCACATCAGGTAGCCAAAATATTGGAGCTTCAGCTTCAGCATCAATCCTTCCAATGAATATTCAGAACTTATTTCCTTTAGGATTGACTAACTTGATCTCCTTGCAGTTCAAGGGACTCTTTCTACTTAACAGAAATTTAAAATCCAAGTATCAGGCAGGGTCCCAGTCAGAAACAGAATTTATCCCAAGAGGATTAGTAAAGATCTTCAAAAGCTCTACAGAGGCCAGGTAGGGTTAAGAAAACAAATACAGCACAGTGACGAGCTTAGAGGCAAGCAGCAGTGAGAAGTCAGTACCACCCCCAGGGCTGAAGAGACCAGGAAGTGAAACGGTGGTCGGGGAACTCAGCGAAAACAGGAGGCCAGAAAATGCACCTCCCAGAAGGAACTAGACACATGCAGGAGGGGACGTACTTCTAGAGGCTCAACGTCAAAGCTGAGAAGAAGCCAGGGAAAAATACTCCAACTCTTCACCCCTGAGATCTCCTACCTGTTAGCCAAAGCCAACAAGACACCAGAACCAGAATCCAAATCCATTCTTCTATAGATCAAAGCCATAAGCCAGCAAGAAGATGGAGCGATGCCCTCAGTAGGAGTCAACACACTCAGGGATACATACACTCAGGATAGAGGAGAGACATGGTGTGGGGGACAGATGAAGATTAATCAAGACACCAGAAGAGCCAAGTGCCCTTTAGATTTAAGAGAGGGAATCAGTTCAACAGGATGCTCTTTGGGTTTACCAAGTGAAAACAGCAATAAAAGTTAAAAAAAAAAATTAAACAAAAACACTTAAATGTATTTTCTAAGACAGTGGTTGCTATGAAGCTATTACAAGATGGCCAATTAAAACTTATGATTCTTCTATGGGGACTTTTTCTCTGCAATAAGGGATGATCCTGTCTTTTGAGGTGACGAACAGAAGAATGAAGCTACACTTCTAAAATAATGTACCCTTGAAAATTATTATCTTAACAGACTCTGGTAACCCCAGCTATTCTTCTCCAGGGAAATGTGTATACAAGTGGAACCATGGAGAAGGGTGTTCATTCCAGCAATACCCACAATGGCCAAAATGTCAACCCAAATGTCTACCCACAATAAAAATTCATGTGGTAGGTATATTTATACAATGAAATACTCTATCGTAACAAAATGGACAGACTAGGACCAAGCATAGCAACACATAAGCTTCTTAGCAACATAATGTTGAGCAAAAGTAGCCAGACACAGACAAACTCACTAACAGTGCACGCAAGCTAAGTTGCTTCAGGCAGACCACATTAACAGTAGGTTCCGTCTATACGAAGCTTAAAATCTATGTTCTTTATAAATACATCCATATGTGGAAAAAGTATAAAGAAAAGCAAGGAAATGATTGCCACGAAGGTAAGCATAGTGGTGACCTCTAAAAGGAATATGATAGAAAAGAGACACATGGGGGCCTCTGACATTCTGGCCCGGGTCTAATTTTTGCTTTGGATGGTGTATTAGTCTGCTAGGGCTGCCGTAACTAAATACCACAGCCTCAGTGGCTTAACCAGCGTTTATATTCTCACGTTCTGGAGGCTGGAGGTACAAGATCAAGGTGCCATTATTAACTGAGGCCTTGCGCGCGCACGAAGAGTAAGCCTTTAACGTTGCAAAGTGCAGTGAGCACGTGCTGAGCTGTGTCCAGCTCTTTGTGACCCCGTGGCTAGAGCTCACAGGCTCTTCTGTCCCTGGGGGTCTCTAGGCAAGAATACCGGAGGGGGCTGCCATTTCTACTTCAGGGGATCTTCCCAACCCAGGGATCAAAACTGCATCTCCGGCATCGGCAGGCAGATTCTTTACCACTGAGCCATTTAGGAGTTAACTGAGGCCTTGCTTCCTGGCTTTCAGATGGCTGGCTTCTCAATGTGTCCTCATGTGACCTTTCCTCTGCACACTTGTGGAGTAGGAGAGAGTTCTCTTGTGTCTCTGCCTTTCTCATAAGGATGCAAGTCCAACAAAGATTAAGGTCCACTCTCATGAGCTCTCTTAACCTTTATCACTTCCTTACAGGCCCTGTCTCCAAATACAGTTGGGTTTAGACTTTCAACACATGAATTTTGGGAGGATGCAACCCCTTCTATAATAGGTGGTGCTTACACGGATGTTTGCTTTAGAATTATTTACCACAGTATACATTTATTCTGTGTATTCTATATGTGCATGATATTTCACAATAAAAATGTTTTTAAAATTATTACCTGAATTTCTTTAACCTGAAAACTTTGAATTTTACAATGAGTAGCTTCTTGGTAATTAAATCATTCCTTTCCAGGAACTCTGAGCTCTGAAATAATTTCCTTTGGTTCCTAATCTTTAATTATAACACTCACTAAATATAATAAATTGGAAGGAAAAATCCAAAACATTTTGTCTATGAAACTTCTTTGGAAAAGACATCTTAGGTGTTTCTCTCTTGATGAAGACAATTTGTCCCAGAACACATGTGCCAAGCATCTGCCTTTGGAAGGAAATAGAGCATAGAAAATATAACTGCATGATGTGATCCCAGAAGAAAAGAATTAGGGTATGGAAACACCATTAAATAATAATTAAAATAATGTTAGTGTGCAAAAATATATAGAGAGTTGGATTCTGGGTGACTTTTGGCTCAGGGGTTTATCAAGATAAGGGTCAAGATTAGTGACGAGAAAGTGATATTCTCAGGGATGCAGCCAGAGAGTGAAAAGACAGCAAGTCTAGGACAGGAGGAAAAGGGCCTGATGAAAGTAAATGTAACTTAACACAGAATCCTAATTAGAGCTGGGAAACGATTTAGTCAAAGGATAATCCAGTCTTAATATATTTGATTTCTACTTCTTGAAATTTAGAAAAGTTCCATTATACCTTGGCATTATTCTTCCTTCATATACAAGCATGTCAGAGATGTCACTTACATAAAATATTTAAATAATAACTTAGTGGGTTTGAGTATTAGCCTTTACTGCCATTTTTCTTTCGAAATGAAAATGTGTATTGAAGCTACACAAAGACACCCTTCTCTGTCAAACTCCTTTTCCCAGCATATTCTCTCCATGACCTAAAAGGTTTCCAAATGCAAGAACTATTGTTAAGTTTGTTCATCTTTCCTTTTAAATGACTTTCCCTGGAGCCTTCTTGCCCTTTCTGGTGAGCAAACGTTAAGGTCTGATAGAACTGAAGTAAGGTTGTCCCACCGGTGAGGAGGAGGGGAAGGGGCCAGCCAAAGGAAAGACAGCTACTTGTCAGGTGAGACAGCCTAGTCTCCAAGCTGCTTTGGACCTATGGCGGCCCTGGCGAAATTCAAACTGCAGGTAGGACTTAGTTTTTAAACATCACTGCTGCTTCTCCCTCACTATTTTTAGATAAGGTCTCACAACATTCTCTCATAATGTCTCAACAACATTCCTCAATTATTTTGAAAGTAAAAAGAAAATTGCACTTTTGATATAGTAAATACTAAAATTATTTCAGGATACGTTAAATAAACTCCCTCCATTATTTTTCAAATGTTTACAAACATCCCTATGTTTTCAGCAAATATTTTTAACACTCAGTAATTATGCCTGCTCTCTGTCTCACGGCTAGAAAGAACTGAGAAATGGCCATGCTAAGTCAACTGTACTCTGGATATCAACAGATCAGGCCCCTATGTGCACACATAGGAATTACCTAAACACAGTTATATAGCTCAGAGCTATAACTCACAGTTCCTAAAAGATCTGAACAGCTAGAATCCAAAAATTAAACTCTAATTATAAAAGAAATCAATATTTATTTACTTCAGAGTTCCAGAATAGAAAACTACAGGGATATGACTCCATTTTAACATAAGCCCTTAGTCAAAAGATCTCTAAATACCAGTAAATACATGAACGCTTCTTTCAAATCTGACTTAAAATATCGCCACTAAACTCTCTTTCATGCATGCTAAGTCACTTCAGCCGCGTCCTACTCTTGGCGACCTGATGGACTGTAGCCCGCCAGGCTCCTCTGTCCACGGGATTCTCCAGGCAAGAACACTGGAGTGGGTCGCCAGGCTCTCCTCCAGGGGATCTTCTTGATCCAAGGATTAAACCTGCATCTCTTGGTCTCCTGCATCGGCAGGCAGGTTCTTTACCACCAGCACCATCTGGAAAGCCTACTAAACTCTCTTAAGTGTTGCAAATTTATTTAGAAGTAGGAAAGGAAAACAGAATATAATGGAAAGAGAACCGGAACAGGAATTAGCCTAACTAGGTTCTAATCTGCCATCTGTTAGCTAGATGTCTCTGGATACATTTAACTCTTGATCCTTTGGTTCTTCACTTGTAAAATGTGAAGGGTAACACCAGATTTATCTGTCATGGAAGATTATTTTAAGGATCAAATAGAATTTCTCTTAGCCATCATAGAAGCTGTTTTAAAAACACCATTCAGAACAGGGATCACAGAAAAGGATATGATGGCTAAATCCAAATCTCAACCAAAAGTAATCTTCCCCATGCACAGAAATTCATGTCTTCCTGTCTTTCACATGATGTTGTTCTGCCAATAATTTTGTCTCTACTAAATCAGTAATCTCTCTTTTCTTTTTAAAATCTGGCTCCTTTACACTCAAAAAATGATCAAATTGCCTAAATACTAAAATACGGAAACAGAACAAAAAACCTCTCTGGGCATTGCCTTTCCCTTAAAGAATCACCTTAACTCTATCTTTTCATCCTTGCCAAATTTGTTTTTTAAAAGTTCCTATACTTACTCTACTGACCTCTTAATTATTCCCCATCCTATTACAATAGGATTTTTTTCCCCTTCACCCTATTAACACCATCCCTACTGGGTCACTAACTACCTCTGTTTGCAACACTCAGTGATATTTTTAGGGCTCATATGTCTACATCTGACACTTAACACTCTTTTTTTCTTTAAAACACGCGATCGCAAACCACAGCCTGCTCTTGTTTTTAATAAAGCGCATGAGCTTAGAATTAGTTTTCACATTTTTAAACAGTTTAAGAAGTCAAAAAAGAATATTTTTGACACAGAAAAATTATATGAAATTTGAATGGTGGTGTCCATAAAGTTTTATTAGCACATAGTCATCTCTATTTGCTTATCTATAGCTATTTTTTTTAATGCAGCCATGAAATTAAAAGATGCTTGCTCCTTGGAAGGAAAGCTATGACAAACCTAGACAGCATATTAAAAAAGCAGAGACATCACTTTGCCAACAAAGGTACAGTCAAAGCTATAGTTTCTCCAGTAGTCATGTATAGATGTGAGAGCTGGACCATAAAGAAGGCTAAATACTGAAGAATTGATGCTTTCAAACTGTGGTGCTGAAGAAGACTCTTAAGAGTCCCTTGGACAGCAAGGAGATCAAACCAGTCAATCCTAAAGGAAAGCAACCTTGAAAATTCATTGAAAGGAGTGATGCTGAAGCTGAAGCTCCAATATTTTGGCCACCTGATGCAAAGAGGCGAGTCACTGGAAAAAGACTGAGGGCCTGAGGAGAAGGGGGCAACAGAGGATGAGATGGTTGGATGGCATCACCAACTCCATGGACGTGAATCTGAGGAAATTTCGGGAGATAGTGAAGGGCAGGGAAGCCTGGCATATTGCAGTCCATGAAGTCACAAAAAGTCAGACACTCCTTGGCAAGGGAACAACAACAGCAGCTTCTTTTATTCTCATGGGCAGAGTTGGGTAGTTACTGCTAAGGCAGTATAGTTCAAGAAACCTAAAATATTTACCCTTTAGAGGAAAAGTTTGCATAAACATTACTTAAACTCCCTCCAGACAATATGTCAGGATGCCTTTCCTGGTAAAACTCCTTCTCCAATAAGGGCCCCCCAGAGCTGTTGTGAAGATCACACACAACAACGTACTCAGGGCACCTAGTACAGCATCTGTCTCACAATTTGTGTCTCAATCAACGTGAACACTCTTGTCTGCTAACTCCTCCCCCTCCTTCTATCCCTTAGATGTGTGTTCCTCAAGATTCATCTTCATTCTGCGCCTCTTTTCTCTTCACCTCCTTTCTCATAAACCTCATTTCCTCCCATGGCCTTGGGCATCTTCTCCATACTCACGACTTCCAAAACTACAAATCCCGGGCCACATCTTGCTTTACTTGGATGCCCTTCAAGACAGCAAGCTGAGGACACCCAAAACTGAACTCATCCTTCCTCCGAAAACATGCTGCCTTTTCATACTCCTGATCTCAGTTAATAGCACAGCCAGCCACTCACTCTCCCAACCCAGAAATCTCATCCTTTCCTTTCCACCTCTCTCTCACCCTTCATTTTCAACTAGTCAATGAATCCTTTCCACTGCATCTCAGAAGCTTATCCCACCATCCACAAAGGCATCATGCTAAGTCTTCTTCATTTCTTTTCTGGAATTTTAAAATCAGTGAGCGTGTAGGCTGGCCCCATTTGGATTTATCCTCTACATCTCCACCAGAATCACCTTTCATCTTCTTACACAACTCATTCAATTATAGGGACTGCCTGCTCAATGGCCCTTTCAACCCTTCCTACCCCCAGGATGAACCCAACAGTTGCACCTGGATTTTCACGATCCTCCATTCATTCCGTCAGCAAATATTTACTGAGCATATACTATGCGCCAAGTGTCATGCCAGACTATGGGCACAGCAGTGAATAAGACCAGCACAGTCTCAGCTTGCTGAGGCATTCCAATCCAGCAGACGAGATCAAGGCTAAGCTAAGTCCCATCGCCTCTCCCCCGACCCATTTTAGGAAAGGCACCCTGCCGTGGTGCCATCTGCACGTGCTGCCATCTCTCTTTAGAATACCCGAACTTTCCCGGAATGGCTAAAATACCTCCTCTACTGCGGAAACTTTTTCCAACCTGAGGATACCAGAATTAACGCTGGCCTTCTTTCTGCTCTCTGAGCTTATCTCTGTCATTTACACACAGTATTACACACGTCTGCTGATCTTACTTCACCGGGTGTGGACATCTTATATTCAGGGGCTGTGTCTTTCTGAGGTCCCCACGCCTAATTCAGCGGCATTATTGGTGCCTTGATTAATCAGTTATGTCTCTTCTGTGACTAAAGGCTGAAAGCTGGTTTAACTGGTTTTACAGTTAACTGTAACAAGCAATATCGGGAAAAATTACACAGTAAAATATACTTAGAGACAACATATATTGCTCATGTATAAATAATATGAACAAAATCATATGTTATTTGCATATTTAAGTTATAAACCTTTAAATTTTACTTTTATACTTTGCTCATTCAGGAAAAGCTAAATGACCTGCCAATAAAGACATATTTAGCTGTTAATGCTTAATCTCTAAATTGTTCCTTTTTTTAATACCTTCAAAGCATATTTTAGTGAAATAAAAATATCTTTGCTAAGAAATATTTGAGAATATTATTCTTACAATAAGATATTTGCTTTATATGAATAATACATCTATATTCTCTAGATCTTTAAGTCATAAACAATGCAGAAAATAGAGAAGGATGGATGGGCTGCAGAAAGAGTCAAGAAAATAATTAAAACTACTCTCATCTTTAAGACGTGCCAAAGGGGAGATCCAGGAAATTACCAAGCAGTTAACATCAATATGAGGAAAGAAAAGAACAAATAATAATGGAATTGATCAGGAAGTACTTAGGCAAGAACAATTTAATGAGCAACTACCAGCATGAGTCCAGGCAGAAAGATCGTGAGATACAAAGCAAACAAAAAGTGTTAGTATAAGCAGAGTCAGCCAAGAAAAAACGGAATTTGTCTATAAAATTATACCAACAGTCAGGTGGAAAAGTGTTTTTAATTAAAATAAACCTATAAGGATAAGTATAAATTAACATTTGACTGCTATACTAGAAAAGACAGTAGTTATTTTAAAAAACTTGCTATCAGAAGATATCTTCAACCCAACCACGCCTCCACCACCAAACTCCAAGTAATGCATATGAGTGCCAATGGCATTACTTCAATATTCATACTTCATCTCCCAAAAGGCAATTCGCCCAAATCCTGCTAATAAGTGGCTTTCAAGTCAGCTAAATATGGGCTTCTTTGTGCATGACTCCAGCATGAAAACTAGTGGAGACGGAATCTTAACAAGATGAGAGCAGCTAGCAATCCAGGTGAGTGCATCAAGTTTTACTTCTTGAACATAATTTGCCTATGTGTTAGGAAATATTCGGACTGCAGGGTCAAGCTGAAAACTCTAACTGGGCCAGGAAGAGCTTTATTCATTAGGAGCTCTCTCTGATCAGTGGAGCTCAGATCTGCTATGAGGATCTCCCCCTGTCAAACACAAGCCTTTCACTGACTAGGGAGAAGCCGTCTGCTTGGACCAGGAATCACGCACCTTAGCAGCGGGGCAGAAGTGTGCCATGAGCCAGAAGGGGTTCTCAAGGCGGCGTGTGCCAGAGAGGCGCCGGCCTCCGTGGACAGTCTGCGATCGTGACCTCTGCTGTGAGCACAGAGCTGAAAACACCATTGTGTGCACAAACTGTTGGACAGGAAAGGAGGAACACTCACCAGAACTGAACCAAGTAAGAAATACAGTGGAAAACATTTGGGCTGTATTCTGAAGACAATGGGAATTTAAATTAAATTGGTGCAGCTTCCTCTCTGTATCTTTCCTCAGAAAGTTAAATTCAAACACAGTTTTGCAAATGTCATACCTTTTTCTAGAATTTTTATATCTGAAAGTCTGTTGAGCTTTTATGTGGGTCAAAATATTAATATATCCTCCTTGCCATCCTAAATACCGACCTTGCTTTTCCCAGATACTTCATTTTTAAGTATCTCCATTTTTTAGCATTTACTATATAAAACTTCCTTCTCTTAAAGTTAAATTCTAGGAAATTGATTCAACTCTTAGTATGTCAGTCCCTCTATACAGAGTATGATGGATTTATTCAATGTTTATTAACAATGATGTTCATATATAAGAAACAGTCATATATTACAACTATCCAGTTGGGAATTATATTTGTGTAGCTAATAAAATGTTTCATTCTTTCCTATTATCTAGCAACACTTAATTGGTGAATATAGCAACCCTGCTTTTTTAGAAATTAATTCTATGCAAAACTGATCCATCTTCATTTACTACCTCTTACTTCATTTCTAACATTAAGAATAGCTTTGTGCCTACCACCTTTCTCCTCTTTCCTCATAAGCATTTAAATAATTTTTAAAATTTAATTCATACTTAGAGCAAAATTAACTTTATTAAACATATTTTTTTTCTTTTAGAGTCTTCCAAGCCTCTACAAATGGTATCACATTTTCCAGTATTATTGGATAATATTCATTGAATAATATCCTTAAGTTCTGGTGAGTTACAGAAACTTGAAAATATTCATTCTCCATCTTTATAAATGGGGTGGTAAGAAAACAGAAAGCCTGTCTGTGATCTATGGAATCCATAAACATGATCTATGAAGTTTAGAACTACTTTTTTAAAGCAGTGAGATTTATAAAACTTGGAAAGTAAGAGGGCTAAAGCAGTTGTTTATTCACTCCACACATCAGTTTCTGCAGTATACTCTATGGACAACTGACATAAACCTCCTGAGACACAGACCCTCATTAAAATGCATGGTATGTAAAATTCAGTTATTTTTAATGAGGCTATTGACATTCCCCAGTCAAGAATGCTAACAATGCTATTTGGTTGTCATATTCATCTTTTTATATTCCTGTAAAACTAAATCAGGGATATCAATTTTGGTAAAGTATATTGAGTAAGATAAATCCCTGTCTTATTAAAAGGATTTCTTAGACTAGTGACTGTATTTGAATATTTGGACAAAATACATATGCAGAATTATTACTGCTAACTTTTTTTTGAGCTAATGTGTATTGAGTACTAACAACAGAGCAGGTTCTGTTCTATTTGCTTTACGTTAATTAATTAATCCTCATCTAACTGAATTAGATGCTATTAATACATTTTACTGATAAGTAAGTTAAAAGATAGGAACTTAAATAACTTGCCCAACTCCACACAGCTAGTAAATAGGATATTGGAAAACCGTTTTTTTTTGAGAGCTGTAGATGTCAGCTAGCTTAGCCTAGCTCCAGTGATGTCTCTGGAGATGATGGAGAGTGGGCTCCAGGTCTCTGAATTCCAAGTTAACATACCATCCCATAAAGTCATGCTACTTTATATATTCATAAACAGTACAGGTATAGCATACTCACAGAGTTGAAGCCATGGGGCCTTCAAGTTCAGTGTCAGCAAAGACTGTCCCCAAGAGAGGTGCCCCTCAACGTTCCTCGATCTCCAAACTGTCCCTGTGCTAAGCTCCCTGCCTTATTGTTCATTCTACTAACTTTTTTATGGTAATTTAATTGTAATGCAAAATTTGAGCAATATAGACAAACATTAAAAAAAATACAATTTTAAAGCATCCATAATTAATGCATTCTTCATTCAGAATAAACCCCTGTACCTATTTTAGTGACTATACATTGATTTTTTTCCCATGCATATGCATGTGTATGTATATATGTGTGTATATGTGTGGGTGTGTGTTTTACTTAATTTGGATGCATGCAAGCATGCAAAGTCACTTCATCCATGCCCAACTCTTTGTAAACCCATGGGCTAGAGCCCGCCAGGCTCCTCTGTCCAGGGGATTCTCCAGGCAACAATACTGGAGTCGGTTGCCATTTCCTTCCCCAGAGGTTCTTCCCAACCCAGGAATCAAACCCAGGGATCGAACCCAGGTCTCCTGCATTGTAGGCAGATTCTTTACTGCCTGAGCCGCTAGGGAAGCCCATGCAACAATCCTACAGCATTGTATATACATGTGTGTGTGTATACTGTGTGCACACATATGTGTATGTGTGTATATGTATGCGTGTTTGTATATGTGTGTGCATATACACACGTACACACATGTACATATATGTGTGTAAGTGTATGTATGTGTATGCATACACATGCATAGACACATGCATATGTGTGTATATATACATGTGCATACACACACGTGTATATGTGTGTGCATATATGTACACACATGTATATATGTGTGTACACACATGTATACGCATGTGTGTATACTCACATGCATGTATATGTGTATGCACATATGTACACATGTGTGTGCACATATGTACACACATGTGTATATGTGTATACACACATACGTACACACATGTATATGTGTGTATACACATAAGTACACATGTGTATATGTGTGTATACACATACGTACACACATGTATATGTGTGTGTGTGTGTGTATATATATTATATGTGTATGTAATATACATTATACTTCTGAGAGTACCAACTAACCTACTACCTTGTAAAAATTGAATTCTGGTGTTATCTTTTTTCTTTAATTTCTGATGCTTTTTTATAGGTGAAAAACTGCAGCATTTTGCTTTAAATTTCATTTTTATTACTTTGAAGAGTAAACACTTTTTCATGTTTATTGGGCCCGGCACTTTTTTCCATGTCCTGTTGCGTTTTTTACTCCAAACTGGGTCTTTCTTGAAAGATCTATCATCTGACATGAGCCTAGCTCTGGCCTCGGCAGCAGTGAGGCTCTGTGTTCTGCTTTTGCTCACCTAGCATTTCAACAGCCCACTGCCCTTTCTTTTTGTGTTCCTACTTCCAGCCTCATGCTGATGGTTCACTGATTCTACCTCACATGGCATAGATAGAGAAGAAAGAGGGAAAAACGCCTACTCCTTCATCCACTGTATGAGAAGATTTCATTTACGCAAAATTTCAAATTTTAAATACCAGAAACAAATTTAATCATCAGAAGGATATCAAGAGGTTTCTCTCTCTCTTTCAGAGCATCAAAAATACATCAATACAGTCCTGACGGGCATGGACAACAGCCGGTTACTCACTGAAAATGACGCCAGTTTATTAAGCATTTTACTAGGTACCAGGCACAGAATCTGAAGCTTTTATATATACACTTTCTCTTAATCCTAACCAGAGTTTCAAGAACATTATTACTCTATATAGTTTAAAAATCCACATCAGAGCGTAAATTTGTGTACGAGGTTGACAAGCAGCGAAGCTGGGTTCAGCTTAAGTGTTGGGTGTTTAACCCATGCTATTCCCCAGCTGATTCAGCACAATAATTATGATGCCATTAATTTCTTGGAATCTTCTCCTTTTCATCTGCTTGCGTCTGATGATATAACATTCCAGCGAGTCAACCCCACCCTTTTGAGAAGTTTCACCCAAAACAACTGACTCTGTAACAAACTTCCAGTTCTCAAAACTATGATCATTTCTAAATTCAAGGTGGAATTTAGTACAGGTGTGACTATGGTTAATGATTTATAGCACTAAATACATTTGAAAAACATAAAGCTCCCCTATTCTTAAAACAATAATCACAGGAACATTTCCTGGTATCACTCACAAACTCTGGAATTTGTCACCTACTTTTGGCTTTTCTACAAAAAGTCTTAGGATAAATGATTCCAAATGTCTATGATATTATGAGACAAGTTATAATCCTCCAACTTGTGCATTCTCAAGATTATTTTGACTATTCTGAGTCCCTTGTGCTTTCCCAAATTTTAGGATCACCCTGTTAATCTCTTCAAAGACAACTTGTTCAGATTTTGATATAGTTGTGTTTACTCTGTATATCACTTGGAGGTTATTGCTATTTTAACAATATTAGGTCTTCCAACCCATGAACATGGAATGTCATTTTGTTTATTTAGGTCTAATTTAATTTCTTTCAACAACATTTTCTGGTTTTAGAGTACAACTTTTGCATCCTTTTATTAAATTTATTCCTAAAAAGTTTAATATTTTTGAGCTATGGTGAATGCAGTTTTTTCTTAATTGTATTTTTTGATTGCTCATTGGTGACATACAGAAATATAACTGATCTTGTATACTGCTCTTGTATCATGAAGCCTTTCTGAACTTGTTTATTAGCACTAACAGCTTTTTAGTTGATTCCTTAGGATTTTCTAAATACAAGACCATGCTATCTGCACATAAAAATTGTTTCATTTCCTTTCTAATCTGGATGCCTTTCATTTCTTTTTCTTGCCTAATTGCCCTAGTTAGAACCTCTAGAACAATGTTTGATAGATATCTGGAAAGCAAAGAACTTTGTCTTTTTCCTGATCTTGGATGCAAAAACGTTATTTTTCAACATTGAGTATGATGTTAGTGAGTTTTCACAGATAGATTCCATAGTTTGAAGAAATTCTTTTCTATTGTAGTTTGTTGAATGATTTTATCATAAAAAGTGTTAGATTTTATCAAATGCTTTCTAATTTATTAAGATTATCTTGTGGCTTTTGTCCTTTATTCTGTTGACATGGCATATTATAACAATTGATTTTTGATAAATTAACCTTGCATTTCTGGGATAAATCTCACTTGGTCATGGTGTATAATCCTTTTAATATGTTACTAGATCTATTTGCTAATATTTCACTGAGGATTTTTATCCACATTCATCAGGGAGATTTTCTCCTCATGTCTCATCTTGTTTTGGTATAAGGGTGATACTGACCTCATAGTGTGAGTTGCAAAATGATCATCTCCTTCTTCGCAAGAATTTATAAAGAATTTATATTAATTATTCCTTAAATATTTAGTCATATTTTTGTTCTTTTAACTTTTTACATTTTAAAAAATGTAACTCCAACAGCATACCCCAAGAGAAGGAAACTGAATGTCCACCGTTTCACTTTGTAACAACTCTGAGATTACAATCTATGGCAGCGATCTTTGATCAACAATGGTATTATCAAAGTTTGAGGTACATCCAGGGAAGAGAAAGAAGTTCCCTAATTCACCCTTAAAAGTTTCCCAAGTTTATCCATTCGTCTGCTGATGGGCATCTAGGTTGCTTCCATGTCCTGGCTATTATAAACAGTGCTGCGATGAACACTGGGCCAAGTTTAAAAAGGAAAAGGCGGAGTAGCCCGGATCTTGGTGTAAACGACTGTTCCCGCACCCTCGGCTCTCTCCCCGTCCTCCACTACCTCGCCCGGTGCCGGGTCCAGTGCCAGGTACTCGCAGATCTAGTTAAGTGACACCGAGGATGACTGTGGCATCATCCCGCTTCCGTCAGCATCTGGAGCGGAAAGGGGGTTGGGCCGAGAGGGTCTCCCGGGCGGGGCGGAGGAGGAGAGAGTGCAAAACACAGCCTCGCCCCTGGAGCCCTGGAAGGAGCAACGCCCCTCGCTATAAATTTGGAGCTGCCTCGGAGAGGACGGTTCCAGCGCCAGTCAGCCCAGGGCCCGAGGCGACCGAGCGCCCGGGCAGACGCGCGCGACCAGCAGCTCTGCCCACCCGGGACGCCGATCCAGGAGGAGGGACCCAAGCGGACCCCGGGCGGGAGCGCACACCCTGAAGCGGCGCCGCCGGCCCGCCCGACGCCGGCACAGCGTCCCGAGTGAGTGCGGTGAGCGGCGCGGACCGCCCGCCAGCCTGGGGGCCGGGGCGGGGGTGTCAGCTGCGGGCGCGGTGCCGGGAGGCTCTCGGGACGGTGCCGAGAGCGGGCTAAGTTCCAGCCGGCGCCCGCTGGGAGGTGGGGGACCTGCCCCAAATCAGACGTGGAAGAAGCCATCTGATCTTGTCTGCCGCATGCCCCAGACGTTTCACTCTGATTTGACCAAACTCTGTCGAGCACAAGTGAGGAATCTGCAGAGATGGGATGCAACCAAGGAAACTTTCTTCCCGAGGCTTTTAGCTAACTCAGGTCTTTAAACTGTGATCTGAGCATATGACTCCGCAAGGCGGGAGTCCCTTTAAAAGTTGTGCCACTTTAAAGGCGTACTTGATTGTCCCCACGTTCTGCTAACCAGGCCGGCCAGGCACCAGCAAGGCTCACCTCCCCACCACCCGTCTTTACAAATGATAACGCTGGGTCCTTGGCCCGGGATGCTGAGTCCGCCTCGAATTAACTGGGGAGAAGGAAAATGGGGCTTCTCCACACACGCCAATCCCCACAACCCTGGCCAGAGCACGTTTGTCACTGAGGGGGATTTTAGGAGAAATTCTTCTGCTTCCAAGACCGAGCAGAGCCTCTTGCTGACGCCTTCCCTTCATACACCCCTCTACGTAGCACCCCATTCTCCAGTTCTCCTAAATGTCCAGCCTGATCTATCCACAGTGCCATTTGCTTTGTCTCCAGAAGAGTCTCCTGCCCTGAGTTATTGAACACATCGCGGGCCTCTTAACCTGATCTTTCCTTGCTGATGGTTTGATTAAGAATCAAACACCCAACAGTGGGCCTCTGGCGCTCTCTCTTCTTGGGGAAAGTTTGGGTGCTCCCTTTCCCTTGGGATCACATTGTCCACCTGGGTACTTGCAGTTTCTTTCCTGGAAGAGAGGAACAATGAGGCAGGGAGGAAATCTGGCCCCCTGCTGCTCTGTTTTATGACTTTTTTGAGCAACCTCTATCTCCTCTTCAAGTTGCTGTCATCCCCAATATGATTCTCTTGGTAGTTACACCGCCCTGGGTCTCCAAGGTTTAGTCTCCTTAGCATAAGCTGTAACACCTTTATAAGTCTTCTTTAAAAAGGAAACTGCCTGTTTCCCTTGCTGCCGGCTAGTGTCTTTCTAGCTCTCAAGGCCCAACCACATGGATAAGCTCTCTGGAGACTGATGGATTCCAACACCCATCTGGAAGATCGTGCAGGGACAAGGAAGCACAGAGAGCTGGGAATGGAGACTCCCACATCACTGACCGTGTGCTGTCACAGTTTTTTCACAGCTCGTACCTCAGGTCCCTCTAGTGATAAAACTCCTTGATTCCTTTTGTTTCCTAGTTATTGCTTTAAAAAATAAAGTCTAAAATAATTACCCTTTTAGCCCATGTCTGTGCTCCTCAAAACTGTCTAAATAGCTCTCCTGGTAAATTATCTGCTCTGGAAAATCATTAGGTCCAAGTGTCCATCCCCTAGATTACAGCTGGCAGTTTCTACAACCTGGCTTAAGCTCAGGGAGTGGCCCCAAGTTGCTGGATCTCAACACTTTGCTAAAGTTTTCATGATTAGTAGTATCTAGTCCATTATCCACTCTATTGCCCCCCCCCTTTTTTCTTCCTAATTTCTTTGTTTTTTGTGTCCATCATGAGGCCTCAATTTCTAGCTCAGTTCTTCTTTGGTCTTAAACTGAATCAACTGTCCCATCATCCAACCCGAAAGAAAGCTGGTTTGCTTCCACTGAAGCCAAAGGGAGACAAGTTTTATAAAGTGTCTTCCAGTCACTCTCGCTCTGGCAACGCTCTGCATCCCAAAAGCTCGGAGCTCAAATCTCTGCTATCCTTTTACCCTGCTGTAGTGCTCAGACCGTGACTTTGTGAATTGTTCAGGTTTCGTCTGTTCTTTCTTTTCCTTCTTTGAGTGAGAGTTGTGTGTGTGTGCTGGTATATAATTTGGGGTTATTTGGGGGCTGCTGCTGCTTATTACTGTTGTTGTGGTTACTATGACTAATTCTTGTCCTGTGCTAGATGAAAAATAATGAAAGAAAATGTGCTGCTTACCCAAAGCCCAGGTAAAATACTTGAGAGCTTCTCGGGTAGCTCAAATAGTTAAGAATCTGCCTCCTATGCAGGGGACCTAGGTCCGATCCCTGGGTCGGGAAGATCCCCTGGAGAAGGGCATGGCAACCCACTCCAGTATTCTTGCATACAAAAGTCCATGGACACAGGAGCCTGGCGGGCTACATACAGTCCATGGGGTCGCAAAGAGTTGGACACAACTGAGTGAGTTACACATCCACACATTCGAAAAGGAGTTTGAAACTCACAGTTAAAATGCACGATTCACGCCTCCTGTGGTTTTATCTGTCTGTCACAGTGTCCTTCTTATGCCGCTGACAGTTGCTGTGTTTTGTTTTCAAGTTTTCAAATTTGATACGGGGACCAAGATCCAGACCCATCACACTTAGATGCTTTGGCTGCCTGCTGCAGGCGCCTGGTCTTTTGCCTCAAGCTCACTAGTTTACTTATTCCTTTTCCTGCTCAGTCATGACTGAGCAATGCCAGAGTCTCTCAAGAGCAGGCTGAAAAATTAAAAATTTTATTTAGAAGTTTGAAGTACATCCAAGTGTTATAAAAATTAAAAAGCTGTTTTGAAGACAGACTGTGGCAATAAACAAATACAGAGCCAGAGCAACAAAATATAATGAAGTATCCAAGTATAAAAAAAGTAACCAAACACTTTTCACCCGTGTTATCTAGCAAATTGGAAAATCAGCTTCTTAACCCATCACTACTGGAAAGTACTATTATTTTCTTCGAAATGATTATAAATTTTCTCTTTCAAAACTGTCTGAAGTCATCTATTAAAACAGTACACTAAAGCTTCCACAGCAAAAGTAAATTTTGTTCCATTTCCCACCTAAATTTAGCTGTCACTTTACATTTTTTTATTTTTAATCATAATATGAATTTCAGCTATGAAAAATCAACTTTTCAATGGCTTAATATACAAAGCCATCTTATCTAGAAGTATCTGTACAGATTTAAGGTAATAGGCAAATGATTTGGCAAGTTACTACTATTATCCTATTAAAGCTCTAAAATATATCTAAAATACATCACAGCAAAAAAAAAAAAAAAGATTCTAAAGAGTTATAAATTTGCCAGATGCTTTGTTTGGTGGTTACTTTAATGACAAACTTGACAGTTAAAAAATAAAATATATGTTTAGAACAATCATAACATGACAAGTGAATCTTAGCTGTGGTTGTATTAACATTAAAAGTTTTCTATCTGATTTTGATCCTTTCTCTTCATAGCAGATGATCACTGTGGGAAAAAATTTCCTTGACTATGAAAACCAAAATTTCTTTCAAAATATTTTACTAACAAAGATGTGTGTATACACACACACACACACACATATATATTCTTTGTGTGTGTGTATATATATATATACACACACACAAGAAGTGTCTAGAATCTGCCAGTTATCATTTGATTTTCCTTCCTATAGTCAAGAATATTTTAAGTTGTGTTGCCCATTTATTTTTCTAACACAGATTGGAAAAATAGGTATGCTTTATTTTTCATAGTCTAAGTCCCAATTCTACATGTCTTTAATATTTAAAATCATAGCATTAATAACCGTTCAGTTTGGGTCAAGTTTTATGGGATTTCTTGTTCTCTTCATTCAAAGCTGCTTTGTTCTTCATCAGATGATGTTAAAATCTCATTTAGATCAATGAATTAAAGTACTTTGACTACATAGTTAACTTCAGAGTAAGAATACTGAAGAATACGCATTTGGTTCTGTGCTTTTTTAATAGAATAATTGTAACAATATACTATAATAAAAGTTATAGGGATATGATTCCGTACTTTTAAAGAGAGTTAATTATTGCTAATTTCCTCTGCAAGTTTTCTTTAGTTATTTCTTATTTAATCAAAGCTCCTCTTATCTGCCTTGGAAAAGGAAGAATTATATGTATGAAATATGTCAACAATAGTAGAAGATACTTACTGAGGGAATGCAATGGATCTGACAGATCTTAGGCCCTGAGGACACACCAAAGTATTAAAATGGTCTTTGTCCTAGAGAGATGTTGGTCAAGCTAAGTACATATTTAGATATAGGTCTCGCCCATCATCTCAGTGCCGCTGGGGTAGGAAGCCATTTAAAAACAACCCTCTCTTCCTTCTACCTTTCAGACCGAGTGGAATATCTAATGCGGTTACATGTTTGATTCTGGCCCCTTCCATAATAACCACCACAACTTGCCTTTCCCCATGGGGTTTTAACTCCTTCTATAGTATGCACCACACCCAACTGCAACCTTGTATTCTGTTATTAAAGTCATCTTGCCTGTTTGTCTGATTTTGGCTTAATTTGTGGAAAACATAAAATACATTTTCAGATCCTTGTATTGTAGAAATGTTAGAAACCTTTCCTATTACAATAAAGTGACTTCAAAGTGTTGCTTTAGGCTTACTAATGGAATAACTAAGCATTAATACAGTTGCTTTAAATCTAAAGCTTTAAGTCTAAGGCAAGGAACTTCTGATTATTTTATTTTAAAAAATAATTATTTATTTTTAAAAAATAAGACAAGGGAAAGGTAAAGAATAAGAAAAAGAGCTATGAAAAGAATAAAACGTTGAAATATCAAAGCAGTGGTTCTTCAGGCATCAAAGAGCAGGTAAGGCAAGCATATGAAAATCACCTGGGAAGTGTTTTAAATCTGTCCATATTGTCTGCAATTTCCCTTTTTCTCCTTTCCCCATTTCTTCCCTATTGAGAACCGCCACATTACCTCAGGTGTCAAGGTCCCCAGACTAACATCATGAGTATCACTTGGGAACTTAGTAGAAATTCAGACTTTCAGACCTCACCTGAACCGACTGAATCAGAATCTGCATTTTAGCAAGATCTTCACATGATTCAAAAGGACTTTAAAGCTAGAAAAGCACAAGTGACCGTACCTCTGGCTTGCTCAAATGATTACCTCGAGGCTATTTTTTTTGGCTTTTTAATAAAATAACATTTTTAACAAAGCTAACATTTATTGAGCATATACAATGTGCCAAACAATGTTCAGCCTTTCAATACTGTGTTTTATTTAATCCTCACAACATCCCTATATAATGTCACTGCATCATCCGCGTTTTATAGATCGGGATGCGGAGTGATAATGCAATAAGTAACTTACCCAGATTTGCCAACTGCTAGAGCCGAGATTTGAACACCGTTTTGATTCTGTGCTCTTTGTGGCCACCCACACTGTCTGCTCTACATCAGGCTGTCTGCTTTTTAGGACCAGTTTAACCCACTCCAGAGTTCTTGCCTCGAGAATCCCAGGAGGGACGGGGGCGCCTGGTGGGCTGCAGTCCATGGGGTCGCACAGAGTCGGACACGACTGAAGTGACTTAGCAGCAGCAGCAGCAATTATTGGACCAATTAATTAGTTATTAGTTATCGGATAATTATTGGAAATTTATAATTGGAAATCAAGTTCTGTTTTCCTCATAGAAAAAAGCAAGATCTATAACATTTTCCTGTCATCTTACCTTTAACAATGAAGGAATTCTAGGAATTCCTTCTTTAGTTGAGAAACAAGTAAGAAAACTATGATAGTTCATAATTTAAAACTTGAGATTTGATATCTCTATTTTCCCAAAACTTACATGAAATTTATCTTTTTTACCTTTGTGTTCTGATGAACTTTTTAAAAAAGTTCTTGAGTTGAACAACCCATATCCTACATATATAAACTGTTTATCTTTCCAACTCAAATTATATATCACTTTTTCAGCTTTTAATATAAACACATATTTATCTATAAGCATAGTTTTAATATAAACACATTTATCTATAAGCAGAATTTCTAAAACTTTAGTTGAATACAATACTAATCAGTCAGTCTGCAAACAAGGGTGACTTATTTTAAGCCAATGACTCCTCAAATGATGAGTCTCTGAAACATTTTTCCCAGTGCACATAGACTGTCTGAGAGCTGTCAGTTGGATTGGGTCAAATGTCTGTTGTCTTGACAGGGGCTCATTGATTGGGGTCGAAAGGCCGAGGTGAGTCTGGGCTCCCTGTGGTCGTGTTTTTTCAGAGGAGGGGTATGTCAACAGAACTGAGCAGCATGATTTTCTTCGTGATTAAGGGACATCCTTGGGAGACAGGATGTCACCAGCTGCTTAGATCTAGAACTTTCGGCAGCACTAATAGTACAGTGTCTAACTTGTAAGTTATAGATGAGGGCAAAAATCAACGCAGGGATGCCATAAAACCACGCGGCGAGGGCTCAAAAGGGAGCTTGTGCCTGGGAGACATCCTGCATACCAGCAGGCAGTCTCTTAGTGCTCATCAGTGATAAAGCACCGGGATTCTCCCGTGATTCTCTACCGTCCTGCTCGTCTCACTAACCCCAAATAGTTGTGAGTGTGGCTGAATTTAATCAACACTAGGGTTTTTTTCCTAAATAAACTGGGGAAAAAAAAAAAACAAAACTCACAGCATTTCTTCTAAACTTCATCCATTTATAATTTCATCATCATATATGCTTTTCTTCACTTTTGGACCCAAACTCTTCTTGTTATACAATTCAGATGCATCTTACATACTTGTAAGTTACGTGGTATGCTGCTAGAACAAGAACGTTCCATTAACCCAGCTTTAATCATCTAATTCTCCTTCCATTCATTCAAGTGATGTCATGTCATGTAAAATACATTGTACCATGATGTCTTCCAGCACTTAACCTTCACACAGTTAATTGCTGCCACTTTATCAGGAATGGAAAATAATCTGATGTGATTCCTATGTAATAATTTCCTGACTGTGTTCTAGCGTTTGATCTACTGAATTAACAGAGTGGATTTTTGCAAGAAATACAAATCTATTCTCTTAAATTCCCATTACATTAAGCCATATGATGGAATAGTATACAGTCATTGTGTATTTTATATGTATATATTTTAAAATACCTAGTGACGAGGGAAGATAATCACAAGTGAATACATTAGTGTATAAAACATAAATGAGAGTGTGTGTGTGTGTGTGTGTGTGTGTGTGTCCTTGATAGATTCTTGTCAAGGTGCCATTAATTTCTTATTTGGGTCATTGGTGTTCTAATGAAAATAGTTTAGTTACACTAGCACTGATTTGAGAGCAGAATCACTTAGAGGTTTTTTAAATGCCTGCATATTCACAGAACAGATAAGAAACACTAGGCAAAATATATAACAAATCGTTAAAGCTTTTGAGGATTATTAAGATCAAGGCTAAGATCAAAGGTGACTTTTCTTCCCCTTTTTTGGCATGTACTTTCAGACTTTCCTATCATGAGCCTCTGTTCATACTTCTGTTTATCTTGGAATTTCTTTTCCTTTCCTTCTAACTCACTCTAGATTTCAGATCATAGACAACCACTATTAACCCTCTGGAGAATGATCCTGGCAAGTCAACCCTGTCTCCATTTTTTTTCCCTACGGTACACTAGAGCCCTATAAGAGTTCACAGTGGCATTTTATAGGAAAAAACATCTCATGGGAAAATTTTTGCTATGACAACAAAACCACCAAAAAATAAGTTAAAAATATATTCTTCTAATGCCAAAATTCTCCTGTACCACATTGTGATAGTAAAACTCGTGTATGTTCTTGCTAGGAAAAAAAAAAAAAAGAAACCTCTACACAGTCTTTTTGAGTAATTCATTAACTTTAAACAATTTCTTACTTAAAAAAATCCCCAAACCATAATGAAAAATATTGATGAATTTGGCTACATAAAAAATTTTAAATGGTTGTGTAGTAAAAAGCACCAGAAACAAACACAAAAGATAAACAGGGACTTAGGAAAGGTATTTGCCACACATTACATGTAAAATGCCAATTTTCGACATGAACTTTTTAAAACGAGAAACAATGAACCCAGTGGAAAAATGAGTGAAGGCCATAACTAGGCAAACTAGTAGAAAAATAACTGCAAAAAATAAAAATATAAAAAGAAGCTCAACCTCATTCATAACCAAAAATATGTAAACCAAAACAAATATTTATTTTTCACTTATCAGACTGAGAAAAAAATGTAAAATTTTGTACAAGTCAGATTTTTGGTATCTTAAATACACATAGTCATTATAGAGGACATTTTGTAAGTAGCTTCCAAAACCTAGACTGTATGAACAATTTGTGTCAACAATTATGTTTGGAATTTATTCTACCAGTATAATCATATAAGTACAAAAATGCATATGTATAAATATGCTCATTGAGGCTTTTTTACATCCACAAAAGGGAAATAGGAAAAAAACCCTAAGGCCCATGATGTGTGCTGAGTCACCCAGTCATGTCTGACTCTGCGACCCCATGGACTGTAGCCCACCAGGCTCCTCGTCCGTGGGATTTCCCAGGCAAGAATACTGGAGTGGGTTGCCATTTCCTCCTCCAGGGGGTCTTCCCCACCAGAGACTGAACCTGTGTCTCCTGAGTCTTCTGCATTGGCAAGCAAATTCTTTACCTCTGAGCCACCTGGAAAACCCCCAAGGCCCACGACAGGGGCTGATTTTATCAATTATCCTATTTCAGTGCAGTGAATAGAATACTATGTAGCTATCAAAATGAGTGAGATAGGTTTGTGTACCTGATGTAGAAAGTTCTGCAAGTGATATTACTGTTCTTTTTTTTAAAGGAAAGCAAAGTACAGAACATATAATGCATAAAATGAGAAACTATGGGTATACACATTTATATGCATGCATTTAGAACTTTTTTTAAAAGTTCTAAAGGGTACATAAAAAAACTATTAGTAGTATGTATTTCTGGGAAGTAGATCTGGAGAGACAATTAGAGAATTAAGAGATGTGTACCTTTACTTTATACATTTCCATAACTAGCCACTTGTACCATGTATATATATTACTTCTATGAAAAATTAAAATAGAAAAAAAACTTTTAAAGAGATTTCTTTTCAAAATTATGACACAACAACACTTGTATAAGCTTTATATGCAAAGAATTACACATCACACTACCTACCATGTGTAAAACAGAATCACACCACCGTGCTGTAAAGCATAGGGCACTCAGCTCATTGCTCTGTGGTGACCTGGATGGGTCGGATGGAGCCGGGGGTGGTGAGGAGGACGTCCAAGAGTGAGGGGGATATATGTGTACAAATAAATTACTCACTCCGTTGTACAGCAGAAACTAACAGGACATTGTATAGCAATTATACTCTAATAATCATATATCAAAGTTTGCTAACTCACAAGTAAAAATCTAATCATAAGGATGTTTCTTATATTTAGTAGTTATACCTACAGAAATGCCTAAGAAATTGCATTACTGTTGACCCCAAAACTCTTTTTCTCCTTCTCTAGCCTTCATCTACAAGGGTGTGAGGGAAGATGTTGACTATAATCAGGACGAGGACGAGGTCCCTTGACAGATAGTCACCCAGCAGAGCTAAGTCTGTATAAGGAAAAATATGTTCTTGATGTTGACAGATGGCTTCATTCCATTCAAAAACATTCTTAAGATGTAGTGTTAATGTTTATTTTATAAATTAGAAAATAAAAATCTGACCTTTTTTAATGAATCACTTAATGTTTCTTTTTTTCTTTCTTTCCAGATTTGATACATGATAAGCTGATCTACAAAGACTGAGGTTTTATCTGACTAAGTCACTGAAGTCATCCCAGAAGATCTGCATCCGGTAAATGTCTTACACCTATAACATTGCATCTCAGTAATTTTCTCTAATGTGTCGACAGTGAAGGTAGCACAGAAAGCCATACAGACTATTGTCAGGTGACAGAAACAGAAGCAGGAGAAAAGAATGGCATTCTTAGCCCATTCCTTCCAATATATAAAGAACATACATATTATTAATAATATAAATTTATTTTTTTAAGACTTTTTTGATGTGGACCATTTTTAAAGTCTTTACTGAATTTGTTACAAGACTGCTTCCATTTCATGTTTTGGCTTTTCGGCCCCAAGGCACGCGGATCTCCTCTCCCCGGCCAGGGACTGAGCCTGCGTCCTCTGCAAGGGAGGGCGAAGCCTTGGCCACTGCACCGCCAGGGAAGTCCCCCAGCATGACTTCAAGTATAAACAGTGTCAGAATCGGAGGAGGCGATGGCACCCACTCCAGTGTTCTTGTCTGGAAAACCCCATGGGCAGAGGAGCCTGGTGGGCTGCAGTCCATGGGGTCGTGAAGAGTCAGACAGGACTGAGCGACTTCACTTTCACTTCTCACTTTCATGCATTGGAGAAGGAGATGGCAGCCCACTCCAGTGTTCTTGCCTGGAGAATCCCAGGGACCGGGGACCTGGTGGGCCGCCGTCTGTGGGGTCGCAGAGTCAGGCACGACTGAGGCGACTCAGCAGCAGCAGCAGCGTCAGAATTATTCGTGTACTGATGGTAAACCGTGCGAGAGACTCGCAG
Organism: Odocoileus virginianus; assembly: GCF_023699985.2. Lineage (NCBI taxonomy): Eukaryota > Metazoa > Chordata > Mammalia > Artiodactyla > Cervidae > Odocoileus > Odocoileus virginianus. The sequence goes on along the minus strand of NC_069677.1, from coordinate 58,364,842 downwards.
CCCCGTGGCAGGGATCTCCTCGTGGTCATAGGTGTCTGTTCTGCGCAGTGCTTTCTATGCGGTGTAGGGCTTTAGGAGGGAAATGACCATGCTCTCTCATCAGCCCCCAAATGGGCCACTGGGGCTCTGTGACCCCAAGATCTCACTTCTTGAGGCATATGTCTAAAGACTATAAACCCTGAAACCACCTATTCAGGTTCAGAAAACCCGAACATCTCAGAGTTTCCTTCTTACAAAAGTCTCCCTTACTCCAATAAGGTGTAGGGAAAAGGTCTCTGAAACTGGGTACAGAGGCACCCTTTAACTCCCGAGCAGTTTAGCCCCTGGTAGACGTGAGCCAGTGGAGTCACACGCGGGGCGCTCCACTCAGAACCTCAGAGAGCAGCTAGGGCCTGCTCTGTCGGCTCATCTCCTATCAGCAGGCCGTACGATACTTTCCATAGACAGACTCCTTGACTTACCCTGCTGGCAGGGTTTTTATCTCCTGACATAAGCTCAGCTCAAAGAACAAATCCTCAGCTTCCCAAATTAACAGGAGAGACATTCCCTAGGTCCTCCAAGGAAAATGAAAAGAGTAGCTTGTCCCCTTTCTGAATGTGTCATGGCTGGATTTTATCAAAGTAGAAGGTGGATAAGATAGGTGGTGGGTAGGCAGACATATGTTAGAGGTAACTGGTCTTTTTGATTGACAAGTAGGAAACACTTGCTGGAAGGCAGTCCACAGTGGTGTTAGAAAACTATTTAGGACTGCTTTAATCTTGGAAGACAAAAATAGTAACGTTCTGCAGAGTTCTGCCGCTGGAGATCTTTAGGGGTTTTTTTTGTTAGGTGTAGTTGAAATTTCAGAAGCTGGGCTATGCACATTTTCAGCAAAAATCCAGCTCTGGGAAAATATATTAAAATATATGTCCCAGTTAGGAAAATACGAAAACTAGAAGCTTTCTTTTACATCCTAAGAGTACTGGACAGAGGGAGCTCTTTACATATTCACCCCCTCAGCCTTAAAGCAGAAGAATCAAGATAATAATGCAGGGGTGTTCCTCCTGGGAAGGGTCCTTAGATCAGCCTCTCCTCCTGTATTTTGGAAGCCCCTAAGTTTCTGATTAACATTCACACATCTGTAGTAAAACTTTCCAAATAACTATGACATTTTGCGTACAAATAAGAAAACACTGAACGAAAACATCCTGTACAATGTTAAACGTTTTTAGACCTTTAAGTTTCAGATGAATGAGCAAAAACATGCTTAATTCTAAAAAGTTACTTTCCACTGAAGAACTAACATCATACAGTTCTTCCACTAACTAGCAACTTTGCCTTAGGAAGAATCTCCAAGCCCCGTCCCAACCCATGGTCATTATATTGAAATACAAAAAGTGTTTTCCGAGGGCCTTCTGAACTTTGTATTGTCACTTTAAAACTTTCATCAACTTACAACTACAGAACTTTGATCTTTTATTGATTTCAACCAGTAATGTGTAAACAGCATTTCAGAGCTTGTTTTATATTGTAGAAACAAAACTACTTAGGCTGAAACCTACTTATGATAAATGGGAAAACATGGTTAATACATATAAAAGAATAAAAATATTCAGGGGCTTAAAATCTATGGTAATCATCTGCCCCATGTAGCTGTTTACATTAATTATAAATGCGTTTAAAAACTGAGTTCCTCGGTGATCCTAGCCACATTTCAAGCTCTCAATAGACCCATGTAGGTAGTGGCTACTGTGCTGAGTAGCACAGATATAGAACATTTCTATCATTATGGAAAGTTCTACTAGACAGTGCTATTATAATGAAATTATTAATAATGCAATAGACTTCCATTACTACTTGGTAAGAAAGTTTTGGGCTCTTTTATATGTCTTTGGAAATTTTAAAATATTTTTTAAATGCTAATTTTCTTAACTGTAGGTTATCTGGTGTATGGCTCTCACAAGCCCCTTTTCTCTTTCCTATTTATTTGCATATTAAGATATGTGGAATTAAATGTTTTACTTAAATGTTTATTTAAATATTTTATGTATTCTTACAAAATTAGAGGGTTTTGTTTCCTTAAAAATTGTGAAAAGTTGTACACATAGTTATGTTGACCTAATATATGGCTGTTAGCTTTTTTACTGAATCACTGACGTCTCCAAGTAAGCAAAACTAGAAAAGATGTAGGATCATTTTTAAAGGCCAGTATTTTTTCTTTCTTCTTTATATTCTGTAAGATTTTATTTTTCCTACAATGATAGATGGGTCTCAATCATACCGACTTTACTAAAGGTTCATTTTTTTAAGCAACTGAAGAACCAAACAAAATAACTATTAGATCATTTATTTCCATATCATTTATGGAGATGTGTAATATATTAATAGTCTCTGGATTTCCAACTAATTGTATAACAAAGAATAATAGCTTGTTTATAATTTTAGTTAATATAATTACCCTCTCTACAGTGTAGACTTAAACTTCTTATTCACCATTGTTCCTCTACTATGATCCCATCATTTAACATCAGTTTCAATTATTTTCCAGTCACTTATATCTAGTAGTTCAATTAAATTTGGTTCCTGGACTAATGGTTATATGTTACATAAGGTAATAAATTAAAAGCAAATTTATCTTTGAGTCATTGAAGCATCAAGGATTTGAAATAGCTATATAAAAAGCTATGAAAAAGACATAACTACTCAGCCAATATTCCTCTACACATTTAATAGTATCATTTTTCAGTGAAAGCATAAATAATAGAGATGTAGATCCAGTTTTGAATTGTTAAATATGAATCCAAATCTTACCAATGAAAAAACAGCAGAGTAAAGGTTAGCCGTCTGTGGAGCTTTTGGTTTTTTTAATAAACCAAAAAATAGCTTTTTCTTTATAGGATAACAGGTTTACTGTAAATAACCTATTATCCATATAGTTTATTCACAGTAACATTCATCCTAGGTTTAAATAATATAGCTAGATATGCACAGCATACAACTATATAGGAGATTCTAATTTAAACTGGATTACTATTAATACTTTTAATAATTAAAAGAGCTCAGAGAATTAACCTCTAAACTTCATGGATTGGTTTTGCTGGCAGGAGGCACTTTTCACCAGTGCTAGAAGCGCTGTCATCCTCTCCCTTCAACTAGCTAGTCATTCCTTTTAAGACTCTTAAAACGATTTAGATATATGAGTCATTTTTTTAAAATTCAGGGAATATCTAAAATATCTCAGAAATGTAATAGTACAGTACAAACTTGGCAGATGATAAGCAGTTATCTAGAATTAGGTCTTTGGCACTTTTCCAGATTTGAAACAAATATTGGACTCTCCCAGGGCAAAAAGAACAATGTCACATCGCAAGTCCAAAGTCCCATCGGAAGCAGCCTTCCTTCTCCTTTTACCCAGGCGAAGCCAGAACACTTCTGCGCACAGCGCTGGCCGCCGTAGAAAGCCAACAAAGCCGCTGTAGATAAAAGCAGGGGCTGGGTAAAGGCTGTCTTTTGACCTAGTGTCTGGACCTTGACTCCTCGGTGATGCTCCAGGCCAAGGGGGGGACAGGATGGGCATTTTGCTGCCTCATGGTCTGTCCAGTGCAGTCAGGATGCAGAGAAAGGATAAAACAACTGTCTTACTCAGTGCAAAGAAGGAGATTCTCTGGCACCTGCTTTGGCAGTGTGAAAGCAATGTAAATTCCAGTCATTGATGAGAACAGCTTCTTACGTGATACAGAAGGTTATTCTGTAACAGTAATGGCCCAGCCATCGTTTATTCAACTCTAAGCCATTAATGAATGCTCATCTTCATTTTATGTAGAACATATTTATCTACATGTAACTGGAAAAATAGGGAATGTTGAAAATGACCCTGTGAAAAGTACTGACCCACAATGCATCTGCTTGGTTTGGGGCAATTGAAATAGTTAGTATAGGCTCCCTCTGGATTTATGCTAGAATTTTGATTTAATTAGATTGGTGAATTAGACACACAGCATCTGAACTAAAGAGTGAGAAATACAATGTGAACCAGTTCAGTGAAGAGAAATTTATGCTCTGAATAAAATAATACATGTCAAACAATCTAAAAATTGATTTTAGCTTCCTTTGTATGGTAAATGTAACAGATCCTAATTTGACATCTTAAAATGAAGAGATCTATGCCCAACCTATTTTGTGATTTTTATCTTCTGAGGAGGATATTTTGTTATCTTTAACCTTCATTTTTAACCATTTTCTTCTTTTTTTCCGTTACTATGGTATAAACATCCATCACTCCATATTTATATTATATGTACATGTATATGTATTTTATATATATATATAAAGATCTCAAGAGAAAATAATGCTTCAATCCTCCTCAACAATTCATTCTAACAATTAAGAACCCTTAAGCTAAATAGAATAATTCATTTCACAGGAAACTTCTTTTCAATATGTATAATTAGTTTTAGTTAACTTTATTAATGAAATGTCGCAAATCAATTAAGTTTGCAATAATCAGACGCTGAGGACCCAAGAGGGGCCATTTCCGTCACAAGAGGGGAAGGTGACATGCAATTTAGTTAAGAAGCAAATGTAATTAGATTTGATCAGTTGACTATTCCTGTCCTAAAGTGGAATCAGGCACATACCCAAGCCTGAGTGAATAGCTGGAAAGAGGTAGAAAAGACAGTTTGACTTAGAAATGTCTTCATGGTCCTGTTGACCTTTAAAACCACAGGTAGACAGGTTCTCTTCTGACAGGGCTATGCTTAATTTTTTTCTTTCAAATCTAAATGCCTTTAGGGAGAATAGTACATGAGCTCAACTGTTTGCCACAGCCCCCAGCATTCCTCAATGAAGCTTCACACCTATATTTAACTGTCTAAATCCTGATGGCATTTCAGTTTGCAACTACTGGGACCCAGAAGTTTATTACAGAGCAGGTGTGGTGTAACCCCGAAGTTTCTTTCTTCTGACTCCAAAAATACGAAAATCAAAGAAATGTCACAAAAGTACAGTCTTCTAAATGAAAATTATATTAAACACAAGGTATTCCTATTTAGGGCTGCAGTTTACAACAGATTCTGCTGTTATTTACTCGATAAGTATTTTCTTTGGATACCTACATGCCAGTTACTATTCCCAACATGGGAAGTGTGAGCAAAGCAGACAGAAATCCTGACCCTCATAGAACATTCCAGCACATTTGGACAGGAAAAAAAAGTTAAAGTGTAGAATGTGTTGGATGACATGAAGAATGGAAATAGAGTGTAGAAGCAGTGAGGGAGAAGGGTGCAGTTCTAAAAGGCGTTTAGGGAAAGCCTCCTTAGTAAGAACAAAGGAACTGTGTGGAGGAAGATGGATCTATGCAGAGAGCAGAGCAAGTGCAAAGGCCCTGAGGTAGCAATGCATTAGCAGACTTAAGACACAGCAAACTGGCCAGTATCTGGAAAGCAAAAATTGAAGGGTATAAACTGACAGGTAGACTAGAGACATAATTTAGAATGGATGCTAGAAGAGGGGAACAAATGAAATTTTTAAACTGAAATGGTTTCATGATTGAAGCTGCTTTGAAATTTAGTGAAATATTTTCACAGGAGAGATTTTTGAAGAGAAGTCAGGTACATGATTCAATCCCCAATGACTGGTTCAGTAGCCATCATCATCAGGGTCTACGACTAGGACTCTAATCAATAAAAACCTACAATTGATGTCAGTTCCTCCTGGACCACCCACTGATATGTTTGGCGCCTTTGGTATACCTCAAGAATACTTTGCTATCACTGACCTGTAATCCCATGTCTGTGGGCCTGAAAATAAACCCCCTCCATAACAGAGATTTAGTGGTGCATGGCATCGCCATTAGATTATTGTTAGTGAAGGTTTTGCCTTCTGACACTAATATACCGGTGAACTTAACAATTCCTGGGGCTACCACTGAATGCAAAATGATTTCATACACTGGGTATTCCATTTAAATTATTTTCTCTTCAAGTCCAAGAAAAAGAAAATTCTAAATAAAATGATATGTTTGGGATTGTATACATGGCATCTATCCACATATAACTGAAATAAAATAATTTAATGGAAAACTTCAAATTCTACCACCTCTAAACACATAAGGCAGTCTGAATGAGAAGGAATGATTCTGACTTTGTATTATTTTTTAGTGGTGGTGTTTTCTTATAACACCCATGCCTTTTTTCCTGTCCTGCTATTCTTCAAGATTTCCTAATGAGGATTAGAGAACAGGCATATTTAACAATCTGTATTTGCAGGCTGGAAACAAGAAAATGAAGACGAATAGTTTCTCTCCTGCTAATTTGATTTTCTGCAGCTCCTCTCCTACCAGCTTAGACAAAGGACTTAGTTACTATTTCCAGCTGATAGGGCCAAGGACAGAATCATCTGTGATGTCATGCTTCCCCCAAATAGGCCCGTGCCTTACAGGCGTCCATTAGAGACGTCCCCCAAATGAGAAATGAGAAGTGATTGTGGACAGAATGAGGGGGCAAAATGTGATTTCCTTTATTCTAGAAAAACAATACCCAAGAGCTATAGTTCACAATGCTGTAGTCAAATATTTTTGTACATTTCTCCTGTGCATGAGGAGAGTTATAGGGCATGCAGTTTGAAGTGGAAATGCAGATTTGATTTCCAAAGTGGTGGTGATGGAAGGAGGCTTCAGGAAACAAGGCTGTGCCGAGTTGACAGAAGATAAGGGACTCGGTCCTTAAGTGTTAATATGTGACCGGCTCTCTAAACTGAAATATAACCCCAGAAGAACTTCTGATACAATTCCAAGTCCCAGGGCTGCTGATGGGATAAACAATTATTTACAACGATATAGGAATTTATTTCCCGGGACCCCTCATATCACTGACATCTCATAAAATCAGCCCTTGCCAAAGAACTAGAACATTCTGGGAACATACAACATGCAACTTTATTTATTTTTTTTTAACATGAAACTTTAAATGAGGAGCTTTCCTTTTCTCACACAGACACATGAAAGTTGGCTTGAATCGACACGGATCTGTCCAGGTGAGGGCCTGTGATTTCAGGAAGCACGTATCTCTTTTGAAACTCAAGTGTGTCCTTGGAAATTGCTGCGTAAAGGCCAAACTGCCGAAGTCTAGTCCTTCTCCTCTGAGGAGAACTTCTCAGTTCTATGTCAGGAGTCGGTCTTTGGGCTCGCCGGCGGTTGTTGCAAAATAACCTCAGTGTTCACACTAAACCCAAGTAGTACTGGGAAGACAAGCTGAGTTACAATAATGCCTGAAACTTAATCAGCATTCTGTCCCTAATAAAAAGCTAGTTGGTCACAGCTTCCTTCAGATTCCTCTCCCTCAGATTTTTCTCCTGAAAGGAGACACTACACAGCATTTTAGGCAAAACAAACTTATCTCAGTCGTGGGGGGTAAGGTAATATAAGGGTTGAAAATAGTATTTTAAGCATCACATTTTTTTTCTTTCAATTCCCTGAGGTAGAACCTATCCTTAACTTCATCTTTTTAACTGCCCTTCAAATAGTTTGTAGTTAACTCTTATTTCAGAGTAACTTTATATCTTCTCAGTCTAGTAGAGTTGCAAATTTAAGTCATCATCCTGAGCAGAAAAAAAAATAAGTGAGATTTATAAAGTAATCAAAATGGTACAATATTCTTACAAAAAATAAAAATAAAAATTCAAGAATGAGTCATCTTTAAAACTCTCCCAACCTACAGTCTAGTTTCATGGGTGAAACCTTTTGGGAGATCAGTTTGGGAAGAGCTATTTCATATATACTGTTTCATATACTGGGTCTTATTGCCTTCTTACAACACTTAAAAATAACTAGGATTATTGCTGTTGTATTATATTGCTGGGTTTTTAATGCAGACACAAAGAGAATGCATTAGTTAACATCTATTAAATTGGATGCTTACTTGGTCAGGCACTGGGTCATTCACTTCATCTCCATTTTCTTACTTAATTCACAAAAACAAAGCTGCAAGTTAGGTTTTTCTCACTGGCTTCAATTTTTCACAGTGATTCTAAGGTGTCCATCATATTGCTAACTGATACCAAGACAAGAACTGGAATCTGGGACTAACTCCAACATCCTAGTTTTCATTTCTCCCCCAGATGTAACTCATCAAATTCTCCAAAGCCTGAGATCTTCTTTTCTCTGTTTTTAATTAACTGCTACACTTTCAGCATTTATATATGCGTGTGTACACAAGTGAGGACTTCCCAAGTGGCTCAGAGGTTAAAAAAAAAAAACCACCTGCCAATGCAGGAGACACAGGAGATGCAGGTTGGATCCCTGGGTGGGGAAGATCCCCTGGAGGAGGGCACGGCAACCCACTCCAGTATTCTTGCCTGGAGAATCCATGGACAGGAGCCTGGTGGTCTACCGTCCATAGGGTCGCAAAGAGTCAGGCATGACTGAAGCAAATTAGCATTAGCACAAGTAAACACTGTGCGAATATTTGATTAATATGTTTATACATTATTAGATGCAAGTATAAGCTAGCATAATTTTGAATAATAATAGAAGAGGCAGGAGGTCTGAAAGTAATGTTCAGGATTGGGTAAAGCAGATATTTTTCCATCACATTTCAGTGAGAAAATTGTTAATTCATACGCCACCAGTCATACGCAGAAATGCAACAGGAAATGAAAAGCTTAACCACTTTAAATAATGTGGTCTCTAGTATAACATATTGCACTGTGAATTAGTTTCCTTCTGCTGTAGAACTGATCATTTGGATTACATAGATATGCAGTAGAAGACATTACAAAACTGTCCTTAAATCCTAGCTTTGAGATCTATAGAAAACACTAGGCAAGCTGCCTGAGAAGACATAGAGAACACTTTTGAAAAGGATTAGGATAAGTTATTGTCCCCTCTGTTAAATATTAGCCTTTGAAATGAACCCAGCTGATCTGCTAAATAGCACGTGCAAATTGTTGTGTTTTAATAAAGTGACAGACTGAGAGAGAAGCCACACAAGACCAAGACCGGCTTACGTTTCTGGAGGCTTTCCAGGCCAGGAACATTATGTAATAACGCCTTTTAAGATGGCAAGGCTTATAGCATTACACCTTGCCTGGCAACAAATGTATCCACTTACTCCAAATGCGGGTGTAATTAGAATCTATGAAAACCCAGCCTCGAAATCCCAAACCCTTGGTGCAACACATACTCAGTAAATTACAGCTCCTCACCCCTGCAGTGTTTTCAGCCGTTCCATTTAAGTATGTGAATATACGTGTGTGTAGTGTTTGAGGAGACCCACCCCATAATGCTATGGAAAGGTTTCATCACTATTAATTGGGTGTCCTGTAAACATTCCCAGAAGGCTCAGAGTCAGCGCTGCTGGGGCAGAAAGCAGACCCAAAGTGGGCTCTGCTAGCGAAAACTCCCTGGCAAACGTGGAACCCAGCGAAAACGGGAGACTCAACTTCCAGTCAAGACCACTAGCTATACCATTAATATAGCTTCAATCAGGCTAGCCCAAGACTCATGCATTTGTTTATAAAATTGCAGCAAAGTCTTATAAATTAAGCATGAAAGAGCATTCATTTTAGTCTAACATTGGGTCACCAAGAAAAGAAATTCTTATTTAAAAACCCTCATAAAAGTAGTAAAATTGGTGTTCTAAGAACTATTGGGGGGCGGGGCGCATCTCGAACTACACTGAGAATTGAATTGCTTTGGGTAAGAAAACAAATGCTTTATATTTAAAATGAAGACAGAGATCTTAAAATATATTGGGGGAAAAACTGTCTTCCAGAAAACAAATTTGCCCCCCGGATTTGTGGCTGGCTGTTGACTCTGTGTTTCTGAGTGTGAAGGCGTACTCGGTTGTCTCCTAGTCAGAGGGGGAAGATCTGGCACCCTTCCGGATGGAATGGTTCCTGGATGGTTCCTGTTAGCTTTTCTCCTTCACTTCCTACAGTGCTGTGATTTTTATTCTCTGCTGTTATGTTTTCAGAAGATTTTAAATCTTAAAACACAGAAATAGGTGTTGAAATTGACACCTGAAGCACAACCAGTTGAGGATGACTTTTTTAAACAGGTAATACAGACCTCTAGTGGTTGAACAGCTTGAAAACCTCTGCAGGGAAAGGAAACGGTACATCAAGCGCTTGCATTTTAAAGAGGAAAGACAGTTGCTAGTTAAAACTACTCACGTTGCAAAATTCACGTATTTCCTACTTATTGACAAAAGGTAATAATGTGTAGCCGGGAAAGATGGAGCACTTCCCATCCTTTTAGAGGCTCTCAGTTCTCCCCAGACGAGCAAGGACCCTCCCATCAAAGTCCCAGCAAGAAGTCTGAATCTATCTTGTTTTCCTTCTGAAAGGTTAATATCCAACTCACTTGTTACAGGTATGGAGCCAGCAGACAGTAGCTTTATGTAAAATAGATTTTATTTACCTTGGCGCACAGTTTTGCCTCCGTGAGACTTCTCCCTCTAAACTGTAAGGGCTCCCTCTGAAAATGCAACAGACCGACTCAGCCACTGCTGGCCTGTCCTTTCCCAGCTTCGCCCCCCTGGGCTGGGGCTCGGTGATTGGGGTGGTTTGTCTATAGGAGGGGCTAACTGTTGGATCCCTGCACGCGCTTTGGGGATTACTAAATGTCTCTCTAGACCAGTCCGTCTCAAACATGAATGAGTACACAAATCACCTGGAAAATCTTGGCCAAATTCAGGGGGTGGAGTGGGGCCTGAGACTGCTTTCCTAGAGAGCTCCCAGGTGATGCTAATGCTGGCATTGCAGGACCACATGGGGAGCGGCAAGGGTACTCTATAACATCTCTATTTTTTTTTTTGTATTAAACTTTGTGTTTTACTGATTTTTTTCATCTTTTTCTTCTTTGTATTTTCTTGGAATCTCAAAATTTAATTTTTTACTTTATAAGACTTTTAAAGTTCTCTTTCATTCAACTATGTACAAATATCTCTGGGAACTTGTTACTCGAGTAATGTAAAGTTGATCTTACATTTTAAGAATGGATTCAGTGTCATCTGTTTAGTTTGATGAGTTCACGGTGGTTGTGAGCACCTCGCTAGCACTTCAAGTCATTAGGCATTTGTAACTACCATTAAAAATCTGATTAGCCACACTTGGAGGGTGCGTGAGATCACATTTTGTGCATGCCAAAAAACTACTAAGCATCCAAAGCAACATCCACGTCGTAAAATCAGGCAGAATAAAAAGCACAAGCTGAAACCATAAGAGTCAACGGATCAGAGTAAAATGTGGCAAAAATATTTTTCAGATAAAATCCATCGTCTAAATAAGTTCCTATCATAGCATGTTGTCAACCTTAATTTTGAAATCCTTAATTTTAGAACTTATGTCATGCAATAGTCTTGAAAGGCGTCTTGCAAACTTTTAACATCTAACTTCAAATCAAAAATAATATATTAACAGGCTGTAGTATGGAGGGAGTACATAAATTATCACTGCCTTGCATGAACAGTAATTCACAGGTTTGGCTCAGACATGACTTAGATGAAATAATTAACTATGTACAATACTTAACAGTATAAAAGTAATTAATCTAGCTGCCTCATACTGGTTTGGCCTAAATAAACATACAATAAAACAGCCATATGATTTTATTATATTTTCACTCACGTTCAGTTCAGTTCAGTTGTTCAGTCGTGTCCGACTCTGTGACCCCATGGACTGCAGCATGCCAGGCTTCCCTGCCCATCACCAATTCCTGGAGCTTGCTCAAACTCATGTCCATTGAGTCGGTGATGCTATCCAACCATCTCATCTCTGTTGTCCCCTTCTCCTCCTGCCTTCAATCTTTCCCAGCATCACGGTCTTTTCCAATAAGTCAGTTCTTCGCATGAGGTGGCCAAAGTATTGGAGTTTCAGCTTTAGCATCAATCCATCCAATGAATATTCAGGAGTGATTTCCTTTAGGATGGACTGGTTTGACCTCCTTCAGTCCAAGGGCCTCTCAAGAGTCTTCTCCAACACCACAGTTCAAAAGCATCAATTTGGTGCTCAGCTTTCTTTGGAGTCCAACTCTCATATCCATACATGACCACTGGAAAAACCATAGCTTTGACTAAATGGACCTTTGTTTACAAAGCAATGTCTCTGCTTTTTAATATGCTGTCTAGGTTGGTCATAGCTTTTCCTCCAAGAAGCAAGCATCTTTTAATTTCATGGCTTCAGTCACCATCTGCAGGGATTTTGGAGCCCCCAAAAATAAAGTCTGTCACTGTTTCTATTGTTTCCCCATCTATTTGCCATGAAGTGATGGAACCGGATGTCATGATCTTAGTTTTCTGAATGTTGAGTTTTAAGCCCACTTTTTTCACTCTCCTCTTTCACTTTCATCAAGAAGCTCTTTAGTTCTTCTTCACTTTCTGCCATAAGGGTGGTGTCATCTGCGTATGTGGGGTTATTGATATTTCTCCCAACAATCTTGATTCCACCTTGTGCTTCATCTAGCCTGGCACTTCTCATGATGTACTCTGCATATAAGTTAAATAAGCAGGGTGACAATATACAGCCTTGACATACTCCTTTCCCGATTTGGAACCAGTCTACTGTTTCATGTCTGGTTCTAACTGTTGCTTCTTGACCTGCATACAGATTTCTCAGGAGTCAGGTAAGGTGGTTTGGTATTCCCATCTCTTGAAGAATTTTCCAGTTTGTTGTGATTCACAGAGTCAAAGGCTTTGGCATAGTCAATAAAGCAGAAGTAGATGTTTTTCTGGAACTCTGTTGCTTTTTCAATGATCCAACAGATGTTGGCAATTTGATCTCTGGTTCCTCTCCTTTTTCTAAATCCAGCCTGAAGGGCTCCACGCTGGCCCCTCCCCATCTCACTCTGGCTCCCTGCAGCCTGCCTCCGGCTCCTGAGGCACAGGGCACCACTGTCAGATGGACTGACACTCCACTCTAGCACAGATTCCTCAATAAAGTAGCAGCTAGAAGTCCTCAACATGGCATTTTCTGAATTATAAGAGTTTACATTATCTGTCCACTATTTCCTATCTTAATTTTCCATCTCACGAGAAAACTCTACAGCTTGAAAAAGCATGAAATTTGTTCTCTTCACCCAAAATGAAATTAAAATGGAAGTTAGTACTTTTGTAGCTCTCCACTCTTCCCATCCAAGGCACTATGTATAAAATCATGAAGCGTGTTCTTCCAGATCATGAAACAGTTAACCAAAATGTACGTGCTACCTTTTTACAGAATTCAGAACATGCTCATGAGAATTCAACTATTTTTCCAACCAAGCTAAAAAATAAACTTACTTGTCTAAAAAGTTTTATTAGGGCTAGGACTTCCGTGGTGGCTCAGAATCTGCCTGTGATGCAGGAGACCTGGGTTCAATCCCTGGGTTGGGAAGATCTCCTGGAGAAGGGAATGGCAACCCATTCCAGGATTCTTGCCTGGAGAACCCCGTGGACAGAGGAGCCTGGCGGGCTACAGTCCGTGGGATCGCAAAGAGTTGAAGATGACTGAGTAACTAACATTTCACTTTAAAGATCCCAGGAAATGCATGTGCTAGCCAAATGTTACTATTCATCAGAAATACTCCATATTCCTCCAGTATTAATCATGTGTAACCCTCAATGTACTCACCTAATCAATAGCACATATAGTCTCTCTATGTACTTCTGTGTGTGTGTGTTCCTAAACCACAGTGAATGAATTTAGAAAATAGTATCGGAAATACAAATGCAAGCCTTGAAACACAAATGTGTAGATAATTTCATGCTTGGAATATCACATTTCACTTTGAAAACACTTGTCAAGGAAGTTTGCAAAATAAATATCTTTCAGTACTTACTAAAAATATTTTAAAATTTAACCTCATCATCATTATATAATGAGGACCATTTGGTCCTTATGGCTGTATGACATGGCATCGGGTGCTTTCACTACTGACCATCGTTTGGGCACTAGATGATATATTTGAATAAACATTAAAATAACATGCTGTAACCAAATTTCACAGATTGTGTGCTGTGTTCACCTACATGGAGACATCACTTAGTGAAATGCAACAACAGCTCTAGAAAACATTAACAGTATATTCTCCAAAATATAAAAAGGAAAAGGGAAAGATAAATTGCTATACCCAGATCAAAGAATCAGGGAGATGCAGTCCTGGCTGTCACTCTGCACTAGCTCTCAGACTCTGCGCCAGACCAGTCCCGTCAGAGTTGTTGCTTTTTCGCGCTTCTTGGTCCATAGGTTCTCCAGGCACGAAATCTGGGGTGGGTTGCCATTCACTTCTCTAGGGGACCTTCCCAGCCCAGGGATCAAACCTGAGCCTGCTGCATGGGCAGGCAGATTCTTTACCGCTGAGCCCCCAGGCAGCCCCTCACGTCTCCATGTCTTCCTGCCACCTGAAGACCCTCAGCCATGGGTTTTGTTGCGTGTGGAGATGGAATTTGGGGAGGGAGTCGTCTAGTGACGGTACACCTGAAGTATTTAGTTTATTATGAAAACACTGGGATGGGGGTCTGCCGCATGTTGCTGGGGCTTGAAATCTGTTTTCTTATCCGTAAATTTGGATCCTGAGTTGTAAACTGGCTCTCCTAGAACTAAATTTGATCTGCTAAGGAGGTCTGTCTGTTTAGTTCCACACAGTGTTGCTTTTTTTTTTTCATTTACTTTAGTTGAAAACATTTCAAAATAGGATATTTATTCCATTTAAAGTTTGAAATTTCCAGCTTGCCTTAAAAAAACTCAGCCTGTATCTCCCCCAATCACAACTGACACAATCAAGATTCCCGATCCCCATATCCTCTGAGAAAGGGGAAAGGTCCACCACCATGCCTGCTTCACCCATCTCTGTTACTCCCAGCCCCTGTAAGTATTTAAACATGTGAACCCCAGAGCATGTAATTTCCAGGGCCCATTCCAGCAATAAAATGTTATAAATCTCTAATTCAAGTTGTTTCAATGAAAGCACAAGACAGTAGAGCGTTTTAGGTTAAAACAGACTTTCTTAGGGAGTCTGACAACGAAGACCCCATTTAGAATACAGCAATTGTGTATGCTTACAGGGATGAAGGGCGTACATAGTTTATGGGCGGCCCACCTGGCAGGGATGGGATTTGATTGTACCACGAATGCTCCCCTCCTACTCTCTCATGGCGTCTTCTTTGTCTTTGGATGTAGAATATCTTTTTTGGTATTATTTTTATTCTTTTTATTGATGGTTCTTTAGCAATTCGTTGTGATTTTGATGTTTTCATAAGAGGAGATAAGCTCCAGTCCTTCTCCACCATTGTGTCTCTGCCTTCCCTGGTGTTTCTAAGGGCATAGATATATATTCCTTTATTTATCTCAAAAAGAAAAGCAATAAATTTGACCCCTATATTTATTCTTATAGCACAAATTTCTGTGACTTCCTGATCCACACTAAGATAAAGCTACATTCCAAACCTAAATCAAAACTCCAGAGTTACAGAATGACTTTTTATGCAGAGAACATCGTAATTTGCTGGTATAACATGAACCATGTAATTTATCTAGAAAATGGCTTTAAGCTGATGGTTGGCATGCATATTACAATGCCTACTGAAATAGACTGATTTCTAAACATATTTTCTCTGGATTAGAACCTCTTCATATCCAAAATTATTATCATATTATGTTATGCTCACAAACTTCTAATGAACTTCACAAATCTGCCTGCTCTATTCTGAGTACAAAAATATTTAGCCTAATTTGTTTTTCCATTATTTTATACAGTAATAAAGTAATATCAGAAATGTTATTACCAGAAACAATATAATGTTTTATAATTATTAGACAGTGAATCTTGTGAAGTCATATTAAAAAAAAAACAATTACCACATGTTAAATCAGATAATTCAAGGAAGAGACTTATATGAATACTAGGGGAGCTATTGGCAAAGAAAGTTTTTTCTCTGAATCCTGCACTTTGAAGGAAATTTTTGCCATTTAATTAGGTATGATTCACCAACCAAAAGTCTATAGTGTGATATTTTCCCCCTGCCAGCTTAAAGTAAACTTAAAATTATCTGAACTTTAGATGTTTATACCTTCACTTATTTTAGAAATGGATCCTTCCTGGATCTTTTCCATTGCTTTACTGATTAATAACAAGTTGTATCACCATACTGGACTGTACTGACAGAGCTCTAACATTATTCCAATCTGTTTCTTGGCCATGTGTAATAATGTGACAAGTTATATATATATGCATAATTATATATATAAAGTATAATTTTATGGGGTAATTCACCTAGTATTTGATGGAGACATATGAATATATATTGAAAACATATAAAATGACAGTAATAACAGATAACATTTACTGAATGTTTAGTATATAGCAATCTCCCCACTCTCCAAGTTTCATTTAACCCTCACATTAACAGCAACTTTTTATCCTGTTTTAACAGATGAGGAGACTAAGGCTCAAAGAGGATGAGTAACTTAACCAGTTGCAGTGTAGTCGGAGGCTGAGCCAGGATCCTAACTGACCTTTGTGACCACAGAGCCTGTGGTTTGCTTCCTATGAGGCCTGCCAGCCAGCAGACACTGCTAACATTCATGTTCCCTTTTAAGGTCTCAGTGCTGAATATATACCTCTTGACATAAGATTAGCTTCCCACTTCAGCCATATATTAAACTTGTTTTTATGTTATATAGTCTATTCATGTGTATGGGTTGTAATAAGCTGTCTTTTGAGGAAACTATTTTAAATACAGAATCTCACAACGTTCTTACAAGGGAAGGTAGGAGTTTTAACGAGATAAATCTTGTTCCCATTTATCAGAGCAAAGTCCAGTGACGGTTTAATGATTTGCCTAAGGTCTCGATTTCTAGAACAGCAAAGAAAAAGCCACGCAGTCCTCCATCTCTCAGTTCCAGACTAGTGTTAGTTCTCTCTTTTTCTCCCTCTGCTAAACCCTGCATCAACTCATTTCTGCTCTTCAACTTCTTGAATTATGTCACTTTTTACTCAAAGCTATTGGTTTTATATATTTATAAGACTCAGCATCAGCACTTACTGTATCTTTTACCTCCTAATTCTGAGTCTTTCCATCTGACCACCTCTTTTTGTACTTTATGGGGTTTTTGCCTTATTTCAGTTTTACCCCAATTATCCAGGAAAGGCTGCCTGCGTCTTTTGAAAGCTCTGATGCTCCCAATGAAAAGACCTTCTGTATGACCGTGCTTGTCTCCCATGGAGATGCGTGTCACAACTTCACATACCCCACTGAAATGTTACCCGTTTGGCATCAGTATACAGAAAAGGCTGCATTCTGTGATAAGAAGTGCAGTGGTGTTTTCCTAGTGAGAGAACAGACTTCTTAATGGGGAAAAGGAGAAGTATAATTTCCTCAGGTTAGCTGGTATTTCAAACACAATGGTGCTTTTCTTGTAGAACTAGTCTGTAAGAAATTTGTAGGGAAAGTTCCACAGGAACCAATGCACCGATTAAAATATTGGTCATGGAATTCTATTAATCTGGTTAATAGAGTTTCCTTTAGAAACTCTTTTTCCCAGAAATGTTCTTCAGCTACAAAAACAACTACTCACTGCCCTATGAATCATAAAAAGCAGATGGGCAGAGGAGACACCTGACAGAGACTCAAACTAAGTAATTGAAACTCTGGTTCACAGACGGCAAGATTATCGTTTGTAACTAGGTATGTTTATCCTCTCTTACTTTACTTGATTAAATTCTTTTTTTTTCTTCCATTTATTATTTGATTTAATTCTGAGAGCCTTGATGACAGGCTACATTCAGTGTGTTGGTCCACAGAGAAAAAAAAAGCCTAAGGTCCAATCCGAAAATGAAATTACATTCAAATATTATAAAATCAGTTGGGACGCTAATGACTCAGATTGACACAGCAGTTGCCTATGGCAGTGATGCCACCAGGGGGCAGGGTTTGACTTCCGGAATCGCTTCCTCCAGAGGCAACTGGGGTCACTATCTGAAAATAAAGTGAAGCTGTTCAGTCGTGTCCGATTCTTTGTGACCCCATGTCCTGTAGCCTACCAGGCTTCTCCATCCATGGGATTCTCCAGGCAAGAATACTGGAGTGGGTTGCCATTTCCTTCTCCAGGAGATCTTCCTGACCCAGGAATTGAACCCGGGTCTCCAACATTGTAGGCAGACGCTTTACTCTCTGAGCCACCAGGGAAGTCACTATAGGAATCATCAGATCCCTTGAAGACCTTATGATGAATGTAAGTTCAAATTCTCTCTTCCATTGTTCTTGTACAGAATCCTAGAATTCTGGAAAACGCTCAAAGAGGATAATTTCTAGAAAGATCTGACATAACAGATATCTAGTCAGCTCACAATTTTGGACCCTCTACTAAGTATTCAACATGACCTTGAACCTTTGAAGGCCACCTGACAGAATTTTATCTTTTGAGGAATCTATAGTTTCCCTAGGAAGACATGAATAGAATACATGAAACAAAACCACCAATAAAATATACTGTATGATTAACTCATTCCATGAAAGATGTGAACTACAGGTTATCAGGAATTGAAAAGGGGAAAAAATAAGTCCAAACTAGAAAAGCTTCTCAGCCACAGCACCACTGACATGTTGGACCAGATAGTTCTTTGCTGTGGGGTCTGTCCTGGGCCTTGGAGGAGTCTCAGCCGCATCTTTGGTCTCTGCTCTCTGGGTGCCAGTAACACCCCTGCTCTCGCTCCCCCGGTTGTGGGAACCAAAAATGTCTCCAGACCCTGAGAACTGTCTCCGGGGGGCAAAATTACCCCTGATTAATAAGCGCCAAACCAGAGTATGAAGAGATGACTTTGCTAAAACAGGAAGAACTGAGCTTTGAAACTTTAAAATGTCAGAAATATAAGGATCTGCTCTAAGCCTCCGTTTCCCCATCTGAAGAGTGGGAATGACGGCGCCTTCCCTCACAGGCCTTGCGTTGGCTTGCCAGCTTTGCCACAACAGAATGACGCCAGAAGTGCGCCTTCTCACAGTTTGGGAGGTCGAGGTCAGGGCGCCAGCAGGCCTGGTTTCTGCTGACCCCTCTCTCCGTCACTGGAAGACAGTCGTCTTCTCACGCGTTCGCGTGGCCTCTCCTCTGGGCAAGCGCTTTCCTGTCTGTGTGTCTCCCCCTCACAAGGGCGCCCGTCATCCCGGCCCAGGGCTCCCTCATGGCCTCGTTTAACCCTAATGACCCATTCAAAGGCCCTGTCTCCAAAGGCAGTCGCTTTGGAGATGCAGACGTCAGCCGTGGATTCGCTGTGAGCATCGCTCAGTTGCTCAGTTCTGTCTGACTCCTGGCGACCCCGTGGACTGTCCCCCGCCAGCCTCCTCTGTCCACGCGGTTCTCCAGGCAAGAACACTGGAGTGGGCTGCCATGCCCTCCTCCAGGGGACCTTCCCGACCCAGGGACTGAACCTGCACTGGCAGGCAGGTTCTTTACCACCAAGCCACCTGGGAAGTTCCATGAATTTATTGCGGGGCGGGGAGAGACACAGTTCATTCCTAACACGACTCTTACAGAGATGAAAGCAAGTAGCACAATACTTGGAATACAGTAAGCATTCAATATCATAAACATTACTATTGTCAATATTAAGCCACTATCATCGTAAGTCCTCTATGTGAATCAGATACCAGGAGGAACGGAAAAGAGTATAAAATGGTTATACATTGAATAAGTTTATCTGAACACTTGGGTGTCTCTTTGTGCTGAAGGTACACAGTTGAAAGGTTTAAACAGATATTTTCCCCACTGACATAGATAATTATCTCAAAGATGTGCTGGCTTCCCTTATGCAAAGGTCAAAGGGCAGTAGATTCAGCATCTCTAGCATATGATGAGTAGTAAATGATCCAGAAATAAATGTTTAAGTGCTTTGGGAAATTTCTGTGTATAAAGAAATTCTATGTAAATATTTCTCCAAGAGGAGGCTTGAGAGTGATAATTCACATTCACCCCCTTAATTTGATTTATAGGCTTCACCAGTCTTACAAGAGATAAGGACAAAAATAAATTAGGAAAGAAAGGAAATAAACAGTTTCAAACAGTCATGGTCTTCAGTTGGAACCAAATAGCTGTGGAGATTTTGAAACTTCAAAGGAACATGGGCCTTCTTCTGCCAAAAATATTTATTTATAAAAACTAGAGGTTAGGTATTTCTACCACACTGGCTTATCATATGAAATTTCTGCTGGCTCAAGTGAAGCCATGCCGCCCCATATCCTACTGTGGGGTTTTCTCCTTAACCACGAGTGCTTTCCAATTGGAGGCTTGTAGCTTCAAGAAGCAGAACTGAGTCAGCTTAGCTAGCTAGAAGAACAAGAGGAGAGATTTTATATCTTACAAAAAAAGGGAAGCACTAACAGGGTTGTTGTTATAGTGAGTTCAGGAAGAGTAGAGTTGATGTTGACAGTTGCTGAGCTGAACAGTTTTATTGTTGTAATAAAAGCAGAAATTGCTTGCTGAAGGTGAAGGCAAGAAAAGACAGGAATTGCTATGGCAAAGTTAAAAACAAGATGGTGTGGCATAGAATGTTTGAGAACATTCACCGTATCCTTCAAGGGTTGCTGCTGGGCGAGTTATGTGCAGCCTCACTGCATAGCTTTTGTGTGCAAAAACGCTATTATTCCCCTCTACAAACCAAGGGATGCATTTATTCTACATTTATAGGAGAAACAAACAACCCAACGCAAAGAAGTACATTCTCTTATGCAACTCGTGGAAAGAGTTCATTTTTCCTTCTTTCTCAGACTGCACACAAATACTGGGAATATATTTTAATTTCAAATCCAATGTGTGACATCTGGTAACTCATTTATGGCTAATGAAGTTTTCACAGGAAGCAGCAGTCACCGGTATCTCATCGTATTTTTCAGTTGGCAAAGTGTTTACCTTTCATTGGCCCAGCATCTATGCCTCTTATCACAGGCTGATTAATGAGAAAACACAAGTAGCCCCACATAGAAATGAATGGAGAGGTAAATAATGGGTCTAATAGAATGGGTCTAAATTTTTCTATTAAAATCAGTGGTGTAGTATCATTGTAATTTATATTTTAAAATTATATAGGTATTCACCAAGGCTGATCCGTTGATGTCTGGCAGAAACCAACACAATACTGTAAAGCAATTATCCTTCAATTAAAAATAAATTCAATTAAAATTAAAATAGTTATATAGGTATTCGAGAGAATGATGAGAGCTGGAACAACTGTTCAAGAAGCTTATCAGCAGTGCCTTTTTAGACCCCTTCTCTGGGTCTTTCCACCTCTTTCTGGTCCTTTAAGCTTCTTCTATTTTCAGAATCACATGCAGTTTTCTAATCCTTCTTACCATATTTGCTTGCAGGGGAAAAATTAGTCACTTACACCACAGTGTGATTTTAACAACGCTAATGAAAGTCTTAAAGCTACAGGATCTCATAGCATCTCCACATACATGACCTCATCTGATTCTCACAATGGTATTGTGAGCCAGAATGGACAGGTATTTTTTGCTTCATAATCATTATTGTTATTTATCATTTATTATAATATTATTATCATTTATTATTATCATTATCATCATGAACTTCATTATCATCATTTTCCAGATGAATAAGATGAGTCACAGGTTAGGTACAGAACTAAAGCTCCATAGCTCATGAGAGGAAAATTGTGGACTTGATTCTGACTTTTGACTCCCAGCCCCACGATCCTCTACCACTTAACTCTGACTCTCACCTGAGTCAGCGTGTCTCCTCCCCCAGGAAGATCTTGGTTCTAATGAGAGTACAGAAACGGGTATCACCCAGTCCAGTTAAAGAAATTCCTAGGAGTAGGTGCAAGAGTTATTTGACTGGATGGCCTCCTGCTGGGCTGCACTTGAGCTCCGCTGGTCCTAAACGTTTAAAGGAAATGCACAGCTTACTGAGTAATTCTCAAGCTGCATGTGGGGAGTTGCTCTGTTTCTTCAGGTTTTAACACCTTGAAAGCGTCAAACGAAAATATTTTAGCTGACGGTGTTTCGTTGTGCACTGGATTTGATTTTGCCTATGAATCACGAAGGGCTTCCCAAGTGGCTCAGTGGAAAAGAATCCACCTGCCGACGCAGGAGATGCCGGAGACACGGGTTCAGTCCCTGGGTCAGGAAGATCCCCTGGAGAAGGAAATGGAAACCCAATCCAGTAGTCTTCCCTGGAAAATTCCATGGACAGAGGAGCCTGGAGTGCTGTGGATTACAGACTCATGGAGTCACAAAGAATCAGGCACAACGTAGTGAGACCAGACAACAGCAGTGAGTCATGAAAGGCACAGAGCCTGTCAGCAAAGTTGCCAAAGACGCCAATACGGCAGTGGGTTTTTTTTGTAAATTAATTTATTTATTTTAATTGGAGGCTAATTACTTTACAATATTGTAGTGTTTTCTGCCATACATTGACATGAATCAGTCATGGGTGTACATTCTGAACCCTCCTCCCACCTCCCTCCCCATCCCATCCCTCTGGGTCATCCCAGTGCACTGGCCCTGAGCACCTGTCTCATGCATCAAACCTGGACTGGCGATCTATTTCACATATGATAATATACATGTTTCAGTGCTATTCTCTCAAATCATCCCACCCTCGCCTTCTCCCACAGAGTCCAAAAGTCTGTTCTTCACATCTGTGTCTCTTTTGCTGTCTTGCATATAGGGTCATCGTTACCATCTTTCTAAATTCCATATATATGTGTTAGTATACTGTATTGCTGTTTTTCTTTCTGACTTACTTCACTCTGTATAATGGGCTCCAGTTTCATCCACCTCATTAGAACTGATTCAAATGCATTCTTTTTAATAGCTGAGTCATATTCCATTGTGTATATGTACCACAGCTTTCTTATTCATTCATCTGCCGATGGACATCTAGGTTGCTTCCCTGTCCTGGCTATTATAAACAGTGCTGCAATGAACACTGGGGTACACGTGTCTCTTTCAATTCTGGCTTCCTCAGTGTGTATGCCCAGCAGTGGGATTGTTGGGTCTTATGGCAGTTCTATTTCCAGTTTTCTAAGGGTTTTTAAAACTGTGTGCCAGAATCGCCTGGAGGGCTCATTAAAATAGCTTATTGGACACCACCCACAGAGTTTCTGATTCTTAGATGTGCGACGGGGCCTAAGATTTGCATTCCAAAGAAATTCCCCGCTGATGGTGCCGCTGCTGTTCCAGGGACCACATTTCAGAACCATTGTTGGAAGGGTCAGGTGGGTGACTTAGTGAGAGGAGCACCTACACTCTGCTGTCCAGTTCGGTGGCCAGGCCCAAGTGGCCTGTGCTGGGAGGGGGGGACTATACTGGATTTTGAAAACTTGGTGAAAAATAATGTCAAATATCTCAATAATTTTTAGATTGACTACATGTTGAAATGACAACATTTTGGATATACTGGGTTAAATAAGATTTATTATTTTTAATGTGGCTACTAGAAAAGTTTTAATTGCATATGTAGCCAACATTTTTCTTTTGAACAGCACTGGCTGGAAGAATCAGAAAGTAGAGAATGATGGGGATTAGTGAACCACAGACCATTCAAATCCCCAAAATTATAAACCCTTTGGGGGGGCGGGGCAAAGAAAATACATCTGTTGGTCAGACTGAGCCTGAGGGCCTCACTCTGTACCCAGACACTTGCTGCTACAATATAATACAGATGCTATGCAATATCATTTTACCTTTCTCTCAGCATTAATCAAGTATCATGTTATAATCACTGAAGTAAAAGCATTATATTATAATAATGAAAAATATTTCTGTTGAACTTCTGAATGAAAAAATCCATCAGTCTTTTGAAGTTCTCAGTTTTCTTTCATTAAATTCATTTCACTTATCCTTGCATTATAGAAAGGTTTTATTTTCAAAGTACCTTCATTTCTTCCGAAGACGTATCTTTTTAACAATCTATGAAACAGAAGTGAGAACTGGTGTTGGTATTCTTATACAAAATATTTTGTAATATTTAAGAGATAATAAAGAAGGAAACTAAATTACTTATGAAGTGGTTCACACAGTAAAGAATCTGCCTGCAGGAGCCATAGGTGCAATGCCTAGGTCAAGGAAATCCGCTAGAGAAGGGAATGCTACACGCTCCAGTATTCTTGCCTAAAGAAACCCCATGAACAGTGGATCCTGGTGGGCTGTAGTCCGTGGCGTTGCAGAGTCAGACACAACTGAGTGACTCACGCTGAGGACACTGAGTTTCGGGACAAAACAAGCCCTTGGACTATTTTCTAGCCCAGTCCTTTCTCTGCCAAACCACTCTGCATCTTTACTTTCCATCTCTACAGCATTGTAATGTAAAAATAAATTAAAAGTAGCAAACTGAAATGCATTTTTAAAAAAACTGTGATAAAATCAAAATCTCATGAACATCACCCTTTGTTGTTTAGTCACTCAGTCATGTCTGACTCTTTGCAAGGATTGCAGCATGTCAGGCATCCCTGTCCCAGAGTTTGCTCATTGTCCACTGAGTCGGTGATGCCATCCAGCCATCTCATCTTCTGTCATCTCGTTCTCTTCCTGCCTTCAATATCTCCTAGCAGCATGGTCTTTTCTAATGAGTCAGCTCTTCACATCAGGTGGCCAAAGTATTGGAGCTTCAGCATCAGTCCTTCCAATGAATAGTCAGGACTGATTTCCTTTAGGATGGACTGGTTTGATCTCCTTGCAGTCCAAGGGACTCTCAAAACTCTTCTCCAACACCACAGTTCAAAAGCATGCATTCTTCAGCTCATTTTCTTAGCACAGAAGTCTATTTAACTCTTCAAAGTATTATACTAGTTAATACTAGTTAACTAGTATAATACTTTGAAGTACTATACTGCATAGTATATTACTGTGAGGTTGCTTTATAATACTCTGAACTCAGCTCTATGTTTTACCTATGCAACTGAACCACTGTAAGAAAGTGAAAGTGTGAGTCACTCAGTCGTGTCCGCCTCTTTGCAGCCCCATGGATGGTAGCCCGCCAGAGTCCTCTGTCCATGGAATTCTCCAGGCAAGAATACTGGGGTGGGTTGCCATTCTCTTCTCCAGGGGATCTTCCCAACCCAGGATCAAATTCAGGTCTCCTGCACTGCAGACAGATCCTTTACCATCCAAGCCACCACGGAAGGCCCAAATTACTGTAAGCATTTGCAAAACTTTAAACAGTTGTGTTTTCTCCACAAATAATTTGAGAGTAGGTTTGTTTCAAATAAGTTATTTTAATAATAACACATTGTGCCACTTTTTTCATATTGATGTTATCCTGACTCCCTAACAGCAAAGTATGCTTTTAATTTTGTCTTGCAACCATGAACCAGTCTGTCTTTACCCTCGCAACTGGAACTGCCAGTGAATAATACAGGGGTGCAGGAGAGATTCACAGTCTTTGATCATAAACGGAGTAAAAATAGCTAGTCTAGATCATGTTCGTGTTGTTCAGTCGCTAAGTCGTGTCAGACTCTTTGAGACCCCATGGACTGGAGTACGCCAGGCCTCCCTGTCCCTCACCATCTCCCAGAGTTTCCCCAAGTTTATGTCCATTGAATTAGTGATGCTTTCCAACCATCTCATCCTCTGTCTAGATCATGTCCAAACCTGTAATCTTGACTTCATCAACCTAGAGTCACAACCAGATATCCAAATGCTCTAGCTGAGGAAACCTTTCTTTGGGTAGATAATTAATCTAAAAAAACAATGGGAAGAAAAACCCACTATCACTGTAACATAATGAACTTATGTTATTTAGTTACTCTGTCATGTCCATCTCTTTGCAACCCCATGGCTGCAGCATGCCAGGCTTCCTTATCCTTCACTATCTCCTAGAGTTTGCTCAAACTCATGTCCATTGAATCAGTGATGCCATAGAACCATCTCATCCTCTGTCACCCACTTCTCCTCCTGTCCTCAATCTTTCCCAGCATCAGGGTCTTTTCTAGTGAGTCAGCTTAACTCTGTTTAGTGATCTTAAGTAGAGCCTATTTATCTTCAGTAAAAGGTAAAATTCTTTTCATTTCATTTTTAATTAAAAAAAAAGAGTTCTTAGATTTAGTTATACAATGTTATTAAATCATTGTGATGCTAATAACACCTGTATCAACAGATAAATAGTTGGATGATTTTATGATTTATCAGGTAATTTCTACTTGTCAAGCCATTATTGCCTTTGTTTTCAAAAGATGCATACCTATGCAGAAGAAAGATTAGGAAGTTTCAGTGTTTCAGGAGGTTTTTTGAAGCATGACAATAGAGAGGCCTGGAGAAGCTAAGTGACTCATTCAAGGTCACCTAGCTAATGATCTGAAAAGCCAAAATTAGAACCCAGGCCTCCTTACACATTGTGCAGGACCAATTTGTAGACTATCATTCAAAGAATATTCCTGCTGCAATCAGGAAATTGGGCACTTTGGGGGAACATGTATAATATACTGAATATTTAATCCTCCTAGCTTCATTAAAATTTATGGCTATGTGATTTGCATAACATTAAAAACTTTAATCTGCAATGAATTGTCATGTGGCCAATAATCTCTAGCATAAAATTCATAATACATGGAAATTCTATAATATTATCATCATTTCTTAGGGGTATAAATTAATTAGTGCATCCTTTCCTTTCCAATAACTTTCCTCATGCCTCTTAAAGTGGAATTTGAAATGAAGTAAACAGTTTCTGCTCCTGATTTAAAGTCTCAAAGATGCAAATATGGAATGGCTTCACATATGAAATCTGGGGTTTTGTTCACAAAGTTGGATAAAGCAGCTGTTGCTGACTGAGATGCCCACCTAGGAACTGCCTCTTTCATCTGTTGAAAAAGAGGCTTGTAAACCGTCCCCAAAAGCCATAGCGTTAAAACGATGTTGCCTTCTCCTTGGTGGCTGAGATACTGATCTTCTGAAATGTGATTGTGATTCCCTGGGGGAAATTCTGTGAGTCCATAAGTTTGAGGAATTTGGGAGTATTAAAGGACAGGGGTTCATTTATGTCCAAGATTTCTTCCAAATTAGATGTTATTTTCCTTTTCTCCTAGTCTCTGGGGAGAAGGCAATGGCAGCCCACTCCAGTGTTCTTGCCTGGAGAATCCCAGGGACGGGGGAGCCTGGTGGGCTGCAGTCCATGGGGTCGCGAAGAGTCGGGCACGACTGAGCGACTACACTCTCACTTTTCCTTTCATGCGTTGGAGAAGGAAATGGCAGCCCACTCCAGTGTTCTTGCCTGGAGAATCCCAGGGACGGGGGAGCCTGGTGGGCTGCCGTCTGTGGGGTCGCACAGAGTCAGACTCGACTGAAGCGACTCAGCAGCAGCAGCCTCGTCTCTGCAGTACTCCTCTTTCCATACTCACTAGAAAACCTTCTGTGACCTTCTGTATTTAACATAAGAATATTGTTCATGAACACCAAGATATTAAAGGAAGATTATTAAGCACCTGATTAGACTTAATCACATATCTTTCATCCCTATGTTTTCTTTTTGAAATTAAAAAAAAAAAAACTCATACAACAGAAATACCCAAGAGTTTGGGACAGACAAGAGTGGGAGAAAATACCATGGGAATGAAGAGAGTTGTTTGGGGAGATTGGGATATTCATCACAACCATCTTGTTTAAGCTCTTGATAAACAGGAGCTTCTCAGGTGGGGAGAAATTTTACTGTAGACTAGTGTTCCATTCAGGTCAGTTCAGTCGCTCAGTCATGTCCGACTCTTTGCGATCCCATGAATCCCAGCACGCCAGGCCTCCCTGTTCATCACCAACTCCCAGAGTCCATTCAAACTCACGTCCATCGAGTCGGTGATGCCATCCAGCCATCTCATCCTCTGTCGTCCCCTTCTATCCTGCCCCCAATCTCTCCCAGCATCAGGGTCTTTTCCAATGAGTCAGCTCTTCACATGAGGTGGCCAAAGTATTAGAGTTTCAGCTTCAGCATCAGTCCTTCCAATGAACACCTAGGACTGATCGCCTTTAGGATGGATCCAACCAGGATCTCCTTGCAGTCCAAGGACTCTCAAGAGTCTTCTCCAACACCACAGTTCAAAAGCATCAATTCTTTGATGCTCAGCTTTCTTCACAGTCCAACTCTCACATCCATACATGACCACTGGAAAAACCATAGCCTTGACTAGATGGACCTTTGTGACAAACTAATGTCTGCTTTTTAATATCATGTCTACATTGGTAACAACTTTCCTTCCAAGGAGTAAGCGTCTTTTAATTTCATGGCTGCAATCACCATCTGTAGTGATTTTGGAGCCCAAAAATCACTGTTTCCCCTGTTTCCCCATCTATTTCCCATGAAGTAATGGGACCAGATGCCATGATCTTGGTTTTCTGAATGTTGAGCTTTAAGCCAACTTTTTCACTCTCCTCTTTCACTTTCATCAAGAGGCTTTTTAGTTCCTCTTCACTTTCTGCCATAAGGGTGGTGTCATCTGCATATCTGAGGTTATTGATATTTCTCCCAGCAGTGTTACATTATTCGATATTAAAGTATTGAATAATATCCAAGAAGGAAAAGTTTAGTATTAACATTATACTTTCCTTGAAGCTTATACCCTAACTTGGAAAGAGCTTCTGAATTTCCTTTCATAACGCTGAGTTCTTCAGCTTCCTGGCCTATTTTGGACAAAGCAAAGGGCAGGACGGGTTGAGGATGACACAACATTTAACCACTGTCATCAGAGGTGGTTACACTTGGTATGAACAGAAATAAGAAAGTAGTTTGCACTGCTTTCATTTTTTCTGAGGGCAGGCCACGGTGGATGATACTGATTTTGTAAGAGGGTCAGAAACCACTATTTAACCATTTAGACATACCACACTTGTATTCATTAAGTTTGAGAAGATTGAACCTTAAGTATTTAATTAAAATGACATTAATACTTTTACTACATATTTTTGTATTAAGAGAAAGATTCATCAGGGAATTGCAGAGGGCAAATGAAATCATCTCCAAGGAAAGTAACAGAGAAGGAGTCAGGCTGGGATTATCAACCAAAAAGCATGGCATTCTCCTGTGTATCTGACTTGACAGTAGGTCACATGCCTTATAATATAGACCTTCTGCTATGCTTTCTTCTACATGGCTGTGAGGAGTCCCAGCATAAGTGAGAGTGTCATCCAGAAAGACCTGGATGCTTCATCAAAGGGCACGATGGAGAGGGTGGAGCAAGAAGGACAAGACTATAGTCTAAAGCTTATTGGATCCAAGCAACTTAACTATTATCACCAAATAATGTGCAGAGCAACTTCCAATCAAGATGAGGACAATGGATTAAGCAATCATGGATATTAACCTTTTTTCTCTACATGAAATATCACATTAGGGCACCGAATAAGAATTAAGGCCACATGGGCCAGGGACAAACCAACACCAGATACACAGTTGAGAAAAAGTTCTAGTGACTTTACCAGGATGGAGGTAAAGACCATTAGATTCATAGACTGAAGGCAACTGAAACTGGCTTTCCTGGTTAAAGCCAGGAACTGGAAAACTACTGCCCACTGTGATCTAAGGCTAAAATAACTTTTGTAGACCAGTAAAAATTTGAGAATTTTTAGCTCTACCTCTAGGGTAGAGGGCCTAATGGCTTCCCTGGTGGCTGAGTTGGTAAAGAATCTGTGTGCAATGCAGGAAACCCCAGGTTCCTGGGTCAGAAAGATCCCCTGGAGAAGGGATAGGTCACCCACTCCAGTATTGGGGGGTGACTCAGACGGTAAAGAAGAGACCTGGATTCGATCCCTGGGTTGGGAAGATCCCCTGGAGAAGGGAATGGCAGTCCACTCCAGTATTCTTGCCTGGAGAATCCCCACGGACAGAGGAGCCTGATGGGCTGCTGTCCATGGGGTCGCAGAGAGTCGGACACGACACAGCTGGTGACTAAGCGAGCACAGAGGGCCTAACACACAGCATCTGCAAAGTAAGGGGTAGCCAAGCAGGCTAACTGGCTCAAAGAACTCTTCCAGATCAACTGAGTGTTGTATGTCCAAGGGGAACTTTCACCCACCACCACCATCCGGACACTCAGACCTCCTAAAGAAGCTAATTTTCACTGGAGATAGACTCACAGTCAAAGACTACAAAACCTAAAATGAAGGCAAATGCCAAGAAAGAATGTCTGTAGATGAAACAAATAGAATTTACAGCTGAAGAACTACAAACAGTAAAGCAATTGCATAGTGGCTCTTAACATACAGATGTTCAAAATGTTTAAGGAGGTAAGGACTGGAATAGATCCCACAAAATAAGAACAGAAGGCTAAGATATAGGAACAAGTGACTTTGAAAAAGAAACAAGTAGAAACTCTAAAAATTTTAGTGCCAGCTTCTATGATTCAATGAATTCACAAATAAATACTGAATTCAGAGTTGTTCCCTGTAGCATGCCTCACTCATTACTGGGGGAAAAACACACAGGAGCAAAATCAGTTGCTTTCTAATGTCTGAAGTATAACAGAAGCTCAATAAAGGGAATGCCTCTTGAACAGGATGGTTTATTGAGCTCTCCATCACGACAAGAAACTTACAAACACTGACCTACTCTTTCTGATATTTAAGAAGATACTTTGATAGATTATCCTAAAATATAATTACTTGGTCTCTTAGTTCTCTCTTTATTATCATAGGAAACTTCGGGGTGTTTTTTTTTTCCCTTCAGATTGTAAACTCATTTAAAAAAGGAGCTTCTAAAAAAATAAATAAATAAAACAAAAATAAATAAATAAATAATAAAAAAAGGAGCTTCTAATGGACAATTTAATTAGATGGGTTTGGGCATGAATAAAAGCTTAAGGAGGTATTAATATTCTAATCAATTTTTAGGAATGTGGATGAACCTAGAGACTGTCAAACAGAGTGAAGTAAGTCAGAAAGAAAAAAGTGAATATCATATATTAACTCATGTATGTGGGATCTAGAAAAATGGTGTGATGATCTTGTTTGCAAGGCAGAAGTAGAGACACAGACATAAAGGACAGATGTATGGATACCAAAGGGGAAGGGTGGGGTGGGGAGAACTGGGAGACTGGCATTGACACATTTACACTATTGATACTATGGAAAAAATAGGAAACTAATGAGGACCCACTCTACAGGGAAGTCTGAGCAGTGCCCTGTGGTGACCTAGATGGGGAGGAAATCCATGAAAGAGGGGGTACATGTGTATGTGAAGCTGATTCACTTGGCTATACAGTAGAAACTAACAAAACATTGTGAAGGAACTATACTCCAATAAAAATTAAGGAAAAAATACAAAGCTGTTCTTGAAAAGTCAAAAAAATATTCTAATCGAACGTCTTGGGGAAATATTCTTAGAATTAAAAAAAAAAAGATAAAAAGAAAATCTTTCTTGGGTTTGTTTTTAAGAACCAGGGAACCTATCAAGGATTGCAAGGTAATTCCTACTAAACAACCTGTAGATAAATGTGGTGTGGCCACCATGAGCCAACTTTGTGTTTGCAGCAGGCTGAGAGTTCCCACCTGACTCATGGAAAATGTACTCAGCTGCTTAAGATTAGTTTTTACTCATACTTTGTTAGAACAACCGCTTGGGGTTTTTAGCCTTTTAATGGCCATAAAAAGAGGTTACCAGTGATAAACTTTTTTTTTTTTAATCTCTCATGCTTTTTTGACTCATGGCTGAACCAGCCCTTGCTTTGCATTCAAAATAATAATAGTAAAGATCCACATAAAACACACTTATTAAATACTTACTGCTTGAGAGATAGACCCAGTACTTTTAAGCTATCTCATTTAATTACAACAATTTAGTGCAATGAGAGGCATTGCTCCCATTTCTTATAGATGAGGAAACTGAGGCTTACATCCAGAGAAATGGGATGACTTACTCAGAGCTCCACATACCTGTGCGTGGGAAAGGAAGATTCATTGACAAGCATTTTGACTCTGAATTCCATCTTCCTTCCCCCAAGAGGAGATGATGTTGTGGAGCTCATGTAAAGCGCAGAGCCTGAGTAAAAGCTACAGCGAGACCCAGAAATAGAGAGGGGGCCCCCCCCCACGTTTTCACTCAGCATCCTACCCGCCTGTGACCCTCCTGGGAGAAGCAGCAGAAAGAAACAAAAAAATAGCTGCTTTCCGAGACTCAAAAGTTTGGAGCCCACATCTCTTCCTCCTTCAGCTACTCACCAAAACAGCATCCTCTCAAGCGTCAAAGAGAAGCAGCCTAGTCTTCTCCATTTGTTTATTATCAATCGAAGGTGACTCCAATCATAGGAGTTCCATTTTTCTCTCCTTAGAACCAGCTCTCTCCAGGGAAGGCTACGAGTGGTAACAGTGAAGACTAAGAGAATGATATTTTTTACACACCCGCATGGCCTGTGGCACCCTTCCATCCAGGACACATTCATACACTATCCATGCCCAGAAGGTTCTGCAGTATCTATAAATTTACAGGAGCCCTTTCCCATAGATGAAGCTGCAGGCATTCGTAAAGAAGGAGAAGTTCAAGCGATGACAAAATCTCTAGTCTACCCTAGCTGGCCAGATGCTTGCCTTTAAGTGCTAACCACTCTGATTTCCATACATCCTCCAAAGCCTACGTGCCATCTCTGGGAAGCGTCCCTGATCATTCTCAGAAATCCTCACCACTAGGCAGGGTCAGTAATAAATACAGAACATTTCACATGCCTACGGTATGGTATAAGGCTTCAACACATTAGAGACAATTCTGGCTTTAAGTCTCCTAATCCCCCAGCTAGACTATCAAGAGGAGCAGAAGGACTGTGATTTTATTCACTTTGCGCTCCTTACCCCAACATGTAATAGGTGTTGAGTGAACATGGGATGAAAGGATAACTGCCTGATGAATGCACTGTTTGCATTTCTGCTTCCTTGTACTTGTTCCTGATGTTTTCATCACTGAAGTTCCTCTCCCTCTCTCCTTACTAGGTAGGAAGTCTTGGTCATTACTTATACAAACATTTATATAAAATGTTCTTCCAATTAGTATATTCAGTGCTATGCTCAGAGTTTCTCAAGTAATATTCATTAAAACAATAGATGCCTCACTCACATTTCCAGGGATGTTGCTCTAGCTGCTCAGAGCAACCTTTTATATTAGTCAATATGGATCGATGAAAACTTATGAAAAGGCTGACCTCACAATGTGAAAGAACTGGACTACAAATCCATGTTTATAAATTGGTCCTTTCAAATACAAAATTTTCCACAGGGATTCTTTTATAAATGATGGTTACAGTTCAGGCCTACTCAATAAAATTTTACCCCCTCTAGACAAAAATTAATGGAACCAACCAGAGTTGTGTGCCCTCAAAGTAAGATGAAGAGAAGAAAGAGAATTTCCTCCCTGCTCTTGGGCACCCAACTCAGGGCACCCAAATTTATTCCTTCCTTTTAGTGCCCTTATGTCCAAAGTGAAACAAATATTTAACTCTCCCTATGTTCAGTTACAGAGTTATGGAGTTCAACCCAGGACACTTTTAATCTTTGAGATTCTATAACCTTGACATTTTCAATTTTTCCTAGGCAAAATCCAACTTATCTCAACTAGATATTAGAAGAACAAATAATTAATCCACATTAAGGTGTAAATGACTAGTAGCCATTTATGAAGTATTTACTTTTTAATAGAGAATATTTGTTTACCTAAATGAATATATACTTCTAAATTGGCATAATTTTAGTAACTATGACTTTTTTAAAAACTGAAAAATCAGGAAAGTGTAGAGAAATCCTTCTGGGTGAAAAAGAAATAGGTCAAACCTCTCTGGTAACTTAGCCCTAGTTTCTATTAAATTATTCCTTATTTTCATCTTCTTTTGTTTTGTAAACTACAGATTTCTAAAAGTGCCAAGGGTTTATTTTGTCAATTTAAATTGGGTTGGGTTTAGGTTTTAGCTTATTATCAAAGGTGAGGCTCAGGTTGACACTGAGCATTTTCTATCAGATTCTTTGGGAGCAGAATGTGAATTGATTTCATTAGCCCCCTAGAAATTAGTCTCAATACTCTCTGCTTACAGCTTTAAGTTATATAATATTCACCCATTCATGTGTCCACCTGTTTTCTTACTCATCAGACATTTACTGTCTGCCTTCTGGAAGGTATGAGGGTTCACACTAGTGAACAAGATGATGCCAGACAGGCCTTATCCTCAAACCACTGACAAACCGGCAGAGAAGACAGATAAGTCAACATGTTGTTATAATGCACAGGGCAAAACCTACATCCAAAGCACCAAAAGAGCACAAAACCAGGGAACAGCCAATTGCCCAGGCAAGTTAGGAAGGCCCCACGGAGCATGTGGCGTTTGCTTGTGGGTGGATGCTGAGACCCCTGTGAATGGAAAGATAAGAAAGGGATTTAGTTCATACAGTTCTGACTATAAAAGGAGAAGATAAAGAGGGTGTAGAGCCAAAAACCTCAGATAGGGAGAATAACTGCCCCCCCCTTGGGGGAGGCAAAGAGACCACTTAAGACCCTCTTTTCCCCAGTGTTGCCTTTCATAATCTGGCTAATTGAGACTCATCCTCCTCATAGCACCGCTTCACCACCCCTTAGGTACGTGTGCTCAGCCAGCTCTCCCAGACCCTAGATGCAGCTCTCCTGGGAGACTGCTGCTGCTGCCGAGTCGCTTCCGTCGTGTCCAACTCTGTGCAACCCCATAGACGGCAGCCCACCAAGCTCCCCCGCCCCTGGGATTCTTCAGGCAAGAACACCTGGGCAGACTAGAAGTGTCTTATTCCCGTTCCTCTTCTTACCCTGGACACTTTGCTACAAGGGGAAGCAATCTAGGGACCCATGCTCTTCTAGGGACACACTCCTGGTGGAGCAATGGGGTCTTTAGCCAACATCCCTCCCCTGCCTGGCCAGCCTTGCCGATGCCTAGGGCTGCCTTTCAACTCAGAGCGTGCCTGTGCCCCATCCTGCCATGTGACCCTCACAGCACCTTCAGCTTCCCTCCAACGGTTTTTAGATAGACTCTTGTCTACGGCAGAATATGATGCTTCTCTAAATCACATCAATGAGAAGCTTGATTGTTGATTATGTAAAATATTGGAGCAAATATTTGCAGAGGTCTTTATGGAGCTCATTTCAGAGCATCTGATTCTTCCTAAAATCCTAAAGAACGGCTGCTGCTGCCTTGAACCTTGACAAAACACATTTTATTGTTAATCCTAAGCTAATCTATTTATTTTACATCCTTTATTAAACAAATGGTTAATTGAGATTAAGCTCCAGAAATGGCTTGTGGGCACAAAGTTAGGAGATTCAGGCCCTTTCGCTACACTGAGCTGGAAGTTAAAGAGTAAGTGGTGACTGCATGTAACAACCTGGAAAACCAGACAAAGAATGCTGTTCCCCAAAGCCTTCGGCCTTCCCTTTATCCCCTCTTAAATCCATTCCTCGGGCAAATCCTTCCTCAACCTAGAGGCAGCGATCCCAACCACTTAAGAGAGGATGCTAATAATCTTTATACCTAAGATTGTGACATGAAAGGAATGGTTCAAAGAATAAGGTTCAGATATGTCACATTTCTGAGGTTTAAGACAATTAGCTTTGCTTACCTAAGGAAAATCTCAAGTCTTTCTGAGTAACTAATTTAATTCAGTAGTATTTTCTGAGATTTGTAACTAATTTAATTCAGTAGTATTTTCTGAGATTTATATTATGTTTTGTAATCTAGGATTTACTCTTAGAAAAAAAGTCAAAGGACCTATGTGAGTATTCACCTAGGAACTCACTTCCACTGATCTGGGGGATATTTATCATTCCCTAGAAAAGCAATGTGTTCTGAAACTTAATTTAAATGTGCAGTCTTAGATTTTTATCTGCTCACAGCTTTTCTCCAGAAAATATGATCTTATTTCTTTTCCTAAAACTAAAGTTAAGGTACTGTATTTATGAATAAGAAATAAAACTATTTGTTTACAACTGGAAGTTTCATTTTTTTCATCTTTCTCATTTTTATTTTTTCTAGGTGCATTTGGCATAGTGTCTGAGACTGACTAACCCAAGAGATCACAATGATCCTCAACTCTTCCACCGAAGATGGTATTAAAAGAATCCAAGATGATTGTCCCAAAGCTGGAAGGCACAATTACATATTCATCATGATCCCTACTTTATATAGTATTATCTTTGTGGTGGGGATATTTGGAAACAGCTTGGTGGTGATTGTCATTTACTTTTACATGAAACTGAAGACTGTGGCCAGTGTTTTTCTTTTGAATTTAGCTCTGGCTGACTTATGCTTTTTACTGACCTTGCCACTGTGGGCTGTCTACACTGCTATGGAATACCGCTGGCCCTTCGGCAATTACCTGTGTAAGATCGCTTCAGCCAGCGTCAGTTTCAACCTCTACGCCAGTGTGTTTCTCCTCACATGTCTAAGCATTGACCGCTACCTGGCTATTGTTCACCCAATGAAGTCCCGCCTCCGGCGCACGATGCTTGTGGCCAAAGTCACCTGCATCGTTATTTGGCTGCTGGCAGGTTTGGCCAGTTTGCCAACTATAATCCACCGCAATGTATTTTTCATCGAGAATACCAATATCACAGTTTGCGCTTTCCATTACGAATCCCAAAATTCTACCCTCCCGGTAGGGTTGGGCCTCACCAAGAATATACTGGGATTCTTGTTTCCTTTTCTGATCATTCTTACAAGCTACACCCTTATTTGGAAGACCCTCAAGAAGGCTTATGAAATTCAGAAGAACAAACCAAGAAAAGATGACATTTTCAAGATAATTTTGGCAATCGTGCTTTTCTTTTTCTTTTCCTGGGTTCCGCACCAGATATTCACTTTTATGGATGTGTTAATTCAGTTGGGCCTCATCCGTGACTGTAAAATTGAAGATATTGTTGACACGGCCATGCCCATCACTATTTGCTTGGCTTATTTTAACAATTGCCTGAATCCTCTCTTTTATGGCTTTCTAGGGAAAAAATTTAAAAAATATTTTCTACAGCTTCTGAAATACATTCCCCCAAAGACCAAATCCCACTCAAACCTGTCCACAAAAATGAGCACACTCTCCTACCGCCCCTCAGAAAATGGAAACTCTTCTACCAAGAAGCCTGCCCCATGCCTTGAGGTTGAGTGACACCCTTGAAACCTGTCTGCGAAGTCACCTTAAAGAAGGAGCAAGAAAAGCATCCTCGTACAACACCTCACTGCCGAATGAGCATGGGCTACATTTCAGAATTAAAGGAGAAATAGATCATGTGCGACTCAACAACGCAAAGCCACATTCTGCCATGTTTTGCATTAGACAGGTGATGCCCACTCAAAGAACGGATGTCAGAAACTGGATGAAAGTGTTGATTTGGAAATTTTACTGGGAGAAGTGTCCTCTCCCTAGGCTGCTCTTGTTCTGTTATTTTTGATTTCCACATGAAAGTACTTAGAATAGGTTAAACCTCAAGAGGAGCAACAGGAGAGAAGAGCTTAAGACTGCCATGCCCAATTTCCAAAGGACAGCAAAGCTTTCATGCCTATTTAGCTATTAGCAACCGCGGCCCACTTGTACCTGCTACCGCACATTCCATACAAAGACTCGCTAAGCGGTAGTTGTCAGGTTTCAGAAGCTTTCATGAAATGCAGCCCGTGTCTTATAGATTCACACTGCCAAAATATGCCAGCTGAGTGGCTTATTTGTATAATGATGTTACCGTAGTCATGTATAAAAATTAAATTACTTGTAAAGGTGTTATTCCAGTCCCAGGTAGTCATGTTAGTTTTAGTTCAGATCTGAGAAGTATATATATTTTGTGGTGAAAAGATTATATATCATAAAATATGCCTTACTGTTTTAAAAAGTATATATTCAACCTGTGCATGTATCTCTCTAAACTGCTGTTATCTTATTAAAATTTGGCAAAGTTATATTCACATTAAAATAATGTTATTGCAATGTATTTAATCTTCATTACTTAAAGTAGATTGTTGGTTTATTTTTAAAACAAGACAACTGTGAATAAGTATAAATGTATTTCCATTTAATTAAATCTTGATACAACTGATAGTTTAATACTGTTGGTTTTAGATTTAATATCCTGCCATTGAAAATACAAAGAACACACTTTCTTCCACTGCACAACATGGAATAAATATACCATTTTAGTTTTCCAAAGTTTGTCATGCAACAAAGAAAAAACTCGTTCCTTATAACACTAAAATAATACATTATTTTACACAAAATTTTAATAGGGTTTTTCTATTCACATGCATCATAATTGTAACAAATATAGAACATATAAGAATATATAAGAAAAAAAAGTCATATCTAGTTCTCCTGCTCAAAAATTACCATTTTAACATTTGAGTACCTTGTTCTACTTTTCTTATATTCATTATACACACATACATGTTTAAATCATGATACTGAAATCATAATGTATTTTGTATGCAAATTTTCCATTTAATGACATAGAATAGCAGTTTGCTACACCATTAAATTTTTTTTTCTAAAACAATTTAATACTTGTTTTAGAAAAACAGTTACTGGGTCTTTTTGTAGGGGACTTCCCTGGTGGTCCAGTGGCTAAGACTCCATGCTCCCAATGAAGGGGACCCAGGTTTGACCCCTGGTCGGGGAACTAGATCCCACAAGCTGTAACTAAAGATCCTGTGTGCACAACTAAGACTGGGTACTGCCAAACAAATAAATGCAAAAATAAATAAGTAACTGTATAACATTACAAAATATAGACACATCAGTTTGCTAGTATTCAAATTTTTGAGCATTTAATTTTTTCTGATTTTTCAGTATCATGAATTGTATTGTACATAAACATTAAAGTACACAAATCTGATAAATCCTTTCTGATACACTCCTAGAAGCGGTATAAATGATTATACAGATATGAACATTTTTAATATTCTTAACATACCTTTTACCAAATATTTTCCAGAAAACGTAACTGTTTTCAGTGCTCCCATGTCTCACCATAGCCTCAGCAGCAAGGAATGTTTATTAGAGTTCAGCAGAAAAGGAAAATGTACTGGAAGGCTGCGAGTGCCACGTGCAAAAGCAGGGATGCAACTGCATTGAAAAAAGTGCTGTGATGCTTCTCCTGCCCTTGGCAGCGGCCTCATCCTAGAGCCCGCTGTTCTGGAGAATCCGCACAGAGCAGGTGGAGGTACTCATCTGACTCCATCAACAGTGGCCATTCTGGAGAATCCGCACAGAGCAGGTGGAGGTACTCATCTGACTCCATCAACAGTGGCCAAAGGCCAGTGTGATAAATGAAGGAGCTGATGGGAGGTGTGGTGGGGGAGCATTGGAGAGGCCTTGGGGGTTGCGCAGAATTCATGAAGCATCGCACTATGTTCACATTCCCAAGGAAACAGTTATGCAGTAAGTAAATGTGGTCACATGTGCCTCATTTTCCTCTTATATGATTTTTTAAATTTCACTGATATATAATACCAGCCGCTAACTCCAATCACTTCTAAAAAATAAATTCTAGCTGGGCTCAAATTATAGCATGCTGCTGCCGCTACTAAGTCGCTTCAGTCGTGTCCAACTCTGTGCAACCTCATAGACGGCAGCCCACCAGGCTCCCCCGTCCCTGGGATTCTCCAGGCAAGAACACTGGAGTGGGTTGCCGTTTCCCTCTCCAATGCATGAAAGTGAAAGTGAAAGTGAAGTCGCTCAGTCGTGTACAACTCTTAGCAACCCCATGGACTGCAGCCCACCAGGCTCCTCCATCCATGGGATTTTCCAGGCAAGAGCACTGGAGTGGGGTGCCATTGCCTCCTCCGAATGATAGCATAAACTTACCCTATTTGAGTTCCCTCCACGTCCGCTGTGTAACAGTTCATTTTTTATTCAATAGTCATTTAAGCCAAATGATTACCAGTACTTCAAACTTGCTACAACATTTTATAAGTCATAGCTGATAATATTTCTTGTACATATTAATAATTGTACTCAGATACCCTCTATCTCACGTGTTGATTAACTGGTGTAAATAAATTTCAGGTCTTGTTTTCACTTTTATTTCATCAAATTATATAGTGATTTTCCCCACCCCATTTTGTGAAATAGATATTGATAACTTCATGATTAATCTTGCTTTTTCATTGAGACCAACTTAATATTGAAGTTGAAACTACTTAACCTAAATCTTAAGATGGTATGCCATGGTTTATTATTTATAAACATATTTAGAGGTTAGGTGGATTATTTCTTAGAATATTCTGTAAATTAATAAGAAAGGAATATTCACCACGAGGATCTAGGTGCTCAATGGAACTCAAGTGCAATATATGTATTTGTATATTCCTATTTACATTTCAATCCTAGTTTCCCCCATGATAAATTCATTTTTTCAGCCAATAATTGATCAATTCATGGATTCAATAAATTTTGTATGGTTGCCTATTCTATGCTAGGGGACTAGAGTTATGTAACATACAGCTTAAAATGCACAGCAGACATTTCAACCAGCTGTTATGGGCAGTATGGAAGGAAGCCAAGTGAGAAGTAGCTTGACTGGCGATCCACGGAAAGTCCACGGAAAGAAGGGAAAATAGACTCGGACAGGTCACGAAAGGGAAGTGAAGTGAGTGAAGAAATGGAGTCCCAGGGGATTTTAAACACTGGTATAAAGGATGATTTCCCTGAGAGCAGTGACGAAAATTAATCAAGAGCAGATAAAATATGAAAAAATTGAGAAGTGGCAGAGGCCTGGGTGCAGCCACAAACTGCCTCAGAAATCAGGGTGCAAACCTCCAGGAGAGCGGCATACAGACGCTTAAGTCACGAGAACCATGGTGGGTCCACTGGATCCAGACCAACCAGAGGGAGAAAGAATCTAAATATCAGGGAGGGAGGCAAGTGATAAACAGCAGATAATGGTATGGGGGAAAATTCAACAAATTTTATATATTGCAGGCTGCATTTGGGGAAAGAAAAAGTCCTCTGAATTATCCACTGTTGGTTTTGATGAGACTGAAAATGAATGTAAAGGGGAATGGAAGAGTTGGGATATTGAAGATGACTATCAGAGAGTCAGACTCTCCAAATTTAACAATGTGACTAAATCGGTTAAAATATGACATTCATAACTGCAGCCACTCTTGTTGATGGATTTGTATAGAGGACACTGTGGAATTGTCTGTACGATGTCCCTCTCCTCTTACCATGGGAATTTTCCAACTCACCCAAGAATATGTCCATTTTCCTACCTAACTCTATCCCCAGGCCATAGTTCATCAATAAGGCTTGAAATGAACTATTCACAGCCTTCTCCCTCAGGACTTTTTAAACAGACACTGATGAGTTGGTCCAACACCAGTGTTGAAAGTTACTGAGAGAGAAGTTGTGTGGTGTAAGCTTGGGATCTAATAGCAACCATGTTGCCACTCTGGATAAATCTAGTCTCTACTGAGAGTGAGGTTAACAGAGCAAGAAAGTTCTAGAGATACCTGAGTCCCTGAATCTTTCTGTGCTATATGCCCAGCTCTGTCTCTGCCCACCTTATGCTTAGAACCAGGATTCATGTCTCTAATTAGGACAGAATATAATATTCTGGAGCTGAGATCTGCATGGGTTCCTTCTTACTTCACCAAGATGAATCTCCATTCTGTTACGGTCAATACATCACCCACTGACGATCCAGCAAGAAGATACCAGTCTAGGCTCCAAATATCTTGACCTCTGTCTTTAATAAGGGATCATGTGGATTGTCCTTTTTTCACAAGTGTCCTTATGAAACGGTGAGGACCAGAACACCCAGTAGTGTGTTAGAGGGGAAGTATGTGTTAGAGGGGAAGAGGTGTGCTGATAGAGGACCCAAATTTAGCCGGGACTAAGGGTACTACATACCCACTAGTGTAAATGATTATAAACGGAGATCTTCCCCTCAGGTGTCACACAGATAAAACACTCTTCCCTTGCCCAAGAAATCATAAGTATTCAGCGAACCATTAAATATAAGTAAAGAGAGGAAATGAGCACCCTGAACCTCCTGCTCAAATATATGGTGTACGTGCTACCTGGACCCTGCCTTCTCTCCGTGATCTGGATGTTCTCCAGATCTAACAGACCTTGTGAACACTGCATCCTACCCTGTCCAAATAAAACAGAAAAGGCCTTCATTCAACAAGTCCACCCACCTTACTTGAGAAATAAGATAACTGAATTTTCACAATCAGAAAGAGGCAGAATTAGGTTACTGTCTTTCCCCTACCACCACCAAAGAAAAAACAAAAAAGCCTTAGAATGAGAGAACTTAGCTTTATTAATATTTAATTCTAAGTCATTCATATAAAGAAACTTTGCATAATAACTCTCTAAGGGTTTAAACACCCCGAGATTTGCCCTTCTAACAGCATGATAGGAAAATATTTATCTATGTGCCCAAGAGTTAAATTTGATAAATAAATGATATTAATTTTGAAACTATTAAAAGCCAGTTTGCTGTTATGATTGCTTTGCTTCAAATATCAAAATAATGATGAGGCATATATGCCCCGGGCCCATTTCTTGATTCTATTCATGTCTTACAAAGCTTTTCTGAAAAACTGAACAATAGAAGAAATCAGAATCCTGGCTGAACACTCCAGTTCAGTTCAGTTCAGTCACTCAGTCGTGTCCAACTCTTTGCAACCCCATGGACTGCAGCACTCCAGGTGTCCCTGTCCATCACCAACCCCAGAGTTTACTCAAACTCATGCCCATTGAGTCAGTGATGGCATCCAACCATCTCATCTTCTATTGTACCCTTCTCTTCCTGCCTTCAACCATTCCCAGCATGAGGGTCTTTTCAAATGAGTCAGTTCTTCACATCAGGTGGCCGAAGTATTGGAGTTTCAGCTTCAGCATCAGTCCTTCCAATGAATATTCAGGACCGATTTCCTTTGGGATGGACTGGTTAGATCTCCTTGCTGTCCAAGGGACTCTCAAGAGTCTTCTCCAACACCACAGTTCAAAAGCATCAATTCTTCAGCACTCAGCCTTCTTTATAGTCCAATTCTCACATCCACACATGACTATTGGAAAAAACATAGCCTTGACTAGATGGACCTTTGTTGGGAAAGTAATGTCTCTGCTTTTTAATGTGCTGTCTAGGTTGGTCATAGCTTTTCTTCCAAGGAGCAAGTGTCTTAATTTCATGGCTTCAGTCACCATCTGCAGTGATTTTGGAGCCCCCCAAAAATAAAGTCTGTCATTGTTTCAATATCTAGTTCCAGTTCTGGACATGGAGCAACAGACTGGTTAAGGCTGTATATTGTCACCCTGTTTATTTAACTTATATGCAGAGTATATCATGAGAAACGCTAGGTTGAATGAAGCACAAGCTGGAATCAAGATTACCAGGAGAAATATCAATAACCTCAGATATGCAGATGACACCACCCTTATAGCAGAAAGTGAAGAAGAACTAAAATGAAAATCAAAGAGGAGAGTGAAAAAGTTGACTTAAAACTCAACATTCAGAAAACTAAGATCATGACATCTGGTTACATCACTTCATGGCAAATACATGGGGAAATAGCAGCAGACTTTATTTTTCTGGGCTCCAAAATCACTGCAGATGGTGACTGCAGCCATAGAATTAAAAGACGCTTGCTCCTTGGAAGAAAAGCTATGACCAACATAGACAGCATGTTAAAAAGCAGAGACATTGCTTTGTAAACAAAGGTCCATCTAGTCAGAGCTACAGTTCTTCTAGTGGTCACGTATGGATGTGAGAGCTGGACTATAAAGAAAGCTGAGAACCGAAGAACTGATGCTTTTGAACTGTGGTGTTGGAGAAGACTCTTGAGAGTCCCTTGGACCGTAAGGAGATCCAACCAGTCCATCCCAAAGGAAATCAGTCCTGAATATTCATTGGAAGGACTGATGCTGAAGCTGAAACTCCAATACTTTGGCCACCTGATGTGAAGAACTGACTCGTTTGAAAAGACCCTGATGCTAGGAATGGTTAAAGGCAGGAGGAGAAGGGGACGGCAGAGGATGAGATGGCTGAATGGCATCACCAACTCAATGGACATGAGTTTGAGTAAACTCCAGGAGCTGGCAATGGATAGGAGGCTAGGTGAGCTGCAGCCCATGGGGTCACAAAGAGTCTTGACACAACTGAGTGACTGAACTGAATTGGATTGATTGTTTCCACTGTTTCCCCATCTATTTGCCATGAAGTGATGGAACCAGATGCCATGATCTTAGTTTTCTGAATGCTGAGTTTTAAGCCAACTTTTTCACTCTCCTCTTTCACTTTCATCAAGAGGCTCTTTAGTTCTTCTTTGTTTTCTGCCATAAGTGTGGTGTCATCTGCATATCTGAGGTTATTGATAATTTTTCTCATCATACAGAACTTATTAAGTAGATGTGAGAAGCAGATGTTGCATCTGGTCACTAAAAAGGCAAGGCAGAAATTTTCTGATATTTTCACAGGGAACATAAGAACAAAGGCAATGTATGAGACCAAAATAATGAAAGAATGGACCAAGAACTGGAGAGGAACCAAGCCTTTAAGATATCATTTCAAAACTGACTTTCTGTGCAAGGAGCCAGCATAAGCCTCCAAACTTCCCCTTTTTTATCAAGCTGGTTGGGGATGAGCTTCCTGTCAAAAAATCCAATCTTCAGCAAAATCATTATAGCCACCATTTATCAAGTTCTTAATATAAGACATAGTTCTCTGCTTATCTGCATTATATATGTAATCCTCACAACAATTGGTCT
Organism: Odocoileus virginianus; assembly: GCF_023699985.2. Classification (NCBI taxonomy): domain Eukaryota; kingdom Metazoa; phylum Chordata; class Mammalia; order Artiodactyla; family Cervidae; genus Odocoileus; species Odocoileus virginianus. Next base: position 58,320,206 of record NC_069677.1, on the reverse strand, counting down.
TATCAGTTCTGTTATCACCCAATGAGACTAAACAGGCTAAGAGATTATTATAACTGATCCAAGGTAACGTGACTAGCAAATGCCAGAGCTGAAATCTGAACCCAGACACTTTGACTCCAAAATCTGTGTTCTTATTTGCTAAACTATGCTGCCCCCTTCCAAGAAAATAGCATCACAAAATATGAATCATGTGGGTAACTTCCAAAAATATTGCCCAAGTCTGTTTACACAAAATCAATATGTGTATTATTTTGCTTTGGTTTAAACATAGTTACTGGGTCTCAAGTTAGAATTTCAATAATATTTGTCCATGAAAGTTTGGCTCATTAATGGAAAGCACTAATTGACCTTATACAGCATAATATTGGATTTTACATTTATTGTAATTTGATTTTGGATGAGTTTATATTGAGTCTAGCAAATAAACAGGCTATGATTGCTAACTGCCACAGTAATTAGTTCAATGCTCTGGTCCTTGTTGTAGCCAAGAATTTAGACAGCATTGACTAAATGGAAGGGGGAAGAAAATTCCTAAATTAATTTTTAATGTCAAATTTTATCTTCTTACAACTTAATGGAATGATGTTCTTTTGAGAAAACATTCTGGAGAAATTACATTCTGAGAGATTTCCTTTTAAGTTATACAGCTTAGATTTGGCAATAAATTTAGATGAAGAATATACCTGGAATAACGAAAACGGAAGTGTAATTTATCTCAACTGTGTCCAGAGACCAGAAGAATAAAGGCAGTAAGATCACAGCCATGAGTCTTGAAGACAGTTCTAGCAGTATCATTGAAAATCACCTCACTGGGGATACTATTCAGAACAGCAGAAGCTAAGAAGAGAGCTGCGACAGTTCAGGAAACGGACACTCACTCCTTCACCTTTGCTTCGGGTGCAGCACAGGCATAAAGGAGTGCTTACCCAGAAACACTTAGAAGCAAGGTGATCCAGTCATAGGCTGAGAGGACGACCATGACGTGACGGACATTCCAACAGCCAGAGGGAATCAGAAAGTAGCAATAAGAGGGTATGAATCAAGATGGGCAGAGTAGGACATGGAACTCATCGCCCCCACGAACATATCGAAATAAATCTACATGTGAAATAATTCTCATTGAAGCTAACTCGAACCTGAATGGCACAGGGCACTCTGCTCAATGTTCTGTAACAACCTAACTGGGAAAAGAATTTGAAAAAGAACATATACATATATACATATTAATGAATCACTCTGTATACACCTGAAAGTAACACAACATTGTTAACCGACTATACTCCAATATAAAGCAAAAAGGTTGATTTTTTTAATTTAAAAAAAATTTAAATAAGTAATGAAAGAGGAGAAATAACAAATGATACCACACACACACACAGACACACACACACAAATAAGAGGATATTATAACAACCTAAAAGAAACGGACTTTTTTCTAAAATCATATAACTTGCCAAGACTGAATCAAAGAGAAACAGACAATCTGAATAGATTGATCATTGGTAGTGAAACTGAATTTGCAATTTAAAGAAAAAAAAACCTAGCAAATGGAAATCCAGGACTGGATGGCTTCACAGGGAAATTTTCCTAAACATATAAAGAAGAGTTAATACCTACACTTCTCAGCTATTCCAAAAAAAACTGAAGAGGATGAAACACTCCCAGATTCATTCTACATGGCCACCATTACCCACATACCAAAAACAGACTAAACAAAAAAAAAGGAAAATAAAATTAAAGGCCAGTGTCTTTGATTAATATAAGATGCAAAAATCCTCAACAAAGCATTAGCAAACTAAATAGAACAATACACAAAAAAGATCAGAGACCATGATCAAACTGGATTCATTCCAGGGTCACAGGATTGTACAATATATGCAAATCAATCAATGTGATACATTACATGAACAAAAGGAAAGACAAAACCCATATGGTCATCTTTATTGCTGTAGGAGAAACACTTGATGAAATTCAACGTCCATTCATGATAAAAACTCTTATCCAAGTATAGTGAGAACATATTTCAACACAATTAAGGTCATTGTAGACATACCCATAACCAACATAACACTGAAGAGTGAAAAGCCAAAAGCCTTCTCACTTTATTCAGGAGCAAGACAAGAATACCCACCCTCATGACTTCTATTCAACATAGTATCAAAATCCTACACACAACAATCAGACGAGAAAAAGAAACAGATGTCCAAATTGAAAGGAAAGAGCTAAAACTGTCTTTATATGCAGATAACATGATATTCTACATAGAAAATCCTAAATACTACACACAAAAACAATTAGAACCAGTAAATGAATTCAGGAGGGTAACAGGATACAAGACTAGCATACAGAAATTTTTGCCTCTCTTTACACTAACAATGAAATATCATAAAAATAAGGTAAAAACAATCCCATTTAAAATCATGTCAAAAAATTAAAATACTTAGGAATATCCCTAACCAAGAAGGTGAAAGACCTGTTATCTGAAAACTATAAAACACAGATCAAGGAAAGAAGACAATTGAAAGAAATGGAAAGATATCCCAGGCTCTCACATTGGAAGAGTTAATATTATTAAAAATGACCATGCTACTCAAGGCAATCTATAGACTTAATGCAATCCTTATCAAAATACCATGACATCTTTCACAAAAGTAATATAAGTAATCCTAAAATTTCTATGCACCTTCAAGAGGCACTTAATTTTGCCAAAGAAACCTTGAGAAGAAGAAAAACAAACAAAGCTGGGAGTATCACACTCCCTATATTCAGACTATACCACGAAGCTACAGTGATCAAACCGAAGTGTACTGGCACAAAAGCAGACGCACAGATCAGTGAAACAAACTCCAAGAGTAAATCCACTAACTTCTAGTCATTAATCTATGACGAAGGAGGCAAGAATATATGGCGGAAAAGCAACAGTCTCTTCAACAAGTGGTGCTGGGAAGACTGGACAGCTACATGTAGAATAATGAGATTAGAACATTTCCTCACACTACATACAAAAATAAGATCAAAATGGATGAATGACCTAAATGTGAGACCTGAAACCATTAAAGTCCTAGAAGACAACATAAGCAGACATAATTTAGAGTGATCTTTTTTGGATCTGCCCATAAGGCAAAAGAAATGAAAGCAAAAGTAAATAAATGAGACCTAATTAGATGCAAACCCTTCTGCACAGCAAAGGAAACCGTCAAAAGAACAAAAAACAACCAACAGGATGGAAGAAAATACTTGCAAATGAATTGAAAGACGTGTGGTTAATATCCAAAATATATAACAGCTCATAAAACTCAATTTAAAAAAATCAAAAGTGGGCAGAAGACCTAAATAGTCATTTTTCCAAAGAAGACATACAGTTGGCTAACAGGAATATTAAATTACGCTCAACATCACTAATTATTAGACAAATTTACAGCAAAACCACAGTTGTCAGAATGGTTACCATCAAAAAGTCTACAAATAACAAATGTTGGTGATGTAAAGAAAAGGAAATCTTTGTACACTATTTGTGGGAGTGTAAATTGATGCAGTCACTATGCAAAAATAGTATGCAAGTTCCTCAAAAACCTGAAAATAGAACTACCGTGTGACCCAGCAATATCACACCTGGGTATGTATCTGGAAAAAAATGGAAATAGTGATTCAAAAAGATTCAGGTACTCCAATGTTCACAGCAGCAACATCTTACAATGGGAGCAACCTAAGTTTCCATCAGCAGTCGAATGGATAAAGAAGACATTGTGTGCATAAACACATGGCTCCCCAGGTGGCTCGGTGATAGAGAAGCCGCCCGCCAATGCAGGAGACTCAAGTTCAGTCCCCGGCCAGGGAGAACCCTTAGAGTAGGAAATGGCAGCCTATTCCAGTACTCTTGCCTGGAGAATCCCATGGACAAAGGAGCCTGGCGGGCTACAGTCCATGGGGTCACAAAGAGTCGGACACGACTGCGGGACGAGCATGTGCACACAGGGAATTATAGCCATTATGCTGAAGTAGCTTTTCGTAGTGAATCATCTATAAAGAGAGTCACTATGCTGTGCATCTGAAACTAATACTGTAAATCAACCGTGCTTCAATAAATAACGAGACAGAACTTGCAAATATCCAAAAAACGTAACAATGAAGAAAGTATTAATATAGCATATCATGATAGAAAAGTTGAGCAAAGAGGTAGACCCGTGATTCTCAGCTGGGAATGATACACGCCACAGAGAAACATGGCAACGACTGGGGACAGCTTTGAATGTCACAACTCAGGGGAGGAAGGTGCTACTGGTGTCCACTGTTTAGAGACCAGGGAAGCTGCTAACCATTCTTTAATGCACAAGATAGTCCCATATAGCAAAAACAGACAAACAGAAAAAAGGACCTAGTTCAAAATGTCACTAGGGTCAAAGCTGAATTCGCCTGGGGTCCAGCAGGAAGGAAAGAGCACCGTTTTAGCAGTGTGAGTTAACTACCTGCTGTGCGTGGAATCCTCTGAAAGTATTGGTCTCCTGATTTCTATCCTCCATGAGATGCAACCCCACCTCTTTTCTGCGCTCCAGCTCACCCTCTCCAATGTCACTGCATGTGAATGTCACCCAAATAATATATTTCAGGGAAAATCGCATTAGAAAGAGCAGTGTCGTGTGGTGGGCGACAAGCAGGCAAACCTATTAAGGCTTGTGGAACAAGTTGCATATTTTATTTTTTTAATTTATTTATTTTACTGGATGCACTGAGTCCTCGGCTGCAGGCAGCTTTTCTCTAGTTGCAGCGAGCAGGGGGCTGCTCTTGGCTGCAGTGACTGGGCTTCGGCGTCTCCTGTGGGGGGCAGGCTCTAGGCGCATGGGCTTCAGCAGCTGCAGCTCGCGGCTCTAGAGCGCAGGCTCAGGAGCTGTGGCGCCCAGGCTTACTTACTCTGAGGCACGTGGAATCTTCCTGGACCAGGAACTGAACCCACATCCCCTGCACTGGCAGACGGTTTCCTATTCATTGTACCACCAGGGAAGTCCCCATGCTGTGTATGTTAAATTCACTCATGAGTATTAGGACCAAAGGCCAGCTTGCAGCATGATGTAAAACCAATGGTTACATCCTCACTGCCATGGGAAACAACATAAAGGTGTGGGTTCCACTGGGCAGTCAATCCACAGAGAAGACGCTAAATGCAGAAAGGAAATGACTGGGCGCGGCGGTTCAGTTGGTGGCTCCACCAAGACACTCTATGGTGTTTCTAGCATTTGACGTGATTCTAACAAAATTTTTATTGAACAAAATCAGGGTGAATTACTTTTACTTTAAATATTTCCTTAGAGCATTTGAGCAGGAAGATCCCCTGGAGAAGGAAATGGCAACCCACTCCAGTACTCTTGCCTAGAATATTCCATGGATGGAGGAGCCTGGTGGGCTACAGTCCATGGGGTCGCACAGAGTCAGACACGACTGAGCGACTTCACTTTCACTTTCACTTTCAATGAAGAAGGCTTTAAAACAGGACAAAACTAGAAATCAGAAATAAAGACGGGAAAAAGGAAGATGCAAAACCCACTGATAAGGCAGGCTTAACTGCATTATCAGTTAATACTGATAATACTGAGTTTTGACCTTCTGGGGACAAATATCACAACATCTCCAGCAATTTTCATTGAAGTGACAAGAGGCGAGGCTGAGATGGAGCAGAGTCTTCTTGATGCTGAATTCCTAAAGGAATTTCTCACAAATAATTGCGGATGGAGAGGTAGAACCACCTCACAGATCATTTCTAAGCAACATTTTTCATTTAGGTGTGATTCTTATGTTGTTCTTGCAATGTTCTATAAAAGCTGAGAGCATGACAATTCAATGGAGGTGGTGACGTGAGGGTATCCAGTACTGTGATGTGAATCATACAATAGTATAGTGATAGATGTGACATAAGTGGGACCTCTAGGTCCATTAAAGTCTTAGATGAGATCAACTCAGATTCCCGGAGAAAATCCAAGATGTCTAGAATTTTCTGCAGAAATCTCAGAAATTTTCATTTCTGTGGTCTAATTAGAGCCATCTGCTTCCCCTAGTTTACATTAGACAACATCTCACTATTCCAAACCAGAATATCCCTGTTCTATGGGACACAAAGGTGAAACAGCTCCAATTCCTTACACATACACACACACACACACACACACACACATCTGTAAGAACCAAGGGATACCCTTAAATCAAAAGAGCCCCCCATCTCTATGGACATGCAGTCCCCATCTTCACCCCTTCTCACACATCATCCCCTTCCTTCTCTGCATCACCAATTCCCTTGGAAGAAGCAAATCCAGTTTCTCCTATTTTCTGACAGAAAACAACCTAGTCATTCATGCCACAAGCTCCCCAATGATGAATATTAGCCGTGCCTGAGGCAGAGACTCATCTTCTCCCCAAAGTAGACTCTCAGAATACTTCCTTAGAGAAATTTCAGCACACACCACTAAGATAAAGGATTGTTTACCCAGTTACTGACAGTCCAATGGTCCTCAAACAGTAGCAGTGCCAGTCCTAATGGTAGAAAGCAGAAAAATTTCTCATGGAATGGAGGATCCCATAATTGATATACTCAGGACCCATACTCCATCAATCCTCATGCTTTTCTGACAATCTGATACATCACTTCCTGCTGTTCCTACGTGCCAGGGACTATCCACGTCTTTGTGTATGGAAGGGTCCCCATGATCTCTGTGGACATCCCCTCATGAAGACATACTCATGGAGTTCTTCCAATGAATTTTTAAGTGGTACTACATTTTCAATCTTTGTTCTCCTTATCTCCATTTAACATATCATTGGGATTAGTTTTTAAGAAGTTCCCTTGTTCCACAGTTATTTGAAAATTTTTAAACATCATCTATATTTTAAAATATAATCTTGATGCTGGGAAAGGTTGAGGGCAGGAGGAGAAGGGGATGACAGAGGAGGAGATGGTTGGGTGGCATCACCGACTCAATGGACATGAGTTTGGGTAAACTCCTTGAATTGGTGATGGACAGGGAGGCCTGGTGTGCTGCAGTTCATGGGGTCCCAAAGAGTCAGACATGACTGAGCAACTGAACTGAACTGAACTGATGTAACTAATACTAGAAGTACACGCTCTAAGTAATAATTTTCTGTATACTACATGCAAACATAAAAATTAGTGATGTTGTCAATATAACCTTACATTTTTTAAAGATACTGGGGGGGGGATATATTAATTTACTGAATTTAAAAATTAATTTTTGTTCCCTTGAACTATACATTCTTTTCATAACCTTCTTGGTCATCCTCTTACTTAAAAATACCTTATTTTTATAAATTTTTCTTCCCTTGCCTGCCCCTTATCAAGTTAAGAGTCAGTTCTATCAGAAAGTCTCTAATAAAGTTTCCTTTGTCATCGATTATAAGAAAGGAGAAGTTATTGGAAGTGATTTTCTGTAACCTCCTCATTAATGACACCATAGCCCTGGAAGGTGGACCTGGCCTTCCAGAGGCGTTTTGCTTTTACACAGAACGATGCCTTATAAGGGATGGGATTTCAGAAGCAGAAGGGTAACTCTTAAACGTCATCCAAGGAAAGAGAACTTTGGAGCAGAAGATGTTTCTAGGACTCTTAAAATTGCCCCATTGATCAGCGCTGATAACAGAAAAAGGTAATTAAAGGAAATGACGTGTCAGCCCCAGGGGATCTGGGAACGGAGACAAGGAAAGGCTGGTTTGCAGGTAATTAGGGAAGAGAAGGGCTTCCTAGTAGCTCAGCAGTAAGAATTCCCTTGCAGGGCAGGAGATATAGGAGACTTGGGTTGATGCCTGGGTGGAGAAGGTCCCCTGGAGGAGGGCATGGCAACCCACTCCAGTGCTCCTGCCTGGAGAGTGCCAAGGACAGAGGAGCCAGCAGCCTACAGTCCATGGGGTCACAACGAGTTGGGCATGACTGAAGTCACCTAGCATGCACCTTGGAAAGAGAAACCTAGTTCCACGTGGCAGCAGCTCTCAGAAGCCAAACCCAGCTCAGTAGCAGCTTGTCCTGGTTAGTTCAGAGAGGCAACTTCCACGTGCCCCCAGGGTCCTGACTCCCAGCAACTGGGACACTGAACCAGCAAAGCAAAGGGCTTCCCCTCCCATCAGGGAGGAATCTGAAGCAGCACTCCTCAAACTTCAAAGTGGCAACCCAGCACGGGAGTCAGAGTTCAGCCCGAGTTTGAATTCCAGTCTCCTGCTTCCAAGGTGTGTCAAGCCACACGCTCTCACCCCGGAAGCATGTCCTACATACAAACATTGGGCTAAAATGAAATTTGGGGAGCTTCTGCTCAAAACTCCTTTTTTGTTACTTTTGACATGATGCCTGTGAGATATCATTTTGGCTGCTTGAGAATAATCATAACAGAAACTTAAAACACTAAAAGCATTCAAACCAGAAAGCTTCCAAACCACAAACCAAGGTTACTTACAGCCGCTCCCACACTGATTCTAGGGTTTCCCTAATATCCTTCTGAGTCATCAGACACCCCAGAAGTGTCTATGGCTCTGTCCCTGCCACTTAATTTGGTACTGCTTTGAGAAACAAGTTGCAATTTCTTGCCTATTAAATGACACTGCTCAGACTTCATGTAGATTCTAAGACTCAGCCTGTGCGGTAGTCTATTTAAAGGCAGGCTGTCTATTTAAAGATGGAGAGAGAGAGAGTCTTTATATCTTGGGGTTTTATATTCTCTCAAATGCATATGGGTACACAGCAAGCAAGCAGCAATACCACACTTCCCTGGTCATTGAATATCCTACAGTGTACTTCTTAATTAAAACCAGCATCACAAATATGATTGCTTAAGTGCCAAAAACCTGGCCTGCTTAATGGCCAATCAGAGAACTACATGATCATTAAATTCATTTGGAACTACTTTTCTTTTTTTCCTGAGGTAAACAGCTCTAAATATTCATATTGCTTTCCATCCAGGGTAGTTTTTAAATATTGTTTTTTTTTTTTAGTATCACAACTTCCATTTCACTTTTGTCATCAGATTTAACCCTACGTTATCATAGTTTATTACAGTTTGGGTTTGTTTGTTTTTTTTTCCTGCTAGAGTTTGTAGCAATGCAGGGGGTTAAGGAATAATTTGAGTGAACGACACATTCAGTGTTGCCTAGCAACCCAAGCTGATCTGTACAAAGCCATAAATTGCAAAATTTCATAGCAGCATACAAACTTTTACTGGCACTTAAGCATATTTTTTCCTGATTGAAGCAGAATTCATGCAACAATTACAACCACATGACAAAAGCTGGTAATGATTAGCCTTCAAGAGCTGCTGTTATTTCCTGACAGTTCCAAAGCTGTTTTTGTTTGTTTCAGGAAAGAAAGCATCAAATCCTTTATGGACTAGCCTCACTGACAAGGCAGGATCGAGCCTATTAATTAGCCAGTGCCAGCATTTTAACTGTAGCTCCCAGTGAAGAATGGAAGAGTCATGTAATAATTTATACTTCTAATAAGTTGTGTCAACCAAAACCAGCTCTAAGTATACCCATACACACTTTCAAGAGCAGCCCTCTTCTTACGTAATTTGAAGGTGGAAACACGTTAACCCATAATGGCACAAACATGCCAGAACAATCACTGAGAAAAGAACTTCATGAAGATGAAAGCTGGGAGTCAGGAAGGTGTTTTCATTTATTATAATAAATATGGTGCTATCTTAAGATATTTCAATTTTTATAGTTATTAAGTTAAAAATTACAAAATAGTTGTTAAATTGTCCGGGGGAGATTATTTTCACAATGAATTCAAGGTAGCTTGTTGACTAATAGTATCCCAATGCCAGGACAAAGACAGTATGGGCCTACGGAAATAATATCTTATCACACACACACACTCTCAAGGAATGAGTGTCTCACTGACTGGATTGGATACTGGGTGATTTCTTTTTCTCAGAAGGTTACATGTTTCTATGAATAGATTCACCAGTGTCAAGGGATTCATACCACAGCTCAAGGAAACTGAGGAATAAATGCTTTGATCCTTTCCTACGCTTTTCATTCTTCAAGCTCTGGCTTGAATAAAAAAATGTTGATAAAATTTTAACAGGTAATGAAGGCACAAAAGGATGCAGTTTGAAACACGTGGGAAGAAGTGCAGGTTTAGGCTATTTTTGCATCAGTTTTGTGGATGAGCTCCCTGGCATACACGGTAAGTCATGATTCACTTTCACTCGAGCCGCATGGTGTCAAATTTCTGGTTTGGTTTCTCAGAATCCTCAATCCCAACAAAGCTACAGCAGGATACTTGCTAAGATCCACATGTCACCAGAGGAAATGGAACAAGATGGCAAAGAAAGCAAAGATGGATGTCTAAAAATAAAATAAGGGAATCCATCTAATCCAAAGATCCTCAGCCTAAAAAAGTCTATCCACACACCACCGAAATGACACTTGGACTACGTGAAAATGGTCCAGAAGACTGACAAGCCCATAACTTGGTGACTCTGGTATTTTGAAAAAGTTGCTTAACCTTCCTGAGTCCCAGTTTCCTTCTCCGTAAAATTGGGGAATTGGATTATGTGAGCTCTAAAACCCCTAACATCTCCAAGACCCTGTAACTAAATCTGCTGATCTATAAGAACATCCCCGTGGCCTTCCTGCTCTGTCATTTCACTACGAGCAACAAGGAAAGCAACCAACAGTCAGAGCTAAGAAACAAGGCACGGGTTACCTTAGTCAAAGTGCGATGTCCTTCCCCAGCATACAAGCTCACATCACAGAAATAAGCCTTGTGCAATTATTCAGCACGCTCGGTGCATAGTGGACACTCTGCAACAACTCCCCATCACAGTGCTGCCCCTCCTATGCACACACGGACATCTACACAGACTTTGTGGCTTGTCCGCCTTTATGGAAAGAGGCTTCCTGTGATTATGAGTGTCACCTGTGAGCTTTTCTGGGGAGTGCCGCCCTGCGCTGCATGTGGGATCGTAGATCCTAACCAGGGATCTAACCTGCACCCCTTCAAGTGGAAATGATGAAATTTAACTACTGGACCACCTGGGAAGTCATGAGTGTCAATTGTGAAGACTGAAAAAAACAAATCTGAAAATGTTCTTAGAAAGTGGCAGTATATTGCCTGGATTATGTATAGGCTGAGTCATAATTTAGTCACAAATTTCTGATTAAATTTTTAACGCTGATCTACTTAGATATTTTGAAAATAAGTTGGCATTCATCAAATCAATGATAAATGAAGCATGTCTTTTATACTGTGTTAGAAAGCAACAGAAACATCAAATTTATGAATGATCATTAAATGAATTAGGTAAATTATGAATATTTTGTTTCATTAAAGCTAATAATTTGTTCTGAAAAGAGGCAACAGAACATGGATTCAATACTCTACTAAAGCTAAGAGAAGCATAATGAGAATAACAGAAACTCTCAGCATCTTTCTACAATCAGTCCAAGAAGAAAATAAATATACTTATCAAATTACTTCTCATTTGTTGCTAGTCAGAATAAAATAAAGCATACATACCCCTGATACATTTTCTAAAATAAATTACTTGAAATTTCCAAAGACATCATAAAGATGAATACTGTACCATCTTCAATAACTAAGGCAAAAATAGTATGGGTTTTCATGTGTGTGGATCAGTCACTCAGTCATGTCCAACTCTTTGCAACCCCGTGGACTGCAGCCTGCCAGGCTCCTCTGTACATGAGATTATACAGGCAGGAATACTAGAGTGGGTTGCATTTCCTCCTCCAGGGGGTCTTCCTGACCTACATATCAAACCAGTGTCTCCTGCGCCTCCTGCAGTGGCAGGCAGATTCTTTACCACTGAACCATCCAGGAAGCCCATATGCGTTATCATCAGTTCAGTTCAGTTCCGTGTCTGACTCTTTGTGACCCCATGAATCGCAGCATGCCAGGCCTCCCTGTCCATCACAAACTCCCGGAGTCCACCCACACCCATGTCCATCGAGTCAATGATGCCATCCAACCATCTCATCCTCTGTCGTCCCCTTCCCCTCCTGCTCTTAATCTTTCCCAGCATCAGGGTCTTTTCCAATGAGTCAGTTCTTCACATCAGGTGGCCAAAGTATTGGGAGTTTCAGCTTCAGCATCAGTCCTTCCAATGAACACCCAGGACTGATCTCCTTTAGGATGGACTGGTTGGATCTCCTTGCAGTCCAAGGGACTCTCAAGAGTCTTCTCCAACACCACACTTCAAAAGCATCAATTCTTCTGTGCTCAGCTTTCTTTATAGTCCAACTCTCACATCTATACATGACCACTGGAAAAACCATAGCCTTGACTAGACAGACCTTTGTTGGCAAAGTAATGTCTCTACTTTTTAAAATGCTGTCTAGGTTGGTCATAACTTTCCTTCCAAGGAGCAAGTGTCTTTTAATTTCATGGTCATGATCACCATCTGCAGTGATTTTGGAGTCCAGAAAAATAAAGTCAGCCACTGTTTCCACTGTTTCCCCATCTATTTCCCATGAAGTGCTGGGACCAGATACCATGATCTTAGTTTTCTGAATGTTGAGCTTTAAGCCAACTTTTTCACTGTCCTCTTTCACTTTCATCAAGAGGCTCTTATAATTCCTCTCCACTTTCTGCCATAAGGGTGGTGTCTTCTGCATATCTGAGGTTATTGGTATTTCTCCCGGCAGTCTTGATTCCAGTTTTTGCCTCCTCCAGCCCAGCGTTTCTCATGATGTACTCTGCCATATATAAATTTTATGGGTTTCCCTGGTGGCTCAGTTGGTAAAGAAACCACTTGCAATGTAGGAGACCCAGGCTTGATCCCTGGGTTGGGAGGATCCCCTGGAGAAGGAAATGACAACCCACTCAAGCATTCTTGCCTGAGAAATGCCATGGACAGAGGAGCCCGAGGGGCCACAGTCCCTGGAGCCGCACACAGCTTAGTAACTAAACTTCCACCACCACCATGTAAACTTTGCAGTTTATTGAGTTAATCGGCATTACTGAAGTGCTTTGGACATTTCAGTACACAAATAATAATGCACTTTTATTAAAAAATCTCTGGCCCAAATTGACAGGTAGAAATTCTGAAAATCTATTTTATTTTTTATTTTAATCCATGCTAACCCTCAACCTCACAACTTAGGAGTAAAGTCTAAGGTAGCCAAAATTGGGGGAGGTCAGGTTCATAACCAAATAAAGTATAGTTTCAAACTATTTTTTTTCTTATCTACAACGTCATTTCATTTCCAAAGGAATGGAGTATTTCGGCTTTTTATTATGTTCAAAAGAGTTTTATTTTAACTATTGTTAGTGTTCTGTTTGAGTCTGTTCCCATTTACATGAATAATGTTGGACACACAAATTATCTCATGTAAGATCTGAAGGTCTGAAGAAAACCTGTTTTCTTAAATCTAAATTTTAAAGCAAAAAACTTCAAATAATATGATTTTCTTAGAGAGCACATTTGATATTCTCTGCCTTTTAAACAAGGTGCAAAAACAGACAGCAACATTGTCACCATTCATTCTAGGATTTATAATGGTAGGACCATGAAAAGGTAGCAGTGAAGAACTGGAAAAAAAAATGAAGGTGATCTTTTGTTTTTTCCTTTTACTTGAAATAGTGGCTTCTTAAAATCTCATGGAAGACTAAAAAGTAGTTTTCAACTTGGAGACACAGAAAGTAAAGTAGGTCAAAGTCCACTGCATCTGTTGTCAGCTATTGAGATGCACAGTCCTTAAGACGCCAGAGTCAGCCAGAACTGTCTGAGACCTGGGGTCATAATGAAAGTATCTTACAGTAAAATGCATTCCCCACAGGTTTCAATGCAAAATGAGAACCCAACTTTTTATTACTCGTTAAATGAAATGTGCAGTCTTTATCCCCTTTTAAGGTCAAGTATGCAGTATTTTGGAAAACAAACCATAAAAACATGATTAGAGAGAACAGAGGAAGTCATTATTTTCTCCAGTCATAAAGAATGCAGCATCATTCTATCAATCTAATGTATCTTTGTAACAGCAGTGGCGGCATGTGGCAGTGCTTAAATTGCAAATACAGTATTTAAGAAAAAGCTTGGATTAAAAGATCACCAAGATGAGCTGAAAAATATCTAAATGGATTAGACTATTTTTATAAATTCCATTTTCTTCCCAAAGACCCACTTAACATTACACATTGCCATATTATCTACCTACATGAAAATAACACATTCATCAGGCCAAAAGTCATAAAGTGAATTCAAACGTACATAGATAGAGTCTGTTGTGATATACAGTATAGGAAACAAAAATATCTATGAAATTAGTGTAGAAAATGTTGAGCCTGAATTGATAAACTTACATAGCATCTCATGGTTTACTTTGCTTTCTTGGAAAGATTCATGATTCAAAAACTGAAGATGGCAAATGCACCTTCTCAGTGTTACCATCAGGAGAGGCCTCATGCAAAAGCTTATCACAGACACAAATATTTCAGAGCATGTTGCCTTTGCAAAGCACGGCCTTGCTGCTGAGACAGTTCCAATGCAATGTCAGTTTTTCAACAACAGCTGCTAGCTATCTGTCATCTTCAGGGCAGTTATGCTTTTGCTCTACGCCACTTCAGGCAGCTGAATCAACTTGAAACCAATTTGAAAAACATATTTAGAAAAGTAAAGGAAAAGACCTTTAGTATTAGAAACATGGCCTATCATACATGAGATTCTCATCAGCCTAGCTTCATCAAGTGAGGTTATCTAAGAGACGATGAATTTTTATGTCACCGTTCAGGCTCAGGGTTTCCTGTTTCAGGGTTCAGTGCTGGCTTCTATTTCCAATCTGTCTTCTTTCAAATACTGTACAGCCATTTCTACAAGATCTGGTTCTCCATGAAATAAAAGAACAAGAAGGTAAACCCTACTGAAACTTGAATGTCTACAATGCATGACGAGCAAAAATCCTTTTGACAACCTGGAGAGTCTGCGAAATTCATAAAAGTGGACTTTTTGTTCGCTTGGGCGGTGGGTTTGGACCTTCTGTGTTTTTGCTTTTTGTTTTTTGTAAAGAGGGTTGATGTTGCAATCTTGCCTCATCTGCTAACATGAATTAGGAAAGCTGCCTCTGTCCAGACCAGTTTGTTTCTCATCTCGATGGTTTGTTAATGTAATAAATGAGATAAATAGTCTGTGCAAGAAATAAAACTGACCTCCTGGATAGGATAAGGAAATGTCAGGCCCCACTTATTACAGAAAATTCGGCAGAAACCTAAAAAGACCCCAAGTAATTGGAGGGAAGCCAAAGGCACAGGCACCGTAAACTAAAGATTCACTTTGAAGTTTCTGCTTCTTTATCTTTCCTACTCAAGTCTCATAATAAGACCTAGGATTTGACTTGGGACTGCTAAGTAAGACTCGAGCTCATGAGAAAAACTGGCATAAAAGAAATGAAGATTAATTATTTTTTAAAGTTTTATTTTTTCTTACACTCTTAAGCCAGATGTTCACTGGACTCAAAGTTGGTGACCAGACTGAAAATTTGAACATTTATGTCTTCAAACAAAATGTTCCTTTCTAGTTGGTGTTTCAGAATTATTAACAATAGGACTAATCCCTCTTCGAAGCAAATTAAGAAGATAACAGTTCCAGCTCTCCCTCTGAGTCATTTCTGGCTCACAGATCAGGCATTCATTTCTAACGGAAGATGCAAATGAGCAGATAGGACACCAGCTAAGGTGTCTGGGTCCATAAAAATACATGTGTGAAGTACATGCTGAGAAAGACTTTGCATCGCCACCTGCATCTCCAGCCATAACTCCACATCAACACTTAGCAAAGTAGTCTAGGGCTGAAAGAGGCACGCAGATGAGCTACTCTTGTTAACAAAACTGGGTGGTGCGTGAAGCAGTGCTTTCATTTTGCATGAGGTCATACTCCAACATATAAAATCTTGGTAAGTTCTGTAGACAGTTCTAATATTGTGAATTTGTGCATTTTGTTAGCCTAAGTATTGTTCTCCTGTGTTCCAAGTGCTACGGCAATCTGATTCCTCAAGTTAATTTGATACTGAAGTTAAAAACAATAAAAACACCTTCAGAAGCCTAGTTCACTGTGCTGGGTGACTGATATATACAAACGAAGCTCACGGCTGATGAAAAGAAGGATCTAAAGGACTTTAACCGTTCCCCTCTCTATGTTAATGTCAATGACAGAGTGAAGTTAGATTCACAACCAGACACAAATTGAAGATTCATTGGACAAATATTTTTGAGCCACCTGGCACTCTTAAAATTTTTGGATATATAGCAGTTAGGAAATGCTAAAAAATTAACCTCTGCAGTTATACAAATTACATTCTAGAAGAAGGAAAAATGTAATGAATGGGATAGTTAACTGAAATAAAATACATAGAAAATAAAGATGGCAAGTGAGTGTGTAAGAGAAAAATAAAACAGGGGAAAGGACAATGATTTTCAGGTTTAGAGAGGGAAACAGGCATTCAGTTGAAAATAGGGTAAGATCAGAGAAGACTTTTTTGTGACGGTGACCTTCAACAACTTAATGAGAAGTCAGCCACAGTACTATCTAGGAGAAAAGCATTACAAGCAGAGGCTACGGCAAACGAAAGTGGGGAGGAAGTGCAGACTCTGCGGTAATTATATAGGTTACTGTAAGACTTCGTTGTGTTTCGCCAGTGGTGCTAGTGGTAAAGAACCCACCTGCCAATGCAGGACATAAGAGACACGGGTTCCATCCAGGGGTCAGGAAGATCCGCTGGAGGAGGGCACGGTAACCCACTCCAGTATTCTTGCCTGGAGAATCCCACGGACAGAGGAGCCTGGCCAGCTACAGTCCATAGGGTCACAAAGAGCTGGACCAAACTGAAGCCACTTAGCATGCAAGACTTTGTTAACATGAAGAATGAGAAGAACAGATTGTGAACAAATAAAATTGACCTCCTAAATATGCTAAGGAAACTGACTCAGAGACAAGATTTCCACTTGTCTGGATTCAAAGACAAGATTTATGCTTCTATACAAATATGAAAAATCTCATAAACAGTACAAAAGTTAGAACTGGACATGGAACAACGGACTGGTTCCAAATTGGGAAAGCAGTATGTCAAGGTTGTATACTGTCACCCTGGTCATTTAATTTATATGCAGAATACATCATGTGAAATGCCAGGCTAGATGAAGCACAGGCTGGGATCAAGATTGCCGGGAGAAATATCAATAACCTCAGATATGCAGATGGCACCACCCTTATGGCAGAAAGTGAAGAGGAACTAGAGAACCTCTTGATGAAAGTGAAAGAGGAGAGTGAAAAAGTTGGCTTAAA
Source organism: Odocoileus virginianus (assembly GCF_023699985.2). Lineage (NCBI taxonomy): Eukaryota > Metazoa > Chordata > Mammalia > Artiodactyla > Cervidae > Odocoileus > Odocoileus virginianus. Next base: position 58,302,918 of record NC_069677.1, on the reverse strand, counting down.
ACTCAACATTCAAAAAACAAAGATCATGGCATCCAGTCCCATCACTTCATGGCAAACAGATGGGGAAACAATGGAAATAGTGAGAGACATTATTTTCTTGGGCTCCAAAATCACTGCAGATGGTGACTGCAGCCATGGGATTATAAGACACTTGCTCCTTGAAGAAAAGCTATGACTAACCTAGACAGCATATTAAAAAGCAGACATTACTTTGCTGAAAAAGGTCCGTCTAGTCAAAACTATGGTTTTTCCAGTAGTCATGTATCGATGTGAGTTGGACCATAAAGAAAGCTGAGTGCCGAGGAGGCTTTTGAATTATGGTGTTGGAGAAGATTCTTGAGATTCCCCTGGACTTCAAGGAGATCAGACCAGCCAATCCTAAAGGAAAGCAGTCCTGAATGTTCATTTCAAGGACTGATGCTAAAGCTGAAGCTATAATACTTTGACCACCTGATGCGAAGAACTGACTCCTTTGAAAAGACCCTGATGCTGGGAAAGATTGAAGACAGGAGAAGGGAACGAGCGAGGATGAGACAGTTGTATGGCATCACCAACTCTACAGACATGAGTTTGAGCAAGCTTTAGGAGTTGGTGATGGAGAGGGAAGCCTGGCATGCTGCAGTCCACAGGGTCACAAAGAGCTGGACACGACTGAGCAACTGAACTGACGGATGGATACGACATAAGCTTCTTTGTCTCTTATCTTCATAGAGTACTAGCAACATCAGTGAGTTTGGGAAGCTCACCAAGCTCCCTTTTTTTTTAAATTATTTTTTTAATGAAGGATAATTGCTTCACACAATTTTGTTGGTTTCTGTCAAACCTCAGCATGAATTAGCCATAGGTGTACATATATGCCCCCCCTTTAGAAACAGCCTTCCATCTCCCTCCCCACCCCACCCCTCTCAGTTGATACAGAGCCCCTGTTTGAGTTTCCTGGGTCATCCAGCAAATTCCCGTTGGCTATCTATTTTACACATGGTAATGTGAGTTTCCATGTTACTCTTCCCATACATCTCACCCTCTCCTCCCCTCTCCCCATGTCCATGAGTCTATTCTCTATGTCTGTTTCTCCATTGCTGCCCTGTAAATAAATTGTTCAGTACCATTTTTCTAGATTCCACAAAAAAGCATTAGAATATGATATTTATCTTTTTCTTTCTTACTTCACTCTGCATAATAGGTTCTAGGTTGACCCACCTCATTAGAACTGACTCAAATGGGTTCCTTTTTATGGCTGAGTAATATTCCATCATGTACATGGATCACAGCTTCTTTATCCATCCATTGGTCGACAGACATCTAGGATGCTTCCATGTTCTAGCTATTGTAAATAGTGCTACAGTGAACAATGTGATACATGTGTCTCTCTCAGTTTTGGTTTCCACAGGGTATATGCCTAGGAGTGGGATTGCTGGGTCATATGGTGATTTTATTCCTAGTTTTTTAAGGAATCTCCATACTGTCTTCCATAGTGGCTGTATCAATTTACATTTCCACCAACAGTGCAAGAGTGTTCCTTTTTCATCGTACCCTCTCCAGCATTTATTGTTTGTATAGTTTCTGATAATGGACATTCTGACCAGTGTGAAGTGATATCTCACTGTAGTTTTGATTTTCATTTCTCTAATAATGAGTAATGCTGAGCATCCTTTCATGTGTTTATTACCCATCTGTATGTCTCCTTTGGAGAAATGTCTGTTTAGGTCTTTTTCCCACTTTTTGATTGGGTTGTTTGTTTTTCTGGTATTGAGTTGTATGAGCTGCTTGTGTATTTTGGAAATTAATCCTTTGTCAGTTGTTTCATTTGCTATTATTTTCTCCCATTCTGAGGGTTGTCTTTTCACCTTGCTTATAGTTTCCTTTGCTGTACAAAAGCTTTTAAGTTTAATCAGGTCCCACTTGTTTACTTTTGTTTTTATTTCCATTACTCTAGGAGGTGGGTCATAGATGATCTTGCTTTGATTCATGTCATTGAGTGTTCCCATGTTTTCCTCTAAGAGTTTTATAGGTTCTGGTCTTACATTCAGGTCTTTAATCCATTTTGACTTTATCTTTGTGTATGGTGTTAGGAGGTGTTCTAATTTCATTCTTTCACATGTAGCTGTCCAGTTTTCCAAGCACCATTTACTGAAGAGGCTGCCTTTGCCCCATTGTATATTGTAGACTCCTTTGTCAAAAATAAGGTACCCATAGGTGCATGGGTTTATTTCTGGGCTTTCTATCTTGTTCCATTGGTCTATATTTCTGTTTTTGTGCAAGTACCATACTGTCTTGATGACTGTAACTTTGTCGTATCATCTGAAGTCAGCAAGGTTGATTCCTTCAGCTCCATTCTTCTTTCTCAAGACTGCTTTGGCTATTCAGGGTCTTTTGAGTCTCCATATGAATTGTGACATTTTTTGTTCTAGTTCTGTGAAAAATGTCATTGGTAATTTGATAGGGATCACATTAAATCTGTAGATTGCATTTGGTAGTATAGTCATTTTCACAATATTGATTCTTCCTACCCAAAACACGGAAAATCTCCCCATCTGTTTATACCATCTTTGATTTCTTTTATCAGTGTCTTATGAATTTCTGTGTATAGTTTTTTTGTCTCCTTAGGTAAGTTTATTCCTAGATAATTAATTTGTTTTGCTGCAAAGGTGAATGGGATTGATTCCTTAATTTCTCCTGATTTTTCATTGTTAGTATATAGAAATGCAAGTGATTTCTGTGTATTGATTTTGTATCCTGCAACTTTGCTAAATTCACTGATTAGCTGTAGTAATTTTCTGATAATACCTTTAGGGATTTTTATGTACAGTATCATGTCACCTGCAAACAGTGAGAGATTTACTTCTTATTCTCCGATCTGGATTCCTTTTATTTCTTTTCCCTCTCTGATTGCTGTAGCTAGGACTTCTAGAACCATGTTGACTAACAGTGGTGGAAGTGGACACCCTTGTCTTGTTTCTGATCTTAGGGGGAATGCTTTCAGTTTTTCACCACTGAGAATAATATTTGCTGTTGGCTTATCGATATGGCCTTTACTATGTTGAGGTAGGTTCTTTCCATGCACATTTTTTGAAGAGTTTTAATCATAAATGGGTGCTGAATTTTGTCAAAGGCTTTTTCTGCATCTACTAAGATGATCATATGGTTTTTATCTTTCAATTTGTTAATGTGGTGTATCACATTGGCTGATTTGCATATATTGAAGAATCTTGCATCCCTGTAATAAACACAACTTCATCATGGTGTATGAGCTTTTTGGATGTGTTGCTGAATTACATTTGCTAAACTTTTTGAGGATTTTTGCATCTATGTTCATCAGTGATACTGGCCTGTAGTTTTCTTTTTTTGTGTTGTCTTGGGTTTGGTATCAGGGTGATGGTGGTCTCATACAATAAGTTTGGAAGTGTTCTTTCCTCCGCAATTTTTTGAGAGTTTTAGAAGGACAGGCATTAGCTCTTCTCTAAATGTTTGACAGAATTCTCCTGTGAAGCCATCTGGTCCTGGGATTTTGTTTTTTGGGAGACTTTTGATCACAGATTCAATTTCAGTGCTTGTAATCTGGTTGTTCATAATTTCTATTTCTTCCTGGTTCAGCCTTGGAAGATTGAACTTTTCTAAGGATCTGTCCATTTCTTCCAGGTTATCCATTTTATTGCCATATAGTTGTTCATGATAGTCTCATAATTCTTTGTATTTATGCATTGTCTATTGTAACCTCTCCTTTTTCATTTCTAATTTTGTTTATTTATTTTTGTTCTCTTTTTTCTTCATGAGTCTGGCTAAAGGTTGGTCAATTTTGTTTATCTTCTCAAAGAACCAGCTTTTAGTTTTATTAACCTTTATTATTGTTTCTTTCATTTCTTTTTATTTATTTCTGCTCAGATCTTTATGATATCTTTCCTTCTACTAATTTTGGTGTTTTTTTGTTCTTCTTTTTCCAGCTGTTCAAGGTGTAAAGTTAGGTTTTGTCTATTTGATGCTTTTCTTGTTTCTTGAGGTAGGATTGTATTGCTATAAGCTTCCCTCTTAGAACAGCTTTTGCTGCATCCCATAGGTTTCGAATTGTCGTGTTTTCACTGTCATTTGTTTCTAGAAATTTTTTGATTTCCCTTTTGGTTTCTTCAGTAACGTTGCTTATTTAGAAACATGTTGTTTAATGTCCATGTGTTTGTGCTTCTTACAGGCTTTTTCTTGTAATTGATATCTAGTCTCATAGCATTGTGGTGGGAGAAGATGCTTGATATGATTTCAATTTTCTTAAATTTACTGAGGTTTGATTTGTGACCCAAGACGTAGTCTATCCTGGAGAGTGTTCCATGTGCACTTGAGAAGAAGGTGTATTCTTCTTCATTGGATGGAATATCCTGAAGATATCAATGAGATCCATCTCATCTAATGTATCATTGAAGACTTGCGTTTCCTTATTACTTTTCTGTTTTGATGATCTATCCATTGGTGTGAGTGAGGTGTTAAGAGCTCCCTTATTTTTAAGTCAGAGAAAAAGATGATCAGAGGAATGAGATGACTTCTTAAGGTCACAGCCTTATCTGGTGGCAGAGCCAGAGCTAGACCCAGGAGGCCAGTGCTTTTCACCCTGCAGTTTTTTTCTTACTTGAATTATTCATTGTAAACACCCAGGATTCATTCTGAATTGTGGTGAGAAAATCACTGGAGCATTTTAGGGAGAAAAGTTCATGACTGCTTTACTTTTCTAAAGGCTCATTCTGGCTACCATGTGCAGAATAAACACGAGGGAGGGCACAGGTAGACACAGAGAGACCAGTTAGGAAGCCACGGCAGTGTCTTCCACACTTAGCAAAACACCTCTCAAGTTAACAGATGAATGCAGATAAATGCCTCATAAGAGGCCAAATATCGTTTCTTAACAAGTGTTTGGTGGATAAGAAGAACAAGATGGTGGAGGAGTCGGTGGACGTGGAGCACATCTCTCTCCACGGATACATCAGGACACACCTTCAGACACAGAAGTGCATGCGGAACACCAGCTGAGAGCGGACAGGAGGACCTGACCTGCGGAAAAGATTACATAGAGCCACGCAAAACTCAGTAGGACGAAGGAACTGGGGGAAATACGGGAGTGTTAGTAGGACCGGACCTGCCCTTGGCGGGTGGGGGACTGAAGCAGGGGTCCGATCCCCACATCGGGCAATTGTCTGAGTCAGAGGAGAAACATTTAAGGCTGAGAGTGAAACAGCTGATCTGTGGCAGCCTAAATGGAATGAGAATCAGACAGTCCTTGCCGCAGCCAAACATACCCCGGACGGGAACGCTGGTCCCCTGGAAGGGGCAGCGGCTGGGAGCTGGAGTTTAGGGATTGTGGAGCAATCCCAGGGCGAGGGCTGCTACTTGACTGCAGAGAGACGGATCGAGGGGGTGTGAGGGAGAGATTGTGATGGGAAACGCCTGTGGAGGAAAGCCGGGCAGCCGTGGAAGCAAAGGCGATACTGCTGGGTCATGTGTATGGGGTGGAGCCAGCACCACAGCCTCTCTCTCCCCACATGCCAGCATCGGCAGCTGAAAATAGAGGCTGGCCCATCAAACCCCTCACCACTGAACTACAGCGTAGGACCCCAGCCACGGTGCCCCTTTAAGAGCCTGATGCGCCGGGTCTACAGACTAGGACCCCAGCCTGGGGAGGGGCGGGGGGCCCTCTATGTGCCTGACACGCCTAACAATAGAGAAGGACCCCAGGCAAGGGAACCCTCTGAGTGCCTGAGGGGGCGGAGCTCCGGAGAAAGACCCACTGAAGAGGCCTTCCGATCACCAGCTGCAAGAGGCTCAGAAAAGGCTCCGAGAGGGCCGTAACCCTGCGGCGGAGGCAGTCCGTGTCCCAGCACACTTGGCGCCGCCAGGCTCCCCGCTAGCCAAGCAGCGGCGCTACCTTCATGCTGAACTCTCACAGGGCAGAGTGGCCACAGGCAAAAAGAGTCTTCTGCCTATGCATGCAGGGTCACCTGGTCATGTCCAACTCTGCGCCCCTGTGGACTGTGGCCTGCCAGGCTTCTCTGTCAGGGAGGGGTTCTCCAGGCAAGACACTGGAGCATATTGGCCAACCTGGTTGCCATACCCGTCTGGAGCGCCCTACTCCCTGCTGCCCCAGCCGCCACCCCCCCGAGTACCTGGTGCTGCCAGAACCCCTGTGACCCAGGCAGCTGCCTCACCTCCACACCAGGCCCTCACAGATCTGTTTCCTGGCCTTTTCCAGCTTCGAGAGGCTGCATGCATTCCTTGACTTCTGGCTCCTTCCTGCATCTTCTAAGTTAGCAAGCCTGAGTTGAATCTTCTGAAATGATATCACTCTAATATCCCCTTCGGTAGTTCTCTGCCACTTTTAAGGACCCATATGATTATACTGTGCCCACTGAGATAATCCAGGTATCTTCATTGCAGAGACAAGGGATTCAGTTCAGTTCAGTTCAGTCACTCAGTCATGTCCAACTCTTTGCAACCCCATGGACTGGAGCATGTCAGGCTTCCCTGTCTATCAGCAACTCCCGGAGCTTACTCAAACTCATGTCCATCTAGTTAGTGATGCCATCCAGCCATCTCATCCTCTGTCATCCCCTTATCCTCCTGCCTTCAGTCTTTTCCAGCATTAGGGTCTTTTCAAATGAGTCAGCTCTCTGCATGAGGTGGCCAAAGTATTGGAGTTTCAGCTTCAGCATCAGTCCTTTCAATGCATATTCAGGACTGATTTCCTTTAGGATGGACCGGTTGGATCCTCTTGCTGTCCAAGGAATGCTCAAGAGTCTTCTCCAAATCCACAGTTCAAAAGCATCGATACTTTGGCACTCAGCTTTCTTTATAGCCCAACTCTCACATCCATACATGACCACTGGAAAAACCATAGCCTTGACTAGACAGACCTTTGTTGGCAAAGTAATGTCTCTGTTTTTCAATATGCTGTCTAGCTCGGTCATAACTTTTCTTCCAAAGAGCAAGTGCCTTTTAATGTCATGGCTGTTGTCACCATCTGCAGTGATTATGGAAACCAAAAAATAAAGTCTCTGACTGTTTCCATTGTTTACCCATCTACTTGCCATGAAGTGATGGGACCAGATGCCATGATCTTGGTTTTCTGAATGTTGAGCTTTAAGTCAACTTTTTCACTCTCCTCTTTCACTTTCATCAAGAGGCTATTTAGTTTTTTTGCTTTCTGCCATAAGGGTGGTGTCATCTGCATATCTGAGGTTATTGATATTTCTCCCAGCAAACTTGATTTCAGCTTGTGCTTCATCCAGCCCAGCATTTCACTTTTCCCAATCCTAATAACAGCAGCTGCTATTTCTGGGGAATCTACCAGTTGCCAGTTACTGAACTATATACCTGGTATCTCAGAACAACCCAGCAAGTACAATTTTCTTCTTCTCATAGATAAAATCTGAGTCAATAGTTCTGGAAATTACTTGAGGCCAGGTCACCAGACAAATGGCAACTCAGGATTTGAATCCATGTCTCTCTCTCTCCAAACTCCATGCTCTTTAAAAACACCCCAGATTACTACCCTTAGCCTTAGTCTATAATTTCTCACTTTTACCCAAGTAGAATCTGCTTCCCAAAAGAGTATTTCACAACTGGAGTTGTACATGTCTTTTCAAGATAGAACAAAAGCATTCCAATGAACAATGATCTTATCTAAGATTTTTTTTCCTTTATCAAATTATAGCTAGTATTATTTGCTATAAATTATTATATGTTTTGCTCTGAGAAGTGCTCCCACAGATTTTATTTATTTATTTATTTGCTCCCACAGATTTTAGAGTTTGTGAAATGCTCATGAAGAGCCAAAATCTTAAATTAGGCATTCTCTACCTTGAAGAGGAACTATCTCACAAGAATGCAAATTTGGTGAGCATTTTTATTAAGATATAAAGTACTAGAGAAATCATCCTCAATTTAAAAAATAAGAGAATTCTGAATATCTGATGCTTTTTATACTATGACTACAAAGTAATACAATATTCATGGTCCAAAGGTACCTTCGTGATTATCTATCTCAGTCCTTATTTTATTTTATTAATTCAAACTTGCTTATTCAGAAAAAGTATTTGAAGGAATATTTAATTAAAAGATAGATGAGCTGGAATATTTAAAGTAAAAAGATAAATAACCATATAAAGGAAGGAGAGATCATTCCATCTGGAAACTAAAGGGAGATCACAATTGTACTTGGGTATCAGTTCCATTTGTATCTTGCTGGCAAAAAAGGCAAAAATTTTATTTGTCTGTTACAATTCATATTATGTAATAATATTAATAGCTATATACATATAGGTATAAGAAAGGATAAGAACAAACTAAATTGTTGATTAAGTGTTCCTGCCTCCCCTTTATTTAAAAGAGCCTTTTTCTTTATTTTACACAAATTCCAGTTAGAGGGTAGCATCCCTTTCTGGAATAACATGGTTTTGAACATGGGGAACAGTTCTTTTCTTATTAAATAAATAACTCCTATATTGTAAAAATGAAATTCACAAAATAAGTGATAAATTCTTCGTAACCTTAAATTGCTCAAAGAACTAGATTTTAAAAGAGAAAAAGAAGGGAAGGGAAGGGAAGGAGAGAGGAGAAAACAGGAGGGAGGAGAAGAGAGGGGGGAGGATAAAGCCGACATCTAATACGTGTGCACGTTTATAAAAGTTTAAGTAAATTTCCTCAAGGTTTCAAGATTCAACTGACAATATTTTCCCTTAATCACTCAAGGCAACTCACCCATAAGCACCCAGTGATTTAAGGAAAGCCACATCTATTCACTTACATATACTGACAAGGACTAGTGACCAGTAGGCGATGACTATTCTTAAGAGCTATATGCATTTGAGGGTTTGATTACTTAATCCAATAATTGTGTATATTTTAAGTACTGGTTCACTTATTCAAAAATTTTAAAGTTTTAGTAGGTACAAAAATGGCAGAAGCATATAAGAACATTGAGACCAAATAGACAAGATCCTAATGAAATAGAGACAACATGGAATAATCCAAAGCTTCCCAATTGGCAGGCCACTGCCAAGGGTCCAGGTGTGTTCACAGGAAACAGGTGACCTGGGAGAGTGCTCTCGAAGCCTTGGGGCTACTGGAGTGAGTAGCCTCGCCTGTTTACCCCATTATGTAAGAACAGGATCACTTTCTATGCATAATAAGAAGGGGAAAGCACCCAGAAGAGACTATGAAACAACAGCAATGAATATGGAGAGAGAACGTTGATGAGAAGAATGACTTGAAAGAGAAGGAAAAGTCGTCATTGGAAAAACAGGTCAGAAACGGTTACAGAGATCGCAGCCAATTCAAAAAACCATAGTGATGAGAATACGAGGTGCAGTTGTGAGCATTTCCAGGAAGATAACATGGTTAAGAGGTACACAGGCAAGGAAATACATTAAGTGCTCTAATGACAGTAAAGTGTCTGAAACAATCTCTTTATTACATCTGTTTCTGGGATGCCAAGGGATAATAAATTTTGTTTTGTCTTGGTTATTCTTCTTAAAGCTACGCAACTCAAAACTGCATTCCCATCAGTGTTCTGGAAAATGAAATATCCAACTGGACACAGTGATTCAGGTTTTACTGATACAGCTGATTTTAAAAAGGGTAACTTTTTATTGGTAACTATAAAAATCTGAGTACAAATATGTATGCTATTCCATGAACTAATAATTAGCAGTAGTGTTTCTGATTTCAGTGAGTTTAAAATTCAAAATTTAGTACTTGGTGCATTAATGAAAACAAAGATTGGCTAAGTTACAAGTTTTATTTACACTTAACTTAGATAATCATATGAAGATTGTTTCCTAGGAATATTCAATTCAGGGACTTCCATGGTGGTCCAATGGCTAACTCTTCATGCTCCCAGTTGATGAGGCCCAGGTTTAAGCCCCGGTCAGGGAACTAGATCCCACAAGCTGCAATCAAAGATCCCACATTCTAAAATGAAGATCAAAGAATGCATACGCTGTGCCACCACGACCCAGCACAGCCAAATAAATATTTTTTTAATTTAATTCAAACTCAAGGGATAAAACCCCTTTGGGAATGTTCACAATAGTTTGAAATTAAAGTACCTCATTCACTTGCAAAACTTTTTATTCAATCCCAAATATAGGGAAAATCTTACAGCTAAACCTCCTAGAAACCATTTTTACTTTTAAGGCACAGCCAGTCTACACATATTGTTGTTATTATTACTTGAGGAATTTGATGGCCTAGGAATGTTTATCAAAGTTACTTTTCTGTTATCTCCACAGAAAATAAAACTAACTCAATAATAATCCCACAAAACCAAACAGTTACTCCTAACATTCTAATATATTCTTAAACATATTTTTCTTACATGTTTCTATTTTTTACATAATAAACATCCTATAGTTTTGTATCATACTTCCTAATATTATAGTGTAAAACTTCCTAGATATCACTTCTACCTGATATTTCAATCACATGATTTGTAATAGTTATATATTACTCTATCACACAACTACACTCTAATTTATTCCAGCAGTTTAAACTATTGCTAAACATTTAAGTCATTTGCAATATTTTATTACTAGATACAGTACAGAATTCCCTGGTTAAATATTAAAATGTGCAACAATGTACAACCAAAAAAAATAAACATAAAAAACGATTTTCATACATAACCAAGTAAGAGAAAATGAAAAGTGTTAAGGATAAGTAGGAGATAAAACCACTCAGCAGCAGTAGTAGAATCAGATAGGCCAGAGGCTGAGGGCTGTAATTTAACGAAGTTAGGAAATAGAAGAGGAGATGCCACACCCATGAGAGTCAGCACTCAATTTTGCATAAAACTGGGGGCCACGAAGGGCTGTGCACTCTATCCTACAAGCTCTGCTTGCCAGCCTTGAAAAGCTATGAAGAAGTTGATCATGTACAATGGATATGGTTGAAAAAGAATCACCTGCATTTAGGAAGGAAGAGCACCAAATCTGTGCCATGGATAAGAGGCTCATATTCCCCAGGAATGGGAATCCCAACATGAGAAACTAATAGTACACTTTGTTCAAAACAGTAAGACTCATAAATCATAGGAAGAGACAAATACAAAATCATTCCACAGGAATGACTCCACAGAGACAATTCCACAACCCAGGACACTGGGGCTTCAGTAGTAAACAACCCCTACTAGAAGAACTGCTCACAGTAGAAAGAAACTGCCAGCCCTGTATAAAAGGGAGTCACGCTGGAGCAGAGTGGACAGATGCAACTAAGGGAATCATTTGAACCCTCAAAACTGAAGGTAACAGAGCAGTCCTAAAGAAGCTTGCAAGTAAACATGAAAATAAGTCTCCAATGATCAAAGAAACAGAAAAAAGAACAGAACCTCAAAGTCAAGAACAGAGGATTAGGTACAAATGTGAGCTAAAACAAAAATGGTCTTCCCGGTGGCTCGGTCAGTGAAGACTCTGCCTGCCATGTGGGAGACCCAGGTTCAGTCCCTGGGTTGGGAAGGTCCCCTGGAGAAGGAAATGGCAACCCACTCCAGTATTCCTGCTGGGAAATCCCATGGACGGAGGAGCCTGGAAGGCTATAGTCCATGGGTTGCAGAATCAGACACGACTGAGTGACTAAACCACAGCAACAATCTAGATAGATACACACAGAAGAGAGAACTAATGTGAGAGTGATCTGAGAATAACAGCAATGATCACACCTAACACTCAGGTCTTACTCTCTGAAATAACCACTCTCCACTGAAAGGAACACAGGGCTTCCTGGAGAAGGGCTGCTTCGTGGGCTGAGCAAGGAAAGCACTACTATAAGGTGAGCCTGAAACATCTTTGGGCCAAAAAGTGATGAAATGCTCAGGGAATCATGAGTAAAAAGTCAAAGACATGGACATCAGTGTAAAGGGAATCCTAGCCCATTTTTGGACAATTTGAGCATCAAAATAGATAATTATTGCAAATGATAATAATCCATTGAAAAAAACAAACTCATGTATTGTATAAAACAAATTCTGTATAGTCAAAGCTATGGTTTTTCCAGTAATCATGTGAGAGTCGGATCATAAAGAAGGCTGAGCGCTGAAGAATTGATGCTTTCCAATTGTGGTGCTGGAGAAGACTCTTGAGAGTCCCTTGGACAGCAAGATCAAGCCAGTTAATCCTAAAGGAAATCAACCTGAATATTCATTGCAAGGACTGATGCTGAAGCTGAAGCTCCAATACTTTGGCCACCTGATACAAAAAGCTGACTCGTTGGACAAGATCCTGATGCTGGGAGAGATTGACGGCAAGAGCAGAAGGAAGTGAAAGTATAAGATGGCTGGATGGCATCACTGACTCAAAGGACATAAGTCTGGGCAAACTCTGAGAGATAATGAAGGACAGGGAAGTCTGGAGTACTGCATTCCATGGATTGCAAAGAGTCATACACAACTTAGCAACTGAACAACACTAATGCCAGTATAAATAAACAAGCGAGTATCTAAACATGGAGAAAAGAAAACTTTTCCTTACAGTGGACTGCCAGTGAATACACGGAGGTACTCAGAAAATCACAGTTTCACAAGCATCAGAGTAATAATTAATTCAGCCAAGGAACATCAGTGGATGCTAGAGCTACTTGGTGGAAATTTAATGAGAAATGGGATGTACAGTCTCAAAGTACTTCTTCCCCAAATCCTCATTAATTAATTACTTAAGGACAAAGAGTACCTTTACAGTGGAGAATCCTGACATATACCACTCTAACCAGGGTTACGATCATCAGTAATGGGACAAATCAAAACCATGTGCCATCTGATAGGATGCAATGAAAGGAATATGGTACCATTTCTGTAATGTTCCTATCAAAATACATAGCCTAAATCTAAGCATGAGGAGATAACACAGGTAAGAACACTGAGAGACATTCCACAAAATAACTGAGGGGTGATCTTCAAAAGTGTCAACATGAATGTCAAGGAAGGCTGAGGAGCTGCTCCAGACCAGAGGTGACTAAGCAGACAAGATGACTATTCACCACACGTAATTCCAAGCTAAATCCTTTTAATAAAAGGGCATTACTGAGACAACTGGCAAAACCTGAAAGGAGTCTGACTAGATGGTAGTAATGTATCAGTGTTGATTTCCTGATTTGGATGATTGTTTGTGCTTATGTAGGAGAATGTCCTTGTTTGTACGTACGCACTAAGGAATCAGAAGTGAGAGGGCATCACGTCGGCCACTTACTCTTAAATATGTCAGGAAGAAAAGTTCTTCGTCCTATTGCTATGAGTCTTCTCCAGGTTTGAAATTATTTCGTGTTAAAAGAACACAAATGGCAAGCCGTAGGGCAGGCACAGCTAATGGTGAATTAACTATTTGGAACCTAGAACAGAAATGATTTTTAAAACAAGGAGATTAAAATATGGGACAAAAGCTAAGAAAATGAGCGGAAGATTTCAGAGTTAAGGATTTTCAAGGGCCTTACATTGGATCATGGGACCACACAGATGTACTATTTAATAATTTAAGAAGGCACATAGCAATTAAAAGGTAACGTAAAGTAGGTATAGAATTAAAAGCTTCCATATCACTAGAGAAAAGTGTGACAAATAACAAAACCATGATCAATCTTATAGAAAGCTGGATAAGGAATGAAACCATAGAAACTTAAAAAGGGTAAGTTTTAAAATTTAGCATAATCATAATAAAGATTCTTGGATATAACCCTCTTTATACACAATTTTATTATAGATACAATAACTTTTGATACAACAAATAAACTAAGATTTTGTTTTAGAAACTATGTTTTTTTATTAATTTATTTATTTTAGCTGGAGGATAATTATTTTACAATATTGTGATGATTTTTGCCATACATCAACATGAATCAGCCACGGGTAGACACATATCCCCCCATCCTGAACCCCTCCCACCTCCCTCTCCACCCCATCCCTCTGGGCCATCCCAGAGCACAAGCTTTGGGTGACCAGCTTCATGCATCGAACTTGCACTGGTCAACTATTTTACATACGATAATATACATGTTTCATTGCTATTCTCTCAAATCATCCCACCCTTGCCTTCTCCCAAAGAGTCCAAAAGTCAGTTCTTTACATGTGTTTCTTTTGCTGCCTTGCATACTGGATCATCGGTTACCGTCTTTCTAAATTCCATATATATGCATTAATATACAGTATTTGTGTTTCTCTTTCTGACTTACTTCAAGAAATTATGCTTTTTAATAAGAAGTTTTAACTGCACATCTCTTGGGTGCTTCCCCAGCGACTCAGAGGTAAAGAAATCGCTTCCTATGTAGGAGACGCAGGGGACCCAGGTTGAATTCCTGGGCTGGGAAGACCCCCTGGAGGAGGGCATGGGAACCCACTCCAGTCTTCTTGCCTGGAGAATCCCATGGACAGAAGAGCCTGAAAGGCTACAGTCCACAGGGCTGCGAAGAGTCAGACACAACTGAAGTGACTTAGCACGCACGCACGCACATCTCTTAAACGTCACTTTCCAGGCTTCACTCGGTTAATCATGCCCGGCTGCACTATTCTCCTGCCTGCTCCAGACATGCCAGCCTCTTTCTTGCCTCTTTCTTGCCTCACAGATGCTGTTCTCTCTGTCTGGATGGTCCCCCACTCTCCCCCACACCCCACAATAAATTTGTTCCTTTTGGTCTTCCCACAATTTCCACTTCCCCAGGGAAATCCTCCCATGATTCTTCTTTAGCCCCTTGTGGGAGGTCACCTTCAAGGGAACCCAGAGCCACATGCTGCAGCAAGCTTCCCACAACTTTCTCTCCTAATAGGGGTGCAGTGTCACCATCCTATGTCAATTTGTATAGCGCAGTCTTCCTCTTTCAGCACTGCAGTCAGAGTCTTTTCCTTCCATAAATCAAGCTGCTAAGTGCTAATAAAACATATAATAAAAAGCTAAATGGCCTCTGTATTAATCTTAAGTACTGCCTCCTGTAATATGATTTTTAAAGCTATATTCTCAAATTACATAAATCCCGTGGGGCTGATTGTCAATGTCTTTCATGCATTAGAAAGCCTCGTTGTGGCTGTCATATAACTTATGCCAAATCTCTGTTTTCTTCTAAAAAAAAAAAAGAGAGGGAGAGAGAGAGAAAGAAAAAACATCTTGTTAGAAGAGATTTTTGTGAACTCGGTGCTGGTGAAAGCAGTCACATCAACAGCTCATAGCCTTGGCTTCTCCACAGAGGAAACACCCCCTTAGAGCATTCACATGCCTCACATGCACTTCAAAACAAATCCACAGTTTCGCTGTTGACAGTCATCGAATATGGCTGCAACTTCTTGTCATTTGAGTTTTTTCCACTTCCAGGAGGAAGGGCCTGGACTACGGCTAAGGAACTGGCTTTAAGGGTCTGCTGGTGGCCGCCGGGCGTGAGCTGGCTGGTTAGCAACGTTACCAGACCTGTCTGGAGCGTTTAGGATTCGCCCCGTGCTCCACAACCCCTTTTCTTAGTCATCGCTCTCAGGCTTGTGGACGAGGCGGCCGCTGTCACTTCGGCTTTGCAATTTGGATGCTGATCCGCGGAAAGGTTAAATACCGTTTCCAAGGTCACCGAGAGGTTTCCCAGCAGAGCCTACTTAAGCATTCACTGCTGCTGACATCGGACTCTGGGGAGAAGGAAAGAGACGGAAAAGCCCCAGGCTAAATGAGAACCTACACCATCAGCACATCCCGGGAATAGCCTCTCTCAGGAGCTACTAAAGACAACTGCCCAGGAAATACCCAGCTTTGTCCAGCACTTGCTAATATGAAATAAAATTCTCCTTGAGGGTGAGAGGAGCTGGGAGCTTGGGACACACACACGGTTGATGCCAAGTCTGGAAGAGAGAACTAATGAGGATGTCCTGGACAGCACAGGGAGGCTGCTTAAGGCACTGCGGCGACCTGGACGGGGAAGAACCCAGCAGGGAGGGGGTGCGTGTACACACGCGACTGACTCACTTCGCTACATACAGGAAACGAGGACAGCACTGTGGAGCAACTGTGCCCCAGTGAAAACTATTTCTTAAAGAACAGAGGACACGGACTTGAAGCAAACGTGGTAAAACCTTTCTTCAGACTAAGAGAGGGGTATGCAAAGGAAACGGCAGCCCACTCCAGTATTCTTGCCGGGAAAATCCCATGGACAGAGGAGCCTCGCAGGCGATACAGTCCATGGGGTCGCAAAGAGTGGGACAGGACTTGGTGACTAAATAGCAATAACAATTTGTAGATATCAGTTGTATGTTTTATACTGCATGGCATGTTTGAACATTTCTTACCATTTTTAAATTTTATTATCCTTTAAACAAAGTCGTGTTACATATCACAGACAATGTTTTAAGCCCACCCCATATTAACAAACGATGTTCTAACTAGAAGTTCTAGACGACTGGTTGAAATGGGTCTCCTAGAGCTTTGCAGTATCAACCTCTATCTGAGAACTCATCAATTCCAAGATATATGAACTTGAAGACAATAAAACTCCATTCCTTAAAGTGAAAAAAAAAAAAAAACATTATTCTCAGAATTCCTGGGAATAGAAAAGCTATTAACTGAAATAGAATGGAAAGGGGCTGAAAGAGAGTACATTAACTTTTTTTAATTTTTCCAAGATATATGGTTTGCTTCCTTTTTATATCACATTGATGCTAATACATGTAGCAATACTTACAAACACTAACATAGTCCTATTGTTCTGTGCTGAAAGCATCAGGTAGGCATTGTCTGACTTTTCTAAGGGTCACAATAGGATCTTACTGTCAAAAGAATCCTCTCATTATTGAGAAGAGCACCCTGCCTTCAGAAGAGTTAAGTGGCTCATCCAACATCACATCGCCGCCCCATGGCAGCTTTCCCCCAGCCCAGTGCCCTGTCCCCATGCCATGCAGTCTCCCTCTGACCTTCCCATGACGACACAACCGATGCCCTCAAATGTATAGAAAACAATATCCATGAAGACATTTTAGTGTGGGGGTGGCCATCAGTGGAAGGAATCAATCGGCAATAAGAACTACTAATCAACTGAGTTTGGATGAATACTGACAATACTCTAAAATCACATAAACTGAAGACCTAAGAAGAGGAATTCCCCCACTGCTCAGTAATGATCAGCCTCTGTTCACTGCTTATCCTAAAAACACGGCCCAGGAGTTGGAAACCCAGATGAGCTCCAGAGCCAAGCTGTGCCTCCAATCATAGGCTCTCAGCCCCCATAATCACTTGTTTATCCAGACCACCTCCTGCACATAGAAGGATGCTGTTATGCCTATTTCTCACAGAAAGCAAACTAATAATATACAAATCAAACCTCTGGTCTTTTCTCTGTTTATTCCAGAAACAAATTTACTGTGGTTCAAATCCATTGCTCTGCGATTCATGAATACATTTGATCATCAAATCTCGGCAGCTCTTCAGAGTTAATGTTGTCTAACGTGGAGGAGGATAGATGCCAAGGCAGGGCCTCGAGCACCCGAACAGAACTGAACCTTCAACACGTTTCCCTCAGCCACACCACCCTCCAAGCAGAGTCCAGGCATGGCCCTCTCACTCCCGCCTCCAGCAGCAAACGCGACTTCTCTGTGGGATTTGGGGATTTGGTTTGTTTTCCCTTCGCCCTGTAACCATGACTTTTCTAGGACGTGAGCGAGTTCACTGTCTCTGCCAAACTCCCCAATCGGTCCCCATAGGACAGACTTGGCACCCGAGGTAACATAGCTAGGCAGACCACAAAGTCTCCAGAATGAAAAAATGCTGGAAGCTGATAATGTATTCAGCTGAGCTTTCTTCCTGGCAGGGTGAGCGAGAGCATTATTGAGACCTTAAAAGCTTGGTGGTAACAACAAATGAGCACTGGCCTGGAAAATCCACTTCCTCTTAGGCATGATGAGGTAGGGAACTGGGAAGTAAGTTTTAGGTATTTGCAGAATCTCCCTGCATTAAAAAAAAAAGAAAAAATGGTCACAGTCATATACAGGCTGCTTTCATGGAATCATTCAGTTCTGCAGCCCCTGGATGAGATCCAAATGTCTTCGCATCTCTGACTGCAGCCCAGTACCTGAGGGTCAAGTACCCCACTGAGAGCTCAGAGAGAGAAGCCAAAAAAAGATATGGAGCTGGTACGGGTGACTGTTGAGCACAGATGGCCAGTTATCGATGTAATCTGTGTATCTGGGAGGCATGTGCTGTAAGGAGGCAGCTGCTAAACTGAATTAAGCCACAGTTTTTATGAAGAGAAAGCGAATTGGAAAAGGATAGAAGTTTTGAATGTATGTGGCTGTGTGAAGCTACGATCTATGGTTAAAAATCAGGATGATATGCACTAAAAGAGTGAGGACTTTCCCAAAGTACAACCCTTTGGAAGTCAGAGTGAGAATCCATTTAACTGTGCATTTGGAGCGGGGGGTGGTGCTCATTTTTCAGGCTCACCTTTAACTCTCTCAATCCACCGTTTTGCCAGTAAGCTAGAATGTGTCATAATACCATCACTGTTCCATGCTTTGGGATAGGATATTATATCTAAGTTTAAAAGAAGGTATTGGCCTGCCATTTTCCTATAGGGGCAGAGATGATCAGGGAATGCTTTCACTCCATTTACTGGTCACTTAGACGTGTGGCTTCATCTGTACGACTGGATAAATTCTGAATTTTCTATCTATCCACAGCGCAAGCCATGATGTCTATGGAAAAACGAGCCAACATTACTTTGTTCTGGTTATGTGAGCTGCGCCGAATTCTAATTTTGTTTCTCTATCTAAGCTTCGAGTAGGAAGCTGCCAAGATCAATTCATTTTGATAAATCAACTGTTTCTGATGGTCATCTACACTGAAATATAGCTGCTCTTCTTTTTTTTTCCCTAACAAAATGATCATGAAGCAAGCAAGAACCAGCTATTACTCAGAATGTTTTACTGAACTAATGAATTGCTCAGGGAAGCCTGTTATGAAGATGTGTGATCAATTATTGTATACAAACTGGTTAAAAGGAAATACATCATAATTAGGCTAACAAATCTACTGTGATGCAGCCTCTCCTGATGAAAGAATTCCTTTGAAACAGTGTGGGCACATTGGGGTACTTTGTGTTTTTCTGTTTATTGATGTTCAACTTTTATAATTTGACGGATTAACCAACACTGATTCACAACTATTCTCTGTCCAGTTTAACGGAGGAAAAAAAACCCTTTTGGTCTCTTTAAAAAAAATCTTTTCCTAGATGTGTGAAAGGAATAAGCACTTGGTCTCGAGCAGTACTACCGAGAACATTCACCTAGATCAAAATGAGGAAATGCATCTCAGCTGTCACCACCATGTCATTACAGCCCCTCCTCCACAGCATTTCTGTTGCCAACAAGAATCCTCACCAGATCAAAATGATTGGAATCAGGCCCAAGACAGCTGTGGCCTAGATAAAGAAAACCAAGCAATTTTCAGTCTCCGGGATACCAAAAAACAGAAAATGTCACTGATGGCCAGCACTGCTCATCTGAATGTGACACTTTCTGTTCAGTCCTTGGACCATCGTTGTTTGCTAGAGTTTAAAGAGGAGAGGATTCCATTTACTTTAAAGCCTTTCACTGCAAAGCTGGGGGCTCAGCAAGCGACCCAGAGAAAACTTTGGAAGTCCATAAAAAGAACCAACAAACCAATCAACTACAATGCCCCTTATTCTATTAATTTTATTGTTCAAGAACTGAGGAGAAACTGGCATGCACAGAAATTCTAGACTCGAGAGTAGAAAAGGACATACAGATTACGACCCTTAGATATATTAAAATTTGACCTCATATTACTGGGGACCCTAGTAAAAGGGGGACTACATGAAGGAAAAGTGATCAAGTCACAAGAAGTTTGGATACTGAGAAGAAATTCATCCTTTTAGCACCACCCGTATTTAAGACAGCTTCACAGGTGGCTCGGTGGTAAAGAATCAGCCTGTCAATGCAAGAGATGCAAGAGATGCAGGTTCAGTCCCTGAGTCGGGAAGATCGCCCGGAGAAGGAAATGGCAACCCACTCCAGTATCCTTGCCTGGGAAATTCCCTTGCTTTCTCTGAAATAAAGATAATTACACCATGGAGGAGATAATTTGTAAAAGTGTGGTATCCTTGGAAGAACAATGTTAAAAGAGTCCAATCATGAGCAACTCAAGAGTGCTCCCCAACCTTTGTCATCTCACAGGACACATGAAGTTAGCGATGGTATAGACAAGCTGTAATAGGTCTGGGGTTGCTCCAGCTGCAGACTGCCATCCTGAGGACTGACAGCATAAATTTCTCAGATATATTATGAAGCTATTCACATGGGAGGGCTTCCCTGGGGAATAAGTGGTAAAGACTCCACCTGCCAATGCAGGAGACATGGGTTTGATCCCTGGGTGGAGAAGATCCCCTGGAGGAGGCCTTGGCAGCCACCACCAGTATTCTTCTTGCCTGGAGAATCTCATGGACAGAGGAATCTGGCAGGCTGCAGTCCACAGGATCACAAGGAGTTGGACACGACTGAGCGACTCTGCACACACACATGCATCCACATGGGATGCCTTGCTGTCCAGCAGAGGGTATTTTGTGCCTTTGAGCCTGTTAGTCACTCAGTCGTGTCTGACTCCACGCAGCCCCAAGAACTGGGACCCACCAGGCTTCTGTGTCCATGGAACTTTCCAGGCTAGAATACCGGAGTGGGTTTCCATTCCCTTCTCCAGGTCTTTGTGCCTTGCACCCCTTACTACCTGGTGATGTCTACGGATCCCATCTCAGAATAATATTTCTAAATGCATAAAATAAAATTCATGAGATTAAAAAGGAAACTGTATATCAAAATACGGTTTAAAATATTTAAAAGCCAAATGTATGACATAGCCTTTTTTATTAAAACAGGAAATAAGAAGATCTAGTGACATCCAGTAACTGCCATAATTTCAAAGTACCCGTGACAGGGGGTAATATCTGCAACAATCACACTGTGATGATATCAAAACATTTATTATTTGTATGAAAGACAAAATCATGAGTGTTGCTAATATAACAATGTTTTGTCTTGTAGCTTAAATTCACAGTTGAAGGATATGCCAACTTTGAGTCAGAAGTGAGAAGAAATAAGCATGAAATTTTTTTTGAATCCCACAAATTCCTTGATTCTTCTCTGTCAATTTAATGCTAAACCGTGCTTTAAAAGAAGAAAGGTACAGGAAAAACTCAACATTCAAAAAACTAAGTTCATGGCATCCAGTCCCATCACTTCATAGCAAACAGATGAGGAAACAATGGAAACAGTGACAGACTTTATTTTCTTCGACTCTAAAATCACTGCAAACAGTGACTACAGCCACGAAATTAAAAGAGGCTTGCTCCTTAGAAAAGCTATGAGAAACCTAGACAGTGTTAAAAGCAGAGACATCTCCTGCTGACAAAGGTCCCTACAAGCCACAGCTATGGTTTTCCCAGGGGTCGTGTATGAATGAGAATTCATAAAGAAGGCTGAGCGCCGAAGAATCGATGCTTCTGAACTGCGGTGCTGGAGAAGACTCTTGAGAGTCCCTTGGACTGCAAGGAGACCCAACCCGTCCATCCTGAAGGAGATCAGTCCTGAATTTTCATTGGAAGGACTGATGCTGAAGCTGAAGCTCCAATACTTTGGCCACCTGATGCGAAGAGCTGACTCATTAGAAAAGACCCTGATGCTGGGAAAGCTGGAAGGCAGGAGGAGAAGGGGACGACAGAGGATGAGATGGCTGGATGGCATCACCAATTCAATGGACACGAGTTTGAGCAAGCTCCAAGAGCTGGTGATGGCCAGGGAAGCCTGGCGTGCTGCAGTCCACGGGGTCACAAGGAGTTGGACACGACTGAGCGACCAGACTAAACTGAACTGAACTGACGGATGGCGCACACCGGAGGTTTGGGCACAGGCAGAAACGCACCGTGAAATGCGGCCGAAGTATGAGGCGAACGCGGCTTGCTCCAGCCAGTCCCCTCTGCCAAGGTGAAAGACAGGAAGCAGTCTCCACAGCTCAGAATGAAAAGGGGCAATTATTTGCTAACTTTAGTCAATATTCAGTCAATAAAGTCATCCAATCTCCAAAGTAAAATATTTTGACATATTTTTTATCATTTAAACAGCAAATTCTTTCTATAGAAACTAAGGTTATATTAATTAATCCATACTGTTATAGAAATTAGTATTTTAAAAAACCCTAAAAATCTTCTGGTCAAGATTTGTAAGGAAATTCAAGCATTTAAAATTGTTATCCGCATACCTCAAATACATAGCACTCAAAAGTGTAACAATACTTCACACACACACTTATTACCCTCCTCCTCAAATAATATTCTAGAAGCATCTTATATGATTATTCTCTTAGAGACCACTGAATTCTCTGGTTAGCCTTCTGGGCCATGATGTTTAATCCAGAAGATGATTAAATTCCTTAGTATGTAAGTTAATAAAAAAAATACTGAATAAATATGGGAACACTAGGAAAACAAGAGACTCATAAATGAAATTTATTTTTAAATTGTCCTAGAAAGATCAGACTTACCAATGAGGAAAGGGAATTCATTAAATGTTAAATATTTCATCTCAGTAAAGCACGTGTAACAACATTTAACATACTTTTGTGCGAGACCATCTGAACTAATTTTGCAACCAAAAACTCAAGCCACCTGGGTAGAAAACTGTCTGAAAAAATAATGATAATTTACAAAAGTGCTAATTGGAGGAAAGTGCTTAATACTATGCTGCCTAGGCAAAGAAAATGAGATCTTTTCCAATTACTTCCATCCCCTGACATAAAGGTTTTTGTGTTATTTTGTTCTTAATTCATCATGAAGAAGACTCAGTCAGGAGGCAGGCGGAAGCTTCTGTGTGAAAGCTGCACCTGAAATCACATCCTTTTTTTTTTTCCGGATAACTCTCCCCTTTCTGGTCTGCACAGGTCTCCCTTCCTGTAGTTTCAAGTACAAATAGACATTTTTCAACTCAGTTCTTGGCTCCCTGACCAACTGTGTGGCCTTGAGTAGTTAGTTTTCTCTGAGCCTCACTTTCCTCAAATATAATGTAGGTGTAATTCACAGAACAAATATAAAAACCAAGATAGACAATCCATGGCTAGCTGTCAGTTCTAAGCCTGGCACAGAATAATAATACATAAATAACAGCGATGGTCTTTAACGGATCCATCCAACTGATCAGATAATATGTCGCGCTGTGAGAAGAAAGGACAGTTAAATTTTGTATACTGTGGAATGCCTGCTACCAGCTTAGGAATCTATTTTGCTCTCCATATATTTTGTGAGATATATACCAACGGTATGCCAATGCTGTGCCATATTTTACACACCAAAATTGTTAAGAAGTAAACTTTTAACTTCAACTATAAGTAGCTCATATCATGCCTGAGACTAAGCCATCTGCCTTGAAACAACATAAAGATAAATAACATCCACCTAGAGAGAAGGAGAGGAAACATTGCTTCTATTAGTGAGAATAAATAAAAACTTGGTGGTTGCTGTACTTTGAAATCCAAAGTACACGGGCTTAGCCTGGGGATTTCCAAAATAATAATTTTTTAAAATAATAGTGATCTTTAAAACTAGGGAAATGATTAAAAATCCATCTCCTTTATTCAGCCCATTCAAACATAATATCCATAAAAGCTTTGTGTTGTGGTAATAATCCCTTACTATTTCCCCTCTCCACTTGGTCTTTTCATTTATTCATTTTCCATTAATCGTAAAATTGAAATAAAAAGAGAATGAATGTTTTAACGTCACTTTCCATTCTGGAGCTTTGCTAATTTCTTCTAAGTGCACTTTAGGGCTGTTTAATTCGTATCTAGAGGTAGCACAGTTTACCGCACTGTTCACTCATTCCTCTAGATAGAAGCAATTAGCTGGGCTAGCCAAATCCTCCACCTGGCCACCACCAGCATATGCAGACAGCCAGGAGAAAGCGGGAGACTGAGTGATCCTTAGGGCCTGCTTCCTTTGGTCGCCAAAATCCCCACTTTCTCCTGTGTGCCTATGGCGGGAAAGGCATATTTACGGAACTCAGATCATCCCTGATCTAATCCCAGCAGACAATAAACACAGCTGTATTCCTCTTCTGATATTTTAAACCCAAACACAGCGCTTTCTATTTAGAAGCTATTGCACTAAGAAATCCAGCTTCCCCGGTAGCTCAGTGAGTAAATAATCAGCCAGCAATGCAGGAGACTCAGGTTTGATTCCTGAGTCATTAAGATCCTCTGGAGAAGGAAATGGCAACCCACTCCAGTATTCTTGCCTGGAGAATCTCAGGGACAGAGGAGCCTGGCAGACGACAGTCCATAGGTTCGCGAGAGTCGGACATGACTTGGGACTAAACCACCGCCAACAGGGAAGCTCTTATCTTCCTAAACAATACTCAAAACTCAGAAGACATTAGGGAAAACATGGAAAGACTTGATACAGTAAAAATTTAAATTTCTGAATGACAAGAGGCAGCTGACAGAGAAAAAGTATGTTAAGCACTAACAAAGGGCTTGCCAGGTAGCTCAGTGGTGGTGAATCTCCCTGCCACTGCAGGAGACTCGGGAGACGGGCATTCAGTCCCTGGGTCAGCCGGATCCTCTGCAGGAGGAAGGGGCTACCCACTCCAGCATCCTTGCCTGAGAAAGCCCATGGACCGAGGACCCTGGCGGCGCTACAGTCCATGGGGTCACAGAGAGGCTAACATGACTGACCACTTGCAAAAACTAAATAGAGAATCTTTAAGTTGCACTTACTCATTTGACACAGGTTGATATTCTCATGTGTTTTTAATACCACCAACCAATTTTCTGTGACACCAGCTGGGTGTCCTACAATTTAACTCAATTGTAACACTGTATCTGGAGATCGCATCACACCCTACAGGTTAAGGGTTCAGTCACACAAGACTTACCCACTCCCCCACCCACCCACTTCAGATGCCAATCACAAAGCCAGGTTGTTACTGTGCTTCTGACTGGCCAGCCATAGGCCAGCGGTTCCATCGCGCCGCCTTCGAGTTCAATTAATTTTCTAGAGTGGTTCAAAGAACTCAAAGAAACTTTTTATGTACTAGATTCCAGATGTTCAAGCTGGTTTTAGAAAAGGTAGAGGAACCAGAGATCAAATTGCCAACATCCACTGGATCATCGAAAAAGCAAGAGAGTTCCAGAAACACATCTATTTCTGCTTTATTGACTATGCCAAAGTCTTTGACTGTGTGGATTACAGTAAACTGTAGAAAATTCTGAAAGAGATGGGAATACCAGACCACCTGAACGCCTCTTGAGAAACCTGTATGCAGGCCAGGAAGCAACAGTTAGAACTGGACATGGAACAACAGACTAGTTCCAAACAGGAAAAGGAGTACGTCAAGGCTGTATCACTCTGCTTATTTAACTTATATGCAGAGTACATCATGAGAAATGCTGGGCTGGATGAAACACAAGCTGGAATCTAGATTGTCGGGATAAATATCAATAACCTCAGATAGGCAGATGACAGCACCCTTATGGCATAAAGTGAAGAACTAAAGAGCCTCTTGATGAAAGTGAAAGAGGAGAGTGAAAAAGCTGGCCTAAAGCTCAACATTCAGAAAACTAAGATCATGGCATCCAGTCCCGTCACTTCATGGCAAATCGATGGGGAAACAGTGGAAACAGTGGCTGACTTTATTTTTCTGGGCTCCAAAATCACTGCAGATGGTGATTGCAGCCATGAAATTAAAAGGCGCTTACTCCTTGGAAGGAAAGTTATAAGCAATCTAGACAGCATATTAAAAAGCAGAGACATTACTTTGCCAACAAAGGTCCATCTAGTCAAGGCTATGGTTTTTCCAGTTGTCATGTATGGATGTGAGAGTCGGACTATAAAGAAAGCTGAGCACGGAAAAATTGATGCTTTTGAACTGTGGTGTTGGAGAAGACTCTTGAGAGTCCCTTGGACTGCAAGGAGATCCAACCAGTCCATCCTAAAGGAGATCACTCCTGGGTGTTCATTGGAAGGACTGATGTTGAAGCTGAAACTCCAACACTTTGGCCACCTGATGCGAAAGCTGACTCATTGGAAAAGACCCTGATGCTGGGAGGGATTGGGGGCAGGAGGAGAAGGGGATGACAGAGGATGAGATGGCTGGATGGCATCACCAACTCGATGGACAGGGAGGCCTGGTGTGCTGCGAATCATGGGGTCGCAGAGAGTCGGACCCGACTGAGCGACTGAAGTGAACTGAACTGAACTGCTTTGTTACAAAACGGTGTAGCCCAGGAACAACCAGGTGAAAGACATGCATGGGAAAGGGGCTGGAAGCTTCCATGCTCTCTGGGAGCACCACTCTCCCTGAGTCTGCATGCGTTCACCAACCTAGAATCCCCCCGAACTCCATCCTTTTGGGGTTTTAGGAAGACTTCATTACACAAGCACAGTTGATTAATCACTGGCCGTTGGTGTGATTGATTCAACCTCCACTCCCCTCCCCACCCCCAGGTCAGGCAAGTGGGACAGAAAGTTCCAACCATCTGATTACACGGTTAGTTCACCTGGTAACCAGCTCCCATTCTCATGTGCTTTCCAAAAGTCACCTCATTAACATTCACTCAGATGTGGTTGAAAGGGGCTTGTTATGAATACCAGTACACTTTATGGCTCTCATCACTCAGGAAATTCCAAGGCTTTTTAGGAGCTCTGTGCCAGGAATAGGGACAAAGACTAAATATTTCTTATTATAAATTATAATACTGGAGCTCAATGGCTTTTTAATGCTATGTAAGAAAAGTCTAGGAGAGAATAGAGTGACCCTGGTATGGATCAACCAGTATTACGGATGCCCGTGCTTTGGAAAACGTAGGATAGATGTTGGACTAAGGTGAGGTTGTCTTTGGAGGGTCCCTGGACTACTCTATATCCCTGTGTATTAGAATTTTTAAAATTTGAAGTGTAATTTGATATATGCCTGTGTTGAAAATGGATTTTCTCTTAGATGATAGCTTCATTAGTTTCTAGGCATTCTTCTCAAAACTTAGGGAAGCATTTTCTAGATTATAAGAAGTTTCACTGCCTAGATGTCATTTGATGAGTGCTCATTTTGAGGCAGAGAACTATAAATTTAAAAATCATTCTTCATCTGGGTGTTAATCCAGGAACCTGGTACCCAAGTCATTTATAACTAAGTATCTATTGAGTATCATCTTGTGCAAGATCAATAGTGTAAAGAAATGTGCAATAATTTTAGAAGAATAGAACACAGAACCACATTTTTTATTCTGTATGAAATGCCTGTAATTAATCTTGCATTTTTATTTTTAAACAATATTTATATCTTTCTCCTTAGGTTTCAATAAGAGACATGGTGTTCAAAAGGCCTTATCTGAGGGGCCTTGGAACTTTTTCTTTAGAGTATGATTATTCTTGTCCTTGGTCATATTTTGCCTGATCTTAGAAGTTGCTCAATGTCAAACTCATAGTTGATTCAGGAAAAATGTTGACCAGGCTATTGTACCAAAAAGAGCTGAAAGGAAGCCCCACAGATCTTTAAATCAAGTAACCAAAAGTTGCAAGTTTTTCCTTCCAAAGCCATTTAACTCTCCTTTTTTAATTAGTTGGGAAAATCATCTGCTAAATAGGTTCTCTCTTTAGTATGTACAGTTTACAATGCTGTTCACAGTTGTAATCGAGGCCCCTGGTTCAGTGTCTAGGGTACAGAAGAT
This sequence comes from Odocoileus virginianus, assembly GCF_023699985.2. NCBI lineage: Eukaryota > Metazoa > Chordata > Mammalia > Artiodactyla > Cervidae > Odocoileus > Odocoileus virginianus. The sequence goes on along the minus strand of NC_069677.1, from coordinate 58,275,220 downwards.
GGTTACATAAATATCTGTAAAAACAATGAGAGGCTAGATTAGTGACTAGATGAATGAATGAATCAACGACCATGGCATGAGTCTTATTCTACCACTAATAATTTAGCGAAAATGTGCTGATAAGTGTTATTGCTAACATGTTTAAACATTCACCATCATCACATCTTTCTATTCATACCGTCAAAAATGTGCAAATGGAAAATGGGACTCTAGATTAGTCTGCAGTTGTAAGAAGACAGGGAACAGAGAAATCAAGGTTGGGGAAATTTTCCAACCCCTTAACTTCTCTGGCAAATTAATAAACTGTCCCTCATGTTGTTCTGGACCTGAAAAGATTTTAAAATAAATTACTTTTTTCTCTTGGCCCCTTTAAGAATCGATTTAAATCCCAGTTGTCAAATGTGAAATGTCCTTCAACCGCAAAAGGACAAAAAAGGAGGCAATGAAATGATACATTCAAGAACATAGTTTTAAAGAATTAGATTGCTACGTTGCCTCAGAGCAATCTGGAAATGACAATTGCTAGGCTTTTTGGTGGTATTAGCAGAGTAGTAAATATAATGTATTTGTCATTTTTATTCCAGACAGGAAGACTGGAGGTAGTTACTAGTGAATGACAGTAAATTGTACCAGATGCCAAATAAATCTTAACAGCCTTTTAGCTGCACTTCTCATATTCACATACTCATTAGTATTTTAATTTTTAGGTATATTACTCAAGGTTTCAATACAACCCCATGTAAAAAAGAAAATTGCAAAGATGTCGATAGAACACCCCTGCTCTTGAGACAAGAATCCATAGTTCAATCAAGAAATTATTCTGTGTCTACCCAAGAGAAATGAAAAAATATATCAATACAAACTTATATGTGAATGTTCTTATTCATAATAACAAAATAGAAGAAACAACCCAAACACCCACGAACCGGTAAATGGATAAACAAAATGTGGTCCATCCAGACAAGGAAATATTATTTGGCAATTAAAAGGAATGCAGTCAGTAAAGAATCCACCTGCAATGCAAGAGACCATCTGCAGTCCAGGAGACTCAGCTTCGATCTCTGGGTCAGGGAAGATCACCTGGGAAAGGAAATGGCAATACACTCCAGTGGAGAGAGAAGCCTGGCAGGCTACAGTCCATCCAGTCGCAAAGAGTCGGTCATGACAGTCACTAAACCACCACCACTTATAAATACTACAACACGGATGAACCTCAAGAAATATTATGCTAAATGAAATAACCCATGCAAAAAAGATCATTTATTATAGCATTCAATTTATATAAAATGCCCAGATAAAGAAAATCGCTGGAAATAGCAAATTAGTGACTGCTTGGAGCTGGAAATGGGAGCAGTGGTTACCTGCACATGACCCTGAGAGATCGATCTGGGGTAATAAAAAGGTCCTAAAATTTGGATTTCAGCAATAGTTACACAACTCTACAAGTTTACATCCTCACTGGTTTCTCAGCAATCCTCAGTTTACACAACCTGTCAGGAATGCACTTTCAGGCCTCAGGGTTGATGCTGCAAAGGACTAAGACTCTGGACAGTGTTAGAATGAGTACATGTACTGTGACCTTTCGCCCCTCCAAGGACCCAGACAGTCACTCCCAACTGCCTGCTGCAGGTCGCTACTTGGACAACACATTGGCAGTGCAGATTCATATGCTACATTTCATCACATTTAATCACCATCAGTTACAGACTAAACTATTGCTTTATATAATCACGATGGTGGGATCACTCACCTAGAGCCAGACATCCTGGATTACAAAGTCAAGTGGGCCTTAGGAAGCATCACTACGAACAAAGCTAGTGGAGGTGATGGAATTCCAGTTGAGCTATTTCAAATCCTAAAAAATGATGCTGTGAAAGTGCTGCACTCAATATGCCAGCAAATTTGGAAAACTCAGCAGTGGCCGCTGGGCTGGAAAAGGTCAGTTTTCATTCCAATCCCAAAGAAAGGCAATGCCAAAGAATGCTCAAACTACCACACAATTGCACTCGTCTCTCACGCTAGCAAAGTAACACTCAAAATTCTCCAAGCCAGGCTTCAACAGTACGTGAACCATGAACTTCCAGATGTACAAGCTGGATTTAGAAAAGGCAGAGGAACCAGAGATCAAATTGCCAACATCCACTGGACCATCAAAAAAGCTAGAGAGTTCCAGAAAAACATCTATTTCTGCTTTATCGACTATGCCAAAGCCTTTGACTGTGTGGATCAAAACAAACTGTGGAAAATTCTTAAGGAGATGTCAATGTATGACAAAACCCACTGCAATGTTGTGAAGTAATTAGCCTCCAACTAATAAAAATAAATGAAAAAAAAATTTTTAAAAAAAAGGAGATGGGAATACCAGACCATCTGACGTGTCTCCTGAGAAACCTGTATGCAGGTCAGGAAGCAACAGTTAGAACTGGACATGGAAAACCAGACTCGTTCCAAATCAGGAAAGGAGTATGTTAAGGCTACATATTGTCACCCAGCTTATTTAACTTATATTCAGAGTACATCATGCGAAATGCCAGACTGGATGAAGCACAAACTGGAATCAAGATTGCTGGGAGAAATATCAATAACCTCAGATATGCAGATGACACCACCCTTAAGGCAGAAAGTGAAGAGGAACTAAAAAGCCTCTTGATGAAAGTGAAAGAGAGTGAAAAAGTTGGCTTAAAGCTCAACATTCAGAAAACTAAGATCATGGCATCCAGTCCCATCACTTCATGGCAAATAGATGGGGAAACAGTAGAAACAGTGACTGACTTTATTTTTTGGGCTCCAAAATCACTGCAGATGGTGACTGCAGCCATGAAATTAAAAGGCGCTTGCTCCTTGGAAGAAAAGTTACGACCAACCTAGACAGCATTTTAAAAAGCAGAGACATTACTTTGCCAACAAAGGTCCGTCTAGTCAAGGCTATGGTTTTTCCAGTGGTCATGTATGGATGTGAGAGTTGGACTATAAAGAAAGCTGAGCGCTGAAGAATTGATGCTTTTGAACTGTGGTGTTGGAGAAGACTCTTGAGCGTCCCTTGGACTGCAAGGCAATCCAACCAGTCCATCCTAAAGGAGATCAGTCCTGGGTGTTCACTGGAAGGACTGACGCTGAAGCTGAAGCTCCAACACTTTGGCCACCTGATGCGAGAGCTGACTCATTGGAAAAGACCCTGATGCTGGGAAAGATTGAGGGCAGGAGGAGAAGGGGACGACAGAGGATGAAATGGTTGGATGTCATCACTGACTCAATGAACATGAGTTTGGGTAAACTCCGGGAGTTGGTGATGGACAGGGAGGCCTGGTGTGCTGCGGTTCATGGGGTCACAAAGAGTCAGACCCGACTGAGCGACTGAACTGAACTGAACTGAAGAAAAAAAAAGTCACCCATTTGATTATGATTTGCTATTCATTGTAAGAATCAGAGAAAATCGGCAGACATTAAAATGGGGAAGGGGACAATCTGTCTTAGATTCGATAAACTATGGGATGGAGGTGAAGAATTTCCTCGGCTGGACTTCAGTAAGGAAGCTATTTCCGAGACTTCCCTGGTAGCCCAGTTGCTAAGACTGTATGCTCCCAATACCGAGGGCCTGAGTTCGATTCCCAGTCAGGGAACTAGATCCTACATGCCACCACTAAGAGTTCACATGCTGCAACTAAAGATCCCACATGATGCAACTAAGACCCAGAAAAGCCAAATAAATAAACCTTTTTTTTTTTAATGAATCTATTTCAAGCAGCTGGCAGAGCACAAGCAAGGGCAGAGATGCTTGAAAATGCTTAGTGCATTTGGGCAACTTTAGCGCCTGGAAAGACCAAAACCAACTTGCAACAGTCTGTTATTAAAGGGTCTGAGCAGCTAACCAAGCAGGCTTTCAATAATCACCCACAGCCCCCTACCGCTGAAATATGCTCAGCATTCACATTCAGACTCTCACTGAAGCACAGTCTCATTTCAAATTAAGCAACACTGTTCGTCTTGAACTACCCTCTTTTAAATCACCTAGTGAACAGCTACACATTTTTAAGAATTCTATAGCTTAGAAATCAGCAAATTATACTGGTCCTTTAAAATTCTAAACAGACGCCAGGGAAGAAGCTAAAGAAACACAATATGCTTTTAAAACACGTTCCTTTAAAAATATGTGTGAAAGGTAAAATTAAGCAATATAAATAAGAAGGATGCCTGCTGCTTGCACAGATTTTTCCTAACAGTATTAGGTGGACTGAAGTCCAGCACGTGTTACAGGGAAATTTCAAGGGTGTGTGTATGTGTGTGTGTGTGTGTGTGTGTCTGTGTGTGTGTCACTCACTCAGAGTCCCACTCTTTGCAAGTAGCTATTCCCTTCTCCAGGGGATCTTTCCAACCCAGGGATCAAACCCTGGTCTCCTGCATTGCAAGCAGATTCTTTACCACTGAGCGACCAGGGAAGCCCAACATCAAGGACAACAAACGTCATTTAATTGGATCACAAAGAGACAAGAATTTAGCAAAGAATGTGTCCCTCTTCTTTACTTCACTTTGTGGAGGTAGTATCATAACTAAAACAGAAAGAAGTTAGAAGCACTCAGCTCCTAGCTGCCGCTGCCCCAGCCCGTCTTCACTTGGAAAGGGCAGAAGAAATCAAGCCCAAGAAATGTGGGGAAGAGTGGGAAAGCATCCGTCCATTTACTGTGGTCATGGGCGCCAGGCCCAGCTGGACTGCGCCAGGGAACTCAGGTTTCCCTAGGGGACTGGAAGTGCTTGCAGATGGTTCAGTGCTTGTTCAAAAGGGAAAAACACTAAGGAACTTAAGAGAACTCAAGATCCTCCTAGTGAAGAACAGCACCTCACTCAGTCATCGCCACCCTCTTCGTACTCAAGTGCTGCTTCCTAGTTTGTAGCATCTCAGCTTCCACTTCTCAGGCCAACGATCAAGGTTTCCTTTGCCCTGAGCACAGTTGTTCTGGGGCGTCCCTGGTGGCTCAGCGGTAAATAACCCGCGATGCAGGAGCCTTGGGAGATGCGGGTTCAATCTCTGGGCCTGGAAGATCCCCTGGAGGAGGGCATGGCAACCCACCGCAGTATTCTTGCCTGGAGAAGCCCACGGACAGAGGGGCTGGTGAGCTACAGTCCGCAGGGTCACAAAGAGTCAGACACGACTGATGCGACTCCCTCACCTCACAAAACCACAGCTGCCTACAAACCCACCAAGCTCTCTGCACGGCTCAGTTCCAGAAAACAATCTACTGGAGCAAGTACTGTGCTCCGGGGCTCGCGTGTAATAATCTCACTGTCACTGATATTGTCTTGTGACTGAATGCTCGAATGAGTTCTCACAGATGCTGATGGAACCAACAAAAAGTCATGACTGATGTCTAATCTAAACGTATCACACGTATGCCTTCTTCCTGATTTGCCTCTTCATCTGGCTCTATAGTCTTACTAAAGCTCAGAAGCCTTAGCTTGACTTGGAAGCAAGCTCATCCATCAGTGGACCAGTGGTTCTCAACAGGAGAGGTTTAGCCCTGGATGGGGACATCTGGTGAAATCTGAAGACATTTTTAGCTGTCACAACGCAGAGGGAGTCGGGGGGTTACTACTGACATCTAACTGGCAGAGTCCAGGAATGTTGCTAAACAGACTAAAATGCACAGGACAGTCCTCGAACAGAGAATGACAACCCCAACCAAAATGTCAATAATGCTAAGATTAAGAAATCTTGCAGTAGCCCAACAAAATATCATTAATTCCATGACTTTAAGCTCAGTTCTCATTTGCCATGTATTTTTGGTGTGTAGATTACACTGTGTGTTAGCCGTGTCCAACCCTTTGCAACTAATGGACTGTATGTAGCCCGCCACGCTCCTCTGTCCATGGGATTCTGCAGGCAAGAATCCTGGAGTGGGTTGTCATTTCATCCTCCAGGGGTTCTTCTGAACCCAGGGATCAAACCCGCGCCTCATGTGTTTCCTGCATTGCAGGCAGATTCTTTACCCACTGAGGCACTGGGTGAGCCAGAGTTCCCGTACCTGCCTTTAAAGATTGAACAATAAATAAATAAATAAAGATTGACCAATAACATGAACTAAAATATAAAAGTGTTCAGTATACCTACCATGCATACATTTAAACCTTATTCAGAGATCACCGACACCAGATAAAATAATACATGCCAAAAACATTGCTGACTCTCTTTTAATTCCCAAAATACATGAAGCTATTAAGCTATGCATAAATCATTAACAATTCATTCAACAAGTGCATAAAGAATAAAGTCCTGACAGCTTCCATAATTTTCACCTGTGAACCTGTCTCTAGACTCTTTCTCAGCCCCTTTAAAGTCTTATCTGCATTAAACATAACATCCCCTCCCATAACCAGGAAGAATATATGGAGTCACTCTTTCACATCAGCAGATTTGAGCCACGCACCAGACCCCACGTGGCAGGAATGGACACTATATTCTGAATCTGCTTGATACCATTATGGTAATCTCATGAGGGATTAATTTTTGTAAAATTTTCATTTGATGGACAAAAGGCTAATCTGAAATGAGGAAATGAATGAGTTTTAAAATGGGTATGAGGACTTCCTTGGAAGTCCGGTAGTTAAGACTCTGTACTCCCAATGAAGGGCACTCAGGTCTTATCCCTGGTCAGGGAACTAGGATCCTGCATGTTGCATGGGTCGGCCAAGAAAAAAATGTGAGTCTGAGTGACAGAGCTGATTCACTTTGCTGTACGGTAGAAACTAATGCAACATTGTAAAGAAACTATGCTGCAATAAAAATTAGTATTTAAAAAAAGAAAGACTGGGAACAGAGAAAAAGAGAGAGCTTTTTAAAAAATCATCACCAAAAAAAAAAAAAAGTCATCAAGGCTTATGCCAAAAAATGATGGGGAATAGTTGGCTCAGCTGTGCCCTTCTCTCAGCCCCGGAAGCCCTGCCACGGTCCACAATGTGTGGACCACTCAATCCTGTATCACTCTTGACCAACTCGTCAGTCTGTCGGTTACAATGTGCCATCAAACAAAACTTTTACCAACTGCTATCCTTATGCCCATTGGACTTAAACCAGCCACTCTTTCCCATATTTTATTCTCTGGACTAAATTGTGTGTGAAAATTACCTTTTATTGACTTTAGCAAGAGCCTTATATAAACAACCGAGGGCAGATTTCAACTGCCCACTGCCAAAATAGCCCTCTGTCCCATCTGTTGGATGCACATATCATTAAGACTTTTATTAGCCTCAGAAACAGAGAACTCGTTTTATGTGTGAGCTAAAAATCTACAAAAGTCCTTGAAAAGCAGTTCTTACCCATCCTGGTAACCACTGCATCTGAGCAAATGTTGCTAACAAACTGGAAACAGGTATTAAAAGGATGATAACACCAAAGTGTAATTTCAGGTCTATAAATTCATACTTTATATTAAACTGCTCAAAGATAGTATACCTGTTGTCCTTCCAAAATGGAGACCTTGTAAAATTTAGGTTTCGAAAAGAGACAAGAAAATTTCCTCAAAAACATTTCGAAAAATATCATTTCTTAAAGAAACCATGGTGAAGGAAAGACATGGCGTAAGAATCACCAGCAGAAGAAATCAAGAACTTTCTTGGAAATGGAAACGTTGTAAGAGGCTTAACCATTGGGAGCCCGGGGAGAAGTAATGATCTCTCACCAGAAGAAGAGAATAAAATCATGGAAGCCTAATATGGCTTTTTACAGTTCTGCTTACAATTACGCATTAAACAATTTACCCCTTGTGGATGAGCTCCTAAAGCCTGCTGAGATGCTACACTTGGAGGAATGAGTACATGCTGGTTTTTCTTCTGTTGAGGGTTATTTTTATTAAAACAAAAAACTTACAACTACTGAAAACAATTCATTTTTGCTAAATCTTACTCCTTCTAAGAAGACAAGCAGCATGGATGAACATTTGTCCAATGTTTGTGGTTAAGTCCAACAATAAAAGACAACGGCTTATACATTCATGCCCAGCCAACGTCCTATGGGCTGGAATTCATAAAATAAAGGCAGCAGATGGCATACCTAAATTTAATTTGCTATTTGATTCATCCTTGTGTTACCACTCTGAAATGCAGGCACTGAATGTTTATCTAACACTGTCAGAAAACACAAGACCGTGCTTTGAGCAAGTTTATCATGTAATCTGATGTTGGATCATCAATCCTGAGAATGAAAACTGCAGCCCATCCACAGAAGCGCTCTCTTCAGATTAAGAGGGACCTGTCAGCAGCCAACACTCCGCATATCAGAGATGGCATTTCGTATGGTTTGGAATCACTTCTCATGCCAGTAAAGCAATACCAGAGACATCAAAAGGAAGAATGTGCTTGGATTCTGTTGTTCTAATTTGACATTACAGAGGATATTTTTGTGTGTTTCAACCTTAGCTCCCAATGCTCCATTAACATGGTCACTTTTTCTTATGGATTCTTCTCTTAAATATTGTGCTACTGCCCTGGATTGTCCATTAGTATGTGTATACCAGACTGATATTCTAGACTACCACACTCTAAAATGAAAACCTCCTGAGTCTTATGTTACTGCTTCTGGCAGCTGTCAAAATAATTCCTGCTGACATCATGTTTAACAGACTTGCCTCCCAGTCAGATTAATGTTGGGAAGCAGCATGCAGTGCTGCAAAATTAGGTCCTTAATTGTGAAGCCAGCTCACCCCTGCTTTTGCATTTGGAGACCAAAGCACTCTGAGGTTAAAAAAAAAAAAAAACTAAACAATCAAAGATTCTGGAATCTTCTTTTAAATCTCATCAAAGGTGTCAATTTAGCTATTTATAATTATTCTCAGAGTTCTTTGGAAGAATTGTATTATTTAAAAGCATGGTAATGTAAAAAGGAATGAGTTTGAGTCGGCTCTAGTGAGACGGATGAACCTCGAGCCTGTTATAGAGTGAAGTAAATCGGAAAGAGAAAAGCAAATATCACATGCTAGTGCGTACATACGGAATTAGAAAAGTGGCACTGAGGAAGCCATCTGCAGGGCAGGGATAGAGGTGCAGACAGAGAGGAGAGGCGTGCAGACACAGTAGGGGAAGGAGAGCGGGTACGAACTGAAAGAGCAGCATTCAAACACACACATTATCACATACAAGACACCTCATGGGAAGCTACCGCACAGCACGGGGAGGTCAACCCAGCGCTCTGTGACAACACAGAGGCGTGGAAGGGAGGTTCAAGACAGAGGAGACATGTATTTTTACGGCTGATTCACATTGTCGTGTGGGTGACACCAACACCACGCTGTCAAACAATGTAAAACTCTGCAAAACAATTATCCTCCATTAAAAATTCTAAAAAGTGGAAAAAAAAGATCTTTAAAAAGTATGGCAATATAATACCTAGTCCTCCAAAGGGGCTAGAAAATAAGCCAATATTAAAATATATACACTCCTAAAGGGTGAAAATCCAAGTGCTATAACATTCATTGTACTGATCATCATTTTGAGAACTCAAATGTTAACTTTCTCAAATGACTACAGGAGAATCTGTTGTTAACCTTTTCTCTCAAGTGTCAACCTGAGTGGCTGGCATATGACTTGCTTATAAAATCACCTCATATGAAACTGACTGAGAATCCGGGAGCAGGAAAACCAGCCTGGCAGTCGGAACCAGATTGCCAAATGACAGCTTTGGCTGTGTTATCTGTGAGCCTGGCGGCGGCCCTTCCAAACTGATTTTAAAAATAAATTGAAATTGAACTGGAGCCATACAAAGTGGAACACAAACCTTTTTGAAGATTCATATCAGGTTACGAGTCAACAGGTTGTCAGAGAATATTGACATTTTCTTTTTAGAATTGATTTTATGCTTTTATTTTTCTACCCATATGGCATTTCATATTACCAACATTCATTTATTAAAACCCTGGCCTTTCCTCCAAAGGTTTTAAGAAGTCTTAATGTTTTGTTACAGCATTTCAAGATAGAAATAGCTCTCCACTACTTTAAAAACTAGAATAAAACAAATATTTCTCATATTTGAATTAAAGGAATAATTGTACACCTTACAAGTTTGTTTCCAGTAAAGTAAACCTATCAATATGAAAATTCAAAAATTATCATTTATTAATGTAAAAATTCAAAATACCTGGGCATTTTCCCCTAAAATCTATCAACTAATACACAAATCAAAGATCAAACTATTAAGATAGTCTATAAGAATTAACAAAGATAAAGGTAGATGGAAAAACAGGTTGATTTATTAGGCATCATTCCAATTTATCTCCCCACTCTTCTGATTAATTGCCCTCAGCAAGGAGCTAGGACCTAGTTATGCTTTTTTCTTAATTCCTGTTGATGGGGTGTTGACATAAGGATAAAAAGAGAACCAGCTGCCTTTTAATGAACCCATTCTTCATGAGCTAATCAATCATAACTGTCCATTTTAATTATCTCCCAAATTCCAAATAGAGATATGCTTGCAGTTTCCAAATATTTCCATGATTAAAGATGTTTTCCTTGTTTCAATAGGAACTTCAGTTTGATGAGTCAGGTGGTAAGATTTATGGGATGAAGTTGTGCTGTTTATCTCCCAGCTTTCAAAAATACTGGTCTGCAATTCAGTAACAAACAACATTCACATCAGAGATATGCAGACTATGCCTATTCATGATGATGAACATGTTTAAATACACAGATAAATACACCAACAGCAGTGGATGCCAGAAAGAAAAGCCTCCAAGAAAATGTTTACTAGCCTCCCTTTTCATATCTATAAAAAGGCAGTCTATTTGAATATTAAGTATAATTACACAAAGCTAGCAGGACGTTGGTACTCCTGGATAACATTTTCAGGTCGTTTTGCCCTCCTTGGAGCCATACCACAGACTGACATCAATCAGTCATACTCCTCAAACTACAGGGAAACTCTGGCTGACTCACAAACAACTGGACAGATCAGTTAAGACAGAATTCTCACTGAATTGACTAAACCAGTTAGTTATTTTGATTGGATGCAAACAGAAACAAAAGCTAACTCTTTTCAAAACTAGCTTCCCATTTAGGAGCTTCCCTCTTCCATCACCTAAAATTCCACCACGTTTAAAATATCAGAATTGAAGCAATAATGTTCCTGTTTCATAGTAAATGGTCTAGCAACTGATGGCAGAATACGGTGATGATCGCAAATGGAGACCAAAAGAAAGCAGGAGTCACAATACTCATATCAGATAAAATAGACTTTCAAATAAAGACTATGAAAAGAGACAAAGATGGACACTACATAATGATCAAAGGATCAATCCAAGAAGAAGATATAACAATTATAAATATATATGCACCCAACATAGGAGCACCACAATATGTAAGGCAAACGCTAACGAGTATGAAAGAGGAAATTAATAGTAACACAATAATAGTAGGAGACTTTAATACCCCACTCACAACTATGGATAGATCAACTAAACAGAAAATGAACAAGGAAACACAAACTTTAAAGGACACAATGGACCAGCTAGACCTAATTGACATCTATAGGATGTTTCACCCCAAAACAATCAACTTCACCTTTTTCTCAAGTGCACACGGAACCTTCTCCAGAATAGATCACATCCTGGGCCATAAATCTAGTCTTGGTAAATTCAAAAAAATTGAAATCATTCCAGTCATCTTTTCTGACCACAGTGCAGTAAGATTAGATCTCAATTACAGGAAAAAAAGTATTAAAAATTCAAACATACGGAGGCTAAACAACATGCTTCTGAATAACCAACAAATCATAGAAGAAATCAAAAAAGAAATCAAAATATGCATAGAAATGAATGAAAATGAAAACACAACAACCCAAAACCTATGGGACACTGTAAAAGCAGTGCTAAGGGGAAGATTCATAGCATTACAGGCCTACTTCAAGAAACAAGAAACAAGTCAAATAAATAACCTAACTCTACACCTAAAGCAACTAGAGAAGGAAGAAATGAAGAACCCCAGGGTTAGTAGAAGGAAAGAAATCTTAAAAATTAAGGCAAAATAAATGCAAAAGAAACTAAAGAGACCATAGCAAAAATCAACAAAGCTAAAAGCTGGTTTTTTGAAAAAATAAACAAAATTGACAAAATTAAGAAACAAAGGGAGAAGAACCAAATTAAAATTAGAAAAGAAAATGGAGAGATCACAACAGACAACACTGAAATACAAAGGATCATAAGAGACTACTACCAGCAGCTCTGTGCCAATAAATTGGATAACTTGGAAGAAATGGACAAGTTCTTAGAGAAGTATAACTTTCCAAAACTGAACCAGGAAGAAATAGAAGATCTTAACAAACCCATCACAAGCAAGGAAATCGAAACTGTAATCAGAAATCTTCCAGCAAACAAAAGCCCAGGACCAGATGGCTTCACAGCTGAATTCTACCAAAAATTTAGAGAAGAGCTAACACCTGTCTTACTCAAACTCTTCCAGAAAATTGCAGAAGAAGGTAAACTTCCAAACTCATTCTATGAGGCCACCATCACCCTAATTCCAAAACCAGACAAAGATGCCACAGAAAAAGAAAACTACAGGCCAATATCACTGATGAACATAGATGCAAAAATCCTTAACAAAATTCTAGCAAACAGAATCCAACAACATATTAAAAAAATCATACACCATGACCAAGTGGGCTTTATCCCAGGAATGCAAGGATTCTTTAATATCTGCAAATCAATCACTGTAATACACCACATTAACAAATTGAAAGATAAAAACCATATGATTATCTCAATAGAAGCAGAAAAAGTCTTTGACAAAATTCAACATCCATTTATGATTAAAACTCTCCAGAAAGCAGGAATAGAAGGAACATACCTCAACATAATAAAAGCTATACATGACAAACCCACAGCAAGCATCACCCTCAATGGTGAAAAGTTGAAAGCATTTCCCCTGAAATCAGGAACAAGACAAGGGTGCCCACTCTCACCACTACTATTCAGCATAGTTTTGGAAGTGTTGGCCACAGCAATCAGGGCAGAAAAAGAAGTAAAAGGAATCCAGACAGGAAAAGAAGAAGTGAAACTCTCTCTGTTTGCAGATAACATGATCCTCTACATAGAAAACCCTAAAGACTCTACCAGAAAATTACTAGAGCTAATCAATGAATACAGTAAAGTTGCAGGATATAAAATTAACGCACAGAAATCTCTTGCATTCCTATACACTAACAATGAGAAAACAGAAAGAGAAATTAAGGAAACAATACCATTCACCATTGCAACAAAAAGAATAAAATACTTAGGAGTATATCTACCTAAAGAAACAAAAGACCTATACATAGAAAACTGTAAAACACTGATGAAAGAAATCAAAGAGGACACAAACAGATGAAGAAATATACGTGTTCATGGATTGGAAGAATCAATATTGTCAAAATGGCTATACTACCCAAAGCAATCTATAGATTCAATGCAATCCCTATCAAACTACCAATGGTATTTTTCACAGAACTAGAACAAATAATTTCACAATTTGTATGGAAATACAAAAAACCTCGAATAGCCAAAGTAACCTTGAGAAAGAAGAATGGAACTGGAGGAATCAACCTGCCTGACTTCAGACTCTACTACAAAGCCACAGTCATCAAGACAGTATGGTACTGGCACAAAGACAGAAACATAGATCAATGGAACAGAATAGAAAGCCCAGAGATAAATCCACGAACCTATGGTCACCTTATCTTCGACAAAGGAGGCAAGGATATACAATGGAAAAAAGACAACCTCTTTAACAAGTGGTGCTGGGAAAACTGGTCAACCACCTGTAAAAGAATGAAACTAGAACACTTTCTAACACCATACACAAAAATAAACTCAAAATGGATTAAAGATCTAAATGTAAGACCAAAAACTATAAAACTCCTAGAGGAGAACATAGGCAAAACACCCTCCGACATAAATCACAGCAGGATCCTCTATGACCCACATCCCAGAATTTTAGAAACAAAAGCAAAAATAAATAAACAACAAAGGAAACTATAAGCAAGGTGAAAAGACAGCCCTCAGATTGGGAGAAAATAATAGCAAATGAAGCAACAGACAAAGGATTAATCTCAAAAATATACAAGCAACTCCTCCAGCTCAACTCCAGAAAAATAAATGACCCAATCAAAAAATGGGCCAAAGAACTAAACAGACATTTCTCCAAGGAAGACATACAGATGGCAAAAAAAACACATGAAAAGATGCTCAACATCACTCATTATCAGAGAAATGCAAATCAAAACCACAATGAGGTATCATTACACACCAGTCAGGATGGCTGCTATCCAAAAGTCTACAAGCAATAAATGCTGGAGAGGGTGTGGAGAAAAGGGAACCCTCTTACACTGTTGGTGGGAATGCAAATTAGTACAGCCACTATGGAAAACAATGTGGAGATTTCTTAAAAAGCTGGAAATAGAACTGACATATGACCCAGCAATCCCACTTCTGAGCATACACACTGAGGAAACCAGATTTGAAAGAGACACATGCACCCCAATGTTCATCACAGCACTGTTTATAATAGCCAGGACATGGAAGCAACCCAGATGCCCATCAGCAGACGAATGGATGAGGAAGCTGTGGTACATATACACCATGGAATATTACTCAGCCATTAAAAAGAATTCATTTGAATCAGTTCTAATGAGATGGATGAAACTGGAGCCCATTATACAGAGCGAAGTAAGCCAGAAAGATAAAGACCATTACAGTATACTAACACATATATATGGAATTTAGAAAGATGGTAATGATAACCCTATATGCAAAACAGAAAAAGAGACTCAGATGTATAGAACAGACTTGTGGACTCTGTGGGAGAAGGCGAGGGTGGGATGTTTCAAGAGAACAGCATCGAAACATGTATATTATCTAGGGTGAAACAGATCACCAGCCCAGGTTGGATGCATGAGACAAGTGCTCGGGCCTGGTGCACTGGGAAGACCCAGAGGGATTAGGTGGAGAGGGAGGTGGGAGGGGGGACTGGGATGGGGAATACATGTAAATCCATGGCTAATTCATGTCAATGTATGACAAAAACCACTGCAATGTTGTAAAGTAATTAGCCTCCAACTAATAAAAATAAATGGAAATAAATAAATAAATAAACAGGAATTAAAAAAAAAAGAATACGGTGATGATGATGGCAATGATGGTGATGACACAGGGTTTCTGAGTGAATGATTTTTATATAAAAATTCTCATATTCAGTATCCAATAGACACAAATAAATGTGCAAAAGTATTTGTACTCCTCCAAGTCATTCAAATTGTTTTCTCTGATTTAACAGAAATTACACATTCCCTGATTTCTCTCTCTTCCCTTATATCATCTGGTCCTTTAACAGTGAAGAGTCCTCTATTTAATCCTCACCCATCGGTTTGAGGTAGCACTCAAGTTGAGACAATGGTTTTCCCAGAATAATCAACTGACCCAATTGTTAAACCTTGTCCAACTCTTTGCAACCCCCATGGACTGTGGGCCTGCCAGGCTCCTCTGTCCACGGAATTTCCTAGGCAAGAATACTGGAGTGGGTTGCCATTCCCTTCTTGAGGGCATCTTCCCAACCCAGGGATCAAACCTATGTCTCCCACACTGGCATGTGGATTCTTTACAACTGAGCCACTGGGAAGGCTGCCCGGTGAGGCCTGGGTGAGCCTAACATCCATGACGATGCCATCCTGGAGGCAGGGTGCTGTTCAGAAACCTAGAGAGTGCAGGCCCATCTCTCTTCTTCTGGGACTGATCCGACCTTAACTCAAGTGTAATACAGCTCCAAAATCAGTTATACTTCAATATGAAATTACACAATCAAATGTAACTATATATATATATATTTGTATATATTCACTGACACTTAAAACTTCCATGTAAAGAGTATAACTTATGATCAAAGGTGGGTGTTCAAAACACGTCTGTAAACACTCTTCAAAATATATACTTGTCATTGTTTAGTCGCTAAGTCATGTCCAACTCTTTGCAACCCCCTGGACTGTAACCCACCAGGCTTCTCGGTCCATGGGATTTCCCAAACAAGAATCCCAGAGTGGATCGCCATTTCCTTCTCCAGGGGATCTTCCTGAGCCATGAATCAAACCCAGGGCTCCTGTATTGTAGGCAAATTCTTCACCACTGAGCAACCAGGGAATTTTACAATAACACTGATAATGCTTAGCCAGTGACCTTAACACTGAAGTCACAATAAACGTCTTGGCCTTGAACATAAACAGACCACGAATCCACAAGTTAATATGGTTCTATTTGTGAACTTAGTCTGGAGTTTCGCAAACTGTGTTGTTCCCTAAACCACTGGTCCTAAATGAGGCTTTTGAGGAAAATGTTCCACATCCAAACACAATGGAATCCAGCAACAGTCCTAAATCTTCTAACTTAGCTGGATTGAGCCAACCTGGCACTCTACTGTAAGATAAGTTTGGGAAATGCTGCATGCGAGTCCTTTTTGATGATTTACAATACATGTTAACAACTCTAAAAAGCCCTACACTAAAAGAGTTTGTTTATTTTAGTTTAAAGCAAACACATTTGACCTTAGAATCCTTTACTATTTAACACCAAGTGATATGCTGGGGGAAGTCGTTTTCCAGAAAGAAAGATCTCACATAGGATGAATCATAACTCCATGGGGAAGTTAACAGAATCTCCAAAATATCATGCTGTTACATGAAACACACACAGACACAAAGGTGTCTCTTGGCTTATTCATCACCAAAACTGTGTATAAAAATTAATTTAAATATATAAACATGAGACAGGAAGCAGAAATTTTAGTATCTGTGAAGAGCTATTACAACTAACAAAAACAAATTTTAATTACTAACTGAAAATCCTAACTGCCCTCCACTTGGATTCAAAAAACATCACTTGAAATAAATTCTCTAGTATGTTTATCATCCCAAGTACAAGTCACCCACAAATGATTTTGTCATTCTTTTTTAGCCATCCAGATCCAAAGCTCTACTCTAAGTTTGGAGGCAGCTCTAGCTAAGGAGCCAAGGGAGGCAGAAATCCTTCCCACTATCAAAGTTAAAATCAGACTTCCACTCACTAAGGCCTCTTTCGTAGCTAGGCACTGACCTATGACTTTGACTTGATTTGGGATCTGGTGACAAACACAAGTGACGTCTGCTCAAGATCCATCCTGGGAAAGGCAGCAGCAGCAGCAGTAATAGTTTTATAAACATTTTAATTGGGGCTTTTTATTCCAAGGTTCTGGAGGTGATCAAATGACTTAGCACATTCCATCATCCTGACCACAGAACTGCTTCAAGGGTAGAGATGTACCAAGTCAGGCCACTGAGATTTATTCTGAAGATTTATTAGATTTGGGAGGAAGAAGAAATGATCTTGCCATCAGGACTGGCAATCCAGTAAGATGCTAACCTGAATCTATCTGAGGCATGGTCTTCCCTGGTGGGTCAGTCGGTCAAGAGTCTATCTGCAATGCAGAAGACCCAGGTTCAATCCCTGGGTCAGGAAGATCCCCTGGGGAAGGAAATGGCAACCCACTCCAGTTGGCTGCCTGGAGAACTTCATGGACAGAGGAGCCTGGGGGGCTGTAGTCCATAGGGTCGCAAGAGTTGGATGCGACTGAAGCAACGCATACATGCAGACGCCCTTCTTGCAGCCAATGGTGGAATTTACACAACAGCTAATATTTCCCGTTGTAACTGTAGTACTGTCTCAGTGTAACAGTCAATACTGAAATTTAAGAAAGCTGCCTGACTTTCTAAAACAGACTCCGATAGTTCATGGAATTTCTTTAGCTGGTTAGGCCTGGTACCCCGGGGAGGCATGGCTGAGGTCAGTACTACAGCCTGGTCTCATCACACTACTGGGAGTTCCACTGAAATTAGCCTTAACTAAATGTCACATTAGGCAAACCCAATGGATTTTATCCCAGCCCCTGTCAATCAGATTAGTAAGAATGAGCAACAGAGAGCAAACTCATGGAAAGATCCAGCAGAAGTCAAGAGTGTATAGAAAGAGGTAGGAATTGTTGAGAGACAAGTCTGCATGGATCCCTCTTTCTCTGCATGTCCTGGAACAGCTTTTATTTTTTTGGACTATCTTTTCAAAGACATTTATATAGCAAACAGCTTTAGAGACAGAATGACATCTCCCTCTAGGGCAAATGAGAGATCTGCTTGCAATTCAGGGTATTAATGCTAACGTGTCCTCTGGGGCAAAAGCTAGGCAGATTTGTCAGTGGTTCCCTCATAAGATTGAGAGTTTCCTAAATTTAGTATACCTCAGTTGTGACACAGACCTGTGTACCCACCAGCCACCGGGGCTCATAGAACCGCAGAGTGAAAGAAATGAAGCAAACATAAAGCTCATGCTTCCTGCTGTGCTTGCATAATAAGGTCCTTTGATTCTGATCAAGGAGTTTATCTTCCACCAGCATCTATGGAACTGCAGCTGGATAAGCTTTTATCTTGTAGGTAGGATAAGATCTCAGACCCTTCACACTTTCTGACAAAGACCAAGATTAATAAACAGAGGTAACATGCTTGTAAGTTGAAGGACTCAAAATTATATCAGCTCTTCCAAAATTGATCTACAGATCAATGCAATATAAAGCAAAATTCCACAAGATTTTTCATAGAAATTGAGAAGTTGACACTGATAGCCAAAGCAATCTTGAAAAAGAACTAACTTGGAGGATTTGTACACTATCTGATCTTAAGACTTACTATAATGTATAGTAATTAAAGACATTGTGACGGTTGTATGAAATTAGAGAAATACATCAGTCGAACACAATATGATGTCCAGAAATTACCACACACATATATGGCCAAATGAATTTGACAGACACCAACTGTAATTCAATGGGGAAAGAAAAGCCTTCTCAACAAACAGTACTGTATCTATTGGTTATCATATTTTTGAAAAATGTGTTGATCCACACTTTACATCATGCATAATGATCTAAACTACAAAACTCCTATAAGAAAACACAGGCAAATGTTTGAGGTCTTGGGATAGCCAAAGATTTCTTGGGAAAATGTAAAACACACAAATTATAAAAAGGCAAATAGCCCATTTCTTTTAAAAGGCGAAAGATTTCAATAGATACTTCATAAAGAGGATTTATAAATGGCTAAAAAAATTCATGACAAGATGTTTAACTTCATCAGCATCAAGGAAATATAAATTAAAAGCACAGTTAGATACCACTGTGCACTCATTAAGATTACGAAAATTAAAGACTAATACTTCCAAAACACTGGAGAGAATGCAGAGTAACTGGATACTGGTGGAAACTTAAAATGATGCAACCACTGAGGAAAAATGTTTGTCAGAATCTTAGAGTGTGAAACCCTCACCTACATTATTATTTAGCAATTCCATTTTTAAATTAGGGGCTTTAAACAGTGGTAAAGTATCCACCTGCCAGTGCAGGAGATGTAAGAGACATGGGTTCAATCCCTGGGTCAGGAAGATCCCTTAGCGGAGGGCATGACAACCCACTCCAGTATTCTTGCCTAGAGAACCTCATGGACAGAGGAGCTTGTCCAGGGGGTCGCAAAAGAGTCGGACACGAGGGAAGTGACTTTGCACACAGCACATTCTTCAACAGCTGTGTAACCCACCCCCTGCAAAGTGAAAACACATGCTTACAGAAAGACTTGCATACAAGGTTTACTACAGATTAATTCATAATAATACAAAATTGGAAACAATACAAATACCCACCAACAGGAAATAAACTGCAGTGTACAATAAAATATAACTTGTTAATAAAAAGGAAAAAAAATAATAAAAACAAAACACTAATCAATTTCAAAAACATGATCACGAATGAAATAAAGCAGACACAAAGAAATATATACCATATGATCTCATTTATATCAAGTTTTAGTATAGACAAAATTAATACACAAAGCTAGAAATAGGAATAGTGGTAGCCTAAGGGGAGTACAGAATAGATTGAAAGCATGCTTAAAGGAACTTCTTAGGGTGATGAAAATGTTCTATACCTTGAATAGGATACTGGGACGTTTATTACATGGGTATATATATTTGTCAAAACTCACCAAACTTTATACTTAAATCTATAGAATTTGTTGTATGTACTTCTCAAATAAAAAAAAAAAATTAAAGGCTACAAAATAGATTTTATTTAAAACTTCTTGGGACTTCCCTAGTGGTTTAGTAGTAAAAAAAAAAAAAAAAAATCCAATGCATGAGATTCATTCTGCCAATGAAGGGACACGGGTTGGATCCCTGGTCCAGGAAGATCCCACGTGCTTCGGGGCAGCTAAGCCTGTGCACCACAACTGAAGCTAGAGCGCCTAGAAACCGTGCCCCATGGCAAGAACGCAGCCCCCCCTCGCTGCAACTAGAGAAAGCCTGCACACAGCAACAGAGACCCAATGTATTCAGAAACAATAAAATAAAAATAGTACTTTATAAAAAACAAAAAAAAAAAAAGTAAAAAGCTCCTTTTCCTCCAGATATTCAAGGTCTGACATCCAAATTAGATAGGCTGAACTTCATATTATTTGCTTTGTTTCCACAGGTGTTGGGAGAGATAGACTTCTAGACGTTACACAGCTACCAAGGCAACAATTCTCAGAAAACCATTAGTCAAGATCTGACAGCGCCTATTTGCAATCCGAACAGAGAACATCCCGGATTATAAAAGCAGGTGAACCCAACCTAAAAGACCCAGTCGGGCACAATGTTGGCATTCCTGATTCTCGTGACCGTGACCCTAACATCTGCTCACCATCCTGGTGAGCACTTTGAAGGGTAAGTAGCCTACGGCTTAAATTAGCAAGTCCTTCCTTGTTAACCAAAAATTTGAACACATTACCCCATTTTACATGTTCTCTTCTCCATCTCATTGTTCAGTGACAAGGTGTTCCGGGTCCATGTTGAAGATGAAAATCACATCAGCTTACTCCATGAGTTGGCCAGCACCAGGCAGGTAAATGCCAATCTATGCTTATAGGTTTCCTATAACAATATTTTTAAAACCGTAGGTTATTTTTTAAAACCTTAAGATTGCACTGTGATTCCATCAAGGGAAAAATGACATGAAATATTAACGACAGCACTTTTGTAGCAAGAAATAAAAACTTGAAAAACATTTAGTGCCACCACACCTATATGTCTGCCTAAATCTGATTGCCATAAGCCCTACAGTATCATAAATCTTGGGTAACTTTTTACAGAGCTGCCTGAGCATGACAACTGGATGAGTCAAAATTGTTGCGAAGGTCAAAGAACATCTAGTGTATAGCAACTTCCCTTCTAAGTCAAAAGAGAAAAATGATCAACTTGGATATTACAGAAAAACTGGGCTTTGGTCCAACTTGAAATTCATTTCCACATCCCATGTATCATCTGTTCTCTTTGATTTTCTTTCATTTCAAATCAAACAGCTTGAGTTTTCATGACCTTGATTCAGGCATTCTTAATGATAGGACTTGAAGGGGGTAAAAATGATAAAAAGTCATGAGCGATTTTCATACTTTTATTTTACTATTAAGAAATCAAAATCTCTAGGCTACTTTATTTTTTTTTAAATGCAATTATGGGGATTAAATTATGGGATTTAATTATGGGATTAAAATTCCAATTATGGGATTAAAACTGACATTTTAAATTTATTATATATATATATATATGTATGTGTGTATATATATGTGTGAGTGTGTGTGTGTGTGTGTATATATATTAGTGGCAGGGAGCTATTGTAGACCACAAATAGTTTACTTGATCCAATGCTGTCTTTTCATTAATATAAAAACCAAAACATTCTACTAGTTCCTAAGTATCTATCTAATCCATTATCTTTCTATAGTTATCTTTCTAGCTTTTAAGATGTGGAGGGAAACAAAAAAGGTAGAGAGTGCCATAAACTGAAACAGATTCAGAAGGCTAGATCAGAAAGAGAATTTAAAGTCACCTATTGCAGGCTTCCACCCAAATCTGAACTTCTTCAGGGGAAATAGCATCTCTGGTTGCTAGCCCTAATAAAACCTGTTTGAGAGCTTCCAAGGATAGAAGGAATGCTTCTTTTTCAAAGTAGCATGTGCCTTACAAACCATTCAAACCACTACACTGAGCTGAAAACTACCTTAACCTTGACCCCTTGGACCTAGCTGAGTCAAATACTGTCTCACTTCTGAGATTTATCAAAACTCTTGGCATGGGTTTACAGACTCTTGGTCATTGTGGTCACTTCTGGACATAGCTCAGTCTTTCTGTCTATATTTCTTTTTTTTTAAAGTAGCTCTCAGAATTGACAATGGACCTCCAGATGTACTCTGATTAATACACAGTGTAGGGCCACTGTCAGCAGACACTTACTAATGGGGTGCAAGATTCTTTTTACAGGTTGAACAGTTAGAAGGCTCTTAGCTTATAGTAAACCTAATGCCCATCAAAGCTATCAGGGTATTTTTTTCTCACATGAATCACCCTCTCACATGAAGTAAGGTATTCTTCCTTCTATACTTGCCTAACTGTAAATGCAGGATTTTATTATATGTTTAGTTGGTTAAAAATTATCTTTATTGCATACTGAGACAGTTTTAAAAAAGAATTCACTGAGGGAAATAATTTGCCCTAACTTCATATCACCAGCAAGCTTTATAAACATGTCTTCTTGACTTCTACCTTTGTCACAGATAGAGTAAAAATATTAAGTAAGTGAAGGGTCAGTGCAGAATTAGAGGCATCTTCCATGATTCCTTCTTTTAATATCTATTTATCAAGAGTCTCCAGTATGCCAAATGCAGTGTTAAGTAGGCACTGAAAGTGATTAATGAATCAGGGCATCTCAGATGAGTTTTCTCTCCTATCCATGTTACTGTCGTGTTACCTACAGCTAACTGTGCTTTCCAGCTTATAAAGAAGAGTGTAAATGTAGAGACCTGGTCAGACATTTTGCTAAGATCCAGATTCAGCACTCTGGCAGGCTCGTGTTTTCTTTCAATCATCACATGAAGTTAACTGGGCTTGATTCACTCTTGCTGTACACTGCGCTGGCTCCCAAGGCTCACGGCTCCCTTTTCTGAGCATCCACAACCCATCTGCTTCCAGTGAACTTTGCCAGTATCCATGCCAGGCCCTGGGAGATCCTGCTTCTGAGATTCACCTGTCTTCTTATTTATGAATTCCAAGACATGCCCCCTCCACTTTTCAGGGATCCCGTCAGGCTCTGATTCCTCTAAGATTGCTGAGAAAAAGTTTTGCAGTCGCATCCTCTGCCTTTTTAGTTACCTAAAATTCAGCATTTTCTAGCAGTCAAGAGCAGAGAATCTGGACTCAGATTTCCTGGGTTCAGTTCCTGGCTCTGCCACTTGCTAGCTGGACCTTGGATGCCTCTCTGGGTCTCAATCTGTCAAATAAGGAGAATAAGAGCAACTACCGTACAGAATTTTCTGAGATTTAAAAGAACTAATATAAGTAAAGCACTTGGAAAGAATTTACATAGTAAAAACTATGTGTTTGTTATTATGACCACCATGAGATCCAGGATTCTGAATGCAAATTACGTGACCAGTATAATCCCTTCTCTCCTTATCTACTGCTGCTAAGCTGCTGCTAAGTCGCTTCAGTCGTGTCCGACTCTGTGCAACCCCATAGACAGCAGCCCACCAGGCTCCCCCGTCCCTGGGATTCTCCAGGCAAGAACACTGGAGAGGGTTGCCACTTCCTTCTCCAATGCATGAAAGTGAAAAGTGAAAGGGAAGTCGCTCAGTCGTGTCCCACTCTTCGCGACCCCATGGACTGCAGCCCACCAGGCTCCTCCATCCATGGGATTTTCCAGGCAAGAGTACTGGAGTGGGGTGCCATTGCCTTCTCCATCCTTATCTCTGAGCCTCAAAATTCTCTTTCCAAAGAAGGTATTTCTGCTAAAATCTTAACGTGAAAGATTATTTACTTAGGGTAATTTCTCAGTAGAAGTAGGAAAAAATAAGAGATAGTGTAACTCCTTAGAAAAGACAAAAGCCACACAAGAGGTAAGTAAGGTTACTTCATCTGTTCAGCTGCAAACATTATGCTTTAGCTCCAAGCCATGAGACAGCATGTTTCTTCTTTATTCATTCTATTTCCAATGTGATTGAAAAAGAGGTTTTACTCTTCTTAGTAATCTTGCAAGTATAGCATATGCTGGACTGTAGCCTTCCTGATAAGATCATTACAAGGGCATCTAGCCTTTGTATTCATCCTTGGCCAGGCGTCCTTCCTCCCAGCTTTTGAACATGGCCTTTTAAAAGCTGAATGTATTGAAGAGACCTGTGACCACACTGGACTTCAGCAACCTCCCTCTTTTCATATTTAATTGTATAATAAAGGTTTTCTTTCACCTTCTTGTTTCTTTATTAGAGGCATTCACCACAAAAGCTATCCTCTTCTCTGTATACTTTCCTGAACTGTTTCTCTAGCTTCAGGTAGACAACCAAAGTAACATGGTTACAGTCTTCTAATGTTCCATCACTCCTATTACACTTGTAAGTTCCTCCCCGCTGTCTGGAACTAGACCCAGAGTAGAAGTTATCACTTCTTCCAACAAGAAAGGAAAATTCCATCGAGATAAATGAAGAGTTAATCCTATGCTGAATTTACAGTCAAACACAATGTGAAGAAACAAATACGTGTAAATATGTGAAAAATAGAAATTCTCCAACATAATTATTAATTTATTTACATGTTCTTCTTATTCCCAAAAGAATTTAAGGTGAGTACACTACTTTATCTTGCTTTTGCGCTGGTTTTGTATCACATTTTAGGATGGACTCTTTGGTTATCAGCCAGATGGGTGGTTTAGTTGACATTGTCACAGTGCTATCACTTAAAGTTATTCTTTTATCTTCCAACAAATATTCCTTATGGTTCTTTGTTACTCAGATACGTGGGTTTATAAATGTATGACCTCAGTCTGTTTATCTGTGTGTGTGTGCTCAGTTGCTCAGCATGTCTGACTGTTTGTGGCCCCACAGATGGTAGCCCACCAGACTACTATGTCCATGGAACTTTTCAGGCAAGAGTACTGGAATGGTTTGCCACTTCCCACTCCAGGGGATCTTCCCGACCCAGGGGTTGAACCTGCGTCTTTTGCGTCTACTGCATTGGCAGGTGGATTCTTTACCACTAGTGGCAACTCCTTAACTTGTAACTCAATTCCCCACAGCTCAGATCATGTATTTTACTCTGCTTCCATATTTTAAACATAGATCTCACTCACTAAGTGTTGGTAAATATTGAAATTTATCTTTATCTCTTTGTGCTAATGTTTTATTATTTGTAACCATACTTAATGCATTATAAACATCTTTGGGGCTATGATCTTCCTGATTTTTGGCTCCATGTCTCTTAAGAAGCACTGGTTACCAAGCCCAGGTTAGTAAGTCTCCATCATATTTGTAGGACTCCATAGTGTTGGATGTCAGTATGTTTGCTGACCAATTTTCTCCTTGACAAACTGAAGGTTTTAAGGAACCTCAGGTTAGGTCAGCAAGTCCTTGTCAAACATGTTTATGAGATTTCTCTATCTCATTTGTAAAATAAATATTTTTATATATGTATATATGTGCATATGTATATATATATATACACACACAGACACCAATACTTGGCAGAGCCAAGACAGATGGACAAGAGGTTAAAAGATTAGGGAAGGCAACTTTCAGTTTAATATCAAAAAGAAAACCATCTACAAGGCAATTAGGCTGTTCTGAAGCAGTACTAGATATATTCAAGATTGTACTAGAACCATCACCAAGGATGTTGTGTTACTCTAGGTAGAAAGCTAACATCTTAACAGAGGTGCTCCCAGACAGATGCTCAGACAAAGAGTCAATGGCAGATTTCACTTGGGAAGTAGGGGGAGCCTGGGTAGAGAAGTGAGGAGCAAGGCAGAGAAGTGCGGGCAGCGAACAGAAGGGACACGGCAAAGTCAGCCCGCACTGAGGATGACCAGAGCTCCATCCTCCGGAGACACTCTAGGAAAGGGTGCAAACTGCACACTTCAAAATGGTCCCACCTGAGAAGAGAGAGGATGGGAATAGTTAGACACCTGCTTTCTAGGGCCATTGATTAAGCACTTCTCTGGAAAGTGCTTCTTGGCAGCTCCTGCCTGCTGTGAGCCGTGAGGCCTTTTCCAGCTCTGGGAGAGCTTTCAAGCACAGATACATAGATCTTGGCAGGGAGGAGTCTCCTGAGCAACACTAGAGGGTCCCAGTGTTGTGTGAGTAGGGCCCTGTCTTAATTGCCTACATGTGCTTGGAGAACTTCATGTTCTTTACCGATTCTAAACCTCTGTGTCTGTAATCGAGATACACCTCCCTCTCCCATCCCACATGGAGTGACAGATCCTTGTGAAGGACACACATTCACGCTCACCTTTTTGGTGGTGCGGTTTGTTCTTCATCTGGGCCGTGTTGGGGCCTCACCGCCAAACGGGCTTCCTCTAGCTGCGGTGAGTGGGGGCCCCTCCCTAGTTGCAGCGCACGGGTGTCTTACCGCAGCAGCTTCTCCTGTTGAAGAGCACAGGCTCTGGGGCACATGTGCTTCAGAGAGTGTGGCTCGTGAGCTCAGCAGATGTGGGCCATGAGCTTAGTCGCCCAGGGGCCTTTGAGGATCAGGGGTCAGACCCCATGTCTCCTGAATTGGCGGGCGGACTCTCATTCCCCACTGAGCCACCAGAGAAGCCCCAGAGTTAACTTTTAGAAACTTCTGCCATAATGTGCTTGTCTTCATGGCCCTTCTTTCCACAGTGCTGGCTAACGAGAATTCATCACCAGCTCTTGCTTTCTCTATCTTTATCATGATAAGCTTTTATCCTTCTGTCACTATCTTTTAACCTCTCATCGTTATCTTCTCATCACATTCTGTAGCCAATCCTTATCAAATTATCAATACTCTCTCCTTTCAGCAACCTAATGGCAACCACACTCACTCTCTTTCTTCTGAAATCCCTCCTGTGTAATCCTAATGTCCCGCCTCTCCTGTGCTGACATTCCCTATGACCCTGACTCAAGATTCAGCATCCTCTAGACATCTGCAGTAGCTGGAAAATCCCCAGGACAGGAGATAGGCAACTGGGCTCTCCACAGGCACATCTAAAATTGGGTCATCTTAATATTTTACATCATCAGTTTCTATTTAACAACCTCTCTGTCTGCCCAAACTCCCAAGTTCCAAAGCAACAATCCTAAATATCACCACCTGCCACATCTCTAGCCTGAGATTAGCTCATAAATATCTGAACAGGTACTGGGGGAAACAAAGAGCAGAGAATGATCCAATGTCAGGGTCACCTTAGGCTTCCAGGCCTTTATTCAGCTCAAGGAAAGAAGAGAAAATCAGAGACCTGTTAGAGCCAGGATGTCCTTGGTTAATATTTTCCCAAGGGAAAAAGGAGATTTGAAACCACACACCCACAAAGAAAAACATCAGAATTATCAAATATGTCACTCTACTTTTGTGCATAATGGCCTCTAAAATCTCCCCATGTTTGATTTGCTCAAGTGTGTCCTGAGTCTCAGGTGCAGAGTCGAGCACGTTATTGTTTTTATTGTCGTTTTTCAGTCACTCAGCTGTGTCTGACTCCTTGCGACCCCACAGACAGCAGCACGTGAGACTTTCCTGTCCTCCACTGCTTCCCGGAGTCTGCCCAAACTCACGTCCATCGAGTCGGTGATGCCATCCAACCATCTCAGCCTCTGTCGTCCCCTTCTCCTCCTGCCCTCAATCTTTCCCAGCATCAGGGTCTTTTCAATGAGTCAGTTCTTCACATCAGGTGACCAAATATTAGAGCTTCAGCTTCACCATCAGTCCTTCCAATGAACACCCAGGACTGATCTCCTTTAGGATGGACTGGTTGGATCTCCTTGCAGTCCAAGGGACTCTCAAGAGTCTTCTCCAACACCACAGTTCAAAAGCATCAATTCTTTGGTGCTCAGCCTTCTTTATACTGTTCATGGGGTTCTCAAGGCAAGAATACTGAAGTGGTTTGCCATTCCCTTCTCCAGTCAGATTGCCAGGAGAAATATCAATAACCTCAGATATGCAGACAACACCATCCTTATGACAGAAAGTGAAGGAGAACTAAAGAGCCTCTTGATGAAAGTGAAAGAGGAGAGTGAAAAAGTTGGCTTAAAGCTCAACATTCAAAAAACTAAGATCATGGCATCTGGTCTCATCACTTTATGGGAAATAGATGGGAAAAAATGGAAACAGTGAGAGACTTTATTTTGAGGGGCTCCAAAATCACTGCAGATGGTGACAGCAGTCATGAAATTAAAAGACACTTACTCCTTGGAAGGAAAGTTATGACCAAGCTAGATAGCATATTAAAAAGCAGAGACATTACTTGCCAACAAAGGTTCATCTAGTCAAGGCAAGGGTATGGTTTTTCCATTGGTCATGTATGGATGTGAGAGTTGGACTATAAAGAAAGCTGAGCGCCGAAGAATGGATGCTTTTGACCTGTGGTGTTGAAGAAGACTCGAGAGTCCCTTGGACTGCAAGGAGATCCAACCAGTCCGTCCTGAAGGAGATCAGTCCTGGGTGTTCATTGGAAGGACTGATGTTGAAGCTGAAACTCCAATACTTTGGCCACCTGATGCAAAAAACTGACTCATTGGAAAAGACCCTGATGCTGGGAGGGATTGAGGGCAGGAGGAGAAGGGGACGACAGAGGATGAGATGGTTGGATGGCATCACCGACTCAATGGACATGAGTTTGAGTAAACTCTGGGAGTTGGTGATGAACAGGGAGGCCTAACGTGCTGCAGTCCATGGGGTCTTATATTGAATTGGACATGACTGAGCCACTAAACTGAACTGAACTTTACGGTCCAATTCTCATATCCATATATGACTACTGGAAAAACCATAGCTTTGACGGACCTTTGTGTAATATCTCTGCTTTTTTATTATGCTGTCTAAGTTGGTCATAGGTTTTCTTCCAAGAAGCAAGCGTCTTTTAATTTCATGGCTGCAGTCACCATCCACAGTGCTTTTGGAGCCCAAGAAAATAAAATCTGTCCCATAGTAGGTCCTCAGTGATTATTGACAAATAATTGAACAAATGAAAATGTCAGCACACTATTGGATTCTTGAGACTCTCTTGTTTCTGCCCATGGTGCCAAGATGACCACTGTGGAGAGAGACAACTTTCCTCCCTGAAGCATCCTCCACAGGTCAGGGATGCTCTGGTTTCCACATTAGTGTGATCTGTACGGCACTGAGTTCCAAGAGAAACTCATAAAATGAGCTCAGTAAAAAGTAAAAGGGAAAGCTCCACTTCTCTCTATTAAATTTGGGCTCCAGGTAATTCAGCGTCATTCATTTATCACATATATCCATTACCACAAACACAGCCATCACCAATAAGCAACTGTTCTAGAAAGTCAATATACAGAAGAGAGCAGTTATAGAATACTGCAATTAACTACCATTATGGGAGATAATCATATGCTCTTCATGCTTGTCGATAATTAATGCTATGTATGTATGTGTGTGCACACACTTTTATTGACATCCAGCTGCTTGGTCCCAACTTTTGTCCACTCAGAAATAAAGGAGATATGTATAAGAGATTTCATGGATAATTTGATTCATAATTCACTGGGGTAGTGTGCTCGCTAGTGATGATTCATCCATGGAATTACTGGTGTCCAATACAATATGTCTTATTCCTTATTCAGATGGATTTCTGGAAGCCAGATTCGCTCACACAAATCAAACCTCACAGTACGGTTGACTTCCGTATTAAAGCAGAAGATGCTGTCGCTGTGGAAGACTTTCTGGGGCAGAACAGACTACGATATGAGTAAGCTTACATTTTATGGTTATGAAAGTTCTCTGTCATGCATGCTCTCAGCCTGGGAAGATAACAATAAGACCAAGACAATGGCCTCCTCAGGGCTCCACACGAAGGTCACGGCAGAGCCGGCCCTGAATTTCAAGTCTTGACGTTAGGCCTGAGAGAATTTGTGTTGAGTTATTGCTCTAATAAAAACAGGCTTGGCTCTAGAATCCCAAATTTTTAGCCAGATATTTGACCTGCTCCTAGTTTACAATGTTCTCCTAAGTGAAGGCAGTTGTTCATCTGTTGATCCAACATATAGATAGTGAGCACCAGTCTATCACATAACAAACGCTGGGAAAAAAGATAGGACCCACCCCCTTCAGAGGAAAATGAACAAAGGATTGCAATACCTTTAATAGGTGTCAAGAAGAGTGAAGAGCTAGAGATGCAGGGGAATAGATGAAGTTGAAGGATCACAGGGGGCCATACTAGGAAAGGAGCCTTCAGCTGAGAATTAAAAGACTGATCAGTTAGCCAGACAAGACAAGGAAAAAAACGACACTCTAGGAAGAGAACAGACCTGATGTTTAGACTTAGAACTTCCCTCCGTCTTAATTTGAGGGAAGGTGGAAATAACTAAACTAAATGACTAAAGTAGAAAAATTCAACTTTAGTCTTTAGTCTAAAGCAGAGTTTTTCCTCTAAAGAGTGGGTCAGCAAGAAGCAAAAAGACAGTCTCCAGCTCCAGTCCTGAACCACCAAATATTTACTCAACAATCCCCAACCACAAGCACAAGTCTCCATGACATTTTGATAAACTGACCTACATAATTTTAACAGAAATTTTCTATTATTTTTTACATCTTAAAAATATAGACTAGTATTTTTTTTTCATTTATTTTTATTAGTTGGAGGCTAATTACTTCACAACATTTCAGTGGGTTTTGTCATACACTGACATGAATCAGCCATGGATTTACAGGTACTCCCCATCCCAGTCCCCCCTCCCACCTCCCTCTCCACCCGATCCCTCTGGGTCTTCCCAGTGCACCAGGCCTGAGCACTTGTCTCATGCATCCCACCTGGGCTGGTGATCTGTTTCAGTATAGATAATATACATGCTGTTCTTTCAAAACAACCCACCCTCGCCTTCTCCCACAGAGCCCAAAAGTCTGTTCTATACATCTGTGTCTCTTTTTCTGTTTTGCATGTAGGGTTATCGTTACCATCTTTATAAATTCCATACATATGCGTTAGTATACTGTAATGGTCTTTATCTTTCTGGCTTACTTCACTCTGTATAATGGGCTCCAGTTTCATCCATCTCATTAGAACTGATTCAAATGAATTCTTTTTAATGGCTGAGTAATATTCCATGGTGTAAATGTACCACAGCTTCCTCATCCATTCGTCTACTGATGGGCATCTGGGTTGCTTCCATGTCCTGGCTATTATAAACAGTGCTGCGATGAACATTGGGGTGCACGTGTCTCTTTCAGATCTGGTTTCCTCGGTGTGTATGCCCAGCAGTGGGATTGCTGGGTCATATGGCAGTTCTATTTCCAGTTTTTTAAGGAATCTCCACACTGTTCTCCATAGCAGCTATACTAGTTTGCATTCCCACCAACAGCGTAAGAGGGTTCCCTTTTCTCCACACCCTCTCCAGCATTTATTGCTTGTAGACTTTTGGATAGC
Organism: Odocoileus virginianus; assembly: GCF_023699985.2. Taxonomy (NCBI): domain Eukaryota; kingdom Metazoa; phylum Chordata; class Mammalia; order Artiodactyla; family Cervidae; genus Odocoileus; species Odocoileus virginianus. The sequence continues at coordinate 58,243,729 of NC_069677.1, read as the reverse complement.
AGCCATCCTGACTGGTGTGTAATGGTACCTCATTGTGGTTTTGATTTGCATTTCTCTGATAATGAGTGGTGTTGAGCATCTTTTCATGTGTTTGTTAGCCATCTGTATGTCTTATTTATGCCAGTAAAGATATCAAAACTATCACCTATAAAATCTTCACCTCCATCAGGGGAAGTGGTGAAGCATAATGTAACAAGCAAGTGCTTTGGGGAAAAAAGACACAAGACTGAAATCCTGAGTCTGCAACTTCCTGGCTGTGTGACATTGGATAATTTGTTTAACCTTCCTGAACTTCAGTTTCTTTGTCTTTATAAAGAAAGGATCCTTAGAATCATATTTTCATGAAGTGAAGATAAATATAATACCACTTTCAAAGGGCTGTTGTGAAGACGAAACTAAACAATATATAAATAAATTGCAACTGACATTGTTGTCGCTGTGAATGCTGCTATTTTACTATTTGTACTACTGCATAAAGAGGGAGATTATACATTTTTTAAAGGTCAACAGAAACTGTTTTGTTTAACCCCATTATCATACTTAGCTATCTGCTTAGCTATCTGCTTCGGCCTGAGGGAAGTGTCAATATGTGACCCTAAGAATTGACTATCTTTTTAAGACAAAGACATAACACAGTAAGTTTCGAAATGTGATTGAGATTCATGTCTGTGATATTTTGCTCTTTTCATTATACTAGGAAGGACTTCTAAAATCCTAGCCTTCAGGAGCCCTCAATAATATTCAAAAAGATGACAGTTTCTTTAAAAGTCTTAGATCATAAGCTATAGACCATAAGCTAACCCTAGTGGCTTGAATTGATGTCCTTATTCTACTCGGATCATAAAGTGGTAGAACAGCTTCTAATCAGGTATCAGTCTCTTTTTAGCAGGTAGAAAATTCATGCACTTTTATACCAGGTAAACTTTTGGGGAACTGTGTATGAATGCTGTCTCATGTAGAACACAAGATGTTCTCTAAGGACTAAGATCTTGTTAATTTTTGCTTAGCACATTAGTGGCTTATAATTTTCTAAGTATTAAGTAATAATAAGTCCCCAGAAATCCTGTAGAAGTACCCCGGCAATATCTTCGCCAGGGCTGCAAGCGATCCCTGGGCATCCCATTATTGCCTTCTATGGTAGCTAGTGTGTGTTTAGAGGGTTTCCTGCCAGCAAGAATTTGCAGTTTTTCCATATAATGGGCTCCCCTGGTGGCTCAGACAGTCAAGAATCTGCCTTCAGTGCAGGAGACCCAGGTTCAATCCCTGGGTCAGGAAGATCCCCTGGTGAAGGGAATGGCAACCCACAACCCATTCTAGCCTGGAGAATCCCATGGACAGAGGAGCCTGGCCAGCTACAGTCCATGGGGTCGCAAAGAGTCAGGCACAATTGAGAGATTAACACTTTCACCTTCTATGTAACAGGAACCATTAACTGCACACATTTCACCAAAACAGCTTTTCAGATTTTTCAGTGATTCCAGCTCTCTTCACCAAGACTTGCATCAGTTGGTAGTTTCAATCAGATTCTGAATTACCATGGGAAGAAATTCAAAATGTGTGCAACCAGAAAAATAGCTATATTTTTAAATGCTTATGTTGTACCCTATGTACACAAAGACTAAGAATTGGATGGTGTAAATCTCGCACTTTTGGTTCTGAACATTGACAGAACCTTTCGGTGGGTCTATGTCCTACCCAATCCAGGAAGAGACTGAGTGTTGCTCTCTCTCTGTAACATTTTTCTGCATGTCACAAATCTGAATACTAAAGTGTCCTTGAATAGCAATTGGTACACAGTAATGTTCTTCAGTGGCAGTGGGTGTGCAGTCTGGGAAGTGACCAAACACTCCGTTTCCAGGAATCTAAAAGGGGGAGAAAACTGTCCTGACTCTCCTCTCAGACATTGTGCTTCCTGCTCTTCTGGGAGTCTGTTATCTAATTTGCACGCATACTTGTTAAAAAAGAAGTTGGACAGCACCACAAAAGAAACATATAAAAGTATAAAATAGTGTATATGCCTCTGTGCTTTGGAGCTGTAATGCAGTCCCTGTTACATTAAGAGGCATTGTTTTAATCTCCTGGAATAGAAGCTCATTATTTAGTAATAATATTTTGTAATATAGCTAAAGTAGTGCTTCATCCTAAATCTAATAAAATCAAATAATCACTGGGCTGGAAGGGTTCATTTAAGGTCAATCCCCTACCTTCAGGCAAAAGTCACCACCACATTTCAACCTCATTCTGATAGTCTTTTGTAAGTTACACTTTTACTCTTGGGTGTCATCTTAAATCTAATTGGTTTTATTATGTTTCTTTGTTTTGATTATTGATGAAAATGTTTAATATTTAACATAATAATAACTCTAACAGAATGTTTCCTTTTAGTACCAAACAAAACACCAACCTCCAAGTAGTCACTTATTCTCCCAAATAATTTGAATCTGAAGATTGGATGAAAAAGTAAAGATATTGCAACATGCTGTGGAAACCCCTACTTCCTACTCCATTTAGAGCTGGTTCGTGGTAGGTCAGAAATCACCATGGTTATGGTCTTAGATACAAACGTCTATTGAATGTCCTGAGGCTGGGAGCAATTAATTCATGATTTCTTTTCTCTGGGCACCCATTAAGAAGCCATGTGACATAGATGATTATTTCACTTGTTCCCTGAAAATGGAAAATCTTGATAAAGGGAAAGTGGATGTCATTGACCATTTCCTCTTATATTTTTAGTTTTGCCATTCTGTTAGAGAACTTATAATTACCAGGCAGGATTTGTTCTTTCAAATTGATGATCTTGGAATAGCTGTTTTCTTAAAGGTTTCTGCCTCCTGGTTTTTAGTTTTCAAGGTTTTTGTCTTGCTTGCTTTGGCTTTGTTTGTTTTTAGTTTTTAGTTACATTTGAAAGCCATTTTCCTAAACTATCTCTACTCTAGATGCTTGCTTCCCTGGAGTTTATGAAGATGGTGAAGTGAAAAAGGGAAAGTGTTAGTCGCTCAGTCATGTCTGACGCTTTGTGACCCCATGGACTGTCACTTGCCAGGCTCCTCTGTCCATGGGATTCTCCAGGCAAGAATACTGGAGTGGGTAGCCATTCCTTTCTCCAGGGGATCTTCCCGACCCAGGGATCGAACCTGGGCCTCCTGAACTGCAGGCAGATTCTTTATGTCATGAGTCACTAGGGGAGCCCATAACTGGCAGCTTCACTTCAGTTTAACTTTTCTTCATAAACTTTGAACAAATCCATATAAATGACCAGGACGTGAGAATCTGAGTCAGGTCCTTGCATTTCAGAGCTGAATGGACACTGAGTACCAGCTAACCAAATATCCCGTTATAAAAATTGTGAAAGTAAGACCCAGAGACTAAATGACTTTGCTGAAACCAATCTACATACGAGGCAAAACCATGACCCTGATCTTTTGACTTCTAACTCTAGATTCTTTCTAATTCTATCCTATTTCCTAACAATCCAACTTGGGTGTTTATAATTAAACTATAATCATAATATTATAATCATTGTTCCTAACCATAGGAGGCAGAATGACTGTCCCCCCCACCCCAAGAAAAAGACTACATTCTAATCTCTAGAACATCTGAATGTGTTATGTTAATAGCAAAGAGAAGTTCAGAATGTAGATAGAATTGAGGTTGCTATGGAATTAAGGCTGCCAAGCAGCTGAACTTAAAATAGGTAGATTATTCTAAATAAATGGGATTCCCAGCTGGCATTGTAGTAAAGAATTCACCTGCCAATGCAGGAGACACAGGTTCGATCCCTGGGTGGGGAGGATCCCTTAGAACAGGAAATGGCAACCCACTCCAGTCAGTATTCTTGCCTGGGAAGTCCCATGGACAGAGAAGCCTGGTGGGCTGCAGTCCTGTAGCCCACAGACTCCTGGTGGGTGCAGTCCTGTAGCCCACAGACTCCTGGTGGGCTAGGAGTCGCAGGGGCCGGACAAACCAAGCAAGTGAACGCAGAACACAGCGCAACGTTCTAGATGCGCCCAGGTGATCCCGGGCCCTAAGAGAGGAGGGGAGAGGCAGAAGAGGAAATCCGAGTGGAGAAACACGAGAAGGACCTGATTGCTGCTTCTGGCCTTGAAGATGCAGCAGGGCAAACAGCCAAGGAACGCGGGCAGCTTCTGGAAGCTATAAAGGGCAGGGAATCAGGTTCTCCCCTGGAGCTTCCGGAAAGGAGCATATCCCTGTGGACCCATTGATTTTTACCCCAGCGAGACCTCTGCTGGGCTTCTAAACCATAAAATAATAAATTCATGTTGTTTTAAGCCACTTAGTTTGTGCAAACAGCAGCCATAGACATGAATACACTAACAAAGTACTGATGGCTATGCTTAGTGGGAAATTTTCTTTCCACAGAATAAATCTGAAACTCTTCTCCTTTTCCATTTTATTTTTTTTAATACTACCTTAAGAGAGTTAAGACCTTAAGACAGTGTTTCCTTCTTGCTAGGAAATCCATACCATTTAGTATTGATTCACTGCATTTTTCCACAAACGGAGGCAAGTTCATGCCCAAGTTAACCAAATGGAGGGGAGACCTGGAGGGAAGTTCAGAGAAGGTCCCTGACAGACTTCACCAGAATGCCCTCGGGGCAGTCGGAGGAGAAGATTTTGATGTGCAGCTACAGTTCTCTGTGAGTCAGATAAAAACATTTCAAGGCTTGACTGTGGATAACAGAAGTTTCTGCAAGCTAGCTCCTGCCCATAATGTTTACAGTGCTATGACCAAGGACATTAATGCTCATAAAATTTTGTCCCTTCGAAATACACTTTCCACTCAGAAGCTACAAAGTCAAACACAGTCACACATACCCACACCTTCACCCCTGCCTCTTATAATACACACTTCCACCCGAATAATCATTTTTAGGAAATAGCAGGCCTCAAAATCTCTGTCATCAGTTTTCATATTACCTTGCTACAGGGCCACTCTTAGACTTCTTTAAACATGCCAAAAGAAAGACAAGCGGAAGCTAGTACTTTAAACTCAGTGTTCTTTTGTCTAATAAAGTTTTACTAGCTTGTTAATATTTCTGAATTTCCACCCATCAAGGTATTTTTCTCAAAACCTAAAGAAAGGCCTCAGGTGACGGGATGTCCCAATTTTCCTGGGAATGAGTAGGTTGCTGGGACATGGTTTCAGTGCTAAAACAAGGGAAGTCTTGAGCACAGGTAGGCTTGAGGGCATGCTTTTGTGCGGCAGCCCAAGGCCCTGACCCAGGGTTCCCCAGATAACAAGGAAATCATCTTTCAGATTTAAGGTCCAAGGACAGCCAAACAAGTTTGCGCCAAGGAAGAGCCTGCCTTACTCACACCCTCTGGTACCCTTCTCAATGATTTACCCGCTTTCTGAGACAAGTAGCTCAAGGTGAAGAGGACACATCTGACTAGCAGAGACTCTGCGTTGTTGCACATGGTCACAGGGAAACGCGCTGATGTTCACAGGAGTGCTTCCTCTGGTTTATTACAGGGTATTGATAAGCAACCTGAGGTCCATGATGGAGGCTCAGTTTGATAGCAGAGTCCGTGCTACTGGACACAGTTATGAGAAGTACAACCAATGGGAAACGGTATGAAGCATACGTGATTTAGACAGACATTGCCTTGAGAACTGAACTGAGAATGTCCCATTAATCCATCAATGGTTCCATTCGGTAGATAGAGGCATGGACTGAACAAGTCGCCAGTGAAAACCCAGACCTCATCTCTCGCAGTGCCATCGGAACTACATTTTTAGGAAACACTATCTACCTCCTCAAGGTAATGCTTTTTAACCATAACCTTGCCACATCTGAGCACTTTAAATCAATGAATTCTAACACAGTAACATCTGTTTCACAGACATGTTCATCTCAGACATTGTTATAACTCTTTTTCTGCCTACATCCCTCAGGGAATCAAACAGAGTACCCAGATTCTTTTATCATGCGTGAATTTTTAAATCATTATTTTGATTTATCCAAAAGGAAAAAATGCAATAAAATAGAAGTCCTATAAATTTAACCACATTCCTGTAAGCAATGTAAATGATCATCTACCTTGATGAAATTCTCCTCTCCCAGATGTTGTTTGCAAATCCATTTGCTAAAGAGGTTCATAAACTTCATGTCTATCAGACAACATCACACAGCGCATCAACAATTCATTGCTGTTGTCCTCCAATGCCATTTTTATCATGCAATGCTAATGAAGAAGATAAAAAGACAAGGAATAAGTGGGAGAAAAGAAAAAAATCTTACAATATTAGCAACAATCATGATTATTTCTAATTACTTATCCAGTTGTCTTGGTCATGTCACCTAATAATAGCAGTAGAAAATAACCTCCATGTGAGTACAATTAAGCAGAGTAATCAAGCATCTTCTGAAAATACGAGCTTGACAAGCTTAATAAAAATAATAAACAGCCATGGAAGCCTCCAGCTCACTGTGAGTGTCGACAGGCAAAAACACAGTGTGCAAGTATTATGATTTAATTTAATCCTGGAATATATCTCTTGTTGCTGGCAAGTATCGCCAGTGGAGTCCAAAGCCCAGACAGGTAGAGAATGTTAACCTCTGAATGTGATGAATCGTTGTCTTCCTTTTCCTTTTGATTCAATAGGTTGGCAAACCTGGATCAGATAAGCCTGCCATTTTCATGGACTGCGGCTTCCATGCCAGAGAGTGGATTTCCCCTGCATTTTGCCAGTGGTTTGTCAGAGAGGTCAGTATGTAGGACGATTACTGACAGAGCAAAGTAGAAAGTATTTTTTTTATTTCAATCAATCCCTTATAAATTAGCTATAATAAAAGAGAATAGCAGCACAGAAAAAAATCATAATTCCAAGTTCCAAGCTATAAAAGTCACCTAGAAAACTTGATAAGGCAAAACTTTAAAACAGTTAGCAAATTTTATTTATTTGAACTTCACTCATCTTAATTTTCTCACCCACCTTTGGGAAAAAGGCTAACGGGTATTAAGTACAGTGAACAGGTCATTGAAAAGGTGTGGTTGTGGGTAAACCACTAACTTGACCATTATCTCCTAGATGCTAATCAATGTACACTTCAAAATAAAAGAAAATAACACATAGGAGCCCCTACTGTAAGTGATACTATTTTTCACTCCTTTATAAAGGTCAAGGTAAGATATATGTGTAAATCCTTTTAAATACCCATAAGTACATAAATGATACAAAAAGATAATTCAGTCAAGAAAGAAAAGGAAGGAACAGTTCTTTCTTACAGAAGAAGTTACAGCTAATGGATGTACAAATGAGCAAAACAGAAAGCCATCATTAGAGCAACATCATAATAAATACTTCACGAAAACCTACAGGTGGATACAAAAATTATGGGGGAAAAGTTTAAGGAGAAATAGGTCATTAGCAGCATCAAAGCACCTCCCCAAAAATGTATTATACTATATTACACAAGCAAAATTTACAGTGCAGAAACCTAGCAGGGACTACCTTAACCAAGCGATCAGGTTAACAACACTAGTAACATCACCAGTGTAAGATACAATCAATATCATGTAACCCCGGATATTGTGCACCAAGAAGGTAAACCATCTTTTTGGTATTCTTTCCCAAAATGCACAACCTCCTTCTAATCATTAAAAAAATAAAATAAACTCAAATTGAGGGACCTTCTGTAAAATACCCAGACCAGTACTCATTAACAATGTCAAAGTCATGATGAAAAGTCAAAGGAATTGTCGCAGATAAGAAGAGACTAAGGAGAACTGACAACCAAATACAATGTGGGAGCCTAGATTGGATCCTACAATAGAAAAAGGACATTAGTGAAATCTGAATTAAAGTCTGTCGTTTATAGTACTGTACCACTATTAATGCTTCACTTTGATCATTGTACCATTGTTATGTAAGATGGTAACATTTGGGGAACCTGGGTGAAGGGTATATGAGAACTCCCTGTATTTGCAACTCTTCTATAACTTTCTAAAATTATCTCAAAAGTAAAATTACATTTAAAATATTGAAGTACTTTAAAAATAAGAGACTATTATTATATACAATATACTTTCTTTTGTGTAATGCATTTTCTGTATCTATTCACTAGGCTCTTGGTTTCTAGACATGTTATGTGCCCAATTGGCACCATTTAATTTCAGGGAGTTATTGCACCATCTACAGGACTTTCCAGATGGCACTAGTGGCAAAGAATCTGCCTGCCAATGCAGAAGATGCAAGAGACATGGGTTCAACCCCTGGGTCGGGAAGATCCCCCAGAGGAGGGCATGGCAACCCACCCCAGTGTTCTTGCCTGAAGAATCCCATGGACAAAGGAGCCTGGCAGACAACTGTCCATGGGGTTGCAAAGAGTCAGACACAACTGAAGCGACTTAGCATGCACACTCGCCATCTGCTCTCTAGGAGAAAGAACTTTCATCGTTACTTTGGTTACCTCCAATCATAGACCACCAACAAAACATACTTTATACCTCCTCCAACCTAAAAAGCAATCTATTCAAGCAAGCCTAGGGAAGAGCTGAAGACAAATTTAATATGATCCTGGGGCTGAGGAACTGTGACTAAGAGAATATAACAAATCAGTATGAGCTCCTTCATTCATACATAAGGGTCCACATCACTTAGCAGGACGAGCTAGACCCTTAACAGACCTTCTTTCTCAAGAAAGAGGAGTAAGAAGACTCCTTCATATGAAATTTGGAAATTTAAAGAGAGCCTCTCCAAAACCCATCAGAGTGATCTCACTGCACAGTGGGAGGCCTTTTCTTTCTTCTTCCATGTCAGCCACTTCCTCTAGTGAGACTGTCTACAGGAAGTATCATCAAAATTAAACAAATTTCTGGATGATAATATAAGGAACATGCAAAGCCACCCACAGACATTTCTTACTTACTAGGAATAGGCGTTACTCTCATATCCTACTAATTTTGAAGAAAAGGTATTGCAATTGCTATTTTAAAGGAAATAAGCATTTATGTTCTTTAAAAATCTTTCATTTTATTACAATTTTGTCCATCTTTAAAAAGTTGAAATAAAAATAACTAAATGAGCTATGTGTGGATAAAACAGAGTACTTAGAAACAGAGAATCAGAAGCTATTTTAAACAAAACTATTAGTAATACTTTGCTATTTGCTTTTTTTCAATATTAATAATCTCTACCTCAAAAAGGGTACCCACTTTTGTTATCAGAGTCGACATTTGTCCAGTCTATGTAAATTTCAGTGCATAATGCATACCATTTTCCATAAAATTCTGCTTTGTAATTTGTACACAGGCTGTTCGGACCTATGGACGTGAGATCCACATGACAGAATTTCTCGACAAGCTAGACTTCTACGTCTTGCCTGTGGTCAACATTGATGGCTACATCTACACCTGGACCACGGTACAAGAGCCAATACTAAGAGGGACTGACGAAATTAAAATGAACCATTCTGTTACACTCGTCCTAACCATACACTGCACTTTCAGAACCGCATGTGGAGAAAGACCCGTTCCACCAAAGCTGGATCTACCTGCGTTGGCACAGACCTCAACAGAAACTTTGATGCCGGCTGGTGCCGTAAGTATCAGGCTGACCATTTTGCTTGCATCGTGGAAAGCACAGGAAGTAAAATAACAGGAACATACAACAGTGTCACAAACAAGAAAAACTATAAAATTTTATATTTTCAAGTTCCAGGTTTCTAAAAGCACAGACAATCAACAGTTCATATATTCAGTCAATAAAGATGCATTACCTATTCTACTGTGTTCCCAGCTGTATTAAACGCTGGAAACATAAGATGAACAAACCAGACGTAATCCTACTATTGGTGGGATGTACACCCTAGAGAAGTCATCATTAAATAGTTATCCAAGCAATTATTTAAATAAAAATGTGATAGAATTATAATTTTGTGATTCAACTCTCAATGATTACAGTAACACAGAAATTTCTCATGGGTGTTTGTCCCCTACTTACTAGCTTTCTTATACTATACTGGTCTCATCGTTGAGTACTACGCAGGGACATTAGGGCTTCCCAGGTGGCGCCAGTGGTAAAAGTCTGCCTGTCAATGCAGGAGACGCAAAGATGTGGGTTTGATCCCTGAGAGGAAGGTCCCCAGGAGGAAGAGCTAGCAACCCACTCCAGTATTCTTCCCGGGGAAATTCCATGGACAGAGGAGCCCGGCAGGCTCCAGTCCATGGGGTCCCAGGTAGACAAGACTGAGCATGCAGACACATGCACACAGGGACATGTTAGTGATTCCACATGCAACTTTTTACCCTGCTAGCTTAAAAGCATCATAGTCTTGTAACTAAAAGTATATGTACTTTATAATGTATACATACATGGGATGATTGTAAAAACTCTTGCGAAAACAACTTATTTTTTTTAACTCTCTAACGCTGTAGTTTGAAATTTTGAAACACGCCCTACTAATTTTGAAACACGTTCCTACTAATGTAAGAACATCAGTAGATGACCACTTGCCATTAACAGCATCATGTTTTTCCAGGTATTGGTGCCTCTACAAACCCCTGCGATGAAACTTACTGTGGATCTGCTGCTGAGTCTGAAAAAGAGACCAAGGCTGTGGCTAACTTCATCCGCAACCACCTGTCTTCCATCAAAGCATACCTGACAATCCACTCCTACTCTCAGATGATGCTCTATCCTTACTCCTATGATTACAAACTCCCCAAAAACAACGTTGAGTTGGTAAGTCATCATGGTAGCAGATACAGTATTTTGCTGTTGATTTTTTTTTTCAATTCTATTCCTGGGGAAAAACAATTATACAATTTCTGGAAGGTCCATGGTTGACCTTTGGTAACAGAAGTAAAACAGATTTACAAGGAATCTGAAATTGGCTAGATACACTGGCTAGAAGAAATATGACTTTCATGCAGAGAATGATCCACAACATATGGTCATTTACTAATCTTCCAAACAACAAGAGTTCCACTTCCTCCTGCTTCACCACAACACTGACACATATGATTTCAAACACACGTGGGGTAATCAACAAAGTTCCTTCACTTCACATATAATCTTCATCAGAAAGTTAATGTTATTAACCTGCCTCGAACTGGATTTGACATACATAGGCAGAGTATGGCAGATGTTAATAGGAATTATGCATATCTGGCTGATGTTGAGCTAAGTGATAAGATCCTAAAATGCCTATTTCACTGTTGGATTAGGTAAGACACAGATGTAAATCAATCAATGAACAAATGATATGAATAGGTCTTTACTAGATATGATGAAAAATTAAGTATCCCTGCCTCAAAAATTAGCAATCTTGTTGGTGAATCAAAATATAACCATGTGAAAAGTTAAATAATGAGTTTTATAATATTCATGTTAAATATGGTATATCTGCATAATTTTTTTAAAATAAGCATATGTGAATCCTTCAACAACTTTTTTTTTAATTATGAACATCTGACTATCAGAAGTTGGAACCAATGATCTAAAAGAACAAGTATAAGATTTAAAGCATTTGACTTATGCCAAAAAATAAAGTATTCCACTTAGAAAATGACATAGACATTTGGCTTACCTAAATGCATAAATTCAAAGACCCAAAACTTAATCAACTGGAAATTGTTGTTTTGTACTTTCAGATTCAGTCTCTTAGAGGCCAAATAAAATAAGTAATGCTGTAAATATTTTGTGAAGAGGAAACTCGAAAAATAACTCAACCTTTTAGAAAACTGATAGCTAATAGTTGGCCAGGTCCTTTTCTTTAAAAAAAAAGAAAAAAAAAATTTCAAAACGCTTCCCATTTTCCCTATCTGTAGCCAAAAAACAAAAGCATAACATCATTAGTTGGAACCGTTAAATATTTTCAGTTTTCCAATAATGCTCAGTCTGTGAGTATGCTCAGCAGCGGGTGCTCACGGGCCTGCTGTCCCAGAGATGAGTGTGGACAGCTGCTCATTTCAGTCCTAGATATCTGGCCACCAGAGGAGAGGAAGTGGGGGTATGTTGCTTGCTTAATTCACGTGAATATGTTTAAACTGTACCACATCAAAAGGGAAAAAGGCAAAGCCATAAAAACTAAGCACTAATGAGTTACTAAATAAAATATTAAAACTAAAATTATAAACCACATTAAATGTAACAATAGCTAATATATCCAGTTTGCTTAATAACTAGTTTTAAATATATAAACACTAAAAGACTAACGCTAACAGAAAAGCTTAAAGTGTTCTTTGGTTTCTTTTAATTAATTTATTAATTTTACTTTACAACATTGTAGTGGTTTTGCCACACACTGACTTGAATCCGCCACGGGTGTACATGTGTCCCCATCCTGAACCCGCCCCCCCCCCCGCCTCCCTCCCCATCCCATCCCTCTGGGTCATCCCAGTGCACCAGCGAGGAGCATCCTATATCATGCATTCAATCTGGACTGGTGATTCATTTCACATATGATAATTTACATGTTTCAATGCCATTCTCCCGTGTCATCCCATCCTCGCCCTCTCCCACAGAGTCTAAAAGACTGTTCAACACATCTGTGTCTTTCTTACTGTCTCATATACAGGGTTATTGTTAACCATCTTTCTAAATTCTATATATATGCATTAGTATACTGTGTTGGTATTTTTCTTTCTGGCTTACTTCACTCTGAATAACAGGCTCCAGTTTCATCCACCTCATTAGAACTGATTCAAATGTATTCTTTTTAATGGCTAAGTAATATTCCATGGTGTATATGTACCACAGCTTCCTCATCCATTCGTCTGCTGATGGGCATCTAGGTTGCTTCCATGTCCTGGCTATTATAAACAGTGCTGCGATGAACATTGGGGTGCATATGTCTCTTTCAGATCTGGTTTCCTCGGTGTGTATGCCCAGGAGTGGCATTGCTGGGTCATATGGCAGTTCTATTTCCAGTTTTTCAAGGAATCTCCACACTGTTCTCCATAGTGGCTGTACTAGTTTGCATTCCCACCAACAGTGTAAGAGGGTTCCCTTTTCTCCACACCCTCTCCAGCATTTATTGCTTGTAGACTTTTGGATAGCAGCCATCCTGACTGGCGTGTAATGGTACCTCATTGTGGTTTTGATTTGCATTTCTCTGATAATGACTGATGTTGACCATCTTTTCATGTGTTTGTTAGCCATCTGTATGTCTTTTTTGGAGAAATGTCTGTTTAGTCCTTTGGCCCACTTTTTGATTGGGTCTTTTATTTTTCTGGAATTGAGCTGCAGGAGTTGTGTTCTTTGGAATGGAACTGCTTCACAATGTTGCAATACTTCTTATTTGAGGATAAGTTTAAACTCTTTTTGCAATGAAAACTTTTTTGCCCCACTGGCTCCATACAATAAAAACCTAGTATCTGGACTGCTTTAAAAGTCTATAAAATGTCCTTTAGAAAAAAGAATCAAATTAGTTCTACCTTTAGAATCTCAAGAAAAATTCTTGCTATGTCCCTCCAGAGACTGTGATTCCCTGACACTTTTCTCTAAAAATCACTTCTCCATTTAAAGTCAAGGAAAGAGGGGCAATAGAAAAAAATACATACTAGAAATTCTATCCTTCAAGATTATTTTTAAATTCTAAAGAAGTGAAACAGAACTATACAAAAGTAAAATATTCATAATGAATTCTCAAAAAGAAAACACAAACTACAAAATAATCTTACCTTGGATGTTTATATTTATAGCCACAAATCTAATAAATTCAAGGAAAAGGACATGCTATTTCCTATGTTTTTTAGAGCATGATAAGATATGTGATAAAATGCATGCATGCATACTTAGCATGATAAGATACAAAACTTATTTGCACTTATATCACACAGATTGATATAAAAGTTAATTTCCAACAATTTTTTTTTCTATGACTAAACTTTTGCCTAGCATCTTAAATCAGTTCAGTTCAGTTCAGTCACTCAGTCATGTCCAACTCTCTGCAACGCCATGGACTGCAACACGCCAAGCCTCCCTGTCCATCACCAACTCCCGGAGTTTACTCAAACTCATGTCCATTGAGTCGGTGATGCCATCCAACCATCTCATCCTCTGTCGTCCCCTTCTCCTCCTGCCCTCAATCCCTCCCAGCATCAGGGTCTTTTCCAATGAGTCAGTTCTTCACATCAGGTGGCCAAAGTATTGGAGTTTCAGCATCAGTATCAGTCCTTCTAATGAATGTTCAGGACTGATTTCCTTTAGGATGGACTGGTTGGATCTCCTTGCAGTCCAAGGGACTCTCAGAGTCTTCTCCAACACCACAGTTCAAAAGCATCAATTCTTCAGTGCTCAGCTTTCTTTATGGTCCAACTCTCACATCCATACATGAGTACTGGAAAAACCATAGCTTTGACTAGATGGACCTTTGTTGGCAAAGTAATGTCTTTCTGCTTTTTAATATGCTGTCTAGCTTGGTCATAACTTTCCTTCCAAGGAACAAGCATCTTTTAATTTCATGGCTGCTGTCACCATCTGCAGTGATTTTAGAGCCAAAAAAATTAAGCCTCTCACTGTTTCCACTGTTTCCCCATCTATCTGCCATGAAGTCGTGGGACCAGATGCTATGATCTTAGTTTTCTGAATGTTGAGCTTTAAGCCAACTTCTTCACTCTCCTCTTTCACTTTCATCAAGAGGCTCTTTAGTTCCTCTTCACTTTCTGCCATAGGGTGGTGTCATCTGCATATCTGAGGTTATTGATATTTCTCCCAGGAATCATGATTTCAGCTTGTGCTTCATCCAGCTCAGCATTTCTCATGATGCACTCTGCATATAAGTAAGTAAGCAAGGTGACAATATACAGCCTTGTATATTGTCAATATACAATATACAGTATATTAACAACATACTCCTTTACCATCAGTAAAATCTGAGATTCATATTATTTGATTATTTGATTCATTTGGGATGTGGCACCCCAAAATAATGTAAATCATTTGAATAGTTAACCAGAAATCCTTTCAGTCTTTTTCTTAATTTGTATCAAACCAATTCACTTACTTTCTAAGAATATTTTTCTAGAACAACTTATAGCTACAGTGTTATTACAAACATATGTATAGTCAAATGAGAATTAGAGTCTCTCAATAAGAAAAATACTGGCTTTTGCATGGTTTTTATTTGTAATAAAGCTATCAATTTTTTATTTTTTTTCTTTTTTTTGTTTTATTTTATTTTTTTTCTTTCATTTATTTTTATTAGTTGGAGGCTAATTACTTTACAACATTGCAGTGGTTTTTGTCATACATTGGAATGAATCAGCCATGGATTTACATGTATTCCTCATCCCAGTCCCCCCTCCCACCTCCCTCTCCACCCGATCCCTCTGAGTCTTCCCAGTGCACCAGGCCCGAGCACTTGTCTCATGCACCCAACCTGGGCTGGTGATTTGTTTCACCCTAGATAATATACATGTTTCAATGCTGTTCTCTTGAAACATCCCACCCTCGCCTTCTCCCAGAGTCCACAAGTCTGTTCTATACATCTGTGTCTCTTTTTCTGTTTTGCATATAGTGTTATCGTTACCATCTTTCTAAATTCCATATGTATGTGTTAGTATACTGTAATGGTCTTTATCTTTCTGGCTTACTTCACTCTGTATAATGGGCTCCAGTTTCATCCATCTCATTAGAACTGATTCAAATGAATTCTTTTTAATGGCTGAGTAATATTCCATGGTGTATATGTACCACAGCTTCCTCATCCATTCGTCTGCTGATGGGCATCTAGGTTGCTTCCATGTCCTGGCTATTATAAACAGTGCTGCGATGAACATTGGGGTGCATATGTCTCTTTCAGATCTGGTTTCCTCAGTGTGTATGCCCAGAAGTGGGATTGCTGGGTCATATGGCAGTTCTATTTCCAGCTTTTTAAGAAATCTCTACACTGTTTTCCATAGTGGCTGTACTAGTTTGCATTCCCACCAACAGTGTAAGAGGGTTCCCTTTTCTCCACACCCTCTCCAGCATTTATTGCTTGTAGACTTTTGGATAGCAGCCATCCTCAATTTTTTAAAAAAAAGTAAAAGTCTTGACCTAGAAAGATGAATGTTCCACCCAAATCTAGTGCCTCCATATTAATTCTCAATTAGAAAAATATGACCCCACTATTAGAAAACAAAAGATAGTAAAAGATTAATAACATGAATTATTGGTACCACACTACATTTTAGATAACTCAGATTTTCTTAAAGCAATGCAAAGCAGATTCTGTCATACAGATTTTAGCATATATTTGATTCTTTTTCTTTATACATCTAAAAGTTATAAGATAACATTTGTAGCAAAAAAAATATGCTTCAATGAAGTAATCAGAAGGAAATTATTTTAGACAGAAACATTAGCAGTTTCAGTCCAAAGTTAGAACATACCATAGGCAGCAATCCTTTTATATCAGAGTTGTGATAAAAATGTATATGGCTGCATTTCTGAAAGATCTTACACGGAGATTACATGACAGTTACTCCTGCAGGGGGAAGAAAGGTAGAGATGAGAAAGCAAAAGACCAATGAAATAAAAGTACAGAAGTAAGAGTATGGATTACAAAGGCTACCAAAAAATATATCTCCAGCAGATGAGTAAAAAGTTTGAGGAAACATAAGTGCATCTTACATGCATATGCTTTCCTGACAGCGAACTGCTTTTATACACACTATAATTATTTAAAGAAAGAATACAAAATGTACTGTGAGTTTTCAAGTGGCTTCATAAACTGTCCAATCTCAGTATTGACTTCAATATATATCTATCACTATCTTCAAACGAAGTTTTAAGACTCAGAAAAGAATATACTGACAGCTCCAAAATTCTAAAAGGTAATGAAATATTGAGTTATATGACCTCTTAATCATCAGAGGAAAGAAAAACTAGAAGACATAATATAAAGGCTCCCAAACCAATCCAAATCCTTCTGTTTATTGAGCATAGAGAATCTCAGAATCTTTGGTCTACTTTCCTCCCAAAGAGAGCTACATGACACTGTTAACAACAATTATTACTATAATACTACTTCTAAATTCAAAAGCAGGAACAGAGCTTCACAAGTGGGAACCTTGAAATTTCTCTGGTTCTGCTTTCTCATTTTCCAGCTTAGACAATGAAGGCTTAGCTGAGCCAAGACCAGTGATAGTGGCAGGCTTGGGCATGGAGGTAGCAGACACAGAAAAACACTCTAGGCTGCCCCAATCCCCAAACACACACACACATAGATTTGAATGGCCGTATTCTATGCTGGTGCCCTATATAGCCGGTTTGCCAAAGATCTTTCATTAAATAAAGTCTTTTAAGCCACAAATATACCATTATTACTTCTAACCCTGGACACTGCTAAGGATTTACACTGGCCAGTTGAGATCTCTGACTTCTCAGGGCCCAGTTTTTATGATTCTGGCCCATTCCTCCATGGGTATACATGCATAAACCAGGACAGATAGGACAGGCTAATAGTTTCTGGAAAATTATTGACCTTGACCAAAAGATAGAAATCCATTTCTCAACTCTAATACCATCTAGCCCAGTGACACCTCACTACCTCTTCATTAAAATTTTAGTTAATGAGCCACCAAGATAGAAACCCACTGGTCTACTCAAGCATGTGAGCATAAACCAAGACTATGATTAGAGATAAACATAAATATCAGAGGGAAGAAATATTGTGATGAGGAGGTGGGCAATTACCGGGTCACTGCTGTCACCGAGTCCCTGACTAACAACAAGAGTAACAGGGTCAGAGCCTGTCCGTCAGGCCGGCTGCCAGCGGTCAAGGCAGATGGACTTGAAGCACACATTTGCTTCAGGAGCTTTCTCACAATTTCTAATCTCACTCATAAGACAAAAGAATTTTAAATGACAACTGCAGAATTTCTTTGACTGGAGAGACAGTTGCTGATTTACCATTTTTAAAGTGGTTTCCTGGCCTGTTAAAATTCTCCTGCAGGGTCTGGTGACTCATAAGGCAACTGCCAGAAACTCTACTGAGCACCTATTAAGTGCCCAGCATAAACCATGGCTCCTGCCGTAAGAAGGGAGTAGACAGGGGTCAGCCTGTCTACTTGTGAGTGTTTTCTGGAAGGAAGAGTAACCGGACGATGGAGGGACCTCAATGTCAGAATGAGCCCTGTGTCACACAACAGGCCCTGGAGCCAGTGACCTGATAAACAGAACTGCCAGGTCGAATACAGGACTCCCACTCAGATCTGATTTCAGATAAATAGCAAATAATTTTTTAGTGTTTAAGTATGTTCCAAAGAGCGCATGGGACAGACTTTACTGGAAAAACCTTCATTGTTGACCTGAAATTTAAATGTAACTGGGAAACCTGCCTTTGGTTACAGCCACGCTGGGAGCAAAGTGTTCTCGTAGCAGGAGCGACCCAGCCGCGGTACCGAGGGGGCCCTTGTGCTCTGGTCAGGAGAGGAGGACAAAATGAGGCAGTCAGAGCATCGTGAAAACCAGCTGTCTCCTTTTTCACTCTTTTTCTCTACAATACTTTCTTCTTTAACATAATCACATCTTTTATCTGACTTTAAGCTGATTTTGCCTCCTTCCCTTCCCCCAAAGGACACTTGGCAGTGTTGACTGGGGTAGTCGGGGGAGGGGGTTGATGGTTTTAACTGTGGGAGTGCTCCTGGCATGCAGTGGATAGAGGCCAGGGGAGGCTGACCAAGCCCCTACAATGCACAGTTCAGCCCCCACACGCAGGATGACCCAGCCCACCTGTCAAATGACCAAGGTTGAGAAACTCCGCTTTAAGCAAAGATAAGAAAAGTCTCATTCCTGGCCAAAGTCCCTGGCTTTTTCACAGGATCTTGCACCTCCACACACACAGTTTACAATTTTCTACAAAGCTCAAGTGCAAGACAGTACATCCCCATTACACAGCATTTATTTGGAAGAAGCACCACTGCCATCAAAAAAAAACCAAAATTCTGGGATTTCCAGCTTCAGCTGACTCATGCTTTACATTTTACTTGAATTCTAAAGAGCTAAAAAACACACATTTAGATCGTCCCCAGAAAGAATTCAGTTTTCATCAGTGAAAGCATCGCCACGCTCCCCGGGGGGTCTGCCAAGACAGACAGGCTCCACTCCCCTAGAGCAGACCCTTCCCTGCTCCTGGTCTTTCTCTCCCCACCTCGAGGCTTTGCAGTCGGAGCCTGCACTTATTTACGCTCTTCCTTTTCCTCAGAAGCATATTTGTTTTTTCAGGCCCCGCAGGCTTTCTCCTCAGTCCCTGCCTTAGCAGGCCCCGGGGGGTTCTCCCTTTGCACAAAAATTACAAAAGTTCAACTCCTCACTGGTCCCTTGGTGGAGGTTACCCAGGATCTCAGCACAGAAGGAAGGAAACTGCAGCGAGAGATCATTCTGATGTTTCCATTATCACATGTATTCACCCAGAGGACGCTTAAACTCAGGACTTGAAGTTAGAAACCAAGTTGGGAAGCAAACCTCCTTTGCGCTGGTGTATACCCCAGCGCCAGCGTGGGGCTCTTGCTCCCCGGGACTGTGCGAACGGGCCAGGGGAAGGTCGGAAGCGGCGGCCGCCGCTGCCCCGACACGGGCTGTGCGCGAGCGGCCGCGGTGAGGGCCAAGAGAGAGGCGGGAGACGGGGCCCCCGAGCACAGGCCACGTGGGCACGCGGGTCCCTGAGAAAGGCTACCCCCGCCTCGCTCATCTCACCAGCACCCCGGAGCTCAGAGCCTGGGGAGGCGTTACAGCAGGCGGCCCTTTGTCCCTTGGGCTCTGAGTCGGATGTGACATTCTAGACTCTGTCTCTTGCTCTATGACCAAGGCCTCTTTTTAAGAAGACAAGTGACAAAAGAAAGCATGCATTAAGATGTGCTAGGAAACTCCTAACTAAGGATGAATAAAGGCTGGCCATGTTTGGCCTGGACTGAAAGCAAAGTTTTCTCTCAGACTGGTTTATATTTAGCTTCCTTCTGTTCTTTACAATTGGTAAAACCAGCTCGAGCAACACTTCTTTTGAAGTATTCCAAGGCCACAAGGAGAAGTGAAAAAGAGCACGGGATTTAAAGCAAGAAGAACCCAGCTCAAGTCAGCCACTGGCAGGGCTGCGTGCCCTTGGGCAAGTTCTTTCATCCTCTCTGAGTTTCAGTTCTTTTATCTGTAAAATGGGGATAAAAATATCCAGCTCTTAGCAAGAGCTCTTTGTAAGTCTAAGGTTTTATGTAAATGTTAGTTCTTATTTTGAACCCATTGAGGATATAAGGTCTCCGTTAAAATAACAGGTTATATAGAAAGTGTCATTAATTAGAGTTTCAAGAGATGAATCATGGTCTCTGATATACTATTGTTTCTGCTGGACTTCTGTCAGCTGTCTTAGTCCCTTTCTACAGAAACGTACAAGGAAAAGGAGTTACCTTCTCTAATATTCTAGCAAATTCAGGAATCACCTCTCCACCATTCCTGACAGGCAGGGGTCAGTCATCCAGCTTGGCTGGAACCTTCTCATCAAGCATGCTGCCCCACGTGGCATTCCATTCTGCTAGAAAATTCTGTGTTGATGAAATGTGGACAGATAATGTTGGGAAGATAAATGAGTAACATTTGTGAAAGTATTTGAACTCTTCAAAAGAAAAGACTCACAATGATTCCAGAGATTTTTGTTACCATAACTGGAATTTAAAATATGACATTTTGGTTGATTAATGTCTGTTCTGACTTTTTTGTCTCTTGGCCTTAGAGGGGCTGAAAGAAAGGGTCCACAGAGTCTACTTTTTTTATGAAAGGAAATAAGCTAAGTGCATAGCAGAGGTCAATGTCTAAATAGACTAACCCATCAAATACCATTACATGGTACGACCACTCTCCCCACAAGCATCCTCAATCTCCACCCAGGTTGTGGGGAGGGGTGGGGTCACAGTCCAGCCTCTGGAGAGCCTGGCACTCTGCACCCCCAACCAGACCATGCCCACCTGAAGCCCTGGGAAGAGAATCAGTCAAGCAACCCTGTGCTAGGTGTTATGCAATCTGCTCAGGATACAAAACGAACAGCCGAGAATCCTTCTCCCCCACCACCACCCCTCCCAAAGCTCCACTGGGGGACAAACAGATGCAAAGCTAACGAGGACAGCACACGGTGACAGGAACTCTGATGGAGATCTGAGCGCTCACAAAGAAGAGGGGCTTGCTGCTGCTCACAGAGCCGGGGGCAGCTTGGCAAAGAAGGTGACGTTTAGGCTGAATCTGGAAGAACAGCCGCAATTCAACCCGTGAACACAAAGGGCCAGAGGATTCCTGCAAGGGGAGGACACCCACAGCCATGGAGGTAAGGAGAGGCAGGCAGCGGACGGGAGCAGCTCAGGGCGACTCGGCTTGGAGAGAAGGGGGGGATGCACCGCAAGTGATGCATGGCCAGACTTCACGCGGGAAGGCGAGAGAGCCATTCAAGGATGCGCTGATGAGGGGGTGGTCGGAAGGTGAGTGAGGAGGCAGACAGCAACTGAGGACAAGGAAAGCCAAGGCTGAGACACAAACTAAATGCTCCCTCAATGGGCACCAGCGACAAGAGCAAAATAACAGCTGGTTTAAGTCAACATCGATCTTAGGTATGATCTCGGCATTGGAGGCAGAGCAGCTGTTTGCAAAAGTTGTCTCTGAAGGCTTAGATGGCACTTGGTTATTTCTTTGAGGAAAGGAAACCAAACATTTTTATGTGGCCCTAATGGTAGTTATGACTAAATGGAGAAGTTGATAAATCAAAAGAGATAACAGATCACAAGTAAGCCTCTTCAATTTTGCCAGATAACTCAAATATTACATTATACCAATAGAAATACGGAGAGACTTTGAAGGTCATCTGACATGCAGGAGATCAAGAGATAGTGACAATGATCTTGTCTTAAATCACCTAAAGTCATCATAACTTTTCACATTTGTAACTAATCCTAAAGAATTTCCTTTATTCCAGATTTACGGAGCTAAAATAAATTAAATTTAAGGTCCTCAATGTGGTGATTTGATAATATAAATACTGCAAAAAGTTTAATTAATTTACATACTCTCTATCTCACATAATTGTCATTTTGCTATTACAGTGAGAACACTAAAGCTCTGATCTCATAGCCATCTTCATGTATTCAATGAAGTCTTGCTATCTATAGTCACAATGCTATACATTACATGCCCGGAACTTATTAGAATCTTATTTCTACTAACTAAAAGTAAGAATTCATGGCTTAAGGTGGGGTTGGGAAGCAGAACAGAAGAAAAGCCTGAGGAAGGCAGCTAGAGAAGGAATAAGAGTTCTTTAGGATCAGAGGTTCTGCCTTACAGAAAAATAAATAATAGAAATTTCCTTGGTTTGATCAAAAGTTAAGGAAACTGTAGAACTGTAGGAAATACGCGATTTATCTAGGGCTTCCCTTGTAGCTCACTCGGTAAAGAATCTGCCTACAATGCAAGGAGACCCAGGTTCAATTCCTGAGTTGGGAAGATCCCCTGGAGAAGAAAATGGCAACCCGCTCCAGTATTCTTGCCTGGAGAATCCCACAGACAGAGGAGCCTGGCAGGCTACAGTCCATGGGGTCACAAGAGTCAGACATGACTTAGTGACTAAACACCACATGCTGTTATCTAGCAAAAAAAAAAAAAAAAACCCTAGTACTTCACCATGTTTCGCATCTCTAAAAGATGGTTTTAAATGTATTCTCAGTATTGTGTAATGTTTACAGAGTATTCTGATCTCAATTGGCAATAGACCCTATACTAAAGGATGGAGAGAAGACCCAAGTCTAGTATGCTGGTTAGAATAAGATTAAACAACGGACAGTACCTTTGGATCACAACAGGAAAGATTTCACACAGGATGAGAAAGCACGCATTATTTTACCAGTTTGGAAGAAGGGGAAGTGAAACCCTGAAATTTGAGTTCAAGTTTCTGTCTCAAAACTCTAATAAGTTAGTTCCAAGAAACTGATTGCATCACTTCAGTGGACCAGACCAGAAAATCAGGCTTTAGATCATGGTTTATAATTCTTTTAAAATTTTCAAATTTACCACTTGATTAGTGAAGCATTCATGCTTTGGGAGCTGAAATTCTTAAAAGTCTTACAGTCACGCCCTCATCAATTTAACTTAAGACTTTACTAAACTGGTTTTAATATTAGAGCAAGGAGTAAGGGAAGTTCCTACTTTTTAAAAATGGAATTATTCTGATGTCATCACCAACCTCACAGTTTTTCAGGCATATGTACAAGATAATTATGTTGCCAAAGTATGAAATACAGCTAGTTTCATAGCCAGAATGAATTATGTCTAATTCTCCTGCAGTAAACAATCAGATCCACCAATCTGTATTCTCCAGGCAGCTAAGTCAAGCCTTGCTTTTCAAGTGATTCAGCACACACTGGAGACTTTAGCACATCGGGAGGAGCTGCGGGCAGAGCCCTTCTCCCTGGGGAACTGGTGTAGGGGCCAGGAAGGCAATAAGGTGATGCTGCTTCTAAGAAAAAATAAATTAGCACGCACTACTTCTCTTAATTCTGGGATTGAAATGTTCTGCATTTTGAAATAAACTAAGTGCTAATTTTTCACGCTAAAGAAATCTCCCACGCTGGAACGAGACTCCTCCTTAGAATTGTCCACTCTGGGAGCTCAGACCGTAAAGCGTCTGCCTAAAGCGCAGGAGATGCAGGTTCAGTCCCTGGGTCAGGAAGATCCCCTGGAGAAGGAACTGGCAACCCACTCCAGGATTCTTGCCTGGAGAACCCCCTGGACGGAGGAGCCTGGCGGGGGACAGTCCCTGGGGCCGCAGAGAGTCAGACACGACTGAGCAACTAACACCCAAATTTTACTCCCAACAGTGATTCAGAGTAAATGTAAGTACCTAACTCTCAAATAATGCGGCAGGAAGCGTGCTTCTCACGCTCAGAGTTTCTAAACTACAGTTACTGAGGAACCACTAACGGGGCTTCCCGGGCGGCACTGGCGGTGAAGAGCCCACCCGCCGGCGCGGGAGATGCAACAGCAGCGCTCGGTCTCAGGGTCGGAAGACCCCTTGCAGGAGGGCACGGCCACCGACTCGAATATTCCTGCCTGGAGAATGCCGGGCCCAGAGAGCAGCGCGCGCACACGGCCCGGGAAGGCCGACACGGGCAGGAGCAGGCGCTGGGAACGTGAGGGCAGGAGCGGGCGCTGGGAACGTGAGGGCAGGAGCGGGCGCTGGGAACGTGAGGGCCGGAGCGGGCGCTGGGAACGTGAGGGCCGGAGCGGGCGCTGGGAACGTGAGGGCCGGAGCGGGCGCTGGGAACGTGAGGGCCGGAGTGGGCGCTGGGAACGTGAGGGCAGGAGCAGGCGCTGGGAACGTGAGGGCCGGAGCGGGCGCTGGGAACCTGAGGGCAGGAGCAGGCGCTGGGAAGGTGAGGGCCGCTGACGGCCCGGCGCAGCGCGGCCGCTCCGCGCGTGCGACCGCCGGGACCTCAGCCTGGGGCTCGCGGGGCGGCTTAAGGGAGACCTGCTCCTACCAGAGCCACGTGGACTGTGCGACCAGATTCCCTGCAAAACGGGGCCGGCCCTGAATAAGGTTAAGGCGCTAACCCGAGCTATGACTCCTCCGTCTTCCGTGTCTTAGAACCGCGGCCGGGGTCTGCTTGCAGGGCGCGCTCCGCTCCTTCACTCACGGCCCACTGGCTCTCTTGCAGAACGCCCTAGCCAAGGCTGCCGTGAAGGAGCTGGCCACGCTGCACGGTACCTCGTACACCTACGGCCCAGGAGCCTCCACCATCTGTAAGTCAGAGCTACGCAAGGGCCACGCCGTCCCCAGGGTCTTTCCTTTCTGTCATTTGAAGCGCGCGACTTTTGCCTGAGAGTGAATGGTTTATAAAACGTGTAATCAGTTTTCTGCTTAGAAGACAGAACCGGGCAGGGAATATCCCTTTCAACTCATGGACACGTCTGCTCTCTGTAAACACCTACTGAGCACCTGCCCCCACGCCAGGCCCTCAAGAGGTGCTAGTGGAGGAAGGCAGGCAGGAGGAAAGGAAAAGGGAAGGAGGGAGCCCAGAGCCATCTTCCAAGAGCCCACAGCAGGGAAGCAGGAAGAGTTCATGGCCACACAGGTGCCAAGTGCTGAGACAGAAGGATGGCCAAGAACTGAGCACACCCAAAGACGAGCCAGCCCGGCCTGCAGGGTCGGGAATGGTTTCCCAGGACGATGACGCAGAAGCTCTATCTGGAAGGACAGTTGCTGAGGAAAAGCAATAGAGGGAAGGTTTTCCTGGCTAAACAGACTGAAGTTTCAAAGGGACCACTTAAGGCTTAAGCTGTTCGCATGGGGTGCAAGCAAGTGGCAAAAGCGTTAGCTGTGGGCTGGCCGCCAGGGCCTTGGTGCTGCAGTTTGATTTCACTGAGAAGGCACATACTGCAGGTTCCATCTTCAGTTTCTACATATATTTGCCTTTGCAAGATTTTTTTCTGCCCCAGCCCTTAAAGGACCAGAAATGTAAGGGAGAAAACGGCCGGCCTCACCATCAATGGCTTTCAATGCATATGGAGAGGCTCCAATCATGAGGTTTTTTTGTTTTTTGTTTTTTGTTTTAAAAAAGTTTCACGTAGAATACAGTTTTCTGTATTTTTGTCCTTTATTAAACTTCTCTGTATCAGACGGGGTATACAATTTTCTTAAGGGGGTTCTATTAGAAATAACTCATCTATTCACACACTGTGAACGTCATAGAAGTTTTATTCAGGCCAGTTCGTTGAGATTTCTTTTTCCATAATACCATAAGCCCTTGGAAGGCAGGGGTCATGTCTTTCCTTTGTCCTAGTGTCTCCAAAGTTGAGCACATTGCCTGCTGTTCAATGAGAACTGTACAACTGGGACTGAACGAATGAATGAACAAGTGACTGAATAAATGAATGACACCATAACTGTTGCTGGATGAATAACCGAGTGAATATCTAATCCAGGCCAGGCCATATGCTAGATCCCAAAGAAACAAAAGTGAAGACCAGGCTCTGCCCCTCAGCTGCTCCAGCTCCATCATTCAGTAGTTTCAGCGAGGCTCAAAGTCCTCTCCTCTCACCAATCATCACGCAGTTTTCCTTATTTTTCTAAGAGATACACATCATTTTCCCAGAAACTATATATATGTTGTAAACAATTCACACACTATGTAAGTGAGACAGTTTACCACAGCAGAGAAGCACCCTGAGTATATATGTATACTACTGATCACATCCTGAAGTATTAAACACATCACTCTTACCATGTAGCAGTAAGAGGTACTCTTACCAAGAGATAAGGTTGCACTAACCTTTAAAACAGCCCCGTAGATTTGTGGTCTTGGTGACTAGAAAATTTCCCTACCTGTTCTATCTAGTGCGGTGAAGCATTGGTAATTATAAAAGAAAGCTGGCGTGATTTTAAATCTCCTTCCTAAAGTGTTTCTTCCCCTTTGATTTGCTCATTTCAGATCCTGCTGCTGGGGGCTCTGATGACTGGGCTTATGACCAAGGAATCCAATATTCCTTCACATTTGAACTCCGGGATAAAGGCAGATACGGCTTTCTCCTCCCTGAATCCCAGATCCAGGCAACCTGTGAGGAGACAATGCTGGCCATCAAGTACGTTACCAGCTATGTCCTGGAACATCTCTACTGAGCCAGAGTGCTAAGAGCTTGATTTCTGAATATTTGTTCTGTTTTTCTTCTATCCTGAATTCCTACTTTTGTGGGCTTGGATGTTTTTTCCTGATCCTCATCTTTCTTTTAAGCTTCTGGGTCTATTAAGCTACTTGGATCTTTAATATTGATCATAATAAAAGTGAATCGGTATAACTGAAGAACCTGACAGACTGTCTGTTTCATTGGGGGGAAAAGGCATGAACAAATGGCTGAGCAAGCTGCACACCACCAATGACGCAAGTCAGCCTACAAGCAGCTGAAGTTGCTGGTGTACTGCCAATCACAGCAGATTGCAGAGATGTCTAGGTCACAGTGGGGGGCTGATGAGGAAGGAGAAGTAGGAGAAATTCAGGACTGTAAGACATGGGACAGGTGAATCGATCCCGTCACAGTTCAGCTTTCACATCAGCTCATTCAAGTTATTTTCTGAGCTGTTTACTACATGCCAAGTATTTTGCTAAGCAATTGAGGACCGAGCAACGAAGAAGAAAGAGAACATGCCTGCCCTCAACGGTTGCGTAGGCCATTTGAGATGACAGACATGAAACGAATAATGACCTAACTTCTTGTGTAATAGCTAGTGATTTAATTTATATCCCTGAACTAGAGGAGAAAGCTCAGGAAGTGCTGAAAACTGAAGAACAATTATCTGGGTGAACGGAACACCCCTTCCAGGCACTAGTAACTATGCAGAAGATGTAAGAAGAAAGCCAGAAAGGGTGGAATTCGGAGAATTGAGGGAAGATGGGGCAGGTGTAAGGGCTGAGGAGGGAGCTGGGGATCATATCAGGCGAGTTTAGAGGTCAGGTTAAGGACTTGGAGCAATGGTCTAAGAACAAAGAGAAGCATTTTAGATCCTTACAAGATGGATCCAAAAAATACTGCTGCAGTTTGTGTCAAACAGTGCATCTGTGATTTCCTCTAGGAGTTTTATAGTATCCAGTCTTACATTTAGGTCTCTAATTCATCTTGAGTTTATCTTTGTATATGTTATTAGAGAACACTCTAATTTCATTCCTTCACAAGTAGCTGTCCAGTTCTCCCAGCACCATTTATTGAAAAGACTGTCTTTTCTCCATTGTCTATTCTTGCCTCCTTTGCCATAGATAAGTAAGCAAAGGAAAAAGGAACGAATGGGACCTAGCTAAATTTAAAAGCTTTGGCACAGCCAAGAAAACCATCAACGAAACAAAAAGACAACCCAATGAATGGGGGAAGATATTTGCACATCATCTGACTGATGCGGGGCTAATACCCAACATATATAAGACTCAACAACAAAAAATAAACAACTGGATTAAAGATGGGCAGAAGAATGAAACAGACATTTCTCCAAAGCGGAAATGCAGACAGCCAAGAGAAATATGAAAAGGTGCTCAACATCGCTAATCATCAGGGACATGCAAGTGAAAACAATGAGGTATTACCTCACACATGTCAGAATGGCTAACATAAAAGAACACAAATCACAAGTATTGGCAAGAACGTGGAGAATAGGGAACACTCCTACACAGCTGGTGGGCATGTACATTGGTACAGCCACTGTGGAAACAGTATGGAAGTTTCTCAAAAAACTAAAAACTGAACTACCATATGACCCAGCAATTCCACTCCTGGGTATATATCCAAACAAATACAGACACTAACGTGAAATGATACATCCCACCCCCAGGTTCACAGCAATACTATTTACAATTGCCAGTATACTAGCAACCTAAGTGTCTGTCAACAGACGAAAAAATAAAGATGTGGTACATACATACAACGGAATAGAGCTCATTCACAAACATTAATGAAATTTTTCCATTTGCACCAACATGGCAGATACGGAGGGCATTATGTTAAGTGAAATAAGTCAGACAGCGAAAGACAAATATTGTACAATATCACTTATATAAAAAATAAATTAAAAAAATACAACAAACTAGTGAATAAAACAAAAAAGAAGCAGACTCACAGACAACAGAGAACAAACTAGTGGTTACTACTGGGGAGAGGGGAGCGGGGAGGGGTAATTTAAGTGTAGGAGGAAAGGGGGTTATTATGGGATTATATGAAATCACGTGTGTGAAACTTCTGAAACCTGTAAAACAGTACAGAGTTTAAGAACCTTTCATTCAATTAAAAAAGAGCAATAAGCGACTCTCCTGGTGATCATGCGGGTGCATGGGTTCAATCCCTGGTTGGGGCACTAAGAACCCACATGCCACACAGCATGGCCAAAAATTAAAAATGTAAATAAAATTTTTAAGAGACAGTGAGAAGCCATTGAAGATGTTAAATTCTAAATGTCATGATCAGAGTCTTGGGTTAAAAAAAAAAAAAAACACCATCAGGCTACAGTGTGGAAGTAAACTGGAAGTGAAATAGGAAGGTGCCAGGGACCCTGACTGAACCAGCTGGGCCTAAAATAAAAGAGGCAAAAATAACTCTGACTTGTACATCAAATATGACGTGAAGTTTTCCAGAATTTAAACTGAATGTGCTAATAATGCGGAGCAGTGTTGTCGTTGTTCAGCTGTTCGGTCGTGTCCAACTATTTGCCACGCCGTGGACCACAGCACACCAGGCTTCTCTGTCCTTCACTGTTTCTCGGAATTTGCCCAAACTCATGTCCATTGAGTCAGTGATGCCATCCATCCATCTCTTCCTCTGTTGCCCCCTTCTCCTCTTGCCCTCAATCTTTCCTAGCATCAAAGTCTTTTCCAGTGAGTCAGCTCTTTACATCAGGTGACCAAAATAGTGGAGCTTCAGCACCAGTTCTTCCAACGAATATTCAGGGTTGATTTCTTTTAGGATTGACTGGTTTGATCTTCTTGGTGCCCAACGGACTCTCAAGAGTTTTCCCCAGTCCCACAGTTCAAAAGTATCAACCCTTCATCACTCAGCCTTCTTTATAGTCTAATCCTCACATCCATACATGACTATTGGAAAAACCATAACTTGGGCTACATGGACTTTTGTCGGCAAAGTGATGTCTCTACTTTTTAACACTCTGTCTAGGTTTGTCATAGGTTTTTGTCCAAGGAGCAAACATACTGAGCACAGCTCAAATTTTAAAATATAATGATACATATTTAGATTTTAATTTGGGGGGCGTTGCTTACTTTAAAATCATAAAGCAAAACATGACCTCATTATTTTCCATGTGGAGTCAAGGAAAACAGGATTCCATATCCAGCATAATACACGAAAGTAGCTGTGACAGCGTTCGATTCAAAAACAGAATCTACTAGTCGCCTGTTGGGAAGCCGGCAAGCCAAAGAATGCGTAATTGCACGAACTGTCCGCTAGATGGCAGCAGCACAGCTGCTGTGACCTGCGAGGCGGTCCTCTTCAAGTAATTTAGCGGTAAGTCATTTAAGGAGGCGCAGCCGAGTCTGCACAGCCAAGGCGCCGCAAAGACCCTTCAGTGCAAAAACAGACGTTGCCATAAAGTTCTAAGCAGTACTGATGCTAACTTTAAAAACATGCCATTCAGCGGAATTATCTCCCCCATTCTATTTAAGCTCTATCCATGTGAACTGCGAGGATCACTCAAGCACAGTTACCGCAGTAAGTCACCTTGATGGAGGTGCGTCACCCAACCCACAGACAGCGCCACAGGCCACCCCTCAGCCCACCTTTAGCGGGTGGCATCCGCCTCTGAGGGATGCTGTGGCCCCACGTCAGGGCTTCAAGCGGAAACTGGGGGTCTATGTGGGCTTTTCTAAAAATTCCAAGGGGGTTTTAGGAAGAATAAAGCAAATAAAATCCACGTATCTGCGGTTTCCTGCACTTGAGACACCGTGGCTCCGTCTCTTGCAACTGAAAGTGAAGAGCTGGCAGGTTAGAGTGTCCCTGCCCAAGCCTCGTAAGGACCAGGAGAGGCCGAGAGGAAAAGAGAAAGAGGAGCTTCCGCATGAAGCCTTCCGGGGCAATGGCACCCGATCCCCTCCTGCCTGGCTGACCTCGGGCTCCTGCCTCGCCCAGCCTTGCCTACACAGGAGCCCTGGCTGTGAAGGCTCCGCGCCTTATCCTTCCTGTGACTTCCTCCCACCCTCGGGACCTAGGGCAGGCTCCAAGCTCCCCCTCCAGGCCCCAACTCTCGCCTCTCCGGAGCAACAGTTCACAAACAGCGCGGGGCCGCCCCTGGCTCTTTCCTTCTCAGCCGGTGCTGCCGCAAGACTAGCAGGACTGGTTTTCCAGCCTGGAGAATGGGAGTCCTGCTAGAGTCACAGCTCATGTATTCATCTGCTTTGCCAGATAATCCATATGAACTGATCAAAGAGAGAATTTCAGGTGTAAAAGGAAGACAGGAGGAACCATGACAATTAACAAGGTTATTTGGTGTCTACATGGGGCTGTGAGGAGCCTCTCAGGTCATCTCACTTGAGCAGGTAGTCACCCCGCTCTAGCCCGATCTGACACTGCTTGAATCACACATCCGTGTCTCTGTCCAGAACCACCTTTCGTGCAACTAGTAAAGACATGTCTCTCTGCAGCACTCTACGGGCAGTTTCGGTTCCATGCTGAACATACAATACCCATAACTAAAGGATTCGTTCTTTCTGACATTTCCTTTATGAGATATTTAAAGGTATTCCATCAGTTCACTATATTTGATTTACAGACAGAGACTTATTTGAAGAATTCTAGTAAATCACATGAGAATGTTCACTTCCATTTTCTAGGACATTTCCTTTATGGTGATAATGTTTGAAAAATATGAAGAAAAGCATACTTTAAAAAATAAAGTGATATTTTTAACTGTGTCTAGACACACAAAAATCCTAGGCGTGCAAAGGCCCAGAAAGGTGGAAAATTACTGTTGTGTGAAGCATTCAACTTTAGATATCTTTTCAAAGAGGTTAATTTAACCTGTGAAACACCACACCACCTTACACAGTCAATCCTAAAATGATACAGTGTCTAACAACTATTCATCCTACTCCATAAATAAGCCAAGACCTCTCATAAATCTCGATGCAGCAATATAAGGTTGTACTGAACTATGCCTGCCAAGTAATGAAACTGGTTCTGATAAAGAGCTCCAAAATATTCTTGAAATCCATAGATTGGGAAGAAATAGGAGGTCTTAAAGCATCACATACCTACGTCCTACTCCAGAAACAAGGAATTGTCAATACACACCAGACGTTAAGTCAAAGACTGTTTATCACCAAAGTCTTAAGAAAAACCAGGATCCTTCCAACCCTTACTTAGATCCCCAAATAAAAGTGTCCTTCTTAGTTGACCTGAAAAACAGATATAGAAGCCTTTTCTCTATAGTTTTTAAATGAACCACACAGAAAAAGGCTTAACACAGAAAATATATAAGAATGCTAGCATTAAGAGGGACTTCTATTTTCTTCTTTCAACTTCTCTGTATTTTGGTAAATTATTTTTCCATGTATATTTATTACTTTTAGAATCCAAATAAAATTCCAAAAAGCAAAGCTATAACATAATTTTTTTTTTACTTGAAGCAATATATATTAAAACAAATACAGAGATATTTTGGCCTTATTGGACACAGCCACCACTTTAACCTCCCACCTGATGTATGCTGATACTCATCAGTTCTGCAGCCTGATAACGGCCAGTATATCTGTTTACAGAACTTGACGATTGTAGTAATACTTAGAGGATGGGCTTCACAGGTGGCACTAGTGGTAAAGAATCCACCTGCTGATGCAGGAAATGTAAGAGATGTGAGTTTGATCTCTGGGTCAAGAAGATCCCCTGGAGGAGGGCATGGCAACCCACTCCAGCATTCTTGCCTAGAGAACCCCATGGACAGAGGAGCCTGGTGGGCTACAGTCCCTGTGATCACAAACAGTCAGGCATGACTGAAGTGACTTAGCGGGCTTGCACTTGGAGGACACAGGCATGTTTTTGTCCCTCCCATCCACCAAATCCCTTACATACATATTCATCTCATTTAACCCTCATAACCACTTGCTGGGGTCCCATTTGCATGTCCAGGAGACTAAGGTCTGGAACGCAGCATGCTCCAGGTAAAGTAGCTAGCGTTTGGGAACCACTCTGAGGTTGCATTTGTCCAACTCCAAAGTCAAGTTCTTCCTTTTCCTCTGTTCTCCTGCCCAACGCACCCTTAGAATCAATGGAGCAAGAATCTGCTCTGGGATTTTCTAGTGCTGAAACACTTCCCCAATATCAACAAGAAGGCATTTGTAACCCCCTCCTCTTCTTTACCTGCAGGGTCGTGGCAAGCGGACCCTCCTGGGTAAGAAGTCCTCCCGTACATCTCTCAGATGGAGAGGAATGAAGCTGTCCCTGCCGCACGGATAACAGGAGGACCTCCCCACAGAATTATTTTATAACAAAAATACAAAACTATGACTCTGAGAAGTTTCATTTGTGAGTGTCTATACATCTGTCAATGTGAAGAGGGAGTTTTAAAAGGAAATTCTAATAAGCTATCTGATCAAATTCATTCACTATATTACCTTACCTATAATTCTGGGTAAAGCTGTTGCCTTCTCCAATCCATAATTAATTGAGTTGTGGTCAAGTTTAAAGATCCCCTGCCAGACACTTTAAAAATGACTTATAATTGACTTTCATAAATTCAACTTTCAAAAAGCACTTATTGGGGATCTATGGCATTTAGACCCTAACCAGAATAGCCAATGAACAAACATTTGAGCAACCATGTTATCTTGCCCTTTACACGTCTTCAAGTTGCTTTATGAATACGGGTTCTCTCTGAGGATGGAGGGATAAAAAAGGGGAAAGGAGCAGGGAAGTAACTCAGCAATTTCTGTAATGTTTACTTCTTTACCAAGAGTAATTTAGCAATTTCTGTCAGGTTCACTTCATTATACTTTTGCCATCATTTATATAATCATCATTTATATAATGATGGCAAAAGTATAAAATTTAGACAGTGAACATAATGTTTTCCAGATTACTTCTAATACTTTTAGTATATTCAAAATAATTTGTAATATAAACGTTTTTAATTTAACAACTTACAATGGGGCTTCAAAAGCATAGTTTTTGACATCAAGGTTCTGTGGCCAGATACCCTCATTCCTCCCAGGTTCCAAGTGCAAATGTGAGCCGATTTCTTCCATCATTTACATCAAACACACAATAGAGTTGTATTTTAGAACAAAGAACTGGATTCAAAGGTCAGCTCTGTGAACTTACTAACTCTGCTACCTTGTGCAAAAGTGAAAGTGTTAGTCGCTCAGTCGTGCCAGACTCTTTGTGACTCCTTGGACTATAGCCCGCCTGGCTCCTTTGTTCAAGGAATTCTGAAGGCAATCATGCTGGAGTGGGTAGTCAGCCTCTTCTCCAGGGGATCTTTCCAACCCAGGGATCAACACCAGATCTCCTGCACTGCATGCGGGCTCCTTACCTTCTGAGACACCTGCCAAGTTATTTGCTTAACAAGGAATTTGCCTCCCCTTCCATCTGTATAATGGGAATTCTTAGCTGTAAAAGGTATATGAGTAGCATGGAATTCACCTGTCACAAAGAGGGCAATTAGCGTTAATATTTCCACCCTACTCCCCTCCCAACTAGAAGATGGTGGGGCGAAGGGGTGGGGGGCACATTCTATCCACCAGAACCCAAAGAGGAAACCAGCTGCTCCTCCAGATAAGAGCTGAGACATCAAACCAGCAGAGTGTCTCTGGACAGGCAAAGAACCATGAGGCTCCTCCTGCCCGTGGGTTTGATCGCCACCGCCCTGGCCGCTTCCCCTGTCCGCTTCGACGGGTAAACCTCATGGCCCTGTGTTCCAGACTGTGCTTGGGAAGACAATGAGGAAAGACTTCCTTCCAGCTCACGTGCTTCACCTTTTGTGTTCTTACAGGAACAAGGTCCTCCGTGTGAAGCTGCAGGATGAAAAACAAGCAAACGTCATCAAGGACTTAGCCAAGACCAGCCAGGTAGAGCACATAAAGGGCTTTCTTTTTTATTTCCTAAAAGCTGCTTCTTCTGCCTTATATTTTTAACAGTCGCAGAGTTACCAAAGATTGGGGGAAAAGGTGATGATTGGATAATTCAACTCACTGCTAATCCTTTCATTGTTTCTGTTCATTTTTCTCCAAATTACCACTTCTTTTTCCCATCTAAAAACTTTGCAAACAACAGCATTTTCTAGGTAGAACTGTGAAATAGGGAGACATTCCTGGCCTTTATCATGGCCTCTTCTTCAACCCTGACAGGGCCTGCCTACCTCATTCTCCTCACTGCCACCTGGATCTATACCAGGGGCCTCACTTCTGTGGCATAATCATGATTATGATCACACGGAGGTGCTGCTTAACTGATAACATCAATGCACTGTCTGATAATACCATGAGGTGTCTCTTTCTAAGAGCAGGTCCATTTTGAAAGAAAACTCTTAAAAGTTAGCTCTGTCTTTTAAAACCCCATGGACTAAAGTCATCATTTTATCATTTGTTCAGCGGCTTCTCTGTGCAAGACACCCTGTTCCAGCCCCTTCTTGTTATTCACTCACTCAGCCATGTCCAGCTCTTTGTGACTCCACGGACTGCAGCACAATAGGACTCCTTGTCCTTCACTGTCCCCCAGAGTTTGCTCACAAACATCACTTCAAATTCATTATATTTTCAAGGTCTGTGTCCCAATTCAACGTGTTTAAAACAGAAGAATTGATGTTCAAAGACGGTAAATTAAATGACCAAGATTTCATGTCAAACTTAAACCCAGAATGGAATCTGAGATTTAGTCTAGTCAGATACTCCCTTATTTCCACATCAAATCAAGCTGCCTATACTAATTCCCAGATGTCTCTCAAATCCATACTTTCCTCTTCATTCCCCTGTCACTGCCAAATTTATGTCTGCTCTATCTTTTTCAGGGACAGCTTCAATAGACAATTACAGCTTCCCTTCTGCTCAGGGTTCTGGTCTTGCCTCCCATGAAGTCAAGTCCATACTGCAGCCTGATTGCTGTACAATGAGACACCTCTGCTTGAAGGTTTTCAGTGAGAGGTGGCCTAGTGTGGAAACAGCACGGTCTTCAGAGGTTCAGATCCTAGTTTCACACTAGCTCAGTGTCCTTAGGCAAGTTACTTAGCCTCTCCGGGCTTCAATTTCCTCCTCTGTAAAGTGGGGACATAATAATCACACCTACTTCCTAAAGCTGCTATAAAGACTAAATGAGCTGATATTTGGGTAATGCTCAGCTGGCATCTTCTATTGATATCGATGTGGTATTCCAAGAACTTCATAATCTCCAAGCTATGTACCCGACCCTCTTTCTTACCCTTCAAGCACTATGAACAGCACTCACTCACCGCACTGGCCCTACACACCTTTTCTCGGGAGGAATGTATTTTCCGCTTTACTTGGCTAAATGCCACTTAGTCTCCAAGACCCAGCTCAGGCAGTCTCTCCTGGAGAAAGTCCCTCTCTGTTCACCAACTCTCATGACCCAGACGGGCCGCTCCTTGTGCTCCTAGAAGCGACCTTGTGCTTGCCCCTGGCATGGGTAAGCACGTTGGAAATGCACAGATGGCTCTGTTCTCCCACATTAAGCTGTTTGCTTCTCTCTTAGGAACCTCCGCCACCCTGGCATCCATCTCTGCACCTGCTGCTTAGCTCATGAAGTCCACTGAGCCCTAACTTTCGCACGGTGCTCCCCTGGTGGCTCAGCTGTAAAGAATCCACCTGCCAATGCAGGAGACTCATTTTTGATTCCGGGTCAGGAAGATGCCCTGAAGGAGGGCATGGCAACCCACTTCAGTATTCTTGCCTGGAGAATCGCTTGGACAGAGGAGCCTGGCAGGCTAGGGTCCATGGGTTGCAAAAGAGTCGGACATGACTTAGCAACTAAAAAAAACAACAAATTCACGCACCACGTAACCCTATTAGGATACAGAGATTGCCATTGTGATGGCCTAACTCACCTTTAAATCATTCTTATACCTCACAGATGTCTAATTTATACTGCAGCATTTTGATCAAAACAAACCAACAAATATTGGTTGGTTCACAGCGGCCTTACACTGGAACAGGACTGACCTAAAAGTAGAGTGGGATTCATCTAAAGAACAGCCAGGCAGACTCAGCTATGCCCACAAGCTTGGCACGATGGGTGGAAAGTGAGCATTTTCTCCACATTCCCGAGGTTGGGAAATGATACTTCATTTGGTTTCATGATTGAGTATGATTTTCAAGAATAAGAACTGGGAACTTCTCAAATTATTTTAATTTGAATTCTATCTTTACAGTCCCGTTCACCAAATTTCTGAGCAGAAGATAAAGAGAAGGGAACCAGCAGTTGCTAAATACGGCATGGCCCAGATGTCATGGCTGTTTCATAACCTCCGTAACACTCCCAATGGAGGGCTGTTAGCCCCACTTCTTAGGAGGAAGACTGAAATGCAAAGAGTTTTAGTAATCAGCCCAAGGACATACTGCTGGGAAAATGACAGGGCTAGAGAATATGTCTTCACTGGACAGTCTTTCCAGGAATTCCAGAGTTTACAGGGACATCTGGTTCTGAGGGAGGCCTGACCCAAGAGCAGGCGCAGGGGAGGGAGAAGCCACATAAGAATACATATTCCCAACCAGAGGCAGATGCTGTGGCTAAATCAGTTGTGAAACAACTCCAACTGGTGGTAGAAGAAAACAGATTAGCCAAAAGCTGATCATTCTTTTTGCATTTGAATATATAATGTCCAAAAAAATATGATCTATTTTTTCCCCACTGCCTAATATTCAACAGTTTTTAAATATATTTGCAAAAATCTTATAGGTTTATTAAGAGTTTTTTTTCCCCATTGCCTAATATTCAACAGTTTTTAAATATATTTGCAAAAATCTCATAGGTTTATTAAGAGAAGAGTTCATACTTCAGACATGTTGAACCCCAAATTCCTTTCATTGCATATGACACATGGTCATTTATTAATAAATATGTGTTGCATGAGCAAATAAACAACTGTGACTAACACTGAACTCATCTGCGCAGCTTGACTTCTGGTATCCAGACGCCACCCACCAGGTCGCTGCCGACATGACGGTGGATTTCCGAATCAGTGCAAAGGAATCCCAGCTGGTTGAGTCTGCGCTGGATCAAAATCAAATGCACTATGAGTAAGTCCTAGGAAAATATTCAAATGTGTTAGATACTCAAAGTCTGAGGAGTCTTGAAATTGAAAGGAGAGTATAATTTTATATTGGGCCCCTCAAAATGAAAGCTCTATCTAAGAAATAACACAGTTGCCTCCAAACAGAGTATGGAGGCCTGCTTATAAAAAGGATGAGCTCAACCTTGGCACTCAAGTTCTATCTTATGTTTATTATGATCTGCAAGAATGACAGTTATGGTATCTGCCATCCCTAAAACTCAGCCCCTGGTAAGGACAAAGAGCACGTGAGCAGGCATGGAAGGTCTGGGCACACTCGTTACTCCTGACAGGTGATCAGCCCGGAACTCAGCGCTGCTGCTGACTACCAGCATTGCATTCTTTTTGCATGATTTAAGCTTTTTATTTTATACTGGAGGGTAGCCAAGTAACAATGTTGTGATAGTTTCAGGTGCACAACCATATACATACGTGCATCCACCCCCCTCAAATCCCCCTCCTACCCAGGCTGCCACCTGACACTGGGCAGAGTTCCTTGTGCCCGCACCAGATTCTGGTATTCGAATTCTCCTGATACATAAAAGGAGACCCAAAGTGCAACGTTTATCTTTGAGTCAGAAGTGTGGGGGTGTAAAATATATAATAAATAATTCTTTATGAAAGAAATTCTTCCTCAGAGAAAGCAAAACAACACAGTAAAATAAGGCTTAAATCTAAGAGGAGAGAATTCTCAAATGGCCTAAGATGCAGAAATGAGTCGTCGTGGTCCCATAGAGAAATAAGAGGAAATGAGAAATTACCGAGCACTAGCCATGGGCCATGCACACACAGTCCGGGCCCTCGGGCAACAAATAAGAAGGGAGCTCAAAGATGAATATCGCACATCAACATATACTAGGGAAAACAAAGTGTGATTTTATACTTTAAAATATTTAGCAGTGTGATGTGCTGAGGGGTCCTGTCTGAACTTCCCCACCCTTGTCTTCCCAGCAGCCCCTTTACAGAGACCCCATCACTCAAGATCGCTACGCATCAGTTCTTTCTTTTTGATTTAATAGTTCCTGCTTCTGCTACCTAACTCGGTGCTGTTAACTCAAAAAACCTTCTACTTCTGGCTCAAAGATCCTACAGTGTCATATTAGAGAGCGGGATATATTGCTTCTCATCATGACTTGATTATGTTTATTAAACTGCTATAATATCTCTAACAAATTTAAATACTATTGAAGGAAATACATAGACAAGTAAACAAAAAACATTCTTGCCTATGGCTTAGAGTCACAGGTTATTATGCGTGATTACTGCTGGTCACTATCTTTGTTTTTGCCATTGTTTCAAGAAGGCTGTGAAACAAATGTGTAAGTTCATATATGGTGAGAACACATTCAAAAGTAATCTATTCTTGTTGTTTAATCACTGCCATATCTGACTCTTTTGCAACTCCATGGACTATAGCTTGCCAGGCTCCACTGTCCATGGGATTTTTCAGGCAAGAATACTGAAGTGGAGTTGCCATTTCCTTTTCCAGGGGATCTTTTGGACCCAGGGACTGAACCCATGTCTCCTTCATTGGCAGGCAGATTCTTTCCCACTGAACCACCAGGGAAGTTAATATATGGGAAGAACATATTCAAAATTATGAATCTAAACATTTTTAATTAATACATTGATAGGTTTTTCTATAATTTTATAAACTGTACCATTAAAATCAGAAGCAGACACTTTATAAACATACCTGTAAGATCACAGAAATTAGTAGGACATTATGGACTCTGGGCTTATGCTGAGGTTGATATGCTATCTTGAATATTTCTAAAAGAAATCACCCCTCCACGCTATATACTTCCTGGTGACCATCTCTTGAATCACTTGATAGCCAGACTTCTAAAACATGTGACTTGATTTATACAATCTTCACTCTACTTCATTAATACAAACCTGACCCAGATTCCTTATGATCAACTAATTCTCACAAAGTGTCTAGCCCAAGCTAAAATAAATTTTAGCTAACTTTTTATAATTTGATTCAAACAGCAGGTTAAAAATAAAGTAGTGCATTTTCCTCAATACCCTGATACTGTAGACAAGACGCTGACGGCTTGACAGTGAGCGTAGCTAGTGGAATAGATCACGGTGACGGGAGACTCCAAGGCAGGAGGCTGCCAGCCGTCCATTTCATCAGCCCTGATTCCTCTCTGGCCTTCTCCAAGCTCGGAACAAGTCTGACTCAAACAGAGGTCTAAACCCAGATCCTCACAAATAGTGTGCTTTTCATTTTGTCTTATGCCAAGTACTTTCTTTCTATTTATATCAAGAAGCAAAGTGTTGAACTACCTATAAAAATTAGTTTTATCTAATTAGGACATGATTTCTAGAAATTGGTCCAAATTAGCCACAGTTGTGGGAAAGCCACATAATTAGATAGTTACCTTCCTCGGAAATACAAATATGTAAAGTGATCTGTGCAGACAAGAACTATTTAAAATCTTGTCTCCAAGCACTAATTATATAGATAATTTTATTTGCATATTAATTACATATGTTAGTTGGTGTCAGTCAGTAACAGAAGTGGGTTCGAAGCACAGAAACATCTGGTTGGACCAGACACCAGTTTGAATAAAACCACATTAAGAGGCTGGTTTGACACAATGATTTACTTAGACACCCTTCATTAGACAGTGCATATAAACCACTATTTAGTTTAAAGCATCTGTGTGATATTTTTTTTAATTTCCAGAAAATTAAATTACCAAGACAGATTTTACTTTAAAGTAGCATGTTTGCTCCCTTTCCCACAGAAAAAGAGCAACAGGATAGCTAGAGACTATCACCAGTGGCACACACATCATCAGGGGCGCCGTTTCCCTCCTACTGGATAAAAATTAGTGCCTTAAAGTTTATCACCTAACATAGAAATATGCCTCAAATGCTGGGGGAAATCCATGTCCATAAGTGCCGAGCAGGATACAAGGTAATTCAATTAGGGAGCTCTGGGAGAGGATTGAGATCCTGCAGAAACCTGGAGTCACGCTTTTGGAGTAGACCCGACCCTGCAGGAATGTGGGTGTCAGGGAGAGGGAGTCCAAATCAATTTATCAGGCCACATAACATGCCTCTGCCTCCCAAAGACATCCTTCCCCACCGCACTTACACACACACACACACTCACTCCAAAACTCACGCACACACACACACTCACTCACTCACTCCAAAACTCACTGGCCCACAGTTCTCCATTCCTTCTTTTTTTTAAACTGAAGTACATTTGAGTACAATGTTAGTTTCAGGTGTATAGTATAGCGTTTCCATATTTTCATAGATTATACTCCTTTAAAATTTATACCAATGGCTGATTCATGTTGTCGGTTCACAGAAAATAAAATTCTGTAAAGCAATGATACTTCAACTAAAAAATAAATTAATTTTTAAAAACTTATTACAAAATAATGGTTATAATTCCCCGTTTTATACAGTATATTCTGACCTATTCTTATAAAAGTAGTTTGTATCTCTTAATCCCATACCCCTATCTTTTCCCTCTCCCCACTACTTTGCTTTCTAAATCTGTGAATCTCTTTCTATTTTGTGATGTACACGTTCATTTGTTTTATTTTTTAGATTCCATAAATAAGTGATATCATACAGCATTTGTCTTTTTCTGGTTGACTTATTTCATGAAGTATATTATTATCTAGGCCCATCTGCATTGCTGCAAAGGATAATCTCATTCTTTTTAAGGCTGAGTAATACTCCAACGTATATGTATATCACATCTTCTTTACCCATTTGTCTATTGATGAACACTTGGTTTGCTTCTATATCCTGGGTGTATCTCTTCAAATTAGTGGTTTTTTTCTGGATATACACCCAGGAGTGGAACTGCTGAATCACATGGTGGTTCTGTTTTCAGTTTTGGGGGAAGCTCCATACTGTTTTCCATAGTGTCTGTACCAATTTACACTGCTACCAGCAATGGGAATGGACTCTCTGGACTCTCTGTTATGCTCCATTGATCTCTGTGTCTTTTTTTGTACCAGTATTCTACTGCTCTGATGACCTAGCGTTGTAGTATAGTCTGAAGTCAGAGAGAGTGATATCTCCAGCTGACCAAATCCAACAATATATAAAAAGGGTCATACATTGCAATTAAATGGGATTTATTCCAGGGTGGCAAAGATGGTTCAATATCTGCAAATTACTCAATGTGATATACCACATTGACAAAAGGAAAGATAAAAAAAATCATTTGATCATCTCAATAGAGATGACTAGGTACCTGCGGTCACCTAATCTATGACAAAGGACACAAGAATATACAGTGGAGAAAAGACAGTTTCCTCAATAAGCAGTGCTACAAAAACTGATCTGCTACATGGGAAAGAATGAAATGAGAACATCCCCTAATACCATACACAAAAAGTAACTCAAAATGGATTAAAGACCTAAATGTAAGGCCAGACACTCTAAAACTTTTAGAGGAAAACAGAGAGAACACTCTTTGACATAAACTGCAGCAAAATCTTTTTTGACTCACTTCCTAAAGTAATGAAAATAGAAACAACAGTCAATAAATGAGATCTAAAACAACTTAAAAGCTTTTGCAAAGGAAACCATAAACAAAACAAGAAGACAACCCTCAGAATGTGGTAAAATATTTACAAACAGAGCAACCAGCAAGGAATTAATATTCAAAATATACACAGTGAGTTCAGGCAGCTCAGTATCAAAAAAGCAAATAACCCAGTCCAAAAAATGGGCAGAAGATCTAAACAGACATCACCAAAGAAGACATAGTTAGTTAGTTCAGTCGCTCAGCCATGCCCGACCGTGACCCAATGAATCGCAGCACGCCAGGCCTCCCTGTCCATCACTGACTCCCGGAGTTCACTCAAACTCATGCCCATTGAGTCGGTGATGCCATCCAGCTATCTCATCCTCTGTCATCCCCTTCTCCTCCTGCCCTTAATCCCTCCCAGCATCAGGGTCTTTTCCATGAGTCAACTCTTCGCCTGAGGTGGCCCAAGTGTTGGAGTTTCAGCTTCAGCATCATTCCCTCCAATGAACACCCAGGAATCATCTCCTTCAGGATGGACTCGTTGGATCTCCTTGCAGTCTAAGGGACTCTCAAGGATCTTCTCCAACACCACAGTTCAAAAGCATCAATTTTTCAGTGCTCAGCTTTCTTCACAGTCCAACTCTCACATCCATACATGACCACTGGAAAAACCATAGCCTTGACCAGACGGACCTTTGTTGGCAAAGTAATGTCTCTGCTTTTTAATATGCTGTCTAGGTTGGTCATAACTTTCCTTCCAAGGAGTAAGTGTCTTTTAATTTCATGGCTGCAGTCACCATCTGCAGTGATTTTGGAGCCCAAAATAATAAAGTCTGACACTGTTTCCACTGTCTCCCCATCTATTTGTCATGAAGTGATGGGACGAGATGCCATGATCTTAGTTTTCTGAATGTTGAGCTTTAAGCCAACTTTTTCACTTTCTTCTTTCACTTTCATCAAGAGGCTTTTTAGTTCCTCTTCACTTTCTGCCACAAGGGTGGTGTCATCTGCATATCTGAGGTTATTGATATTTCTCCCAGCAATCTTGATTCCAGCTTGTTCTTCTTCCAGCCCAGCATTTCTCATGATGTATTCTGCATATAAGTTAAATAAGCAGGGTGACAATATACAGCCTTGGTGTACTCCTTTTCCTATTTGGAACCAGTCTATTGTTCCATGTCCAGTTCTAACTGTTGCCTCCTGACCTGCATACAGGTTTCTCAAGAGGCAGGTCAGGTGGCCTGGTATTCCCATCTCTTTCAATTTTCCACAGTTTATTGTGATCCACACAGCCGAAGGCTTTGGTGTAGTCAATAAAGCAGAAATAGATGTTTTTCTGGAACTCTCTTGCTTTTTCGATGATCCAGCGGATGTTGGCAATTTGATCTCTGGTTCCTCTGCCTTTTCTAAAACCAGCTTGAACATCTGGAAGTTCACGGTTTACGTATTGCTGAAGCCTGGCTTGGAGAATTTTGAGCATTACTTTACTAGCATGTGAGATGAGTGCAATTGTACGGTAGTTTGAACATTCTTTGGGATTGCCTTTCTTAGGGACTGGAATGAAAACTGACCTTTTCCAGTCTTGTGGCCACTGCTGAGTTTTCCAAATGTGCTGACATATTAAGTGCAGCACTTTCACAGCATCATCTTTTAGGACTTGAAATGGCTCAGTTGGAATTCCATCACCTCCACTAGCTTTGTTCATAGTGATGCTTTCTAAGGCCCACTTGACTTTACATTCCAGGATGTCTGGCTCTAGGTGAGTGATCACACCATTGTGATTATCTGGGTCATGAAGATCTTTTTTGTACAGTTCTGTGTATTCTTGCCACCTCTTCTTAATATCTTCTTCTTCTATTAGGTCCATACCATTTCTGTCCTTTATCGAACCCATCTTTGCATGAAATGTTCCCTTGGTATCTCTAATTTTCTTGAAGAGATATCTAGTTTTTCCCATTCTGTTGTTTTCCTCTATTTCTTTGCATTGATTGCTGAGGAAGGCTTTCTTATCTCTCCTTGCTATTCTGTGGAACTCTGCATTCAGATGGGAATATCTTTCCTTTTCTCCTTTGCTTTTCACTTCTCTTCTTTTCACAGCTATTTGTGAAGTCTCTTGATGAAAGTGAAAGAAGAGAGTGAAAAATTTGGCTTAAAGCTCAACATTCAGAAAACTAAGATCATAGCATCTGGTCCTTATCACTTCATGGCAAATAGATGGGGAAACAGGGGAAACAGTGTCAGACTTTATTTTTGTGGGCTCCAAAATCACTGCAGATGGTGACTGCAGCCATGAAATTAAAAGATGCTTACTCTTTGGAAGGAAAGTTATGACCAACCTAGATAGCATATTAAAAAGCAGAGACATTACTTTGCCAACAAAGTCTGTCTAGTCAAAGCTATGGTTTTTCCAGTGGTCATGTATGGATGTGAGAGTTGGACTGTGAAGAAAGCTGAGGGCAGAAAAATTGATGCTTTTGAACTGTGGTGTTGGAGAAGATTCTTGAGAGTCCCTTGGACTGCAAGGAGATCCAACCAGTCCATCCTAAAGGAGATCGGTCCTAGGTGTTCATTGGAAGGACTGATGCTGAAGCTGAAACTCCAGTACTTTGGCCACCTCATGCAAAGAGTTGACTCATTGGAAAAGGCCCTGATTCTGGGAGAGATTGGGGGCAGGAAGAGAAGGGGACGACCAAGGATGAGATGGCTGGATGGCATCA
The DNA here is from genome assembly GCF_023699985.2 of Odocoileus virginianus. Classification (NCBI taxonomy): domain Eukaryota; kingdom Metazoa; phylum Chordata; class Mammalia; order Artiodactyla; family Cervidae; genus Odocoileus; species Odocoileus virginianus. The sequence goes on along the minus strand of NC_069677.1, from coordinate 58,198,763 downwards.
CCGACTCGATGGACATGAGTTTGAGTGAACTCCGGGAGTCAATGATGGACAGGGAGGCCTGGCGTGCTGTGATTCATGGGGTCGCAAATAGTTGGACACAACTGAGCGACTGAACTGAACTGAACTGAAACTTAACCATGGTGGTGAAAGACCTATTCTCTGAAAACTATAAAATACTAATAAAGGAAACTGAAGATGATACAGATCCCATGTCCTTGGATTGGAAGAACTAATATTATTAAGATGCCCATACTACTCAGAGCAATCTACAGATTTAATGCAATCCCTATCAAAATACCCAGGACATTTTTCACAGTACTAGAACAAATAATCCTAAAATTTTTATGCACCCACACACACAAAAAAAAACCATATACACACATACACACACACAAATTGTCAAAGCAATGTCCATTCCTACTAAAAGCAGCAGATGGAAGGAGCCTTGAATTTGTTAAAATAAGATTCATTTTGCCTCTTCTCTGAACTAACCTGCTCCCTGATCTTGAGACTCAGGCTTTCTGGAGAGCTGGTCAGCTGAGCAAACTTCGTACAAGCCTCGGTAGACTAAGAAGAGTTTAGATCTGACAGCAATACCCAGGGCTTTCCCCCCTTATGATGGATAACTGTCATATAACGGTTCACAGCCAGAGTGCTGAAGTCAGACATCTCTAGGCTCAAATTTCAACTTCTGTATTTTAGTTATATCAATGTTGGAAATCTACCTAACATCTATGAAAATGGAAGCTATAATGGTACCAAATTAATAGTGTTGATGTAAAGATTAAATGATAAAATGTAAATATCATGCTGAACAGAATGTCTGGTGCATAAGAAAGACTCAATAAACGTTGGCCATTTACCTCATTAAATCCTCAGGGGTGATTATTTATCCTTTCACCTATATTTAGGAATATTTTTAACAAATTAAGGAAATCTTGGAGCACTAAAATAATATTTAAGAGAAAGTATTTTGGTTTCTTCTACTTAAACCTAGCTGCTGGTTAGTGGAAGGCCTCAGGAAAATAACATCTGGACATGGATCTTAATTTCCAGCCTTAGGCTTAATTTCTAGTTCCCATCAGCAGCAATCTGGCACCATTCTGAAGTCCTCATGCAGCTGCATATGTGGGAAGGTCGTATTTCAGCTCACACGATTTTCTTTTGCCGCTGTTATCACAAGAACCAAATTGATATGTGTAAGTCTAAAAATATTCTTAGATACGAGCTTCCTGTGACTAATTAATACTGCCATATGTTACCAATCAACCTCTGAGACCATAGAAATCTCTCTTTTGCCTGGTTCCTCTGCTTTTAATGCAGGTGGAGCAAAAGCCACAAGCCCTCTTTAGAGTTTAAGACAATTAAATATGGCTGCAGGGACAACCCAAAATATAATCTCCAAACTTCTCAGACTTCATGTGAGTTTTAGTGCACAACAGGCACCCCTTGATTCCAAATCTGTTGTCAAATTTTTCTTTCTCAAAAATCCCAGATTCATCCTAAGTCAAAAGCCAAGCATACAGTGAGTTAACTATAATATGCATAATAAAGTGCTTGTCAGTGACGTTAATGAGAACCAATATTCATGAGCAGTACATGGTCTCATGTCCTAAATAAACTCTAATTAGGAGTATACCTCACTTCTGTTCTTCCTCTAAACTCAGATCAGTCCATCAGCAAGAAAAGCACAGCTCTAGATAAATGGGGAGATAGGAAGCCAGACACACGACGTATCTAAAAGGCACGGTTGGAGAATCATGAAGAGACACGATAAACTTGATCAAAGACAGAGATGAAGGAAGAGGAAATTTCTGCAAATGAAAGATAACTGTTTTTCTTTCCCCCGTTAAGTGTGTATTTTATCATTTCCCCTGTCAAACAGAATCTTGATTCACGTTGTACAAGAAGAGGTTGAAAAACAGTTTGATGTTAAAGAAGATAACCCAGGCAGGCACAGCTATGCAAAATATAATAACTGGAACAAGGTATCATATAAAATGCCTGTACTTCCAAATAGAAAAATGTTACCCTCAACATTTGTTGGCACTTAGTTATCTATTATTCTAATCTCTCAAAATTGGTTTTGTTCCTAAGATTGTTGCTTGGACTGAAAAAATGGTGCGCAAGCATCCTAAAATGGTCTCTCGCATCAAAATTGGAACTACTGTTGAAGATAATCCACTATATGTTCTCAAGGTAAAAGTGATTTAAGAATTGCTGATTCTATTGTCCAAAAATATGAATTTAAGAGTTACTCTGTGATACAGCTAGCCAGTTTTTATGTATTTATTGCTCATTTTCGGCTGTGCTGGGCCTTCATTGCTGCTCGGGCTGTTTCTCCAGCTGGGGTGAGCAGGGGCTGTGGCAGGCTTTTCACTGCGGTGGCTTCCCTTGCTGCGGAGCGCAGGCTCCAGGGCACGCGGGCTCCCGTGTCTGGGGGCTCAGGAGCACATGCTCAGTAGGTGAGGCACAGAGGCTTACTTGCCCCTTGGCACGCGGGATCTCCCCAGACCAGGGATCGAACCCGTGTCTCCTGCCCTGGCAGGCAGATTCTTATCTACTGTGCCACCAGGGAAGGCCCTAGCTAATTTTTAGACAATGAAAAGCCTTATTTCTTTGAAGAACATGTAAGCTTCAGACAACCATTCAAGAACAGAAGTGACAGATGGTTTTAGGCGGGACCAAGAAAGTCTACAAATAAACCACTTGACGGACACCGTGAACAAAACCAGACAAGCTTCTTATCCTGTATCTTTATTACAAGAGCATCCGATGTCCCTGGTGCATAAAACAGCTTTTCATCCATTAAAATCCAGGGGAATGCACGCCTAAATGTCAAGAAGAAAAGAAATTTAAGAATCGCATAATTGTGGGAGTCCAGTACAGCAAGTGAGGGGTTTTAACTGGGTTGATAGGGATTCCGCCCATGACTGAGTTGACAACTGCCATTCAGCTGCTGCTGGATTTCTGCACATCCGAAGACACTGCTCCCTAAAGCATCCTCTCAATAACTGAGAAGCCCTTCCCTACTCTGAATTCCTATCCATTCGTGCTCTCCAACCACTCAAAACAAATATAAGTTCTCCAAATGACAGCCCTTCAAATATCCAGCCCTATTCCTCCTCCCCACGGCATCACAACTACGGAGTCTTTCCCACTTATTGTTTATGAAGTAAGAAAAGCGAAAGAAAATGGCAGAAACAGAAGCAACTCTATAATCTATCTCTCAGACCAAAGGATGTCAGCAATCCAACAAGAAAAACAGTAGATTTTGATTTTTTAATTAATTTATTTAATTGGAGGCTACTTTACAGTATTGTGGTGGGTTTTGCCATCCAGCGACATGATTTTTTAAAACTCTAAAAGCCACCCTGACATGAAGGAAAATTTTTGAAAAATATACTGTGAAATAGATGATGAATTACGTGTTTTAAAGATACATACCATGGTCCCCCCTGATTAAAATAATCACACACACAGCGACTCACGCAACAGGAGAGAGGTGAAATAATCGCTTTGAGACATGAATGAGTTCTTAGCAACAAGGGATCAGTGTGTGAGTTCATGTAAAATAACACCTCAGATTTATTTTTTAAAAGGTTGGGGGGAAGGATGAAAGAAGAAAGGCTATTTTCACGGACTGCGGTGTTCACGCACGAGAATGGATCGCCCCAGCCTTCTGCCAGTGGTTTGTCTATCAGGTAAGTCCGTTGGAACATTCACGCGATTCTTTGACTATCAGGTCTCCAGTGCCTCACTGGATGGTAACACCCCTTCGCAAATGGGTGCAGCTCCACGGAACTAGAAGAGCCCACATTTGGTGCTATCAGGTGAAAAACACTGGATTTTATTCATCACTGAGGTTTTTTATAAAATTGCCACCTTCCTTCAAACTTCTTGAAATCCAGATTATGGCTTATAAAATTTAAAAAAAAAATTGGCTACAATATGGTTTTTCCTATAGTTAAGTACGGAAAATCTGAAACTATCTTTATACTCAAAATCTACAAACTTGGCCTTACTTTGGTGAATTCAAAGCATAGAACAATAGCTCCCACTTAGATATTTAATTGGCTACACACACTTTTGGAAGTTTCATACTTAAATTTCCTTTTCAACTGAAAAAATAACTCACTTTTTAAAAAGTAAATCCAGTTTATGGGCTTCCCAGGTGGCACAGCGATTAAGAATCCACCTGCCAAGCAGGAGATGCAGGTTTGATCCCTGGGTCGGAAAGATTCCCCTGGAGAAGGAAATGGCAACCCACTCCAGTATTCTTGCCTGAAGAATCCCATGGACAGAGGATCCTGGCAGGTTACAGTCCGTGGGATAGCAAAAGAATTGGATACAATCTCATGACTAAACAACAACAAATCCTGTTTATAAGTCTTTTGTTCCTCTCACTCTATTTCTATTGTATTCCGATTCCCACAATCTTTTAACTCTCTCTTTTCTGCCAACTTTTGCATATAACATGCTACTGGAATACAACATCACAACCACTTTCAGGGCGAGTTTATTTCCACTAGGAATGAATCTGAAAATCGAACTGATTTATCCCTGCAGTTGTTTTAGTTCTTCAGCTGAGGGCCGAGAGCTCTGCTTACTTAAGCCATAAAGGAACACACGAGACAGGCCTATAAGGAACATCTTTTCTTGGGACTTCCCTGAGGTCTAGTGGCTAAGAGTCCAGCTCCCAATGCAGGAGGCCCAGGTGCAAATCCTGCTCAGGGAACTAGATCCCACTTACCACAACTAAAGATCCCACTTGCTGCAATTAAAACCTGACACAAATAAACAAACTTACTTATTAATGAAAAGAAACAGCTTGGCTCTAGTGCAGATAAACGTGCAAGAGATTGTCCAAGAATAATGAGAGATTTTAGTTAGTCAAAAAAGGCCAGATAATCAGAGAAATTTCCATCTGACGTGAGAAAAGTTGACTGGTCAATCTAAATATTCTAATTGTTTTATTAATAGTGTTTTTTTTCTTTAATCCTACTTATAATTAATTCGTGAATCCTCTCCAATATTTACACGCTCCTTTGCTTACACAGTTAATCTCTGTTTACCTAAAAATGTGAGGGTAAGAATCTACTTAAATTGTACTGCTAATTTTTCAATTGGCCTCCATTCTTTCTATGAAATGTATCCTGCATTCTACATTTGGAATGCTACTAATCTTGGTAATTAAATGATCCTTTAAAGAATATCCAGGCTTCCCTTGTGGCTCAGCTGGTAAAGAATCCGCCTGCAAAATGGGAGGCCTGGGTTCTATCCTTGGGTTGGGAAGATCCCCTGGAGATGTGAATGTCTACCCACTCCAGTATTCTGGCCTGGAGAATTCCATGGACTGTATATAGTCCATGGGGTCACAAAGAGTTGGACATGACTGAGCGACTTTCACTTTAAAGAATATTAAGTCAAATTAATTTCACTAGTCTGAATAAGTGTAATTTCTTCTGTCATCTATATGGATCATTTATCTTTATGCAGTTTAGGTGAAATATGTTTGAAATAATGCGACCTTGGGCAAATGACTTAAGGAGTTGTCATCATTACAGTTATAACCACAGTTCTCCATATGGTAACTAAACTTTATATCAATAGCTTAATTTTTTCCTACTCCTACAGGCAACCAAAACTTATGGTAAAAACAAGATTATGACTAAACTCCTGGACCGGATGAATTTTTATGTTCTTCCTGTATTCAATGTTGATGGATATATTTGGTCATGGACACAGGTACTGATCTGTAATCTCCTGTTTGAAATTAGATAATGTATTATTTACTGACTTTCATGCACATTGGGGCTTCCTAGGTAGCACTAGTCATAAAGAATCCATCTCTTAATGCAGAAGACAGGGTCGATGCAGGTTCGATCCCTGGGTTGGGAAGATTCCCTAGAGAAGGGCATGGCAACCCACTCCAGTGTTCTTGCCTGCAGAACCCCATGGAGGAGGAGTCTGCAGAGGCAGGCTACAGTTCACAGGGTCCCAAAGAGAGGGACGTGGCTGAAGTGACTTAGCACGCACGCACGCTGACTGTTAGGCATTAAGTTTAAGGCTTAGCTAACCAATTAATTCTGATTCAAAAAGTCAGTTTAGACTAAAGACAGCATGATTTCCTGGTTACACAGGAGTCCTTGAAATAATATGAAATTTCTGCTCCTGAAGCTAATAATGGAGGAAAATGAAATAAAGCAGTAATTATAAAGGAAATGTATGTTACACAATATGGTGAAAGTATTTATAGCTAAGAATAAAAGTCACCTAGAGACATTATGAACATACTGACTTCAAAACCAAAGTCACTGTATTCAATCAATTTGGGACAGAATCTGAGGTGAAATAATTATATCAAAAAATCAATAAAAGAGTGACACAGGTATCTGTCTTTTATAAGAATTCTTTATGCTGTTGCTAAGATTAATTTTGAGATTTCAGACTCATACTATCAAAAAGGTTCTTTTCTAAAAATTATGCTCCAACAATCACAATTTGACCTACATTATATATGAATCTATAAATGGTAAAAGGTGTAATGAAGTTAAAATTCAAACTACAGATAATTTCAGAACATCAGGGATTACTTTTTAATACTCAGAACTAAACAACAGTTTTTAAAACTGTATTTTTTATCAAGGTCTTATAATATTAATATAAAAACAATGTTTCTGAAAATATTACAAGTTATAAGAAAAATGTATATTTTCTTTAATGAGTCTCAGGTTAACTAGATAAATTTCAAATAAAGCTATAGACACCTGCAGACAGAATCTGAAATGATCAAACTAAAAAATGTAAACTTGTGTAAACACTTCCATCATTCAATCTTGTAGAACCGCATGTGGAGAAAAAACCGTTCCAGGAATCAAAATTCCAAATGCATTGGAACTGACCTCAACAGGAACTTTAATGTCTCATGGAACTGTGAGTAGCAGTCAAGATCTCAAGGGAAATAGCTATAAAGAGTGTTTGGACACCAAATTTAGTTAAACTACCTACTTATTTTAGGAAAGATAGGTATTCGCTAAGTGTTAATTTTCTAATCTAAAAAATGAAAGATACATGTCCATCCCAAACTTCATAACTATCCCACCTCCCCAACTTCGCCCCCCAGCAACCATAAGTTCACACTGCTATATTCAAAATGGATAACCAACAAGGACCTACTGTACAACACAGGGAACTCGGTTCAATGTTCTGTGCCAACCTGGACAGGAGGGGAGTCTGGAAGAGAATGAATACATGTATATATACATGGTTGAGTACCCTTGCTGCCCACCTGAAATTGTCACAACATTGTTAATCACCAACACAACCGTATACAATTGTATATCCCAATACAAAGTAAACAGTTTAAAAATAATAATAATGTTAAAGGAAAGCTATAACTAAAAATAAATGAAAGATGATCACCACTACTTTAGAAGTATTATGAATGTTTTGTTAAATGGGAGGAAGTAGGGGGTAGGACTGTTTGTAAAACCATCTCTTACTTAATATATCTAGTTTGCCAAAAATCAGGTGCGACCCAGAAATTCAGATCATCTGAACAGAGGTCTCAACTCCCTTCCCTTCCTGGTCTGATAAAATTTGAGAAATACCAGTGGTCAGAACCAACAAATAGGCAGTTCCTCGAATGTTTAGTGAAAAGAAACATCTGGGGCAAAGAAAGTGGAAAGGTTTCATAGAAAAGCAGAGACCTGCTACACCAGATGATAGACATCTGCTACACAAATATGATTTTATCATCATATACATTCAAGGAGAAACTAACAATACCCCAATTCATAAATTTCTTCTTTATCTAATACTGTTGAAAATACCACCTCAGCATCCAATTCTAAATTCTACCATAATGAATATGATAAAACATATATCCCTAAGTGAAAGCTGCCTGATGAAACAGATTAAAGTAACTCAGACTCAAAGAAGGTAATGTACACCAGCCTCCAACAAGTCAAATTTGAGGCTGAACTGGAACCGACTCCGGGCCCCTGGCTGCTTCTGATGCATTATTCCCATGACCCTTAGGAATGGCAGGAAAATAAACAAGGCTAAGAACAAGAATATTCACGTGGGCTAAGTCTGTCGTACTCTGCGTCCCGTCTGCAAAGTGCTGCAGAGTGTCCGCAGCACCAGGGACACGGGGAAGCCCTGTGGACCTGGAAGCCTAAAATCTTAGAAAGAAAAGAAGTGAATCTGTATCAGGAGAGGGAGAGGCTGTCCTGGGGGCAGGGGGAGAGGGAGACAGGCTTTGATCTCAATCCTCCATGCCCTCTGCAGCTCTCCCTAACACCAGTGATCCCTGCCAGGAGATCTATCGGGGTCCTGCACCAGAGTCCGAGAAAGAGACCAAAGCTGTCCGCGACTTCATTCGAAGCCACCTAAAGTCAATCAAGGCCTACATCACCTTCCATTCGTACTCCCAGATGCTGCTGTTTCCCTACGGGTATACATCAGAACTGCCAGCGAACCACGAGGACCTGGTAGGTAGGAAAAAGCCTGTGGTTTATGCATTGGTACCACCACTGCCTTTGGGTCTCTTCATCACTAACAACTTGGGTTATTTTGAAAAAATTTCACATTTTAATATCAAAGAAGAAAACTAGTGAAGTCTACCTTAAAATCACAGTCTTAAGTTAGTTTTTAATGTGATAAACATACACAGATAATAAAACCTTCTGATGTGATTTTAAGATAAAGCCACTATGAAGAAAGGTCTAGCGTACAAAGTAGAATTCCATTACTATCCAGATGACTGTGTAGTTAAATGTCTACCATGAGTCAAAACATAAAACATAGATAGCAAGAGCCTAAGACAACAGCAAATACATCTTGCTATTCCTATCCCGAGACATTAAAGGAAGCCATTGTATTTTTATCTTCTTGATCAATGTGGAAATTGTATTAATTTTAAGCTTCTGCACTAAAAAATATACTCTCTCCAAAATTTTGATCCACTTGGACTGCAAGGAGATCCAATCAGTCCATCCTAAAGCAGATCAGTCCTGGGTGTTCATTGGAAGGACTGATGTTGAAGCTGTAACTCCAATACTTTGGCCACCTGATGTGAAGAGCTGACTCATTGGAAAAGACCCTGATGCTGGGAAAGATTGAGGGTAGGAGGAGAAGGGGACGACAGAGGATGAGATGGTTGGATGGCATCACCGACTCAATGGACATGAGTTTGAGCAAACTCCGGGAGTTGGTGATGGACAGGGAGGCCTGGCGTGCTGCAGTCCATGGGGTCACAAAGACTCGGACACGACTGAGTGACTGAACTGAACTGAACTGAAGCATTCTTTTCCTTTCTATGAAAACTAGTTTGACCATGTTAGCTTAAAAAAAAAAATTTCTGCATATGAGAGATATTAAATATGTCTAACTGCTACAGAAGAAATAAAGCAGAAAACATTCAGTGTCCCAGATCCCATGGGGCTAGCAAATATAATATCCAGTAAAAGCTGTAATTCTACACTGCCTCAAAAAAAATTTTTTTTTAATTTTTTAGAGGTTACAACTGTCATTCTGATTTCAGTCAACTGTTTTCAACATTTCATTTTGAGTAGGAGCAGAGATTTGAACCAGTCATTAAAACCTTCTGTGTATATACAATAAATACACAGGTAACATGTGGTCCATATGTGATCTGACTTTGGGAGAGACAAATATCTGAAGTCAAGAAAACCTCAGAGGAAAAAGAAAGGATATGTTTTTTTAGAAAGAAGGCCAGAAGGCAAAAAGGAAGGAGGAAGGGAGAGAGGAAAGAGAAGTGAATACAAAGGACAGAAACACAAAATGAGATATGACTTTACTGTATATAACTAATTTCACAATCAGAAGGCCTCACATTAACAACTGGAGAAGGAAATGGCAACCCACTCCCATATTCTTGCCTGAAGAACTCCATGGACAGAGGAGCCTGGTGGGCTACAGTTCGTGGGGTCTCAAAGAGTTGGACATGACTGAGCAACTTTAACTCACTCACATTAACAACATGTATATCTTACTTTAAACAAAGTTCTCATTTTATTTTATTTTGATCTTCAGATGGCAAATAACCAGTAAAACTGACCTTTTTTTTAATCCCCAGTAAATTAACTGCATTTACATAGTGTCCGGTTATTCTACTCTAACTTCCCTTTCTCTCCAGGCCAAAGTTGCCAAGATCGCCACTGATGTTCTATCAACTCCATATGAAACCCACTACACCTATGGCCCAATAGCATCAACAATTTGTAAGTTTTGCCTATTACTTACTGTGTCGTTTCCCCTAATTCTCTTTTACAGATATTAAGGAAAGCTAAAGAATTCATAAAATAGAATTAGAACATATGGAATTGCTAATTTAAACTTCAAACAGGAGATTCTGAATAATATGTGAACCCAGAAGATAGATTCTACCTTTTGAGGGGATACGATTTTTCTAGAAGCAAATTATACTGAATCTTTACAAGGTGACAAGGTCAGGAATAATTACATCAAGTTTAATTCTTCTACCTTCCTATTCTCTACCACCACCACCAAAGCTGTGGCAGAGTCCACCTTTTTTTTTAAATCATTTAGCTTTAACAGGACTCTTTCTTCCTTGGCCTTGTCCCTATGCAAGCACAGTCTTTCTCCAAGCTCCTGGTGAGTAAATAGGCAGGCCAACAGTTTCAGCCACTTTGATCATGTAAAAACAGTCTCCTGTGGCTCTCATCAGCCATTTCCTACTGTGTTCAACTGAAATCTACATGGTGAATTAAGAAAGGAGGTCCCGAGGTCCTAGTTCTGCTGCCTTTTCTTTTTTTAATGTCTCAGCACCACTTCTTATTCTTCACCAGTTTTAAACTTTCTTTGTCTTTCCATTTTGTTAATTATTGATTTAAATTTCTTACAAGTCAGGCACTGTTTTTAGCCCTTGATTTTCGCAATCTCAGTTACTCCTCACAATATTCTACGAGGTATGCAGTACTTGTAGTCAGCTTAATGGGGATACAATCCCAGCTTTTTTAAAAAAAAAAAAAACAAAGTCCATGGTCTAAACCACTGTGCATATACTCATTTCCCATTTGGTTTTGCAGCTAAAATAACTAGGCTTTTCCATTTCCAAGCAATAAAAAGAAATTCATTTGGTTTTCACCAAAGACCCTTAATTCACACCCTGGGAGGTGAGACCATTTCTCCTCCGATCCCACTGACCTTAGTTTGGAAATTCTTTAGTAAAAACCACCTTTTCTCCAAACTATTCCCATGCTTCACTTCTTATGCCAAAACTTTACAAGATATTTTAATGAAACTGCTTATAAGTTACAGTCTTAACTTTCTAACAAAATTTAATTCCTCAAAAGCAAGGATTACACTTCAGAGGTCCTCTCAGATCATATAATATCTAGTACAGGGCATGGAACAAAAGCAGAATTGATTATAAACTTACTCAATGAAATGGTGTCACAACTTGTCCAAAAGAAGTGAATATGGACTGAAACCACAACAAAACTAGACTTGATAGAGAGTAACCTGTATTACTCTCTAGAGCCATGATAGCCAACATTTTTAGCACGAAGACGATTGCTTAACTTTTAAACATTTCATGGATCAACTCACCAGCACTAAATACAAATGACTATTTCCATTATACTTTTGGAATGTGTGGATTGAAAAAGTAAATACGTGCATTTTGTGGGTTCCATGTAATAACTCTACTTGGCCATACATTATAAATCACTTCCCGAGCCCAAGCTGAAAGAATACACTGTAACTAAAAGTCCATATCCTCAACAATTGCTGTGGAATTTGAAAATGCTGCAGTCATCGCAACAATTTCTAGAGCCCATTTACTGGAGGTTCCCTTGGTGGAATTGGAAAAATGACTTAAAAAGCCAGACAAGTTCCACTCTTAGAGAACATTCATCAGCAATCACACATCAGCCAGCTGTGAGCTTTAAAGGGCTGAGAGAAAATACACTGACACAGCCCATCGCCAGCATCCAAATAGATCTTGCTGCAACATAACCAGGCCAGGGATTCATTACACATACAAGTGGATGACAAGATTTCAAAACAGGCGATGTACCCAGCTATATGAGTGGACAAAAGCAGGCAAAGAGCTGAAGGACAGAATGTCGGCCTACTGAGTGGATGCTGGGAAAGAGCAGAGCCAGATAAACCAGCCAGGTATGATGTAAGAGTACTTTCTACATCAAAATGAGGGAAAACAAATATTCTTGGCAGCAAAGAACAAAGGGTTGCGAACAGGAACAAACTTTGCAAATGGCAGCTAGGGCGTCAAAGGATTATTACTCTCACACTTTCAATATGCATACATATATACACACACATACATACATGCGCATAAGTGCAATCACACATGTATGTGTATGTGACATGTACTTGCATCTATGAAAATTATGAGCATACTATAGCTATGCATTTGCACTGCATCACAATCATTTAATAAGCAAGAATTTACGGAGCACCTAACAGCCCAGCACTTGGACCTTTGAGAGATAGGTGAAAGACACAACTGCGTTCAAAGAGTTACCTTCTAACTGGGAGGAGGAGATGACTACAGATAACACAGCTCCATGCTATGATGTGTCACTTTAAAAAGGGGAGGATAAAGAGGAATTATTATTCTATACAACTGTGTTGTATTTTAAACTTCTTTATTATATATTATAAAGATTTTTTGAACCAATTCAGATTTAGAAAGAATTGCCTCTTCCGTATATGGGCTACAGCAACTTGACAGATGTATAAAACTCTAAGGAGTCACTGCTTTAATAAAGCATTTGATTAAATGTTAATCAAACATTCATGAGAAGCAGGGGTAGCCAAGCAGTTAACTTGGTAAGAATAGAGAAGAGATGCACCCCACGATTAAAGTTTAGTCATTCCAGTATTCTAATTGTCATTTAAGATGCTCCAGGATTTGGGGGAAGCAACTAGCATTTACCAGTATTTTTCTCTTTGATTTGATGGAGACATTAAAAGAGGACCAAGAGAGCATTTTTAAAACCCAAACTGTGGAAAGATCCCTGGCCTCACAGAAGAACATATATATCTCCAATTTTAACCTAACAAGCAAATAAGTTCAAACCATAAAATCCAAAACCAGGAGGAAACCTAGATGATCTAATTTATGGTTCTCAAGCTTGACTTCCAATTAGCATTATCTGAGGAGCTTTTACAACACGCAGATGATCAGGTCCTGTCCCCAAAGATTCAGATTTCATTAGTCCATGATGAAGTCCAGGAATCTGAATTTTCTTAAAGTGGTTGAAGCAATTCTAAGATGAAACTAGGGTGGAGAACCACTGATATAAGCTAAATCTCTCATTCATAAACTATGAAATTGAGATATAGAAAGATTTGATCCCTTAGGAGCAAAATAGGATCAAAAATAAGCATTCCAGATCACAAACTGTACACCATGAAGCAAGACTATTCAGATGACACAAAAATTGATATTAAAATATCATGAAATGCTTATATTTGCATATTGATAGCATAGCCAATCCTTTACCATCTTAGAAATAACTGAAAATAGTGCCTGGTTAGCAAGAACAGTTCACTGAATTGCTAGAAACCAAAGAGTTTGAATCAATAATATCACCTATCTATGGGTCACATCATGAATTTAAAAGTTAATTTCAAAGTGCCATTCTTGTTGCCTTCCTACACATCAAAATCACTAGCTCTGCTCTTGTTTCTCAACTCTAGAGTACTGTTCTCTATACTCCTTCAGTTCAGTTCAGTCGCTCAGTCATGTCTGACCCTTTGTGACCCCATGAACCGCAGCACACCAGGCCTCCCTGTCCATCACCAACTCCCAGCATCCACTCAAATCCATGTCCACTGAGTCGGTGATACCATCCAACTATCTTATCCTCTGTCGTCCCCTTCTCCTCCTGCCCTTAATCCCTCCCAGCATCAGGGTCTTTTCAAATGAGTCAGCTCTTTGTATCAGGTGGCCAAAGTATTGGAGTTTAAGCTTCAAAATCAGTCCTACCAATGAAGACCCAAGACTGATCTCTTTTAGGATGGACTGCTTGGATCTCCTTGCAGTCCAAGGAACTCTCAAGAGTCTTCTCCAACACCACAGTTCAAATGCATCAATTCTTCAGCGCTCAGCTTTCTTCACAGTCCAACTCTCACATCCAGACATGACCATTGGAAAAACCACAGCCTTGACTAGACAGACCTTTGCTGACAAAGTAATGTCTCTGCTTTTTAATATACCGTCTAGGTTGGTCATAACTTTTCTGCCAAGGAGTAAGCATCTTTTAATTTCATTGCTGCTGCAATCACCATCTGCAGTGATTTTAGAACCCAGAAAAATAAAGTCAGCCACTGTTTCCACTGTTTCCCCATCTATTTCCCATGAAGTGATGGGGCCAGATGTCATGATCTTAGTTTTCTGAATGTTGAGCTTTAAGCCAACTTTTTCACTCTCCTCTTTCATTTTCATCAAGAGGCTCTTTAGTTCTTCTTCACTTTCTGCCATAAGGGTAGTGTCATCTTCATATCTGAGGTTATTGATATTTCTCCTGGAAATCTTGATTCCACCTTGTGCTTCTTCCAGTCCAGCGTTTCTCATGATGTACTCTGCATAGAAGTTAAATAAGCAGGGTGACAATATACAACCTTGACATACTCCTTTCCTATCTGGAACCAGTCTGTTTTTCCATGTCCAGTTCTAACTGTTGCTTCCTGACCTGCATACAGGTTTCTCAAGAGGCAGGTCAGGTGGTCTGGTATTCCCATCTCCTTCAGAATTTTCCACAGTTTATTGTGATCCATGCAGTCAAAGGCTTTTGCATAGTCAGTAAAGCAGAAATAGATGTTTTTCTGGAACTCTCTTGCTTTTTTAATGATCCAGTGGATGTTGGCAATTTGATCTCTGGTTCCTCTGCCTTTTCTAAAACCAGCTTGAACATCTGGAAGTTCACGGTTCATGTATTGCTGAAGCCTTGCTTGGAGAATTTTTAGCATTACTTTACTAGTGTGTGAGATGAGTGCAGTTGTGTGGTAGTTTGAGCATTCTTTGGCATTGCCTTTCTTTGGGATTGGAATGAAAACTGACCTTTTCCAGTCCTGTGGCCACTGCTGAGTTTTCCAAATTTGTTGGCATATTGAATGCAACACTTTCAAAGCATTATCTTCCAGGATTTGAAATAGCTCAACTGGAATTCTATCACCTCCACTAGCTTTGTTCGTAGTGATGCTTCCTAAGGCCCATTTGACTTCACATTCCAGTAGGTCTTTACCACTCTACATTTTGAAAAGAAAATCAAGACCCCCGAATTTGTAGCTCAACATCAAATATCTATCCACTAAGACATCTGAACTGAAATTATACAAGGGGCAATAGATGTGGGAAAAAAAAATTTTTCAGTCCATGCCCATGCATCGAGAGCTTCAGCTCTTGCTGAAAAAAGAATTTGACTCCTGTTGACACAGAAGTGCATGTTACTAGTTTAAAGCAGATTGACATGTTTTTAAAAACATACAAGTTCAGCCACCAGTGCCACTTTATGTGGACTTCTTTGGGATGAAACCAGGTGGTTAGTTCAGTTCAATTTTATTCTGACTTGTTTTGAGTGTATTACAGTGAGTTCCTTGTGCTTAACATGCCTTAAAAAGAGTAGGAAATTTTCTTCTTATTGTCAATATTTTAAGAAAATGTTGTGAGCAGAAAAGAAGATTACCTTGCAGAACTTGATGAAGACTTTTTATTAAGAGGACCACAGATCGGCATATGGTGATTCGGACAGTACAAAGTTAGTCACGCAAACTCTGAAGACGTGCAGCTTCAGACGTGCAGTTTGATTCTTCATTCAACCACTTACTAGCTACGGGTCCTTTTTTGTAACTGAAGTATTTTTTTTCTTACACTATTATATTAGCATCAGGTTTACAGCACATTAATTCAGTATTTTTGCAGATTATAGTTTATTATAGGTTAAGATAGTAGCTATAATTCCCTGTTATACAATATATCCTCATCACCTATCTATTTTCTACATCTAACTATGTTGTCTTTGAGCAAACTGCTTAATTTCTCTGTGCCAAAATTTCCTCTTCTGTAAAACAGCAACTGGTGCTAAATCATAAGGTTTTGATAGGAGTTAATGGAATGAGTTACCATACATAAAGCACTTAGAAGGGTGCCTGGTATTTAGCAAGTGTTTGTTATTGTATTTTATAAATACATCCACATATTTTAGTGGGTACAGATGGAGATAAATAAAAGGCTAAGCAACATGTTCAACTAAGTTGTATAATAATATATTCTTAACAAGTAAACAGCTTTCAATGTTGTATTTATTTTATGTCTTAATACAGTTTTTATTTGCAAATTTAAGGTTTCAAAGATACAAAAAGTGGTATCATAAAAGAAAATGTATTACACTTAATAACATCACACAATTATGAAAAATCACAAATTACATAAACTCTCAATCACCACCATTAATCTTAATGAGAGATGCCACATAAAGTAAATTTGTCAAAATGGAATCTCCATATTCTTGAACTCTTTGAGATCACAGCAGGTTACTGAACTGCAAATGGGAGGCTGGTACAGCTAGAGGTCAGCCACGCTTATTGAAATGTCCAGCACACTCTAAATCATCATGCAAGACACAACCCCTCTCTCCCCTACCTCCATTGCTATAGAACTCTTATCTCTATGTTCGTTTTTTCTAGTGAACTTAAATTCAGCTCTAGCTGAAAATGGCAGCCTTCTTGATCACTAAAGCTAGTGTATTTATCTCAGCTAACATGCTCCAAAAACTCCCTGCAACACTGGACCTTGTTGATAGACCATTCTTGCCATTCCCTTGGCTTCCTTGACACCAAACTCACCTGGTTTGCCTCTTCCTTCTCCTTCTCTGCTCTGTCCATGCTGACTGCCTCCAAAGCAGCTATCTTCCCCAAAACAGATATTCCTCAGGCATTTCACCGGGTTCTCTCTTCAGGCACCCCTCTCCCTTCTTCCTTCCTAGAGAGGGAAGCGCTCTCTGCCCTCACAGGCTGGAGCCTGCATCTGCCACCCAGAGGCTTCAGGGGGCCCAGCCAGGACCACCTTTCACTCCCGCAGCAGTTACCTACAGGGGCCAGTGGGCGCCCAGCAGCATCAGAGGAGCCAGCGAGATGGAAACAGCAAGTCAAAGGCTCTGAAAACTCCACTAACACTGGGACCAGAAGTCACTGAAGAACAGAGCCTAAACAGGGTGACTGCCTGCTAAGATAGAGTTCCATTAAGATTTGACATGGTAGCCAAAGTGTCTAAGAAACAGTCAAAAATCACTCATCCGGACAAAAATGAAAAAAAAAAATCACAGCTCAAATGAAAAAACACAATCAACAGATGCCAACACTGAGATGATTTAAGTGTTAGAATTATCTGACAAGAATTTCAAAATCATTATCATAAAAATGCTTCAGTGAGCAGTTACAGATAGCCATGAAACAAATGATAACATAGAAAATCTCATCAAAGAAATGCAAGGTATAAAAAAGAAGCAAATAGAAATTACAGAACTGAAAAACAGAATAACTTAAATTTTAACAACTCACTGGAGAGGATCAATAGCAGAATGAATATGATGGAGAGAAGAATCAGTTAACTTGAAGACAGAATCTAAATCTAAATCTTTAGACAAATCTAAAGAAAGAAAATAAGTTGAAAAAAAATAAACAAAGCCTAAGGGACCTGTGGCATCATAACAAATGATCAAGCATCCATGTCATCAATTATCAGAAGGAGAGGAGTGAGAGAAGGTTGGAAAAAATTATTTGAAGAAATAAAGACTGAGATTTCCCAAATTTCCTAAATACATATACCAACATACTTCAGAAACGACTGAACCACAAACAGAATAAGTTCAAAGAAACTCACATCAAGCCACACCATAAGGAAAGTTCTGAAAACTAAAAGTAAAAAATCTTGAAAGCAATGAGACAGAAACAATCTAAGGGGGAGAAACAATTCAAATGGCAGCAGATTTCTCATTGGAAACCATAGAAGGTCAAAAGGAACAGATAACATTTTTCAAGTGCTAAAAGAACTATTGATCATAAATTCTATATTCAGCAAAGACATCCTTCAGAAATGAAGAGGAAATAAAGACATTCTCAAAGGAAAACTAACAGAATGTGTTACCTGCACACCTACACTTCAAAGATGGGTAGGGAAAGCTCTCCAAATAAGAAATAAATAATAACAAGGCCTGAAACTGTGGAAAGGAAAGAAAAACAACAGATTAGGGAATGAATGAAGGATAAATAGACTATCTTTCTCCTTATGATAGTTGAATCAATATAATTCCATCTGATGTGGGGTTTAATATATGTAGAGAAGTAATTGAGACAATTGTATTTTTAAAGTGGGAAGGGGGAAAGAATCTAAAGACAAATAGGATTTCTATATATTACCTGACACGCTAAAACACTGATACCAGTAGATTGTGATAAATTATGTGCATATATTGTAATACATAGAACAACCACTAAGAAAATTATACAAAGTGATACACTCAAAAGCAATATTATAAATACATCAAAATGGAATCCTAAAAATATTCATGTAGCCAAGAATAAGGCAATAAAATAAATGGAGGAAAGAAAAAATCGAGGGATCAAGCAAAAATCAAATAGTAAGATGGTAGATTTAAGGGATATCAATAATTTACCTACCTAGATTAATTAGAAGGCTGAAATTGGCAGAGTGGGTTCAGAAAAATATGACAACAATACATTGGCTACAAGAAACCCACATCATATATAAGATAGGTTGAAACCGAAAGGCTGAGAAAAGATATATCATACAAACATTAACCAAAGAAGGAATGCTATACTATACTCCAGATAAAGTAAATTTCAGAACAAAGAAATGTGATAGAAACAAAGAAGAATGTTAAGGATAAAAGGATCAATCCACCAAGAAGACATCATGACCCTGAACAAGTGTGTGTAAGCCAATTTCACCTAGGATGCTTCTGCTTGCTAATTTCCAAATCCATCTTCCCAGACACCTTCCTCTAAGACACAGTAAATCAGAGAAAGGTGGCAGCGACCCCTGGCTTTCATCAGCCTCCCGAGCTTGCCAACTCACACGTCAGCGCAGAAGCAAGGCTTCACACTCCCTTCCGCGTCACACGCTGTGTGTGTGGCAGGCGCTGCGCAGAGCTGCCCGGGAGCTCCCCCGCCTTCCAGCCCAGGGCTAGACAGGGTTCTTGCGTCTGTCAAGGCTGGACACCCGCCGGTATTTCTCCGGCTGTGCCAGGCCACACGGCTCCCCCGTGTTCTGCCGCCAGTCCCCAGATCCCTAGTAGGAGGCGCCTACCCCCTGACTGATGCTGAACACATCCTTCTGTCTTCCTTGCCCTATCCTTTCTTTCCCCATCACTGCTCCCTCTGAATTCCTGTTTCTGTTAGTAGCACATGGATTTGTCCAGCTACCCGGACTGCAGTCTCTATCATTTTCTTCAGCTTCTGTGACTCTTCCCTTCCGGCTTTTCCTACAGCAAGCCCCACCAGTCCTGTCCCCTGTGTGGTGACTCTATGCTAGTTCAGCCTTTCACGCCACAGAACCTCCTAACCGGTCTCTTTGCAGTGCTGTCAGAACTACAGCACTGAAATGGCTCTGACTGGTTTCCGAACAAAACATCTTTCCTGACTTACCCGGCTTTCTGAACTTTGCCCACAAATTCTGGCTGTTCCACTTTCCAGTTCAGCTGGATCTCACTGGTCCCTAAGCCCTTCCAAGCTTTCCATCCTTGTGGTTCACTGGCTAGAATGCCTTTGTTCAATCCCCATCTGGAAAAATACTAGACTTTCTTCAAGGCTAATTGAAGGCTAAATTGATGGCTAAATTCAGTGGAAGGCTAATTGAAGGCTAAATGCAATCTCCATCGTGAAGGTGGTATTTCAGCAGGTATTGAGCATGAAATGCCATCCCCTTGACCAGACCTAATCTCTTTCTTCCTCTGAATCTTCACAAGATACTTTCCTATGATTCTTTAACAGTCTGCCACATCTCTACTGATTTGCAGATTTGACTTCTTTCCCCACCAAGTCTAAGTTCCAAACACACCAACAGTATCTTCTTCATCTCTGTACCCTGTATAACCACCCTCTACAGTTCCCAGTAAAAAGTACATTGCACATATTCAAGGTTTGATAAATACATATTGAATAACTTTAAAGCCAACCCTATCTCTCTAACAAAATATTCTTTCTCTACTTCTTCATCACAACTTTGAATTCTTATCTTTCAAATCTAAAGTGTTAGTATCAGTTAAACTCATTACTTTTTCTAAAACATAAGTAATTTTATATACAAAGAATATATATTTTTCTATTATGTAAGTCAAAATGTACAAAAATGTATTTATAGTATTTATATAAAGCTTGTATATAACCTCTAGATGTTTATATTTTTGGTCTTTTTAACAAATAATATTCTTAGTAAAATTTCACAAAAACGGACATGGAAATGTTGGATTAGGGGGATTAAATGCATCCTTAAAATAACTGATTTAAACTTTCTCTGTCTTTTAACTGTGAAATATTTCATCCTAGCAACATAAACGGAAACAGCCCTGCACTGTGAGAAGGAATCTAAGTTCTCGCATCTTGTACGCACTGCCCTCCATGCTGGGTTTTCAGCGACCCACCCACTGCTGAGCTGGCCTCAGCTGCTTGCATTTGCTCAGACTACCTCCATCTGTGACAACATGCACCCAGAAAACGAACTCAATTTAGACTCAAAATGATCCAAGCAAAATGTAATTCTGAACATGCAGCACATATTCAAAGCATGTGGTGGATTCTAAGCCATGATTACTTTTCACCCAAGACTGCAGCTTCGCGCACAGAGGCGCCTGGCGGGCTACAGTCCACAGGGTTGCAAAGAGCTGGACCCGAGTGAACACACAGGCACGCTCTATACTGCGCAGACCACTGCTCTCACCCATGCTGCGACTGAGTGTACATGTAATCAGGTTTCACTGCGAATTTTACACCAGTGAACTTCCTTTTCAAAAACCTGTTAACATTTGTTTCTAATTAAATACTTACTGCTTATGTCTTACAGACCCAGCATCAGGTTCTTCTTTAGACTGGGCTTACAACCTGGGCATCAAACACTCATTTGCCTTTGAGCTCCGAGATAAAGGAAGATTTGGTTTTCTCCTTCCAGAATCTCAGATAAAGCCAACGTGTAAAGAGACCATGCTAGCTGTCAAATTTATTGCCAAGTATATCCTCAAGCATACCTCATAAAGAATTGCTCTCTGTTTGGAATAAGCCAGTTAACTCTCCCCCTGCCTTTCACTAGAAAGTCAAGTCTTTGCTTATACCTAGATTGGTTTCCACATCACCTGAACAGGTCCTTTCTTGCTCACTCAAGTCCTGTGTTATTTCTTTTTGCTTTTATTTACTCTCCATAACATCCTAACAAATAGCTTTACGTTAAAGTTTAAGTTAAGTTGTAACACAGCACAAAGTATTATTTTGAGTATTTTGAAAGGTAATAAACTCTGGGTCATGAGATAAAAATGAGAACCTTCACTTTCTTCAGAACCACTTTCACCATGTGGCTTCATCACTTCATGTGCCAAGATAATAAAAATAAAATATATTTCAAAACTCACCTTCTGTTTTTCATAAATTATGTTTTCTACATTCCCCTATTAATATTAATAATCATGCCTTAATTCTTTCTATGCGTTCTGTTAACACAGAAGAATATCTTCAATTTTTAAAAACATATTTTAAAAATAAATTTTAAAAACATATATTTAATACAAGTAGATCATGTCTTCACAATAGCAAAAGGATGTTCTAGAAGGAAATAAAGTAGTTTATTTAGAAATGAATCTCAGTGCCTTAAACAATCCAGTTCTCATCAACATAATGTACATTAAATTCAAAACAGTTTAATTTAAAGTGTCATAATCAGAGGATTGACCTGCCAAAACACCTCTTGGCAGTTATAGACACAGCCAGAATGTCTGATCAGCTGTAATCCTTGTCTAACAATGGATAGAAAAGAAGCCTGGAAATATAGTACAAATTGAAAAGAGAAAGTCATGTCGACTAAGGTCAATCAGAGTAACTAATTACCTTTATACTCTATAACCGTATTGCTTAAGGTAGTGTTACAAAATACCTTTTCCCTAACTGCATTCTTCTGTATCTCATCATATGATAACACTGGTATCCACATTCTGGAAATCCAGAAGGAGATGATTGACGAGAATTTTAGGGAGATTTAAGTAGAGAGTTCCTTGACTTTCTATAAACATCTCAAAACAATCTGTATAAAAATTCAGAGGATCTTAAAAGATTCCGAGAAACTAGGTTAACAAATAATCTGGGACATTCCTTACGGCTCCTTTAAAGCCCCACAAAAGAAAGAGTGTCATCAAATCTACAAGATTTTGGTATATCTGATAGTTAGAAGGTAGGTTAAAGTTTCCCATGCAGAACTATCTAAAACCTATATAGGGAGACTTCTGTAAAACTAAAAAAATTGCTCTACAGATAGAGGAGGAAAACGCAACAGAGACAAAAAAAAAAAAAAAAGATAAAAGATAAAGCCCCGATTATAAGACTAAACTGTCCTAAAAATATAACATCTGTACCTAAATATTTACCATTCACAACTGGCTCAGAACACAGGAGTGTAAATGTGTCGTGTCTAATATGCCATATGAGAATTACACACTCATTCACACTTACTCAACTGATAAAGGCCTGAAAGAAACTGTAATCTTAAAATGTACATAAAATATTTCTAATTCCATTAGGCCTTTAGGTAGAAGAGACAGGAGAAATAATCCCAATTGTTGAATATCATCCAGTGTTCACCTAGTTTATAAAAGGTACAAAAGTTTTACTCACCATTTTATTTGAGCCTTTATATAGCTTAATATTTATTTTCTCAATCAAACAGAAAGCATTTAAGTGTCAAAAAATCAAAAATCCTTGCAAGATCATTCATATCTTAATTAAATACCTTTTGCATGATATCTTAGGTATTTGCTTGACTTCATATGAATTGTGAAAATAAGTATGTAAAGAAAATACCTACATTAAAATTTAAAAACTAAAATTTCATTGTATTTATGGAAAAGTTTGAGTAGTCAGTGGTTGATTCTTCCCTTGTCATTTCTCATTTATCAGTAAAATGACTGTGTATCCAAGTTACAAGTAGAGCTGTCTCTTAAAATATTCTTGACAATGTCTCACAAAAAGTCTTCTAAATTATCATTCCTATTCTAGTGTTCATACCACCAAATTCACTCAAGAAACATTGTTTCATATTTTGAACACTTTTATGGCAATGATCTAGTAGCTGAGACATATGTCTTCATTACAAGAGAAAATGAAATATCTTACTGATTATTTTTAGTAGTGCAAATAAATTTTAGTTTCCAATGGGCATTATGACTTCAAACTGATTTTAAAATGCCACATCAGGGGCTTCCGTGGTAGTTCAATGGTTAAGAATCCACCTGCCTATGCAGGGAACTCGAGTTCGATCCCTGGTCCAGGAAGACCCCACAAGCTTCTGGGTAACTAAGCCCAAGAACTGCAACTACTGAGCCCGTGAGCCCCAGAGCCCATGCCCTGCAACAATGAGAAGCCCCAACTCCCTGCAACCAGAGCGCCTGTGTGTGATCAAAAACAAATCAACAAGCTTCCTCTAAAAAAAGAGCCATAACAGACGTACCTTCCCCACCCCATTCTATAGCTACGTAAGTACTCACTGGCTAAATAAATATGAGACTTACTGACACGAGTTTCTCACCTAAAACAAACACTTAGCTTGATTTTCTTCAGATGAAATTCCCAAAGAAACTTGCAGGAGATCACTGAAAATGTACAAGTTCTCGGGTTCTTGTTCTTGCTAAGTGTTTAAATTATTCTGGTCATTCAAACGGATGAATGTTGGGTTTCTGTGGACAGGGGGAAAGATCAAAGACAGAGAACTTGATT
Source organism: Odocoileus virginianus (assembly GCF_023699985.2). NCBI lineage: Eukaryota > Metazoa > Chordata > Mammalia > Artiodactyla > Cervidae > Odocoileus > Odocoileus virginianus. Next base: position 58,174,754 of record NC_069677.1, on the reverse strand, counting down.
TCACCACGTGGTTCTCAGTACTATAAACTAGGCTTTTGTCTTTAACATAGAAAATATAAATGAAAGTTTTTCTAAAAGAGAACATGCCAAAAACCTACAATGAAACATGGTAGTATTAAATTGATGCTGATTTCCCAGGACACAAACAATAAAAAGCAGTAGCAGCAAGCAATCTCAGCTGAACATGCATTTATACAAATGTCTGTGAGAAGTGATCACACCTAGAAACCACGCCCACGCTTATGAACTGCTGCGTGCGAGCTGGTCCGCTCAGCGGCTCAGCTGTGTCCAGCTCTTCGCCACCCCACGAGCTGCAGTCTGCCAGGCCCCTCTGCCCACGGGCTTTCCCAAACAAGGATCCTGGAGCAGGTTGCCGTTTCCTCCTCCAGGCTGTCTTCTGAACCCAGCGACAGAACCCGTGTCTCCTCCATTGCAGGAGGATTGTTACTGCTGTGCCACCAAGGGGGCCCAATTTAAGGGTTATCGATCCTCAAAAGTTTATAAGCACAACTGAAGACAAAATCCAACATAATTTGAAAAATATATGCACACATAAAACTTAACTCCAATCCAGGGATCTCAGAGTTTGTATAGCAACTTGCGTCTCTTTCGTTCTAGTTTGTTACAATTGATTTTCTCCTTTGTTTTTTTAAACAATATTCAGGAAAAAAATACATAAATGTATATTAGACAGCTGGAAAATATAAAACATTTCCAATTATCAAAAACAAGTAAATTAGACATCCTGAAATTTTACAAAATAATTATAGCATACCAATGCATTTGTTGTAATAGGTGGCCTGGATGTCTCCCTGCTCTGAAGTGCCACCTACAGCTTCCCTAGTTGTTCTGACCCTAAGCTGGTGCTTGTTCAAATGTAATGTATAGAGAGTGACATTACCAAGATGGCCAAATAAGATGTCCCTCACTAACACGTCCCCCTCCACAACAGTGATCTGGCATCCATCCAGGGACAAAGGTGCCTCTAGGAGCAGCGGAATCCAGCTCCATGTGCCAAGGGGAATAGACATACAGACCCCAGTGCCAGCTGGGGACCCTGAATGGCCCATGAACTGGCTCTAGCCCCTCTTGGCCACAAACCAGGAGTCCCTATAGAATACTGACTGGAACAATGAGCTACTTACTTTACGGAAGCCCAGGAGTTCAGTGGAGATGCTCCAACAAACCACCGGAGCAAAAAAAAAAAAAAAAAAAATCCACGATTGGAGACACTGGAGAGGAGAAGAGGAACAGTTTGACTTGACCCTCATCATGTTCCCCGAAGGCGCCGCAACGCAGCCTAAGAGAACGCTTCTCGGCCTGTGACTTGCCCACAGGGGAAAGGGAGGACATGTGCGTAGCACCGGGCTCCCCCAGCGACGTGGACACCATCCAGGAGGCACGCTTCCCTCTGGTCTCACCCAGCGACGTGGACACCATCCAGGAGGCACGCTTCCCTCTGGTCTCACCCAGCATGCTGGGTCACGAGCCGCATGGCTGGGAGAACAGCGGCCGTGAGGAGAAGGCATCAGAGAGACAGGAGTGATTCCAACCACATCGCGGTGGCTTGCCTACGAGTCACTGGGATATCTTGCCCACAGATTTCCCCAACCAGCACAGCTACTCCAGGCACTTCACAAACTCACACACAGAAACGCAAATATACACACCTCATGGCCAGCCCCCTGGGTATGCGTCCAACAGTGGTGAAAACACACATTAGCAGATGACAGGCACATACTCAGAACAAGGCAGGTCTGAACCTGTGGGCCAAGGAGAAGCCACAAACTCCAACTCAGCACTCACTGCTCTCGGGAAAGTAAAAGGCAGGCTGCCGGCACCCAGCCTGCTATACGGCAGGATCAAGAGAAGGTATACAAGCTTAAAAACTCTGCCGTAAGAGGTAGTAAGAAGTAAGGAGCAGGCTATAGAAAGTCTGAGAAAGTCTCAGAATTCCTAACAGGGCTGAAGGAGAGTTAGTTCTCTCCTGAAATCAGTCAGTAAAGACTGGAGGAAGGGACTGCTACTTCAAATGTGAAGACAGCAACATAGAACTTCAAGGAACATTGAAAGTCAAGCAAACAGGATACCGCCAAAGGAAAACAATAATATTCCAGTAACTCACCCAAAAACATGGAGATCTACCATTTACCTGAGAAAGAATTCAAAATATCTGTTTAAAGGAAGCTCAATGAGCTACAAGAAAATACATACAAAACAATCCCATGAAACTGAGAAAACAATACACAAGCAAAATGAGATGTTTAACAGAGATAGAAATCACACACAAAAAAGAGTCCAGCAGAAATTCTGGAGCTGAAGAATGCAATGAATAAAATGAAAAAACACAACAGATAGCATCAGCATCAGAATGAGTCAGGCAAAAGAATCTGTGAACAGAAGAAAAGAACTTTGAAATTATCCAACTAGAGAAGAATTAAGAAGAAAAGTGACTGCTTATGTGAATTATGAAATACCACTAAGAACAGAAATCTGCAAATTAGAGAGTCACAGGGAGAAGAGAAAGAGGCAGAAAGCTTCTTTACAGAAATAATGGCTGAAAACTTCAAAATCTGGGGAGAGATCTGCCCATTCTAGTTCATGAAGCTCATAGGTCCCCAAACAAATTCAATGGAAAAAATCTTCAGGTTATAATGAAACTGTCAAATATTAAAGACAAACACAGCAGCTTAAAAGCAGCAAGAGGAGAAAAGCTTGCTATTTACAAGGGAATCCCCGTAAGTCTATTAGTGAATCTTCAAAGAAAACTTACTGTTCAGGAGCAATTAGAATGATATAGTCAATGTGATGAAGGAAAAATACTGCCAACCACAGATACTTTATCCAGAAAAGTCTTCCTTCAGAAATGAAGGACAAATAAAGACTTCCTGAGACAGACAAAAATTGAGAGTCCATCACCACTAGACTTAACTTACAAGAAACAGTGAAAGGAATTCTTCAGGTTGAAATAAAAGGGCACTATTAGTAACATGAAAACATACAATACACTGGCAAAGACAAGTATATACTCAAATTCACCATACTATCTTTAATATGGTGGCATATTAACCTATTTAACTCTAGTAATAAAGATTAAAGGACAAAAGTATTAAAAAAACAACAGCTTCAATAAATTGTTAATAAATACATAATATAAAAGAGGTCAACTGTGACATCAAAAACATAAAATGTGGGGAATAAAAGGGTAGAGTTTTTGTATGCAGTTGAAGTTAATTTGTCATCAATGTAAAACAGACTGCCAGGTAATTTATGTAAGCCTCGTTGTAAACACAAAGCAAAAACCTAGTGTAGATATACAAAGGATAAAGTGACGGGACTCAAAAGCATACCACTACTGAAGTCCTCAATTCTAAAGGAAGACATTAAGAGAGAAAAAAAAGAGCAATTAAGGGAACAACAGAGCCAGAAAGCAATACCTTGGAACCATAAGTACTTATCTATCAATAATTACCTTAATGTAAATAAATTAAATTTTATATTAAATTACATAATCAAAGGACATAGAACGAATAATAAACCAAGACCCAACTATATGATGGGCGTCCCTAATGGCTCAGAGTGCAAAGAATCTGCCTGCAACGCAGGAGACCTGGGTTCAATCCTTGTATTGGGAAGATCCCCTGGAGAAGGGAATGGCTACCCACTCCAGTGTTCTTGCCTGGAGAATCCCATGGACAGAGGAGCCTGGTGGGCTAAGGTTCATGGGGTCACAGAGACTTGGACACAACTGAGCAACTAAAACTTTCAGTCTCACTTCCAACTATAGGACGCCTGCAAGAAACTCACCGCAGCTTTAAGTTCGCCCACAGGTTCAAAGTGAAGGAATAGGAAAAGATATTCCATGCAGATGGAAACCATTTTACTCAAAATGGATTAAAGACTGAAACATAAATGTAAAACCATAAAACTAGAAGAAAATTTAAGTAAAAAGCTTCATGAGATTGGTCTTGACAATGATTTGGGAAAGTGATATTAAAAACATAAACAAAAAAATCAAAACTAAATAAGTGGGACTACCTCAAACTAAAAGGCTCCTGTGCAGCAAAAGAAACAATCAACAAAATGAAAAGGCAACCTCCGGAAAGAGAAGATATCTGCAAACCATCTATCTGATAATAAGTTAATACCCAAAATCTACAAAGAATTATACAACTCAAGAGCCAAAAAAAAACAAAACCCTCAATTGAATAAAAAAATGGGCAGAGGACCTGAATAGACCTTTCCAAAGAAGACAACATTTCCACTCGTGATTAGCAACACTCACCATGAGGGAAACGCAAATCAAAATCACAATGAGCTATCACTTCACACCTGTGAGGAGAGCCACTGTAAAGAAACCAAGAGAAAACGAAGCGTTGGCGAGGATGCAAATGAAAGGGGGCTCTTGGACACTGCTGTAGGGATGTGAATCGGTGCAGCAACTGTGGAAAGCATGTGGAAGTTCCTCAAAATATTGAAAAGAGAACGACTATATGATTCCCCTTCTCTGTACATATCCAAAGTGTGGTGACCCAAGGACCAAAGAGCAGATAAAACCAAGGAGAGTCTTGGAACGCAGGAACAGAAAAAAACCAGACACTTCTCATCCTTCCCTCCCCCACGTTGTAACTATGAATGGATTTCAGATCCTCCTGGAGAAATATCAATAATCTCAGATACACAGATGACACCACCCTTATGGCAGAAATTGAAGGAGAACTAAAGAGCCTCTTGATGAAGGTAAAACAGGAGACTGAAAAAGTTGACTTAAAACTCAACATTCAGAAAACTAAGATCATGAAATCTGGTCCCATCACGTCATGGCAAATAGATGGGGAAACAATGGAAACAGTGGCTGACTTTAATTTTGGGGGCTCCAAAATCACTGTAGATGGTGACTGCAGCCATGAAATTAAAATACGCTTGCTCCTTGGAGGAAAAGCTATGACCAAACTAGACAGCATATTAAAAAGCAGAGACATTACTTTGCCAACAAAGGTCTGTCTAGTCAAGGCTATGGTTTTTCCAGTGGTCATGTATGGATGTGAGAGTTGGGCTATAAAGAAAGCTGAGTGCCAAAGAATTGATGCTTTTGAACTGTGGTGTTGGAGAAGACTCTTGAGAGTCCCTTGGACTGCAAGGAGATCCAACCAGTCCATCCTAAAGGAGATCAGTCCTGGGTGTTCATTGGAAGGACTGATGCTGAAGCTGAAACTCCAATACTTTGGTCACCTGATGGGAAGAACTGACTCCTTTGAAAAGACCCTGATGCTGGGAAAGATTGAAGGCAGGAGGAGAAGGGGACAACAGAGGATGAGATGGTTGGATGGCATCATTGACTCGATGGACATGAGTTTGAGCAAGCTCCAGGAGTTGGTGATGGACAGGGAGGCCTGGCTTGCTGCAGTCCATGGGGTCGCAAAGAGTCGGACACAACTGAGCGACTGAACTGGACTGAACTGAGCAGTATAACCTGTCTCCCCACCTACCTCATAGGGAGAAGGTATTTGCCTTACTCTTCCCCCCACCCCAGATATGTGCCTCATCCAGTCAACAAATGACCCGCAAGACCCCTATCCCATTCCTTGTGCCCGGGTATAAAAGTGGACTAAGGACCCTTCTCAGTGTCAGTTCTCCCTTGAATTGGCTTGCTGTTTTAACAGCATCTCCCACTCTAATAAACTTTATTTCCCTCTCATTCTGTCTCATGTCTGGAAATTCTTTTCCAACCCGCACCCAGACCGTAACACACAGAAAAAGAAATCAGGATCTAAAAGAGATATTTGCACTCCCATGTTCATAGCAGCATTATTCACAATAGCCAAGAAACTGAAACAACCTAAGGGTCGAGCTATAGATGAATGGATAAAGAACAGTATTATTCAGCCACAAGAAAGAAGGAAACTCTGCCATTTGTAACAACATGTACGGTCTTGAAAGCATTATGGTAAGTGAAATAAGTCAGATAAAGAAAGGCAAATAATATATATCACTTCTATGTGAAATATAAAAAAGCCAAACTCATAGAAACAGACTAGAATAATGAATGGTTGCTAGCCATGGGAGGGTGGGGAATGGGGAAATACTGGTCAAAGAGTACAAGCTTTCAGCTATCACATGAATAATTTCTAGAAATCTAACATATAGTACGGTGACAACAGTTAATGAAATTATACCATATACTTCAAAGCTAAGAGAGTAAATCTTAAACATTCTCATCACAAAAAAAGCAATTATGTGAGTGATGAAGGTGTTAACTCACCTATCGTGGTAATCATTTCACAATATATGCATATCTCAAACTAACACAGTGTTAGGTCAATTATCTCTCAGTAAAACCAGAGGGAGAAAAAGGAAAAGTATTTGGTCCATATAGATGCTGTGATATTTTTAACTGCACATGTTACAATATTATGAGACAACTTTACATACTTTCCCTCCAGAAAAAAAAAACACTGAAAAGAGAGAAGCAGCATATCTCTACCCCTCCAGGAAGAAAGAACTTAGAGAATTTAAGCTCAGATTACCTCTCCTTGCAAAGGACACCTTCTTTTCATCCCACTAGTGACAAACAGAAAATTATGAGTAAAACTCAAATCAGGAGAAACAACTATATTCGATCTTCTAAATTAGCAGGTTTTATTACGTAAAGCCATTTCAAAAGCAACAAAATTTACCAAATAGTACAGCTAATGAATACAGGGGAATTTTTCAGACTCTCCTTTGTTTCTTTCCCCTTTTTCAACACAATTGTATCTCACGATTAAAATACCAAGTCACTTTTCTATAATGAGCAGAAATGAGTCATAATAGCATCTTGAAAATTTCGGCAGCATATAGGCTACTGACAGAAATTCCTTAGGCAAAGCTTTTGGGAGACCTCTCTTGCGTTTCATTGTCACAAAATCCATTATACCAGGACAGATCTCAGCCTGCCTGAGTAACATCTATTTGAGGGTTATAATTTTGTCGTAAAAATGTACTCTCACATGAACTTAGCATAAAAGGTCTCCGTCCAGAAAATAGGAATTGAAATGGATATATTATCACTTGAACTGCTTTTTTGCTCACTTATCCTTCAATTACAAGCCTTAAGTTCACTGGTGTCAAGAGAGGTTAAACCAGAGAAATGTAAAACAATTTTTGAAATATGTGAGGGAAATTTGACACTTAACGTTCCAAATGCATTATTATTGCCATGGTATCACTGAAGTGTGCTATTGATTCATTTTACCTTGTGGATTAAAGGCTTAAAAGACTGTTCATGAAACAAAGAAAAAATCCATATGTATCATTTCATATATAAAAGAAACGGCAAGAACGCTGGTTTCTTTTCTAATTTGAAAAGTCTCCCATTTCTTTTTTTTAATCTCTGCTTTGCAAAACAAATTTCAAGAGCAATCAGATTGAATGGGGCAAAGAGGGGGAGGGTGAGAAGGGAAAATCTGGGGTATTGTAATCATACCGGCAGTGACGATCATGCGGAAAGTAACATGTGTATAGCATCGGGTAGTTTAGAAATTGCCCTCACTTGCATGTCTGCATTCGATCACAACTCCTCTATGACACTGAGTTGGGAGGAGGCTAGAACTATCCCATTTTATGTCTTAGAAACCATGGCTCGAAGTACTTACGGGACTTGCAAACAAAAAGCTGCCACTTAAAACTAGACCTTCACCCTTAAAACTCAAATTCGTTTTCTTAGAACACACTGTCCCATGGTTATCACATTCCTAGAAGGCAGAGAGAGAAAGAGGTTGTCTACTTGGTGAGTCACCAATTTAGGTTCTAACTCTTGAACCTTGCCAAAGGTCTATCATCTTAATGACCCATCAGACACTCTTCTTTTTTTCTGTGAAATATTTATTGATGACTTTTTTAAAGCTGAGTTATTTATCATTAATTTCTATATATGCTTTTTTTTTTTTCATTTATTTTCATCAGTTGGAGGCCAATCACCTCACAACATTGCAGTGGTTTTTGTCATACATCAACATGAATCAGCCATGAATTTACATGTGTTCCCCATCCCGGTCCCCCCTCCCACCTCCCTCTCCACCCGATCGCTCTGGGTCTTCCCAGTGCACCAGGCCCGAGCACTTGTCTCATGCACCCAACCTGGGCTGGTGATCTGTTTCACCCTAGATAATGTACATGTTTCGATGCTGTTCTCTCGAAACATCCCACCCTCGCCTTCTCCCACAGAGTCCAAAATTCTGTGTGGAGATTTCTTAAAAAACTGGAAATAGAACTGCCATATGACCCAGCAATCCCACTTCTGGGCATACACACCAAGGAAATCAGATCTGAAAGAGACACGTGCACCCCAATGTTCATCGCAGCACTGTTTATAATAGCCAGGACATGGAAGCAACCTAGATGCCCATCAGCAGATGAATGGATGAGGAAGCTGTGGTACATATACACCATGGAATATTACTCAGCCATTAAAAAGAATTCATTTGAACCAGTTCTAATGAGATGGATGAAACTGGAGCCCATTATAGAGAGTGAAGTAAGCCAGAAAGATAAAGACCATTACAGTATACTAACGCATATATATGGAATTTAGAAAGATGGTAACGATAACCCTATATGCAAAACAGAAAAAGAGACACAGATGTACAGACACTCTTCTAAATGGTTCAGACTTGAACCTGTACTGAAATCACCTAAGAAGTTTAAAGGAGAGACTGCTGGGCCCCTCCTCCACAGTTTCTGAAACTAGATCTGGGTGGAACACAATAATGCTCACTTCTAACAAATTTCTAGATAATGCTGATGCTGCTGGCCCAGGAATCACACTTTGAAAAACACTGATATAGGGTAATTATAAATGTTCTACAATAAAAATAACTCTTATCTTTCAATGACTGTTTTTCTCAATAATTACAGTGATCTTTATTGACATGTGCAGTTTATTTACAAAAAGTAATTTACTCACACGTCTTATCTCCAATTAAAATTATAGACAAATCAAATAGATGAAATGGGGAAATTTGTCCATTTCACTTTCTATCTTTCCATAAAAATGTTTGTAAATAAGTGTTTGAATAAAGATTTACATGTTTCAAATCCATTACACATTAAAACAGTTTAAAATATACATAAATACGTGTAATAAAGGGTCCTCCCTTTGAAATGTCATTGATTCTACAGATTTTAAGATAACTGGCATCAATTTATTTTTTATTAGTTATATCTTATATTTTTATTTATTAATGTATTCAATTTTTAAATGTTTGAAATCTTTTATGTTAAAGTCTGTCCAAATCCATTCTTAGAACATAAAAATAGGACTTCTGCCAAGGCCCAGGTTCACTGAGGCTACATCCAACTGAGGAAAACTGGTTTGGTCTGGAGTTAAAAATTCCTTCAGCAATGACAGTAGCTTTCTTAACAGTAAAACTGAGCAAACTCTATGCCCAGAATCTGCAGAAGCCTCCTTGGCGCTAACAGCATTTGTCTCGGGGAGACTTGGGGGAGGACTCCAGCTGGCACGGTTCTCTGCTGTCTCACAGAGAAAGCTCAGACGGACGGCGGGATTATCTCAGGACTTCCTTATGCTCGGGCATCTCTTGATGCTGCCACTGGACAAAACTCAATGGAATCTGCGCTAATTAATCTTTTACAAAGACAGAGAAATGAAGAAAGATAAGGAACACATGTCTGGTCATTTTTACAGAAAACTAGGAAAAAAGGGTCAGGAAAAAAAAAGTAATAAAATCAGATTGTCCCTAGCTACTTCCTCAAACACCCACCCTCTCCCAGGATTATTTAAATATTCTGCCTCTAAGTTTCATCTTAACCCAACTATCCATTTCATTTGGTCTACAAAAAGCAAGGCTTTGAGATGAGTCACCTTTCCTCAGACTGGGGACCAGGGTAGCATCGTGATTCTGATGTGTCCAGTATATTCCTATTTACTACTTACTGGGTTTTTTTTAACTAAAATAACCTCACGGGAGTTAAAGATCTTTTATTCCTTTATCTTATTCTACCCCAAATAGGCTTCTTTCATACATTTTGAAAGACTCATAACAGAGGAACATTTGAGCATACAACAGATGTAAGGGAACGTAGAAGGCCTCTGAAGAAGGACTCAAAGGCAGGTCTGAAGAGGGGTTTCACCACTTACTAGCATGGCTCATCTCTGAAATTCAGGTAATGCTACCTGTCATGAGGTTACTGTGAAGATTTCAAAATAAGTGTATAAAGTACGTGAAAGTGTTAGCTGCTCAGTCATGTCCAACCCTGTGTGGTGCCATGGACTACAGTCTGCCAGACTCCTCTGTCCATGGGATTCTCCAGGCAATAATACTGGGGTGGGGAGCCATTCTCTTCTCCAGGGGATCTTCCCAACCCAGGGATCAAACCCAGGCCTCCCACACTACAGGCAGATTCTTTACCGTCTGAGCCAAGGGGGGCCACTTGTTCTTATGTGCTCAGAAGAGAGACGCTTCCTAGGATGCGAGCCTCGCAGTGCTAAAACCAAGACTGCTCTGAAAGACTGCAAGAGTTGGTCACTGAAACACCTCTCAGGCAAAAATAAATAAATATCAGGATGCCTTCCTCTGCCCTTCCAATTCTTGAGAAACATTTCACCAGATAAAATCTCTATCAATATTTATCAGTAGTTATCATTTTGCTATTAGGTGTTAACTACTTTACATGACCCGTAACCGCTGTTCTTTAAGTGAACCCTTAGAGCTAAATACCATTTTAATTACTCCCATTTTGACAGATGCCAAAATTGAGAGCCAGAGCAGCTGAATGCCCTACTCAAAGTCACAGAGCTAAGACATGGAGCAACAAGCATGCAAATCCCAGCAGGCAAATTTCAAAATGTGCAGTCTGAACACATCCTCCTCCCTGCAGTCCTCAGACCGTAGCCTTAGCATCACCTGTGAAGTGAAGTCGCTCAGTCGTGTCTGACTCTTTGCGACCCCATGGGCTGTAGCCTACCAGGCTCCTCCGTCCGTGGGATTTTCCAGGCAATAGTACTGGAGTGGACTGGAGCTTGTTAAAAATGCAGACTCTCAGCACCACACCCACCCTGGACTAACTGATCCACAATCTGTACTGAAACACTAATGCCTGAGACATTTACAGCTTAAATCGTGAGCTTTAGATAACATGAGCAAATTTCTTCATTCCATGCCCCTAATCTGTGAGGTCACAAATCTGAGGTCTAGAATCTCTAAAAGCCACACAGAGACATAGCAAAGGAAACTAAAGTTGAACTAAAGTAGAACTTGCATCTCCGGAAGCAGACAAATACACTAGGCACTCTTGAAACGGAAATAAAGCCAAGGAGTGCTTTCTTAAAGCATGGGCTTAGGGAGATTTCCCCAAAAAACACATCTGTTTAGAATAGGACCAAAACTAGACCTTTCTTCTGGTATAAGCGCATCAGGAATTGAGGAGAGCAAAGACCAAAATATCAGAGCACTTTGCAAAGGAACTTTGAGCTGATCTACTCTTTGTGATGTACAAGTTCTTGGCTTTCACATAAAACTGAAAATAGAAAGAAAATTCATAATTAGGAGTCTAGCTTCTGTTTGGCACAGATTTAGACTTTTGAATATAAATATAAATTAATAAGTATTTAATGTTCTTTTCAAAAACAGGAACTCAGCAGAGATAGTGTATCAAGCACTCTTACAGAAAGCTAAAAGCACAGCAATAAAATCTCATTCCAGGCTGAAACCAGACACACGCAGTCAGAAGTGATGAAGTCATTATCATTTGCTAGATTAAAAACACTCAGTCTCAATAACAACTCAGACCCAGTTCAGAGCAACAGCTTCAGTCTATCAAAGTAAATATTTTATGTGCCAGAGTATGATGGGGACACAGTCTGTACCAAATTATGTGTTTAATTAGCTGTACTTCATCAGATGCCTTTATACCAAGGCCATCTCTTCCATATGACATATTTCTTCCATATAAAAATGAATAAAATAGTCACTGAAAACAACTGCATTTAGGAAATAAGGCTATAACTCCACCTTCAAAATTCCTTGGCTTAAATCTAAAGATTTTTCTCACAGTGTTTCTTTTTAAAATAATTCATTAAATATCTTAGTTTTTCATTAATTTTAAACTGGACTTTTAAGGCTTTAGCTTCAGGTATCACATATTAGTCTATGAGAAAGGAACTGACATTTCTGGAGCTCCATCCCAGGCACTTTATATCATTTGATTTAATCTGCCAACAGTGTTATGAGACAGGCACAATTAACCACCGAATAAAGAGGGAAATCAAGACTCAGAGAATCTAAGAGAATGACCCATGGTTCCTGGTTTTCACTGGAGGGGCAGCATTAAGATTTGAATCCAAGTCTGAGCCTCAAGCACAGTGCCTTCCAAACGTGACCCGAAGATCTTGTGGTACATCCTTCAAGGCCTTTGGAGCTTGCAAGTGAACTGTTTCCTAACAAGTGAGAGTTCACAGACACCACAGGCTCCCAAGGAATGACCAGACAAAGCGAAGGCTTAATGCTACTCCCAGGCCCCTTAGAGCCTCGGCTTCATCCCACGATAGCCAGAGAAGAGCCAATGGTTACAGGCCTTTCCTAGTGAGGAAGGAGAGGGAAGCATGGCTCCAGACGGCACAGGTCCAGCCAGGAGCTGGTCGTGTCATCCGCCAGGCCAGGGACAGCAGTTTCCCCAGTAATCTGGCTGTCTCAAAGAGCAGGCCCCCAGGTTCTCCCGCGTATGGGTCCCACTGAATCTGTGACTCTTATTCAGACTTTCCATACACAAGTACCAAGCTTCTCCAAGGACACTGCTAAATAGGTCAGTCACCAACCTCCTTGGCAAACATACATTCAGACCTACATTCAAACCTCAATCCCACAACCAAGTTGCCTGCTCGTAGGGTCTATAGACTTCAACTAACTTACCAGACAATTTGGTGACCAGAGGGGAATAAGATCGAATTTTAAAATGGCATTTGCTTGGAAGGCCCAGGTTCAAAAAAAAAATGTGTCCTAAGAGTCTTATCAACATCACTCCCCCAATTCAAAACCACTGCTCAGATCTGGGCCCCTTACGGAAATTCTCCTAAAGGGTCCAGTCTATGTGAGCATCCTCCTTCGCAACTGCTCCCCGAGTGTGAGTCTGGGGCACCACCCCTTGCGCAGCGTCACTCCCAAGCATACGCTGCACTCCTGGAAATCAGCTCCTACTGCAGACTTCTTTCTTCTTCCCTGTAGGACCTAACACGTCTACGGCACAGTAAAGGAAAAGACCAATGCTGGCAGGCGGCTTCAGCAGGGCCTCCAGGGGTGGCAATGCCTAGGTGGAGGGACCAGAGTTCAGAATGTGACACGCAGAAGTGTGATGAGGAGTGAACAGGCTCTGCTAAACAAATGCCACGTCAACCAGACTCACTGGGGTCTGACTTCTACAGTGAGATTGCCAAGTTATTCATTGACGGCAGGCCGATAGGGGTCTGGAGTGAACTAGGGAACGCAGAGTAGATACACTTAGGAGAAGCAAGCAGTATCCATCCCAAGCAGGTGATGCAGAGGCAGAAACGCAAACAAAAGCTGGGGGAATACATGTCATAAGATCATGCTAAGTCTCAACTGTATGCATTTTAGCCTAGCAAGCATCGCGGCAAAAACAAAACCACATAGCACCGCCCAGCAGCCATCACCCTGTCCTTGTCATCACTCTTTCCCTTCTTCAAAACGACAAGGGTGCTTCTGCTTTTCTCCCTCAAAAAAGCCTGGAAATTGGGGTGCAAGGGACAGTAAATGTCCCCAGGGGTGAGGCTAACGCCCCTAGACCACCTGCCTTCACAGATGGCTTTCTAAGTATGTTCTCTATGCAGCCATGTCCTTGCCTCAGGCTCTGCTGTTAGGGGAACCCAAACTCAAAGGGAAATAAAGGCAGGAGAAATGGCCAAATCATCCAGAAGAGATGAAAGAGAGGCTGATGCAAATAATCCATGCACAACCCAGTATCACCCTTAAGGCCCTGAGGACCAATTTGTCAGAAGCTTTGCCAATTATGAATAGAAGTTGCTTAATTTCTAGGAACATGTGGTTCAACTGAGGAAATTAACAAAACTAGTTGTTTATTAGTCAAACAGAAAATGCTAAAGAAACTCCAGTGATGACACTATCACTGATAAAGGTGCTAAAGAGGTCAAGATTATGACACAGGTTATAAAAAGCAGCCTACCATCTGGGCTGCCACATAACCCTGAGCAGAGCTCCACGCACTATACAGTAGGTCCTTGTTGGTTATCCATTTTAAACATAGCAGTGTACATGTCCATCCCAAACTCCCTATCTATAACGTTGGGGGAGAATCGATACATGTACATGGATGGCTGAGTCCCTTTGCTCTTCACCTGAAACTATCACAACATCATTAATCAGCTGTACCCCAAACCAAAACAAAAAGTTTAAAACAAAAAAAGGAGCCCAAACCTATAAAGCTATGCATAATTGCCAATAACTGTATTTGTCATGGGAATGCAAAGCTGTTGTTATACTTAACTTTTAATAGACTTTATTCTTTAGAGAAAATTTAGATTCACACCAAAATTGGGCAGAAAACACAGAACATTCCGATATAACTCCTGCCCCCACACATGCAGAGCCTCCCTCATCAACACCCTGCACCAGGGGTCATATTTATGACAACCAGTGAACCAACACTGACACATCTCTGCCACTCAAAGTCCTCATTTACATTAGGGTTCACCCTTGTTGTTGGACATTCCACAGGTTTCATATTTAATTGCAAACTGCAAAATGATAATGACAAAAATAAGCTCTTCCCCCAAAATGTTATGATAATGTGCTCAAGAAACATGAATGGTTTGCCAGTGAGCTAGCTCAAAGTCCTCTGAACAGATTTATCCAGAAAATCTACCCAACCCATCAATTAGGTTAGTTCTTGAGATATTGCAGAAATGTGTATTAAGATGGGTAAAGAATAAGCTCATTGAGAAGGACAGAATCTCATGGCTATTCCCAGTGGCCAACCTGAACCACTGCAAATCCTCACAGACCATTCAAGTACTCTTTGAGGATACAATAGAAAATGAGTTGACACAAAATCAAGATTAACTCCAACCAGGACAGCAGAGCAGGTGTTCGCAGCTTGGAAGGAAAAAGACAGGAGACAATGATGGAGCAGTCTTTTAAGAAATGATCTGTCACCAATGCTGATGGGTGGAAAAACACAGACACCGGGGCCTCTAAATGGAGAAAAATGATTCAGAAGAGAAAAATTCTGAATATGAGGTTATTTCAGGAATAACAGCAAATTGACAGTGCTCATATTTGCATCTTTATGTATGTACAGCTGCGATATATGTTTTTTAGCACATATATTTTTGAGAGCTGTCCAAATAAGTCAAAGAGTCTTTTTCCCAAAGTGTGGAATAAAAATCCTCAGAATTAAAAACTTTTAGCTTTTTAATGGTAGCTTTTTTCTTTCTTAGTGACACCATGGATGGTATCTTACTTCAGTAAAATATGATACATGCTTACAAAATCAGGAAACCACCACTGCTTTCACAAGTGAGAAGACTTAAGCATCATGGAAACACCTCTGCTGATGGCCCATCTCAGCTGCCGCCAGCACCAAAGCAAGTGACTGGGAAAAGTGGCCAGAATTCAAAGCAAACTTCACGCTCTTTGCCGTTTACCTGACCACCTGCTGACAATGTCTTCAAATTTTCAACACTGGCTATCCCAATTCAGCGTTTCTCATTAACAGAATCTAACCCAGTAGGCTAGGGGTTTCAGAAAATATTGCTCTTAGGTACTATGGTCTGAAATGTGTCCCCCGACAATTTACATGTTAACAGCCTAACCCCCAATGTGATGGTACTTAGAGACAGTCCCCTTGGGAAATAACTGGATTTAATAAAAAGGGTCATTAGGGTGGGCCCCCCATACTGGAATTGGTGCTCCTATAAGAAGACGCCAGAGAGCGTGCTGCCTTTCTCTGCCCACCACATAAGGTCACCGTGAAAAGGCAGCGAGCCAAGCAGAGCGCTCTTACCAGAACCCAACCATGCCGGAACCCTGATCTCAGGTTCCTGGCCTCCAGGACTGTGAGAAATAGATGTCTGTTGCTTAAGCTGGCCAGTCTATAGTATTTTGTTACAGCAGCTGAAGCAAATTAACATGCTAGGCTTCTCCCCTGAAATGCAGTGCAATCGGCACCTTTAATATAAGGGCCGGGGTGATGGAGAGTTGACAACAGACAATCTACACAGCTGCTTTGAGGTTTATGATATACAAGACTATCACTCTCAATTCTTCACTCACTTCCTAATAAGGTTACACGTCCTCACTCTTTGCCATGTGACTTTTCACTGCCTCCCACTGCAGGCAGAGTATATACCCCAGCCCACTACAGTTGGGCTCGGCCAAGTGATTTGCGTACCAAGACAGAACCTGAGCAAATGTGATGCAAGCAGGAGTTTTAAATAAGTCTGCATGGTGTGGCCTGCTGACTTCCATTTCTGAGGTCTGCAATGAGAACAGCATGCCCCAGACAGACACTGGTTCTGGGGAAGCAGACAGGACCCCCAACCCACAGACTTGAGCCAACTGAAGCAACAGAACACCTATGGAGAAAAGGAATGCTTATTATTGTAAAGCCCCAAGTCTTTGACATTGTTATGCAGCAAAAATGAATGCAGGGGTTAAACACAGAGTATCTAAAATAGTGCTTACCACATATTAACCATAATTATTCCAGGAATCCTTTAAATTATACTGAACAATAAAAATGTAAGCAAGATATTCAGAGTCTCTGTTTAAAGAAAATAGCAGGTATGAATAGCAGGCCTTCACTGTGTAAAAATGGTACCTTTTTGCATTTTTCTAGATCAAATTAAATCTAGTTTGAATACTAGGCTTCAGAGCTGGAAAGAAGCCTTAACAGTTGTTCTTTTCAATTCCCAACCCTTTCTTACATGACACAAAACCCCAGGACTTATATGGTTCTAAACAGAGGGGGAGAGTCATAATTTAGACAACTTCTGGAAGTAACACTGACTTCAAAAATATTTTCTACATTTCTGGGAGACCTAAGACTTCAAACTATATGAGTAATCCGTGCTCACTATATTGGCAGAATTTCAGGGAGTAAACATCACCCATTGTCTTAATTTATACTTATATTCCTAATTACTTAAATTAGAATTAGAATTAAGAGGATTTTACAGGGCCATTTGGAAGTAATAGTGGTTTTAAAAAAAAAGAGAAGATGGTCTATCACCATTTTAATTTAATGTATCCTTAAAAAATGTAATCAGAGTAGTGTAAAAAAGACAGAAGAGGATTTGTCTTAAGTGATATACAACTAAGTCCATGCATATGCAATTAAGTATACATCAGAATAAGTGTATAGAAAACCATTCAAAGAATAGCATCATTCTTTGAAGGGCAATTTGGCGATACTTATCAAGAGCATAAAGCTTTTACATCTATGGACCTTGTAATCTCATTCTTAAAATAAATCTAAACCAATAAATCAAAAGAAAAAGATTTTTAAAGATGTTATACTTATCTCTAGTAGTAAGAAGTAAAAATAACCTAAATACACTCAAAAAATAATGTAATCATAAACACAGCTTTAATAAATTTTAGTATATAATTTTTAGAATATTATGCACCATTTTAAGAATAAACACTAGAACCATTAAAATAAAAAGAATAAAGCAAAAGAAGTACACTCAATACAATAAGGTAAAAAAAGTTTGCAGGATTAAAAAAATGTTATTGTCTGTGGCTAAAGATGGGGGATGGAACACAGACAAAGAGCTTTGGTATAGCATTTGATATTCTATGTATATATTCTAAGCACTTTGTAAAAATAAAATCATGAGACAAAACTATATGTTACTTTGTGCTGGGAAAAAAAAAAAAATGTTGGCCCCTAAAAACAAAAGCAAAGGGCGGTGGATCCATTTCCAGGTCCTCCTAGGAAGGTGAGCAGGCAGTTATTGGATCTCACACCCAAGATCAACCAAAGACACCAAAAAGATATAAGAAAGCCTTGACATAAAAGACAGAAGGCTGTTCTGAATCACGGCAAGACAGAGGAGTGGGCTCAGCCAGCACAAGGGGCAGCCGGCAAAATGCGGAAAATGCGCTCATGGGCCAAGGAGCACCTGCCCGCCACCTGCAGCGACCCGGACCTGGCCCACGTGTCCCTCCCGCCAAGGCGAAATCGAAGGCAAGGCCGCCGCACGGTGTAAAAAAAAAAATAAGTAATGACTTTGGGAAGTTGTTACATTTAAGAAAGATCCCCCAAAGAGCAGAAGGCTGCCTTCCTTTTTTCGAGCGAGGAGTGGCTGAGTCAGGGTCTCTGCCTGGAGCGCTCCACACCAGGACTCACCCACATGCCCTACTCACACCTGAGCTGGCTGCAGTGACGGAGACAGGGGTCTGGCCTTCCCACACATGCATGGCTTGATAAAGTGAAAAACACCCCCAGGAAATACAACCCCACTAACCAAGAAGATAAGATATTTAAGGAGTACAGCTATCTGTATTCTAGATTCCATCAGAAGCAAACGGATTTAAACTTAATAATTTTAAATCACATTCATGAAATATATTTTTAAAAGAGAAGAATGCATCAACATGGTAAAAGAAAAATACATTATAAAAATAGTCAAGCAGATACTTTAAAGATAAGATTACTGTGGAAACAAAGAACAGAAAGATGAGATACATTTTAAAAAGGTCTATGCTGAGAAAAGAAAGAAAATACAGAGAAATTAGAAATAAAAAATAGTCAATAGGTATAAAGAATAGACACAGAAGTGCTAAAATCCAAATAATATAAATCGCAGAAAGAAAAGAAAATTTTAAAAGAGGGGTAAATATTTGAAGACCTAATGTAGATAAATCTCCCAGATTTTTTAAAAGATAACAAGACTAAGATTGGAAACACCTACAGAGTGCCAAAGAGGAGAAAGAAAAATCTACACATTATACTAAAATTTAAGAATAAAAAAGAGAAAATTCTAAAAGCTAACAAAAAAACAAACAAAAAAAAAATGGGTGTGTTAGTTGCTCAGTCATGTCCAACTCTTTGTGGCCCCGTGGACTGTAGCCTGCCAGGCTCCTCTGTCCATGCGGAGTCTGCAGGCAAGAATACTGGAGTGGGTTACCATTTCTTTCTCCCGGGGATCTTCCAAACCCAGGGATCGACCCATGTCTGCTACACAGCAGGCAGACTCTTTCCCATCTGAGCCAGCAGGTATTCTTCAAGAAAAGCAACATTAACTACAAGAAGACTATAGGAGTAAAATTTCCAAAATAGTGAAGAAAAATAACTTAGAAATTTGAATTTCATATCCAGCCCAATATCAGTCAAATGTAAAGGCTTGGTAAACATGCTATGTTTGTTCTCTTAAAAAAACAGAGCAAACAAATACAAAACATGCTGTGATGTATGAATAAAAGAAACCCAATATCTTGGCTATTACCTTAAAGTTGTTTGCTATTTTAAAGAGAGAGCAAGAAAGAATTTTATTTTCAAAGTAAAAAAGAAACATATTCATAACAACCCATATTTCAAAGTTTAGATACTATCAGAATGTTGAGGGTTGGGACCTCACAAAGGATGTGAATACACACTAAATGGTCCTTCTCAAAATGCAGTCCACCAGGCTGGGCTGTGAACTGTTAGCAGTTCTCAGCAGGAGGAAGATTTGCATCAGAGGGGACACGAACCTCGTCACCAGCCACACCACTCTCTTCAGCTGACGTGACTTTCACATACTTTCTCAATTAGGGGAACAGCACTTTAATTTACATTCAGATACGAGGCCCTGACCTTGCTGGGTCAGTAAGAAACAATCCCCAGATCAGCATTTTGAGCAGATATAGCTGTCAATTTAAAGGTGGGAGGGAAATGAAATGGGTGAAAATAAATAGAAATGAAAGAGAAAACAGAAATAATAAGCTGAGATATTTAAAATTGGTCCAAGTATATTGGCATCTGGTCCTATCACCTCATGGCAAATAGATGGGGAAACAGTGGAAACAGTGGCTGACTTTATTTTGGGGGGCTCCAAAATCACTTCAGATGGTGATTGCAGCCATGGAATTAAAAGATGCTTGCCCCATGGAAGGAAAGTTATGACCAACCTAGACAGCATATTAAAAAGCAGAGATGTTACTTTGCCAACAAAGGTCTGTCTAGTCAAGGCTATGGTTTTTCCAGTGGTCATGTATGGATGTGAGAGTTGGACTGTGAAGAAAGCTGAGCACTGAAGAATTGATGCTTTTGAACTGTGGTGTTGGAGAAGACTCTTGAGAGTCCTTTGGACTGCAAGGCGATCCAACAAGTCCATCCTAAAGGAGATCAGTCCTGGGTGTTCATTGGAAGGACTGGTGCTGAAGTTGAAGCTCCAATACTTTGGCCACCTCATGCAGAGAGCTGACTCATTAGAAAAGACCCTGATGCTGGGAGGGATTGGGGGCAGGAGGAGAAGGGGATGACAGAGGATGAGATGGCTGGACAGCATCACCGACTCGATGGACATGGGTTTGGGTGGACTCTGGGAGTTGGTGATGGACAGGGAGGCCTGGCGTGCTGTGGTTCATGGGGTCGCAAAGAGTCGGACACGACTGAGCGACTGAACTGAACTGATATTGGTAATTAGTATTAATAAATATCAACTAAAAACTTAAAAGATAAAAATCACAATTTGGATTTTATAAAATTTAAAATAGGCTATTTATCAAAGATATACCTAAACCATAGGAAAACACAAAGGGTAAAAGCATAGAAAATGAAATATGAAGCAAATACAGCTAAACAAAGTTGCTGAAACTATATAACAACAGATAAAATAAATGTTAAAGTAACATGTATTACTAGGAACAAATAATTCAGTTCACTACTTAATTCAATTCTCCAAAAAGATGAAGTAATTCTAAATACATAGTTGCTAATAAAATTGCCTTAAAGCATATAAATTTAATTTTATTGGAACTGCAGAGACAGAGTAATAAATCCACCATCATAGTAAGAGATTTCAGCATACCTCTCTCAACTTTTGAGATGTCAAATAGACCAAAAAAAAAAAAAAAAAATCAGCAAGGATATACAAGATCTGAAGGACAGAACTAAAAAACTTAATGAGCATACAGTGAATTCTGCATCCACCAAATAGAATCAAAATGTTGTTTTCAAGTACATATGACTATTAATAAAATTTATCATGAATTAGGTCATAAAGAAAGCCTCAATGATTTTATAAAAATAAGCATGCAACTAGGTTAGACATTAATAATACAAATTTTTGATCCCCACTTATTTGAAACTTTATTTTAAACCCTGATCAATAACTCAAGGTTATAAAGAGGTCATAATGAGAATTTTAAAATATCTGGAATTGATTTAAAAGCTTTTAAACTATATAGCAAAATTCATGTGTTACAGTAAGAGCAGTAATCTGAGGGAAATTTATAGTCTTAAATATGAACATTAAAGGAAAAAAGGAAAGCCCCTAAGTAACAAATTAATTGCACCAATTAAGAGGTTAGAAAAATAACAGGATAAAAACTAGAGAAAACACAAAATAAGGGATAAAAGAAAACAAAGATAAAATAGAGAAGACTAACAAAGCAAAAAAAAAAAAAGATGGCTATTTAGAAAAACTAACAAAATAAAGCTTTAGCAAAATTAACCAAGTAGAGAGACAACACACACAAACGGTCTTATAAATAAAAGCTGAGACAATTACTACAGAAAAAGAGGGGCTAGAATGATTTTAAAACACTTCTACTTTCAAACAAGATTGAGAATCAGGGACCAGACTGACTTATTTGCCAAAAACAACCAAAAAAAAAAAAGCCAAAAATAAAGATCAGTAACTTCTATATACTGGTTATTAGGCAAAAACTGACAGTGAGCGATGCTTGAGAGGGGGAAATTTGAGGGAGCCCCACAATTACCCCAGCTTACTGCCTGGAGAAAGTTTTCAGGGCGCTGCTCAGCAAGGATTTGTAGTATCGCTAACACATTACTAGTAGTAACATTAAATGAGTGACACCACGCTAAAAAAGAATCTAGCATTATTTTCTACAGTTTAAGATTTACACAATCTGTAGCCTAACAATTCCACTCCTAGATCTATTTCAAGAGAAACTTCAGCACATGTAAGACAGGATGCATGTAAAACATTGCTCACACCATCATTACTCACACTGGAAACATCATAAGTATCCATCTACAGGCTACTGCGTGAATAAAACAGTACATATATACAACACCCAGACCTAATAAACTACACTGGGATATGCTACTTTCTGGATGACTCCCAACAGTATGATATTAACATGAAAAAAAGTCCCTAAAGAATAAGTTCAGCAACAGACTCCTTTTGTAAAGTTAAAAATAGGTAAAACAAATTCTAAGTAAGTAGATATACAAATAATCTATATAAAAAGAAAAGCAGCTTCCACCTCCAGGAAGATAGACGAGGTGTATTTTTACCAAATCTTCCTATTAAGTACAACTACAAACCTCGGATATAATACACAAGACTAATATCATGCTGCATATTACATGCCCACGAACTTTAATTTATGACTGGAGGCTTTTTACCTTTTGACCGCTCACCCATCTCAGCCGCCTCCTCCCCCATCCAGAATATGCCTGGGGTATTGATGAGCCCCGCCAATAGGCAGCACCCAGTGGCGTCCACCCGCTCACCCCAAAGAGACTGGCGTAGAATCTTCACTGCTCAATCATATCTACTTACACAAGCGTCTGGCAGTCAGTAGCGAAGACTGGTTTGCAAGTGTGTCCACATTTTGTGGGATGGTGGGCAAGCTGGCCGTCCTTCACCTCCGCTGGCTTGCAGGTCCAGAGTGGGTATCCGAACGCAGACGGGCCACGGTGGAGGCAGAAGCCCGCAACAGGGCGGCGGAGCCTCCAGGGGGCGAAAGGCGAGAGCAGCAGGAACGGAGGGGGGCCTCTGGCCCGGCCGCCTGTCACCCCAGTCCACAAAGGATGCTAAAGCGGAGAAGCCCGCGAGAAGGCAGGCCCGGCGGCGGCCGCACACCCCCGCCAGTGGCCAGGGATCAACAAGTTAGCCGCTTCAGCCTAACAGAGCCGGAAGGCAGCCCAGAGGCCAGGCGCAGTGGGTGGGCAGCCAGGAAGGGGTCCACGTCTTCAGTGCCGATGACTCCAGACTCGGCGACGGCCAAGGCCCCCTGCGCGGGGCGCGGAGCCCTCCAGCCCTCGGCTCACCTCGACGTGTTTGCAGATGAGGGGCAGCTCCACCAGGTGGCCCCGGGCAGGGCCAATCCAGGGCTGGTCTCTGGCTGGTGCCGGGCTCGGGTGCGGCTGCAGCTGGAACAGGTAGAGAGCCAGGTCGACCAGGCCCTGGGGTCCCGGGGCAGAGACACAGCCAGGCACGCCTGGCACTGGGAACGCACGCGGACAGAAACCAGGCCCTCGGAGCTTGCCCAGGCTCGCCGGGACCACCCGCAGCCCAGGCCTCCGCGCTCCGTGCACTGCGCGCATGCGTGCCCAGGGATCCTGCACCTGCCCCGGCCTGCCCGGCCCACGGCGAGGCCCACGCGGCCTGGTCCTGGCTTGTGGCTGCGATTCCTGGAGGGCAGTACCCCCTCTGCCTGCTCCCACGTCTGCTCAGAAGAGCCTTCTTCCACAGAGAGTGCCACTCCCCACTCACGCCGTGGACCGCTTCTGTGCCTTGTTGCCCGTGACTGGATGCGAGCACTGGGGATTCACAGAAGCTGTGTTCTAGTTAAGCCTGCAAGGGGCCTCAAGCATTGAAACTGCAGTTCACCAGTGCATCCCGCGCCTGTTTGCTATCTTTCACTTTCTCTCCCTCTGGGAACTGAGACACCGCCTTCTCATTTCATCACTGGTTCGCCACCAGGTGCAGTAACTTATGTCTAGGGGAGGATGCCTGGGGCACAGAGCAGCTGGTCTTGGTTCTCAGAGATCAGAGATCATCTCACCTTAATGGTTCAAGTACAGATCAATAAGGTCAACTTAGATAGCATGATGTACAACATAATGAATATAGCTAATAATACTGTATTGCATATTTGAAAGTTGCTTAAGAGTAGATCTTAAAAATCATCAGAAGAAAAAATATTTTATGACTATGTGTGTTGATGTGTTAATTAGACTTATTATGGTGATCCTTTCACAATATATCCAAATATGGAGTCATCATGTTGTACACCTGAAACAAATGTCAAGTATTCCTCAGTTTTAAATACACACTTACATATGGACACACAGCAAACATCAGAAGACCCAAAGGGTGGAGAGCAGAAGGCAGATCATGTGCAGATGTTGAGACTCAAGGAAGGATACGCTGATGAGTTCCCTGCGCTTTCTTTTTTGCTTTATATGCACCAGACTTCAAGCTGGGGAAACCAACAACACAGAAATACCAATGGACACAGAGTGAAAAAAGCCCCAACAAAAGCTTCCTCTCCCTATTAACCAAGGAGCCAGGAAAGAGGCAGCTCAACAAGACAGAGAAGTTTCAATGACTCAGTCACGTCCTACTCTTCGCCCTCCAGGCTCCTCTGTCCACGGACTTCTCCAGGCAAAAATGCTGGCATGGGTCAGCTCTCCCTTCTCCAGGGGATGTTCCCAATGCAGGGATCAAACCCAGGCCTCCTGCATTGCAGGCTGATTCTTTACCATCTGAGCCGCCAGGGAGACAGAAAACTTTTAAGCAATTAACACTCTGTTTCAGCAAAACACTACATAAAAACTGGGGCCCGACCCATGCCAGCAAAGTCTGAGAGGGGCGTCTAGGCTTTTATCCCCCACGCTCCCACACCCCACACCCTTCACACCCTCATACCCCACACCCAGCCGCACCCACCCCCATCAGGCTGTACCAGAGAACTCTAAAATACCCACAAATGTGGTGTCAAGGACAGTGCAGTAGGAATCCAGAACTTTCATCTCCACTGAGGTAATGAGGTCTCCCAGTGGGTTCAGTGGGAGGCAATGTGGGAACCAAGATTTCCCCCGGAGCCAGGCAAGAGGTTCCTTTCTCTCTCCACAGCAGTGAGATGTCAAGCCTTGGAGACATTGAAGATGTTATCTGCCACCCAGCAGTGAGGAGGCCACTCCTGCCACCATGGAGTCAGTGGGGGCCACGTGAGGAGCAGTAGTGAGGTATTCATGCTCCTCTCTGCCCAGGAAGCATCAGTGGAGGCCTAGGAAGGAGCCAGAATTCCCAGTTTTGGCAGAAGCCCAGTCTTGGGCATCAACAAAGGCGAAGTAAGGAGCCTGGACTTCTATATCTCCCGGGCAGTAATGAGACAGCGCGCTGCTTTATCCTGTCAAAGAGGTGTCGGGGAAGCCAAACAAAACAGAAGGTTTACACAAGAGCCAGAATCACACCGCAATACCCCAGATGTCCAGGTTCCATTTGAGAGTTACTCAGCATATCAAAAACTGAGATGTAGACCGAAATGAAAAGAGACAACAGTTGAAAGGTCAGAGACAAAAGAAATGTATTTTCTGATAAAAATAGTAAAGCAACCAAGGTTTTTTCTTTTAAATGTTTCAGTGAGTGATTAGGAGCACAGTTGAAACAGATGAAAAATAGAAAATCTCAGCCAAAAAAAAAATCAAAGTACCAGCAAAGAAGCAGAAGATTAAAAAGAAGAACCAGTGGAAATTTTAGAATTCAAAAAAATGCGTGACTAAATAAAAACCTCAGTGGATAGGATCAATAGCAGACTAGATAGACAAGTAAACAATAGAATAGAATAAGTAAAAATTACCCAATCTAAGCAATGGGAAAAGCTGACTGAAAAACTTAACTGAATTTAACACCAATTCTAAAAGTCTCTTCCAACAAAAGGCATAGAGTAGAAGAGGAGCAGATACTTCCCAATTCATTGATGAAGCCAGGAAGGCCTCCCTGGCGGCTCAGTGGTAAAGAATCTGGTTGCCAGTGCAGGCGATGCAAGAGACACAGGTTCGATCCCCGGCTCGGGAAGATGCCCTGGAGCAGGAAATGGCAACCTACTCCAGTATTACTGCTTGAGAAATCCCATGGACAGAGGAGGCTTGCAGGCTACAGTCCATGGAGTCGCAAAGAATCAGACCCAACTTAGCGACTAAACAACAACAAAGGTTATCTGTTCTCACCACTCTTATTCCAGGTAGTACGTGAGGGTCCAGCCTGCAACAAGGCAAGAAAATGAAATAGAAACAGACAGATAAGAAAGGAAGATGTAAAAGTGTCCCTATTGCAGAGGACATGATTGTCTGTATAGAGGATCCCAAGGAATTTCAAAATCTCCTGTAAATAAGCAAATTCAGTTAAATTTGCAAAATATAAGATAAACACAGAAATATCAATTTTATTTCTATATACTTACACAATGAACATATGTGGACACTGATATCATTAAAGTTGCATAAAATAAAGTGTAAATCTAACAAAATGCGAAGAGTTGAGTCATTGGAAAAGACCCTGATGCTGGGAGGGACTGGGGGCAGGAGGAGAAGGGGACCACAGAGGATGAGATGGTTGGACGGCATCACCGACTCGATGGACATGAGTTTGAGTAAACTCCAGGAGTTGGTGATGGACAGGGAGGCCTGGCGTGCTGCGGTTCATGGGGTCACAGAGTCAGACACAACCGAGCGAAGCGCCTGAACTGAACTGAACAAAATATGTACTGGACTTATATGCTGAAAACTATAAAACTAATGAAATAAATAAGATCTAAATAAGAGTTATACCAAGTTCTTGGATTGGAAGATTCAGCCTTCTCCCCAAATTGATATACAGGTTTAACGAAATTTCTGTCAAAGTCCTAGACAAATTTATTCTAAAGTTTATTTGGAAAGGTGAGAGAACTAGAGTAGCTAGTCTAGGTAAACTAGTATACACTGCTTGGAGAAAAGCTACCCCAGAAAGCCTCCTGACCAAGAATATCTGCATTGCCACTGCGGGAGCTAGAAGAGCCTTCACTGAATTGAGCCAGTAAGTTAAGTACGACAGAACCATCAGTCGAGCCTACTCAGACTAACACAGACAGATACTTTAAGAGGCCCCCAGAAGATGGTGGACACTCATAGCAGCAAGGACTAAAACCGACAATTAACTGCTGAAGTCTGGGAGAAACGGCCACTATTTGCAAAGCCCTTGGAACTGGACTGAGAAATAGAATCGCTGACCCGTGAATGTGTTGGCAGTGGACTGCAGAAAACCCGATGGCTGAAAAGAAGGTGGAAAGATGCTCTGCTCCTCTCGGCTGTCTGCCCTGGCTCCAGAATGCAAAGACTCTGCCAACCAGAAACCGGAGCAGCCTTTCCACCGCAGCAACGCTTTCCACAAAGACAGTCCTCCCGTCTCACACTCTACCCCATCTTCACCAGATTTAAGTGAAAGAACATTGGAGTCCTATTTGAAAGTCCCTTGGGAATCTTCCCAAATCTTTCATCCTTCCTTATTCCTCTGCTCTGAATATCATTTCTCTCTATATTTTTATACTTTCACTACATGTGCATTTGCCCCAAAGTGAAATAATAATGTGGGATGTTTTTAAAAATTTATGTAAACACTAGCCTATGCTATGAATCTGCAACTTATTTTTTCACTTAACATTATGTTTTCTGTATATATTCACATTGATACTTATGATAGTCTATTCATTTTAACTGTTCTATATATTCAACATACCATAATTTTTATTCATTTTTCTATTGATATGTTTTATATACACTATTACAAATAATTGTTGTATGTCTATGTATATTTGCATGCATTCTCTAAGGCATACATCTAAGTGTATAGAGATCTTTGATTATACTAGTTATAGTCAAATTGCTCTCACATGGAATACCAATTCATATTGCCAACGGCAGTGTATGAGTTTCTACTTCTCCTCATTTTCCATAATACTTAATATTTTCAGACTTTTGATGAGCATGAATTGCTCATTTTAAATAATCTCACTTTTTCAATTTTCAGTTTGGCAATCATAGCTGGGCTACTTTCTCGCTGGT
Organism: Odocoileus virginianus; assembly: GCF_023699985.2. Taxonomy (NCBI): domain Eukaryota; kingdom Metazoa; phylum Chordata; class Mammalia; order Artiodactyla; family Cervidae; genus Odocoileus; species Odocoileus virginianus. The sequence continues at coordinate 58,146,716 of NC_069677.1, read as the reverse complement.
ATATTCTCCAAGTACTTCTTCTTTAAAAGAAAATAATTTGAAAAAAATGTATTGAGTTGCTCCCTGCTTTTCCTGCCAGTATTCTAATTGACTATAACTAGGTTCTTTTGGCTTGATGCATAATGTGCCAAGTTTTCAGACAAACTAGTAAAGAACTGGATCTGTCATGCATGTGGTGGTGGAGGGAGATGAGTGACATTAAATTTTCAAGGTTCCCAAGGATGAGAAGGCTGGTATTTTTCCTGTTTTGCCATGTGATTATGAAGCAGACAAACTCTGTGTATTTACAGATGCTGTGTATGGGCTTTCTGCCTTCCTGGCTCTTTGCCCCACTGAATGACATCCCATCAACAGAATTTCTTCAATCACCACCTTGAACTTTGTGTGGATTCTCACTAATTTACTTTGAACATTTTTTTTTCCTGTCACTCGCTCTAATCTTTAAGGTTTTTGTTTCTGTTTTCTCTTTTAAAAAAAATCTTCCTTCATAACCATTTTTATTCTTCTAAGGTTTTTAATCTTCAGTTTTATCTTGTCTCCAATTCCTTTTCTCAGTTCTTTATCCCCTCTTTTTTAATATTCTATGCTTTTATATCATGGGTTTTAGTCTGTTATTTGGGCTTCCCTCATAGTTCAGTTGGTAAAGAATCTGCCTGCTATGCAGGAGACCCTGGTTCAATTCCTGGGTCGGGAAGATCCCCTGTAGAAGGGATAGGCTACCCACTCCAGTAATCTGGCCTGGAGACTTCCATGGACTGTATAGTCCATGGGGTCGCGAAGAGTCAGACACGACTGAGTGACTTTGACTTCACTTAGTCTTTTATGTGCATTTCTTCTGTTATATTTTTAATCTCTGAGTATTTGTATCTTTATTTTAAATCACCTATTTATCCATAATTTTAGCTCCCAATCATTTGTCTTTATGGAAATGTAATTGTCATGTTTAGTTTCTGGCTTTCCTTTTAATTTCTTCCTACATCTCACATTTCTTTTTGCAATTTCATAATACTTTACAGTAATAGGTAGGAATCCTTCTATTGCATGTGACAGAAGCTCTCGCTCAAAATGACTGGAGCAAAATAAAGGTTTGGATAAAGAAAGTGGAATATATTAACTCACATTACTGAAAATATCAATTTGGAGTCTTGGACTCGGGCATAACTAAGTTAAAAATTCGACAGCTTTCATCAGGACCCAGCTCCCATTGCGCTGCTATGTTCTAGACACGCTCCACCACCGCTGCTCGCTGTTGCAGGACTTCGTGGCGGCACAGTGGGTAGGAATCCGCCTGCCGATGCAGGGGACGCAGTGCAGTGCTGGGCCCGGAAGAGTCCACGTGCCACAGAGCAGCCAAGCCCGTGCGCAAGCACTGAGCTTGAGCTGCCGCGCCGAGCCCGCAGGCTGCAGCTACCGAAGCCTCTGTGACTGCGGTCTGCGCTGGCAAACAGAGAAACCCCCACGGTCAGAAAAAGAAACCAGTTTCAGCCTGTGACATCCTTCCTCGTTCAGATCCCCCAGAAGAGAGAGAGCACACTCCTGACTAGTCAGCCCCATTGCACAACCAGGACTTCACGCTAACTGGCCCCACTTGAGCACCGTGCCTCTTCCTGACACCTAAACCAATCGCTGTGACCCCGGGGAGTTTCTTCACTGACTTAGACCTACACCACGTGTCCATTCCTGGAGCTGAAGAGGACCCAGTCAAAGCACCTTAACGGACAGCAGAAGAGGAAGGTTCCCCAGAAGGAAATTGGGAATACATTACCCGTAAATGAGAAAAAGGATGGCGGGTAGACAAAAGATAACCAGCATCTGCTTCAGCTCCCCTCTATTGTCTTACATTGTTTTCAAAATGCTCAAAACAATGCTTGACCTCAAAATGGGCAAATGCGCCTACATCACACCCGGGTAGGCTGGAGACCCTCTTTCTTCCATCTTTCCTGGAAGCTTCTTCTCCAGCTCTCTGTAGTGGATACTCTAGCTTTTTTATTGATGACTCTCCAAAACACAAATATTTTTGTTGGATTAAAAATCTACCTGCTAATGCAGGGGCTGTGGGTTCAATCCCTAGTTGAGGAAGATCCCACATGCCTCGGGGCAGCTAAGCCTGCGCACCACAACTGCCGAAGCTCACGTGTCCACGAGCCTGTGCTCCACGACATGAGAAGCCACCACCACGAGAGGCCCACGCCGTGCAACCGGGGAGCAGCCCCCGTTCACCGCGTCTGGAGAGCCTGAGCACGGCCACGGAGACCCGGCTCAGCCAGAGAAGTAACCGTCTGTAACTGAGAAAATAAAATCCAGTGGAAATAGTGTGTGTACTGAGCCAAGAGGACTTGGTGTACAGTCCTTCCTTGGGGAGACACTCCGGATGCAACGTAAGTGGCCTGACACCATCAGATGCAGCGACCTGAATGAGTAGCACGCATCAAGATAAGCCCATAACCGCACTTCTTTAAGCTCCGATAGCTTCCTTGGAGGGTGCGCCTCAGTAGCAAAGACTCCATATAAAACAAGGCAGAAACCCCCATTTTAAACTGTTTGTCTTACAGTTTTCTAGTTTGTTCCCCCCCCCTTCATCTCTTTAAACATAGAGGGGAAAGAACTGTGGCAGGCATTCGTGCGGACTCGCTGCTTTGGTTGCACCCACTGATGTCCAGTTTTGCACTCAAGTCATCAGAACTCCTTCTGCCCAGGCTTAAGTCAGTTCCAGGAAGATGACAGGGTTATCGATCCACTCCTAAGCCACTGTGTGTACACAGAACGGGGACGATTTCACAATGTTTGTCATGATTTCACAACTTTTATTTACTCAACACTTCAAGAATAGAATTAATCATGTGAGGGGAAATGAATGACCCATGCATAAACTTATCACATGTGTTAACATAAATGACCCCTCTCTCTTTCCTTCCCGTTTTGCAGGAACCCTTTCCTGGTATTTTGGCAGTGATATCTATTGCTTGAACATATGTGTGAGGAATTCTATCAAATGTCACTGGCCAAATCATTGTGCATTGCCTCTTGACTTCATGCCTTCCACAATATATAAATCCTAAGCCCCAAGGTTCCGCACTGAGCCAAAAATATGCCACATCTACAAGACACAAAAGGGCTTAACCTTGAAATGCATGATACCAAATGGAACCCCATTCCTTGCCAAATTCTTTGCAGGCATCTGTCACAACATTTATCTCCCTTCAAGCAACAGCCTCAGCGGTTCACATTGTTTTCTAACATTGGCGCACTGGGCCAAGTCTCTCTTATTCCATCTTCCACAGATCTTTCTCCAAATGCTTAGAAAAGATTTTCTCTGCACACCAGCAAACCTCACCGTCTTTCCATCACAATTTCCCTGCTTTAACTTACAATAATTTTTTCCCACTGGTGATAAACTACTTTAATGTATTTGGAATTAACATGCATCTTTATGGGCAATTTCTTAATTCAGCCCTTGCTCTATGAGTATAGTATGATTCTGATTAGTTTTCAGTTGTTTGTTTTTTAAGTAATACATGCATATGGTATTTTTTTTTTTTTAAGTTCAAAAGGTTATGGAGGGAACAGTACATTTTCTTCCCACACCAACTCCCATCTTGAATTTCCCTTTCCCAGAGATAATTATGAAAACAGTTTATGTGTTTTCCAAGACATGTTTCTTTATTTATATAAACAGATAGATATCCAGTTTGTTGAGAAATATCAACTTGGTGGAGTTTAAATTGAGAAAGCTTTATTCTTTTCAATCCCTACATTCAGCTGAGAACTTTCCTTTCTCCTCCTATACAACTGCTTAGGCAGATCCTATAACTTTCTTGCCACTTTTAGTTAAATTTCATTTTAATTTATTTAAAATCCCCACCTCATTTTCAATTTTAATCTCTTCTCCTCTCTTCTCCCCAGTGAAGACCTCGCATTGGCTCAAGGGACTTAAAATTGGGAAGAAGCTCTTTCATTGGATGGAGGAAGCAGGACTCCAATTCCTTTTCCAGATGAGGCATTTGGGGTTAAGGGTCAGGGGGCAGGAGGAATAAGAAAAGCAGAGACCCTCTTACTTTACCAGCAATATGCAGGTGTTCAGGAGGCCTGTCTCTTTAGGAGGTCTTTCTTTTTCTGACTCAGTTTAGTTCCACTTGCTACTGGTAGCCCCTGCTGATGGGGAGGTCTCCCCGTGAGGGGGATGATTTTCTTGGAATGGTACTCAGCTTCCCCATGCTTTCCTCCATTGTTGAACCACCTCAGAATGTGGCAGCCCTTCAACCATCCCCATAAACGACTCAGCTTCTGCTGAGTGGAACTACGTCCCCTGCAAAATGTATGTATGGAAGCCCCAAAACTCCTATGCCTCAGAAGGTGACTGTATTTGTAAATAGGGTATTTTAAAAGATACTAAGCTAAAATGAAGCTCTTAGGGGGGACCCAAATCCAGTATGAGGTGGTGCTCCTTTAAAAAGAGGAAATTTAGACACATGCAAAAACACCAAGGCTGCACACACACTCTCAGGACACTGTGAGAAGACGGCCACCTGCCGGCCAAGGAGAAACCTGAGGACGCCAACCTGCCGACACCTTGATCTTGGACTTCTCACCTTCGTAACTGTGAGAAAATTATTTCTGTTGTCTAAGCCTCCCGATCTGTTTTGCTATGGAAGTCCTAACACACGAACACAGTCCCCAAACCTTATGTGCTCACTTGGACCAGAGGCTGCCAGGCAACACCATAGCCCACACTCTTAACTCTCTCCTTCACACTCTTTTACATGAAGATCTGATCCTCTGTGAATTCACCTTCCGTTTTTCCTAAGGGCATGGAGAGCTCCAGGCGGGGCGGCTGCCTCCCTCTTCCCAAGCAAAGGACCCCCATCACTTCTCACCTCTCTGCAGCGGATGGCTTGCAGAATCTCCGAGCTAAGCCGTAGTCCCTGGGTTCAGATTACGTCCAAACCCTGGAGGAACTGTCACGCTCTCCCAGGAAGGAAGCTTCACTCCAGTGTCAATGCCACAGTGAGCCCTGGATGGAGCTACATCCCACCAGGAGAGGGAATGCCACTTCTCCCAGGAGCTCCTACCCCTAAGAGGCAGTCTTCGGGAGCCCCACCATATCTTGGGAGACAGAACCGTGACCGTGGACGTATTCTGTAATCTGTCCATCTACGCAATCAGTGGCAGAGGAGATGATCAAGGGGACAGCCCTAGTCCGGCACCTCCTGGGAAGTGCACGCGTGCTAAGTTGCTTCAGCTGTGCTCGACTCTCTGCAGCCCCACGGACCGCAGCCCCACGGACCGCAGCCCCACGGACCGCAGCCCGCCAGGCTCCTCTGTCCACGGGATTCTCCAGGCAAGAATCCTGGAGCGGGCTGCTATTGCCTCCTCCAGGGGATCTTCTTGCCCCAGGAGTCAAGCCTGCAACTCTTATGTCTCCTGCGTTGGCAGGCATGTTCTTTACCACTAGCGCCACCTGGGAAATGTCTGATCTTAATTGTCGGCAGCTTTCTTCAGCATGTGAACACTTCTTTTTTTCCACTTTGAAGCTTATTCGTTAATTTGGGAGAAATAAGAAAAGTTCAACTGCACACAGGTGTATGTTCCAAGTTTTTACTCAGAGGTGCCGAGAAAATGTAGTTTTGACTATAACCAATGTGGTCTTCACATCAGCCCCCACTTTCTAGGAGGTGGTAAGAACACGGAACAATTTTCATTCCTGTCCAGTGTGAGGCTTTGTACAATTCCTTAAATAGAGCCTTCAGGTAATTCTCAGTCTTGGGAGAGCTTCCCAGTCTTCACACAGTGAACAATGTCCAGCGGCTCTCAGTACTGATATCTCTTTGTGCACTTGTGTGTCAGAATAAATTCCTAGAAGCAGAACTGCTGAATCCAACACCATTCGGTAAGTTCAAAAAAAAATCCAATGAGTATTTTTTAAATGTATTTATAAATAAATATTTATTTGACTGTTTGCCAAGCACTGTCAATAAACCAAACTGAAAAATTCATTTCTTCCCTTATGGAGCTTACATCCTTATGAAAAGAAATAGACACAGCCAAAACAAATGAGTCAGCCATCGAATATGTTAGATGCTAAAATAGCTGTAGAAATAGGTAGAGAAAAGCTAAAGGGAACAGAACCAAGAGTTTGCTGTTTTACACTGAGTGAAAGGCCCCATTGAGAAGGTAATATTTCATCAAAGGCCACAAGGAAGTGAGGGTTTTGATGCTGCAGATATCTAGGGAAGACTGTTCTAAGCAAAAGGAACATCCACATGAAGATTCTACACAAAAAGCTCTCTGGAATATTCAAGGTAAGCAAGTAGGCCCGTGTGGCTAGAGCAGAGGGAGCAAGAAGGACAGAATGAGACATAAGATCAAAGAGGTGCTGGGCCCAAGTTAAGTGGGGCCTCACTAGCCCATTGTGGGAATTTGGGGTTCTGCTCTTCATTAAATGAGAGCAAACGGAAGGAAGCCAACAGAAGGCTTTGAGGAAGACATATGAATGATCTGGCTTCTGTTCTGAAATATTTACTCTGAACATATTGAGAACAGAGACTGTGTTGAGACAGAGTTTGGGAGGCAAGAGTGGAAGCAGGGAGACTGAACATGGGCCCCTGACAACCCCAACGAGAGACACGGTGACTCGGAGCTGAGCGGCAGGCGGAGGTGCTAAGACACGGCCGGAGTCTAACTGAAGTTTGAATGTACGTGGCAGAGGTTGCCAAAATGCCCTCCGGGGCAGTCGCATCAATTTATCTTCCCGTGAGCAAAGGAGGCTTCCTGTTTCCCCACACCCTGGTGCTGCCAACACAGCACATGGCAAACTCCTGGGGCTCTGCCACACCAGGAGTTGGAAACAAATAGGGACCACAGAGCCCCCAGGAGCAGTAGCCCCCGGCCATCCTCATCCATCGCAAGTCAGGTGGGGTCTGCCAGAAGTTGTTGCTGAGACCTCAGCTATGACAGCGTAGAGAATGGCAGAAAATTGGAATTGGAGGGAACCAGGGCCACGGGAATTGATCCAGATTAGGCTGGTCCTCAAAGAGGTGTCTGAAACCCTGCATGATAGTGCCCGGAGGAGATCTAGTTGACTGGCACAATGAAGGAGGGGCAAGTCTGCCCCAGCGCCGAGCATGGCCAGCTGTTTAAAATAGGGCTTCAGACAGGAGCACAGGCCTCAGGGGAAAGAGACCAACTCAGATGGTAAAGAATCTGCCTGCAATGCAGGAGGCCAGGGCTTGATCCCTGGGTCTGGAAGATCCCCTGGAGAAGGAAATGGCAACCCACTCCACTGTTCTTGCCTTGAGAATCCCATGGACAGAGGAGCATGGCAGGCTACAGTCCACGGGATCACAAAGAGTCAGACCCAACTGAGCGACTGACGCTTCACTTCAGAAAAGGTAGATGAGCTAAGGGGTTACAACCAAGAGCTTTGATGCCTCCTTGTCTGGGTTCGAATCCTGGTTTCACCACCAACTGCCTGTGTGACCACAGGCCAGTTTCTTATCCTCTCTGGTCTTTAGATTCCTCTTTCCTAAAAAAGGATGAAGATGGACTTCCCTGGCAATCTAGTGGTTAGGAATCCATGCTTCCCCTGCCATGGGCACGGGTTTGATATCTGTTCGGGGAACTAAGATCTCCCATGCCATGCAGTGCTGCCCAAAAAAAAAAGAAAAAAAAAAGGAGAAATAGTATAAGACTCAATGAGCTAGCACCCATCAGGAGCTTAGAACAGCGTCCAGCATGAAGTAGAGACCAAGGAGAAACAGTTCAGGCTCAGAAGAAAGCAGATACCCATTTTCTTTTTTTCTTTTTTTGTTTGTTTTGGAATGACCTGAAAGTTGGGAGAAAGGTCCTAAGTTTAAGCACAGCAGGATACAACAGATCCAGATTAATCACTTCAGTTCAGCTAAGCCTACAACGAAAGGACCAAAAATAAACCTTGTAAATACTAACTCAGCATCAAGACCACTGCTTTCCCAGATGGTATATTTTCTGCAAATTGGAGGGTGAAGGGGAAGCCCCTTCTCAAAACATTTCCTGGCTATTTGTTAGGGAGTTGTTGTAATAAATATATAAATGTACAATGGCTCTGAGGCGAACGCAGCCCCCAGGACTGTGTGGTGTGCATTCTATACAACAACACACCCCAGCCTTCTGGCTTCGGCTCCAAGTTTGTTTTATTGTCTTAATGTAATATGTTGCATATTCTTTATCATGAAAAGTTTTAAATAACAAGAAAAAGAAGAATGATCTAAGCCATGTCAATCCTTCTTCCTGTTGGGGTAGACTGAAATATTTTCATCCTTATCGGATTTTAAAATAAATTCCTGCAAATCCATTTGCAGGAATGATGAGAGAGATGAGAGACTACTTCCAAATGCAATTTAAAAAAGAAAAGCAAGAGAGAGATTTGCTTCCATAAGTTCAAGTTGTTTAAAAGTAGAGAGTGTTGAATATGATCTAATGTTGGGAAAGCTATGTTAGCAACCCCTTCATCTCTAGATAAACTTCTGGGGAGGTTTAACAAAACCTGAAAGGCTTTAGAAACGTTTCTGCAACAATCACGTTCCATAGATGTGTATGACAGGGCTGGAAGCAGTTTGACTGAAACAAATACAAACTCAACTTCTGGTCCGGGTAGGGTTTTTCCCCCCAAATTATTTTTCCTTTCATCACAAAATAGAAAACCTCTTTGTTTCATGTATCCAGCTGAGCACCCATGGGCATTCATTCTGGTTTGGTCTCGGCTAAATGCAGAAAAACACAGTGGGCCTGTTTCAAGTCGACGCTACGGAGGCGTCATGAATCCATCACTACACTGTCACAAATGTCCTCCTACAGAGCTTTTCATTGCCCAGTGGTACCAGAAAAAAGGAGCCAGTATTGTTTATGAAATGGCTGTGAAACAGATATTTGATTCTTTTTTTTTCCCCTCTGAATCTTATAAGCAAGGAAGCAAAGGAAGAAGGAAGGAGAAAAAAGAAGGGCAATCATTTCAGTAGTGTCACACAGAGCAAAAGGAAAGGGGGAGAAAGGAATGGAAGGGGCAAGCTGAAAGAGAAAAGAAGAAAGGTAGAGAGAAGGCGGGAAAAATCTCAGCTCTCCAACCTAAACCTGGATTATAACTGGACCTTAATGTGGAGGATTTTTTTTTTTCCTTAAAGGACAAATGTTTACATCTTGTTTAAAACCTGACCATATACTTCTGTGGACCTTGATTGTTGTGGAAATGTTTTTAAAGCCTTTCAGGTTTTGCTAAACCTCCCCAGAAGTTTATTTCAAGATGAAGGAGTTACTAACAAAGCTTTCCCAACATTAGATCATATTCAACATTCTTTACTTTTAAACAACTTGAACTTGTGGAACCAAGTCTCTATTTATTAAAAAAAAAAAAAAAGGAAGAAAGAAAAAAATGCATTTGGAAGTAGTCTCATCTTGTGTGAAAAGAATTTTCATGAATTTATTTTAAAATCTGATAAAGATAAAAATATTCCAGGCTAACACAACAGGAAAAAGGATTAAGAGAGCTTAGACCGTTTTTCTTTTTCTTGTTACTTAAAACTTTTCATGATAAAGAATATGCACCATATTGCATAAAGACAAGAAAAGAAACTCTCAACTGGAACCTGAAGGCTGGGGTGTGTTGTTTATACTGCACACCACAAAATGATGGGGACTCCATTCACATCAGAGCCGTTGTACATTTATAAAATGCATTACAATTCCCTGGTGGATAGCTTGGCTATGTCTGAGAGAAAGTGTTCTTCCCTCACCCTCCAGTTTACTAAAAGGTGCATCATTATTGTTTACTATATTTATAAACCCAGTATTCATCTAAGACTTTCCTTCCCAGAGTTTAGCTATTTAGATTTTTATCAGAACCTCTGGGTAGCCAAAACAGGAGGTAAGCTTGAAACTGTCTTGGAGAAACCAGAGTCTCTCTTCACGTTACTCTTCCCCCAAGACCTGGACTAGATGTACAAGCCAAGCACCCAAGATGCAAAATTTAAGGAGGCGCTCTCTCAGATGCCCACCCTGCATCCACACGAACCTGACGGGGAGTGCCTGCTTAAATTTAGCATCTCGGTGCCTCCTGCCTCCCACATAATCCCCCCCTGCCACCAGCCCAGAGCCCATCCATCCTAGGAGGAACTTCAGGACTCTTTTTCTTATTTCCACCTAAAAGCCAGTTGCTTTAGCACCTTTTACTTCCGAATCTCCACCCCACGGCTTCCCATAACACCCCAACCAAGCCTCAGTCTCCCCTTTCTCATCCAGCTTCTTCTGTCCTCAGACATCTATGGCTGAGTTTTAAACAAGCCACCAAGAATTTTAGAGGTTAATAAGTAGTTCTGGAAAAAAAAGAAAAAAAGTAGTTCTGGGCTTCACTTCAAAATTTAAAAAAAAGAGAGAAAAGTTTTCTCCGTTATGCTATAAAACTATGAAACCACATCTAGCGACATCATGACTTCCCTACCATCCACAGTTGTAATCAAACCAGATTTGTATCTAAGGATGAAGTAGTCTAACAAGATGCACCTTTCTAGTCAGTTATGGAGTATGTGTGCTAAGATGCGTCAGTGGTGTCCAACTCTTTGCAACCCTGCAGATTGTATCCCGCCAGGCCCCACTGTCCATGGGGTTCTCCAGGCAGGAACACTGGAGTGAGTTGCATGCCCTCCTCCAGGGGATCTTCCCAGCTCAGGATTGAACCCACATATCTTATGTCTCACGCATTGCAGGAGAATTCTTTACCCCACTAAGCCATGGGGGAAGCCTGACATTGAGTATATTGCTGTTTAATTAATTTGCTTAGATTCCTGACTGGGGTTTTCTGGAGGAAACTGTGATATAACAGAGGCATCTGCTGGGGGCTTGCTTCAATCATCTGGAGCCATCAGGTCTCCCCAGTCCACCTTCTTCCTTCCCCAGACAATTGCACTGTTAGGCAGAGGTGTGCATCATATCCCTCATATGTATTGAAAAGCATGATTTTTGCTGGAGATATCCAAATGACTCTGGAGAGAACAAGATGACATAGGTCAAAGCAACAGGGCTTCAGCAAAGTCCTGCAGGTTTGGTGGAAGGTAGGCAGAGTCCTTCCTTGGTGAGAGGCGCTTCTTTCCCACCAAGTCATCGCCATGGGCAGCTGGGGCTCTCCTCACTTCCGCTAGAAGCAGTCTCTGACCCTAAAACACCATTCATCTTTGGATGACAGAGCAACTGCAAAATGCTGTGGCAATCAAAACTGTCTGAAAACAGCATATTAGCTGTTCAGAGTTTTAACTGAGTTAATCAAGGAAACATCAGAGCAGATGCTGCCTGCAGCCTTCTCATAGAGATGAAATCTTCATGCTGCATTTTTGAAACCTTGCGCCTTCTCACTCAGGACTCCTCCTGGCAGACAGGTCTGGGGATTCAGGGGAGTGACTTCCATGTGGGCAAGAATGAAGACATGCCAAACATTTGCAGACACTCTCATTTAATTTTCTGAAGAATCCTGCCAGACACACAAGCCTGTGTCACCATTTTGCCAACAAAACTGATGCTCAGAGAAGTTCAATGGCTTTCCTGAGGTCACCTGGTTAGGAAAGGTTGGCATTAGAGTTGGGTTTCCCAGGTGCTAGTGGTAAAGAACCCACCTGCCAACGCAGGAGACATAAGAGACCCGGGTTTGATCCGTGGATCAGGAACATCCCCTGGAGGAGGAAATGGCAACCCACTCCAGTATTCATGCCTGAGAATCCCATGGACAGAGGAGCCTGGTGGCGAAGAGTCAGACATCACTGAAGCGACTTGGCAGGCATTTAAGGTTGTTGGACTTCACACTCTTTGTTTCTCTCCATTCCTCCTCCCACCACTGTTTCCTCCCATAATGAAAGCGACCAGTACTTCTCAGGAGTTCAAGAACTTGATTGGCAGCTTGGTCTATTTATAAATACTGGATACTGGCCTTTCATTTCTGAGCTCTAATCACTGGACTAAGGCCAAGTGAATCTTTTAACACTGCCTTCTGCAATCCCTTAAGTTAGGATGAGAAAATCTGTGCAGTGATTGGATGCTACGGCCCCAGTGAGCCATCGGGTCAGGACCAGCAGGAGCTCCAGGGCGTATTTCAGCACGACGTGGTGCGACCAAGACCATTTAAGGAGAGTCCCGCGTCCTGGATGTGGGTGCTGATCCTCTCAGCCCCCAACTTTTCTGCGGACACAGGTGAGTGGTGAGGTCTGGAGTGACCCCTTGGTCCAAGTCAACCCAGTCTATATGTAGCAGCCTCCACACTTGACTTGCCTGCTCCCAGTTCTGGCCCGAGTCTCAGGTCCTGCCTCCTGGATCACTGCCTCCTCCTCCCTGCGAGGCCCCCTCACCCAGTTCCTCTAAGCCAGGATTGCAATCACATATGTCTTGATTCCTCTGTAATTTTTCCTGATTTATTCTAGGTACTCCAACTCTACACAGCAGAGGAATGGAAAATTTCTCTGTGACTGGGGCCAGAAAGGTATGAGAAATGTCACATGCTGGATGCACAATGGTAGGGGACATTGGGAAATGCAGCAAACTAAAAAGTATGCATGCCCTACTGAAAGAAATTCAAGTTTAAAAAATGTAAAGCATTCTGCTGATCAAAATACTTCTGCAGCAGGATTCAGGGGGCACCACTTTGCAACCCTTGTTAAGCCTCCTCTCTAATCTGTAGGCATGACTTTCTTCAAATCCTGATTCAAGCTTAAATTTACTATCCTAGAATTTTCTTTACTAATCACTACTCCTTTACATCCCATGAAATACAATTTGAATCATATTGGCTTTTGATTTCATACCTTGAGGGCAAGAACGGTTTACCTAGGTTTTACATCTCAATTTCATATTAGTCCCTGCCTCAAATTTAATCAGAACTTCCAAGGATATATAGTACATAATGTGCCAGCTTTATGGGGGGGAAAAAAGTGTTTGGTGCAAGTCCTATTCCTAAGTGTGTAAATTTGTGTCATTAGCATCGTCAGAAACTCCTAATAATGGGTCAGAAGTTAATTTTCTGCTTCCCCATAGTTCGGAGAAAAGGGAAACATTCTGTTTTTAATTTGCACTAATACAAATAAACCATATGGCTTTCTGAATGACAGAATCACTGTGACACCCAGCCAGCTCTACTGAGACCATTTCTCATCCCAAAAGCTGTCAACACAGGAAGTTAACCTTAATGGCCCATGAATCCTTCTATCATCTGCTGCCCTCTAATGGAAAGAAGGGATAGAGCAAACAGTGTCCTACTGAATCCAGAGTACCCTGAGCCTCACTCCGCAACAGAATAAACAGTCACAGAAAAACCATCCCTTCCTCTGTGGTGTTCACTTAGAGTAATTATAATGGTAAAAAATAATACAAAAGAATCAAGCTAAGTTTTCCTACTGCGGAAGGCAAAGTGTGAGTTGAAGTAAAATAATTATGAGTCAAATACAGATACCACCAAAACATCTGAAAAAATGCTCAACATTGCTCATTATTAGAAAAATGCAAATCGAAACTACATGAGGTATCACCTCACACCGGTCAGAGTGGCCATCATTAAAAAGTCTGCAAACAATAAATGCTGGAGAGGGTGTGGAGAAAAGGGAACCTTCTTGCACTGTTAGTGGGAATGTCAGTTGATACAGCCACTGTGGAGAACAGTATGGAAGTTTCTTTAAAAACTAGGAATAAAACTACCATATGACCCAAAAAGCCACTACCGGTCATATACCCTGAGAAAACTAAGATTGAAAAAGACACGTGTACCCCAATGCTCGTTGCAGCACCATTTACAATAGCCAGGACATGGGAGCAACTAGATGTCCATTGACAGATGAATGGATACAGAAGTTGTGATACATGTATACAATGGAATATTACTCAGCCACAAAAAAGGGATGAATTTGTCAGTTCAGTGAGATGGATGAACATATAACCTGTTATACAGACTGAAGTAGTCAGAAAGAGAAAAATAAATATAATAACACGTATACATGGAATCTAGAAAAATGGTACAGATGAACCTATTTGCAGGGCAGGAGATAGAGACGCAGACACAGAACACAGGCTTGTGGGCACAGTGGGGGAAGGAGCGGGAAGGACAGATGGAGGGAGGAGCACTGAAACATACACATTACCACATGGAAAATAGATAACTAACGGGACGTTGCTGTCAACCCAGTGCTCCGTAACGACAGAGAGGGGTGGGCTGGGGTGGGCGGTCGGGGGAGGTTCAAGGTGAAAAGGATATATGCATACCTGTGACTGATTCACGGGCTGCATAGCAGAAACCAACATAACATTGTAAAGCAATTATCCTCCAATTAAAAGGTTTTCTGAAGTATCAGTCAACGATTCAACAACATGTCATTTTTTAAAAATCACCTTTACTGGTTTTTCTATAACTCTGTGGCTCAGCTGGTAAAGAATCCGCCCTGCAATGCGGGAGACCTGAGTTTGATCCCTGGGTTGGGAAGATCTCCTGGAGATGGGAAAGGCTACCCACTCTAGTACTCTGGCCTGGAGAATTCCACAGACTGTATAGTCCATGGGGTCGCAAAGAGTCAGACATGACTGAGCACCTTTCACATTCACTTTTCTACAATAGAAAAGTATATAAGCTTTATTGTACAAGTTTATTATACAAATATGTGTTCATCTTAGGAAGTATAAATAAGCAACAAAATAAAAATGAAATCACCCAGAAACCACCCTCCATTAAAAGAATACCTTTACCATGAGGGATCATTGTGAATGTATCATTCTAGACATTACTGGATGCATACGTAGACAAATGCTTTTGTCTTAACATGGATCACATTTTGCATCCCGTTTCACAATCTGCTTGTTTACTGAAATATTCTGAGGTCACAGAAGTGTTCGTGCTTTCTGAAGTCATCCCTAACCTGTGTTTCAGCCACCAGAAAGTAGGCTCCTGAGGGTGCCTTAACAAGCAGAGATGCGATTTTCCTCCAGAACCATCTCTCACCTGACTTTTCCAGCTGGTTTAAGAAAGTAACCAATAAAAAAACATATAATTTTTTAGATGGTAGTTAAAATAATACATCTGAGTGTATGGAAAATACATTAACATTAATATATTGACTATAACTGTATTCAACATAGTGAGTTGTTTAATTGTTTAAGATCCACTACAATACTGGATTTAAACTTTGTGGATATGGCATTTTATCCCTGCTTTAATATTTTTTTATTTATTTTAAATTATATCTATGTGAAAAGATTTTTCCCCCAAATTATGGGAGATATTTAACTTTCATGACAGAAATTTTCAAATGTCACTAATCTGCACTTCTCTCAGACGCAAAACATCATCACTTCTCCAGGCATGTGTAGCTTGTCCCCTGTTATAAACACAAGGAAAAGAACAGCATCTACTTAAGAGAAAGCCCTGATGATAGGAATGAAAGACAGCATGACCAGATTTAACAGTAAAGGAAAACTTAAAACTGCAGGATGGTACTTAAGTGAGCGTGATGGGAACATACTGTTTCCTTATAATGATTTTAAATGGAAATTACAATTCAATCACAAATAAAAGTAAATTGCAGACAGTGAGGCGAACAAATCTGTTTCACTCAGATTCACGGTGATTATCAAACTAGCAGCTCCTCACGCCGCACGAACCACTTCCAGTGCTCGTGGCCCCGGACAACGCCGAGCTGCAGCTTGACGGTGATTGCAGGGTGGCGGCTCCTCGGGGCTGTGTTTCCTCTGTGCTCCCACCATCCCTGTGTTTCCTTCTCGCTGCTTGGCGAGGTAAGGCGCAGAGGAGAGCGCGCTGAGGAATGACAACGCATGTGTGCATTTGTTTGAAAAGCTGGGCACCGCCAGTTGAAGGCCTAACATCTGGCTGCCAGCCACCTCCGGACCCACCTCCCCTCATCACCACCACACCAGCCACACCAGCCTCCTTGCCGTTTCTCCATACCAAGCTCACGCCTGCCTCAGGGCCTCTGCACCTGCCATCCCTTTGGTAGAACATGCTTCCATGCACATCCGCAAAGCTTACTGCTTGGCTTCAGCAGGGCCTGCTCCTCGGGGAGCTGGTCTTCCCCACCCGCCCCTTTCTAAAATAGCCCTTCCTTTCTACCTCTACTCCCTCATTCTGCTTTTTTTTTTCCCTTCCCCAAACATTCATCACTTCCTGACATGGTATTACATACCCACTTTATGTTTCTTTATTGAATGAACCCAATATCACACAGGGAATTCTGATGGAGAAAGTCCAGCAGGAGTCTGGGAGGACACATATTCAGAAGCTCACCAGGAGATTAAAATGCATAGCCTGGTTAAGAACCACCGGTTTAATGGATATTACAGTCTTTGGAGTCAGATGGTCTGGGTTAAAATTCCAGCTCGGCAAGCAGGACATTACAACTGTAGTCACAGTGAGACACGAGGAACATGGTAGCAATGATCCCCAACACCAACGGTTGTACCCAAGGTCACACCAGGAGCAGACTGAGGACAACGTCCTGAACTGAAAGTGTAATATAAATATGTTCTTATAACCTACTCTCTGAAGGTGAACTACTTATATTTTGGAGAGAGAACATTTTTTAAAATAATAATGAAATTATGTTTAATTAAAAGCACAATCTAAGTGAATCAGATTGTTGCTTTCTTTTTTTTTTTCTGTTCACTGTTTTTTTTTTCCCATTTATTTTTATTAGTTGGAGGCTAATTACTTTACATCATTGCAGTGGTTTTTCTCATACATTGAAATGAATCAGCCATGGATTTACATGTATTCCCCATCCCAGTCCCCCCTGCCACCTCCCTCTCCACCCGATCCCTCTCGGTTTCCCAATGCACCAGGCCCGAGCACTTGTCTCATGCACCCAACCTGGGCTGGTGATCTGTTTCACCCTAGATAATATACATGTTTCGATGCTGTTCTCTTGAAACATCCCACCCTCTCCTTCTCCCAGAGTCCACAACTCTGTTCTATACATCTGAGTCTCTTTTTCTGTTTTGCATATAGGGTTATCATTACCATCTTTCTAAATTCCATATATATGTGTTAGTATACTGTATTGGTCTTTATCTTTCTGGCTTACTTCACTCTGTATAATGGGCTCCAGTTTCATCCATCTCATTAGAACTGATTCAAATGAATTCTTTTTAATGGCTGAGTAATATTCCATGATGTATATGTACCACAGCTTCCTCATCCATTCGTCCACTGATGGGCATCTAGGTTGTTTCCATGTCCTGGCTATTATAAACAGTGCTGCGATGAACATTGGGGTGCACCCCCCCTCTCTTGTAAACTCCAAATTGTATGTCCATTTTTATCACCGGAGGCAGTGCAAAAGACCAACGAACGGAATTTGGCCAATCCTCATAGCTAATGCAAATAATTGCAAATTCTGAAATTCAAAATTGCTAGCAGAGACTTTACCTGCATTAGGCCATGGCGACTGCCGTGAAGAGGGGACCTCCCCACCCCCAGCCCACCCCAACTCCCCTGGGCCGAGCGGTCCCTGAAGACCCCCGTTCTTGGGTGCCCGGGAGCGCGCGGAGGTGATGGAGGCACGGAGCAGGTGAGCGCGCTGTCTGCAAAGGGGGAGACAGCGCTTCGGGAAGCAGCAAGCGGAGATGGGACCTTTTAGAAACATTTGGCTCTCGCAGTCCACTGTGATCTCCAAAGGAGCTGGGTCCGGTGTCATGAAAAGCGATGGACGGATTGAGGAGGCTCCAAGTCAAGCGGCCAGGCTGCAGTTCCCAAGAGGTCTCAGAGCAAAGCTCTGTGATTGGGATGAGTTCTCCGGAGAGTTGATACAGGCTCCCCTTCTATGACAGAGTCACCAGCAAGACACTTAAGAACACACAGGTGGGGACATTTTGTTATTCATTTTTATGTAACCAAGGTAATAAATACCTTACACGCCCTTGTTTTTAACAGCGTTAGCCAGGTTTAGTTGGATAAAGAGTGACACCTAGTGGTGTCTGGTAACCTCTATTTTCTGTTCCCTCTAAAGCAATTTCGTTTCTAAAAGTAGTCCACAGTATAACCAAACTGTCATAAAGCCAACGCATTTGAAAACCTCACCCCAAATTCTATAACTTCTCTTTCTGTAAGAACATCAGCAAAAGGACACTGGCAGACTAAAAGTCAGTCTTGAAGCGTTTGTGAGTGAAGAAACGGATAAGAAAAGGAAACAGTAAAAGGTGTAAAGACATGCCTTTGTCTCAAGTTTCTTTAACATAGTATGAAAATTTCCCATCAGATGGAAAGAGGAAAACCTGAATTTCACTAAGAGTCTGTGTGCAGGACTTTTGGGATTGGAAGCAGGTGAGAAGCAGTAGCTACAGCCCCTGGAAACTTGGCCTGCGGACGTCGGCCCCTTCACCCTGTGGGATCCAGACGCCCACTCCTGCAGAATCGGAGAGGTTCAGAGGTCCACGTGTCCCCGCTTACACGAGCAGGCCCTCTGGTGGGCACCTGGGCTTCTGTCCTCAGGCACTTTCACCGTTTCTTTTTCTCAAATGTTTACCCTAAAATCAAGCAACACTGGGACCTCTTCAACCATCCGGTAGTTAAGACTCCAACTTTCCACTGCGTGGGGCGCAGGTTCAATTCCTGGTTGAGGAACTTAAGATTCCACATGATGCGAGGTATGGCCAAAAAAAAAAAAAAATTTAAAGCAAAATAAAATCAGGGAACGTTACCTGACTGTCAGTCTCACCAGAGGACAAAGCCATTGAACTAAAGGCTGCCCCCGGGCAGCTTGCGGTATGTGCTTGCGGTAACACACAGATTCGCCAATTTTGACCTTCATGAAGAGTTTACTCTGCTTCCTAAATGTCCTCTGGGGTGACATCTTGCTCCCCTTCACCTCAGGAGCAACCATTCGCTACTGTGGGGACAGAGGCCCTCCGCAGCCCCTCAGTAAGATCACTGTGCCTCTCCAGGGCTCCTGGCTTCCTGTCAGTTCTCATCCTTGCCCAGCACAGATGCAGCTTCCTGCTTCCTCAGCCTCCTCACCCGCACGCCTCCCAGTTACCTTCTCACAAGACGCGGGCGGCCCCAGCCCGGCTCCCCTCCCAGAGTGCTTCCACCCAGGACCTCCTCCCAGTTGCATCACGGTGATTCCTCTGAAACGCCCCAAAGAGTGTCAGTCGCTCAGTCATGTCCGACTCTTTGCAACCCCATGGACTGTAGCCCACCAGGCTCCTCTGTCCACAGGCTTCTCCAGGCAAGAAAACTGGAGTGGGGAGCGATTTACCTCCTCCAGGGGATCTTCCCAACCCAGGGATCAAACTCAGGTCTCCCACGTGGCAGGCAGATTCTCTACCATCTCAGCCACCAGGGAAGCCCCGAGACTCCCTGAGTTAACATGAATTTGCGGTGAAACAGCTCCCACCTGAGCACCTCCTCCCCACCAGAAACACACACTTTATTACTCCCGTGCCCGGGGCACCGAGCCGTGGGCTTGCTCTAGCAGCCCTGTTGACCCTAACGGTGGCACTCACTCCTGTTGGGTTAATTGGTTAAATCAGATAATGCGTTTGGGGCTGGGATACAGCGTGCTCACTTGTGTGTGTTTAACTGACACTCACCCCCGATGCTGAGACCCAGAAGCACAGGATAAAAATTAAAAGTTTTCAAAGCCATGTTGATGTCAACAACGGTCCATAGACTTCACAGCCAGCAAATACTTCAAATAGGTTTAATTATTGAAAACAACTGATCTTCAGGCCCAAGGAGGTATCACTAACTTCGAGTTTCCCAAACCTGGCTGCACCAGAGTCATCAGAAAACCGTCATGAGAAGACAAAGCCCAGGGCCCCGTCTCACATCTCCTGCACTAAAGAGTCCAGGTAGGGACCTGGAATGTGTTTTCACAAGCCCTCAGCCAATCCCATATCACTTCAGTCTAGTGTTTGGAAGCCCTGCTTTGAACCACAGCTCCAACCTCACCTCATTTCAGAGAGGTCTAATTAAGCCAATTCTGCCAGTGTTTCCTGGTATGAAGTCATGTATGTCATCCTGATTTTTGCCATATCTGTGGACCACCTGTACTGCAGTTTACATAAGATGTCTTTATCGATTGGCCTGCATTTTTGCATAAATAGATTTCAGGTTTTTTAAAGTTATATCACTACTAGGAAATCATGGCTTTGATGGATGTTAGTATATTTTTTCTAGTACACCATTAAAAACTGTTTTAAAAATGCATTTGCCTGTAGGACTAAACAAAGTTTGTATTCTAATGGGCACACTCCAATATTGGAGATAACACTGATAAAAAGAAATGACTTCTGATTCTACCTTTCCTTCTAGGAGACTTTATTGTGGCCCCTGCTGCAACAGGGGGGATGTGAGAACAAACGACAGATTCCCTGACTTGCTAGCTCCCCGAGGAGCCATGGGGCGAGGGCAGAAGTATGTCCGGGGTCAGGCCGAGGGTGGCCCAGGCGTTTTGCCCGCCCCTTAGGTGGTGGGGGCATGGGGCATGCCCAGCACCCTGCTTTTGCTCCAGGCTCTTCAAAAGTCATCCGGTCTTGGGTGGACTCCAGGAGCTGGTGATGGACAGGGAGGCCTGGCAAGCTGCGGTTCATGGGATCGCAGAGTCCGTCACGACTGAGTGACTGAACTGAACTGAACTTCAAACTGGCAGTTGGAGTTTCTTTGGTCTCTTTGTATCTTTTGTCCAAAATTTATCTCAACTATTGCATGTCTGTAGTTATTTTTAATCTCATAAAGTTTCCTTCTATTTTGTTGCTCAAGGCGAGGTGCGTCCAGGTGTCAGCCTTGCAGCACTGCAGCTAAGGGTCCCAGCCGGTCTCACCTGGACTCCAGAATCCCAGGGAATGCCCACCTCCAGGGACACCAGAAACGCACACTACACCGGGGGCCCTGGTTTCTTCTTTTGGTTTTTCTTCCTTCTTATCCTCTAGTTTTTATGTTTATTGGCTAAAAATAAATAACATACTTTTTTTTCTTATTTTGAAAGAAAATATTCAACATAAGGAAAGTTAGAGGCAGGCTGCTGCTGCCTCTGCGGTTAGTCTGGCTGCGTCCCGCGATGCAGCTGTTCAGATCCAGGGTGTGGGTGATGGGCCAGGAGGTGTCACGAGCTGGGCGAAGCGCTGACACTCACCCAGGTTGAGGTTAAGAACCAGCCCACGAGCGCTGCAGGGGGTAGAGTTGATCCAGATAAACGCTACTTGTTGTTCTTGAAAGAACTGAACGCTCCCAGCCATCAGGGCACCGTTTCCTAGTGGTCAACATGATGGGCAGAACGTCAGCAGTGACACAGTCCTCTCGGGTTGTGTGGGCCTGGGCCCCCAGGAGAATGGGTCTTCACTGCTATGTCTGTCCGGTTTACAAGCAAGACCGGCCGCTGAATGAGGCAAGCCCATTATCAGCAGCCGTTATGGAAACCGCTGTGGCAAATTCACACTGGAGTCTTTCCGCAAAAGCTGAAACGTTT
Organism: Odocoileus virginianus; assembly: GCF_023699985.2. NCBI lineage: Eukaryota > Metazoa > Chordata > Mammalia > Artiodactyla > Cervidae > Odocoileus > Odocoileus virginianus. Next base: position 58,125,249 of record NC_069677.1, on the reverse strand, counting down.
AGGACCCCGTGGCTGGCACGTGTCAGCAGGCTGAATGGGGTGCCCAACCTCTGCGGGCAGCTGTCTGGGAGACAGAGGAGAAGATGGAAGCCTCCTGGGAATTCCCCAAGCAGAGTTTCAGTTCAGCGATGCATGTAGATCTGGCCCCTTCCAGCTCCAAAGCCTTGAGCTGTGAGATTGAGGTTTAGGGTGACGTTTCCTTCTACTTGTCCTCTATAATTCTAGGAGGTCTGTGTTTTGATCAAATGTGAACCCCATTTGGGAAACTATTTTTGGTGCTGTTGAGAGGGCCATCAAAATTATAATATAAGGATAGCAAACTCAGAATTTAATGAAGAAAAAAATCTGGTAAAAAGACCAAGTTTGCAGTATTAGAATAGAGTATCAGAGAATCTTTAAGTGAGGTTGAAAAAGAAAAGGAAAAAAAAAGATGGATTGCCTCCACCTGTCTGAGCCCAAGCCCAGATTTGTGTGGGGCGGCATCTTCAGGGCTTGTGTTTTCACAGCTCTGGCTCTCACCAAGGCAACCAGAGGCTGGCATAGCCATTGACCCCCCACGTGGTACACGTCAAGCTGCTCACTGGGTGTCAGTGTCCTGCCCTGGGTCCTTAAATGGCAACGGAGGAAAAAAGCGATAGGGAAGAGTCCCTTTGCTGTTAAAATGTGGCCGTCTAGACGAGCTGCAGGGCTGGGAGAGAGGTTATCGGGAATCTGAAAATCTGTGCCTGTTAAATTCCTCACTCCTCTCTGGTATGAGAAAAGCCCGTCTGGAGTTGCTGAATGTTGTGTTCCTTATGCTGTTTGCTTACAGTCGGATAAAAATAAAAACAATGTGTGGATGGGAAAAAAAGAAAAATTAGAAAATAAATATAAGCAATATATGTAAACTTTTTTTTTTTTTGGCAGTGTAGTGCGGCACGTGAAACTTCCCCAACCAGGGATTGAACCTGTACCCCCAGCGGCGGATGCGTAGAGTCTTAACTACTGGACTACCAGGGTTAAGCTACACATTTTTAATGATCCATAATATCACCATGGCAAGACATCCATTTTTAACATTTTAGGATATACATTTAGGACTCTTTCTAGAATGTGTGCCAGCAAGCAATTCACAGATTGATGTGTTCTGAACTCACTGCTGTAAAGACATGCGTGGTGATTTTCCTCCTTCGTTCGCTAGCCAACTCTATGTTTGGAACCTGAGCTTCCCAGGCTCAGCAGGTTGTTATATTCTAGTAGCAGAGCTAGAAATAGAAGCTGGGAGTGATAGAAAGCTAACATCTCACCCACCCTGAATGAGGCTGGTGTGAGACGGGAAGCCTGAACCAGGACAGAAGTCTCACCAGGGAGGAGGCCGGTGGGAGCGGTTCCCACGCCCCAGTCCCAGAGAGCCCTGGAGGAGTGACCTGGCTTCTGGGAAGCAGGGGCTGAACCCAAAATCCTTGGCCGTATCCTGCAACCTAAGGTCCTTGTAACCAGCTTGGCACAGAGCAAATGAGGCTGGCGTCTTCGAAAGGATAACAAGGAGTGGCTTGTGGTCAGCGGCTCCCACAGGGGCCCTGACAGATGGGGCCCGTGGTTTCTACACATCATGTAAAACTCAAGTGGGATTTCCAGCCAGTCCTGGTGGGTGGGAGGGGAACAATTTTATCTCCTCTAGAATTGTAAAAGCCCATTGCCTGAAAGCATCAGGAATACATGTGGAACCTCTCAGTAAAGAGGAATTTGGAGAAGTTTCTTATAGGATTTGGGCTTTTTATGGATACAGTAGTCCTACCTTATCCACGGGGAATATAATCCGAGACCCCCAGTGGATGCCTGAAACCTCAGATAATATGAAGCCCTATATATACTATGTTTTTTCTTATACTTACATAGCTATGATAAAGTTTAATTTATAAACTAGGCACAGTGAGAGAATATCTGAATTGCCAGCATCAATAACTGCTCTTGAGCTTTGGGGCCATTATTAAGTAAAATGCTTGAACACAGCATGATTACTGAGTGACTAATGGGCAGGATACGCTGGACGAAAAGATGGTTCACATGCTCTGCAGGGCCAAGCGGGGATGGGGACACATTGCATCATGCTACTCAGGACGGTGTGCAATTTAAAGCTTATGAATTGTTTATGTCTGGAACGACTCTCATTTAATCTTTTTGGACATAGATCTACCTTGGTTAACTGAAACCACAGAAAGCAAAACCACAGATAAGGGGGACTACTGTACTTTCAAGGAGGAATCAAGGAAGCAGAGATAAAATCTGGATAGGATTCCGTCAAGAAGAAGAGGCAAGCTGGTGATAAATATCTTAATTTTTATCTTGCAAGGGGAAAAACTAAAGAAGGTGACAGTTGTCATTAGTTTAAAAAGAAAGTAGCGGCCACTTGTGTTCGGAGACTCTGAGAAGTTAAGGTCAGTTTTCATTCCAATCCCAAAGAAAGGCAATGCCAAAGAATGTTCATACGTACCACACAATTGCACTCATTTCACACACTAGACTGATGTCTATGGGGTCGCACAGAGTCGGACACAACTGACGCGACTTAGCAGCAGCAGCAACACACACTAGAAAGTAATGCTCAAAATTCTCCAAGCCAGGCTTCAGCAGTATGTGAACCGTGAACTTCAGATGTTCAGGCTGGTTTTAGAAAAGGCAGAGGAACCAGAGATCAAATTGCCAACATCTGTTGGGTCATCAAAAAAGCAAGAGAGTTCCAGAAAAACATCTATTTCTGCTTTATTGACTGTGCCAAAGCCTTTGACTGTGTGGGTCACAATAAACTGTGGGAAATTCTTCAAGAGATGGGAATACCAGACCACCTGACCTGCCTCCTGAGAAACCTGTATGCAGGTCAGGAAGGAACAGTTAGAATGGGACATGGAACAACAGAATGGTTCCAAATTGGGAAAAGAGTACATCAAGGCTGTATATTGTCACCCTGCTTATTTCACTTATATGCAGAGTGAATCATGTGAAATGCTGGACTGGATGAAGCACAAACTGGAATCAAGATTGCTGGAAGAAATATCAATAACCTCAGATATGCAGATGACACCACCCTTATGGCAGAAAGTGAAGAAGAACTAAAGAGACTTTTGACGAAAGTGAGAGAGGAGAGTGAAAATGCTGACTTAAAACTCGACATTCAGAAAACTAAGATCGTGGCATCTGGTCCCATCACTTCATGGCAAACAGATGGGGAAACAATGGAAACAGTGAGAGACTATTTTTTGGGGCTCCAAAAATCACTGCAGATGGTGACTGAAGCCATGAAATTAAAAGATGCTTGCTCCTTGGAAGAAAAACTATGACCAACCTAGACAGCATATTAAAAAGCAGAGACATTACCTTGTAAACAAAGATCCATCTAGTCAAAACTATGGTTTTCCCATTTTCCCAGTAGTCATGTATGGATGTGAGAGTTGGACTATAAAGAAAGCTAAGCACCAAAGAATTGATGCTTTTGAACTGTGGTGTTGGAAGAGACTCTTGAGAGTCCCTTGGACTGCAAAGAGATCCAACCAGTCCATCCTAAAGGAAATCAGTCCTGAATATTCATTGGAAGGACTGATGCTAAAGCTGAAATTCTGATACTTTGGTCATCTGATGTGAAGAACTGACTCCTTTGAAAAGACCCTGGTGCTGGAAAGATTGAAGGTGGGAGGAGAAGGGGATGACAGAGGATGAGATGGTTGGATGGCATCACTGACTCAATGGACATGAGTTTAAGCAAGCTCTGGGAGTTGGTGATAGACAGGGAAGCCTGGCATGCTGCAGTCCATGGGGTCACAAAGAGTTGGAAGCGACTGAACTGAACTGAGAGTAGCTTTATCTTCCAAACTTGATCAGAGTGGCCTTGTCTGAACATTGTTTATATTCTGTGAATATCATAAATATTCATTTGGGAACTTCATGATCAGCTGCCAGCATTGCCAATTTCTTTCTTTCCTGAACAAAAGCCTGTATCATCTCTTAGGCCAAATTAATATTTGTTATGTATGTATGAATATATATATATATATAGCAAATATAGGATTATACTACACACACTGATCATTTATATTACCTAATGATATATCTACAACAGTCTTCCCTGACAGTCTTCATCTGTATCACTTCAAATGGATGCATGGAGTTCCATTGTACAAATGGACCACACATATGTAACTAACACCCTATTGCTGGCATTTAGAGGTTTTCCTTTGTGTGTGTGTGTGTGCATGTGTGGTATGTGTCTGTGTGTGTGTGTACGAATGTATGCACTAGGTCTGCTATGACCAGGTACCACAGACTTAAACAACAAAGCTTATCTCCTCCCAGTTCCTGAGGCCAGAAGCTCCAGACCAAGGTGTCCACAGGGTTGGTTTGGTTCTAAAACCTCTCTCCTCGGTTTACAAATGGCTGTCTTCCTCCGGCGTCTTTATGCAGTCTTCGGTCTGTGTGTGTCCGTAACTGAATCTTCTCTTCTTATAAGAACCATTCATATTGGATTAGGGCCCACCCATGTAACCTCATTTTGTTTTGATTTTCACTCTAAAGGCTCTATCTCCAAATATAATTACAGTCTGGGTTACTGGGCACCAGGACTTCAACAGATGCATTTGTGAGTTGCGGGGGCAGTGGGGGGGATTAAGGAGGAGACAGAGTTCTACCCAGAATACTGTCTGTGTGTCTGTGTGTGTGCTTATGATCAGAGCTGAAATGAACATCTCATATCTAAGATTTTGTTTACATCCGTAGTTATTTCCTTAAGATAAGTTTCCAGCAATGGGATTGCTACATCAAAGTAAGATCACAGTTCTAAGGCCTTTGGTAATATTATCAAACTGCCCTTTAAAATTTATTACAGGCACTTCCCTGGGACCAGAGGTTAAGACTCTGCCCTTCCACCACAAGGGGGCCTGGGTTTGATCCCCGGTAAGGGCGCTGAGATCTCGCGTGCCTGCCAAGCAGCATGCCAAAAAATAAAGCTATTACAATGCACACTCTCACAGAGCCGTACACAGAGGGATTTTGGCCTCATTTCCTCCAGTTGCTCCATAACCTATCTACTCCGTGTGAATTCAGACAGTCCAAACATGTTAGTGAGACTAGGACTATCCATGTAATTGCTTTAGGAGGTAAGGGTTTTTCTAACTAGTTATGTAAACCAAGCAAAGGGAATGTCCTATTGATAGGAAGTCAGAACCCTGCCATTTCCACACACAGAGGACAACATATTAAAGTTTTTTTTTAACTGACAGAAATAGTACCTTGATTTTTATCTTAAGAATTTAAAAATCTATTTGCACTCTATGAATCTCAATAAACAGCTATTGATTTCTTTTAATCACCATCTGATTTGATGAGATATCTTTGGGTGGCAAGTGGTAGAAAATTCTAAATAGCTTAAGCAAGACATAATAATAATAAAGCAATGTACTGACTCATGTAACTGAAAACCCTGGAAGACAGTATAGCCACAAGTGAGGCTTCATTCTGCAATTAAATGCTACCACCAGGACCCATCTCTGACTGACTGCCTTTGGACTGCTCGATGCCTAAGCTATCTGTGGTGGCTTCTGGCAGCTTCAGACTTTGTCATAATAGTCACAGGCAAGTGCAGGAAAATCAGAAGGAAGTCATCATGGATGAAAGTGAAAGCATTAGTCTCTCAGTCGTGTCTGACTGTTTGTGACCCCATGGGCTGCAGCCGGCCAGGCTCCTCCATCCATGGAATTCTCCAGGCAAGAATACTGCAGTGGGGAGCCATTCCCTTCTCCAGGGGATCTTCCTGACTCAGGGATCGAACCTGGGTCTCCTGCATTTCGGAGGATTCTTTGCCATCTAAGGCAACAGGTGGGCAGTAAAACAACAAATGCCACCGTTCTGAGTCTCACAGAATTCCGGAGCTTGTAGGAAAGGAGGAATCGTCTGGGCCAAATATTTTTGAAAGGTTTTCTTCTGGGACTGAGGGTCATGTTTTGTTTTGCTGGATCAAAAAAGATCTTTAGCTTTCCTCAAACAATATCTTAGGATGAAATTGAATATTTATAACAGAATAAAACTGTGCGGCTCAGATAGAAGGAGACGGGGACCCCCTGCTCCCACCCACGGTGCCTCCCATCTGCCCCTCCTCCTCCTTCCTGAGGTGCCCCGTAGCAGGACACTACTGATAACTTTAAAGACAGGAAAATGAGCCCCAGAGCACATCCACGGCTGACGCCAGGACCCACAGCCCATGAGTCACAGGCCCAGAGGAGCCCAGGTTCTCCCCCAGCCCACCGTCCCACCTCTCCCCTCCCCTCTGTTCATTTCTCACTGCCATTTTGTGTGTTGTGTTTAAATTCTATCCTTAATTTAGCACCTCTGCTACCAAAAGATGGTAAACATAATTAAAAAGCTTAATTGGTGCTTCCCTGTTGGTCCAGTGGTTAAAACTCAGTGCTTCCAAAGCAGGGGCAGGGGTTCGATCCCTGGTCAGGGATCCCATATGCCTCCAGGCCAAAAAACCAAAAACATAAAACACAAGCAATATTGTAACAAAATCAGTAAAGACTTCAAAAGTGGTCCACATGAAAAAATAATCTTTAAAAACAAGGCTTAATTGTCCAGCATCAGTGAATATACACACAGCCTTATGCCTCCAGCCATAATGGATCGTTGAAACTGGCTCAGGACACAGCAGGTTCAAAGCTACATGGAGGCTCAGAGCTCCTCGAGTCTAATAAGGTTTTTATTTCGAGTCAGCACAGTTCAGTTCAGACATTCAGTCATGTCTGACTCTTTGTGACCCCATGAACTGCAGCATGCCAGGCTTCCCTGTCCATCACCAACTCCCAGAGCTTCCTCAAACTCCTGTCCATTGAGTTGGTGATGCCATCCAATCATCTCACCCTCTGTCGTCCGCTCCTCCTCCCACCTTCAATCTTTCCCAGCATCAGGGTGTTTTCCAAGGAGTCAGTTCTTTGCATCAGGTGGCCAAAGTATCAGAGTTTCAGCTTCAGCATCAGTCCTTCCAATAAATATTTAGGACTGACTTCCTTTAGAATTGACTAGATAGATCTCCTTGCAGTTCAAGGGACTCTCAAGAGTCTTCTCCAACACCACAGTTCAAAAGCATCAATTCTTCTGCATTCAGCTTTCTTTATAGGCCAACTCTCACATCTATACATACATTTGCCATGAAGTGATGGGACCAGAAAGAGGAGAGTGACAAAGTTGGCTTAAAGCTCAACATTCAGAAAACTAAGATCATGGCATCCGGTCCCATCACTTCACGGCAGATAGATGGGAAAACAATAGAAACAGTAACAGACTTTATTTTGGGGGGCTCCAAAATCACTGCAGATGGTGACTGCAGCCATGAAACTAAAAGATACATGATCCTTGGAAGAAAAGTTATGACCAACCTAGACAGCATATTAAAAAACAGAGACATTACTTTGCCAACAAATGTCTTAGTCAAAGCTATGGTTTTTCCAGTAGTCATATGTGGATATGAGAGTTGGACTATAAAGAAAGTTGAACACAGAAGAATTGATGCTTTTGAACTGTGATGTTGGAGAAGACTCTTGAGAGTCCCTTGGACTGCAAGGAGATCTAACCAGTCCATCCTAAAAGAAATCAGTCCTAAAGATTCATCTGAAGGACTGACGCTGAAGCTGAAACTCCAATATTTTGGCCACCTGATGCAAAGAACTGACTCATTTGAAAAGACCCTGATGCTGGGAAAGATTGAAAGTGGGAGGATAAGGGGATGACAGAGGATGGGATGGTTGGATGGCATCACCAACTCAATGGACATGAGTTTGAGTAAGCTCCAGGAGTTGGTGATGGACAGGGAGGCCTGGCGTGCTACAGTCCATGGGGTAGCAAAGAGTTGGACACGACTGAGCAACTGAACTGAACTGATGGGACCGGATGCCATGGTCTTAGTTTTCTGAATGCTGAGTTTTAAGCCAACTTTTTTACTCTCCTCTTTCACTTTCATCAAGAGGCTCTTTAGTTCTTCTTTGCTTTCTGCCATAAGGGTGGTGTCATCTGCATATCTGAGGTTATTAATATTTCTTCTGGCAATCTTGATTCCAGCTTGTGCTTCATCCAGCCCAGCGTATCTCATGATGCACTCTGCATATAAGTTAAATAAGCAGGGTGACCACATACAGCCTTGACGTCCTCCTTTTCCTATTTGCCACCAGTCTGTTGTTCCATGTCCAGTTCTAAGCGAACAAGTCAGCACAACAGTGCCTAAAGCAGTGTTTATGAGGTACGATCAATCTAAGGACTTTGTGGGTCCCTCTCCAAACTCCCCTTAGGAATTCTTCTGTTTAGAAGATATTTTTGGACAAAGCATGGTCAGAGCAACAGAGATAAAGTGAACCAAAGCTGGAGTCCTAGCGAGATCTGTCCTGTGAGAGAGAAGGGTTCCACTTGAAGGGATAGAAATGGTGTCTTTAGTGCACAATTGAGAGTTAAGACAAAAAAAGAAAGAGAAATTTTAAAAGATGACCAAATTTATGCAAATGCCAAATATCTCCTAACTATTCTAAACTAAAATAAATAATTTAAATAAAATAATAACACCAACTGTGTCTGCTGAAAAGAGGGACACCCCTCAAATGCCACCACCATCTTTTATCTGAATTTATAGACAAGTGAGCTCACCAGAATGGTCTCTCTCCACACTAATCCCCAACCTCTTTCGCACAGTTTTATTTAAAGCTTTTCTCATATAGAAGGTTTGGGGCATAGAGAAAGAGAAAAAAATAAAACTCTGAAAAATGCATTAATAAATTTTCCAAATAGAACAAAATAAAAGGTTACGGGCCCCTGGGCCCCTGGGTAATGGTCAGAACCACGTACGTAGAAGGCCTTGGGTAGAGCCAGTGAGGGAAGGGGCAAGCCTCTTCCTGTGAAGAACCATTTCCGGAAGGACTCATTAAGTACAACTCTCCTTTTCTGTGAAGGAAAATAATTTCTACCAAAATTATGACTTCTAGCAAAACCCACACATAACTTTTTTCATTGTACACTGGTGTTCTGCAAGAGGGTGGCATCTGCCTGCAATGCAGGAGACCTGGGTTTGATCCCTGGGTCGGGAAGATCCCCTGGAGAAGGGAATGACTACCCACTCCAGTGTTCTTGCCTGGGGAATCCCATGGATGGAGAAGCCTGGTAGGCTATAGTCCACGGGGTTGCAAAGAGTCGGACACAACTGAGCGACTTCACTTTCTTTCTTTGTTAATTAATTAAAACTAGAGACACTGAGACTCTCCAAGTGTTCGAATTAATAAAAAAAAAAATTTCCCTGGGACATTTGAATTATAATGATACCAGACTACGTATTAATGTAGCCCTTTCAGATCTAAAATCATTCCTTGAATTAGTAACACCGAAATATATTAAATCCACCATAACTTGTTCATAGAATCTTGAGTTCTAGTGCATAGGAGAGATGTTACTGTCAGGAGAAAAAATTCAAGTCAGGGAGGCTTTCATTTTTTTCACCATTGAGTTTGAATAACCAAAAAAGTTCATTTCCCTCTGACCACCCACCCACTTCACTGTGCAGACCTCAATATTTGTCTCCCAGTGTCATAACTTGGTTTCCTCATCCATCTTTCCCATTGCCCTCCAAGATCAGCAAAGACAAGGATTGTACCTTTTTCATTTAAGATTAAAAAAAAAACCATTTATTTGGCTGCGTCAGGTGTTAGCTGTGGCAGGTGGGATCTGGTTCCCCGACCCGAGATCCAACCCTGGCCCCTGAATTGGGAGTGTGGGGTCTGAGCATCCACTGGGCCACCAGGGAATTCCCTCATTTAAGATTCTGAGGGGCCTCAAGCATTTAACCTGAGTAGACGATAGATGTAATAGCAATGAGGGGCGGAAACTGATCCAATGAATTTTATCAATACTCCCTCCAAGCCTGAATTGCAGCCCTTTTTACCTTTTTTTTTTTTGTTTCCTTCATGAATTAGTAAAAGATTAAGTGTAAATCCCAAAGAAAGGCAGGGTCAGAAGATTCAGAAACCATGGACGAGTAAGGATGAGGGCTGTTCATGAAGGCTCTAGAAACACTGGGTGAAATTAACTTATGCCAACAGCAATACCTTTCGCTCTTCTCCACCAATTTACTTAGTGAAATGATAAGGAAGCGATTGCCAAGGCAAGGCAGCCAACCACAAATACAGCGTACCAACAGGGGGCACTCTTCCCACGGATGTTCACCGTCGACGTCTTCTCTTTTTGAACGTTTGCCCACAGCGGGGGCAACTGAGAAAGCCCAGCATTCTTTCCTAAGGAGCTCATCGTAATTCTCACAGCCAAGCAAGAGGGAAAAGGGAAAATACCAAGGGTAAAAGAGTAGAAAAGAATGCCAAAGGTGACCGCTCCATCGCACTCCGGAGGCAGAGCTTTATATGGCTCTCAGAACTATCCGTCCTCCTCACTGAAGCTTAATCAACAAAGGAGAAAGTGCCAAGAAGCTGTCCCAAGCCAACCCACATTCTGGACTGTGTTAACCGCCCCCACCCCCACCCCCCTGCCATGCCTTCCATGTCTTTGTATTTCTACTTGTTAGAACAAGTCATTTCATTCGAGGCTTAGACCAGACCAGGATGCCCGGGACATTTGCCAGGCCTGCAGCGATAAGAAACAGATTTGCTGTACCTTTCAGGGGGAGAACGTTTGTGCTTTCTCCCCGTGAAGACTGCCCCGGCTTCCGAGCTGTGGAAGCAAATGAACTCCGTCTCTTCCTTCCTCCTGCTCTGGGACAGTCACACGGATGGCCTGAACTTTGGGGGAGAGAGCGCGTGGTGGTTCTGCTCCTTCTCCGATGCCTGCCATCACACATGATTGATCCAGAGACTGGGAGGCCAGCGCCCCATCTCATTCTGTCTCAAAGCCCTTTATTCCCCCGAGGCCAGCTCTGTCTGGGGACTTCATCTGTGTCCTGGTCCACAATGCCCCCATCTCCTAAGTCTGACTCTGCAATCCCAACCCCATTGCTCCTGTGATGGCTCAGACCCCCCTCATTCCCACAGGCGTGTGGCAGTCTCCCCCTCCAGTCTTTATCCCCCATGCATCCTTCACACTACAGTGGAGCCCCCTTCCTAGAAAAGATCTGATACCTGCCTCCCTCAGCCTCACTGCCCACCATCCTTCCAGGTGCTCACTCCTGCCAGATCGGCCTGCATTGTTCCTTGACTGTAACTGTGTTCCTGCCCCAGGACCTTTGCACGTGTGTTCCCTCTGTCTAGAACATGTGCTCCATGATTCATTCTCTGACTCCATCCGGGATTCTGCCCAAATCCCAGGCCTTTCGGGACCTGCATCTATACCAGCACCTGCCGTATCCACCCTGCCCCTTACACTGTAGCGCTCATCACTCTCCGACACTGTGTTCTGTTGACACTGTGTTCTGCATCTGAGTGTTCATTTCTGTCAGTTCCACGGAGGGCAGAGACTTAGTTCCATCGTGTCCTCAACTGTATTTGCAGCACCTGGCACATCAGATGTTCCTAACAATTAATTACTTAACTGATGAAAACATACCCTCCATCCGCTGGTGCTCCTCATTTACTCCAGAATTAAACCAAATCCTATGGTGGGGCATTCCAGAATCATGACCCAACCCTCCTCCCCTTTTCTGGTCTTATCTCCTATCATACAATTCTCACGTGCAATGTATCCTGAACTCTAGCCAGACTTGGTAACACAGCACCCACTCTCACCCCTGCCTACCTTGGCTTCTGCCTTCTGCTCCATCGCTGTTCACTGAAATCTTCTGAGTCTCTTAAAACCCTTCGACATGCTTTTCACATAGTGGAAACTTCTCTTCTCCCTTCCATGCCCCCCACTGACAGTTCTGTCCTTTGATATCCGTTTGTATATCTCTGACGTTGCGTCCTGTCGCAAATGATGTCTCCATTTAACTGTTTCCCCACCAGGAGACAAAGCATAGGACGTGGACCTTCACTTTCAACTCTCAAGGATGTAAAGCAGGAGTCTCGAGCTCCGATGCCCACAGAAGCGGGGCACACAGTAAATGAGGCGCACGGGTGGGTCCGTCTGCTCAGGCGGCCGGAACAGGATAGCAAGACTCAAGGGCTTACACAGCAGATTCAGATTCTTACAGTTCCAGAGACTAGAAGCCCGAGGTCAACATGCCTCCAGGTTGGTTGCTGGTGAGGCCCCTCTTCCTGGCTTATAGATGTCGCCCACGTGGAGAGAGGAGACAGCTCTCTGCTGTTCCTTCCTCTTCTTAGAAAAGAATGCTCGTCCCTTGGGGTTAGGGCCCGCCCTTATTTTTAACTTTATTTATTTGGCTGCAATGGCTCCTAGTTGCAGCACTCAGCATCTTCCATCTTCATCGCGGGATGTGGGACCATTAGTTGCGGCATAAGAACTCTTAGCTGCTGCATGTGGGATCCAGTTCCCTGACCAGGGATCAAACCTGGGGCCGCTGCATTAGGAGTGTGAAGTCTTAGCCACAGGTTCCACCCTTATGATCTCGTTTAACCTCATTTGCCTTCTTAAAGGTCCCATTGCCAAATATAGTCACACTGGGCATATGAAGTGAAAATATCTCCTGCCATATCAATAAACAAGAAATGTCACAGCCATCAGCGATTTCTCCAAATATGAATGAGGGCTCCCAAAACCAATTCAGCGGATGCCACTGGTGATTGCAAAGGACCTGGGGGAATGCAAGAAGGATGAACAAGGAAACAGGATTAGCCCCAGATCCCTGCAGTGCATATGAAAGGAATGAATTCAGTAAGTCCAGAGGCTTGCACCTTCCCATAGGTAGAACGCTAAATTCTTTAACTTGGTACCTGATCTCCGATGTGAGGACTTCATCCCTTTGTTGCAAACTTGTCTATCGCCTGATTCCCTTCCCGCCTCCTCGGAGCGGCTTTCCCAGAACTCCTGAGATGCTGCTTCCCGGACTCGGGGTCCGAAACGTTCCCACCAAATAAAATAACTCTCTGCTTTCTGGTTGTGATTGTATCTATTAGTCATCCGGGGTTAGGCCTTCGACATATGAATCTGAGGGACACAATGCAGTGCGTCACAGTGGGTGAGGTGGGGCTTGGAGAACTAGAAAGCAGTTCCCGTTCACGTGGTGGGGGGAGATGTGGGGGGGGCAGGTAGGAGAGCCACTACTCAGCTTTAGCACGTGATTCCCGGCCTGACAGGCCAGCCTAATATTCCCAGCCTGCAGAATGTGAAAGAAGTGGGCTTCCCTGGTGGCCTGGAGGTTAGGATTCTGCGCTTTTACTGCGGGGGCCCAGGTTTGGGCCTAGTCGGAGAACTGAGATCCCGTAAGCTACATGGCCAAGGTGGGGGGGGGATGTAAAAGAAGCTAGACATCTGGATAATTCTTAAGTGAACTCTCCTAATTTTAAAATGGCAGTAGCTAAATAACACATTGTAAACTAGGTGAAAAATACAAACACTGGCCACAGGCAGCTTTCAACCTGAGGACCAAAATCCGGCAGTTTTCTGAATTCCCCCGGAAGTACTGAGCCCACAGCGAAGCCGTGTTAAAGGCTTGGTGAGGAAATAGTTCACCGACATTGTTTGGGAAACTCTAAGTGTGAATGATAGGGTGGGTGAGACGTCCGACTCCCAAGGCGCACACGGAGATGCCTGCCTCTCTCCCCTTCCCACCTGCTTGTCCGCTCACAAGCGTCTGCAGCCCCTGCCGCCAGCCCACCCCCACCCCCTGCTCAGCCTCGCAAACTGGGCAGACCCTTCCGAACACGGGCTGTGGCTCTGGCGCCTGCGATTAATGGGGAAGTGAAAGAAACTGCAGTCAGAAGCCGCGGGAGCGATGAGACAGCTGAAAAATAAAGAACAGGAGAGGTTAAAGGAACCGAGGTCATTCTGTTTGGAGGCAAGAGGGTTACAGGGTTAGCTAACCGCAATTTTCAAGTGTACAAAAGGCTTCTAGTGCCAGGACAGGATGAGCCCTTCTCCCTACCGAGGACAGAACGGAAAACAGACCCCGAAGGCAGCGCGGGGACTTGGGGGTGCCTGCCCTCAGCTCTGTGAGCACTTCTGCATGTGAATAGACGCTTACAGTGGAAGCGTTCTTTTTTCCATCCCTTATCTCCCTTCTGGCTGTAACAGTTTGTGACTCTAAGAAAATTCTGTTAGAAAAGGTTGTTAATAATGAAAGAAATACCGTAAGGTAAAAGAAACACTTTCATCTCTCTAAGAAGCTGGCAATGTGACGGTGCTTAATGAAGAACAATATTTCTGTGTTTACCCACGCAATCCACCTCAGACAGGAAGCAACCAAAACCCAGATGACTTTGAAAACAGGCCCAAGGTCACAGGGGGCGATAAACAGCCACATTTTCCCCATCACATTCTTCCCAAGTTACATACTAAGATAGCTAGATTTTCTCCAGTGAACGAGGACAGTGTGGAAGCTCTAACAAGTAAACAGATGCACAGAAACAACCAAGGCGCCTGTTCCTTTAAAAGTGCATTTTCATGATCTTTCAGGGCAGAGACCTCACAGGACAGCTGGACCTTCCCCAGGGCCTCTGGGATGACTTACATTTTATTAATTTTCTAAGTGGAAGAAAGAACAAGGGTGAGCTTTTGTCTCTTCAAACTCTGGCAGGGCTAGCGCTCAGTCAACTGGCCTCTGAGGAAGTCCTTGGCTGGATGGCAACATTGATAAAGTCTTAGATGTTTGCTGTGGGCCTCCTTTCGCCCTGGGACCCACAGCCCTCCTGACCTTCGACATATCCACCAGCTTCGATCCCTTTCTGCCAGTTGCCCCCCCACCTCCCGCAGAGAAGGCTAATCAGACCCAGAGACCAGCCTAAGTTATCTGATTTCCTCAGAGCCTCTCTCAGTATAGGAATTCCAACCAAAGCAATATGGTCTTCTTCCTCTTTTGAATAACGCCGGTGGTGCAGCAGTAAGAATCCACCTGCTGATGTAGGGACCACGGGTTTGGCTCAGGGAGATCAGCTGGAGAAGGAAGTGGCAGCCCAATCCAGTGTTCTCGCCTGGGAAATTGCTTGGACACAGGAGCCTGGAAGGCTACAGTCCATGGGGTCGCAGAGTCAGACACACGCGGTCCATGATGCAGACATGAACTTGGAGGGTTTCCACCCAGCAGGTCAACACATGCCCTCTTCACTGAGGGTTTTATCTGCCTGGTTAGATTATGGTCCTCTCCCCTCTTTCCACCACTTCCCAAGATTTACTTCTATACCCTGATATTACCTAGTTATATCTGTCTTCTTGTTGGACAGGTAAAGGCCTTCAGTATCATATTTTGATATGTTATTCATGAATAATAATAAGAATGATTGTCAACATTCAATGGAAAAGAAGTGATTTCTGTTGCTGTTTCTCGAGGTAGGGCTATATCTAAAGGGTCTGATAAGGGTGGAGTATCTGACAAAGTCCATCTAGTCAAAGCTATGGTTTTTTCAGTAGTCATGTATGGCTGTGAGAGTTGGACTATAAAGAAAGCTGAACGCAGAAGAATTGATGCTTTTGAACTGTGGTGTTGGAGAAGACTCTTGAGAGTCCCTTGGACTGCAAGGAGATCCAACCAGTCCATCCTAAAGGAAATCAGTCCTAAACATTCATTGGAAGGACTGATGTTGAAGCTGAAACTCCAATACTTTGGCCATCTGATGCGAAAGAACTGACTCATCTGAAAAGACCCTGATGCTAGGAAAGATTGAAGGCGGGAGGAGAAAGGGGAGACAGAAGATGATACGGTTGGATGGCATCACTGACTCAATGGACGTGCGTTTGAGCAGGCTCTGGGAGTTGGTGATGGACAGGGAAGCCTGGGATGCTGCAGTCTTTGGGGTCTCAAAGAGTAAGACATGACTGAGCGACTGAACCGAACTGATCTGATTTAATTTTAGGTGGTAAATTGTTCCTGGACATTTGGAATCAGGAGCAAGTCTCCCAGGAACTGGCAAGCTGATACACGTGAAGGTTTTCTTGAGACTGTGAATTTGGGAATAGCTAAAGGGGCAGCTTTTTAAAAATATTTATTTGGCTGCACCTGGTCTTAGTCACGGCAGGTGGGATCTAGTTCCCCGACCAGTGATGGAACCCGAGGCTCCTACGTTGGGAGCTCGAACTCTGAGCCACTGGATCACCAGGGAAGCCTCTAAGGGGGCTGCTCATCTCCTTGCTATCACTTCTCACTGTGCCACTGAGCGCAGTGCTGTAACGTTCTCAACTCACTTTAAAGTATAGAAACTGGGGGACGAGGGCATTGAAACTTTGTGAGTAAATATCAAATTACTGATTTGGAATTCTGTCACATAAATTTGGAGCCAGATAAACCTCAAGTCAAATTCCACATCTGCCATTTGCTGTGAGAATCTGGTCAAGAAATGTCATCTCTAAAAATAAAGATTAAAATACCAACCTCCAAATTTTTTTGTAAAAATTAATTTCTATAAGATACATCAAAGAGCAGTTTTTAGCACATGTTAAACTTGTGATGAGTGGTAGCTGTTACTTTGAAAGGAGAGATCTGGACAAGATTACTTCTAAAATCCTCAGATTGCACAGAAATTCATGACCAAGTGTGAACCCAAGGTTTACTGGCCTGCTGGCAGGAGAGCTTTTTCAACGACCCCCATCCCCACTTAATTTAATCCCCACTAATTTAATCTTTGTTGCTAGACTATGGGATATTTAGATCTATCTGGAGAAACTGGGTCACCCCCAGCCCAAACACAAAGGCAAACAGTATTAACCTCCTCACCACCCCACTTTGGAAAGGTGGCTGGCACCTGTCCCACACACAAATATGGCTAGAAAATTAAAATTAACATTACCACCTGTTAAGGATATTTATGGACAGTCAAAGGAAGCAGGGGGCCACTTGATCCTGGAGGGAGTCTTTGATCAGAAGCTGTGACGTCAGGTTATCAGAGGCATGACAGCCTTGTTAAGCAGACTCAAGAACAGACCCGGCAGCTGAGGCTTCTGATAACATCTGCCAGGTTCAGGCTAGGGTGAACAGACCTGAAGAGTGCCATTTAGGCAAGTTTGGGATTTGATGGCTGGTTTGTCAAGCGGAGGACTATCCCTGGGACTGATGGCTCCAGAAGAGCCCCGTAATGGAGTTACGGGCCCAAGGTACACAGCTGGCAATTACAGTCTTCAGAGATTACTTCAGGCAGCAATAAAGATAAAGTGCTTTATAATATATTCATTCATTTCAATACAGTCAATGGTAACATTCGAAAGCGGTTCATGGCAAGAAAAGGCTGAGCTGCATTTGAAAAGGAGAAATGTGTTTTCTTAAAGGGATTATTTCAGAGAACCAAATGAATGTGCATGAACTACTTCATTAAATCAGAAGTCAGTTTGGGAGATGATCTAATCTGCTCCTGGCGAAAGTGTGAATTGAAGCAGTGGAAACAGTGGGAACAAATGAGCTACAGGTGTGCCTCGTTTCTGTTTGTGGTCTCATTTGGATTATTACAGGGTGCATCAAGTATATTTCCAATAGTTTGCGGTAAATCATTGTGATAAATTGATTTGGAGTTCCTAGAAAGCGTCAGATGTGTATTTGATGGACAGTTTAAGAGAGAACACTTGGTTTCAGGGGTGTCTTCGCAGAAAGTCAACAGCATCCAGGTCTACACTCTATTCCAAAGCTCTTCTCCCCTCCTCTCTCCCAGGAAGAAGGTGAGTTACAAGGGAAGTGGGAGGGTGGACTCCTAAAGAAGGTTGAAAACTGCTGAGACAGCCGCCCAGAGAACAGGACTGTCCTAAGGGGGCTGTCCTGATGCTTCAAAGGAAATGACCTTTGAAGGGCACAGAGCTGCATCCCCATCCGTGAGACCCTGCCGATGGCCACGTAAAGCATCATTTCTTCTAGGACGATCCCTGTTTAAAACTAACTCCTCAGGAACTAACGTTGTGTGTGTTCAGTCACTGAGTCGCGTCCAGCTCTTCGTAACCCCAGGGACTGTGCCACCCGCCAGGCCCCTCTGTCCATGGAGTTTTCCAGGCAAGGGAGCTGGAGTGGGCCATTCCCGTCTCCAGGGCATCTTCCTGACCCAGAGATGGAACCCACGCCTCCTGCATCAGCAGGCAGACGGATTCTTTACCGCCGAGCCACGAGGGAAGCCGCACACAGTGTTGTGAGACAATCACATCCCAAACAAGCGAACTCCCAGAAAATGAGGTCGGACTTGTGGTTGGGGGTATTAGGGATGGAAGGGGACGGAATTGAATGGAGGTGGTCCCGAGGGACAAAGTTCCAGGTTAAGATAAATAAGTACTAGGAATGTAATGTCCAACATAAAACACAATTAACACTGCGGTATGTTATATATGAGAGTTGAGAGTAATCCGAAGAGTTCTCGAAATAAGGAAAAATTTTTTTTATTTCTTTAACTTTATACCTATTTGAAATGATGGATATTTACTGGGCATAATGTAACAATCACTTTATGATGTAAGTCAAACCATTAAGCTGCAGAACTTGTACAGTGCTGCATGAGTATATATCTCAGTATTATATCTCAATAAAACTGGAATTAAAAAAGGGAAAAAATTAACTCAGTATCTTCCACCTCCTCTTCTCCCCAAATTAGCTCCTTGTTTCATTTATTTAATTAATATATATTTACTAAGAACCTACTATGTGCCAGGCACTGAATTTATCTGGTGTTTTACTGCATAAAAAAAATAAAAATAGAAACATAGTCTCTGCTCATATGCCCTTACATACTAAAAAGAAAAAACATAAACTAACTAAACAAAGGACTAAGTACTTAACACATATACTCAGCTGAGGAAACATGCTACAGGAAAAACCAAGCAGGATAAAGGAGAAATTTGAGGTTGAGCAATCAAGAAAGGCACCTCTAATGAGGGCATATTTTAGCAGTCTCTTTAACTTAAGCCCTCCATCTCTGCACCTGCAAGAACTTTCAGAAAGAGTAATATTTTCATAATTAGAGGACTGGTTAAAAATTCCAGTGTTTTTGTTTTTGAAGACAAATGAGTGGAGAGGGCCAGGTAAAGACTGAAAATGAAGAAACAAATCAGGCAGAGACCTGGGAGAAGAGTGTGCAGGATGGAGGAATTGGCGAGTGTCAAGACCCTGAGGTGGGACGGTGCTTACCTTGTTTCAAGGACCAGCATGGAGATCTGTATGGCGAGGAAGAGGGAGCAAGGCACAGACTCAGTGCTTAGTCCCTTCCAGGCTGGAAACTGCAGGTGAACTACCGTCACCTCTTATACCTCCAGCCCTCTCCTGATCCAGCTGTGTTTAGTTATCTTATCTTTATATTATATATAAAGAATTCCAGTTGAGCTATTTCAAATCCTAAAAGATGATGCTGTGAAAGTGCTGCACTCAATATGCCAGCAAATTTGGAAAACTCAGCAGTGGCCACAGGACTGGAAAAGGTCAGTTTTCATTTCAATCCCTAAGAAAGGCAATGCCACAGAATGCTCAAACTACCACACAATTGCACTCATCTTACATGGTAGAAAGTAATGCTCATAATTCTCCAAGCCAGGCTTCAACAGTACATGAACCATGAACTTCCAGATGTTCAAGCTACATTTAGAAAAGGCAGGGGAACCAGAGATCAAATTGCCAACACCCATTGGGTCATCAAAAAAGCAAGACAGTTCCAGAAAAACATCTATTTCTGCTTTATTGACTACGCCAAAGCCTTTGACTGTGTGAATCACAACAAACTGTGGAAAATTCTTCAAGAGATGGGAATACCAAACCACCTTACCTGCCTCTTGAGAAACCTGTATGCAGGTCAAGAAGGAACAGTTAGAATGAGACATGGAACAGACTGGTTCCAAATAGGAAAAGGAGTACGTCAAGGCTGTATATTGTCACCCTGCTTATTTAACTTATATGCAGAGTACATCATGTGAAATGCCAGGCTGGATGAAGCACAAACTGAAATCAAGATTGTCAGGAGAAATATCAATAACCTCAGATATGCAGATGACACCACCCTTACGGCAGAAAGTGAAGAACTAAAGAGCCTCTTGATGAAAGTGAAAGAGAGAGTGAAAATGTTGGCTTAAAACTCAACATTCAGAAAACTAAGATCATGACATCTGGTCCAATCACTTCATGGCAAATAGATGGGGAAACAGTGGAAACAGTGAGAGACTTTATTTTTTTGGACTCCAAAAATCACTACAGATGGTGACTGCAGCCATGAAATTAAAAGACTCTTGCTCCTTGGAAGAAAAGCTATGACCAAACTAGACAGCATATTAAAAAGCAGAGACATTACTTTGCCAACAAAGGTTCATCTAGTTAAAGCTATGGTTTTTCCAGTAGTCCTGTATGGATGTGAGAGTTAGACCATAAAGAAAGATGAGTGCCCAAGAATTGATGCTTTTGAACTGTGGTGTTGGAGAAGACTCTTGAGAGTCCCTTGGACAGCAAGGAGATCCAACCAGCCAATCCTAAGGAAATCACTCCTGAATATTCATTGGAAGGACTGATGCTGAAGCTGAAACTCCAATACTTTGGCCAACTGATGTGAAAAACTGACTCATTGGAAAAGACCTTGATTCTGGGAAGGACTGAAGGCGGAAGGAGAAGAGGACGACAGAGGATGAGATGGTTGGATGGCATCACTAACTTGATGGACATGAGTTTGAGTAGGCTCTGGGAGTTGGTGATGGACAGGGAGGCCTGGCGTGCTGCAGTCCATGGGGTCACAAAGAGTCGGACATGACTGAGCAACTGAACTGAACTGATACATATATATATAGTCTAATTGCTTTAAAATGTTGTGTTAGTTTCTGCTGGTGCAACGAAGTGAATCGCTCTATGTGTACATGTATCTCTTCCCTCCTGTATGTGGAATCTAGAAAAATAGTACAGATGAACCTAGTTCCAGGGCAGGAATGGAGATGCAAACATGAGAACACAGGTTGGGAGGCGGGGGGACAGGAAGCAGAAAGGGGAAAGTAGGCTGAACTGGAAGACTAGGTTCATTCATCTTTTCTAAAGAATAATTCACTAAAAGCACGCCTCCCTGCGGCTCCCTCCCCTCCCAGCTAAATTCAGTCTCCACTTACTCTCTGCCCGGATTATCCCAGAGCCTCCTCACCAGCCTTCCAGCCTCTTACAGCTTCTATTGCTCTAATCACTTTAAGCTTCCAGATTAATCTTCCTAGAGCATTACTTTTGTCACGTCTTCTCCTCTCTTTCATAATAATGGCTTAGCATTACCTGAAGAATAAAGCAGAAGCTCTTCGGCCTGCTCCTCCCACCCCTGCCTAGAAACTCCATCACTCTGTAACCCTGTTCCCAACTTCCCCACTCCAGTGACCTCCACCCTCAGGTCAGACGCTGTGTCCTCACTCTCCACCCTTTTTGAAACCCAGTCTAAGACCCAGTTTTGTCTGCCCTGAATGGCCCAACCCAAAACAGACTACGTCCACTCTCAAACAACTGGGGCACCATCCACTTGTCTGTAAACCTCAGGACAAACTCCCTCCCCAGTGTGAGGTCCCAGGGACCGGGCAGTGTCCTGGGAGACAGCTCTAAACGGATGCACCAGAGGTCCTGCCCCACCCATCCACAGGCAAGCATAAGTGGATGCCACTTTTCCAGGCACCTTCAGATGTGGAGATGATATGGATGGTTCCTGCCACAGTTAGAACCTCTCTCTGAACCAGCTGTCCATAGATTAAAGCAAATAGGGTCAAGGGCACGGGCCCTCCCCTGACAGCTTGGCCCTGGGAAACCCTTTACTTCTCTAGAAAACACTGCATCCCTCACGCCCCAGCCAGACACCTTATAAATGTCAATAAAAGCATGTCCAAGTTAGAACTGTAGTTGGATCCACTTTTTCATGTATCAGATTGGCAAAGTTTCTTAAATATATTTTGTATATGCATCCAATTTAGTGCTTAATATACAACAGTACACAAGGCCCATCACCTCCTTCTTTGGTCCTGGCTCACTGACTGAATTCACTGAGGGTAGGAAACACATCTTCTATATCGCATGCATCATCTGAATCCCACATACATGCAAACCACAATCTATATACTATATGGACAACCAATATTAACAAAAAAAGATTTCTGGGATGTCAGGCATTGAATTGCATACGAAAAATGAAATGCAACAACTATATTTTGTCCTCAAAGCCCTCCTTTTTTCTGCAGGCAGAGGGGGCTTTTCAGGGCACAGTCATCTTCCACTTCCTAGGAAGGATGGTAAACTCAGCAGCATGGTCACAAAATCTTATTTTGTTCACCTCCTATATTCAGTAACTAGCTATCTAAGTAATCATATTCCTCATCTATTTATATTAAGTACTAAATATATGTAATTATAAACTCTTGAGGGAAACACTACCAACATGGCAAAACCAAATGTGAAAAATGCATACACCTGCCTGGACTTCTAGCAGTTAAGCTAATAGATCTGAAGAGCTTTATAAAAGTGAGAATGAGGGATGAGGGACTTTATAAAAATGAGAATGAAAATGAGGGACTCTCCTGGTGATCCAATGGTTAAGACTCTATGCTTCCAATGCTAGGGGCATGGGTTCAGTCGCTGGTCAGGAAACTAAGATCCCACATGCCCCATGCGGCAAAAAAAAAAAAAAGTGACAATGAGAAGTTTCATTTCTTCAATTTTCAGCACCAAAATCAAAAGCTAGGCCACAGCAACATTTTGCCCACACAGAAAGCTCCCATGGGCACCAATAAAAACAGAGACAAAGTTTAGAAAGCCTTCATTGTTATGGAGAAACTATAAAACCTCATTCTCAAATAGAAAGGCTTCCACAAGAAGCTAAAATAAAATTCCTTTTCACCTTTGGACATCTGTTGGGCTTGCACAGAGTCACCCAATGGAACTCAACCATCAGGACAGTGTTTTATGTTCGTTCTTTGAAGTTAGCACTTGCCAGCTTCCTTGAAGTTCTGTCTTTTAAAACAATAATAGTCACAATACAGTTAAAAAGAAGAGATGCATATATTCTGTATTCAATTCATATTTCACCTGGTTTTAGCAGAATGCAGCATGGAAAGCAGGGCAGGTGGAATTAGGTGGCAAATCGCCAACTTCCACGGCCTCTCCTGATTCACATTCCACCTACCTTAATCCCTGCAAAGTCAGGCTGTCCCGGCTATACCATTCATGTGATGCTTGGGACAAACCTTGCTCACGGTGAACATGAGCAAAGGCCTCACCCGACGTGAAATGCTGAAGCCCTGATGTTCCTCACGCCTTCCCAACGGCTGAAGCCTGTAATTCCACTATTGTTGCTATTCAGTCACTAAATTATATCCGACTGCTCGCGACCCCAGGCCTGCAGGACGCCAGGCCTCCCTGTCCCTCACCATCGCCCTAAGTTTGCCCAAGTTCATGTTCATTGCATCGGTGAGGCCATCCAGCCATTATCATTGTATAATTACTACAGCTTTCTTCCTTCTCAGTAAACCTGCAAGAATTTTGAGGAAAGATAATGTTTTAAGCTATCATTTATATCTTAGCACAAAGATTTGCAATTCTCCCATATTTACAGGGCCAGGCAGGGCTAGGAGGGGCTAGAGCAACGGCTCCACTCACCTCCAGCCAAATGGAGCTGCGTAATACCGGCTCAGCGCTACTAAACCTTCTGATTTTTCAAGAGGAGACAGAAATCCAGATTTTTATGTGAAACCTCCCATTTTTTAAAAAAAAATGTTGGCAACTATAATAAATTGCCTATATATGAACCTTCAAGTTGCAAAGTTTAAAAAACGGGAATGTGCATTCTATCAGCATCAGGCACGAATGAAATTGCAGCTTGTCCCCTCGCCTATTGCTGAGGCAGCTTCAGCTCTACCATCTCCCACCTCCGCTCCCTCCTCCGGTCAGTAACTCTTCCTGCCTCTTCGTTCGGTGCCAGCCCCTGATGGCCAGCTGCTGTACGGTACTGCTGAGTTTTTCGAGGTTCTATGCTGCAGGATTAAAAGCGTTTTCCTTGTTTTTTTGTGCTTGTTTTTCATAGATTGTTTGTGTGCTGTGCCGTGCTCAGCCACCTTAGTTGTATGCGGCTTTTTGCGACCCCATGGACTATATCCCGCCAGCCTCCTCTGTCCATGGGATTTCCCAGGGAAGAATACTGGAGTGGGTTGCCATGCCCTCCTCCAGGGGATCTTCCCAACCCAGGGATCGAAACTTCATCTCCAGTGTCTCCTGCATTGCAGGCTGATTCTTTCTGCTGAGCCACCGAGAAAGCATGTTATTTGTGTGAAAAGTATTATAAACCTATCACAGTCCAGTACCATGTAGCCGATTGCACCACTTGGGTCCCTAGGCTAACTTTGTTAGAACCTACAAACAAGCTGGAGTTATGAACACACTCTCGGAGCAGAACTCATTCTGATGTAGAAGGCTTACTGCATTCTGACTTGTTCACACATTGTACAGACCAGACCCGACCCACCCACAGGCCAGCAGGGCACCAGGCTTGCCTCAGTACAGGGCCGGAGAGAAGAGAAAAGTTCCATCCCCCCAGTGACCAAGGCGGGGGCCGGGGCAGGCGGAGGGGCACTTCCAGGAGAAACCTGAGGTTTGATGCTGTGTTGAGCCAGAGATGGGCTATATGGCAGCTCGCCTGGGTACCACCCTGCAGAGAGGAGGAGGAGGCCCGATGGGAAGGGCAGCTTCGTCCACGCCTATCAGCTTCTCCTCCAGTCAGGCCCACAACTATAGTGTTCCTGGGCACATTCTAAACTACATAAAATATAGATTATGGCAATGCTGACATAAACAAATGTGATTCGGGCTAAGTTATATTTGGGGTTTTTCTTCTAATTTTAAAAGAAACTAAAACATTTTCTTGGGCCCCTGAAAGTACCGTGGGTCTTAGACCCTGGCCTCCTGTGCCTGAAAGATAGAGCCGAGCTGCCTCCAGCTCAGCAGCGCTCGGGTTAAACCCTGGTTACTCTTGGTTACTAAGCGTGTGTCACTGTGAATATGACAAACAGGTAGTCATGTCAGAAGGCCGCTATGTTATTGCGGACATAAGCATGAGCCTTAAACATAGACCACGCAGGTTCCAATGCCAGCTCTGTCATTTACAACTGAAGTGACATTAAGCAAGTCATTTACCTTCTGTGACTTAATCTCCGCATCCATCTCCAGCAGTACCGACCTGAGGATTGCTGCAAAGATTAAATGAGATAATATATGTGAGAGGCTTAGAAAAGCACTTGACAAAGGAAAGAAACAAAGGCTAGATATGTGCTTTGTACCCCTGTGGCTCAGCTGGGAAAGACTCTGCCTGCAGTGCAGGAGACCTGGGTTCGATCCCTGGGTTGGGAAGATCCCCTGGAGAAGGGAATGGCTGCCCACTCCAGTGTTCTCACCTGGAGAATCCCATGGTGGGGGGCAGTCCAGGGGGTCGCAAAGAGCCGAACACCACAGCTGAACAACTAACACTCACTTTTTTCCCCTCATGACTATAATTGACTGGCTTTAAGTTTCTGATACTAACAAAATTATTGAGTTACCATAGAAAAGCTCTTGAAGAACCAAACATTCTCAGGTCATGAAGGCAGTAGCTTTATCATGATTTTCTAAAGGTAGCTTAATGATATAAAATTCAAGAGATAGAAGAATGACCATGCAGGCTTGATTAATGCTTTGGGCGGGGGGCATGTTTCATGGCATGCAGGATATTAAGTTCCCTGACCAGGGATCGAACTCACATCCCCTGCAGTGGAATACACAGTCTTAATCACTGGACTACCAGGGGAGTCCTAGGC
Source organism: Odocoileus virginianus (assembly GCF_023699985.2). NCBI lineage: Eukaryota > Metazoa > Chordata > Mammalia > Artiodactyla > Cervidae > Odocoileus > Odocoileus virginianus. Next base: position 58,099,470 of record NC_069677.1, on the reverse strand, counting down.
TTGGCTAAGTTTTGATATTTTATGTACCTTCTATCAGCTTCCCCCATTTATCTATGAAAGAAATTCAAAGTGGAGACTTAGGCTTAGAAACTTACCCATGGATTTGTCTTACATCCTGAAGAATTGTGATCTTTCAAGAAATATGCCTTGCATTCAAGTGCCTAGCAGCTTTCAAAGCACTTGAATATCAAACAACGGTAAAATGTCCATTTAAAGCATCTGAAAATCAGAGAATTTTAGAAAACTTCATGCCCTTGGGAAGACTCAAAGTGTCAGTCTCTAATATTGGGCTGGTATTATTATTATTAGTGATTCAACAGTGGTTTATGTTGTGATTCACAGAATTGTTGAGTGAGAAGGAACCTCTCAAGTTACCAATCAAATCCTCATTTGCTGAGGACACTAACGCAGAGGGAATTCAGTTGTTTCTTTGAGGACCCATTGGTTAGTCTCAGGCTCTTTCTCTGTCCCTTCTACCGCCGTCATCATTTTGCATATATAGTTTATTCTGAACTCTTTTGGACAAGTTCCTATCTCTAATCTTAGAACTGCTGCAACTAAAGACATTGTAGACTTTTGTGCAAATTTTACATTTCTCTCTGGGTGGAAAACAAAAACAGTCAGTGCACAAATATACTTGTTGAATGAATGAATGAAAATTCTTAAAACTTTTGTTTCATATCATCTTACAATCTCTTTGTTGAATTCCTAACAATTTTATAAAGTAGGAGGAGGAAATGGAGGCCCTGGTGTATGATCATTTCAGCCTACATATAGTCCATATGGTTCAAACTACATGTGGTTCATGAATTGTGAAACCATGCAGTATTTCTATTACCCAGTGTTTAAAGATTATATTTAAATGAGTGTTGTTTGATTTTGAAAGGGCTGACAAAGATGTATCCAAAGCCACATGATGCTGTGATTCCTGAAGAATCAAGAATAAGGGCAGTCTTGTGGATTTGTGGGCTAAGCTTAGCCTGCATTCCTATACTCAACATAATGTACCCTTAACTGCTCAAAATTGCAAAAAAATTATTATACTCCTCTAATCTGGAGGAAATGGCCCTTTAACTCTCTTCATCAGCCAAGAACAAACTCATTTTTCAAGACATATCTTTTATGGCATAAGTTTCCATTCCCAAAAAACAATCAGCAAGATATCTCTTGCAGATTTGCAAAATACTTTAAAATTGGTGATTCCCTCCCATAGCAATGTTAGCTTATTTGATAGTAAAGGTGCCAAAGGAAGTTAGAGGCATATTATGGGATTTTATGTAACTCACGTTCTATTTGCTTGTCAAGCCCAGTGAGCAGTGCTGTGTTCCTAATGTACAAGTAGATGTCCGAATCGTTCTTTGGGCCAAAATAAACCAATGAATTGCATCTAAAATAGCTGCTTTGTTAAAAATCAGAGTCATTTGTAAACAGAATGGTTATTGCCTTATGGCAGAAGAACAAAACCCATTCCTAACCTATGCTCACATCTGATGTTCAGCTCTATGGGCCCAAATGCAATTCTGGAACATCAGCCATGTCAGCATTAAGTGCTGAATACAGGCTAATATATTGGGTCTTTATAACTGGACTATTAAGTCCATTAACATTTAATGAAACAATTTTAACTTTACCCACAAAAACACTCACAATGAATTTCCATCAACTCCCTAAAGGCAAAACAATGTAAATTTGAAAGAAAAATAACTGTGAGGCTTTGCTAAGCACAGATGATTTCCATTGGACAGGTTAAGTCCTGGATTTCTGTTTCAATGCAGTCCACAGTTGATTTTTACTGCAAAGATAAACCCAAACTGGCAATTACCCTTTGGTTATCCTACCAAGTAATCTCAGCATGAAAACTCGGATGTTTTTCTTACTACAATGTCACGTATAGCAAATCAACTAATGTAATTTCACTAAAAGTCTTAGTAATCCATTTCAGAATTGTGCTGTGAAACATTATCTTTTAAAATATCATGTTAATTCCCTTCCCTTCATAACCATCTCCGAGGAAAATTACATTCACTTTGGTTTGAATGATTAATAGCTAGAAACCAAAGTCCTTTATAGAGCTCCACCTGTCACACTGCCACAGAGAGATATATACGGAACAGAAATAAGTCAAAGTTTTCATTCAGTTGTGCTTCACCTGCTACCTCCAATGCACGTATGCACTAAACTTAGGTTCATTCTGAACCTTTACTCTGAACCTTTTTATAAATATATTTTTTTCCCAAGGCCTGTTTGGAAACTTCTAAGGTAAACAGAAGTGAATTTAGTCCTTTTATCAAGCTCTTAAAAAAATAATAAACTAATCTAGTCTTCTTTTCTTAGTGTGATGCGAATGCCTGGACTGTTCTATAGATTTAACAATCCTATATCCATGCTTGCCAAACTTGCCCTTTGAAAACAGCTCTCCATCAATTAAAAATAAAGAAAAGGCTGCCAACATTCATGACTTGTAGTCATGTTTTTGGCAAACTTATTTAATAATCTAGTGATTAAAAAATAAGTCACTTTTTTAACACATCTGTCTTGAAACACCTCACATGGCAGCTTCAGTGATTTGAATACCTTTGAGAAACCTGAACATCTGAAGGAGTTAGTGGAACTGACGCGGCCGAGGCAGTGAACATTTGAGGAGGCAGTTGTGGAAGCTGTAAATGCACCGCAGTAGGAAGCAGCTTTCCCTGGACTTCAAAGCAAACGGCAGTTAATTATCTAGCTTTCAGGAGCAGCCTGGACTTACCCTGACAGCTGTGAGGCGAGGATGCACGGGCATCTCCACCACCGAACATCAGCTCGTGTCATTGTTCAGCTTGGATCTCATTGGGAAGAAATGCTTAAGGTCTCAGCTTGGCTCAATTCAAATTAGTTGAAGAGTTTTCCCAGATGGTTTCTCAGCACAAGCTTATTTCTCAACCCAGAGCCTATGCTTCACCATCATCTCAGAGCAGCGATCGACTTGCTATTTGCATATGCTTAAGCTTCATTTTCAATGCCATCTCCAGCCCATCATTATTGCGAATTCAAACTGGAGGTCTTGAAACTTCAATTAAAGAAAAAAATACTGCTTCTTTTTAATCTCTCTCTCTCTCCCACTCCTTCCCACACACTCCCCTCCTTTTTTGACTGACAGACAAGACTGACTGTTTCTGCCTGGTGCCTAACAAGTGGGGCATCTTGTGGTGTTCTCCATGGCTGGCCGAGTATAGTTGATCCAACCACTATTTGCCTTGCAGCACTCCTGATGGTCTGGCTTGGCCGTGCATTCCCAAAGCATGTGTTTCTGTCTACGGCTACATCAGGCTCCAGGTCAGCCATGAGAAATGCTTAGAGCCACTGAGGTCACTCTTGGCCTTTCCTAATGCCGCCTCCCAATCAGGGCTTGTGGTCACAGCTGTGTACTTTTATGCATCTGGCATCTTTTTTAGATCCCATACTCATCCTTCTTCAATAATATCGAGTGGTCCATAAACACAAAGGATCTACCCTCGAGGAGAGAAAACAGAAAGGAAGTGAAGAATATATTCCTTTGATGAGACCCTCTCAGAGACAGGAGGGCACGGAATTTAAAGGTGGAGGAGGGGAATGAGGGGCAGAGTTACGAGGATCAAAGAGCTAATCAGGAGAGTTGAGAGAAGGAAAACTTTTCTTAAAAAAAAGAAAAAAATGAGGAAAATTGAAGTTCCAAACTATTCAATATGACCTAACCTTATTTCATTCCTTTCAGAAAAGTTCTGTGTTTAATCATTCTAAGTTAGGAAAGTCTCGCTCTTAAACTTGAAAAACAAACAAACAAAAAAAGCTTGAACAAAAACCCTTCAGCAACTGCTGACGTCACATTGGCGTTTGCTTCATTTGGCCCCACACTGCTTCTCGATACATCCAGAACCCCGGTGAGGCCCCGCTGATGCCCACAGTCGGCAGCTCTGCGAGTACACGCTGGCTCCAGAACCCCGGTGAGGCCCCGCTGATGCCCACAGTCGGCAGCTCTGCGAGTACACGCTGGCTCCAGAACCCCGGTGAGGCCCCGCTGATGCCCACAGTCGGCAGCTCTGTGAGTACACGCTGGCTCCAGAACCCCGGTGAGGCCCCGCTGACGCCCACAGTTGGCAGCTCTGTGAGTACACGCTGGCTCCAGAACCCCGGTGAGGCCCCGCTGATGCCCACAGTCGGCAGCTCTGTGAGTACACGCTGGCTCCAGAACCCCGGTGAGGCCCCGCTGATGCCCACAGTCGGCAGCTCTGTGAGTACACGCTGGCTCCAGAATCCCGGTGAGGCCCCGCTGATGCCCACAGTCGGCAGCTCTGTGAGTGCACGCTGGCTCCAGAACCCCGGTGAGGCCCCGCTGACGCCCACAGTTGGCAGCTCTGTGAGTACACGCTGGCTCCAGAACCCCGGTGAGGCCCCGCTGATGCCCACAGTCGGCAGCTCTGTGAGTACACGCTGGCTCCAGAACCCCGGTGAGGCCCCGCTGATGCCCACAGTCGGCAGCTCTGTGAGTACACGCTGGCTCCAGAATCCCGGTGAGGCCCCGCTGATGCCCACAGTCGGCAGCTCTGTGAGTGCACGCTGGCTCCAGAACCCCGGTGAGGCCCCGCTGATGCCCACAGTCGGCAGCTCTGTGAGTACACGCTGGCTCCAGAACCCCGGTGAGGCCCCGCTGATGCCCACAGTCGGCAGCTCTGTGAGTACACGCTGGCTCCAGAACCCCGGTGAGGCCCCGCTGATGCCCACAGTCGGCAGCTATGTGAGTACACGCTGGCTCCAGAACCCCGGTGAGGCCCCGCTGATGCCCACAGTCGGCAGCTCTGTGAGTACACGCTGGCTCCAGAACCCCGGTGAGGCCCCGCTGATGCCCACAGTCGGCAGCTATGTGAGTACACGCTGGCTCCAGAACCCCGGTGAGGCCCCGCTGATGCCCACAGTCGGCAGCTCTGTGAGTACACGCTGGCTCATCTGGGGACTGCAGAAGCCCAGGCCTCTTCTTCCGCCTCCAGGAAATAAATGTCGCACGCTGTCATCTTTCTCCTGTGCAAAATGTTTTCAAGCTGCCTGGAAGATGTGCGGCACAAGTGATTCAACAAAACTGTGATACAAACACATTATCTTTAAACATGTTTCCTTGCAGTTTTCAGCTCATTTTACAGGAAGTGCTGAGCAGAAACTGGCTTTGTGTCTCACAGCCAAATCACACAAGAGGCATGAATCTTTAATGTTCTCGGTTTCCTTTCATGACTTTGCTTTCTTCATAAAAGGGTCGAAATACCTCTGAAAACAAGCCGGATAAACTCCCAAAGTACCAGGCTGCTGGCCAAAGATACTCAAAGGTGAGAGGCCACAGCTGCTTCCTGCTTTCTAGGGCGAAGGGTACAAAGGTGCAGGCCACTGGATACCGGACAAATACATGCTTACAAGCGCTCCGGCTTTGTCTTCTGAGGAGATTCTGGGTAGACTGTTTCAAGCAAACTGCTTTATATGGAGAAGGCACAGTTAGCTTGACCTAGGCTTTCTAGGCTATTAATCAATAAAGTATAAAAGCTGAGAATGGAAATATACTTTAAAAGTCATACGGTCCACTGATTTGATACAAGAATATCTGATATAAAATTCTTATCAAGGGATCTTACGTTTGAACACCACTGGGGCAGAGTACCGACTCTGTGAAAATAGTCTGTACATATATACACTCAACTGAAATTCATATCCGATAAATGGATAATCTTCATAATATGTAAAAAGCTACTACACTTCACAAGAAAAATACCAACAGTCCAATAGAAAAGTGGGCAGAGGATGTAGAAAGAAAAAGAAACACAAAGGACTGAAATATATAAACAGGAGATATACTCAACCTCGCTCATAGTAAGAAAAATACAAATCAAAGTTACACTGAGCTACAGCTTTTCAAGTATTTCATATATGGTATGAGTATAAAGTGGTACAACTGCTTTGTGAAAGACACTATCAAGAGAATGGACACATAGGCCACAGACTGGGAGGATGAGTGTAAACTGGTAGAATCCCAGCAGAAGGTAATTTAGTAATTAAAGTAACAAGTACATATATATGATTTTACTCACTATTTCAACACTATTTCAACTTTTCATTCTTCACAGTTGCAGAATGATCTATGTGTCTGGTTAGTCACCACAACATTTTATATACATATATATATGTGTGTGTGTGTATATATATATATATATATATATATATACACACACACACACAATTAAGTTGCTGATCTCTTAAGTTTAAGCCCATTTTAACAACCCTGCATTTTTTTCTCCTTACCCCCTACCAACATTTTCTTGTTTGGACACAATATTTTATATAATTTTCTTTCGTGTAGCCCTTAACAATTTATTGTGGATATAAATGATTTTACTACTTTTGTCTTTTAAGCTTTCTACCAGCTTTATATATGGTTGACATACTACTTTTACTGTACATTTGCTTTTTCCTTTTGTAATTCTCATCTTTCTAGTTGTAGCCTTTTCCATTTAGCTTAGAGAAGACCCTTTAACAGTCCTTGTAAAGCTAGTTTGGTGTGCTGAACTCTTTTAGCTTTTGCTTCTTTATGAAGCTTTTGATCTCTCCATCAATTCTGAATGAAAGCTTAAATCAGGGGTCCCCAACGCCCAGACGATGGACGGGTACCAGTCTGTGACCTGATAGAAACTGGGCCACACAGCAGGGGGTGAGTGGCAGGCAAGCAAGAGAAGCTTCATCTGTATTTACAGTCACTCCCCATCACTCACATTACTGTCTGAGCTCTGCCCCCAGTCAGATAAGGGATGGCATTAGATTCTCATAGGAGCATGAACCCTATTGTGCCTGAGTCATCCTGAAACCATTCCCCCATTATGTGTGGAAAAATTATCTTCCACGAAGCCAGTCCCTGGTACCCAAAAGGTTGGGGACCACTGGCTTAATGTATTCTTAGCTGTAGGATTTTCCCTTTTATCAGTTTAAATATACTCTACCAGCTGCTTCTGACCTGCAGAATTTCTGCTGAGAAGTCAGCTCACAGACTTAGGGGAGCATCCTTGTATGTAACTTGTTACTTCTGCCTTGCTGCTTTTAATATTCTCTCTTTATCCTTTAATTGAGCTTCCCAGGTAGCTCAGTTGGTAAAGAATCTGCCTGCAATGCAGGAGACCCTGGTTCAATTCCTGGGTCAGGAAGATCCGCTGGAAAAGGGATAGGCTATCCACTCCAGTATGCTTGGGCTTCCCTTGTGGCTCAACTGGGAAAGAATCCGCCTGCAATGTGGGAGACCTGGGTTCGATCCCTGGGTTGGGAAGATCCCCTGGAGAAGGGAAAGTACCCACTCCAGTATTCTGGCCTGCAGAGTTCCATGGACTGTATAGGTCATGGGGTTGCAGAGAGTCTGACATGAATGAATGACCTTCACTTTCACTTTCATCCTTTCACTGGGCTTCCCTCGTAGCTCAGTCGGTAGAGAATCTGACCGCAATGTAGCAAACCTGGGTTCGATTCCTGGGTTGGGAAGATCCCCTGGAGGAGGAAATGCCAACCCATTCCAGTATTCTTGCCTGAAGAATCCCAAGGGTAGTGGAGCCTGGCAGCCTACAGTCCACAGGGCCGCAAGAGTCAGACACAACTCAGCACCTAAACCACCACCATCCTTTAATTACGATGTGTCTTGGTGCAGTTCTCTTTGGGTTGATCTTGTTTGAGACTTCCTGTGCTTCCTGGACTTGGATGTCCATTTCCTTGGCCAGGTTAGGGAACTTTTCAGCTATTATGTCTTCAAATACGTTCTCTGGCCCTTTCTCTCTCTCTTCTCTTTCAGAGATCCTATAGTGTGAATGTTAGTGTGCTTGATACAGTCCCAGAGGTCTCCTGATGTGTCCTCAATTCTCTTTACTCTTTTTCTCTGCTCAGCTTCCCTAATTTCCACGACTCTGTCTTCCAGCTCACTGATCTGTTATTCTGCATCATCTATCCTACCATTGATTGCTTCTAGTGCATTATATCAATTATTGTATTATTCAGTTCTGTTTGACTCTTCTTTTAACTCTATTAAACTTCTTGCTGTGTTCATCCATTCTTTGCCTGAGTTCTTTGAGCATCTTTACAATCATTTCCTTGAACTCTATCAGGTAAGTTGCCTAACTCCACTTAGTTCTTCTTTTCTGGGGTTTTTATCTTGTTTGTTCATGTGGAACATATTCTTCTGTCACCTCATTTTGCCTAACTTGCTGTTTTTATTTCTATATATTCGGCAGGTTGGCTACATTTCCCAGCCTTGGAGAAGCTGTTATAGAAGTCATCCTGTGTATTCCAGCAGCATGCTCCTCTCTGTCACTAGAGCTATTGACTCTAGGCGTGTCCCTTATTTAGGCTGTGAGGGTCCTTCTGTTGTGCAAGCTGATGACTATGGGCAGTCTGGTAGTTGGGGCAGCCCTCAGTCCAGTTGGTTGCCAAGCCCTACCCTATGACTCGATGGACGTGGGTTTGGGTAAACTCCGGGAGTTTGTGATGGACAGGGAGGCCTGGCGTGCTGCGATTCATGGGGTCGCAAAGAGTCGGACACGGCTGAGCGACTGAACTGAACTGAACTGAACCCTATATGGAGGCTGTCGGTTGCTGGTGGGTGAGGCTGGATCCTGCAACAAATGTAAGCCCCCTGGAGAGTGGAGCCAGATCCGGGGTCTCTGACTGCAGGGCCCTGGGGTAGGTTTTGGCCCACTGGTGAGTGGGGCTGGGGCCCAGGTGGGTCTAGAACTGAAGACTACCCCCTTGTGGGCAGAGCTGAGTCCCAGGGCTTCTGGCCTCAGGGCCCTGGGGGTCAGGGCCTGCTGCCACTTAGGCCTGCAGACCAGGTGCGGGGCCCCTGGTGGACAGGGCCGGGCCCCAGGGCAGCTGTGGGGTCAGGGGTTTTAGAGTAGCAGGCCTCGTGGTGGGTGGGGCGTCGGTGGCTTTACTAGCTGCCTGGTCTAAAGTGCCCCGGCACTGGAGCTGCCGAGCTGCTGGCTGGGGCTGGGGCCCAGTACCGATACACTAGAGAGAGGTTCCAGGATGATGCTTGCCAGCACCGGTGTCCTCACGGTGTAACGAGCTCCCCAAGTGGCTGCCTCCAGCATCTGTGTCCCCAGGATGGGCCCCAGCTTCTTGCTGCCTCTCCAGTATCAGCACAGGGGCCTGCCCAGGCTGCTTTTGAATTTCTTCCTCCTACCTGGGGCCAGGTGTGACTTGTGCACCCTTTAAGTATGCAATCTATTTCCCACAGCCCTCTGGTTCTCCTGAAAATAAGTCTTGCTGGCCTTCAAAGTCAAACATTCTGGGGGCTTGTCTTCCTGATGCAGGACCCCTAGGCTACGAGACCCAATATGGGGCTCAGACCACTTCCTCTTTGGGGGAAAACTTTGCGATTTTAATTATCCTCCCATTTGTAGGTTACCCACCAGTGGTACGGGTCTTGACAGAATCATGGCTCCACCCTCTCCTACCTGTCTCATTGAGGTTCCTTCTTCATATTTTTAGTTATAGAAGGTCTTTTCTACTGGTCTTAGGTTTTTCTCAACAACAGTTTTTCTATAAATAGTTATAATTCAGGTGTGCCCTTGGGAGGAGGTGAGCTCGGGGCTTCCTACTGCACTAGCTTAGGCACTCCCGCACGTGGTACCCCTTAACGAGATGGATAGGATGTCCTCATTTGCATAAAAGTGGAGGACGTATTTGTGTATACATGGGATACCTGTAGAAAGCAAGACAGAAGTAGGAGGAAGATTTTTCACCACAGACCTTTCTATACTTATTTTGAAATATTAAAACAATTTATCTACTCTAAGTATAATTATGAAAATCACATTTATAATAATAAATAGCCTACTCTATCCCTTATTAGTCAATTTAGAAAAAATCTACTTCAGTATAGAAATACTGCACTGCTCTAAATAGCTAACTCTCTATGTGTATATATACATATATACACAATGTATTTTTTTTCAACTGAGCCAATTGCACAGTGGTGTATTTATTTTTAGGGCTTCCCAGTAGTAAAGGATCTACCTGCCAGTGAAGGAGACTCAAGACACTCAGGTTCTAGCCCTGGGCTGGGAAGATCTCCTGGAGTAGGAAATGACAACCCACTCTGGTATTGTCGCCCGGAAAATCCATGGACGGGGGAGCCTGGCGGGCTACAGTCCGTGGAGCAGCAAAGAGACACAGCTGAGGACACACACACACGCTATTTAACCTTGAAACCGTGGACTCGATTTTCAATCTTCTTGAAACCAACAAAAGTATAAAGAAAATCCTATAAAGTCTCCAAAAGAGAAAAATCAAATCTTAAGTCAATGTGGACTCCTGTATTATCCTCTGCCTTCCATTTTTCCTTATGTAAACTTCACCTTAAACATCAGCCTTGTCTTGATTACTTGTCTTCCATTTAAGGGCTTCACTTTGAAGCCTCCAATCCAAAAGATTCTGTGAGCAGGGATACATGGTGCTGCATCCCAGCTGGCCTTGTCAGCCGAGCATATTTCTTGGGAACTGCAGGGCCTTCTGTGCTGTGAAACACTTTTCTCCTGACCTCGAAAAGTATCTAAACACCTTTATAGGTAAATATTATTTCTTTCAAAACCTATTTGTCTAGGAGGTCTGTTGGCCAAATTTTGAGAACCAGTCTCTTTGATAAAAGCCATTCTTCTGCTTGCCCCTGGGGTGGGTATTGCCTTTCTTACAGACATCCCCTTGTGAGTTTCACTTCACAGTGGTCACACCCTTTTTTCATGAATTTGATTCCAGCCTAACACACCAGAATCCTAAGCAGTATCACTCCAGGGCAGGTGGCTGGGCATCTTCGCCTCATCTCCCTTTGGGAGCACCCACTGGCTTCCAGAAAGGGCTGCCCTCAGTTGACCCCAACTGAACCTGCCAAGCAGCTCACATGCTGATTTTCTGGTATGCCGGGGAGGTTAGGCACTGGCACCCCTCCGAAACCCTTGGCCAGGCCAGAAGCCGGGTGAGTCCTAACAATGCACCATGACAGGACAGTTTTGGCTGTGGGATCCTGTTTGGCACAGAGAGGTGTGCAGTATCAAATTCTGACGACAGCTTTTGGCTCTGGAGCAGTCAAGGGAGACCCTGGGCTGTGGGAGGGGTTTTCCTGATGCAAACTGGCCGAGAAAAGTCCCCAGTTCAAGGTCAGCCTGTGCTGCATGGAGCCATTTCAGCCACACACCCTGCGACTACTGACTGCAAATCTTTCTGAAACACAGATGCTAGGAGACTGTGAGTCCTAAATCCTTGCCAGTGAAGGTTAACATGGTGGGTACTTGAGTACATTTTAACAGCTGTTTAATTCCAAATCAAAAATTATCTCAATCATCCAACAGAACAAAATCTGAAATGTTTGGGGAAATGTTTATCTGCTCACAAAGAACTTGAAAGTTCTTCAGAAGCAAAAGCGAAAGCAGCCAGCTGCATAACTTTAAGAGCCATGGCATATAAACCACTACAATATTGTAAAGTAATTAGCCTCCAATTAAAATAAATTAATTTTTAAAAAAGAGAAGTGAGTTAGTATTTCCTAGCTCAAGGACCTTATCGGTCTGTGAAAAATAATAGTAAGCCACTTTTTCTTGTCTTACTGGGAAAAAATTGTTTAAAATACATATTTGGGGGAAAAAAACTTAAATAGTCCTTAAAAAGTTTTAGTACCAGGACTGAGGAAACATCTGCTTCTACATAAACACCTTTTCAATTTACAAATGACAACAATAGCACTAGGTATTCATGTTTCCAAGAATCATATGTTACTACAATTGCTCTATGTGCAAAAGAGTGATACCTCAATCAATGCATCCTCTGAAAACGTGTTGCTTTAGTAAGCACTTTGTTTTAAAAAATCTTCAGCAGTCATTTCAAGCCAAACCAAATGTACTCATATATGACAAAAATACCTCCTGACACAAAGTCTTCTTTACTGGCTCAAAAAAAGCATAGTCACACATTGAAAGTTAACAGTCTCTTAACCTCTCCATTTCATCATTTTTGTTTACTAAATGTAGCTACTAGTCTCTTGCACAGGCTGCTAAAAAAATTAAATGAGATCATACATGTAGGACTTCTTTACTACGCCTGATATTAATTAGTACTCAAAATAAGTGTCTCTCCTCCCTCAATCAGAATTTATTTTTCTCTCTAACTGTAGGTGACATATTTGTCATCAAGAAGAATTTCAGACTTGTGGAGGTATTTCAGGATTTTAGGACACTCCAAGAAATCATTAAGCCTTCATTCAAATGACCCCTCCCTGGAGCCAGAAATTAGCAACAGGATCTATTCTAGGAGCTGCTCGGGAATCACAGGCAGGGAGACCATGCAAGTCCTTTAACACCAGCTTTGCCAGCACCTGGGGCCTTTCTTCATTCTTCCACTCTCACCCCTTCTCCTCCTCTGCCTGCCCACGGGCTGGGAGCCTCTCTCAGGCTCCTTCTTGCATCCATCCATCTTCTTTTACTTTCTACCTTTATTTTTATTCTTAGCGAGCTTAAAAATCCAGTGCCCATTCATTCCTCCACTTACTTTACATCAAAAGAAGCAGCAGATGGTGGGGTGCTGCTGACGTACTGATTGTCTCCATCAGAAATGAGTACCCCAGATTTGCTACTCTCTACTAAAACGACCCTGAACAATTTCTTTTCTTCTCCACGTTTCTGTTATGTCACTGGTCATATACATTCTGCATGAACTAAAGAAAGTCACTTTCCTGATAGAAAAGAAAAAAACAAGACAGAAACCAAAAAATGAAACTTTTTGTTTTCAAACACTGTGCTCGATAATACATCCCTCACCCTCATCCTCACCTTGGAGGTTCAAGGTTGAGATTGAATCAGAGACACAATGAACCTGAGAGATGGGATGTAGTTCAGTGATGTGAAGATGGCCCTGAGTTAGGTGGGGGTACTTGTTACAGCCTTTAATGTTTAAAACTGGAAGCTTAGTTTTTTAAAAAAGAAGGATAAAACTGTTCTAGATTCCCAGAGTGGCCTTGTGAAAATGTCATGTATCCAGCTGGATTAACGATTGGCTGTTTTGAGGATCAAATGATACAATCCATGGGAGAAAGCTTTCTATAATATATATTGTGACCTTGAGGTTTGGGAATGTGTTTTCTCTCTCCATGTTTTCTGCTCTTTGGGCAAAATCCCTGCAGTTGATAGAGCACTAAGACTTTGGATTATAATGAACCTTGGGGTCATCTTTTCCTGTCCTTCTCAAATGAGGCCCTGTGTGTACACACACTGGACAAGCAGAAGTGAATGGCACTACCATGCTTATAAAAAAGAAATTTCCCAGTGATACACACAGGGATTTATGTCCCCTTTCCTCTCAGGGAACCATGAATGGACATACGATCATCTTCAGACATAATCGAGTTGTATAAAAACAGTAACTTCTGTTTTTCTCCATCATATCTGAATTTGGCAATGACCTTTGAAAGTTAACTGCCATTTCTACGAAGTTAAAGGTTTCTTTATAAAATTAAATATACCATACTATACAACCCAGTAACCCACTCCTTCGAATATTCCTAGCAGTTTTATTCATAAAACCCAAGTAGAAGCAGCTCCAATGTCCACCGGCTGAATAATTATATTGTGGTATATGCATGCACATGGAGAAGGCAATGGCACCCCACTCCAGTGTTCTTGCCTGGAGAATCCCAGGGGCGGGGGAGCCTGGTGGGCTGCCATCTATGGGGTCGCACAGAGTCGGACACGACTGAAGCAACTTAGCAGCAGCAGCAGCATACGCATGCAAAAGAATCCTATTCAGCAATAGAAAGGAATGAACCACTGATATTCAACCACATGAATAAATCTCAAAAGCATCATGCTAAGTAAAAGAAGCCAGACACAAGAGCCTACATACTGTATGATTGGATTTCTATGAAATTCTAGAAAAAGTAAATCTAGACAGATGGAAATCAGAGCTGTGTTTGGCAGGGGAGGAGAATGGAATTGACCACAAGATACAATAAGAAAGTTTTGGAGATAATTGTGGTGATGGTTATATGATTGTATATTTGTTAAAACTCATTGAATTGTATCCTTTTAAAAAGTGAAATCACTGTATGTAAATTATGCCATCATAACGCATTTTAAAGAAAAGGTAACCGCCAAAGAGATTCTCCTCGTTTCAGCCTGATAATTAGCTAATTTAAATGACAATCCATCAACTAAAAGATTGCAAATATGATAACTAGAACTTGAAAGGTGAAAAATATTTGAAATATATTTGAGAAACTGGATAATCTTATCCTTCCCTTTTGACCATTATCATGTTGTTATTATATTACTGGTTAGAATAGATAATAAAACTAAGGCTGACAAATCAAGCCATTACTGTGTCTTTTTAAGATTTTAAAATAATTACAGGTTATTCCCATGTCTGGATCAGTTAAGCCTGTCTATGAAATTTTCATTTTACTGACAGATCACTGTAAAAAACTCCAGTCACCCAAACTGAGCCGAAATGTCATCTTCCCTTCTCTACTCCCACTAGAAAACTCTGATTACTTAATTATTTACTAATTAATTCCACATTCTTTCCCCACTTCCAAAGGATCTCAGCAACTTCAGAAACAAATCAGGCAGGGTAATAATGGAGAAAAAAGGTCAAAGCATAAATAAATGCAGGGTGAAGAGCCAAGTAACTACTGGCAAGTTACAAATTTTGCTCTAAGCTTCTTAGTGGCCTAAAAAAGAAAAAAGGAATTAATATGACTCAAAATGTCTATCAGATAATGAAAAAGCCTAAGTATTAAGGCGTACAACACTCTTTCTGATACCAAGACCAAGGTGAAAATTTTCCCATGGAGCCTCTGAAAGAGGAAATTCTGTGACACCAAGAAACTTCTACAAGAGCCCGTAGGAGGGACCTATTAACCCTGGTGGTCCAGTGGTTAATATTAATAATCTGCCTTCCGAAGCAGGGGTCACAGGTTTGATCCCTGGCCCGGGAACTAAGATCCTACATGCCTCAGGGCATCGGAGCAGCAACTGTCTAGCATGTGTGCCCTAGGGCCCACGATGAGAAACAAGATGAAGTCACAGCAGTGAGAAGCCTGCGCACTGCAGCTAGAGAAAGCCCACGTGTAGCATCAAAAATAAATAACATTTAAGAAAAATAGAATCCATAGAAGTGATGCTTTCGAACTGTGGTGTTGGAGATTTTTGAGAGTCCTTTAGACAGTAAGGAGATCAAACCAGTCAATCCTATAGGAAATCAACCCTGAATATTCATTGGAAGGGCTGATGCCGAAGCTGAAGCTCCAGTACTTTGGCCACCTGATGTGAAGAGTCAACTCACTGGAAAAGACCCTGAGCTGGGAAAGATTGAGGGCAGGAGGGAAAGGGGGTGACAGAGGATGAGATGGCTGGATGGCATCATTGACTCAATGGACACGAGTTTGAGCAAGCTTGGGAGATGGTGAAGGACAGGGAAATGGGCTGCAGTCCACGGGGTTGCAAAGAGTTGGGCGTGAGTAAGCGACTGAACAACAGTATAGGAAAAGTCACCACAGTGAGTTTTTTGTGACATCCTTAAAACCATGGGAAAAGTCAAGAAGACAACGCCACTCTAAGAGGGAACATGGTGGCTGGGGCCGGGGGAGGTAGCAGGCAAGACTGACTTTCACGGTACACACATGGTTTTTAGTAGCGCACAGCCTACACACATTGCCAAACAGGTTAGGACAGACTGGAGAGGCAAGCCGCCTGGTGCAAATCCTAGCCACGCAAACTACTAGCTGCAAAATGTCCGGCAAGCTCTGTGCCTCACCTCTAAAGCAGGGAGTAGAGACTACCTCATCAGATTGCTGGGAAGGTTAAACGATTTAATATGTATAAGAAGCTTAGCGTCAAGTATGTGTCAGTCATTACTACTAATAAAGCCAAAGTGAACTTTTGTAAAGGTTGTCCTGTGATGGGCCAAGATATTGTTGCATGTATAAAGTTAAATAATAATCAGATTTTAGCCAAGAATATAAATTTAGAGTATTTAGCAGATATGAAAAAATCAGCTGCCATGCCTGTGGGATTTATATAGCTAATGAGCCTGAATTGTTTGAGTTTTGTTATACATTTTAAAAGGTAATAGAATAGTAAGCATTGCTGAAAGAAATTAAAGAAGATTTAAGTAAATGAAAAGACACCCTACGTTCATAGATCAGAAGGCTTAATTGTTGTCAATACTCCCCAAATTGAGCCACAAATTCAATGCAAGCGTATCAATATTCCAGATTCCTTTACTGTAGAAATTAATAAGTTGACCCTGAAATTTATATGAAAATGCAAAGGATTCAGAATAACCAAAACAATCTGAAAACAGAATAAAAACAGAGAACTCACCCTTCCCAATTCTAAAAGTACTACAAAGCTTCAGAAATCAAGACACCATGGAACTAGCATTAGGATAGACATATATATATGTCAATGGAATAGAACTGAGTCCAGAAACAGAACTCTCATATTTATAGTCAAATGATTTTCAACAAAGGTGCCAAGACAATTCAAAAGAGAAACAACAGTATTTTCCACAGATGGTGCTGGGACAACTCAATGTTCACACACAGAAGAAAGAAGTTGGACCTCTCCTTCAGATCACACACAAAATATAACTCAGAATGGATTACAGACCTAAATTTAAGAATTAAAACTATAAAACTCTTAGAAGAACACTTAGGGGTAAATCTTCATGACTTTGGATTAGGCAATGGTTTCTTAGATATGACACCAAAAGCAAACACAAAAAAGAAAAACAAATAAATTTGATTATGTAGAAATATAAAGCTATTTGCTACAAAATATACTGGCAAGAAAAGTCAACCCATAGAATGGGAGGATATATTTGCAAATTATATACATGTAATATATATCTGAAAAGGACTGTGTCTAGAATATATAAAGACCTCTTTTTTCCCAGATTTTTTAATTGAAGTATAGTTAGTTTACAATGCTGTTAGTTTCCAGTGTTATTTATATACATATAGTATGTATGTATATACATATGTGTGATTCAGCTTCCTTTTCAGATTCTTTTCCACTACAGATAAGTGTAAAGCCTTGAGCATAGTTCCCGCAGTAGACTAGCTCCTGTTGTTCACCTAGTTTATATACAGGAGTATGTACAAGTTGGGCTTCCTGGTGGCTCAGCTGGTAAAGAATCCTCCTGCAAGTGGGAGACCTGGGTTCGATCCCTGGGTTGGGGAGATCCTCTGGAGAAGGGAAAGGCTACCCACACCAGTATTCTGGCCCGGAGAAGTCCATGGACTGTATAGTGCATGGGGTCACAGAGTCAGACACGACTGAGCGACTTTCGCAGTAGGTATAAGTTAATCCCAAACTCCTGTTACAACTCAAAAGGGTTTCCCTGATGGCTAAGTAGTAAAGAATCTGGCTGCAAATTCAGGAGACTCGGGTTCGATCCCTGGGTCAGGAAGATCCCCTGGAGAAGTAAATAGCAACTGACTCTAGTATTCTTGCCTGGGAAATCCTGCTGACAGAGGAGCGTGGGGGCTACAGTCCATAAGGTCACAAGAGTCAGACGTGATTTAGTAACTAAACAAAAATAGTAACTTACAACTCAAAAATAAAAAAACCAACTCCATTAAAGTATGGGTAAAGGGTCTGAATGGACATTTCTCCAAAGACGATACTCAAATGGCCAATACCACTCCAAATCCATTAGAATAGCCATAAAAAAAAAAAAACACCAATAACAGGTATTGGCTAAAAAGCAAAGAAATTAGAACTCTCCTACTAGTGGGAATGCAAAATGATACCTATACTTTTGAAAAGTCTAGCAGTTCTTGAAATGTTAAACACAGAGTTACTAAGTGATCTAGCAATTCTACTCTTGGTATATATCCAGGAGAAAGAAAAACATATATTCACACAAAAACTGGGAAACAAATATTCATAGGAGCATTACTCATAATAGCTAAAAAACAGAAATTACTGAAATGCCCATCAACATGTTTATCCATGATATGAATAACTAAAACTGGTATATCCATATTATGAAATATTATTTGGCAATGAAAAGGAATGAAATACTAATAATGCATGCCACAAGATTGAAGAATCACAAAAACATTTTGCTAAGTGAAAGAAGCCAGTTATAAAAGACCACACATAGGCAAATCTCTATAGACAAATCTATAGAGACAGAAAGACTGAAAGCTGAGGAAAGGGGAAAGAAAGAGGAATAATTGCAAGTGGTTACAGGTTTCTTTGGGGTGATGAAAATATTCTCTACTTAAATTGTGGTGATGTTTACACAACTCTGCGAATATACTAAAAACTAAAATTGTGTGCTTTTTTTTTTTTCGGTCATACCTCATGGCATGTGGGATCTTAGTTCCCGACCAGGGATGGAACCCATGCCGCCTACAGACTCATAACCACCAAACGCCAGGGAAGCCCTTAATTGTATACTGTAAATAGCTTGATTTCACAGTATGTGCTTTATGTCTCCATATATAATGATACTACTTTAATGGCAAAAGCAAAGAGGAACTAAAGAGCCTCTTGATGAGGGTAAAAGAGGAGAGTGAAAGTCAGCTTAAAACTCAATACTTTTAAGGGGAAATGGTGGAAGTAGTAACAGATTTCCTTTCCTAGGGCTCCAAAATCACTGCGGAGGTGACTGCAGCCATGAAACTAGAAGACGGTTGCTTCTTGGCAGGAAAGCTATGACACACCTAGACAGTGTGCTAAAAAGTGAAGGCATCACTTTGCTGACAAAGGCCCGTATAATCAAAGCTATGGTCTTTCCAGTAGTCATGTACGGACGTGAGAGCTGGACCATAAAAAAGGCTGAGAGCCAAAGAACTGATGCTTTTGAACTGTGGTCCTGGAGAAGACTGAGTCCCTTGGACTGCAAGGAGATCAAACCAGTCAATCTTAAAGGAAATCAACCCTCAACATTCATCGGAAGGACTGATTCTGAAGCTCCAATACTTTGGCCACCTGATGTGAACAGCTGACTCATTAGAAAAGACCTTGATGCTGGAAAAGACTGAAGGCAGAAGAGGGTGACAGAGGATGAGATGGCTGGATGGCATCACTAATTCAATGGACAAGAATTTGGGCAAACTCCAGGAGATGGTAAAGGACAGGAAGCCTGGTGTGCTGCAGTCCATGGGGTCACAAAGAGTCGGACAGGACTTGGCAATTGAACAATAATAAAACTTTCTTTTAAGGTAATGTAGCTGGTCACCAAGCTCTAGGAACATATGGAGTTGGGACTCCAACTCTTGAGTAAAGAATGAACTCCTTTGGGCCTCCAAGGATAATATGCCTTGAAACTAAGCTTCCAGTTTAGATATGAACACGGTTGTGGTCACTGGCAGCAATTCCAGGTATGGATTTTATGTATTGTCAATTAAGGGAAAACTTTTAAGCTGTCAGTTACCTAGCTAGTTCCCGAGTTTGGCCAGATGCGGCGTATCTATCCCATGGACTGTCCATGGGAACTCTTTGTGTCTTAGGGCAGCACACTGCCCTCTGCTCTTGATTATATTTCCAGGTCAGTTGTTCCCACCATCAATTAGCCTGTGTGCTCAAGGGAATGCAAACTGATTTCAGCATTATCTTAAACAAAACATAATCAAGAAGGTAAGTATCCTGCCAAAAAAAATTACATAATGCATTCCAAGGCCAACTAAAAATTAATTTGGACCGACCATGCTGAATGTATGTATTTAGCAAAAGTTTAAATAGTTAATAGTTCTGGGTACTCTTGTAGAATACAGATTTTTTTTTTCTTTTACCTTAAGTCTCTTTTTAGGAATCAGAAATTCTACAAGTTTAAATTTCACAGGAAAACAATAAACAAATGAGTCTCAGACATCTGTCTCGGTTCATGTATTAAGGTAGTATTTGCAGGTAGTATCCATCTACTACTTTCAAAGCCTTATAAGCCAGAATGTTTGAATACCTACTTGGTCCACAGTCTGGGACATCACCAGAGATGATGATGAGAGACCCACCCCCAAACCACTGAGTCAGAATCTGCATTTCAACAAAATCCCCAGGCAATTTGTGGTCACATTAAAATTTGAGACGCTTTGATCTCATAATTCAAGAAGCTCAATGTGGAATAGCCTCAGGAAACCTGGTCAGTGGGCCACGATTAGTAATCTCAATTAAGACAACATGCAAGAATAGATTGCAGCCACCTTAAAACGCCCATGTGACTCCATGCGGTAAAAGCTGCAGTCTCTGTCCCGTGACTGTCTCCTGTAAACGTTTTTCTCACATGAAACACAGGAGGGAGGCTCTGGTGACTGTTTTTACTGAAGCACGTGGGTTGGTGGGCGTGGGGGGAGTGTGGAGCAGAGAGGCGCTGCTCTAAGGAAAGCCTGCCAGTTCTAGGTGGCCCCAGCTCTCCCTCTAGGCTTTGCCCTTTTGGCCCCAGAACCACACCCTGTGGGAGCCCAGTCTGAATACTGAAGGCTTCAAGCAGCAGGTGGTTAAGTGTCTCAAGGGCAGGAGGGTTCCTGGGTGACAGAGGAAAACCTCACTCTCTCGAGTCCACTGATCAGTATGGAAAAGAGCAATTCCAACCTGAAAGCACCACTCTTTTCCCTTTCCCGGTGCACATGTTGGGCTCAGTCATTTCAGTCGTGTCCAACTCTTGGCAACCCCGTGGACTGTAGGGTACGAGGCTCCTCTGTCCATGAGCTCATCCAAGCAAGAATACTGGCGTGGGTTGCCATTTCCTCCTCCAAGGGATCTTCCTGGCCCAGGGGTTGAACCTGTGTCTCTCACATGTCCTGCTTGGCTGGCGGGTTCTTTACCACTAGCGCCCCTTTCCTCTCCTCAGGTAGGTGCAACTCAGAGATAGCCTTTTATCTTCCTTGCATGCTTGCTAAGTTGCTTCAGTTGTGTCCGACTCTTTGGGATCCTATGGACAATAGCCCACCAGGCTCCTCTGTCCATGGGATTCTCCAGGCAAGAACACTGGAATGGGTTGCCATTTCCTCTTCTAGGGGATCTTCCTGACCCAGGGATTGAATCTTTTTAATCTCCTGCATTGGCAGGCGGGTTCTTTACAACTAGCATCACCTGGGAAGCCTTATAGCCCTTAAAGAGCTCCAACGCTTCTAAACTTGTAGGCTTTGTGTAAGTGGTAACCCACTTACTGCACCTTCTCCCCACATTTCCACTTCCTTCAAAGGAAGTTTAGAATGCCAAGTAATCAGGCGGTCTTCCGAAGTGAATCAGTGGTGTCAATTGCTATGGTCAGGATGGGGGAAGGGATTCCAAGAGTCTCCCAGAGATGACATTTAAAATGCTGATTCCTGGGTTCTATTATTAAGACTCTGATTAAGGGGTCTGGGCTTAGAACCAAAAATCTGCCTTTTTAACAAGTGCCCCCAAGTGATTCTCACGTAGGAGGTCCGGGCCTACATGTGAATAAGCAGTGATATAATTAGTTTGGGCTTCCCAGGTGGCATTAGTGGTAAAAGATCTGCCTGCCAATGCAGGAGGCACGAAAGACTGGGGTTCGAATACTGCGTCAGGAAGAGCCCCTGGTGTAGGAGACGGCAACCTGCTCCAGCGCTTCTGCTTGGAAAATTCCATGGTCAGAGAAGACTGGTGGGCTACAGCCCACAGGGCTGCAGAGAGTTGGAAGGAGTCGTCTGAGTGATTGGTTTGAGAATAGCAATACCACCTCTACAAATAAATCACCCATTCTAAAGCATCTGTTTCGTTGTTTCAACTGATGTTGTCAACTTCCTGTTTGGTGTCCATTCAGCAGATACTGAGCAACTATTGTTTGCAGAGAATTGTATCAATACTAGCTGCTGCTTTCCTGTGTGATTGGACTGGATGGAAGAGATGAGGAGAGAAGGGTGTGATCACATCAGAGAACTATTTCTCAACTTCCTAGAAAAATGACAAATTCACTTTTTCATGATTTGTGAAACAGATTAACCTAAAAGACTGTATTACCCAACCAGAGTTAGCATAGTTTACTAACCTTTTGGGCACCAGGGTACCAGAGATCGGAGAAGGCAATGGCACCCCACTCCAATCCTCTTGCCTGGAAAATCCCAGGGACGGAGGAGCCTGGTGGGCTGCAGTCCATGGGGTCGCTGAGAGTCGGACACGACTGAGCGACTTCACTTTCACTTTTCACTTTCATGCATTGGAGAAGGAAATGGCAACCCACTCCAGTGTTCTTGCCTGGAGAATCCCAGGGACGGCGGACCTGGTGGGCTGCTGTCTACGGGGTCGCACAGAGTCGGACACGACTGAAGTGACTTAGCAGCAGCAGCGGCAGTACCAGAGACGTCACGGTCTTGCTTGCAAGGTCAGTTCTGTAACAAAACTGCCATGGTTCAAAGCCCTACTTTCTCCACTTTCATGATACGACCATAGACAAGTGACTTCTCTGTGACTCAGCTTCTTCATCTGTAAAATGAAGACTATAGGACCTACTTCATTGAGTTAACGTTTGTCAATTCAATGAAACACTGGAATATCTAATTGATGCAGAGGACTTCGAGAATCTAACGTACTGAATATTCATTCTGTTTTTCGGTTAAGGCCACGAAACCGCTGTTGAGAAGCTGAGAAATGCTTCCGGAGGGTGATCTGGAATTCCAGGTGAAGAAAGTGCAGTTAAACTTGATGTTTCACACAAGCAGTTCAGATGAATTATTCTAACTGGAGTGATCTGGGTTTTCGCTTTGTTTTGTAAAGTTCCCTAATCCTTGGCTTCTTTGGGAGTTTGTCCCTGGGGTGCCACACTCTGCCGCCAAAGTCCCCCTCCAGATCCCCAGAGCAGGGTCTCAGGCAGGTGCCCCGCGGGAGCCGGACCCGGACCAGAGCGGCCGCGGCAGGGTACGCGGAGCCCAGGCCTCCAGGGGAAGGGCTGGGCGAGGACCCGGGTCCCGCGGCGCCGGGGCCGCCTCCCCGCGAGGATGCCGGCGGGCGCGGGGAGCGTGCGCGGCCACGTGACGGCCGCTATAAGAGCGCTCCGGGCGGACGCTCGGCTCCCGCCGCGCCTCCTCGCCGGCCGCGCTCGCTCCCCGCGCGCGGCGTCTCCGAGTCACGAACTTGCGGCTGCGGCTGCGGCGGCCGCCCGCGCCCCCGGCTGCACCATGACAGGTACGCGCCGCCCGGCGCGGCCGCCGCGCTTCTCCCCCCGCACCCGGCCCTCCGCCCCGGGGGCGCTCCCGGCAGGACGAGGACCGCCGCGAAGTTGCAGGCTGGCCACGGCCGGGCGTGTCGCTTCCTGCGTCAGCCGCTGCCCCGCCGCCCCGGGGGCCCGCGCTGCCGTCCCGAGCCGGAGCGCGGCCGAGGGGCCCCCGCCGCGTAGCGCCTGGGCCCGCCGCCGGAGCCCCCGTTCCTGCTTCCGTCTCCTTGCCCTTCCTCCTGCGCGCACCGTGAAGGGCGGGCGGGCGGAGCAGTGCGGCGGGCTGCGTAGGGGCGGGGAGCCGGCTCCTCGGGGGCGCCCGGCCCGACGCCCGGAGCGCGGCGGGGTCGCGGGGCGCCGCCGCCACGGCCCGCGGGCTGGGACCTTCGGGAAGGGGCGGCCGCGAGGCGGGCCCGCCGGCGGCCCCGGCCCGGCTCCTCGGCTGTCAGTCCCGGAGCTGGCCGCCTCGCCGAGCCTATTTTTAGGCCTTTGGGGCTGGGTTGCAGGAAGCCCGAGCCCGGCGAGCGCCCCCGGGGAGCGGGACCCGCGAGGTGGGAAGGCGCCGGGCCACTTGTTGCAGGGTGTCCGGGCCGCTCGGCGAGTCTGCCCCCGAGGACCCCAGGCCGTGCTGTTGAGTCTAACAGTGGGGTTATTGCAGCCACTGAACCGCGGAAAGATTGCAGAAGTCAGCCGGGGCTCGGCCATCTCCGCGAGCGTTTAGCCTCCTCCCCAGCTGCCTTGCCTTTGCTAGGTTCGCCTTGCAAACCTCGGTTCCTACGGTTTGTCCTGCCTCCCACTTCCTTTGGGAAATCATCCACATCCTTGCTTCCTGAAAGCCTTGAATCCTACTTACCTGTAAACTTTTCTCCTTGATCCCCCGGTGTGTGTGCACGCTAAGTGGCCTCAGTGATGTCCAACTCTTTGGGACCCATAGACTGTAGCTCCTCATGGCCGGGGATTCTCCAGGCAAGGATACTGGAGTGGGTTGCCATGCCCTCCTCCATGGTCCTGGAATCAGGACCATCTTTGAGTTGAAACATCATTCATCGTGCCCCACGTTAAGCTTCCTTGCTGTGGGCCGACCAAAATATTGCTGTCTTATGATGGGTTGAAGAAAGGAGAACAGGCAGGGGTTGATGGGTATGTCAAGGGATGGGGGCGCTGTTCTGAGCTTTGGACAGAGCTGAGTGGCTGGCTGGGAGGCAGATGACCCTGGGGGAGGGCGGGGTGCAGGTAGAAGCTCCAGACCTTCTACTGCTTAACAGAGAATCCAAGGCTGTGTGTGAAGGCTGCCCTCAGATCTGCGGCTGGGAGTGTGCTGGCCCACTGGACGGCCTCCAGTGTCCTCTTCTCGTGGGAATTTGCCTCCAGGCTCCACTAGAAAATGAGAAAGGCAGGAAGAGGAAACCTAAGACAGAAATCAGAGTGACTTCGTTACAGTGTCCTGACTCCCTGCTTGGGCAGCAGGGACCCAAGTCAGCCCCAGCAACACTGGATCCTTTGTGTTTGGATGCCCACCGACCTGTTCTAATGTTAAAATCCCTTTCAAGAGGGCATGTGTCCCGGAGTCGTCCTGGGAAGGACTAAAGAAACCCTAAAGGCTTGGCTGGTGGTCTTGGGAGAGTTGGGCTTGTTCAGGAGGAAGAATAATTCATGTATTGGCGACTAAGTGATTATTGGAGATTGATTTTTGAATATGTGTGTGTGTGAGAGAAGGGGGTGGGGGGGATTCCCTGGTGGCCAGGTGGTAAAGAATCCACCTGCCAAGCAGGAGATGTGGGTTTGATCCCTGGATCAGGGCAGACCCCTGGAGGAGAACATGGCAACCCACTGCAGTGTTCTTGCCTTAAAAAGTCCATGAGCAGAGGAGCCTGGCGGGCTGCAGTCTAGGGGGTCACAGGGAGTCAGACTCGACTGAGCAACAGAGCAAGCGTGAGTGTGAAGAGAGGGTGGAGGGGCCCCAGGGTCCTGGGCAGGACGTACTGCTTGCTTCTCCAAGGAAAAGGAGGCGGGTTTGCTAGAGCTTGTGAGGTGGTCCCTAAATCCACTCAGCAGTGATGGGCTCCTGTTTAGATGGAAGCATCAAGGAGGGAAGGCTTCTCGGGGGAACTGATGTTTAAGAGAGACTCCGAGCGACTCTGGGGAGGTGGTTGGGTGACTGTGGAGTCTTGGCTCCAGGTTGAGGAAAGAGTTGAAAAAGCCTGAGGCTTGGCACATGTGAGCGCCAGGATGAAGAAAATGGCCTCTGCTTCAGATGCTGTCAGTTGAGGTTGTTGGCTGGGTCTGTTCCTGACTGAGAATACTGTCTATGGTACCGTGTAGGACGGACAGAAAATGCGCTTCTTCATCTCTCCTCTGCTTCAGCACTGCTCTGGGTGTTAAGCTACTGTGTAGTCTGAGAATTTAGCATGTCTGGACTCTATATTGGATTTAATTTTTATAGCCTCTTGAAGGTTGCCAATGATCTCCTGCTAAAGAATGGTACTGAGATGCTCTTAAAGTGGTCCCTGGGTTCTCTCTCCCCACCCCCCACCCCCCAAGAGGCTGCTCCTTTATTAGTCGAGCAGGTTAATCACAGAGGAGTTGATTTTGCCCAGTTGTTGGTTGACCAGGGTCCTGGGGTCCTGTTGTCTAGTTAGAATGATGTAATGAACACCTTGTTTTCCTTGTTTTAAGATCAGGCCTTTGTGACACTGACCACAAACGATTCCTACGCCAAAGGAGCCCTGGTCCTGGGCTTGTCTCTGAAACAGCACAGGACCTCCAGGAGGCTGGTCGTGCTCATCACCCCTCAGGTCTCGGACCCCATGAGGTGAGGACATGCCGCCGGGCCGTCGGTTGGGCTCTGACACCCCCTCCCCTGTTTCTGGCATCAGTGGACCTGCAGGCCAGACCCTTTGCAGGGGCTGAGTGCTGGTGGGGAGCGATGAGGGCTGCTGAGTGAAGGATTCCTGGGTCAGAAGCCTCTTCCTGGATCTTGGGAGCTGTTCCAACCACGCTCCATCTGGGAGGTGGAGTTCTGGCCCGAGTGCTTACTGATCCCAGCCAGGGTTGGGCGCTC
Source organism: Odocoileus virginianus (assembly GCF_023699985.2). Lineage (NCBI taxonomy): Eukaryota > Metazoa > Chordata > Mammalia > Artiodactyla > Cervidae > Odocoileus > Odocoileus virginianus. Next base: position 58,073,213 of record NC_069677.1, on the reverse strand, counting down.
TCGGAGGCAGGTCCTCTCCGGGTGATCCGAGCGAGTGACTCAGTGCAGCCGTTCCTCTGTGTCGTCCTGCTTCACCTGCATGCCTCTCCCCCAAAGGGAGCAGGGGCTACTGTTGCTGTTTCCAGCCAAGCAAACCTCCCTTGCCTTTGAAAGAAAGGAGCAGTTTTCTCCACCACATCTGACATTAGTAACCTAATGATCTTTATTTACAATTCAGTAGACTAGATATTTTCCAAAGGGCTCTCTGAATTAGGGGTCCCGCTAAGAAAGACCCCAAGGGGTACAAGCTGCCTGTTGATTGGGTTAGTTCATGTTACTTTTTTGGAGTTAAATTCTGAAGTATATGAATCAACTGCCTTGATCCACATACTAACTTATTTAAGAGTACCTTGCCACACTAGCACCTCTGTATTGCATTTATTTTTGCATTCTTTTATCCCTTTTAGAAGTTGAAAATGCCCCTTTTGTGACTCTTTTCAAAACACGTAAGCACATGCCAAGGAGCCCTGAAAAAGAGGCATTATGTATGCCTACATATATCTCACACACTAACAATCTTGTTCCTAAAAACCAAATTACCCCCAGACTGCCTCCTCTGTGTATGTCCTCATGTATGATCACTTTAGTGAGGATACTGTAAGAAAGAGGATGTGGTCTTAGAAACCAAGAAACCAAGCCCCCTTTTCGGTCGTCAGTGGTACACAACCATTTCTTTCAAAGAAATCAAGTTTACAGTGTGAACTGGAGCATATTTTTGGACAGCTTTGGAGGTGACTAGTACAATAGCAGTTTTGTTCTACATGCGTGATATTGTTGTAAACTTTGGGTGATGACCTGTCTTTCTCCTGTGTTTTTTTCTTGTGTTGAGTTTAGTGTCTCACCTGGGAAGTACACTGCCGCTTCTCTCACCTCTGACTTGCTTTCTAAAGTCAGTCTGTAGTTAATTTTGGGCAGAGAGAAGTGTTGTACCTCATAAACCAGAGTGAGTCGCTCATGCCAGGAGTGCTAAGCATATAACAAATGTTGTTTGTATTCGATGCAAAAGAATGGAAACCAAGTAATTGAGTCACTCAACTTCTTTTACGACACACAGCTTCAGGCAGTTGTCAGCTGCTTTAGCAAAAATTATTAATTAGTTATGGGCTTCAGTGCAGATATTGTATGTCTTAACTCAGCATTACTTGGAAAAGGATTCAGTGGTCAGCAAGAATCAGTTCTAATAAAATATTACTGTTAAAGATGTCGGCTGTTGAAAAGACGTCTGACCAAACATCAGTTACATTTTTACAGGCTATTTCACAATTTGCCTGGTATTCAGTGATACAATAAAACATACGGAACTTCTTCTATGATAGTGTTTAAGACAAGTAGTTCATCCTCACCATAAGCAGTTCTTACCATTTTAGTGAAATTAACTGCACATGCAAATTAACAGTTTGTGCTGAAGCCAATTAGGACATATTTAAGAGACCGTAGTATACCAAAGTAACAGATTGCTGTCTTTGTTGATAAGCTAATAAGGATGCAGTCTTATGTTATATGGGTCACTTGTTCTGAAGAGATGCTGAGAGCTGTTTTCTGGATTTCATTTTGACAGGAAAACTTTAGAGACCGTCTTTGATGAAGTCATCGTGGTGGATGTCCTGGACAGCGGTGATTCTGCACATCTCACCTTAATGAAGAGGCCTGAGTTGGGTGTCACGTTGACTAAACTCCACTGCTGGACACTCACACAGTACTCAAAATGTGTATTCATGGATGCAGATACCCTGGTGAGTGTGCCTTTGATGGCTGGAGAGATGGATATAGTAACTGAAACCAGTTGGGCATGTGAAGAATGCTGTCAGGACTTGACAGTAAAGTGCAGATAAAACCGCTGTTGTGAAAAGTGTCAGGTGTTGAAGGAGAGTAAGACCAGTCTGCCTCACAGGTGTCATCTGAAGAGTTAAAGTCCAGCAACAGATTGCATCGTGTGTGCTGGATAACTTAAGGAGAACTCAGGAAGGGTTCTGCTATAGAAGAACAGCTCTGAAATGCTTTCCCTTCTCCCCACCCCCTTACCCTTGAATCAGGTCCTAGCCAATATTGACGATCTTTTTGAGAGAGAAGAATTGTCGGCGGCACCAGACCCAGGGTGGCCTGACTGCTTCAATTCTGGAGTCTTTGTTTATCAGCCTTCAGTCGAAACATACAATCAGCTGTTGCGTCTTGCTTCCGAGCAAGGTAGTTTTGATGGTACGTATCCGCTTTCCTCGTATCAGACAAGCTGTGAATAGCTTCTCGGGGCTGCTCTTCTCAGGGAGTTGCTGCGTGTCCTTGTGTCTGCAGGATAGTGATACATGTGATGTGACAAGCGTTTTAAGCTGTATTGTTCTGGGAAATAGTATGTGTGTGCATGCATGCATCTTTTTCCTGTAGGTACCTGGGCTGTTTTACAGACTTGCCCTTCATTGATCTTCCTGTGTCTAAATTAGAGTATGATTAAAGCAACCATGATTATTCAGGAATTCAAAAGACCACTAAACAAATGAGAGTTTAACAGCTGTCTTAAGTCTGAGTAAACTGAAGTGCAGGAACTAACAGGAGGACCCAGAATTGTCTCTGTGGAAATTTGAGGAATAAATTTAGGCTCTCATTCTCAGAACATGCCTCTGTGAGTAATCTTTGTCTCCAAATTTTCACTGCCTATAAGGCAGTGCATCAGATAGAGTGCTATCTGCAAAGCTAAAGCACAGAACCTTGGCAGTCACCATCCATTTTCCATAATGCGTATGTGTATCTATCTATAGCTGTCAGTATGTTTATATAGAAAGGTGGTGACTGTGATTTAGGGCCTCACATCCTTTGGAGAATTTTGGTTAAATTAATTAGGTATACTTCTATTTTAGGCCAGTCTCTAAAATAATAAATAACAAGTCACTTTGTTTTTAACACAAACCACAAAGCTGGCAGTTAGTATGCAAAAGCAGCTTTTTAGAAAATAAATGTTGATGGATCCTTTGAATTAAGAAAAGACCCAGTTGTATCTAGGAAGAAGGATTTGTACAAGGAGACCCCCTCTCGGCAATGACTCTCTGTCATATACCTGACACCGTGGCAGAAGCCAGGGGGAGGCCAGAGCCCTGAGCAGACCCCAGGCCCCAGGGGCTACTTTCCTCTCCAAGAGCAGGCATGAGATTTGCAGTGAGTAGATCTTTTGACACCAGCAGGAATGACCATCCTCAGCTGACAGAAAGCTCAGCCCTGGATGCAAATACGGGGGTTCATCTCCAATAACTAGTTGCAAAGTTAAAAATTATAATTTCAAATTTAAACTTTTAGAATTAAAAGTACATCTAGAAGTTCATGGGATTGCTGAAATTAAGAGATTGGAATTTGAAACAATTTTGTGTGTGTTAGGCACTCAGTCATGTCCAGCTCTTTGCGACCCCACGAACCTTAGCCCGCCAGGCTCCTCTGTCCATGGAATTCTCCAATCAAGAACACTGGAGTGGGGAGCCATTCCCTTTTCCAGAGGACCTTCCTGATCCAGGGATTGAACTCAGGTCTCCTGCATTGCAGACAGATTGTTTACCTCCCCCACCAGGGAAGCCCAAAACAGTTTTAGTTACATATAAAATTGAAATTGGGTTTTTGTTGTTGCTGTTCACGGAAATTGAATTCTGTTTAGTCATTTGAGGATTTGGAATAGCAGCTATTTGAAATGTCATTGAAAAAGGAGGAGAAATTTAAATCTCAGTCTTGTTTCACTGTTGACTAGTCTGTGCTCTATACCAGCAGTGCTAAACCCCGGGGTGATATGGCCCCACCCCTGGGGACTTTCGGCAGCGTCCGGAGACATTTTCAGTTGTCACAAGTGAATGGGGAGGCGGGACTGGCAGCTAGTGAGTAGAGGCCAGGGATGCTGCTAAACATCCTCCAACGCACGCCCCCACACCAGAGAATCATCCGGCTCAAGAGGTCAGTAGTGCCAAGGCTGAGAAATTTCTGCTCAATGCCAAGTCATTATGTGCCCTTAAAACAGTGAGCAAAGGTATCTGAGCCGTTATAAATGGCAGCCTCCGACAGGAAGTGCGTTCTTACTTTAAGCAACCTTAAGTGAGAAATAATGCTTTGAGTGCTGACCGTGGTTATGGCCAAATGTAACTTCTTCACTTCACTGATTTATTTTGTAGCTCCTGCTATTTTCCTTTCATATAAGGAATGAAAATTATATTGGCATTTGAGTTCAAAACATGTATTTCTCTTGCTCACACAAAAATAGTTACCTTTGCACAGAAAGAAGATAGGAGTATTTTTAGCAGAAGTCCACTGTTTGTCTTAACCTTTGCGTCAGATTGTGGCTTTCTTCACCTCCTCTCATTAAATTTAAAGGAAGTAGCATAATCCTGCCAGAAATTCCATGTAAATTCTCAGATCTAGTGAGTGAGTCGCATTCTACTGTAGATCTAGCCGCCTAAAACACACACAATTGTAATGGCGTGAAGAGAATCCACTTTCTAATCTGAAGAATACTAGATTCTGTTGTTGCAAGATGAAAGTTTGGATACCAAACAGTGTGACATGATAAATTACTGGGTTACAATTTCAGAATATAAAATGGTTTAATTAGCTGGGTCATGTATCTGTTCTGGAGCCCAGAGCTACTAGGAGTTGATGGTCCGTTATTAAGAAGCAAGAACGTGTGAAGAGGGCTCAACTAGAAAGCACTTTCTGCTTTTTCAGCTAGAATCTGAAACCGCAGGAGATTCTCTCTGTGCCTGGGAGCACATGCATTATTCAGCTGCAGGGTTTCCAGGAGCTGGCCCTTCTGGAGGGTGCTCCATTTACTGGCTCGTTGGTGGCAAAGGATTTGAATTATTTCTGTGGCTCGTAGAAATACCTCGTTGAAAGAGTTGAGAATTCAGCTGTGTAGATAGGAGCTTATGGGTGTTCTTTGTTTTAATGTTATTTGCTTTTTACATTTTGGGCCGTGGTAGGTCTTCACCGCGGCGCGGGCTCTTCCCCAGCTGCGAGGAGAGGGGCTGCCCTCTGGTTGTGGGGAGAGGACCTCTGTCCGCGGCGGATTGCGGCGGCTGTCCCTCTCGCCGGGCGCGGGCTTCGGGAGTCGGGCTCCCGGCGCTCGAGCGCAGCCTCAGTACTTGCGGCTCCGGGCTCAGTGGGACCGAGGAATGACGTCAGGCTCTCAGCGCAGAAGCCGGTGTTGTTCAGATGTCGCCCCCGGGCTCTGAGATAAGCACTGTCAGGAATTTCCTCTCACCTTACCGTACACTCCTAATATCTGCAGACATCCCCCCCCCCCGGAACCCCAGGTGCACTGAACAGGGGTCTTCAGTCCCAGCATTGTTAGACTGCCAGCAAAGAAAACCTGTTTGCAGATAACGGTGTCTCAGTCTGAATGTTTTGAAGTTCTGCTTAATCTCCTCTTGCGTTCAGCAAAACCTGATGGGGCCTGATGTCCGCTGACAGGCACGCGGGCTGCTAGCGGCTGACGCCTGCAGCCGTCTCTGCTGCCCTTCCGATGCGGAGGGATGCGGCTGCGAGGCTGCTGATCACCGGTCCTCTAATCACACCGCAGCCTGCCTCCGACCACGAGGGTATTCCTAATACGGCGAATCATGCTAGGGACCACGCCATCTCTTTTCTTCCCCAGGATCTGCGGAGTGCTGGAAATTTCAAACTAGTGACCTCATTCCTAATTCATGGCTGGTGTTTAATTTCCCACAATGAAGTGTCTAACTTGCTATGCTGTTAGTATTTGTGGACTGTCTTGCATTTACTTCATAACCAACATTACATGTTTTCTGAAGAGTTGTTCAATAACTGTTGCAAAACACATATACTGTAGCATTTTATAGACTCTGACAAGATAAGGTCAACTTCAGGACTTAACAGAGAGAAGGAAGGGAGGTGATGATTTCGTAGGTACGAGTCAGCAGTTTTGTCTCCACACATGAGTTTGCAATAAGGCTGATTAACTTGACTCTTCATTTGATTAAATTAATCTGGATGCAAGTTGAGATTTTTATTTCCTTTCCTCCCATGACTCCAGAGTATCTTAAATTAAGGATGCCTATACCGTTGGAATGGTTGGATGGCATCACTGACTCGATGGACATTAGTTTAAGCTCTGGGAGTTGGTGATGGACAGGAAGGCCTGGTGCGCTGCAGTCCATGGGGTTGCAAAGAGTTGGACATGACTGAGCAACTGAATTGAACTGATACAGTTGAAAAGTTTTAACGCTTGAGAGTTGCTGTATATTAAATTTTGTTTCCATGTGTTACCTTCTAAAACCTAAGTGAAAAATTAGAATTCATATTTTCCAATTTCAAGTATCCATCTTTAAAAAAAAATGGGATTCATTAGTGTAATCTAAATACCCTAAACTTTTTTTAAAGTCATGAAATTTTGGTCTGTAGTTGAATTTTCAAAAAAAAAAAAGTAAATTGGTATAGAATGTTAGGTATGGTTTTCCTTCAGTAGAATCTAAAACCTGCTGTGAGGTCATTAAACTGTGTGTTCCCTTTTCTGATTTTAAGGGGTCACTGAGACCCTTAAACTGAAATTTTTTCTGTGCTTGGAAATGTAAACTGGGAGAGTAAAGCGAAGTTTTAAAATAATTTTAAAAGAGCTGGTTCTAAATTCTAAAGTGTAAAATTGATCCCAGTACTACTGTCTCTAACCTTTGCGGTTAGTTTGGATTCAAGCTGTCCGGAAAAGGAGTGAAGGAGAGGTGTTCCCAGGTAGCACTTGTTCAAACCAGCGATGCTCAGAAATTCAGATGTACCTCACCTGGTCCTCTGACTTGCAAGCTTCGACTTTGACAGGTGCTCATGGTAGGCTTTCCCAGCTGCCCACAGACTGGGCTACTTGTAGGCCTTAAGCTGTGTTCCCAGTTGCTTTGAAAATTACTCTGTTCTCTTGTGTTTATATCATTCAGTAATTAAATTTTAATTGATAGTTTGGGTAGTATCTTGAAGAAAGATGAAAAGCAAAAGTCATATCATGTAGCAAAGTACATGAGTACACACAGTTTTTAAGAGCTGTTTTCATACCATGAGGATTTTGTTTTTTTTAACTTGGCCATCTGTTTCTAGCCTTGTAACCAGCAGAGATCATGAACTCTTGAGAAACAGAGACGGAAGGAAGAACTAAAGTGTTCGTGTGTCCAGGCTCTTAGGGGAGTCATTTTACTTCTTCATTTATTCCTTAACAGTTTTGTGAAGTAGTCATTTATTTATTCGTTAATATATTAATTCAGTAGATTTTTACTGAAGGCCTGCTATATGGCTGTACTGGTCACCAGCATCGATACAGTTCAGACAGCCGCTTGCCAGACAGTCTGGCAAGGTCTGAAGCAGACAGTCTTTCTTGGGCTGGGGCTGGGTTGTATGAGTGTAGTTTTCTGTCTTCACTTCCAGTGGACCATCACATGCTGCAACATTCATGAAAATATATCCTGGGAATGGTACAGGGTGGAGGAAAATATTATACTGGCTTTGTTACAGATTAATGACTTAAAATTCACTGCCCCTGACTAGAGAAAGCAATTGATATATTCCTCATTTTAGAGATGAAGACACTTAAGTCTTCTATCTCTGCAGCTACTGTTTCTCCCCTCTAAACCATAATGTCTAGAAATATTTTGTCTTTTTATTGTTAAAATAGCGGATGTGTTTTATTTGATTAATGAGATATGGTTGATTTATAATACATGTAAGTTTCAGGTGTACAACATAGTGATTCACCGTCTTTAAAGGTTACACTCCTCTCATAGTTGTAAAATATTGGCCATATTCCTCGTGCTGGACAGTCTATCCATGTAGCTTATTTTGTACATAGCAGTCGATACCTCTTAACCCCCTGAGCCCATCTTGTCCCCACTTCTGTCTCCCCACTGGCAACCATAGTTTGTTTTCTGTGTCTATAAGTATTACTTTGTCTTTTTTAATTGGCAGCACAGGTGATAGTCTCAAATTGTTTTGTGGGTCTAGAAGTATTTTTGCAAATGATTAATTCTGTCTTCATTTCTGTAACCCATTCCTATAGTATTGAAAAAAAGTCATTTGAGCTCCTCATCTGGGGAAGGTACTAAGTTTAAGGGCTAGGAATACATAAGTAAATAATACAGTTTTATTTTTATCCCTACCTGTATAAAGCTTGTACATTGTATATTTTATGAGACATTACATTTAACACCTAATTACACAGTTAATTATGTAATCATGAATCTGATAAATTCAGAGTGCTAAAAGAATCTAGACTTAGGATCTGCCTTAAATTGAGAAAGTGAAATTTAAACCACAAATAAATGTTCCCTTGCATCTATGTAATTATTTAATAGCTTGATTACTACAAATATTTTTTAAAGTGAGAAACAAAAGCCAAACATGAAATAGTAAAATCAATCAATCGTTCTTGATTTAAATGGATTGAGGCCAGCGAGATGCAGTGATGCTAAGACCAGGGCTCAAAGTACCTGGATTCCCATGAGCCACCTGGGTTAATCCGATGATCCTTAGTAAACCTGATGGAAATATCCCCAAGAGCTGGAACATTCACAAACAGTAACTTAGTATCCTTGGCATGCTCTCTGTAGGCAAGAGTGAGAACACCCGCCGTGCATGTTATAGGAATTCCCTGTTAAGGAGCGAGTCACATTTCCATTTCAGCATTTGTCCATGTTGTTCAGTCACTAAGTCATGTCTAGCTCTTTGTGACCCCATGGACTGTTGCCTGCCAGGCTCCTCTCTCCATGAGATTTTCCAAGCAAGGATACTGGAGTGGGTTGCCACTTCCTTCTCCAGGGAATCTTCCTGACCCAGGGATCAAACCTGCATCTCATGTGGATTCTTTACCACTGAGCCACCGGGGAAGCCCATCCCTCTCCTATAATATTAAGCATATTTTGCTTTAAATTGTTTGCTTGATTTATGCTCTTCTACTCCCTGATTACGTTGAGAACCATTTGAAAGCTGGAGCCTATTTTAGTCGTCATAGTACCTATATATGTAATTTATATAACCTCAGACATTTCCTGTAGAAATGACATTTCTGAGAGTTACATTCTCTAATAAAAAAATAAAAAAAGGGTCATTCTCTGAAAGACCCTAGACCAGTGTTTCTCAGATTTTAGTATGCAAACAAAGCATCTAAGGATTCAAATGAGCGTTCTGATTCTGTGGGTCTGGTGGGATTGGGACTTACTCATCCACGGTTCTGTCAAACTCAGGAGATGCCCCTACTTCTGGATCCTTGTGTTGAGCGACATGGTTCTAAGGGGACATTTCCTTGGGGCTAAGAAATTCAGGTTCACGTTTAAACCAAAATGCACCCCCCACTCATGCTCTGCTATTCACAGTAGGCAAGCCGGCTGCCAACAAGCTATGGGAAAGCGCACGAAATACTTTAGCATTGAATAGTGCACACGTTAAAAAACAAAACAGGACCCAATTCCATATCTGTCTCATAAAATAAGGGGCGCAGTTTCTGCTAAGTGCTGTAATATGCTCATGTTTATCAGGCTCATGACTCTGGTCGAAAGACCTGGAAACCTTGAGTGGCTGTGACGTTATCAGTTCTCCTTGGCCGGCCTGGGGGAGGGAAGAGACAGAATTCTGATGTTTGCTTTTGTTGCAGGGCAGGTGCCGTGCGCCTCTCGTTCCATCTCCTTTCTCTGCCTCTCACCTGTGCCGCCAGGCCCACGCCTGCTGGATCACGGCCGCTGGCGTGTCTGCCCATCATGCTCGTTGGTTCTGAGCTGGTTGCGATGAACAGTGTCTTAACCTGTCTAAATAAATTAAGTTGCTTCTGGACGCCTGACTAGACTGCGCTGGACAGAAGTCGTGGGGTTTTCATTAGGAAAGTTTAGCAGCCTTCGTTACACCCTCGTATGTCTTGTAGCACAGACCTGCTTAGATCTGCATTCTGCTTTAAAGTGAGCTCGAGTTTAGGGACTTCTAATGAAGGGAGATTGATAGCACCAAACACAGACTTTTCTAGTGAAACTAAAACATAGTTTTGCATGATCTTGAGATCTGCAGTTGTATACTTGGAAGAAGATGGTTAGATGGCCAAATTAAAAAATCATATAAGAAGCCATAGACTTCTAGGTGGCATTTAATTCTGTTTCTAATCCACAACTTTGACTAAAGGGGCACCCTTCATAGTCACATAATGACGTCAGTGGCCATGGAAGTTTCATGGTCTGTGTATTCTGCGCCCTGAGAGGGAGGGTGCTTGTGGAGGTTTGAGGACTGCCAGTTGAATGAGTACCTGACTCAGACGTCTGCTGCCCTGCCTCTCCACTTCTTGCTTGTTTCCTGTTCTAGCGGTGCTTCTCAGCCCTGCCGTGGGGTACCTGGGCGTGGACGGAGGCAGCCCTTCGTAGCTGGAGGCAGCTGGCCAGGGGTGCTGAACGATCAACAAAACTCTTGACTCCTGTTTCCCAGGCTCACCCTGTCAGACTGGGGAGTTCGGCTTTATGCTTACCCTTCTGACCTTCATGGAATCGGATTTCTTCTCTGCGTTACAACGTCGTCAGTAGTCATGTTAAGTGGAATTGCTTAATTTTAAAAGAAAAGTCTTTAAATGTGGCAGGAAAAAAACAAGTAATAGAAAAAGATATGTAGTGTGATGCCTAGTTTTATAAAGTTCAAAAACAAGTGAAAATATATATTGTCTGGAGACACACACATGTGGTAGAGGAAATCAAGATAATTACAAACAAATTTCATGATAAATAGTTCCTTCTGGGGTCGGCGGCAGTGAAATTGGGTAAGGGAACCCCCCACAGAGAATTTAAACTGTGCTGATAATGTGTGAGCGTTTCAGTTGGATATTGGGTATATTTAGTGTTACTGTATGCTTTATAACCTACACATATATTTTTGTTTTGATAATATATTTCATATTGAAAATAAGTGAAAAATGGAAAGAAAAGGTCTTGGCACAGTTCTCATTCTTTCCCCAGTTGTAGTATTAATATGCTAGAACTACAAAAACAATGTAACAATATTAATGAAAAGTTGGAGTGAGGGAACATCGGTAACATCAATCCCCTCACACTGCTGCTGTTGGATTTATTTTCTTCTGGTAGGAATGTGTATGTTCTTGGGGCTTCCTCAGTGGTAAAGAATCTGCCTGCCAATACAGGAGACCCAGGAGATGAGGGTTCGATCCCTGGGTTGGGAAAAATCCCCGGGAGAAGAAAGTGGCAACTCTATTCTTGCCTGGAGAATTCCACGGACGGAGGAGCCTGGCGGGCTACAGTCTGTGGGGTCACAGAGAGTCGGACACGACTGAGACACACACACACACACACACACACATGTTCTTAGTTATAATGTGTATCATTGTGTATTTTTATATTACACAGTATATTGATGGTCTTTATAACCACTGGTTTTAATGGCTGAATAATGTTGGGAGTGGTTAGTATCACAGTATACTAACCACTCTTCTGTGGTGGAATATTCAAGTTGTTTCAGCTTTTCTGCCATTAATGTCCATCTTCATGGTTCTTTTGTTCATTCTACAAATAACTTACCTGTGTGTAAGGCATTCTGCTAGCTGCTAAAATTACAGTGATAAGCAGAAAGAGCCATAATCTCTGTCCTTGTGGAATCTAGAGTCTAATAACGAACAGTTCTTGATGGCATTTTGCATTTTAGCCACGTTAATCTTTGAACTTTAAAAAAAGAAATTTGAGTGAACTGTAGATTTACATGCAGTTTAAAAAAATGCATAGAGAGACCCCACATGCACTTCATTCACCCTGTTTCCCCCTGTGGCAACATCTTGTGTAACTGTAATTCTGCAACAGGAACTGATGCATTGATGCAGTCCACCAACCTCGATTCTCTGTTGAGCTACTTGTCCCTCACGTAATGGGGGCCTCTCAGAACTTTCTGAAACAGATGACTCCATGTGAGGTCACTCCAGACATTGCTCAGTGATGCCTTTGATCCATAGAGTTGATCGAAGGCATTTGGAAAGGATGGGACACACAGAGGCTAGGTAAGGTACATTTGGACTTTAAACCTAGTGCCCTGACCTTGCTACTTAGCTCTGAATATTAAATGCATCTCCAGATCTTTAAAGCCTTTTTCAGAACCAAGAAAAATCAAATAATAATGAGAGCCCATTGGGGGGGGGGGGGAGTAACCGTGGTTAGCCAGCCTTGCACTTTGAAAGCGCAGGATTCTCCTTGCCGCCACCCTCCCTCCCTTCCGAGCACACACACACGCCTGTGAACACCCGCATGCCCGAGCTGCGGGGGACCCTGGTTCTGGGCAGGGGAGAAGCACATGGCCTCTGGTTGAATGTGTTCTGAAGTGGCTTAGTGGCTTTTTAGTTACTTGTGTGTTCGTGATTTAGGTCTTGTTCTTAGCTGTTGAGATTTTCGTTGTTCTATTTCTTTTAAGTGAACGGCATGGTCCTCACTATCTGAGCAAAGTGTGAGGTCCAGGAAGCCCCAGGGTCTGCGCAGTCAGTGCGCTAAGCGTTTGTGGCTGCTGTCGACTTAGCCCGGTGAGGACGGACCTGCTTGCAGGTGTGATTGGTGGCAGGAGGCTGTGCCAGTGGGACGTGGCCTGCTGTCCATCAGCCTTCCATCCGTGCTGGGGGCTTCAGAAGCTCTGCCATCCCAGCTTGCTCGCTTTTGCTTTTGGCTTCTCTTTCTGTACCATTTCTCTTTCCTTAAAAAAAAAATATTTGCTCTCTGACGTTTGTGGGTTTTTTTGCCCTGTGACCTTTTAAAGTGTTTCATTTATGTGTTCATTTGCTCTCCAGGTATAGTGTGCGGGCCTCTCACTGCGGGGGCTTCTCTTGTTGCAGGGCATGGGCTCCAGGGTGTGCCGACTTCAGCAGCCGTGGCCCCCCCGTTCTAGAGCACAGGATTCGTGGTTGGGGTGCACGAACGTAGTTGCTTCCCAGCACATGGGATCTTCCTGGATCAGGGTTCATACCCTTGTCCCCAGCATTGGCAGGTGGATTTTTTTTCTTAACCACTGAGCCCCCAGGGAAACCCTTTAACCTAAAGCCTAAAATCTTTGACCAAGAGTCTGAAATCCCAGCCTGGGGTGGTCTAGTTGCTGCCTGCCTCCTGGAGACCCTCCTGGCGGGAGGTGAGCCCCGCCCTGCTCTGCAGGCCGCCTTCCAGGCGTCTTTCCGTGGCTGCATGTTCTGCCGTCCTCCGGCCTGTGGTGCTGTGTTCTGCCTGGAGCACCGTCTGCCCGCCTTCTCTCCGGCTGCAGTGGTCTGCCCGCCTGTGCCGCCCTGGACACCCTGCGTGTGCAGGCACTTCTGGCTTACACACAGCCTCTGCGTGGAGGCCTGCCCCAGCCTGCCAGACCGCGTCTCAAGCCGCTGCCGCACGCCTCGGGGCGCTCAGAACTTTCCCTCACGGCCCTCATCCCCATTTGCCATGGTGTTGTGGATTCTGGATTTGCTGACAGTGGGGCCTCCCAGCCTCCCCAGACTGTCCTCGATGATGGCCCTGTCTCTGCTCACAGCTGATTCTCGAGTGCCTGGGCTGGTGGTCTGGCACATAGCAGCTTCGCAGTCAGTATTTGCTCAATTAATGAATTAACTCAGGGAGATGGCTACTCTCTAAAATGTCCTCCGGGTGTCTGATGTAGAATTTATTATTTTTAAAATGGAATTAGTGGGAATTTCCTGGCAGTCCAGGGGTTAGGACTCTGGGCTCTCACTTCCGAGGGCCTGGCTTCAACCCCTGGTCAGGGAACTAAAATCCCATCAGCCTTGAGGCACGGCCAGAAAAAAAAAAAAATAGAATGAGGACCTCTTTGTAAACGTCCAGTTATATATTCCTGTAAAATCATTGACCTGTCCTTGGCGTCCGTGACTGTGATGTCTGTTTCTTTCAGGTGGGGACCAGGGTTTACTGAACACGTTTTTCAGCAGCTGGGCAACAACAGATATCAGGAAACACCTGCCGTTCATTTACAACCTCAGCAGCATTTCCATATACTCCTACCTCCCAGCGTTTAAAGCGTAAGTGCCAAGGGTTCACCTGCGGAGTGGCATGCTGAGGGCAGGGGGTGGGGTTCCGACCTGGGGAGGGGGTGCCTCAGTGTCATTCATGGGGCAAAAACAGATGGAGACTCTGAGGAAAGTCCTTTCTCTCCTAAGAAACTTGGCTCTGATGGGGAGGGGGCTTGCTGGTATCCATTGCTTTACGTTTGGAGGAACCCAGAGGGCCCTTAGCTGCCTGTGGGGAAAGGTTCCCATGTGTTCCTGGGATGCCAGGCCCTCTGATGAATCACCTCTCTGTCCTGGTCAGGAACACTTCTGCCTTCTACAAGCTGTTGAGCTTCAGCTCTCTAAAATGAGGGGTGAACAACCCTCTCCGTGGTGGTGGTGGGGATGGCAGAAGATGTGTGGTGTCATGGCCAAGGGCGGGGCCTGTGGAGCTGCCTCCCTCACTTCACATCCTGGAGAAGCCACTTCCTGGATGGTTGCTAGTTACTGACCTCGCAGCTCGGGAGAAGTTGGGCTTGTTACTGAGCGCATCCTCGGTGTCCTCCAGAGGCTACTGTGAACACTCGGGGGGGTGGCCCAGTCAGGACAGAGTCTGCCTGCCACGCGGGAGACCGGGCTTTGATCCCTGCGTTGGGAGGATTCCCTGGAGAGGGAAATGGCAACCCACTGCAGTATCCTTTGCCTGGGAAATCCCATGGAGAGAGGAGCATGGAAGGCTGCACAGGCCACGGGGTCACAGAGTCAGACATGACCGAGCCACTGGCCCTACCTAAGGGGGGCGATCACGTGAAGAGCTGAGACAGGCCACGGGGTCACAGAGTCAGACATGACCGAGCCACTGGCCCTACCTAAGGGAGGCGATCACGTGAAGAGCTGAGACAGGCCACGGGGTCACAGAGTCAGACATGACTGAGCCACTGGCCCTACCTAAGGGGGGCGATCACGTGAAGAGCTGAGACAGGCCACGGGGTCACAGAGTCAGACATGACTGAGCCACTGGCCCTACCTAAGGGGGGCGATCACGTGAAGAGCTGAGACAGGCCACGGGGTCACAGAGTCAGACATGACCGAGCCACTGGCCCTACCTAAGGGAGGCGATCACGTGAAGAGCTGAGACAGGCCATGGGGTCACAGAGTCAGACATGACCGAGCCACTGGCCCTACCTAAGGGGGGCGATCACGTGAAGAGCTGAGACAGGCCATGGGGTCACAGAGTCAGACATGACCGAGCCACTGGCCCTACCGAAGGGAGGCGATCACGTGAAGAGCTGAGACAGGCCATGGGGTCACAGAGTCAGACATGACCGAGCCACTGGCCCTACCTAAGGGGGGCGATCACGTGAAGAGCTGAGAGAGGCTGGCCTCCCTTTGTCGTGGTTCAGTCGCCAAGTCGCGTCTGACTCTCTGCGACCCCGTGGACCGCAGCACGCCAGGCCTCCCTGTCCATCACCAGCTCCTGGAGTTTACCCAAACTCATGTCCATCGAGTCAGTGATGCCATCCAACCGTCTCATCCTCTGTCGTCCCCTTCTCCTCCCACCTTCAATCTTTCCCAGCATCAGGGTCTTTTCCAGTGAGTCAGCTCTTCGCATCAGGTGGCCAAAGTAATGGAGTTTCAGCTTCAGCATCAGTCCTTCCAGTGAATATTCAGGACTGATCTCCTTTAGGATGGACTGGTTTGATCTTCTTGCAGTCCAAGGGGCTCTCAAGAGTCTTCTCCAACAGCACAGTTCAAAAGCATCAATTCTTTGGCCTCCCTTAGCATTTAGTAATAGCAGGCAACTGTCCTCTCTGTCTGGGAGGGGGTCTAGCAATGCAGGCGATCTCTCAGCCTGAGGAGCAGCGTGTGGTTCCTCATTCTGCCATTTCCCTGCAGTGTGGGGAAGGCTCTTGGCTTCAGTCCCCCATATGTAAAATGAGGAGGGAAATCATAACCTCCCTCGTCAGGCTGTTGGGACAAAGCAGTTCATACACGTAAAGTGCTCATTTCACACCGTTCCCTGTGTTTCTAATCTAGCAGCTAATACAGCCCAGCTAACAGGGCTTGGCTCCCAGTGAGGGCCTGGGCCCTGTCCTCTAGCCTCTGACTCATTCGTGTGCAACCAAGAAGATGATTCAGGCTTCTTGAGCGGAGGCCAAGCTGTCAAGTTGATCCTGAGACACAGCCGTGAGCAGTGACAGACACTCTTTGCTGAGTTGGGCAAGGCCCATGATCTCCGAACCCCGCCTGGGCATTCCTGAGTGAGGAGAAAACAAAGGGTCTTTCTCTCCTTGTGTTTCATTATCCAAAGTCCCCTCCAGATGTCTTGCCCCACGGGGATGAGCATGCCTGGCTTTTTGAGGCAGAAATGTTTCCTTTTGTGTTCTTTTCTGGTCTGACTCTGTCTGCCTTACCCAGATAAAGATTACAAGTATCTTGTGTTCTTTCCTCCCTAACTGTTCTCTTGGTGTCTCTGACATACTGCAGCCTCTTCCTTTCTAGAACAAAACAGACAGCCTCTGAGACATACCAGCTGTGGTCTGAGTGAAGCAAACAGGAGACAATTCACTGTCAAGGGATGGAACAGGAGATGCATGATCTTTGCCTCTTGTCCTTGGCCTTGTGAGGTACACGCCTGTCTTGCTTGGAAGCGTGGCCTTGATTTTCTCTAGTTTTGCTTTTAGTTTCAGATATACAGCAAAGTGATTATTTCTTTCAGATTATATTCCAGTAAAGGTTATTACAAGATATTGAGTATAATTGCCTGTGCTTTGCACCATATCCTTGTTGGTCTTTTTGATGGATAGTAGTTTGTGTCTGTTAATCCTAAATTCCTCCCTTGTTCCTTCCCCTCCCTTTTCGCCTTTGGTAACCATAAGCTTGTCTTCCATGTCTGTGAGTGTGTTTCTGTTTGGGATATAATTCATTTGTATTGTTATTTTTTAGCCTCTCTATACGAGTGATAGGATAGAACATTTGTTACTGTCTGCCTCACCTCGCTAAGTAGAACACTTTCTCTGTGCCCGCTCCTGCGTAGCCCTTGTCGCCGCATGACTCAGTGTCCCTGCAAACCGCGGTCCGTTTGCTGCTCTTCACGCGCTGGGTCGCGTCCGACTCTCCGCAGCCCCACGGACTGCAGCACACTGGCTTCCCCGGCCTTCATTGTCTCTCAGAGTTTGCTAAAACGCGTGTCCACCGAGTCGACAATGCCATCCAACCATCTCATCCTCTGCCGTCCCCTTCTCCTCCTGCCTCCTATCTTTCCCAGCCTTAGAGTCTTTTCCAGTGAGTCAGCTCTTCGAATCAGGTGGCCAAAGTATTGGAGCTTCAGCTTCAGCATCAGTCCTTCCAATGAGTATTCAGGGTTGATTTTCTTTAGAAGTGACTGGTCTGATCTTGCTGTCCAAGGGACTCTCAAGAGTCTTCTCCAGCACCGCAGCCTGAAAGCCCTCTGGAACTGAATTGCCCTATGAGAGGGCAGTTGCTTAATTTAATGGACTAGCTTCTGCTGAGCAAGCTACGGTGCGCATGCAAAAGAGAGAGAATCACTAGTGGTGTGAGCAGTTCTGTGCCCCTTTCCACTCACGTCTGCTCATCGAGCTTGTGTCCTGAGGTGACTATACTGGGAAAACATGAATTTAACGTCCTCCCTGTTGAGCTCTGTTCCCAAACCGTGTTGATACAGAGTTTAAAGACTCATATTTTTCATGTAACGTGGCCTTATTTCCACTATGGCTCATTGAGATTCCCTCTGATTTTCATTTTCCTGCCAGCGTTGAACTTACTGTCCCTTTAGTGATAAGCCTGGTTTGCACAGACACGGCTTACATTCATTTTATTTTGACAAAGAACAAGAAGCAGGTGGAGCCGAGTTAAGTTATTTGGGGAGAAGACGGACTTACTTGCTGGAATCTCGGCCGCCTCTCTCAGAATCCCAGTGGTTTTCATATCCTCTAAATGAATCTCCCAGCACAACGGTTTGGGGTCTAAATTACCAAAACGGTTAGGATGGTTTCTTCTTCCTGACTCTCGAGAGGAGTGCTAGTTTTGGACATCTGCTTGGTGTGTGGCCATAGCCGTAGTGTAGATGCGTTCTGGGAGGCTGGGAGCAGCCCCGGCCCCAGCTCGCGTCAGCTGACCTGTGACCTGAGGGGCCTTAACACTGCCTCCGAGCTGCTCTCCCTGGGGGGGTCGGCCCCGCAGTCTGGTGATGAGGCTTCTCTGAGAGCTGCCTGGCCTCTCACCACTGCTGGTTATTTAGGGATACGGAAACCAGATCACAGAACTCATTTTCCCTTCCCTTTGCCAGAAAAGTCTTTTGTTTTGTTTTGCAGATATCCGTCTCCAGAGACATTTTTCCTTATGTTTTTGTTACAACTGGGAAGGGCTGAAAAGGCAGGCAGTTACATTTTCTTTTTAAGTTAATGTAAAATCGTGGCCCAGACCTTGGACGCTTCCCAGGTGGCTCAGTGGTAGGGAACCCGCCTGCCAGTGCAGGAGACGCGGGTTGGATCCCCGAGTAGGAAAGATGCCCTGGAGAAGGAAATGGCAACCTACTCCGGTATTCTTGCCTGGAGAATCCCATGGAGCCTGGTGGGCTAGGAGTCCATGGGGTTGCAAAGAGTCTGATACGACTTAGCAAGTAAAGAGCAACAGAGCCAGTCATGAACTCTTGGCTGCGGTGCTGCCTGACCAAGAACACTGTGCAGAGCTGGGAACTCCGAGTGAATTCCAAGCCCCACTGCTGGGCTCAGGATGACCTTGCTGGCCTCCAGGACCGAGTGGCCCTGTGGTGTGCCGGCCTCCCCCAGGACAGCACAGGTGCTGGCCGATGGAATGAAACTAAGGAGTCGTTTAGAGGCTTCATGGAAGAAGTCGAGAATCTGGCTCACCAGCTCCTAGCAACTGTGTGCCTTGAGAATGCCAAGACAGTATTTAGATGCCCCAGAATCTCACCACCTTGGATATCTTAGAGCAATGTAGCCTTTGCTCTTACATGAAGTTTCTGCAAAAGAATGACCTGACATGAATCAAAATTAACATGAACTTGAGCCACAGAGGTAGCATATCTAAAGCCTTTCTCTGCAAACTGTTTGGACAGCACAGAGGAAACACATGTACTAGTTTTACCACTTCAAATGGATTCTCAAACATAGCTTCTGAAAAACCAAATTAATAATATTTTCTGTAGCAGAAGATCCTGTTTAATACTGCATAACTTGAGAACCAAAATGCTTGGCTTAGAACTTTTCAATTAATTTGTAATATATGTGTTGAAAAACAAGCTCATAAATGTATTTCTCAATTAAATAATATTTTTGAAAGTGCCATAATGTGTGGGAAATAGCAGGCTCCTAGTTAATATTTGTTTCTTTATGTTTTCTCCATCTGGAGGGCCTGTTTTATCCATATAGCATAGAATTTGGCTTGTACATAATGCTGGGTGAAATCTCATTAGTCTTTTTAAAATTAGCCATTTAGTTCCATTTTTGCTTTCTATTAAATCCACGGACTAAAAACTGTTTATGTTATATTATGCTGTATAAAATTGCCCTAGAGCAAAGATAAAGAATTCTATGGTATTGCTTCAAACTGCCATACATATTAATTGGTCAAATTGATTGACTAAAACATTTGATTTGCCAAATAATTTCCAAATATTTTAACTTACCCATTTACTTGAGTTTAAATATGATCTAAGGCCTGGCCTAGTGATCTAATCTCAGAAACTAGATCTACAGATGCAAAATATTCCTTTCCACTTGTTTGCTGCTTTAAATGTTTCAGAGGATGTTCATATCCATTATTTCTTTCCCAGAAATGTAGCTTATTCACTAAAACCTTTCCCAGCCTCTTTAAAGTCAGTATTTTCTGAAAGTGAAATTGAACCTTTGGTGTCCTCATTTTGGTTGTGTACGCACATTTCTGATGTGGTTATTTTTGCTTCATCCCTGAGAGACCCCTGGCTCCAGTTCCACCTGGGACTGTTGGCATTGGAGATACAGGTGATCCGTGTCCATTCCTTTCCATACTCCTCCATCTTCACCCAAAACCCGGAGGAGCTGTAGTTGGTATGGCTCTTATTTTTTCATCCGTTTGTTGTCTTCTTACTGATGATCCGGCGTGGAGCACATGGAGGGTGCCTGCCTTCTGCTCACAGAGGACCAGAAAAATGAATGAGGGCGCTGTAATCTAATCAGCCTGGCAAATGCTTAAGCATGCAGAGCTTCCCATACATCCCATGGTGTGGTCAGCATGGTCTGAGTCGCGGACTCGCATCTGTGGTCCCATGGACATCATCCTTCTCCTTTCTGGGTGCCGGGTGCCTGCCAGGCCCGGTGCTCCACATCTCAGCACAGCCATGGGGTCCTTCTGACTTCACCCCTAAGCACCTGTCAGTTGGTCCGTCCTCAGATCTCACTGCTGGGGCCCATTCTGCGACCCGGGTCCTCGTCACAAAGCGGGACGCGTCCACGCCAGTCGTGTCGCGGCCTTCAGAGGCTGCTCTGACAGGAGGCACAGAAGGGTCCAAGGAGTAGTGTCTCGAGGGCAGGACTCTGACTGAGAAACACCATGTCACAGGAGAGGGAGCTCGTGGGCGGGGAAGGACCTGGGGATTGAGGGGAAGATTCAGGCTCCTCGGAGGTCTCAAGCCGGTGGGCTGCAGACTGTATTTGTCCCACAGATAGGTTTTTTCTTCCTAACGTAATTTTCTTTTTTTAAATTTTCTCAGTTATTAATGCTTAAAATTAGGGATCTCACATGAAATGCAAATTTCCAGGTCCTTAAAAAAAAGGTCAGATCTTTAGCAGGATGTGAAGAAGAATGTCAGAGATGCTGTTACCAGCGTGGGACCTAAGCAGCTGGAACGGAGGGGCTGCCCCTTCCCAAGATGCAGGAGACTGCAAGCAAAGCCGGTTCTTAGGAGCAGGGACCGGCCAGAGATGTATGCGGTGTGTGAAGTTTGGAGGCAAATATTAAACATCCTAGTGAAAACGTGGAAGAGGCGAGTCGGTGCAGGCGTGGGGAGCTCAGGAGAGAGGTCGGGTAAGACGTTGCCCCAAGAGTGTCAGCATATAAGTGATATTTATAGCTGGGAGACAAGATGATATCAGCAAGAGAGTGGTTGTGGTACGGAAGAGTCCTGCAGACCGAGCCCTGGGGCAGGAAATGTGCAGCCACAGGAACCAGCGACCACGCGCAGCAAGGCAGGAGCGCCCCTGCACGCTCACGCTCTGCACACGCCACGCAGAACCTCGGGAGGGGCAGCGAGCCTCCGGGCCGGGTGCTGCGGTGAGCCAGATAGGCAGCCCCTGGGGAGCGGCCCTGCACCCAGAACGCGGGGTCCCCGGCGTCTCTGGCAGGGACCACCTGCTGGAGGAGGAAAGCTTATCCCAGCAGGCCCAGGGAAGGGAGACGCGGAGCCCTTCTGACGCATTTAATTAAAGAGGGAGGGGAAAGGGGCTCCCAGCTGGATGGGGATGGGCGAGGACGGTGTGGTGGTGTTTTGGATGGAAGCAGGTGCAGCATGTTTTCGTGTCGATGGAAATGATCCAGGAGGGGAGAGCGGACTGCAGAACCTGGAGGGAGCCTTGCCGAGTGATGCCCTGGAGAAGGTGAGGAGTGTGTCTGAGCGCACGTGTGGAGAGCGTGGCTTCAGATGGCTGCGTGGCACGGAGGCAGGCAGGCGGCTGTGTTTTTTGATCTAGTGAATGAATGAGCAGTCGGCCAGAAGAGGCTGAGAGGGACACGCTACCCCCAGGAGCGTCTCCCTAGTGACCCTGCCTCGTGGGCCCTCTCTGCTGCTTTGTGAAGAGAGGCCAGGCAGGTTGGTGGCGGAGATGACAGGGTCCGAGGCGAGGTTATTTTCTTTTGTTTGTGGCCACGCTGGGTCTTCGTTGCTGCGTGTGGCCTCTCTCTAGACTCAGTGGGCGGGAGCTGTCCTTCATCGCGGGGTGCAGGCCTCTCGTTGCAGCGGCTCCTCTCGTCTGGGAGTGCGGGCTCGAGGGTGCAACCGACTCAGCTGCACTGCTTGGGTCCGGTCGCCCCACGGCATGTGGGGTCTTCCCGGACCAGGCATGGAACCTGTGTCCCCTGCATTGACAGCGGCTAGATTCTTAGCCACTGAACCACGAGGGAAGTCCCAAGTCGAGCTCATTCAAGTCTGGGTTTGAGTCTGATGTGGTTGGCATTTCCAGGGCGCAGTTGGGAGCGTTATTTAATTTGGCTTGAAAGGCGAGGATTGGGTGGGTCCCTGAGGCTGCACTTGTCTGTTGCTGGGTAGCGGCTGTCTTCTGGTGATGGGAAAAGCTCTCACCCCCTGACCGCCCCTCACCAGCTCCTCTCTCTGCGTGACCAGCCCACCCCATGGGCACTTGGCTTTATAACTCTTGGTCGAGCTTGCGAGTGGGTGAGAGGAGGGAATTTCTGGTGAGAGAGGAGAGGTGGCGGATGGACGATGGGGATCGGTTTGGGTTTGTGTGTGAGAGCGAGCCTGAGGGCATACGAGAGTGAGGGGCCCAGGCCAGCGGGCGTGAGTCACTGAAATGGCCCCAGGATGGGTGGCACGGCGGCCGCGTTTCCTCGGGAAGGACTGGGCTGGCAGCCCCGCGCGTCTCTTCTTGGAACCTGCATGAACACCGCATGCAGAGAGCGTCGTGAGAATTGAAAATGCTTCTGTGTGTGCCGTCGTGGGTTACTTCCCATTCCGCGCTGACCAGTCCTGCCGTCTCGTCCACACCTTCCCGGCTGCACTTCTCAACTGGTCGTGAAAATTCTATCTGATCTTTTGGTAACACCAGGTCACAGGGATTATTTTAACGGCTAACCTAAGCAGTATTATTGCTGGCTTGGGTTCAAACTATGTCTTGTGATCTGGACGTCACTCTTGAGATTCTATCAAGTTAAAATTAGAACACTTATTTTAAGAGATGTGTGCAAGCTGAGACAAATCCCCAGTAGTGGGGTCAGAATGAATGGCTCTCAGTAATTTAGAGACAATTGTGATATGTACCCAATTTTTTTTTTTTCCTGGCTGGTAAAATTTGGTGGTAAATCGGGCAGTGAGTCAGTGATTCTTCTGGTTGCACTCAGTCGAGGTCAGTTGAACTTGATCTTCTGATATCAGCGTGTCCCCTTCTTGTTCACTGCCTACTTTGCTTTTGACTAAAAAAGTGACCTAAATTCTGACTGTCGTACCTGTTTGGCCTTTGGTAAGGGAGAGAGATACCACCAGAAAAATACTCTGGGTTTCTTTTCTCTAAGAAACACCTCTCCCCCAAATTTGCATTTCAGCTAAATTGTTCTTTTAAGCAGAAGTAATTTTCCCTTTTCTTGTGACCTGTGCTCACTCTTATTTCATTTCACTTGGTTATTTTGGACTTTTTGTAAATGGCTGAAGAGTAAGTTGGTTAAAATGATAGAAAGTGATTTTTTAAAACACTCCTCAGGGAACATGATTGTGACAAACATAATTACATGAAATCCGTATCTGGACGAATGGAAATTCCAGATACAAAAACTGCGACCTTTCGCTCATCTCTTTTCAAACAGAACGTTTTATTATGAGAGCTCATAGAGCAGGCCGTTCAGGCTACTGTGTTTTGTAATTAAATACCATGCTGTTTATGCAGCGAGACCATAGTTACATAAACTGTGTAACTGACAAACCATATGTGGTGGTCAGGATTAGGCCTAGTGAGGCCGCCCCTTTCGCGGGGCCCAGGGCAGCCTCAGGTGATCTCCAGGAACATCCTTAGGGTGACTGCCTTTTGCACAACTGCTGAGTCTGTCTTCACTTCCTCCCACCTTCTTTCTGAGCCCCGTGATTCCCACTCAGCAGCTGCCTCCCTCCCCACCCTCAAAGGGCCCCGGGCAGAACCTCCAGTGACTCACCAGGCCTGTTCTTCTCATAAAGCATCCTTGCTCTGAAACCCGTTTTTCTCCCACTCCTGTTGGTTCCCACAGGTCTGTCAGGTCGGTGGCCCTGAGGTTAAAGTAACACCTCAGCACCTAAGAAACAAGCTCTGACTCCTGACTGTGCAGAAGCAGGGCTGACCCCAGCGTGCGCCTGTGGCGTCAGCAGCCTCCGCACCCTGGGCCGCGTGCCCGGCATCCTCCTCGCGCATCGCTGCTGTCACCTCCCGGACCCTCGTCAGCTCTTCCCGGCCTGCCCCTCACTACCCTGGACCCAGTCATTTTTTTTTCCAAGGAACACCTCACATGAGGCGTTTTATGACTTGTTTTGTTGCTGGAATTTGAGTAGCTGTCGGGGGAGTCCGTCACGCTGGGCAGCCTCCCACAGTTCTGCTCACCTCTTGGCCCACCCCACCATCCCCCCAGCTTACCAGCGCCCACGGGATTCCTCACCTCGGAGCAGAAGGAGCAGTTCACCCCACATTTAGGGCCCTTTCAGATCTCCGCTTCCACCTGTAACAGACTTAGCAAGAACTCGCTTAAAACCAACACCGCTGTGCCTAGGAAAGGACCCTCCAGTGAATAGAATTTTCACAACCTCAGGGTGGGATGTGGAGTCCTTGAGAAAAGAAGTCCTTCCCCTGGCCACAGAAGGTAACGGAGACTTAGCGTTAAAGAAACACTCAGACACCGTGGGTTCGTGGAGGAAGAGCCCAGGCCTGAACCACAGTGAGACGCAGGGTACGGACTGTCCCCAGTGGCATTCCTGTTGAGTAGGAGAAGGCCACGGGCCGCGTGGGCAGGGTCCAGCGGGCACGAGCCGGGTGCCAGGGAGGTGGCAGAGGCCCCTGGGCCGCCTCGGGGAGCGGGCAGCGCCAGTGCAGGCGTCTGCCTCCCACAGACAGTGGGCCGTCCTGCGGGCAGCCAGGTCCGCTGCCTTGCGGGGCCGCTCTGCTGTGGACCAGACCACTGTGCCTCCCTCTGCATGCCCGCTGGTGGCCCAGTTCATGCAGCGAGGTGCTGGGAAGGCCCCGGACACTGTCCAGCACGGCCCGCTCGAGAGGCCGTAAGACGCACCATCATTTCTGGCTCCTGTTTTCCCCTTTCCCCTAAACTGTGTGCGGGCCGCGTCCTCCCGAGCACAGTTTGCCGGCCGTGCTGCGTCGCTTGCTCTCTGGCTTTCTTTCCCGTTACTCACTTCCTGCTGCTCTGTCCTTGCCTGTAGCGGGGATATTTCCGGGGCTCGTTTGATATGACTTTGATATTGACTGTCTGTTGTATTAGTTGCTCAGTCGTGTCTGACTCTGCGATCCCAGGGACTGCGGCCCGCCAGGCTCCTCTGTCCGTGGGATTCTCCAGGCAAGAATACTGGAGTTGGGTAGCCATTCCCTTCTCCAGGGGATCTTCCTGACCCTGGGATCAGCCATGGGTCTCCCGCGTTGCCAGCAGGCTCTTTACCATCTGCACCACCAGGGAAGACTGTCTGTAGGCAAGGAGTTAGTCTGTGGAGTGACAGGTGATGCTCTGAGATTAGGTCCTTAATAATTCTGGGGATGTCTTACAGCCTGGCTGTGGTGGAGAACCTTGGCTCTGGAGCCAAACTGCCTTGCCTAAATCCTGGTCCTGTTATTCACCAGCCACATGATTCTAGACAAGTTAGTTAATTTCTTCCCACCTAGGTTTCCTCACAAAGTTGTTTTGGAGATTAACTGAGCTGAACCAGGCAAATGTTAACCAGTGCCTGGCACACGGGAGTACTCAGTGCATGCTCAGTCACGTAGCTCTGTCCGACTCTCTACGACCCCATGGACTGTAGCCTGCCGGGCTCCTCTGCCCATGTTATTTTCCAGGTAATACTCAAGGGAGTTGCCATTTCCTCCTCCCGGGGATCTTCCTGACCCAAGGATTGAACCTGCATCTCCTGAATTGGCAGGTGGATTCTTTACCACTGAGCCACCTAGGAAGCCCTGATCGAGGCTAGCTATTCCGATTACTGTTGCTTAAGCAAGTGTGAGCTATGAGGAGAGTGGGCTGGAGAGGAGTAAAGGTCATGGTGTGTTCACGTCTTAATATTATTTTCTTAGTGTTGCTGTCTCGTATGTGATGACTGTACATTTAAATTGGGCTCAGCAGGTCGTGGGTTGAGACACTGGCTGGTTAATAAAGAAGAAGCTGATAACTGCTATAGCTTCAGGCAGGGAAGTCGGGGCCAGAGGGTGGATATCAGAGGAAGTGGGAGGGGCTTCTCACGTGTGCTCTATTCTGGTTTGAGGCTTAAGTGTACCGCTTGGCTGAGGCCGGGCCCGTTGTCCCTGCCTGGCCCCCGCTGCCCCAGAACACGAGTATCAGGTCTCTGGGATGGGTTGCCCCCTCATCATTAGAACATCTGTTGAAGGCACTTCTCTTAATCCTGCTCATCTTTCTCAGGCCTTGACTGAGCCTCTTCTGAAAATCCCCACCTGCAGTAATTGCTTTGGAATGTCCATAGCACTTAACGTCAGCACTGCCCTGCTGGCTCTGATGTGGTGCCTGCTTGTGCTATTGTCTCTTATTTTTATGCGGATGACTCATCTCCATGTTTGGATAAAGGCTCTTGGGGCTGCACGCTGACCATAGTAATGGTGCCTTACATGGAACCGTTGGGTATTTAATTGATCGCCCTGATGGTGGTGTAGTCGCTAAGTCATGTCCGACTCTTGCGACCCCTTGGACTGTATCCTTACCAGGCTCCTCTGTCCATAGGATTCTCCAGGCAAGAATACTGGAGTGAGTTGCCATTTCCTTCTCCAGGGGACCTTCCTGACCCAGGGATCGAACCCAGGTCTCCTGCATTGCAGGCAGATTCATGACCTGCTGAGCTAGGAGGGAAGCCTGTCTGTGCACAAAATTGAGCATTATGATTTATCCCTTCAAGAATAACATTGAGAGTTCTTGTGTGTGATGTGCCCAAGTATGTGTATGCCTGTAAAATATACCACATGTAAAAAATAAAGAGTATACTTGGGAATATCAGGTATCCACGCCATCATCAGAAGAAATGCCTTGAGGGGAGATAGTTACCCTTAGGAGGAATTAGACTGTAGGCTTGGTTCTGCAGTAGCGGCATGGTAGGATGATAAGAATTTCGGCTTAAGAGAGGGACAAGACCCCACCGCTGCCACTGAATAGCCATATGACTCTAGACAACTCAGCTCTAGGACCCTCCATTTAACTCATTAGTAAAATCTACCTGGCAGGACTATTATTATTCCCAAATGTGTCCTGAAAGAATCTGGACCCCAAACATAGAAAAATGTCAGATGTTGTTCAGTTGCTCAGTCATGTCCAAGTCTTTGTGACCCCATGGACTGCAGCACCCCAGGCTTCCCTGTCCTTCACCATCTCCTGGAACTTGCTGAAATTCATGTCCATTGAGTCATTGATGCCATCCAACCATCTCATCCTCTGTCGTCCCCTTCTTCTCCTGCCCTCAATCTTTCCCAGCATCAGGGTCTTTTCTAATGAGTCAACTCTTTGCATCAGGTGGTCAAAGTATTGGAGCTTCAGCATCAGTCCTTCTAATGAATATTCAGGACTCTTTTCCTTCAGGATGGACTGGTTGGATCTCCTTGCAGTCCAAGGGACTCTCAAGAGTCTTCTCCAACTCCACAGGTCAGAAGCATCAATTCTTTGCTGCTCAGCCTTCTTTATGGTCCAGCTCTCACATCATTACATGACCACTGGGAAAACCATAGCTTTGACTACATGGACCTTTGTCAGCAAAATGTCAGATAATGATAGCTATATAACAGGTCTTTGACATTAAAAGCAAAACAAAAAAACCTTTAGGAGATAAGAAAGGCTACATGAGTAGAGTGTGCATTGTTTTGACCTGCACATCATACTCAAGTGCTTCGGTTGCCTATAGGATAACTCCACTAAAATCTGACACTTAAACCCAACATCCAAGGATCTGTCCCATGTTACGTTTCCCTGTCAGAGCTTCCTGAAAGTCGCTCAGTCATGTCCAACTCTTTGCGACCCCGTGGACTATACAGTCAGTGGGATTCTCCAGGCCAGAATACTGGAGTGTGTAGCCTTTCCCTTCTCCAGGGGATCTTCCCAACCCAGGAATCAGACCCAGGTCTCTGGCATGGCAGGCGGATTCTCTCCCAGCTGAGCCACAGGGGAAGCCTCAGAGCTTCCTGCTTGTGTCTGACTGGAGGACGCTCAGCCTGCACACACGTGCTCCGCGGCCCCGGCCTAGAAGACCTTGTGTTCGCACCTGCTACCCAATGCCTGCCTGTCTGCTGCACAAGTTTTTAGGTCACATGCTCTGTCTCATCACCACCAGCCCCCTGACCTCAGCTGTCAGTGACCTCTTTGCCTCTGAACTCCTAGGGCACTTGCTGTTCCCGTCTTCCTTTTGGCACTTGTATTCACCTTTATCATTACTTCATTTTACATGTGTATAGATTATATACATAGGACAGACAGAATAGGACCATTCTTAACCCTTACTTTTCTTACATTATGATACATAGTGTAGTGTGTGTGTATTGTGAAATACAGTATATACCCAACAGGATGTACAGAAATGTTCAGTTTTAAGAAACATCCACCACCCAAGTTCAGAAGTGGACTATAACCAGCATCTTAGAAGCCCCTTTTTGTCTCTTTCCTATCACAGCTTCCCCTCTCTTCTCAAGATAACCAGTATCATGAAATTTATATTGATTACGGTTTTCTGCTCTTTAAATAGTACTTTTTTTGTTTGTTCTTATGTAAGTAGATTCATATATATGTATTCATATTTACATACATATGAATACATGTATTCATACTTCTATTTGAATTTGTATAGTTTTTTCTTATGTTTAAAAGTCTAGTGACTGCAGGATGTGTATAGCTGCAGCTCATTTATTTTGGTTGCTGTATTGTATTCTATGATATCAGTATACCAGAAGTTGTCCTTAAAAAAACAGAATGGATAAATAACCATCAAATTTCGGTGACATTCAACAGTCAGCAGTGTATTTCTTGCTCATATGTTAATGACTAGATTGGGACAGCTCTGATCATCTCAGCTGAGTTAGGAGCCAGGCCACAGGTTTGATCCACATCTGTTGCTAGCGTCTCATTCTTCTGGAACATTCTTCTGCTGGCAGAAGTTGTAGCTTCTCAGGGAGGCTGAACAGAACAAGCAATGCTTTTAGGAGGCACTGTCCCTTCTGCCCACATTTCGTCGGTGAAAGCAAATCGTGAAAATGCATCAATATCAGGGAGGCAGGAAAGAGACTGGGCAAAAAAGCGAATGTTTGCGGAACAGTAAACTCACCTGGTGTGTGGCCGTTGTGGTTGTCTCTCGTTAACGACTATTTCAGACAGTGCTGCGGCTGTGAACCTTTTGATTACATCTCCTGCTGCGCACGTGTAGGAGTTTCTCTCGGCTTCATGCCTAGGAGGTGAGCTTCCTTCCGGGTTTGAAGCCTGAGTGCCTTCAGCTTTCCTAGGTCGTATCCAATGGTTTTCCAATGGCTGTACCTTTTCTATCCTGTGTGTGTGCTTCAGTTGTGTTTGACTCTGTGCAATTCCAAGGACTGTAGCCCACCAGGCTCCTCTGTTCATGGGATTCTCCTAGCAAGAATACTGAAGTGGGTTGCACGCCCTCCTCCAGGGAATTTTCCCAGTCCAGGTATCGAACCCACGTCTCCTGCATCTCCTGCCTCGCAGGCAGATTCTTTACCACTGAGCCACCGGCTCTGTCCTTGGTGGGTCGGTATTTGGTTGTTGCACTGATCCAGTTACTTTGGGGTTTTTGTGTATATTTAACATACAGTTGAGGACTTCCTGGTGGCTCAGTGGTGGAGAATCCGCCTGCATTGTGAGAGCTGCAGGAGACTTGGGTTCAGTCGCTGGGTCGGGGGATCCCCTGGAGGAGGGCTTGGCAGCCCACTCCAGTATTCCTGCCGGGAGAATCCCGTGGACGGAGGAGCCTGGCCGGCTCCAGTCTGCAGGGTTGCAAAGAGTGGGACAAGACAAGCAGCTCGGCACTCAGGCACAGTGGGCCCTTGAATGATTTCAGAAGTAGGTCTGAAGTTTTTCCAGCGAGGTCAACTTTCTAACCACGACTGAAGGATGGAAGGTGCACGGTCAGTGCTCAGAATCCACTAACTGTTTCAACTTGTGTCCACTTGGCAGGTTCGGTGCAAAAGCCAAAGTTGTGCATTTCCTAGGACGAACCAAACCGTGGAATTACAGTTACAATCCTCAAACGAAAAGTATTCAGAGTGAGTCCCATGATCCCAACATGACTCACCCAGAGTTTCTCAGCCTGTGGTGGGACATCTTCACTACCAGCGTGTTACCTCTGCTTCAGCAGTGTGGCCTTGTCAAAGACACCCACTCGTGTGTCCATGTGGTAGGTTCTCTTTTTTTCTTTCAGGTAATTTGGTGTATTGTTTTTAAAAAGTTGGGATACTACTAGAGACAGACTTTTTTAGTGGTATTTTGAACAGAGAGATAAGTAAGACTTTGTGG
Source organism: Odocoileus virginianus (assembly GCF_023699985.2). Taxonomy (NCBI): domain Eukaryota; kingdom Metazoa; phylum Chordata; class Mammalia; order Artiodactyla; family Cervidae; genus Odocoileus; species Odocoileus virginianus. The sequence goes on along the minus strand of NC_069677.1, from coordinate 58,042,795 downwards.
AAAGAAAAGCGCATTCATCTTAGAGGGGAGAAATACTACCAGCAAAGATTAAACCAGAAGTAGATTTGTGGCAGATTTCATTAGCCTTGGGAGCACAAGAAAGGTTTTTAGAGGTTTAGACTGACAGATGTATCTGTATATATATCTATATGTTATAATGATAAAATTCTTAGTCCATTGTCCTAAGACTGTAAGATAATTCCTAAAGTAGTGGTTTACAAAAACAAAGAATGCCCCAGTTCATGTTTTAGAAGCCGCAAAAATTTTAAATATACCTATTTTAGTTTTGCCATTTGTGTAGAACCATATTTTTCAAGTGAAAATTACAATAACAGGAACACACAATAAATACTTCTCTGGGATTATTTTGAGTTGCTATGTTTTATTCCTCTGTTCATATAGGATTTTAGAAAATCTCTTTGTAAGAAGAAGATTACATGGTAACATTTACAGTTACATCCTGCTTAGCATCTTTTCTGACTTTAAAGGTCTTCCTCTGAGGCTGGTTCTTTTGGAAGAGTTGGAGGAAGATGGGAAATTAAACGTTTTTGTTACATAGTAAGATATAAAGAATAAAACTATAAATGGGTGAATTATAATCAAGTCTAAAAGATCAGTTAATTATTTGCTGTCATATAAGACTATAAAGTTAGATTTTAGTCGTTTCACTTGGGAGCACTGGTGCTGAAATATAAAAAGGAGAGAGTGAGCAACGACACTTCATTCTTTCACTATTTGCTTCATGTGGACCATGAAATAATACTTACACAGCACTTGGAATATTGCCTTGTACATAGGAAGTGCTTACAAAAAGTTATTTATTCTTATTTAACCCTTATAACCACTCTGGCAAGTAAGTATTATTTTTGTTAACATCCCCTCCTTACATATATTAAAAGTAACTGAGACGTAAAGACGTCACACAGCTTCTCTTAGTTACGTAACAGACGGGGCAGTAGGAGAACTGGGACTTACATCCCGGCTTGAGAGACTGTTGTCCTCGTGAAGAGCGCTGTGAGGAGACTCTGCGAGAGGCTCCCTGTCTCATTCCTGTGGCCAGTGGAAGGCAGAGGCAGGACTAATCCAGGGGAAGGACAGGTGTCGCCGCAGCTGTAATAGAATCCGTGGAATCTACCCGGATACCTTGCAAGTCCAGAGTATTCATTTAAATTCATACATAGACACTCATACTTACACACCTATATAGCAACAGAAATAGGTAATCACACGTTCTGTTCTCCCATTTCCTCTGTTAAAAGCAATGCCTGCATGTATTCATTTGCCTGCCTTTTTCTCTAATGGTTCTAGTCCGGTCACACCCGGGAGCTTTATGAAGGATAACCTTAAGTGTTCTTTTATGATACTCCTGAAGTTAATTGCCTGTGTTGTGTGCACTCAGTCGTGTCCAGCTCTTTGCATCCCCGTGGACTGCAGCCCACCAGGCTCCTCTGTTTTGGAATTTTCCAGGCAGGAATACTGGAGTGGGGTGCCATTTCCTACCTCAGGGGGTCTTCCTGACCCAGGGATCGAACCCGCGTCTCTTGTCTGCTTCACTGGCAGGCAGATTCCTTACCCCTGGCGCCACCTGGGAGCCTGAAGTTAACTCCCCACCTGTATGTAGTGAGAACCGAACTTGATGCAGAGCAGGCGTGCTCCATCTCTTGCACACTGACCTTGTTCCTTCCACACCAGCTGGGGACTGAGGGTTATGCACCAAGGGAAGTAAAGACGGGAAATGAAGACTCATTCAAAACTAAGCAGATTAACGGATTCTACAGGAATAGATGCCACTTGGTAATAAACTGGAACAGGAAGATAGGTTTGGTGTGTAGTCTCAAACCATCTAGCTCGCTCTTATAACCTGACAGCTCTGTATGTGGTGCGGCTCTCTGCTTAGGTCCTCAACGTCTGAGGTGTACCATTTTGTTTAAGTTCTCAACCTTTCTGAGCCCACACAGATCAGGAACTTATCAGCAGACTTGTGTTCCCTTGTCCATCCATCTTACGCTTTCTAATGAACTGTTGCAGCTTTCAGACTTGGTCTATACACTGGCTTTCTCTTGTGGCTTCTGTAGAAAGGTATGCAGAACTTAAACGTTAACCCTAACCCAGTTAATTTGTTCCCCCAATGTTTTCACCAAGTTGAGAAGTCTTCATTGTGTTAGGAAAAAAAAAAATCATATGGTCCTTGTATCTCCGTGTCTTTCTTTCTTTCGTTTCATGTAATGCTTTTTGGTTATTGCTACTTTGCATGATAATTCATCCTGGTTTTACTCACCTTCCTCAATTTATTGCATTCTTTAAAACGGTCTGACTTGAAGCTCTAAAGGAGTCTCTACTTATTCTCTCCTTTCTAGGAAAATGTCTCAGGAGCCGTATCACAGCTGTCCCTTGGGGAGATCCCAGCTCCGGCACAGCCCTTTGTATCCTCAGAAGAACGGAAGGAGCGGTGGGAACAGGGCCAGGCTGACTACATGGGAGCAGATTCCTTTGACAACATCAAGAGGAAACTTGACACTTACCTCCAGTAGAAACACTGGGTTTTCGGTGGACACAATCCACTTCACAGGCACTTGTTTCTGATACTTAGTACCTAGAGCTGGGTTAAGAAAGGTCTGTTACAGTTGCTAGAGGCTTTCACTAAAATTCATCAGATGTGGGGGTTTTTGCAAGACAACTGGTGAGAACTGGGCAAAAGTTGTTTAAGTAGCAATTCTGTTACATGAACAAGAGTTCTGCTTTTTAACCCTGAGCTTGTATTTCCGAAATTCTCAATTAAGCTGATTGCCAATGTATATGGTAAGGGAAACTCAATCTTAAGTTGTTAGGATACCTGTATCAACTCTTAAAATGTGCCAAGCCAGGCTGCACATCAGTCTCCTTTCAGAATGGGACACGCACGGTACATGTCTCCTGCTTGCTTGCTGTTCCCCTCACTAGACCTGCATTTTAGAGTCGCCCAGAGGCTGCCAGAGTGATTGTAATTCTGCTTTCAGATAAAGACAGCCTGTAGCACTGCTGAGTGATTCATAAGCATATCAACAAACGGTGTTCACCCATTTCCTAGCCTTAGTGTCTGAAGATGTTCACGTTTTCTGTGTACAGTGAGGCGGCATGCTGGAATGCTCTGTTCCGTTCTGTATATCTGAAAACAGCAGTGGCACCCTGTATGAGAAATAAAGACATATTGCCATATCTCGGTTGTTTCATTAAATTAAGGATGCCCACTCCTCATGGGGAAAAAAATTTTCACAGAATTTTTCATAATTTGTAGAATTTGTATTTTAAAAACCAGTGTAAGACTTGACACTGAAATATATGCTTTAGAAGTTGTTTTCTAGATACCTAGGGAAATCTACATCTAGTGGTTCTCCAGTGATGGTGATGTATCTGATATGATAGATGGAGGAAAGGAAGATCAAGTTTATCTCATCTGTCACTCACATTTCATCTCTATATTAAGTGGGTACTCAAATTTTAGAATATTGTAACCTTAATGAACCTAGGTTCATTGTCAGTCTCTAAACATACTCAATACTATTTCAGGACTATTAGTATCAGACCCAGTGTCTTCTAGCATTTTTTATCTGTGGCTTAAAATGATAGAAGTATCAATATAAAACATACTTAATAAATGTGCAGGTGACTCCGTTGCACAGATGCCAAGATAGTGGAGGGCATGATTTAAATGACCTTTTAACTCTGAAGTGAGGAATCACAAATTATTCTGTTGAAGAAGACAAGAGAGGAGACCATGACAAGAAGAAACTTTACAGGTTTAATTGGCCAGAAGCTGCAGTGGCTTCTAACCTTCAAGATCAGGAATAGTTCCCTTTATTTTCACAGTGAGGGTGTGGATGAACGTTGGAATATGGAAACTTGGTGGCAAGAATGGATTGGGGGGACCACCTTGGAGGTTGGCTAGCAGAAGAGCTTAAGAAGAGCTTGAGGATTTACCTCAAAGTATAAACTGTTAAATAACAACTGATTTCTGAAGGTAAAGTAAGCTAGTTACTTGGACTGGTGGAAAGTGAGTTGCTGTGATCTTCAAATACATGAAGCACTACCAAAGATTTAAGTGCCTCCACATGTCAGGAGCCATACAAAGACCCCTCAAGATCCTTCTAGTCCAAGAATCTCTGCATTGAGGGATATCCATTGCATAGAAAATTCTGGCAAAACAAATTAAATTCATTACAGTGCAATTTACAAGTCATACAAACAAGTATTTCTGGACTATTTGTGTCTAATATTAAAATTGTAATTGAAGGATAATTGCTTTACAATCTTGTGTGGTTTCTGCCATACATCGACATGAATCAGCCACAGGTACACACGGCCCTTCCCTCTTGAATGTCCGTCCCACCGCCCAGCACAGCCCACCCCTCTGGGTTGTTACCGAGCCCTTTGGTTCCCTGAGTCACGCAGCAGATTCCCACTGGCTCTGTTTTACACACGCTAGTGTGGACGTTTCCATGCTACTCCCTCCACTCATCCCACCCTCTGCTCTCCTGCCCCTGCCGCCCCACGTCCGTAAGCCTCTCCTCTGCGTCTGCGTCTCCACTGCCGTCCTCTCATCGGTTCATCAGTGCCGTCTTTTTAGATCCCATGTGTACATGTTAATAGACGACACTCTATAATAGACTCTAGGTTCATCCACCTCATTAGAATTGAGTCACATGTGTTCCTTTTTATGGCTAATAGGCCATGTGGGCTTCCCTGGTGGCTCAGAGATTGAAGTGTCTGCTGGCAAGGCGGGAGACCGGGGTTCGATCCCTGGGTCGGGAAGATCCCCTGGAGAAGGAAGCGGTAACCCACTCCAGTATTCTTGCCTGGAGAGTCCCATGGACGGAGAAGACTGGTGGGCTACAGTCCACGGGGTCGCAGAGTCAGACACGACTGAGCGGCTTCAATGTTCCAGGTGCCACTGCTGCTTTATTGGTGAATCTGCTGATGGGCATCCAGGCTGCTTCCGTGTCCTAGCTATCGCGAATAGTGCTGCAGTGGACATTGGAGCACATGTGTCTTTTTCGGTTATGGTTTCCTCGGGGTAATGCCTGGTAGTGGGATCGCTGGGTCACATGGTACTTTTATTTTATTTTTTTAAGGAATCTGTGCCTAATTTTAAAGTTGGTCTCAGCCCTATGTTGCTTTCACAGTCTCAATGGTTATAAAAATGTCTGATTTCAAGGAAATACTTGAGCTTATTCCAGAAATTACATCTACCAAAGCATGTATTCAGTCACCTTATTTTCACATCAAACACAATTTGGGTTGACATATACATTTATACAACACAACTCTGAAAAGCACTTACTAAGTACTGACCATATCACGCATGTGATGGACAGTAGATACACAGGAATGTATCAGACAGACATATTTCCTTATATTCTAGTAGCAAACAGGCTGAAAGAAACTAACATATATAATTGCAAATTATGTTCAATAAAGTACACTGACCAATACACTTGCTCCTGGGCAAGTCCAGCCTTAGGGTCTTCAGGAAAAACCTCCTCCAAGAGGGTGATTACGCCAGAAAGAGAGGCTCTGCAGAAGCCAAGACTGAGAAGGAAGACTGTTCCATTCCGAGGAAATCGTGGCGACGGGAGAACTGGGTGGAAATCAAGGCTTTCAAGAGGATGGAGAGGAACGTATTGGCTTCATAGATGAACGTTTGGGCTTTGGATTTTAAATTCAATAATGACTGGTTTTATTAATGTAATTTATATGTAATGTTTTATTAATGGGAACTTACGTACCAAGGTAAGCAGAACAGTATAAAGAACTCCCATCACCTACTTTGAGCAGTTGTTTCTTCTATGTCCCTACATTCCCATGAACTCCCCCACTACCAAACTATTTGGAAGCAAATCCTAGATAAAAAAATTCATATGAAATATACCTGCTATCTTTAAAACATAGGGACTTTATAAAATGCTCACACCAAGAAACTTAATTCCAAATGTCCTCCATTATTTTGTGTTTTACTTCCACTTGATCTTATCGGGATCCAAGTGATAGTTTAAGGTAAAGGATGTCAGATTTGTGATCTCCAAAGATTCAGCTTCTGGACCAGAGTCTCCAGCCTGGCTGCTCCTGAAAAGCACTGGAGTTGTAAGTACAGTCTCTTGGGCTTATCACTGTGGACCATGATTCAGTAGAACTTGGTTGAGTTTGAGGCCATAGTATCTCTATTCCAAGTACTATCAAGCAGTGACTGTGACCCAAGGGACATTTGAGAACCATCTGATACATGAAGAATGTACACTAAATACAACAGGGAATCAGAGTTTTCAGAAGATGCATGGTGCAGTGTTGTTACATAGCAGGGGATTCAACTTCTATTTAGTAAAGGCTTTCCAGAAGACAAACTCAGCCCCTTGAGTGAAATAGGCAATATTATCATAAATAACATCTATAAATTAATTGTAAAATGTTTACCTCTTTAATGTTACTGAAATGTAGGGAATTAAGCTAAGGAAGACTTGGTTTCCCCTTAAATAAAAGTCTGCCACAGTCTGCTTTTCTTCTATTACAAATGGATTATTAACTATTTTTACACTTGGGTATGTTATGTGATGGGCTTCCCTGCTGGCTCAGTCTTTGATAATTTATTTCTCTGAGTTTCTGACGCTGAAACTTAATCTTCTTTAAGTGAAAACAATCTGTAAGAAAGCAATGAGGAAAGACAATATTTACTAGGTACTTATAGCTCAATTCTCATATCAGCCCTATAATGTATATATAGATTTCTCATTTCTCTGGTAATCAGAGAATAAGAAAGGTTAAAGACTTTGATTCAGATCTGTGTTTGTTCTAAATCTAAAGCTATGCTCTGCATTAAACAAATGAATTATCAACACAGACAATGAGATCCGGGAAATGGGCCAAGAGATCAACAGTATTCTCTGTATATACCCAGAAATATAAATGCCAGAAACAAATAATGGAAAAGCTTTCATTTTGCTTGCTATGAAGGTAAGGACAATGGCCTTGAAATAGGACTTGGAAAATACTTTTTACAAAAAGACATTCCTAAGTAGGCCGCCTGAAATTGTAATATAAAAATGAACAGGTAGGAAAATTCAAGGATAGTGTTAAGTCAAGAATTTTGTCTTGGACACAGTTCAGCTTCACAATGTATAGAGTTTGTATCTTAAAAGCCTATACAGAATTATCCTGTTTTCACAGTTGTTTTATTAGCCCAGAAGAAGGCAAACTTCTATAATATGACTATATGATACTGTGGTGTATTCAGGGTCAACATCCGTTTAGAGATAAGGGCTCTTTACACCTATACTAAGCCACTCAACTCTCGTGATTTCCTTATTCTGTGTTCCTTTTTAAGTTTCCTTCTATAATGTCCAGTCTACCAGCTACCACTTCTCACTACTGTTTTCCTAGAACAAAAATAGGAAGAGTTAAATGTTCAATAACAGGGCCTTTGAACACTAGGTCCTTTTCTATTAAGTATATGGGTTTATTAACTCTGTTATTTTAGGTGGTTAGAACCTTCTTTGGTTTCTGTGCTCCTAGTTGGGATGAACAGAAACCTAGTCTTCAGATAACTAATAGTGCCTTATTGTTGTGACCATGTAACATGCAATCCAAATAACTTGGAGCTCTCCACCTGGATCACAAGACTCAAATCCTTTTTTTTAAATACACTTGAGGATATCAAAGCATCTAACTAGGGAGTGAGAATTAAACATATCATCTGGTATACACTCTTTGTGTTTACTTATTCCCTTTGGTTCCCTATTTTCACACTGCCTAAGAGGAAACCTCTGAACTTAAAAGGCTCACGTAATTTCTGGTCATGCAGGGTCTTTGTTGCTGCACATGGGAGTTCTCTAGTTGAAGAGTGGGTCTCTCTCTAGTTGTGGTGCGCAGGCTTCTCACTGCAGTGGTTAAAACCCTATGATGTACTATTAGGGAATAGTCCTTGCCTACCCTAACATAAGGGGTAAATTACTTTAAACATTTAGGAAACTGTATCCTAGTTAATTTTATCTGCCTTTCTAAGACACTATTGACAGAATGCTGAAAAGATGGCAAACTTACTGACAACATTTCAAAACATTAGTCCTATCTCTGCTTTAGCAAATGGCCCACATGTTTTAACAATATATAATCTCTCTGATGACTTTTAATTTCACATCTATCACATTAAATACCCTCTGGGAATATTAGACTGGGTTTCAACTGTGCAAAGACATGCCCTAGAATTTATTTACTAATTTAAGAAATCATTTTGACATTTGCTCTTCTTCTAAGTGAAGTCCCAGTGTATCCTAGTTATTATATCTTGGTTCAGATTAATGGAGGTGTCCTGTTCCATGTACATTTGAATCATATACATTATTAAACTTGTATTTTCATGTAAAAATTAAATTTTATAATTAAAGGTAGAAGCAGGTTTAAATCTGTCAGAAAATTCTTGATCAACAAGGTTGATCAGAGACCTGGAAAAGAGATTTTTTAAAATCCCATCTTAACCTTTGGAAGATCTGATTGGAAATAAGAAATCATCTGCCCTTTCAAAAGCAGCATATTATTATGGCTTCAGCGAAGACTGTTCTCCCTATTAACACACAGGAAGTATAAATATATTAACATGGAAGAAAACATTATGTCTGCTAACAGGGTTTCTAATCAATGGAGTTTCTCCCTTTGAAGTAGACATTACTGCAGGGAAGCCTCCCAACCATTATTCACAGCTATCAGTATCTTGTGATCTTTTTATTGAGAAGTACCATAAAAATGAGGTACTGAATTCCAGAATGTAGAACTTGTAAGGAAGGTTACACATACTTATTGGTGAATTAAATGAAGGAAAGCTGTTGTATTTCACCTTTCGCAAGTATTTTCAAGTTTAATATAGTTAAAACCTTAAGGTTAAGCATTTCAATTCTTATTAATAAGCCAAACATATCACTGTCCTCATATTTTTGATGAATCTTCTTTCCAAATACTAATGAACAGACCTTTGTTAAGCACTATAAATAAAAGGAATAAAAAACACACCAGTGAGTGGGAATGCAAACTACTACAGCCACTATAGAGAACAGTGTGGAGATTCCTTAAAAAACTGGAAATAGAACTGCCATATAACCCAGCAATCCCACTTTTGGGCATACACACCGAGGAAACCAGATCTGAAAGAGACACGTGCACCCCAGTGTTCCCTGCAGCACTGTTTACAATAGCCAGGACATGGAAGCAACCTAGATGCCCATCAGCAGACCAACGGATAAGAAAGCTGTGGTAAGGGAAGACCCAGAGGGATCGGGTGGAGAGGGAGGTGGGAGGGGGGACCGGGATGGGGAATACATGTAAATCCACGGCTAATTCATTTCAATGTATGACAAAAACTACTGTAATGATGTAAAGTAATTAGCCTCCAACTAATAAAAATAAATGGAAAAAAAAAAAAAAGAAAAAAAAAAAAAAAGCTGTGGTAAACATATACACAATGGAATATTACTCAGCCATTAAAAAGAATGCATTTGAATCAGTTCTAATGAGGTGGATGAAACTGGAGCCTATTATACAGAGTGAAGTAAGTCAAAGAAAAACACCAATGCAGTATAATAACGCATATATATGGAATTTAGAAAGATGGCAACGATGACCCTATATGCGAGACAGCAAAAGAGACACAGATGTAAAGAACAGACTTTTGGACTCTGTGGGTGAAGGCGAGGGTGGGATGATTTAAAAGAGTAGCACTGAAACCTGTATATTACCATATGTGAAATAGATCGCCAGTCCAGGTTCGATGCATGAGACAGGTGCTCAGGGCCAGTGCACTGGGATGACCCAGAGGGATGGGATGGGGAGGGAGGTGAAGGGGGATTCAGGATGGGGGACATGTACACCAATGGTGGATTCATGTCAATGTGTGGTGAAAACCACTACAAGATTATAATTAGCCTCCAATTAAAATTAATTAAAAAAAAAAAAAACACCAGTGAATGCCTTTGATATCCCCCAAAAGAAAATATGCAGTACCTGAGTATAATTTTATTGGTACTTACTGGTTTTAAAGATAAGATGATTATTTTCTTGATTTTCCCAATCCTGGAGCTGTAATAAGGGCAAAGTCTATAATCCATAGTGGTATCTAGTATACCACTATACATAGCTGTTACCACAGCTCCTTTTTTTCCGCCTGATGGGAAAATAAAAATAATTGAAACCAATGTTTAAGATAAAGATACTTTAAATTTTAGAATATATACACTGAGTTCTAAACAAGAAAGTCAGTTAAACTGAAATTTAGTAAAATTAAAAAAGGGTAGGAATATGAGTCAATTTTTCTCAGTTACTTGTAGTACTTTTAATATACTGTCAGTAAAAAATAATTATATAAAATAGACATCTTAACAGAAATAACAGACTTATAAAGATTAAATATTCTTTAAAGAACAAGTACTCATTAAAATATGGCACTGAGAAAGTAATAATTTTTTAAACTTTTATTAATTTTAAATTTAAAACAAAATCCAGTTTGAACCACAAGTGGAAACACAGTATTTTCAAGATATTTCTAAAGCTATTACTCTACGTAATAATGAAACAGAGTTAACAGCATAAACATAATGTGAACTTTTCATTCCAGTAGTTTATATATTTTCATAGGATGAATTTGTTTTTTATTTAACACCATTTAATGGAACTGTACAAAACCAAAAAGGTATTTTTTAAATGACCTGCCACATTTATCATTATGAATGTGTTTAAAAACACAAGTCTGTAAATGTTTGGGTAAAGAAGCAAGCAGTCTTCACTTTACAGTAAGTTTGTAAGGTTTTGCCTTTGTAAGCAAGGAGAGTAGAGTGCGTTTTTTGATGGGAACTCTTTTTATACTTAATCTCACAAGAGTATTGGTATATTGAGAACCCATATATCAGGTTTTATGAGATCCTGATCAACTTGATTTTCTGTGCTAGTCCTACAAAGCAAAGAACTTCTCTATCGCTCCTTATGCTAGTGGATCAACCTCAAGTTATAATTCCATTCTCATCGTGGCAGCAAGGTCTATTGGTCCTTTTCATCACCTGCTGCTGAAGAGAAAAAGGCCTGGGAAGGTTCTTGCTGTCTAATCCACTGTTCCCGTGGAGCAAAGGATAGGGCTCAGAGAAGGGGAGGATTTAGCTGGTGATAAAGTATGTGTTAAATCTAAGATGTGTGCCCTAGAATACAACCCTGCCTCCAATCTCTTCAGTTAAGTCACTTCCAACACTCTAAGTAAAATATAAGGTGTTCTTAAATTTGTGTCATCAAACATGAAGCTTCTCCTGTTATAGTGATCAATTTCTTCCTTCTTTGGATTAAAAATAAAGTTTCCCTTAAGGAAAAAACACCACTTACTACCTAACCTGATTGATAAAATTATATTTTGCTTTAAATGTGACTAGAAGAGCCATCAAGAATTCTGTGGCAGCTACTGTTTGATTGTTAACAAAAAAGTAGGAAAATGATGACTGATTCTATATGTAGGTGTAAGGATGAATTACTCAAGTTCCAAAATCAAATTCTGGTTCTAAACATAATATAAAAGAAAATTCTCCATTTAGGGATTAAGATGTCTTTAACAGTTGAAACAATTTTGGAGGTCATCCAGCCCAACTTCCATCTAGATATCATGCCTCTCACATATAGTAGTCTTCTGAATTATAAAAATTTATAAAGTTTTTTTTAAAAGCACATAAATAATATTATCTATATATAGAAATATCTATTCAGCAATTCCATAATTTAAATAGTCAAATCAAATTGGGCAGAACTGGTTCTTTCTCATCCCCACAGACTGTATTTACACACTAACACATCAAGTTACATTTAAATTAAAAGAATAGTACCACCTGACTAAATGGAGAAAATAGTGCTCTAACACAAACCCCAATTTTGTTTTCATGAACATAAAATTGTAAGTCACTTATTTGAATTTTATCTCAATGATACTGTGAAAAAAACTAAACAAAGAAACCAAAACACACACACATAGATGAACAAAACCAAACAAAAACCAAGTAACTTTCTAACCTGGACTTTGGTCTGTCATTTAATGTTCTGGAATGCATACATGGTTTTCAAAGGTCCAATAAAATCAATCTCTTGTATAGTCTGTGTACATATTAATCGTTTAAAGGATTGTGAATCCACAGCATCACAAATGGGAGGCTTTGGTGACTAACCAAATGTGTCAACATAGAAAATAACTCTTTATTTGGTCAAAAGTATAAAAGGTTTAACCTTTTTGGAAATATGAAAAAGCTGAGTACTTGGGAGATATGAAAATACTCAGCATAGATAGTATGAAAAGTTGAATAAAAGTAAATTTTCTCCCACAAAAAATTATTTTAGGCCACAGCATATAACAGAACTTATTGCTATCTGAAATATCATTAAAAATAGGTTCATATATAGAAGGCGATTAGTAATACCTCTTCACTAATATAAAATATGTCCCTTTTAGAAGACATACTCTAGATATCATTTCTAGAACTGCATTTGTCCCATTTCTAAAACTTGTGTATGTATCTGATTAAACTGACCTTACCAAATTCCACAAATTTATAAATCAATTAAAGTTCTGATTTCATTGATTTTAGCTTGTTTCATTTCACTAGCATTTGTTTTCTTAGTTCCAAAGGCTCCAGCTGCAAGTTCTCTCTTTGTGTTTTGTATTTTCAGCATATTTTCTTCAACAGAATCCTTCACAATGAACTGTAAAAAGAAAAACAAAGTTAAATTGGTTAGGTAGTTTTTAGGTCACAATACTTAAATTCTTTAATTAAAAAAATGAGACCTAATAAAAATAATGCTCTACTCTAAAGGAATGTGCTTTCTTATAGAATTATGTAGCTGTCAAAAATGATCAATAATAATCTATTAGAAACTGTTTCACTCTCCCTTTTTTTTCAATATACAGTGGAAATATTAGAATATGATATGATAGCTAGAAATGAGTGTCATTTTTCCTTACTACTCAGTATATTTCTCCTGTATAAAGAATATAGCTGTAAGGACACGTTATAACTCTATCAGATAAGAGCAACATATAAAAAAAGCAAACTTTATGGACAACGCTGTAGCTGGAATATTAGCAAAATAAATTCAGCATATTTAAAAAGCCAAATAAGATTTTCCCAGAAAGAATATGCCTTCATCTGGTATAATTCAGAAAATTAAAAGAGAAAAAATGTGATCATCTTAATAAATGCCAAAGAAGAATCTGATAAAGTTAAACATTTATTCCTGATTAAAAACTGATTTATGGCTAATTCATTTCAATGTATGACAAAAACCACTGCAATGATGTAAAGTAATTAGCCTCCAACTAATAAAAATAAATGGAAAAAAAAAAAAAAGAATCCTCCTTAACCTAGAAATAAATGTCCTCAATCTTATTAAGGACATCTACTAGAAACTTACCAAGAACACCATACTTAACGTAAAACAATAAAAGTATTTCCAACAAAGATGGAACAAGTCAAGAATGGTTACTATCATTACTACTATTTAACACTGTACAAGAGGTCCTAGTTACTGTAATAACAAATTGTGTTATAAAATGTTACTGAAATACATAAAAGACCTAAATAAATGGAGAGTGATACTAAGTTCTTATATGGGAACACTCCTTATTTATAAAGAATACAGTTTTCAAATTAATCATAAATTCAATAAATCCCAAACAAATATTTCTTACATGGGATTTGGTAATCCAAATCCAAAGTTCAATTCATGACTAAATAACAAAAACCAACACAATTTTCAAAGAGAAAGGTAATGAGAGCACTATGCTCTATTAGATATCAAGGCATACTGTATAAAACCATAGAAATTATTAAAGTAATATTGTCCTGGGAACAGGAAAAGAGATCACTGAAATAGAACAGAGTCCAGAAAGAGACTTAGAGTACAGAATTAGCTTATGAAGAGGTGACATTTCAACTGGTAGGAAAAAAAAAGATGGACTTAAAAATGGTAATGTAACAAATGATTCTTCATTTGAAAACAAGTTAGATCCATAGCATGAATCATCAACAAAAAGTAAAATATTTCAAAAGAATCAGAACTACAGGAGATCCCAGCATCAGGGTCTTTTTAAAAAAAGAAAAAAAAAAGAACTACAGGAGATTTTGGGGGTAACATTTTCCAAATTTTGAATATGACAACTTTTATTGATATTTTTATAAAACACTACTTCCAGTGGTGGATCAGTCGGTAAAGAATCCACCTGCAATGCAGGAGACCTGGGCTCGATCCCTGGGTTGGTGAGGTCCCCTGGAGGAGGCCATGGCAACGCACTCCAGCATTCCGGCCTGGAAGAGCCCCATGGACAGAGGCAGCTGGCGGACCTCAGTCCATGGGTCTGCAAAGTCAGACAGAACTGCGTGACCGAGTACAGCACCCCTCCAGTTTACGTAACTTACAGAAGAGTCATGTTTACATTTGAAGATAAAAGTCTTCTGTTCTAAGCAAGACTCAAAAATCCAGGAGATACAGGGGAAATGGCTGACGTATTTTAAATCATAAAAATTTCTAAACTTTCATAACAAAAAAACACAAAGTTCAAAGATAAACAAGAGCCTGGGATAAAAAATTTCCAATACACATAACAAAACATTTAAAATCAGAATTTATACTACAAAACTATATTTGTTCTTTATGAAAACCTGGCAAAAGATATAAGCAAGCAATTCACATAAAAAAAAATTAACAAGACCAGAATAAAGATGACCCTCATTAGTTTGCTCTGCATAATTCTATTTCAATCTTTTATAACAATAAATTCACACACTATTTATATAGTTTTTAAAATCTTACAACCTAATTTTAAAGTAGGTATCTTAAAAACTCACTTTTGTGATAATAACTTCTTGCTTCTGACCAAGTCTATGGCATCTGTCAAAGCACTGATCTTCAGCAGCTGGATTCCAGGCCTAGTAAGAACATGAATTGCGTCATTACCACCCTTATCTGTATGTGTTCTATACAAGTCCTTTTGTTGCAGTATTATTCATTCACCTTTTACTGACTGAAATCTTTCTGAATGAATTCAGATAATGACATATTAATAAGTGTTCTGGGGAGAGAACAATCCACACAACCCCCTGACCGCCTTCCCCAACCACTACTGTGATAAGCGGGTGTCCTCTCCCCTGTCATTTCACTCCCCTGCCTCCAGTATCTAATTGAGGGTCTGAAAAATAGAAATCACACAGTATAAATGATTGCTCAACAGTCAAATAATATCTTTCCAGTATCTTTTCAATCCACTTTCAAGTCAAACTATATTTGCTTAACAGAGGAAGCTTATACTCTCTCTGAAATAATTTACATCAGAAAAGATAGGTGAGTCCATTTAATGAAAAAGTTTTCTCCCTTTTTGCTGGTCTTTGGTTCTTTTTCTTTCATTTTCCTCCATTCATTATGTAAAAGTACAAAAAAAGATTTCAATAGTCAATAGTCCTAAAAATTATTTAAGACTCTGCAATATACTTGAAATCAGTCTGACTTCAAAACTGATCTAACAAAGCAACATTAGCTAATCAACATAAGCATTATCATAGGGACTCTCTTATGGTAAAGAATAAAACAATGAAGCACTGAAATGGGAAGAATAAGCAAGAAGGATATACAGCTTTTCAGTCTAGAAGACAAGAGTCAAGTGGTTTTGAAATAATATCATGACTTCTCAGGGTAGGGGTCATTAAATTTTAAACTAAACTATGGAATGATTCTTAAAGCTGAAAATAGGGTGTTTTGGAGAAAAGGAAAATTTATACAACAAAGTACCAATGGAAAATAGAAACAAAATCATAAATGAATAAGTAGATGACAAGTTCACAGTACAATTTATACTTAGGAAGTTATTTTCTTCTTTTTAAAGTTCCCTTGAGATCTAGAGAAAAGGAGATTTTTTAAACTATTAACTTGCTATAATTTCATTTTGGGATTGTTTTTCGGCATAGAAGTTAGATTTAAAGGACTTACATAGCTTATGATTTTCTAAAACTAACAGTCACGTTCTGTGAATATTTTGTAGTTTGCAACTGGACACACTTTGAAACCATTATACTAAGAGCTCAGATAAAATGTTCCTTTCTGCTATCTCTATTTTGTCTAGGAACCTCATGGTGAGATGGCAGTATATACCAAGTATGACTAAGATGTATAATAAAATTTAATTCATGGTAATAGAAAACTGATAGCTCTCATTCTCATAGGCAGTGATGAAGGAAGCAATTAACTTTATCAAAAGCTCATAATGAAATATCAAAATTTATCTTATCTTTTATATAATACTCCATAAAGAGGTAAAAGATTTTCATGAACAATTGTTTTTTTTTTTTTGGTGGAATCTTATTTTGGGGGGATCTGGCTTCTTTTTTTTTTTTTTTGGCTTTTGTTTTAAAGTTAGAAACAATATCTGAAAACTTAAAATGTTCAATGAAAAACAATCAACTTACTATGAAACTACTAAACATTCTGTAAGTTTTCTAAAAGTATAACAGTTCAAAGAGTTTAGTGTCTGGTCAACTTTATAATACTAATTAAATTACTGTATTTGGTATTAACCACTTCTTTCTTATCAAGTACTAAGATTATAACCAAAGAAAAAATAATTTGGGAATCTGTTTCAAAAATCAGTTTCTAGAATTATTATCTGTAGTTACCATGCATAGTTTTTATAATAACCATAATACCAGAACTCCAGCAGAGATTTAAAACTTCATCCACAGAACTAAGGCAAGAAAATACAGTAGACACTGCCATCCCCATAGCATTAACATGAAATTCATGAATGCTTGTGTATGACTTATGGCTGTGATATTACTGGAAAGGTTACCCTTGGGTGAGGAAAAAAAAAGCCTTGGTAACAGGTATATGCTTCACCTAAACTGTCTTATCCAAAATAATTCAAAATTTGTAACTTAGTAAAATTTCTTTATGTTATGAATTTTCTGAGTTTCAGGCAGCAAGGTAAAACCACAACCTTAATTAAGTCTGTGGTTGCACAGAAATAGAACAGGGTTTCCTCTAGCCAAAATAGAGCACAATACAAATTAGAAACTGAATTAGTTCAGAGGGTTTCCAGTCCAAAAAAGCCCTTCATACAATCAAGAAAAAGTGCTCCTATGGGGATGTGACTCTAAGTCACACAGTTTGATGCGTCAAGTTCAGGGTGAATTTCAGCTACCACTCTATCCCTAAGCCTGTTTCACACACAGCGACTGCACTTTACCAGACATTAAAATTTATCCAAAACATTCCACTAATGTTATTTGCTTCTAAACTGTGACGCTGGACGACCTGCACCTATATAAAAATGCAGTTTCCCGGGTCTCATCTAGGAACTCCTAAATTTGAGGACAGAGGTCAAGTTGTATTTCTTAATTCGTATGCATAGTAAAGCTTCAGACTGTTATTACCATGATGGTGGCGACTCTGTCTATTCTGTTTATAGCCAGAGTCCACATCTGCAATGTTCCCTGATACAAAACAGGACCTCACTATTCATGGGCCAAGGCAATGAGAACACTTCCCTAAAGCATCAGAAATAAAAGAAACGCATTCTGCACGTAGAAGAGCAGCAGAAAAGCATAGCATGACACTTCTGAGCATGGACTCAGATCCTGACTTGTGTATCACTAGCTGTGTGATAGGCCAAGCTATTCCACACCTCCGTCTCTGTTTCCTCTCCTGTAAAACAGGGGTAAGTAACAAGATCTACACACAGAGATGTGACGAGAATTTCAGGTGATATATGTAAAGCACCTAAAGAGAAAGCCCTCAAAACACATTTCCTAAGTTGTTATCTGCGTCTAAAGTTTGCCTAAGCATTTTCACAACCAGTTACAACAATAAAAATATTTTTAAAAAATAAACAAAAAACTATTTGGTAAAGAATAACAGATCAAAAATTCTATAAAACTACTTACTGGATCCATTAAAAAAACTCGAGAAGCTGCAGAAAGATTCAAGCCAACTCCACCTGCTTTTAAGGATAGAAGCATTATAGTTGGAGACCCTGCTTCAGTGTTTTGAAAACACTGAATTGATTCAACTCTTTTTTTTTGGGCCATGGAACCATCCAAACGAGTAAATACAAATCCAGAGGCTCTAATGGAGGGGACAAAAGAGACAAGTAAGTTACTACACTATAATAAGTAATTGTAATCTTTTCATTAAACTAATGCTTTCATTCATTTCTTCTGACAAATATGTACTAATCTTCTACTAATATGTCAGGCTCTACAGTCAATGTTTTTTTCCTATAAATTCAGGACTTAAACTTTAAAATTCTAAGTTCTCAGGAATATTCTCTATTGTTACTGTTATTTTAGATAGATGAAATGAATAAAACTGCTAAAACATAAATAATGGTTTTTTTGCTATTCAAATTAAAACATTTATATAAAATCCTTTTGCTCAAAGTGAAAAACACTGTTGAACTTACCTGAGGGGTGTTTCTATTAAAGACAGAAATGTTGTAAACTGAGAAACAACTAAACTTTTTATGTTGGGGTTCTTCTTTCTTAAATCAATCAATGCATGCATTAGAGCATTAATCTGAAAAAAATTAGGACACCCATTAGGTTCCATTTTGAATGGGAAGAGAAAGGTTCTGACATATTACCTCCTCAAAATGGAAATGTAAAAGACCACTAATTTTTTTAAAAAATTGAGACTATCATATTTTTCATAATCTGAACCCTTTCTCTCTCCCCTTAAATTTAGCGCTAGATATAAACAAAAAGCCAGTAACCAACAAAGTATAATACTCAAGTGACAAGATTAAAAGCAGAATTATTATTTTAAAATATGATTATTTCTTTGTATAAACATAAGACAAATATTCAAATATCTGCACATGTATATTTACCTTCGAACTGGATGTCCATTCGATATTAGACTTTTTCTCAGTGTCACATGCCAATTCTTCTGGAGGACACTCTATTAAACTGTCTCCATGTATATCATTTCTGCATAGAGGGCATTTAGCATGCGGCTATACAAGAAGGAACAAAGTACGAGTGGCACTTAACAAAGGAGCAGAAATATAAATTTGCCTAAAAAGTTTAAAAGGCAAGGTAAATTCCATATCCCTAACAGTCAGCATTTTATTAAACCTTTTATTAGATTCATCCATTGAGATAAATCTGTATATGCTCAACTCCAGGCAGATGTAATGTTCTAACATAGGAAGTGGGATTGGTAAGAGAGCAAAAGGAGGTAATCCTGACTAACAGCAAGGGCTTGAGACAATAAACATTATTTTCAGACAAATAAAGAAACTATGAATAACAGTTTCTTGAGCTAATTAAAATACAGCATACTAACTGAAACTATTCTTTAGAAGAAAAACAATTCCTTCTTAATAGCTTATAAAGTAGTTCAGATGTGTTAAGTCCTAGCAGGTTCATTCAAAGCAGTTGTCTGTTGTGTCAATTTTATACCAAGGCATACTAATAAGATTATCTCTAAAATAACTACATACCAAATACCATTGCAATAAAAAAGATTCTGAAACTATGTACTATCAAGATGTGCATTTTCCCCTATATGTATATTACCTCTCCATAAAAATGTTTTAAAAAATTATACCTTAAAAGGACTGCTTAAAGGATTATTCCACTTCACATAAATTTAGACCTACCTAGATATAACAGCCCAATAGCCATGGTAAGGCAACTAAGCTGTTGAAATATGGCAAAGACAAATTCAGATGTGCTTTAAGCACACAATACCACTGAATTTTGAACTCCTAAGTTTTAAAAAAATCATATAAGGCATCTCATTAATTTTTATATTTTAGATATACTGGATAAATAAAAATGCATTATAAATATGGATGTTTTACTAGAAAATTTTAAATTAACTTTGTGTCTCACATTGTAAGTCTATTTCTTAGAAATGATCTGAAGAGTCAGTAGAATTAAAACACTGACTGTGAAATATACGCCCAAAGCTATGTCTTTTTATATGACAAGAGCTTAGTTACATGAAATACAAACACTGATAAAATTAACTATAAAAGGTGCGCTAGCAAACCCAAGTGAAAAACTCCTTGTAGCCTTTGGTGGGCTTGGGTTTTCATTACACTCAACCCTGGAACTACACTCCATCAAACAGCACATCTGTACTGGGCATACACACCTGCTCATTCTGAATGACCTGGCAGATACAAGGTTTACAGAAGACATGTGCACAATGTGTTATGACAGGAGCCACTAAAGAATCCAAGCAGATTGCACATTCTTCATCAGAACCCGAGCTCAGAACTAACTTCATCTTCTTTATTAACTTCTTCCGTAGTTCTTCAGGTGTATCATTCCCTAGAGAAAAGGCTGAATAATTAATTTCACAGGAAGACTTGTAATACGACTAGACAATCTTAATCTTCCTTATATAGGGAAAAGTTTTGCTTGGGTAGTTCTTAGTCTTTTATTTTTTTTTATCACAGGTAAAAAGCATGATTTAAATTTGAAATTTTAAGAAAAATTCAGAAGTTCCACATAACATACCTTACACAGAAACAGTATTATAACACAATCTGCAGGTACTACCATAGAATAAAAGGCTGATGATCAATTTGATCCTTTCTTCTAAGACTATCATTGGAAATCCTGGAAAATCTCATTAATATTCCATTTCCTTGTTAAAGAGATTTTGAGTATATTTCTGGTTGAGTCCTATACTAAAAATCAATGTCCATTTGACCAACCAAATTTAGGCCACATGAACGATTTCTTATTTTGACTTAAATATCTCTAATAAGTATAATGTGTAAACCAATCACATTTACCTACCTGAGGGGCCACTGGAAGACACTGCATTTGCAAGAAGGTGTGTATGACAGCAAATTTGCCGCAATCGAAGCAAAAGACCCAGGACGTCTGCGTAGTGTGCAAGGACAGTCCCTTCATTAAAATACCTGGAGGTAAAAGTGTTGAATGCTATGAAGGCCTCTAAAGAACAGTATTTCCTATTCTAAAACAGCACACGCACATACACGCACACACACACAAAATAGCATTGTTCTCTTCTTCCCTAGAAATCACTTCAAAACAAGAATGAAAAACAGAAAAGTAAACTCTTATCTTTAATGAAACCAGGAGAGATTTACACCAATAAAGCAAAGTATATGAGAAATGGCTGCAAACTACAGTTAATGTCAAACAGGAAGATAATGAGAGAGATGCCTGCAGATCTCAAGCAGACCTCCTGGAGCACATTTCTTCAAAACAGACAGCATGCCTAAGGAGAAAGCCACCGTGTCTTACACGCAGAAATGAAAGCAGGGTGCATGGCTCAGGGCTTGAACATCCCAGGACAAGTTTATACCAGGACAGAGGGAGGACAAACTGAATACGGAAACACACTGACCTATTGTGGGTTTTTTTTCAGAAAATACTACAAGCACGGCATTCCATATCATAAGGAACCCTAAAGCTTCCAATCTCTGTTGAAAGAACTCACATGTAACACCCTGAGTCAAAATTAAACAGGATATATTTCCTACCAGTCAAGGATACAACTAAATTCCTATCCCTTTGTATGAATCTCTTGCAAATAGCTAGTCCAGAAAGAACTCAAGACATTCATATGAGAGTAATAATCAGCACTGATCAAGGGAGAAAACAAATAGCATCAAAAGGAAACTCAGCAGAAAAAAGTTGCCAGAGAACAAATTAAAAAGTATGACCAAGAATTCTGCAATGATACCACCACTCAATAAAACAATTCCTCCTAAAAAACACCAATAGCTTAAAGCAGACACAAGACTTTGAAAAGGTATGGCAAAACAAAACAGAGATCAAAAATGAGCTGGTATGGCTAAAGAGTGAGAAAGAAAAGTAAACCATCAGAGAAAGCCACAGGAAAGCCAGCATAAAAGAGACTGTGTGTGTGTGTGTGCGCTCAGGCGCTTCAGTCCTGTCTGACTCTTTGTGACCTTATGGACAGTAGCCCGCCAGGCTCCTCTGTCCAGGGGATTCTCCAGGCAAGAATGCTGGAGTGGGTTACCATGCCCTCCTCCAGGGATTCTTCCCCATACAGGGATCAAACCCCTGTCTCCTGCATTGCAAGTGGATTCTTTACCACTGAGCCACCGGACTAGCCACTGATAAAAACACAGGAAAGAATGTGGGAAACAGGATTGAGAAAAGCAAAATTAAACGGAAAGATATAAAAGATCAGAGTAAAATGATACCTATGGAAAAACAAAGACTATCCAACATACACAGAGAAAAATAAAATAACGGAGCAGAAAGCAATATTTAAGAAAACTTTCCCAAAGAGGGATACAGGGGAATCCTGGAGTCTACAGATTTAAATTGTACCACTTGTTCCAGGAAAAATTAAGAGAGAGAGGTCCTGGTGAAATTTCTGGCCTTAAAGAAAAGAATAAAAATAAAATCAAGGTTTTCAAGGGAAAGATTCAATGTAAAATAAAGAAAAAAGACAATAAAGGTTCTGAAGAAAGAATGAGTGATCCAAAAATTATATACCAGTACATACCAAGGCAATCTGATATTTAAGTAATAGAAGAAATACAGCCTCATGGTTAAGAGGACAGAGTCCAGAGCGAAAGTGTCTGAATCCAAAGCCTGACTCTCAGTCTAACTGTGAACCCTCGGGCAGGTTCCTCACCCTGTGCCCTGAGCGTCCTCAGCCGTGACAGTGGCGTCACACACACCTAACAGGATCACTGTATTAAAAGTCACCCCACGCAAAACACTCACAACAGTGCTGAGCTACAGCGAGTGGTATCTATGTGCTGATATTATTAGTGAGGGTGGTATTATGGCGACAAACGCTTCTCAGTACTCAAGAATGCAGGCTTCCCAGGTGGCACAGTAGTGCAGAGTCCACCCGCCGACGCAGGAGACCTGAGCTTGATCTCGGGGTCGGGAAGAACCCCTGAAGCAGGAAACGGTGACCCACTCCAGTATTCTGCCTGGCAGGCTCCACAGTCCATGGAGTCACAGAGAGTCAAACGCGACCAAGCACGCACACCACAACAACACTCAAGAATGCAAGGAACAGGCAATATAAAGATTAAACTTATGAATTCTAGAATCAAACTGCCCGAGTTTAAGCACCAGCTCTGTCATTAGCTGCGTGACACAAGGTAAGTCAACTAACTGCCTCTGTGTCTCAGATTCTTCCTCAGTAAAATGCAGGTAATCTTTGTTCTGACTTAATAGAATTGCTGTGAATTAATACACATAAGGCACTTTCAGATGATTACATTAACACCTATAACTGCTCAATGTTTGTAAATGTATTACCTATTAAGAGATTTTTAAAATACTTATTTCTCTAAGAACAGTTTCATGAAGTTTTTTTTTTTTCAACCTTTAAAAGAGAATAACATTTACCAATAGTCTAACTAACTACTTCCTGGCATCACTTCTTACACTGAAAATCATTATTTCAGTTTAAGAAATTCCTTTTGAGTGCCAGATACTGAAGTAGAAGCCTCCTTCTACCTCACCAGCTACTTCTGTCTTGTTAGAACTCTTCTCTAACTTCACTCACTCTCTTGGTGACCTTATCAAGTCTCCTGGCTTTAATTATCATTTACACACAGGTGACTCTCAAGTTTGTATCAAACCAAGAAAATTCCTATGAACTCTAACCTCATATCCAACCAAGTATGTGACATCTCCACTTGGAAAACACACAGGCATCACATAATCGATGTGTCCAAAGCACAGTTTCTCATTTTCCCTGAAAAAACTCTGCTTCTCCCATAGACATATTCTGCAAATGGCAATTTCATCCTTCTAGTCACTCATGTGAAAAGCCTGGCAGTAATCTTCCACTTTTCTCACACCCCATATTATATAAATCAGCAACTTCTGTTGGCTCTCCCTTCAAAATATAACAAAATCTAGGCATTTCTCCCCCTCCTCATCACTACTACTGCAGTGAAAAAACACCATCATCTCTTACTCTGATCTTACTGCCACTGTTCTCTCTGTGCTAACTGCTTCAGTCGTGTCCGACTCTCTGCAACCGTATGGACCGTGGCCCACCAGGCTCCTGTGTTCACGGGGATTCTCCAGGCAAGAGTACTGGAGGGAGTTGCCGTGCCCTCCTGCAAGGATCTTCCCGCCCCAGGGATGGAACCTGCGGCTCTTACGTCTCCTGCACCGGCGGGGAGCTTCTTTACCTCTAGCGCCACCCGAGGAGTCCCAACTCTTCTCCCTATTTATGCCTTATTCCTAAAAACACAACAGCCAGTGATACTTTAAAATAAAAATAAAATTAAGTCACTCTTGTGGTTCAAGACACTTCAGAGGTTCCTACATCTCAGAAACAATAAAAGCCAAAGCTCCTGAAGTACGCCCCAATGCCTTACACGACTGTCACCCGCCCCTGCTCCAACAGCTCTCCACCATCACTACTATTTTCCGCCTTGCTCCTGTTACCCAGCCACACTGGCCTCTTTGCTGCCCAAGCTCCTCGGGTTTGCTCCCAACTCAGGACCCTTACACTTGCTGCCCCCCTCTGCCAGAAGCGCCCCCAGCCCCAAACTTCTTTCAATCCCTTCCCACATGTCACCTTCTTGGTGAAACCATCTTCCCTGAACGCTATAAAAATTTCAAGTTTTACTCTTAATAGGTTTATCTTCCCTATGTTTACGTCTTTCAACGCTTTTAATCTTCTCCCATGTCACAAAAACAGGAGTAGAAGCAAGCAAGGTCTTCTGACTAGCAATTCAAAACTTGCCATTTCACATAAATTTTTTTTCCTAACTGCAGGAGTTACTTACCTGGTGAATTATAATACTATTTTACTCCAATTTGTAAAACAGTAGTTTGAATACTTAAAAACAAATTATACTTCAGTGTACTGAAGGCTTTTATAGCTCACATTTCTAAAAAGACTCTTCAATTAAAGTTAACAAAGAAGAAAACAAATTTCTAAAATGACTTTCTTTCTCCATACCTTCCAATAGTAGCTCTGCCTTCATTTTTCACAGACTGGTAAATCTTTCTCTCTTCATCTGAAAGTGTAATGTGCTGAATAAATACTTTACGTTCTGGTAACTCCAAAACAGGTTTTCCTTTAATTTTGCTTGTCTTTGTTCTTCTAAGTGTAATATTTTTAATTAGGGACTGCAAACGCCTAGTCAAAATAAAACAAATAATTATATAACTTTTTATTCCTATATAAGTTGATTCAATGAGAACAAAACTAAATATATTAATCTGTTAGTTTTATAATCTTAGTAAAGATTTTTTTTAAAAAACCCTTTATTTAGGGATTTTTATCCACTCTGATAATGGCAGACATATTCTACAGAGAAAATTAGAGCAACAAACTGCATCTAAATTTGCTCTCAATTCAGTACCTGTCACAGTTTAATCTTTTATTCTGTCCTTATTTTTCTTATACTCTTCTCCCCATTTTTCTAATCACTAACCCTTTTTACTTCTCAAGTCTGTCAACTGTATAACCCAATGTTTGACACTCAAATTCTTAACAAGCACCTATTAAGCACAAGGCATTATACTAAGTATCATAAGTTCATAAAAATGAGTGAGAATACCTTATCTTCTAAAGACCATTACAGTATACTAACACATATATATGGACTTTAGAAAGATGGTAACGATAACCCTATATGCAAAACAGAAAAAGAGACTCAGATGTATAGAACAGACTTGTGGACTCTGGGAGAAGGCGAAGGTGGGATGTTTCAAGAGAACAGCATTGAAACATGTATATTATCTAGGGTGAAACAGATAACCAGCCCAGGTTGGGTACATGAGACAAGTGCTCGGGCCTGGTGCACTGGGAAGACCCAGAGGGATCGGGTGGAGAGGGAGGTGGGAGGGGGGACCGGGATGGGGAATACATGTAAATCCATGGCTAATTCATTTCAATGTATAATAAAAACTACTGTAATGATGTAAAGTAATTAGCCTCCAACTAATAAAAAAAAATAAAAATAAAAAAAAAATAAAACTAAGAAAACAGGATTATGTTTATAAAAGATAAAAAAAAAAAAGAATACCTTATCTTCAAAAAGTTTCTCCAGTAATATGAAAATCAAAGTACATAAATAAGTAATTTTTATAAAGTAATGAATACCAAAAATAAAAATGATGTGACAATTCAGAAGAGGGATAAATGCCTTTTTAGATTCTACAACCTTTACACTCTTTTCTCAGTATCACGGAAAAAAGGAAGCATATCAACTCTTTAAGAAAAGATATTTTCCTCACACTGAAAAATAAATACAATTTCTTAAATTAGAAGTTAAATAGTTGATTCTAAGGAATCAAGTAGACAACACTGCAAGCTAGGTTAGTGGCTTTTGAACCTTTTTCACTATAACTCACAGTAAGAAGTATATTTTACTCTATCCAACATACACACACACACACACACACACACACACACACACACACGACAGAAACGAATATTTCACAAAATGATACTCTGTGTGATACACTCTGCTGTTTTATTAAATCTTCTACTCTGTTTCATTTTCTTTAATGAGCTGCTGTAATCCTAGCTGCCATCTTTATGATTTCACAAACTGCTAATGAATCCTAAGCCCTGTCTGAAACCCAGCACTGTAGCAAAAATCTGAACCACGTTAGCCAAATACCTTGCAAAATGACTATCACAAAGTTGATTTTTATGTTCTCAACTTTTATCTATCTCCACCAGAAACAACTCTCTCTCTTGTAGAAACTCTTGGGGATGCTGCTGTATTATTACATCATTCAATTATCACTATCTAAAGCTTAAACAAGGTAAGTTATGAAAATCCAGCACATACTGGATTCTCTGAGCATATAATGTCTTCCCTATCACTGTTTATTAATGGTGGTTTTGAGAGTAAGAGCAGCATGCCAAGACTGTACAGCTCTGTTCTTTCTTCACAGTTTTGACTGAAATCAGGGGAAAGTCTGGTTAACCTTTTAGTGGTAGTTAGAAATTTTCATCTCCATAAACAAGAATGATTAGATTTTGAGAGTCAAATGCATTAAGCTGTAAACACGTTTTGGAGAGGAAAGCCACAACAGTCAGGAAAAAAATGGTAATGAAAGTGGCAACTAGTTCAAGCTGCTAACAACCATTTGCAGCTCTCAGTCGTGAAATCACCTACCTAAGTCCAGCTTCATCTCCCATTGTGACAGGACGCTGTATTGTTCTGTGCCACCATTCTCTATCAACAAATGGTTTTAGTTTCAAAAAGGAAAGAAGAGACCACAAGTCCTTTAAAGAATTCTGAATTGGAGTGCCTAAAAAGAACAGAAAACTCTTATAACTCCACAGCAAGAGTACACAATCAAAATATCCACCTGGCCCAATTAACTGAGACAACACTTGAAAATGGGCACTTAGTTCTATTAAGCACACCCACTATTAAGCAGCGACTATAACGCTTTGTTAAGTTAAACACATACACAATCTCAAAATCCAGTCTGGCTCGAACTTTTAGCTCTCACTTGCCATACTAATAAAAAGAACACAGATGCCGTAAACTCAACTTTCCCCTTATCAAGAACATTTGCTTATCAGATTTTTAAATCAGCAGCAATAGTGAGAAGAAAAAAACTAATTTTTGAGTTTATATTCTTGTCCCCATATTCCAGTACAGGTTCACATGTAGCAAACAAGCTCCAAGATGGGAAGCAGAGAAATCAAGATTCTGATTGGAGAATTAAAAGTGTCAAATTCCAATGTTGAAAAATTATTCTGGTGACTGTTCTATAAATAAACAATAATTCAAATGTTGCTGTATCATGGGCAGTTATGAAAAAAAGTCAGTTTATTAAATGATTTCTATAATTAATTTTTTGAGAGACTTTATATCCACTTCAAATTTACAAGTTACCTCATAACTTACTTAACAATACGTATTTTGGAATTAACTTTTCTGAAGTATATGCTATCTCAAAATCCAGTGAGACAGTATATGCTATCTCCAAATCCATGTCATTACCTGTCAAAACCCATCTTCTTTCTGCTTCTAAATCAAGTACAGCTTTTGTTTGCTGAGCATTTGGATTTCGTATGGCATGTCCTTCATCCAGGATCACTCTTAGCCATCTTATGCTATGTAAAGGACTATCACCCTTAGTCTAAAATAAATATTTCATATGAATTAAAAACACAGGAAATTAAAATAATACTTCATATAATTTGATAATAATATTGAGTTATTTTTTAATATCATCACTTACTATGTGGTAGGTACTTCTTTAAGCATTACATACATTAAATTATTGAATGTTCACAAACTTATAAAGTATTATTATTCCTATTTTACAAATGAGAAAATTGAAGCACCAAGGTATGGTATATGTTGCTCAAAGTACCACAGCTAGGAAGTGCTGAGCTAGCATTCAAACCCAAGTTGTCTAGCTTTCTGCTGAGACCATGGTTCAAAACACTAAGTTATGCCTCAAACATATGACATATGATGTCAGCTATAAGAATTATTTGAAATAGCAGAATGGCTCTTTTATGTAAAAATCAATGTTCTTACCTAAAGACTAAAATTTTTATAAGAAAGTATTTTGGAGAACATTTTCACTTAAAAACTGGAATTTAGACAATTAGAATCCTAAATGAATTGGGAAACTCCTAAGTTTCAGATATTAAAAAAGCTTATTTTTAAATAGAAATAAACAATTATCAAATCATTGTGACAGAAAACAATATTCCAAATTAGAAAAAGAATTCACTGACAAATTGCTGGATACACTTAAATTCAAATTTAAAAATTTAAGTGGTCTAACTATAAAAATATCCTTAAATTATTATCTAAAGGAAGTTGAACCTTTTTTTTGGCAAAATATTAAAAAGCAATTTTCTCTTAGTGGTGAGAAGAGAGGCAGAAGGGCAGCATCACCGTCTAAGAGGTAACACGCAGGGCCTGCCTCCCACACCTGCACACGAGGGCCAGGCAGCCCAGAGGACCAGAGGACAGGGTCCCCGTGCTAGCTTAGCTGTGATCACGGCTGGAAGGATAGCCTGATGCTCAAGTTTCTCTATCTGTGCAGTGATGATGTGGCAAATTCCACATCTGAAGAAACCCATCAACTCCTGAAACAGAGATCCTTAATCTGGAGGTAGAGCCCACAGAAGGAATTCAGGGCACTCCCACCAGTTCCTCAAATTATATGCTAAATTATATGGATAGGTATGCATGTGAATGGTTCTGAAAAGGGGGTCTAGAGCAGCACTGTCCAACTGGAATGTTGTGCAACCACATATGTCATATTCAATTTTCCAGTAGCCACACTTAAGTAACAAGATGTAGGTGAAATTAATTTTAATAAAATATTTTACTTAAAAAATTTCCCATTTATTTCGTATATATTCAGAAAGAAAAAAGAGAAGAGTATAAAGCCTAAATTTTAGAACACTTTAGAAACCTGAAGCAATTTCTTAAATTCAACTTCTGAAAATCTCTGAGTATCAACACACTTACACCATAGTCATGAGTTAAAATATTGTATGTGGTCAAAACAATGTCCTGTTTTGAAAGCAAGGTTGGGTCTCTAACACGATCAGGACCATAATAAACATAAAAATTCAAGTGCACATCTGATTTTATGTGTTGTCCAAACTGGTCCTAAAAGAAAATATGAAATATTTTAATAATGAGAAGATCAGTATCAGGTTTAATATGTATATAAAATATACTGTCTTGGCAGTTTCACAAGTCAAAACTACTAAAATCCCATAAAAACAAGTTTCATGCAATCTAAACTAAGCAATAACAATACTAATATTTTATTGTCAGATAAACTGACATATTTACAGTAATAATAAATTATATAAATTTTGCCTGGCCCTACCAGTGAGTGGCTGCTTCATCTTTAGAAGTTAAAAAGCAACCAAGCTCTCTTAAGATAGTAATTAGGTTTTTATAAATGAGCATTCTACAAAAAGGATCTTTAATAATTACAATTAGTGACTCAGTATTTTAAAAATTAAACCATAAAAGAGCAGTAAGCAATATTTTCATGAATGTAGGCAGAGTTTCAAGCACAGTATCTGCTTTCATTCATTTATTATAAGACTACTATTTGTCAGGTATAAACTAGAAAGATGGTACAGCTAAAGAAAAAAATAAGACCAGGTTGCTGTCCTCCTTGACAACATGATCAGTTTTTAAAACTTAAGAGTTCTTTGTTTGGGTTTTTTTAACTTAAGAAAACAACAGAGCTGAGAGATTCTGAGCAGAAAACAAAAATACAAAAGATGAGAAAGAGAGAGAGAAGATGCTCAGGAGACACCGCTGGGAAACCGCCCGGTGGGAATGATGAGGACGAAGACCTAAACCAGAATGGCAAAGGCCAGCCCAGAGCGGGAAGGACCGATGTGTGCACGGGCTGATGCGACTTGAGAACTAACTAAATATGGAATATGAAGGCAAGGGAGAAAACAAAAGAAGACCCCGAAACTTAAAAAACCACTAGAAGAACTGTGTGATAATGATACAGAGAAGTTTTAAAAAATAAGGAAAAACAGGCATAAAGATGAGAAGAAGTAATGAGTATTACTATTTTAGACATTTTAAAATTTTGGTCACCTTAAAATATCTAACTGGAGAAATATGCCACAAAAATTTAAATACTGGCCTATAATGCAAGTGCAGATAAAGTCTCCAAAGTTATCAGTATCAGTACATGAAACCACTGGAATAAATAAGATTCTCTAAGGAGAACAAATACAATGATAAAAGTAGGTTTAAGGGAAAGAGTCTACAGAGAGCAATATTTAAAGAGCAAAGCTTATGCTTCTATTGGGAGACAAGACATGAAGTCTGAGGTACAATTTAAAATATTCCAGCAAAAAAAAATATAAAGCAAAAGTGTTGACCTTTTGATTCTTGAATCTAGAGGACTAATATGAAAGAGGAGAATGAAAGAGTTGGCTTAAAGCTCAACATTCAGAAAACTAAGATCATGGCATCTGGTCCCATCACTTCATGGCACATACACAGGGAAACAGTGGCAGACTTTATTTTTTCGGGCTCCAAAATCATTCCAGATGGTGATTGCAACCATGAAATTAAAAGATGCTTACTCGTTGGAAGGAAAGTTATGACCAACCTAGACAGCATATAGAAAAGTAGAGACATTACTTTGCCAACAAAGGTCCATCTAGTCAAGGCTATCGTTTTTCCAGTGGTCATGTATGGATATGAGAGTTGGACTATGAAGAGAGTTGAGTGCTGAAGAATTGATGCTTTTGAACTGTGGCATTGGAGAAGACTCTTGAGAGTCCCTTGGACTGAAAGGAGATCCAAGCAGTCCATCCTAAAGGAGATCAGTCCTGGGTGTTCATTGGAAGGATTAATGTTGAAGCTGAAACTCCAATACTTTGGCCACGTCATGCGAAGAGTTGACTCGTTGGAAAAGATCCTGATGCTGGGAGAGACTGAGGGCAGGAGGAGAAGGGGACGACAGAGGATGAGATGGTTGGGTGGCATCACCAACTCAATGGGCATGAGTTTGGGTAAACTCCTGCTGGGAGTTTGTGATGGACAGGGAGACCTAGCATGCTGTGATTCATGGGGTCACAGAGTCAGACACGACTGAGTGACTGAACTGAACTGAACTGAACGTGGATCTCATTAAAAATTTTCATAATACCAAAAAAAAAAGCTTAGGAGAAAAAAGGCAGACTACATATGATGTATGGAAGAGGTGCAGAAAAACAACGGTCACTGAGACAGCAAACAAAACCTTAAGTGGAGGACCAAAGAATATCAAAGTTCCAAGAAGAAATACAAGATTAATTTTTTAATTTGTAATTTATGCTCATTCCCTCTATTTACCAAAAGGGTTAAAGACGATTTACAAAGTAACAGGTAACAAAAAGTAATAAAAGGAAAACAAAGCGCAGGGGAACAGAAAAAGGGAATTCTTTGGACTTGGCAACAGTGAAGTCCTGGACGAGAGTTCAGAGAGTTTCTAAGGAAGATGGGAGCAAAACCCAGACTTACTGTGGCCTAAAGAGAGAATGAAGTCTGAAACAGCAAAGGCAAAAATACAAAGAAGATAAAACATGAAACGTTAAAGGTGAAAGTGCAGAGAATTTTATCAAGAAATCCGGTGGAAAAGGAAAGGAGAAAGAGAACAGTATGAGAAAAGTCAATCAATGCATTAGCCTTGAAATGGAACGGATAATATTTGTGGAAAGATTAGATCTGACATAAAAGAAAACTACCTCTCTTGGTAAAAGAGCATCTACAGCATTGAGTTGCTGGTCACTGTGGTGGGTTGTGTGTGTGTCTGTCTGCGTGAAGAAACAGCAGCTACTACTTAATTTTCCACTGGGAGGACAGGTAACCTGAACACCCCCAAAAAATTATTGATGTATGTGGGACTGGCATCTTACTCCTCTAACTGGATTCTTTCCCACATCTGAAGACAAAGACGGGAAGGAAAGGTTACTTTTAGCCTGCTTATTACAGTACTGTACAGTTATGTCACTGGGAGGCTTGGAAGACAGCAACTTGCAGATTACAAAATTCTAATTCTTATCCCTATATGCTCAACCATCATTCCTTTAAAAATGAGATACAATCATTAAATGTGAGACATAATCAAGAGAAAGTATTTGAAAATCAGAAGGATCTGAGTACATTTCATGAAAGAGCCAATGGAGAGAGACTGGACAACCAGGCCAAGAGGGAAAATAACAGGCAAAATGCAAAAGCAGAAAGGGATGGAATCTAATGTATAGACTAACGTACTGATCTTACAATGAGTAGGAACTCTGCCACGCCTGAGATAAAAGGAGGCAAGTTGAGGACAGATGCAGATAACCTTGCAGGTGGCAAGAATGGAAGCTCAAATTCAGTGGCCTTTATGTTCATAATGCTTCCAACAGTCATTATTTCATTAGAACATGCAGCTTGAAATAGAACCAAGCTGCTCCTACACAAAAAGAGGCTCCATTCCAATGTAATGGTTTACAACAGAAAAGCAATCTCAAAGGAAAAAAAAAAAAAAAAAAAAAGACTATATTTTCTGGCGAGGAGCACTCCAGTACTCTTGCCTGGAAAATCCCATGGACAGAGGATCCTGGAAGGCTGCAGTCCATGGGGTCGCTAAGAGTCTCGGACATGACTGAGTGACTGCACTTTCACTTTCCACTTTCACGCATTGGAGAAGGAAATGGCAACCCACTCCAGTGTTCTTGCCTGGAGAATCCCAGGGACGGTGGAGCCTGGTGGGCTGCCGTCTATGGGGTCGCACAGAGTCGGACACGACTGAAGTGACACAGCAGCAGCAGCCTTAAAAGTATAGGCTCTAGAGTCAGAATGTTGGACACTATCTCCTTGCTCCATCATTTACTGGCTGGATGACCTTAGGCAAGTTATTTAATTCCCCTGTGTTTTAATTCAGTCACTTGGAAAATGAGAATACTAGTTGTGAGGATTCACTGAGAAAATCTATGAATAGAGTTTAGGAAAAACTGAGCACATAAGAGGTCATTAAATGTTTGTAATAAGCTGTTAAAAAAACAAGTTATCATTAGTGGTGTGCTTAAAAAAGAGATGTCAACAGTTCATAAATATGATGTGGTCTTAAATTATACACCTTTCCTACTTCAGGGGACAGAAAGGAAAGAGGCAGAAGTACAAGTCAAATCTTACAACAGCAACTGACAATGTTTCTTTCTCTACTATACATTTTCAGAAAAAAATTACTCCAATTCAGTAAAAATGACCCCAAGTCAACAATTATTTGAATTTAACTATCAAGTGCTGAGCAACCATATTTCTCCCAACAAATGACTCTCTTTATAGTGTAAGACAAATATAAATTATATTTTTAAAGGGCTGTGAGGATTTACCATCCAGTTGCTTAATACAGAAAGTGGACAGATGATCAGTGTTGTTCTTGGTTTATCTTCAACATCAGTTTTCTTTGAACTCTCCACTGCAGATGCTCCTGAAAGAATGAATCAGCGACACATCTTTCAGCAGTGTTATTTTTTCTCAAACATACATGAAGTCAATAAAGATACGTCAAAAATAAACCTCTATGAAGAGAAATTAGGAATAATTAAAAAGAAACAAAAAAACTTCTGTTTTGAGCCATAATGAAGTAATAGGAACTAGATTTTACCTTGCCACTTTATACAACTAAAAATCTGAATAGTGATTGTTTATGGGAAATGTAGAGGATGACTGACTGAGAAAGGGCATACAGAGGAAGTCTGGAACATCTCCCAATACTTGTTAGGTTATTCACAGTTATTAAAATTTGTTTTATACAGTTTTCTGAATTTGTACTGTAGTTAATGTGATATCAGACTCCAACATGGGCCCAAATGGTATCTAATTCCCCAAAGTCACAATCTTGTATAGCCCCCTTCCACATTCAACTAGAGTTGGTGGATATGATCCCCTGGAGAAGGAAATGCCAACGCACTCCAGTATTCTTGCCTGGAGAACCCCATGGACAGAGGAGCCTGGTGGGCTGCAGTCCATGGGGTCGCAGAGAGTCGGACACAACTTAGCGACTAAACAACATGACCAACAGGATGTGGTAGAAATGATCGTGTATCACTTCTGAGATTGTTATGAAAGACACAACTTCTGACTCAGATGCTCTCTCCCTCCGTCTAGTCACCTCTCTCTCTGATCACTCTCTCTGGGAGAGGCCAGCTGTCACGTGAGGACACTCAGGACAGCCTATGGAAGGACACACTACAGTTTTATTTTCCACTTCCCTACTGGACAGTACTGACATTTTTTCTAATATGTTGCTAAAATAATGTGATAAAACTATTTTCTCACATCTCCTAGTAGATATCAAGAGTTCTAAGTCATGTATCTTTGGGTTCATTGTACAGCTTACTTGTTCTCCAAGGTAATTTACACTTCCATACACTGTGTTCCTGTTCCTTACCTATAAACTGTGAGATTTTTTTGGGGGCAGGGGGCAGGCTGTGCCCCACAGCTTCTGGGATCTTGGTTTCCTGACCAGGGATCTAATCCTTGCTATCTGCATTAGCAGCACAGAGTCTTAACCACTGAACTGCCAGAGAAGTCCCACATTCCTTAAAATTTCTAAAGTCAGGGTCAACAGTAATCTAAGAAGTATTTTCTATTTCTAATTTTCTGATTTTAGACAAAACTTAACTCTTTCTCATCATTCTTTGCTAGTTCAAATATCACCTTCTTAAACAGGTTGTTGTTTAGTTTCTCAATTGTGTCCAGCTCTTTGCGACTCTAGGGACTGCAGCCTGTCCTTTACCATCTCCCAGAGTCTGCTCAAACTCATGTCCTTTGAGTCGGTGATGCCATCCAACCATCTCATCCCCTTTCCCTCCTGCCTTCAATCTTTCCCAGCACCAGAGTCTTTTCCAATAAGTCAACTCTTTCCACCAGGTGGTCAAAGTACTGCAGTTTCAACTTCAGCATCAGTCCTTCCAATGAATATTCAGGACTGATTTCCTTTAGGATTAACTGGCTGGATCTCCCTGCAGTCCAAGGGATTCTCAAGACTCTTCTCCAACACCACAATTCGAAAGCATCAATTCTTCAGTGCTCCGCCTTCCTTATGGACCAACTCTCACATCCTGTACATGACGACTAGAAAAACCATAGCTTTGACTAGACGAACCTTTACTGGCAAAGTAATATCTCTAATTTTTAATACACTGTCTAGGTTTGTCACAGCTTTTCATCCAAGGAGCAAGTGTCTTTTAATTTCATGGCTGCAGTCACCATGCACAGTGATTTCGGAGCCAAGAAAATACTCTGTCACTGTTTCCATTATTTCCCCATCTATTTCCCATGAAGTGATGGGACCAGATGCCATATCTTTGTTTTTTCAATGCTGAGTTTTAAGGCAGCTTTTTCACTCTTCTCTTTCACCTTCATCAAAAGGGTCTTTAGTTCCTCTTCATTTTCTGCCATAAAGGTGGTGTCATCTGCATGTCTGAGCTTATTGATACCTCTCCAGAAATCCTGATTCCAGTTTGTGCTTCATGCAGCCTGGCATTTCGCAGGATTTAATCTGCATATAAGTTAAATAAGCAGGGTGATAATATACAGCCTTGATGCACTCCTTTCACAATTTTTACCCAGGAACCTTAGGTCAGTATTTATTTCACTATTTTCCTTTATTGTCTTCATGTTTGCTGCTCGCTAAGTCACTTCAGTCATGTCTGACTCTTTGCCACCCTATAGGCTGTAGCCCACCACGTTCCTCCGTCCATGGGATTCTCTTAAGTAAAAATAATGGAGTGAGTGGCCATGCATCCCTCCAGGGTATCTTCCTGACCAAGGAATCAAACCAGAGTCTCTTGTGTCTCCTGCATTGTAGGTGGATTCTTTACTGACTGAACTACCAGGTAAGGTCCATTTTGAAAGTCCTTATTGAATCTGTTAAAATAATGATTAAGTTTTACATTTTGGGTTTTTTGGCCCCAAAATATGTAGGATCTTAGCTCCCTGGCTAGGGATTGACCTGAACCCCCTGAATTGGAAGGCAAAGTCTTAACCACTGCCCACTAGGAAAGTCCCATCCTGTGTCTTTTGACTGGAACATCTGGTCCATAATTATTGAGATGTATCTATCGTCTTATTGCCATTTTGGTAGTTCTTTTGGATTTCCTTTTGTAGGTCTTTTCCCTTCTTTTATGATCTTATTATTTGATGACTATCTTTAGTGTTATACTTGCACTCCTTCTTCTTTTTCGTATGTATATTTTTTATAGATTTTGGTTTGCAGTTACCATAAGATTTTGTAAATCCTAAAGGAAATAAGTCCTGAATATTCATTGGAAGGACTGATGCTGAAGTTGAAGCCCCAATTCTTTGGCCACCTGATGCAAAGGACTGACTCACTG
This sequence comes from Odocoileus virginianus, assembly GCF_023699985.2. Lineage (NCBI taxonomy): Eukaryota > Metazoa > Chordata > Mammalia > Artiodactyla > Cervidae > Odocoileus > Odocoileus virginianus. The sequence goes on along the minus strand of NC_069677.1, from coordinate 58,005,907 downwards.
GAAAAGCCCCTGATGCTGGGAAAGATTGAAGGCAGGAGGAGAAGGGGACGACAGAGGATGAGATGGTTGGATGGCATCACCGACTCATTGGACGTGTTTGAGTAAGCTCTGGGAGTTGGTGATAAACCGGGAAGCCTGGCGTGCTGCAATTCATGGGTCACAAAGAGTCAAACACGACTGAGCGACTGAACTGAACTAATGAGGTTTTTGTACAACAGTCTCTATACATACATGATTATTTTAAGTTGCTGATCTCTTAATTTCAAATGCATTTTAAAAACTCCCTTATGATTACTATTTTTGAGATATTTTACATCTAATTATCTTGAGTATTCCTTAACTGATTATAGACATAGATGATTTTACTACTTTTGTCTTTTAACCTAAGTACTAGCTTTGTATGAGGATGATTTTCTACTTTAACTGTACGTTTGCCCTCACAGTTGAGTTTTTTCTTTCTGTAATCTTGTTGCTAGTTGTGACTTTTCCTTTTTTGCCTAGAGAAGTTCCTTTAACAATTGTAAACCTGGTTTGGTAGTGCTGAACTCTTTCATCTTTTGCTTGTTTATAAAGCTTTTGATTTCTCCATCAAATCTTTAGGAGACTCTTGCTAGGTACAGTATCCTTGGTTGTAGGCTGTTCCCTTTCATTACTTCACATTTATCAAGCCACTCCCTTCTGGCCTGCAGAGTTTCTGCTGAAAAATCAACTGATACCCTTAAGGGAGTTCCCCTGTATGTTATTTGCTGCTTTTCCCTTGCTGCATTAAATATTTACTCTTTATCTTAAATTTTGCCATTTTAATTATAATGTGTCTCAGCATGTTCCTCCCTGGATTCATCCTGTATGGAACTTAGTTGTTCCTCATTTTGGGTGACTGTTTCCCAGGTTAGTGAAGTTTTCACAGCTACTATGTCTTAGGCTTTTTCTTTTCCTCTTCTCCTTCTGGGACTCCTAAAATGCAAATATTAGTGAGACTGGTGTTTTCCCAGAACTCTCTTAAAGTGTCCTCATTCTTTTCATTCATTTTTTTCTTTACTTTTAAGTCCCCTCCCTCCTGCCCCACCCCACCCCTCCAGGCTGTCTCAGCACACCAGAACTGAGCTCCCTGTGTCGTAAGCAAACTCCCACCAGCCATCTGATTGTACACAGGGCAATGCACACGTTTCAGGGTTAGAGTGTATACACAGGGCAATGCACACGTTTAAGGGTTAGGGTGTATACACAGAGCAATGCACACGTTTAAGGGTGACGGTATGTACACAGGGCAATGCACACATTTAAGGGTGAGGGTATGTACACAGGGCAATGTACACGTTTAAGGGTGAGGGTATGTACACAGGGCAATGCACATGTTTAAGGGTTAGGGTGTATACACAGGGCAATGCACATGTTTAAGGGTTAGGGTGTATACACAGGGCAATGCGCATGTTTAAGGGTTAGGGTGTATACACAGGGCAATGTACATGTTTAAGGGTTAGGGTGTATACACAGGGCAATGCGCATGTTTAAGGGTTAGGGTGTATACACAGGGCAATGTACATGTTTCAGGGTTAGGGTGTATACACAGGGCAATGCGCATGTTTAAGGGTTAGGGTATGTACACAGGGAAATGCGCACATTTAAGGGTTGGGGTATGTACACAGGGCAATGCGCATGTTTAAGGGTGAGGGTATATACACAGGGCAATGTACACATTTAAGGGTGAGGGTATGTACACAGGGCAATGCACATGTTTAAGGGTTAGGGTGTATACACAGGGCAATGTGCACGTTTAAGGGTTAGGGTGTATACACAGGGCAATGTACACGTTTCAGGGTTAGGGTGTATACATAGGGCAATGCGCACATTTAAGGGTGAGGGTATACACGGGGCAGTGTACACGCTTCAGTGCTGCTCTCTCATGCGCCCCACCCTCTCCTCCTCGCACTGCGCCCACACATCTGTTCTCTATGTCTGTGTCTACACTGCTGTCCTGTAAACAGGTTCGTTTTTTTCCTTTTTCTGTTTAGTAGCAGTGATTTCTACAGAGCTGGAGGAATCATGCTCTCTAACTTCAAACTATACCACAAAACTACAGTAAGCAAAACAGTATGGCTGAGGCACACAGAACAATGGAACAGTAGAGAGAGCTCAGAAATAAACCTACACACTTATCGTCAATTAACCTACAACAAAAAAGACAAGAATATACAATGGAAAACAGCCTCTTCAATAAGCGGTGATTTGAAAAATGGACAGCTACATGTAAAAAAATGAAAGTAGAACATTCTCTAACACCATGTATGAAAATAAACTCAAAATAGACTAAAGATCTAAATGTAAGGCCAGATTTTATAAAAATCCTACAGGAAAACAGAACACTCTCTGATATGAATCACTGCAATATTTTTTGGATCCATCTCCTAAAGAAAATAAAAGCAAAGATAAACAAATGGGACCTAATTAAACTTAAAAGCTTTTGCACAGCAAAGGAAACCACTGACAAAACAAATAAGCTAAATGGGAGGCCTACTAAATGGGAGGATATATTTGCAAATAATATGACTAATAAGGGATTAATATACAATCAGCTCATATAACTCAACATCAAAAACACAAACAACCCAATTAAAAAATGGGCAGAAGACCTGAATAGACATTGTTCCAGAGAGGAAATGTAGATGGCCAACAGGCACATGAAAATATGCTCAACATCAATGCAAATCAAAACCACAATGAGGTATCAAATACCTCATACCTATCAGAATGGCTATCATCAAAAAGAATACAAATAACAAATGATAGTGAGGCTGTAGAGAAAATGGAACCCTCATATACTATTAGTGAAAATAAAAATTGGTACAGCAACTATGAAAAACAGTAAGGTAGTTTCTCAAGGAACCACATGACCCAGCAATTCTACACTTGGGTATATACAAAAAGATAAAAATACTAATTCTAAAACAACACACTCACCCCAATCTTCCCAGTGGCATTACTTATAACTGCCAAGATATAGAGCCATCTAAGTGTCTATCAGCAGATGAATGGAAATAAAAGATGTCTCACACACACATACACACACGCGCGCACGCGCATGCACACACAATGGAATATTACTCGGCCATTAAAAAAGAATGAAATTTGGTGAATTCACTGGTGGTCCAATGGTTAGAACTCAGCACTTTCACTGCTAAGGCCCACATTCAATCCCGAGTCTGCGAACTAAGATTTCACAAGCTAACAAAAAGAAAAGGTTTAAAAGTTTAACTTTTAAAAAGTTAAAAACAAAAGGAAAAGTTAAAAACAAATAATGGCAGAAAGTGAAGAGGAACTAAAGGGCCTCTTGATAAAGATGAAAGAGAAGAGTGAAAAAGTTGTCTTAAAAACTCAACAATCAAAAAACAAAGATCACAGTGTCCGTTCCCATCAGTTCATGGCAAATAGATGGGAAACAACAGAAATAGTGACAGACTATTTTCTTGCGCTCCAAAATTATTGCAGATGGTGGCCGCAGCCACGAAATTAAAGACTCTTGCTCCTTGGAAGAAAAACCTATGAAAAACCTAGACAGCGTAGTAAAAAAGCAAAGACATCACTTTGCTGACAAAGATCCATCTAGTCAAAGCTATGGTTTTTCCAGTAGTCATGGACGTGTGTGAGTCAGACCATAAAGAAGGCTGGGCACCAAAGACGGATGCTTTTGAACTGTGGCGTTGAAGAAGACTCTTGAGAGTTCCTTGGGCAGCAAGGAGATCAACTAGTCAATCCTAAACGAAATTAACCCTGAATATTCAATGGAAGGACAGATGCTGAAATTCCAATACTTTGGCCACCTGATGCGAAGAGCCGACTCCTGGGAAAAGACTCTGATGCTGGGAAAGACTGAGGCATGAGAAGAAGGGAATGACAGAGAATGAGATGGTTGGATGGCATCACCAACTCAATGGACATGAGTTTGGGCAAACTCCAGGAGATAATGAAGGACAGGGAAGCCTGGCATGCTGTGGTCCATGGGGTCTCAAAGAATTGGACACAACTGAGTGACTGAAAAACAACAACAAAAATAAATAAAACAAGTAATATTTTCAAAAATGAAATTTTACTATTTGAAACAACATGAATGGACTTGAAGAGCATTATGCTAAATGAATTAAGTCAGAGAAGACAAATATTTTATGATATCACTTACAAGGAGAATCTAAAAAATAAAACACACTAGTGAATATAACAAAAAAGTAGACTCACAGATATAGAGAACTAGTGGTCATCAGTGGGGAGCAGGAATAGGGGAGGGGCAAAGGAGAGGTAGGGAAGTAAGTACAAAATATTAGGTATAAGCTACAAGGATATACTGTTCAACAGGGGGAATATAGCCAATGTTTTATAATAACTATAAGTGGAGTAGTACCTTTCAAAACTGTACACCTGTAACATATGATACTGTAAAGCAACTACACTTAAATAAAAAATAAATTTAAAACATTTAAAATTATGTTTACATGTTTATTTCCTGTTTCCACCTCATCATTAGACATAAACCCCATGAAAATAGACTTGTCTGCTGCATTTTCAATTATGTAAAATGGAAGATACTAAGGTACAGAGATAAAATAATTTGTTAGATCACCTTAACCACAGTTCAATCTCTTTCCACTTCAAACACTTAGACTCTTAAGCAGTGTCTTTTTCCTACGAGTTACAAATTATAAAGTAATAATAAACATCACTCACATTTTTAATTGAAAAAAAATTCTTCTCATACCAATAATAAATATTTACAATTCTAAGTAATCCAAATTAAATTAAGTTTTAAAGCAGCCATAAATTGCTCTGTGCCTTTACTAGAAACACTCTCTCTGCTACTCAGATGAGTAAGAGACCTCTGTCCATCATATTTTTGACCGAACTAAAACAAACAGAATAGGAAAATACATATCTTTTTTTCTCTACTTTTTTCTTGTAATATGATTTTATACTTTTGTCATTTAAAAATTTTTTATTTGAAAAACAGAAAAAATAAACCAAACAAAAGCAGATTTACTTACCCCTTTTCAACATTTTCTTTTTTGTTGCAGGGGTAGATGAAGTAAGTGCACAAGCAAACTCTGCATCCTCTTGAACCTTAGAAGATCCTGCTGAAGTACAAACCACAGAATCATTAAGATAAATGAAAACTAATTCTCTCCTGTACTTAAGGACAGATAACTTTCTAAGGATAGGAAACATAATACCACTTACACACTCTCAAGAGTCTGTATTATTAAATAAATATAAAATAATTTCTAGTAACCAAAACTGTCTCTTTTGACACCGAGCATCTTTCTAGCTCAGAGAAGAAACAGCCATTCAGGATAAGTTGAAGCGTCTCCTAAGGAGAAATCAGAAAGCAGAAGCAGTCAAATGCAGAGTGATTCAGCTCCCAGGTGGAAGGAGAAGACTGTCAATGAAACAGGCGTTTAACTTTTCATGAAGATGTTGCCCAATTTTCAGATCAGCCAAATGGTGATGAGTTATTTTCCAAATGCAACACAATTTCTTAACTTAGGAATATGATACAATCAGATTAGGAGATAAACAAAGTAAAGTTACGTTTTAAAGACAAAGGAAAAAGTAAACATACTCAACATTTGTAAATTTGTATAATGCTAAATAACAGCTGAGCTATATTGACAAAAAGGTAGTCTCACCCTGCTTCTGTTACTACAATTTATACATATACAAAACAGGTTTTGTTGAAGTCATTTTATAAGTAGCAGAAAGATTTTCGTTTTGTCTAAAGCTGGTTTAAATATTTTCTCTTAGATTTTCATTTGAAACTATTCTTTCAATTTGCTTCATTCATTTAACACCCTTGGTAAGCTCCATAAATAGTTCAAATGTAAAAAGTAGTCAAGTTTAAGACCTATTACTAAAGAATTCCAAGCTAGACAGATACAAATCAATAAGCCTTTACTTAAATAATCTTTAAGTGTAGATAGGGGATATTGAGATGTATAGACATACCTTTTACTCTGACTTTAGTCTCTGATTGTGTTCTTTTCAGTTTGCCTAAAAACAAAACCAAATATAACGTGGTCACACTAGGAAATTAAAATATAGGACACAGTATCAAATCAAACTCATTTCATATTACCTTTCATTTTCTGTGGCAATTCACTTGGTTCAACTTCCTCTGAATCACTACTTTCAGTGTACGGAACAGCAGGTTTTCTCCTAAGATTAAGTATACACAATTTTTTTATCAACCCAAAACAAAATGGGATATAAAATCTATGTTTAATAAATGTAATACAAATGCTTTTGTCTTACCCTGGTTTATTTTTTGAGAAAATTTCAAGGGAAAAAAAATTTTATTTGACAAATGAAAGCCAAATTTGTTAAAAGCATTTTGCTTTCATAGCCAGATGCATTTAACTGTACAAAATGCAGTATCATGATTATTAAATAAATTTGAGAAAGTAAACAATTCTAGAATAGTAATCTCTTTAACACTTTATTCAGTATTTGGTAATTCAATTAAAACACTTGTATAAAAACAGAACAAAAAAGAAGTGATTCTGATTATCAAAGAAAACCCTCCAATATAAAGTAAGCAGCTAAGAGGCAAAAATATAATTCTTTCATAATGGAAACTTTTGTAAATTCTGTGTAGAAGTAATACAGTACTATGTTTAAGTGCCTAGAAACAATGGACTGTGGAATGAGACTGCCTAGATTCAAAGCTCCATTCCACCATTTATTTGCTATGTGATTTTTGGCAAATTACCTAATATTCTTCTAAGTTTCAGTTTCCTCACTTGGAAATTAGGAATAAAGATACAATTCACTCTGTACGATAAAATGTGTTAGCACATGTAAAGCCTCTAAAATAGTCCCTGCTGCACAGTAAGTATGTATTTATTAACAGTTTGTGTGTTGGTTGTTTTTCCCATGTCATCGTTATTTCCACACCCTTGAACTTAATCTGGTCCAGGGGATAGTGCTCTGTGACCCAGACTCATGGTCAGTTCAGAGTTATATAAGATCTGAGATCTTAAAAGGCAAACTGATGAGTCCTGGTTTTATACTCAGCTCAGACAGGTATTAAAGATAGAAAAATTAACAAAGTCCCAGATTTGAAATCTCTATTTCAAATAGAATAGCCAAGAGGGACTCAGATTTGAGGTCACACCTGCAGGTATCGACGGTGAACAACAAAACACAAAAGCCAAGTATTGAGATCTACCTCAGAGAATAAATAAAATTTATAAACTTAACAACTCAAGTGGAAATCAGAGGGGCATTATGGGTTTTATTCAAATTCTCCTTCCAGTCTACATTAATATAATACTGTCCATAAACAACTTTATCATGTTTTATTTCTACTAAAGGTGAATTGAGAAACAACACAGATGAGCAAAGAATGTTTTTGTCAAGTCGTCCAAAAAATACACATCAGTTCTCAACTCCTTAAATTTACAAAGAAAACTCTTCTAAAGTCTCAATGAAAACAAAAAACCCAAGAGTGAGATCTCAGTTCCTATGTAAAAGAAATAGGAAAATTATAGAAAGATAGTGATTATTAAAAATTACCAATTACTTCTTTTATATAATAATGTTACTTTTTAACCTATAAAATGAGAACAGTCTACCTTCCTAAATCACAATGATTTTAGCAGTTTCAAATTAAAGAATGTATTTGAAAGAACTATGATGTGGAAATAATGGTCATATCTTTCTTCTATATGTAAGAAAATAGAGAAAGAGTTTAAACATTTTACATGAAATCAAACCATAACAGAGTTTACCTTTTGGGGCGGGAGCTAGGGACTTCTGATTTGGGATATTTATTCTTTCCCTTGACATCTGAAATACTGGGTTCTCCACTACATCTGGATCCTTCCACTTCAAAGAAAAGGATAAAGAGTATTAGTAAACTGTCTCAGACAAGAAGCATGTTTCTTAAAACGGTGGTTTTATAGCTCAATAGCTACAGTTTCCTAATCTAGTATTTTTTCACAAAAGTACCTTCAACTTTTTTGTAATCTAGTCATTTCCCCTGTAGTCATCCAGTCAGTCCTTATACTGACTGTATTTCCTGCTATACCGAGGTAGCTGAGAGCTGTTGCAGGAAAAAATGAACAATAAACAAGTGATATAGTAAGTGTCCACTTTCCAATCTCAGCTGTCAACCTTGTATCACTTGGCAACTCTTCTCCCTATCACAGCGCCTCCCTACGCACTCACCTGGAATAGCTGTACTATCATACACTGGGTCCTCTGCCCAGATTTTAAGCTCCTTTTACTCCCAGCAGATGACCTACTTCACTTTATAAAGAAAATCAGATGTCATCTTCTATAACTTAATCAATTGTCCTTTTTTAAAATTTTTTAATTCTCTCAATTAACTATATTTCTCCTAAGCATCACTTCCTTTCCTTCTAATGCTAACTCATCTACCTATTTTCTTGATCACATTTCCTCCCAAAGGCCAACAAATTATTCTTTCCATTATGTACCAATTTTTTTTCCTAAACCCTGCCCCCACCACGAAGCCCTCATTCTGCCTCTCTCTCCAACTATTTTACCCGTCTCAAACATAGCAAAATTCGTCACAGAACACAGATGTTACTTCTATTTCTTCATCTACTAGTCTTTATTTATTTATTTCTACTAGTCTTATTTTAAAATATTTTCCGTCTTGCTCTGCTCTAACCAATCTTCAGAAATTAATTTTATGAAAGTCACTAATTGCTAAATGCAGCCATGCAACTGCTAAATCCACGGATCCCTTTTCATTTCTGCTCTAATTTGGCTCTAACCTATCTATCTTAATCTGCTGCTATTCATGCCTATTTATTCATATTCAGTTATCTATTTACATTATAAGCACCACAAACTATCCTGAGGTCCCAGAGCAAGACACTCTGTTTTGTTTTGCTGTTAGCTGCCCTTTCCTGGGGCTTTTTTCCTCAACCAAAAATGTTCTTCCTCAGCTTTTTAATGTGTTACCACCCAGTTTCATCATGGCCTCCGTCATGAAATTTTTCTTGACTACTAGTTTTCATGAGATTCTTTAGAAAAACAGAGCTGAAGTTTCTGTACAGTAGTAAAGCCAGAGGTGGAACCACATCAGTAAACTGGAAACACCTACGGGGTCAGGCTCAAGCTTCAGGTTTACCTTTGATGAGTCCAGCTGCCTCTTCACTGGTATGGCTTCCTCCAAGTTCCACAGACTCATCGTAAACATTACATTCCTAGAAGAAAAGGCATATTTCTTACATAGTATTGCTGTCAGTTTTAAGTAAACATAAAAACATATCCTATTTTATGCTGCCTTACTTTACACAATAAAGACTACTTAAATGGCTACCCTGCTCTGGACCAATGTAAGGAGGTACATCAAGAGGAAAAATGTACAAATTTAAGAAAAAAATTTTTAACAGGTATCTGAAAAAAGAAAACTAGTCTGTCTCAACCTTTTCAAAAGAAATACAAAAAGCAAACTTCAATTATAAATGGCATATTACTGTGAGAAACAGTCACAAATGGGATTCACTGAAGAATTAAAAGGAATTCTAACACTAGACACTTCGAAACCAAGAGTCCCTTCTCAACAGATAACAGGTCTACAGTGAAGCTATGCTGCCAGGGACATCCTTTCTTTCTCTGTAACTCCTAAAGTGGGCAGATCCAACACTCAGGCATCAGAGTGCCTCCTCCCTTGCTCTATCAGGGATTTCCCTGCCAACTGTTTGTTCTTTTCCCTTCCTGTTTGTTTCAAAAATGCATCTATGTGAGCACAAGAACTTCTACAAAAGCAAACTTTTATACTTCTCTGTGAGAGTATTTTCAACTGAGTCTACTAGGGCAGGGTTCCTCCAATCTTATCTCTAGACTTGATTCTGTATGAAGGAATGACAGATAAAATTGGGTTTAATTAAATTAATTCTTTCAGTTTAAAAAGAAAGGTAGGTAATATTGTGAAAGAAAGATCATTACTTTGAATCAAAACCTCACAGTGATTTTACGATTGGATAGCAGGAGTACAGCATAATTTTTGCCCAGAATTAAGGCCAATAAAAGATATTTTAGTTTTTTAAAAGACAATTTTAAACATTTTATAAAATCCCACTAAAGTTTACATTTCTCTAGAAATGTGGCTGAAAAGAAAATCCAACCCCTTCCAACAGTATGAGTCTAAATAGATTAAAAATCCAAGATACACCATTTTTAGAGATATATAACTAGAAATTAGATAATTAATTTTGAAAAGCATGAGCTCCAAGAAGCAGATGTTAAAAATGTCTAGTCAGACATCCTACCCAGTCTTCCTCAGTAATCAGCACACTTATATTAAATAGCATGCAGAAATAATTTTAAAATTTATCTAAAAAATGAAGGATGTCCTTTATTCTTTTCACATTAAATGACTTTGCTCAGCAAGCCTTTTCTTCATGAAGTTTAAAAAAAATGTACATATAAACCCTAACCAATCAAATACTATGCACCAATCTCATGGAATTTAATAACATTTCACTGTCTAAGTTTGCAATATCCAAATCTATTTGACATAATGAAATTTCTGTTGCAGTAAATGCCTGGCTGGAAATCACATTTTCAGTCTCAATCTCAACTAATGTAGCAAACGAAATATCCTAAAGCCTTTCTACTGCATAACACGTTAAATGCATGGCTGATCTTAAGGGAAAAAACAATGCCTTACTGTTAAACTGGTAATTAACAATGAAGTTCTAAGTAGTCTTCGGTACTATTTTTCAGTTTTAATAACTAAAATGTAGGGGGGGTAAAAAGGAAAAAGCACTGGGATATTCAGGGTAGGGGACTGAATCCTAAATGTTAGCTAAACTCCCAATAAAAGTACAAAGAAGGAAATGCAACTAAGTTTATAAATTAAGAAAATGGAAAATGAATAAACAGCAGTAGGAAACTGATATGCAGCATCTTTGAAAACTAAAAAATCAGAAGAACAGCAGCAGATAAAAGTCCAAAAAAAAAATTTTTGCATATATCTTGTACTTAAATTATTTCCTATTTTAAATTCTTTGGACTTTCAACTGAGAATGAAGAACGATCATTTCATTCTAAGAGCGCTTATTTTCCTTGTAAAATGAATTCTTTATTAATTCTTCAGTTCAGATCAGTCGCTCGGTCGTGTCCAACTCTCTGCGACTCCATGAACCGCAGCACACCAGGCCTCCCTGTCCATCACCAACTACCAGAGTTTACCCAAACTCATGTCCATTGAGGCAGTGATGCCATCCAACCATCTCATCCTCTGTCATCCTCTTCTCCTCCTGCCTTCAATCTTTCCCAGCCTCAAGGACTTTTCAAATGAGTCAGCGCTTTTCATCAGGTGGCCAAAGTACTGGAGTTTCAGCTTCAACATCAGTCCTTCCAATGAACACCCAGGACTGATCTCCTTTAGGATGGACGGGTTGGATCTCCTTGCAGTCCAAGGGACTCTCAAGAGTCTTCTCCAACACCACAGTTCAAAAGCATAAATTTTTCAGCACTCAGCTTTCTTTATAGTCCAACTCTCATATGCACACATGACTATGGGAAAAACCACAGCCTTGACTAGACGAACTCTGTTGACAAAGTAATGTCTCTGCTTTTTAATATGCTGTCTAGGTTGGTCATAACTTACCTTCCAAGGAGTAAGCATCTTTTAATTTCATGGCTGCAATCACCATCTGCAGTGATTTTGGAGCCCCAAAAATATAGTCAGCCCCCATTTCCCATCAATTTGCCATGAAATGATGGGACCAGATGCCATGATCTTAGTTCAGAAAACTAAGCATTCAGAAAATGCTGAGCTTTAAGCCAACTTTTTCACTCTCCTCTTTCACTTTCATCAAGAGGCTTTTAAGTTCCTCTTCACTCTCTGCCATAAGGGTGGTGTCATCTGCATATCTGAGGTTATTGATATTTCTCCCGGCAATCTTGATTCTAGCTCGGGCTTCCTCCAGCCCAGCGTTTCTCATGATGTACTCTGCATATAAGTTAAATAAGCAGGGTGACAGTATACAGCCTTGACGTATTCCTTTTCCTATTTGGAACCAGTCTATTGTTCCATGTCTGGTTCTATACTGTTGCTTTCTGACCTGCATACAGGTTTCTCAGGAGGCAGGTCAGGTGGTCTGGTATTCCCATCTCTTTCAGAATTTTCCACAGTTCATTGTGATCCACACAGTCAAAGGCTTTGGCATAGTCAATAAAGCAGAAATGGATGTTTTTCTGGAACTGTCTTGCTTTTTCAATGATCTGGCAGATGTTGGCAATTTGATCTCTGGTTCCTCTGCCTTTTCTAAAACCAGCTTGAACATCTGGAAGCTCACAGTTCACATATTGCTGAAGCCTGGATTGGAGAATTTTGAGCATTACTTTGCTAGCATATGAGATGAGTGCAATTGTGCGGTAGTTTGAGCATTCTTTGTCATTGTCTTTCTTTGGGATTGGAATGAAAACTGACTTTTTCCAGTCCTGTGGCCACTGCTGAGTTTTCCAAATTTCTGGCATACTGAGTGCAGCACTTTCACAGCATCATCTTTCAGGATTTGAAATAGCTCAACTGGAATTCCATCGCCTCCACTAGCTTTGTTCATAGTGATGCTTCCTAAGGCCCACTTGACTTCACATTCCAGGATGTCTGGCTCTAGGTGAGTGATCACACCATCGTGATTATCTGGGTTGTGAAGATCTTTTTTGTACAGTTCTTCTGTGTATTCTTGCCATCTCTTAATATCTTCTGCTTCTGTTAGGTCCACATCATTTCTGCTCTTTATTGAGCCCATCTTTGCATGAAATGTTCCCTTGGTATTTCTCATTTTCTTGAAGAGATCTCTAGTCTTTCCTATTCTATTGTTTTCCTCTATTTCTTTGCACTGATTGCAGAGGAAGGCTTTCTTATCTCACCTTGCCATTCTTTGGAACTCTGCATTCAAATGGGAATATCTTTCCTTTTCTCCTTCACTTTTTGCTTCCCTTCTTTTCACAGCTATTTGTAAGGCCTCTTCAGACAGCCATTTTGCTTCTTTGCATTTCTTTTTCTTGGGGATCATCTGTCTCCTGTACAGTGTCACAAACCTCTGACAGTTCATCAGGCACTCTGTCTGTCAGATCTAGTCCCTTAAATCTATTTCTCACTTTCACTGTATAATCATAAGGGATTTGATTTAGGTCATACCTGAATGGTCTAGTGCTTTTCCCCACTTTCTTCAATTTACGTCTGAATTTGGCAATAAGGAGTTCATGATCTGAGCCACAGTCAGCTCCTGGTCTTGTTTTTTCTGATTATACAGAGTTTCTCCATCTTTGGCTGCAAGAAGATAATCAATCTGATTTTGGTGTTGACCACCTGGTGATGTCCATGTGTAGAGTCTTCTCTTGTGTTGTTGGAAGAGGGTGTTTGCTATAACCAGTGTGTTCTCTTGGGAAAACTCTATCAGTCTTTGCTCTGCTTCATTCTGTATCCAAGGCCACATTTGCCTGTTACTCCAGGTGTTTATTGACTTCCTACTTCTGCATTCCAGTCCCGTCTAATGAAAAGGACATCTTTTTTGGGTGTTAGTTCTAAAAGGTCTTATAGATCTTCATAGAACTGTTCAACTTCACCTTCTTCAGTGTTACTGGTTGGGGCACAGACTTGGATTACCGTGATATTGAATGGTTTGCCTTGGAAACAAACAGATCATTCTGTTGTTTTTGAGACTGCATCCAAGTACTGCATTTTGGACTCTTTTGTTGACTGTGATGGCTACTCCATTTCTTCTAAGGGATTCCTGCTGATAGTAGTAGATATAATGGTCATCTGAGTTAAATTCACCCATTCCTGTCCATCTTAGTTTGCTGATTCCTAGAAAGTCGACGTTCACTCTTGCCATCTCCTATTTGACCACTTACAATTTGCCTTGATTCATGGACCTAACATTCCAGGTTCCTATGCAATACTGTTCTTTACAGCATCTGACCTTGCTTCTATCACCAGTCACATCCACAACCGGATGTTGTTCTTGCTTTGGCTCCATCCATTCATTCTTTCTGGAGTTATTTCTCCACTGATCTCCAGTAGCATATTGGGCACCTACCGATCTGGGGAGTTCATCTTTCAGTGTCTTATCTTTTTGGCTTTTCATACTGTTCAGAGGTTCTCAAGGCAAGAATACTGAAGTGGTTCTGAATATAAATATATTATGTGTATATATTCTATATATAAAAACATACATAAGTTAAGTATCAAGAATAGTCACCCATACGCTCATCAATAGGACAGAATTATCACTATTCACATTTTGGCACATACAGTATGTGTGACTACACTTAACACATATACAAATATGTATTTACAAATGAAGATTCAAATTCTATACAAGATGTACCTGGCCTCTTTTTCTAACTAAAAAAGATCATGAAAGTATTCTTCAAAAATAGGATTTCATAGTTAGATAATAAGTTAATTATCACCTTGTTGAAAAGTATTGTTTTTCTGCCTTTAAAATAATGTTGGGGCAATAAAGCTGTATTTTTCTCTTTGTAATAAAAACATTTCTGATAACTTCTTCAGTTTTTTTGAAATGGCATTACTGAGTCAAAGATTATAAATGTTTTTAATGCTTCTGATACATATTACCAAATTGACTTCAAAATGTAGTATCAACTTTCACTCTCATCAGCAATATGCAAGGCCATTCATCATAGCTCTAAAAACTGGGTATTATCAACTTTTTGCCAATAATTTTTTAATGACAAAATTTAAGTTTTACAATAAACCAGAGAGCTTAGAGAAAACACACTAGCACTTTACCTTCTTCAGTTGACTTTTCTTAACTCTTTCCACAGGAAGAGCCTTGCCGTCATGGAAGTTGGTGAGAATCACTGCAATGGCTGTCAGAGTTTTGCCCTATAAAATGTTTTACAAAGAAAAACGCTCAGATTCTGAAACCCAACAAAACCAATTTTTAAATAAAGAAAATATCAAACAGCATTCAGGGCCACAGAAGTGTGCTGATTATTATACTAAATAAAATACATATTAATGAAGTTATCTCACATTACATTAGGAAATGCCTTACCACGCTGTATTACTCGGAGTTATTAAATAATTTACTCTAAAATACTATAAGCGTCTTTGAGAAATGTTATTTTATAGAACAACTGCCATTTAAAATTTCACATTTAACCCTGAACTAGTAACTTTATCATGAAACTACAACTATTTGCTTGCCATATAATTCAAAGCCAACTTAAAATGCTTAGTAATTCTAATATGAACCTAAGGTCATTATTTTATTAAACTTAATTTAATTTCAAAACTTAAAGGCTACACCTTACCAATAGAACATAAAGGACAACATACTTTTGTATTGTTTAAAAGTAGAAATATAAAAATTTAAATTATTTTCCATTATTTAGCTGAATTTATAATGAGCAACACATAAATAAATCTCTTTCAAGAAGAAAGAAGTGTAAAGCAACTGTTTTCAAAGTGTGGTCCACAGCTCCTTGAAGTTCCCCCTAGGACCCTTTTAGGAGTGTGTACAGTCAAAAATATTTTGATATTATTCAGACTTTATTTGTGTTGGATATTTGCAGTAATTCCACAAAATGCAATGGTGGGTAAAGCTGTTGCTGCTGCCTTAGCATGAAACAAAGCAGTTGGCACCGTCCTATATCAGTAGTCATCATATTTCTAACTAACACATACAGTTAAAGGAAACAACGTTTCACTTTAAGAATGCTCCTGATGAAGCAGCACACACCCCTTTTACCAAGCCTGGCTCTGAAGTCTGGGTGTTTTAACTGTTCTGTAATAAGATGGAAAACACACATTTCTTTTGCACACCAAAACATGAAGGACATCTAGAGAAAAATCACTTGAGACTGAACTGCAAGCTCAGCTACCACATCATTTTCAAATGTCACCATTTTAATTTGAAAGAATGACAACTAGTTATTTATGATTGTATGGCAGACATTTTCTTGAAAAATGAATAAAGTGACCTATGAACAAAGTGAGCTTATCAATTCCAAAGGAAAAAACTGACAATGTTTGTAGTTAATGATAAAATTTGAGCTTTTAAGCAAAATTTATATTAGAAAACTTGTATCAACACCATAAGATCAGAAGCTTCCCAAATGTAAAATGCCTTTCTAATAAGACCAGCAGTAATACCAATGAATGTAAAGTTTTTTATATTATATAATGAAATGCATCAACATTTGGCAGATCTGTGTAACTCAGTGAACCAATATATTCCAAATGAGCAATAACTAATGTTACAAAATCATGCGTGGATAAAATATCCATGCAATGTGCAAGCAACACCAGTGAATTTTAACAGAACAAAGTATAAAAAGTTCACTGACATGATATTTACTTTTTACATTACTGGAATTTCCCTGGCAGTCTAGGGGTTAAGACTCTGCACTCCCAGTGTAGCGAGCACAGGTTCAGTCCCTGGTTGGGGAACTAAGATCCTGCATGCCACATGGCACAGCCAAAAAGAAAAGTTCCACATTGTAACTATTAACCTTTAACACGGATTTCAGTGGTGGTCTGGTGGTTAAGAATCCACTTTCCAATGCAGCAGATGTGGATTCCAGCCCTGGCTGAGGCACTCAGACCCCACGCGCTCAGCGGGATCCAGGCCCGTGCCCCCAACCACAGAGCCCACGTGCTCTGGAGCCCACGCCACAGCTAGCACTGCAAGACAGAAGCCCGCAAGCTGTTAACAGCGGAGCGGGCAGCCAATCCCTTCTCCAGGGGGTCTTCCCAATCCAAGAACCAAACCAGGGTCTCCTGCATTGCAGGCGGATTCTTCACCAACTGAGCTACCAGGGAGGCCCTTTAATAAACTAACACTTAATTTTGGTGTTCTGGCAAAGATCTAGTTATCCAAACAAACTGCTAAAGTACACCTCTTTCAAATACATATCTGAGTGAGGACTAATATTCTCTGTATATCTCAATGAAAACAACAGAATGAATGAAAACACAGGTATAAGAAATCAGCTATCAACTATTAAGCTACACATTAAAGAGGCTTGCAAAAATGTAAAACAATGCCAGTCTTCTCATCAAAACTGTTTTCGTTTTGGAGTGCACTTCTGACTGAAAAATATGCTAGTTCTGTTAGCAAGTAATGAGTTAAAATAAAAAATTTATTATCAAAATGAAAAAGTATAAAAACTGCTGATGTAACAAATCATATCTTTCCTTTAATAAAACCTATAAAAGATAAGCAATCTTAAATTTCAAAAGAAATTTAGAAACATGTTTATATCATTATTGCCAATTGTTTTTATCTTACCTTGGGCAAACAAGCCATAAGAAAGAAAAAGAAGAAAAATTCGGCATTATTTCAAGTGAAAACCATAGGAAAAACTACATTCTACACTTATAGTGATATCTATTCCCAAACTGGCACCAGTATATTACCATCTCTATCTACTTTAAGATTACTTCATATAAATCTTAAAAGTTACTGGACTTCCCTCGTGCCCAGAGAAGAGCCTGCCTGGAAATGCAGGGGACAGGTTCAATCCCTAGACCAGAAAGATACCACATGCAGCAAGGCAGCTAGGCCTGTTCTTCGTAACTACTGTCTGTGCTCTGAAGTCCACAAGCTGCACCTACTTAGCCTGTGCGCTGCAATTACTGAGGCCTGTGAGCTCTGGAGCCAGCGCTCCACTACGAGAGAAGCCACCCACGACAGTGAGAAGCCTGCTCACTTCAACGGAAGAGTGGCCCTTGCTCACCACAAGAGAAAGCCTGTGTGCAGCAATAAAGCCCCAGTGAAGTCAAATAAATAAAGTTAAAAAAAATCTTGGTTAAAAAATAAAATGTTATTAACTTAATAAAAAATATAATTACCAAACCCATATCATCAGCTAAAATTCCTCCATGAACATTTTCTGGTCGGTCCTTTTCAGAAAAATTTGTTATTGTGTTATAGTATAAGTCACTTCGCTGTTCCCAGAATGGTGGAAGTTCTTCACTGTTTTCCCGTGAAACCATCCAAGCTAGAGCTTGTTTTTGATGAGGAAGCAATGGTGTTTCAATAGCCTATAGGAAATGTCATAAACAGAAATACAGTAAGCCCTTTCTTATAATAAACCCCACAAAGAATCTGGAAAACAGTTGATCTTCTGATTTTAAAAAATGTATACATTAATGCTACATTTTATTTTTTTTTCTTTTTTTTTAATATTTTTTTTTAATTTTTATTTTTTATTAGTTGGAGGCTAATTACTTTACAACATTGCAGTGGATTTTGTCATACATTGACATGAATCAGCCATGGATTTACATGTATTCCCCATCCTGGCCCCCCCTCCCACCTCCCTCTCCACCCGATCCCTCTGGGTCTTCCCAGTGCACCAGGTCCAAGCACTTGTCTCATGCATCCAACCTGGGCTGGTGATCTGTTTCACCCTCGATAATATACATGTTTCGATGCTGTTCTCTTGAAACATCCCACCCTCGCCTTCTCCCACAGAGTCCAAAAGTCTGTTCTATACATCTGTGTCTCTTTTTCTGTTTTGCATATAGGGTTACCATTACCATCTTTCTAAATTCCATATATATGTGTTAGTATACTGTAATGGTCTTTATCTTTCCGGCTTACTTCACTCTGTATAATGGGCTCCAGTTTCATCCATCTCATTAGAACTGATTCAAATAAATTCTTTTTAATGGCTGAGTAATATTCCATGGTGTATATGTACCACAGCTTCCTTATCCATTCATCTGCTTAATGCTACATTTTAAAATTTCAAAGTTTTAGATAGAAAATACTGGCTCAGTACCTCAGCTGGTTCCATTTCCTGAGTTTTATCATCTTCTTTTAAATCTTCAAACAATTTGTCAAACTCTGTCTTAAGCTACCAAAAATAACAACAAGAAACACAGTGAAACAAATCAATTAGTAACTGCACTTAATTCAGAGACTTCAATTTAACTAGTCATTTAACTAGGAGTTGCATACCAAAAGGTACATAAAATATATTAATTCTTTGAGATACTACACTGCTCAATAAAAGCAGAGTAGATCCTTTATGAAACTGTTATAGTCGAAAAAATATAGGATGGAGTTTTAAGTCCTGGGTTTCGGTCACAGCTCTGTCACAAATAAACCTTTATATAACTTTGGGCAAGACATTTAACTTATGTGGCCCTGTATCCTATTACCGCAAAACAAACAGAATGAACTAGATTTAGAGTGTATCTAAGGTTCCTTCTGCCATTGAAATTCTATGATTCTACTAGCTGTATTCAAACCATTTTAGCAGATCCTATCAGGTATATTTGACTTTTTCAAGTAAATAACATTACATTGATTAATACTATAATCAGAAACGTGCTATGTGCAACAAAATATTACAATAATTTCAATCTTAATGCTAATTTAGTTGGTTCTTTAAACTGATCTTGTCCAATTTTATAGTAACATATATGTGTTATAATTACTTTTGTAAATTAGCAAATAAATACAGAGCATCAGTCCAGAAGAAGCCATGCCAAGTCTAAAAGCGAGGAGAAGCAATCTGGGGCTGACCCACCAGACACAGGCTCAAGCCCTTCTAACAGTGAACAAGGAAAATACACTAACTACCTTAGGGTATAAAAAGGCTAACACTGATGAGTAGAGACAAAAATGTGTAATTTTTTTTATGTTTGTGTAATTGGTAGATTGATTTCACTAATTTATTTTATATCTGTTTTCCCCCAACTAACCCAGTGTAGTGTAATAGTATCCTGGATCACAAAGTAGACAAAAGTAAGAAACAGACTAAGGCCAAAGATCTGGAACTAGTTTTTTTAGCACTGAATTTGCAATCTTACTGAAAGGAATGTTTCAAGCTTCAATTTTCTAAAAATTATGGATACTTAAAAATTTTCAAATAATACAAAAACATCAAAATATAATAAAATATTCCAGGTATATATAGCAATGAATGTTTCAATATCTGCATATATATATGTATGTAGCTATACACCTTGTCACTGCTTTCTTTATACATAAATATTTACAATATATTTTATTGATTCTACATTTCATAACAATATAAAATCATTAACACTAGCACATGCATACTTATCTCATTTTTAAACATCAATCTTCAACATTTAAAATTCCTTTCAGATTATAGAATTTTAAAAGGATACCTGTTCAGTTGTCATCTGTACTGCAGCATGAACTGGCATACTATAGCTTGGCCCCGCTCTTCCAGAGCCCCAACCACTTTCCAAACTGAACCCTAAAGCTATAGTTTACAAAATGAAAAGAATACAAAATTATCTTTCAGTAAATTGTTTTTAAAGCTTGTCTAATAAGCTAAATTAAAACTTTCCTTAATACATGTTTTAAACATTTCAAACGTAAATTTCTTAGCTCATTCAAAAAATACATTAAAAGGATTCCACATGATTTGAACTTCTGAAACACAAGTAATACTTTTTCATTCTCTATTAGGAAATTCTTTTTGTCTATTACTTATTAAAAAGAATGTTTAAAATCAGGAATTTCCAGGAATTAACACTGGGGAAAATCTGGGGAGGGCCCTCCCTGTACATTTTTCTGTGTGTATGTGAGCAACCTCCTATGAATCTATTATTATAGATTAAACAACAAAAGAAAAAAAAATTCATGTTAAATGTTAAACAAAAAAAATTCAGAGATGTCCATCCATAAAAACAGTCCTAAAAAAGAACTTGGAGGCTTCAGCACTAATTAATTTAGTCAACCAAACTCAAAACTATTAAGAGAATAAATGTTTTATAATTCTGGCATCTTACAAAATCAAAATAATAGTATATTAAACCCTAAACTTACATTTTGGTGCAGGTCCCAATTTAAATCCATGTTTCTTTAACTCATCTAAAACTGCTTTTCTATTTTCTTCTTTTCCCCAAAATGTCATTTGCAGAGGCATGGTAAAAGTATTGTTTGCACCAAAAGGAACTACCCTATTATAATTAAGGGAAAAAAATGAGAAGTTAGTAGAGTTACTTCTTTACATTTAATTTCAAGTCCCATTAAGAATCATGTTAAATAACGGTCACATTCAAATTCTGCATGGAAGTAAAACAGAAAGAGACTGTGGAGGACAGAGAAGCCTGGAGCGCTACAGTCCACGGGGTTGCAGAGTGGGGTACGAATCAGCAACTGAACAATAAAAAGGAACTAAGTGGGCAGACCAGCAAGAAAAGAACATGGAGGAGGACCAATAGTGAAAAGGAAAGGGCCGTGTTTAGGGTCAGAATGCCAGAGGACACGAAGATGAGATAAGGGTTTAAATACATAAGATAACCTATTACCAAGGTTGTAAGATAAGTAAAATAGGAAGTTTATTTGAGAAGGTAGAGCTTTCACTAACAGAACCACTGAGTGTAGCAACCCATTCTGAGAAAATGGGGAATGATTTCGAAGAATTATTGCTGATTCGGGATTCACTGAAAGTTTACTCTCAACATCTGAAAAACCTGAGAAAGGAGATGAACTGAGAAAGGAGAAAACAAGTAAACAAGTGAGAAGACACTGCTAAGTATTTATCTTCCAAACTCACCTTTAAATATCCTAAAGAATCTACACTAAAATGTAGATCACAAACACAAATGCATACAAAACATAACCAAGGAGACTGAGTTTTAAAAAAGGAACAGGTGGTAAAACTAAGAAGGGATATGCCTAATTAATACAACAGCTGCTACCTAGCTCCAGTCAAATGATGTCATGTGAGTATTCTGAATTACCAGATCTTCTATTTATCAAGAGAAATCTTTGTAAATAATGTTTTATAATTAGGGAAAAATAATATGCATAAAATGCAGAATGTCCAGATATTTTAATACTGGAAATGACTGAAAAAATTTAAACACTGTGTAGGCAAAATCAAACTCATCTGCAACTGATCACACCTATCAGCTTACAACCATATTTAAACAAACATTCCCAAACTTCTAAAATCTACACACTAAAAAGGCTTTTTTTCCTTCTCAAAAAAATTAGAGATACCAAGGGAACATTTCATCCAAAGATGGGCACAATAAAGAACAGAAATGGTATGGATCTAACAGAAGCAGAAGATATTAAGAAGAGGTGGCAAGAATACACCAAAGAACTATATAAAGAAGATGTTAATGACCCAGATAACCATGATGGTGTGGTCACTCACCTAGAGCAAGACATTGTGGGCAAAGTCAGGTGGGCCTTAGGAAGCATCACTACGAACAAAGCTAGTGGAGGTGATGGAATTCCAGCTGAGCTATTTCAAATCCTAAATGAAGATGCTGTGAAAGTGCTGCATTCAATATGCCAGCAAATTTGGAAAACTCAGCAGTGGCCACAGGACTGGAAAAGGTCAGTTTTCATTCCAATCCCAAAGAAAGGCAATGCCAAATAATGTTCAAACTACCGCACAATTAAACTCATTTCACACGCCAGCAAAGTCATGTTCAAAATCCTCCAAGCTAAGCTTCAACAGTATGTGAACCAAAAACATATGTACAAGCTGGATTTAGAAGAGGCAGAGGAACCAGAGATCAAATTGCCAACATCCACTGGATCGTAGAAAAAGCAAGAGAATTCCAGAAAAACACCAGCTTCATTGACTATGCTAAAGCCTGACTGTGTGGAGCACAACAAACTGGAAAATTCCTCAAGAGATGGGAATATCAGACCACCTTATCTGCCTCCTGAGAAATATGTATGCAGGTCAAGAAGCAACACTCAGAACCGAACATGAAACAATGGACTGGTTCCAAATTGGGAAAGGAGTACATCAAGGCTGTATATTGTCACCCTGCTTATTTAACTTATATGCAGAGTACATCATGCAAAATGACAGGCTGGATGAAGCACAAACTGGAATCAAGATTGCCGGGAGAAATATGAATAACCTTTACACATGCAGATGATACCATCCTTATGGCAAAAAGCAAAGAGAAACCAAAGAGCCTCTTGATGAAAGTGAAAGAGAAGAGCGAAAAAGCTGGCTTAAAACTCAACATTCAAAAAACTAAGATCATAGCAAACTAAGGTCCATCTAGTCAAAGCTATGGGTTTTTCCAATAGTCAAGTATGGATGTGAAAGTTGGACCATAAAGAAGGCTGAGTGCTGAAGAACTGATGCTTTTGCAGTGTGGTGTTGGAGAAGGCTCTGAAGAGCCCCTTGGAGAGCAAGGAGATCAAACCAGTCAATCGTAAAGAAAATCAACTTTGAATATTCACTAGATGAACTGATGCCAAAGCTGAAGCTCCAATACTTTGGCCAACGGATGCAAAGAGTCCATTCATCAGAAAAGACCCTGATGCTGGGAAAGACAGAAGCCAGGAGGAGAAGGGAACAACAGAGGATGAGACGGTTGGATGGCATCACCGACTCAAGGGACAGAAGTTTGAGCAGGCTCGGGGAGGCAGTAAAGGACAGGAAAGCCTGGCGTGCTACAATTCACAGGGTCACAAAGAGTCAGACACGACCAAGTGCCTGAACAACAAGAACAAAAAGGATTTCTGAAAAAGGCTTTTTTCCTAAAAGATTGTGTGGACTTTCTAATATTTGAAGCTAAGTCTCTTTTTCTCCATGGTAATAATTTACCAGGAAAGTGAGGGAATAGCTATTTGATGGCTAGGGTAGTGCAGGCAGATGATAAAATTAAAACATTTACTGAACACATACTAAAGGTATAGTGACAAAAGTTGTCAGGGCAACTATACATATCCTTAAATTCCAAGATCACTACAATTCACAATTATTAAAGCTAAACTCCAAAAGTGCATTACCCTTCAATTTGTGCCAGTTTGTTGTCCATGATAAAGGCCAAGGCAGCTGCAAGATCTTTCTTTATATGACCAACCTGATTTCCATTCACATTGTTTACTTTAATTGCATTCTTATCATAGGGGTTATTTGGCTCTCGTTGTAATGCAACCATTTCATTATTATTAACCTGATAAAAATAAACAGATATGTTATAAATAAGTAACATATGATAGATTTCTTCACTGTACGTTATCTGGGATTTCCATTAATTTTTTTAATGCTTACTGAATAACACGCCGCATAAGAAATGTACATTTTCTTAGACTCATATTTCTATAGAAATATTAGAGAATATATTTTATAATTCTTTTGCAGTATTTTCCTAATTTATATTAATTGGGAAGTTAACAAATTCTTGATATATAAAAGGTACAATCAAAACTAACATACACATTATACAAAATTCCCAACATAACTTCAAAAACAGATATCTCTTTAATGCTTATTGTATACCAAACATTGTTCTAAGTATCTTATACAGACTGACTTTCAAAATTGTCACAACCCTACTGGTAGGTCTTATCATTATCTCCATTTTGCAGATGAAGACACTAAAGCACAGAAAAGTAACTTGTCCAAGGTCATAAAGTTAATAATAAGTAGCAGAGCTTAGAATCTGAATCCAGGCAGGCTGCCTCCTAAGCCTAAGTTTTCCAGAATCTGAAAGGGGAAAAAGGTATTAATTGTAAGTCAGAATGGAACCCCCAATGTTCATCGCAGCACTGTTTATAATAGCCAGGACATGGAAGCAACCCAGATGCCCATCAGCAGACGAATGGATGAGGAAGCTGTGGTACATATACACCATGGAATATTACTCAGCCATTAAAAAGAATTCATTTGAATCAGTTCTAATGAGATGGATGAAACTGGAGCCCATTATACAGAGCGAAGTAAGCCAGAAAGATAAAGACCATTACAGTATACTAACACATATATATGGACTTTAGAAAGATGGTAACGATAACCCTATATGCAAAACAGAAAAGAGACTCAGATGTATAGAACAGACTTGTGGACTCTGGGAGAAGGCGAGGGTGGGATGTTTCAAGATACAGCATTGAAACATGTATATTATCTAGGGTGAAACAGATAACCAGCCCAGGTTGGGTACATGAGACAAGTGCTCGGGCCTGGTGCACTGGGAAGACCCAGAGGGATCGGGTGGAGAGGGAGGTGGGAGGGGGGACTGGGATGGGGAATACATGTAAATCCATGGCTAATTCATTTCAATGTATGACAAAAACTACTGTAATGATGTAAAGTAATTAGCCTCCAACTAATAAAAATAAATGGAAAAAAAAATAAAAAAATAAAAAGCAGAGACATTAAAAAAAAAAAAGAAAACAGCTGAATGTCAGTGCCCTAGTCTCACCTCCAGCTCTCAGTTCATGACAGCCTTTTAAAATAGAACCACCTGGTGGAATTCTCTGGTAGTTGCCAGAGTAAGCATACTGAAGTAGAATCTTTCAAAGATTCATTTCTATAGAATTGTCATTTGACCGGCATGGTAGTTTCCTAGAAGACTCCCACTTACAAAGCTGTTTCTGCTTGACGTCGGAACTTATTACCCAGAACATAAAACCTTCTCCCTTGGGTGGGTGTTTATAAAAAACAATTTTACAGGGACCTCCCTGGTGTCCAGTGGTTAAGACTCCACACTCCCAACACAGAGGCCCAGGTCCAATCCCTGGTTAGGGAACTAGATCCCACATGCCATAACTAAGAACTAGTACAGCCAAGTAAACAAATAAAAATATTTTCTTAAAAATTTACAAGCAATGGTTAATAGCTGAGGCAAACAAAACAATAACCAAAGAGTTTAAAAGGAAAAAGCGGAAAATAAGATGTCCACAGGGGCTTTGAAAAGCTCCAGCATACTCCTGGAAATCTAGAAGGGCAAAAGCAAGCACATGGCTATTTACATGCCCAGGGTTGTGCACATGTTCAAGAAAGATCTGAGAGGCCCTAAACTCTTCCCTCTGGCTAAACCTGAAGATCTGAACAGGCAGAAAACAAAGGTTAAGGCACAGTTGTCAACTGCCAGACTGAGTATCAAAGAAGTGCCCCAAATGCACACAGGTCCTCTCAGGAAAGACTGGGAAATTTACTGGTTCTAGTTCAATCATTAGCTGACCACTAAGCTAACCAAATAAGCTATCAGTCACCAAACACAGCAAAAACTTTTACAAGGTTAATTTAGAAAAGTCACTAAACAAACGATTACTAAAATCAACAACAATCAGCAACCATGGGGAGAAGGAAGAATATGATTTTGCGAGTTGCCACGTTGTTTTTTTGTTGTTGTTCACATTCTTTATCTCACTTAGATTATTCTTTTAATTGGAGTACAGTTGATTTATACTGCTGTGCTAGTTTCAGGTGTATAGCAGTGATTCAGTTATACACATATATGTGTATATATATATATACATACACACGTTTATATGTATAAAAACTATTATTTTTCATATTCTTTTCACTTAGAAGTCATTACAAAATCTTGTGTACAGTTCCCTGTGCTACACGGTAGGTCCACACTGGTCACACAGTACTGTGTACATTTTAATCCCAAATGCCTAATTTATCTCTCCCCCCACTTCCTCTTTGGTAACTATGTCTTTGGACCTATTTCTGTTTTATAAATAAGTTCATTTTTATCTTTTTTTTTAGATTCCATGTATAAGTGATATGTGATACTTGTCTTTCTCTGTCAAATTTACTTCACTTAATATGATGATCTCTGGGTCCATCCATGTTGCCGCAAATGGCATTATTTCACTCTTTTTCATGGCTGGGTAATATTTCATTGTATAGATATACTACATTTTCTTTATCCATCCATCTGTTGATGGGCATTTAGGTTGCTTCCATGTCCTGGTTATTGAAAATACTGCTGCAATGAACATTAGGCTGCACAAATCTTTTCAAATTATAGTTTTCTTCAGGTATATGCCCAGGAGTGGGACTGCAGGATATGATTTAGAGTTGCCACATTATGCAAAACATCTAATTTTCAACAATAAAAAAACATGAGACATGCAAATAAACAAGAAAGTATGTCCACACATAGGAAAAATGCTATCAATTACCTATCCCTAAGGAAGCACAGATAACAACTAGAAAAAAACATTAAAGTTTTAATTTTAAATATGTTCAAAGACCTAAAGCAAACCATTTCTAAAGAACTAAAGGAAAGCATGAGAACTATGTCTTGACATACAGAAATCTGGAGTCAAAAAAGTACATAGTTAACTAAAGTTCAAAATTCACTAGAGAGGACCAAACAGCAGATATGAGCAGGCAGAAGAAAGAATCAATGAAGCTGATGATAGGTCAACTGAGATTATAACGTCTGAAGAAGTTAGAGGAACAGAAAAAAAAAAGAATGAAGAAACACAAACAGATCCTACGGGACAATAGCAGCATACCAACACACACAGAGTCTCAGAAGGGGGGAAGAAAAAAAGGTAAAGAATGCATGTGAAGAAGTCATAGCAAAAAACTTCCCAGATTTGATGAGAAAAACACTAATCTACATATTTAAGAAACTGAACAAATTCCAAGTAAAAAACACTTAGACTTCAAACCCAGACACATCCATAATCAAACTGTGGAAAGAACACTGAAAACAACAGAAAGAAGCAACTTGTCACATACAGGGGCTCCTCAAGAAGATTAACAACTGATTTCTCACCAGAAACCACGGGGGCCAGAATATAGTGGGATAACTTCTCAAAGTGCTAAAAGGAAAAAATTCAACCAAGAATTCTTTATCTGGCAAAATTATCCTTCAAAAATAAAGAAGAAATTAAGACTTCCCAGACAAACAAAAACTGAGAGAATCTATCACTCGCTGACCTGCTCCGCAAGAAATATTAAAAGACCTTCAGGCTGAAATCAAAGCCACGACACAGTAACATTTGTGAATCTATATGGAGAAATAAAAAGCACAGGTAAAGGTAATTACACAGGTAAATGTAAAAGACAGTATGAAATTTCTGGTTTAACTTTTTTCTCCTTACCGATTTAAAAGGACATATAACAATCATTTTAAACCTGTACTGACGAATATACGATGTATATAAAGATTTAATCTGTATGATAACAGCACAGAAGAGTGGGGAGGAAAACAATGGAACTATTTTAAAGCAAAGTTTTTATAAACAAAAGTAAGTTGGCACAAATCCAAAATTATGAATTAAGATAACTGCAATTCCCATGGGCATTAGTAGTTAATAGTAGTTTCTCAGTAGTAGAAAACAACTCAAAATTTAGAATAAAAGAAACAAGAAGGGAACTATTATATATTTAACACAAAAGAAGACAGTAATGGAGGCCAGACCCAAGGGTTATGTACTGTATGATTTTTTTTATATGAAATGTCTAAAGTAAGTAAATCCATAGAAACAGAACATAAATTAATGGATGCCATGAGCTAAGGGAAGTGAGAAATAAGGAGTGATTATTTATAATAGTAATAGTATACTGTAAAGTAATAATATAAGGTTTCTTGGAATGATGAAAATATTTTGGAATCTGACAGTGGGGATGGTTGTACAACCTTGTGAGTAACTAAAAACCACTGAATTGTACACTTAAAAATGATAAATTTTATGATATGTGAATTACCTCAATTTTTTAAATTGCCTGAAAAATATGCAGGAAAGCTGCTTAAATCTCCCAGTATCTGTCTACTGACAGTCTGACTAACTAGATTATCAGACAAATATTACTCCTTCAAGATATTCTGTGAGGCATAACTCTGTTTTCTACCAGCCCACCTTCCCCATGCCACTCTTAAAAGCATGATTTTCTTTAAACCATATTAATGCAAATTCCAGGAAATATATAACCAAAAAGTAGGGCAAGATGTGGAGACTATAAAAACAAAGAAAATATGATCCAAGCACAAGACAAAAAAGAATATATTAAAACAAGATTAAGACAACAACAAAAAGAATCAGGACTAATTATAACAGTATCTTTAGACAAGAAATAATCTACTTTATTATAAAGGCTTCGAAGGGTCAAGAAATAAAAAATGCAAACATAAGCAAATAGAAAAGATTTTTAAAAAGTTAAAATGTATAATGCCGATATTAAATAACAAAACCTAGGAGATACAGCCAATGCAGTACTTTGAAGAACATTTAAAAGATTAAAAGCTTTTATTATTAGGATTAAAATTAAGCATTCAAATCAAGAATCCAAAAATAAAATGAACCTAAGGAAAACAGGATAACAGAATATATCAGATAAATCAATGAACAAAGAAAGATGATAAACATTAAAAAAAAATTCAAGAAAGATTACATGAAAAGATGAAACAGATAAATCTCTATTGATCAATAAATCAATAAAAAGTAAGAATAGACACAAATACATAACACAAACAGTGAAAACAGGAATAAAACCATAAACATAGTCAAAATATTGTTAAGTATAAATGACTTATGCAAATTTTGTGGCAATAAATTTGAAAATATAAATGGATGCTTTTCGATAAAAATATAAATTGCCAAAATTGACTCAAGAAACACCTTAATAATGCTGTTTGAATGAAACCAGACTTAAATAGTACATATTGTATGATTCAACGCATATATGAAGCTCTTGAGAATTCCCTGGCAGTCTAGTGGTTAGGACTCCATGCTTCCACTGCAGGGGTCACAGGTTTGATCCCTGGCATGGAACTAAGATCCCGCATGACTTAGGGAATACCAAAAAAACAACAGATAAAACAATGTATATGAAGTTCTAGAACAGGCTAAATCATCTACAGTGATAGAAATCAGACTGGTGGTTCTTAGGGCAAAGGCAGGGATGAATGATTGCAACAGAATACAAGAGAACTTTCGGAAGTAATGGAAATGATCTGTATGTTGATGGGGTAATGATTATTAGGTATATATGTTTGTTAAAACTCAGAATCATGTACTTACAATGTTTACATTTATATATATATATATATATATAAATCACATCTCAATAAAGCATAAAAAAGTTGAAAATAATAAATAAAAAAATATACGAAGATAAATATCTCAATTTTTATTTCAATATTTTTATCAGTGATCAACTTCAAAATGTCCAACAAGAAAATAAAAGGTACAATATTTGTATTGACATAAAAAGACATTATTCCTAATATTTTACTTTAAAAAAGGTGATAATATATATAACACAATCCTCATTTTTGTTAATGTATAACAAGACTGCAATTCATATGCATATGCTCTCAAGGTAAAGTGTGGAAGACATAACAAAGTTGTGGTTCTGGACTGAGGGAGACTTACTACTTTTTCTTTTAGCCATTTTAAAACAATAAATGTGTAGTACTTATAAAATAATACACATTTTATGAAATTAAAAAATTAAGCAATAATAAATTTTAGTCAGCCCAAATCAGCCCATCACATTTTTAAATAGCTTACCAGTGTCACAGAAATTATTTTAAGATCAACAAACAGTGATTGTTCTATAATAAAAAACAACCATGATTTAATGGTTGTTTAAATTTAAGATAATTTAGAAACAATATTTAGTTTGGAAAATTTTCACAAATCTAAAATAGGAAAGTTCTGAGATGAGTATGAGAGCTGGAGAACTGATGGGATACATGAACTGAGAACTGATAGACTTCAGGAAAAAAACAGAAAAGAAAAACTAAAGAACAGGGACTTCCCTGGTGGTCCAGTGACTTTTACTCTGTGCTTGCACTGAAGGAGCACAAGCTCAAAGCCTGGCTGGGGAACTGCGATTCTGCCTGTCACACCGTGCAGTCAAAAAAATACTAGTAGACAGAATTAAAGAATAAAGTAGAAAGAACACGAAAGTGAACAGATCTTGTGAAAAAAAATGGTAAGGGAAATAAATGATGAAAAGAGAAAAGTGAAAAAACATGATAAAAATGATCTCAGGAAGTAACTGGCATATGTATATACACAGAAGATTTAATACAGAGAGAGCAGAATGGAGAGTTCTGAAGAATAAAACGAGCTTTGAAACAGAAACCATTTACAACTATAATTAGGACTTCCCTAGTGGTCCAGTGGTTAAGAATCTGCCAATGCAGGAAGCATGGGTTTGACTTCTGGTCTGGGAAGATCCCACTTGTTGAGGGGCAGCTAAGCCTGTCTGTCACAACTGAGACTTGTACTCTAGACTGTGCTCCGACAAGAAAAGACACCGCAGTGAGAAGCCCAGGTACCACAACTACAGAAACTCCAT
Source organism: Odocoileus virginianus (assembly GCF_023699985.2). NCBI lineage: Eukaryota > Metazoa > Chordata > Mammalia > Artiodactyla > Cervidae > Odocoileus > Odocoileus virginianus. Next base: position 57,974,863 of record NC_069677.1, on the reverse strand, counting down.
GCACAGCAAGGAAGACCCAGGGCGGCCAAGAAAAGGAAAACTATAATTAAAGTTTTCCGAAATAGAAGAAAACAAAGTTACAAAACGATCAACACTAAGACATTCCCTAATGAAAATTACGGGATTTCTAATTCACTTACATAGGAGACAAATTATATTGGCATTTCACCAATATCTTATACAACATCAAGATATCATGGGCTTCCCTGGTGGCTCAGTGGTGAAGAGTCCACCTCCAATGCAGGAGACATAAGTTCGATCCTTGACACCACCAGGAAGGTCCCACATGCCGTGCAGCTAAGCGCATTCGCCACAACTGCAAAGCCTGTGTGCTAGAGCCCAGGAACCACTACTAAGCCCACCTGCCCCAGGCACTGAAGCCCATGCGTCCTAGAGCCCGTGCTCTGCAACGAGATAAGCCACCGCAACGAGAGGCCTGTGCGCCACAACCCAAGAGCTGCCCCCACTCTCTGCAACTACAGAAAAGTCCACGCAGCAACAAAGACCCTTCACAGGCAGAAATAAATAAAACTTTTTCAAAAAAGATATCATGGAGAGAAAATATGAGTCAAGGATTTTACATTCAACTAAACTGTCCTTGAAGTGTATCACAATTACAAACATACAAAAAACTCAGGAACTATTGTTACTTCTTAAGGAATCTCCTAGACAACACACTTCAACACATTTCAGACAACCACAAAATGATTTGAGAAGCTCTAATATTATAAAGAAAATATGAGAGGATAAAACACTAAACAAATGGAATTCTTCCCCAAGGAATCTCCTGTAAAACATACTTCACACAACCAAAAAATGATTTGAGAAGCATCAACATAAGAAAAATATGGGAGAATGAAAGAACTGGTAAATCAAATGTCCGTAGAAGAATATAAGCAGCTTACGCAATCAATCAATGACATAAAACAAAGAGTAGGGAGGTGATTTACCTAACAACCGAAGATACTATTATTAATTTGTTTTGATCCTAATTCAAAAAAATTAATTATAAAAAGACATTTTAAGCAATTAAGAAAACTGGTTATATACTAGCTATTGGATATAAAAGGGAGTTATTATTAATTTTGCTATGTACAACAAATGATGTAAGAAAATGTCTGACATTTTTTAGAGATACACACTTAAATGTGTAAAGTGACACAGTTGGCATTTTTAGTACCAAAGGAAAAAAGTGATGAAGCAAATGTGCAAAGAAATTGTTAACTACTGAATCTGGATCATGAGTATATGGAAGTTTACTGTATTATTCTACTTTTATGCACGTCTGAAATTTTTCAAAATTAAAAAACTAGAGATATACCAACCAGATAAGACAGAGGCATACTAGGCAACCATAACAAAGACAACTGCTTTCTCTTTGTCTCTGTTCTCTCTCTCTCTCTCTCACACACACACAATGCAGAGAATAGAGACACAAAAAGAGAAACACAGGAAGAAAGAAAAGGACCTAAAAACAGACAAGTCCCGTATCTAGCATGAACTGATCTTCCTAACTTTAAAAAAAAAAAAAGTGTAGAAATGGGCTCAAGGACAGGAAAAGAGAAAGCAATTAACTGACTTAGAAGTCACTTTGCAAACGGCATCTGTGCTTTTTGGGCAAATCATTTAACCTTCCGGAGCTTTAGTTCTTCAGCTCCTGAAATGGGATAATAGGCACTCCATCTACACAGAGACAGTGCAGTGCTCAAACCAGACTACACAGGAAACAGTGCTTTGCACACTGTAACCATGATATAAAAGTAAGAGAACATTAATAATTAAGTATGTGTTATCTCTTGCCCAGATATATTTCAATTATTTAAATATTTACTGCACATATCACCTAATTCTTATTTTCTAGGTTAATAACATCACATCACATTAACTTAATATCTAATGCTATACTTACCACTCCTGTGTAATAGCGTAGTCCAACGACATGGCCTCTCAAAGTTCCAAATAGAACTGAATCTAACTCTTCATCACTTGTTAGGAAGTCATCTGGAGGAATAATATCTTGAAATTCAAAACGAGGAAAGAAAGTTGGATATGAGAGGCGTGGAAAATTTCCATGGACTCCATACTGGACAGTCTGCAAGTACTTCCAAACAGGATCCCTATTGAAAAAAAAAAGGGGGGGGGGGGCACAAAAATACAATATTTAACCAAACAGTCCTCAAAGACCATACCATATTTAAAGGCCAAATTGCTTTCTCACACTTTATTTCAACAAAATAAATCGAATATGGGAAGTGCTGTATAGAGACGAAACGCGTTCCTCTGGCTAAAGCAAGGATTGGAGTCAGTGGGGGAGGTTTCTAGAAACCCTACCTGTTCAATAATGCGTCTTCTACCCATAGGTATTCAAAGTGAAAACACCAATAAGGGTTCACAAACCTTTCTCCGTCACAATCACTTACTTAAACTGAAAAATAATGTGATGTCTGTAATTAATTTTACATCAAAATTTCAATACTGAGCTAGAAGAAAACTCGAAAATATAGAACTACTTTTAACATGAAGCCACTTGCAGTTTTACAAATAATACATCCAGCATCCATTACTTTATTCCCTTCGAAGAGAACCCTTCTTTTATTCAGGAATCTAAATCGTGCCATCACGGGAAGCTTACCCCAAGCCTCCCACTTGGTTTAAGGGTAACCTCAACCCCTAGATGGAGAACTGTTTCCGGAACGAATATGTAAACCAATTCAGACAATGAAAAGTAACAGGCAGTCGGCTGGGGCCTTCCAGGAAGCTTCCACTTTTCTGGAATGGATAAAAGCTATTTCCTCTGCGTTTTCCTCGAGCGTCGCGCACACCGCTTTTGGCTCCTCTGCAGAGAGATATTTGCACGCCTGTGCATACACAGCAACTGCGAGGTGCTCGGGGACAGAGGCTGTCTTACCCGGCCCTTTCTGCCGAGCACAATGCCCAGCGCACGGTGGGTACCTGATAGGTGTTTCGTGCAATAAAGCACAGGTTGAGACCCCGGGTAAGCAGTGAGCTTAGAGCCCCAGGCTCCCCACATCCCTTGACAGATATTTCCCCAAGGCTCTAGCAGGAGACTCGCCCGAGGATCCTCCCCTCTGCATTTATTTCTCCCGCGGCTATACGAGCCGCCAGCAGGACGAACAACAGCTGCAAAGCTCGCACCCCGAACGCGAAGGAAACGCTGGGAAGGTCAGGTTCATTTCAGGACTCCTCTAGAAGGTTACAGCCGGCGCCCCACCCCCCTCCGCCCCCTTCACCTCTTGAACATCCAGGACATGGCGCTGAGTGCGTGACGAGCGGAACACTCAGACGCCCAGGATCGTTCTCAAGCCGCCTAAATAAGCCTCCTTTCAGGCCTCGCGGCCGCAAGCCAGTGACAAATTACGAGCGCCGGAGCGACAGCCCACTCCAGGAGAGTAAGACGCCGCGAATCCAGTCAGACGTCTACAGTACCGTCCGCTTCCAGCAACAATTTGAGTGACTAGCGACGCTTTGTGACTGGCATCCGGAAAGTCCAATCCCAAGGAGGGACCTACGGAGGCAAACCAATCAAAGAGGAGGAGGGAGGGTAACTCCGCCCCGCGGAGCGATTCAAAGACTGGGGGGTGGTCCCAGCTGCAGGGGTGGTTCCATCCGGGTTCTTCCCCGCCCCCAAGGCCGGGCGCGGGAAAGCCACGCGGCCGCAGTAGCACGACTGTGGTGTTCAAGGCCTCCGCGGTTCGTCTGATTCCCCACCTCAAACAGAGGGCGACAACTCCGCTTTCCGCTGTTTCCCTCAAGCCGTAAGCCTCGGCCCCATGTTTCAGGCCTTACCTCATCCTCGTCCTAGTTTTCTCTTCATCTAATGTGACACGTAGTAGGGACTTCCACTCAGTAAGCTCCGCACTTTACGAACCCTACCAGCCAGATCCTTCACTTCGTTTTCTGTGGTGAATCCGGGTAGTTGCCCTCAAAATATGCCTTTTAAGCCCCACGAGCGAATCAGTGGGACACCGGGTTCAGAGAGTTTAATTTCAATTTAGATTTATGGCGTTGCCATTTCTTTCTCGCTATCGCATTTTTTTCTTTTCTTTTAGGGAAAATTTTCACTTCTACCAGAGGAAAACCACAGAACGCAAGGAGAGCAAAAGAAGCTCGTGGGTGACTGCTGGAAGTGTCCCGGCTTCCCTTGAAGGCACGTGACTATCCCTGCAATAAGGGAAGAAGCTGGTTTTCCTCAGGGAAGTGTAGGGAGAGCTCCCGCGTGTCCAATAGCCTGCCTTTGAGAGTCTGAGGAGACTCGGTAGAATTCAGCTTTGAGTGGGCAGGTGGGCCGGTGCAGTCCAGGTACTGACCGGACTGGTCTCTGCACCTTGTCAGCCTTTTTTTTTTCTTTTAGAAGTTTGAAAATTTATTTTTTTTTCCCATTTATTTTTATTAGTTGGAGGTTAATTACTTTACAACATTGCAGTGGTTTTTGTCATACATTGAAATGAATTAGCCATGGATTTACATGTATTCCCCATCCTGGTCCCCCCTCCCACCTCCCTCTCCACCCAATCCCTCTGGGTCTTCCCAGTGCACCAGGCCCGAGCACTTGTCTCATGCACCCAACCTGGGCTGGTGATCTGTTTCACCCTAGATAATATACATGTTTCGATGCTGTTCTCTCAAAACATCCCACCCTCGCCTTCTCCCACAGAGTCCACAAGTCTGTTCTGTACATCTGAGGAAGCTGTGGTACATATACACCATGGAATATTACTCAGCCATTAAAAAGAATTCATTTGCATCAGTTCTAATGAGATGGATGAAACTGGAGCCCATTATACAGAACGAAGTAAGCCAGAAAGATAAAGACCATTACAGTATAAAGGATAGTAACGATAACCCTATATGCAAAACAGAAAAAGAGACTCAGATGTATAGAACCTTGTCAGCCTTTTAACTGATGCAGCAGCAGCACCAGGGTAAAAAGCTGGCCTGACCTGCCCTTTGGATTAGGTGTAAATGTCAAGACAAGTGCAGGATCAAAGAGGAAAGGTATTTGAGAAAGTGATTACTATTGACCCTCACCCTTCAAAGAATCGTCCGTTTTACACTTCCATCAGCAGAGGATTTGGAGAAGGAAATGGCAACCCACTCCAGTGTTCTTGCCTGGAGAATCCCATGGACAGAGAAACCTGGAGTGTCTTCAGTCCATGGGGTTGCAAAGAGTCGGACACGACTGAAGTGACTTAACACCACAGCAGAGTATTAGAGGTGGTCAGCGAAACAGGTTTTTATGAGGCATTTGTTCATTATCTTAAACTATCCCAATCTGTAAATATGAACCCAGTGTAGAATGAGAAGTGGAATTTGCAGCAACTCAATACTTCATTTTACTGAACATGCTGGGCATGTGAGCTTCCCTGGTAGCTCAGTGGTAAAGAATCCACCTGCCAGTTCAGGGAGGTGGGTTCAATCCCTGTGTCAGGAAGATCCCCTGGAGGAAGACATGGCAACCCACTCCAGTATTCTTGCCTGGAAAATACCAAGGACAGAGGAGCCTGGGGAACTACAGTCCATGGGGTTGCAGAGATTTGAACACAACTGAGAACGCGTGAACACACAAGCACAGAAGGCATATGGGATCTTAGTTTCCCCACCAGGGATCCAACCCATGTTCCTGCAGTGGAAGCACAGAGTCTTAACACTGGATGGCCAAGGAGGTCCCTCAATTATTTCAGTTATTTACTTTCTTCTAGAAGTCTTAGGAGGCAAATGGCAGTATAGTTCAATTTGGGGTGTGCCAGATCTAAGTTCTTGGAAAATATGCCCCCAAATGCCAAAATTGAAGATGCTTTGTGTATAAAGTTAATGAGGAAGTTACGTTCACCAGATTGAAAGATAAAATTTCAAATGTCACAATACAGGTAAACTTGATCCGCTCAAGACTTGAAACCTGTGAGCAGTGACCTTGCCATGGTTAAAGAATGTGGATTGAATGAAGTAAAAATTTGCTAAAGTCAACATTTTTGTCCATATTGTCACTATTTTACATCTCAGATCTAGCAGTTGAACTTCAACTTGAGCACTCTTTCACTTAATCATTATTATTTTAGTGTTTAAAAAGTGCAATGTGTACTAGTTTGATTAAAATGTTACTATACTTATAAATTCATAACTCTCACATAAGATAATGTTTTCTGAAAAATGAACTTGTAGCTAAAAAATAGAATGGCAATTGTACAATGGCTTGTGTGTTGGACTGATGTGTAAGGAGGAGAGTGTCACAAAGAGGTTAACAAGATAAGAGCCAGATGATATAGAAATTTAAGGTCTATGGTAGAGTTTATATTTTATTTTAAATGTAATAGAAAGCCATTAAATGTTTCACACAGGAGAATGACAATCTAAATTAGGCTTAAAAAAATGCAGTCTGGCAGCTCTGTGGAGAATAGATTCTAGGGGAAGAGAACAGAAATGGAGAGACTGGTTAGATAATCAGGAAATGATTGTGTCCAGGTTAGAGATGATAATACCTTGGAATGGGGAAGTGATGAAGCTAAGCTGACCAGGGAAGTTTGCTAATAAATTTAGATATGGATAGCTAATAAATTTAGATATGGGTGCTGAGGGAGGAGAAGGAATAAAAAATTCCTTTAACCATCTACCTCCTAGTTAAAAACATGCCTGCTCATTCGTTCCCCCTCTATGCAAATTAAACATGTCACTTCCTTGTTTGATGCTATGGGCATGAAATCAAAGAATGGCATGTGTGGCTTTTTATAATCCGTCGCCTACTTCCCACTCCTATCACTTCCCAACCCACGCTGCCTATAATGACCTTCGCATACATAACCACAAGGCCATTCTCACACCCAACAAAATTAATAAATCAATCCTTCGTGTCTTCTAATAACTAGTTCATAATTCAAATTTCACAATTGAGATTTTCCTGCATAAAACATTTAACGCCATTTCCTTCTCCAGGGGATCTTCCCAACCTGGGGATGGAACCCAGGTCTCCCTCATTGCAGGAGGACTCTTTATTGTCTGAGCCGCCGGGGAAGCATCCACATCATAGATAATGTGGCTTTTTGGCAATACACGTATTAGAGCCTCTCAAAGATTGCCAGAAGCAAGGGCTTTCTCTACACCCCCAGCAGTAAAGGAGTAAAGGCTAATGAGGCGGCTCAGTTGGGGCCCAAAGGCAACCCTGCAAGGCCCACAGGGGCCTCCGTGAGCCCCCAGCATTGTGCTTCCAGCGGGCGGGACAGCAGACTGGAGCCGAAAGCTGAGGTGAGATGAGGTACACCAGCGGTGGTGGCTGCAGAAGATGAATGAATGAGGCTCCAAAATTAAGTCCCCTACAGGGTAAAAGAAAGAAAACTCAATTTGGAAACTTGAATTTAATTGGTATTAAGGATTGCAGTGGTCATGTGTGGATGTGAGAGTTGGACTGTAAAGAAAGCTGAGCACAGAAGAATTGATGCTTTTGAACTGTGGTGTTGGAGAAGACTCTTGAGAGTCCCTTGGACTGCAAGGAGATCCAACCAGTCCATCCTAAAGGAGATCAGTCCTGGGTATTCATTGGAAGGACTGATGCTGAAGCTGAAGCTCCAATACTTTGGCCACTTGATGCAAAGAGTTGACTCATTGGAAAAGACCCTGATGCTGGGAGGGATCGGGGGCAGGAGGAGAAGGGGACGACAGAGGATGAGATGGCTGGATGGCATCACCGACTCAATGGGCATGAGTTTGAGTAAGCTCCGGGAGTTGGTGATGGACAGGGAGGCCTGGTATACTGCGATTCATGGGGTCGCAAAGAGTCGGACATGACTGAGCAACTGAACTGAACTGAACTGAAGGATTCCCTGGTGGCTCAGTGGTAAAGAATCCACCTGCAAAAAAAAAAAAAAAGAATCCACCTGCAATGCAGGAGACGTCTGTTCTATCCCTGGGTCGAGAAGATGCCCTGGAGAAGGAAATGGAAACCCACTCCAGTATTCTTGCCTGGAAAATCCCATGGACAAAGAAGCCTGGCGGGCTACAGTCCACGAGGTCACAAAAGAGTTAGACATGACTTAGTGACTAAACAACAACAAACTCTTAAAATGACCGAAGTACCTGGAGGTGACTAAGTCATTGCCTCCCATTAGGCAAACTGAAGGGTAAGACAAATTAGCTCAATAAAAACTATAGAGTTCTGTCTTCGTGAACAGTCAGTAACTGACATTACCACATGCCGTACAGCCCTACACACGCGCCTCTCAATGAATTACACCCACGTCTGTTTGGCAGACACTTCTCCTCGGTTGAATTAGGAGATTTACAGTTTCTTCTTTTTGCCTATATGCATGTAAAATGTTCTCTATACTGAATATGTATTGCTTTTTTAAATAAGAAAATAATAAAAGCTATAAACTAAATTCTTGTAAAGAAATCAAATTTTTCAACTTGCTATTTTAATAATTTTAGACTTATAGAAACGTTGTGAAATTAAGCACAAAAACTTACCTCATATCTCTTACCCCATTTCCTTTTACAACACACATAATCATAGTACAGTTATCAAAATCAGGAAATTAACATTTGTACAATAGTATTTCTGAACTATTTTTTCAAATAAGACAAGGCAGAGGAAATCATAGAAAACAGTCTTTTGTAACTACTTATTTACAACCAAATTTTCTTACACTTATTTGGGACTCCTATAGATATGGGGGCAGATAAGTGAGGACAAGAACTGATAGCGTAGAGGAAGTAAGGTAAAATGAATGCCAAGTAAAATTCTTCTTAATTAAATACTGCTATCAATATCAAGTGCCTGCCTTGAAGTAAGCACTCAATAATTGCTCTTAAAAGCCCATTCTTTTTACTGTTATTGTTGTAATAGAGTTATTGTCTAATGAGTCTTCCAGCACTTAACAAGGAAAATAGTTGATTGAGGGTGATTTCCTGATGCTTGTCAGCAAGTTGTTCCTAAGTAACAGAATAACACTGTTTCCAGAAGCCAGTGATTTTCCCAGGTGCAAGTCCTTGAAACAGACTGAAAAGTTTCATCAAGAACCGGGAGACACTCTTTTACCAACTCCCACTCTGAGAAATCTGTGGTGTTCCAGATCACAGAGGCCTTTCCCAGGAGATAACTGTTTCCTCCTCCTTTAGGCCTTGGCTCGGTCTGTGCTCCTACGTGCGGGGCGACCAAAGTGGCTAAAGCATTAGGCCTGCCCTGCGATCTGTCTCCTTTCCCTCCTGCCCAGGATCCTCATCTCAGGGTCAGGAAAGCGTCACTCTGGTCTGTGAAAAAGAAAACCATAGTCCCCAAATGGTGTCACTGACCCTAAAAAAACCTGTGATACCAAACCGAGTTTTAATACCTGATTTAACTGCAGTTTTAACCTCTCCCGGAATGTAATCTTAATCAACCAGTCTGGAAATTTCTGCTCAAGCACCAGTAATCTGTCACCCTGGCCCCTTTCAATCCTCCGGAGAAACAGGCAATCTGCATGATAAAACCCTTGTGGTTCCACTCCACCCAACCCCACACCCAAGAAAGATGGGCCTAAAAATAATCCTTTCTTTCTTTTGCTAATAGCTTCCTTGCTACCTCACCCTTCTTTCATCCCTCACTTTAAACACCATGCAAACCAAAAAATAAAAGTCCACATCAGACTAAAAATCCTACCATTAGACAACTGTATTGCAAGGATACTATTATCCCAGTAGGATTATATCATATACAAATAGCTACCTATTCACAAAATATCCCCCTTCAAAGAGGAAGGAAAGCATTACATATATTACTGTTTCAGATTTCTATCCTTGAGGTGGTTGGAAGTCCCAAAACAAACACAAAAAAATTACACATTTTTCTTCATCATCACTGAGGATTTATTATCCCAAAAGACCTGTGGTCTAAATCCTCATTTCCTGATTCCCAGACCAGTGTAATGTTTTTCCCCAGAATATACAATTTAATCTAATAATTGAAAATATACACAGAGAGATAACAAGTCACACAAGAATCCAAAGTTTTTTAAAATGCCCCCCAAAAAGAGTTGGGGTGGGGGGAGTGGATATGTGGCATCGCACTACAGAACTAAATTTAGTTAAAGACACATAACTGTTTCTTAACTACAGGTATTTTATAAAGTACTTGAGAAATGAATAGTTTATAAAAATGAGGTAAAAAATTTCAGGTGGGAGCAGAAAACTAAAACATGTCATACTTTGGCAAAGTCTTTAAAAATGTCACATCCTTAAAATGATGTTTTATGAGATTGTTCTGAGGCTGAATCATACAGGAGATAATTTTCAAGCCATTGCACTTTGGTTTTTTCCTCATATTGGCTTCAAAGTTGTCCCCGTGTAACAGGAAGGAAAGAGGCAGGACACAACCACGTGGGTTCAATCTGTGGGAAATCAGGTAAATCTGTTTCACTTGGAGGACAAAATTATTCTCAGTTAAGAATCATTGTCACGAATATGCATATGTGCTCAGTTGCTGAGTCATGTCCTACTCTTTGTGATCCATAGGCTGCAGCCTGCCAGGTTTCCCAGGCAAGAATACTGGAGTGGGTTGCCATTTCCTTCTTCAGGGGATCTTCCTGACCCAGGGATCAAACCCATGTCTCCTGCATTGGCAGGTGAGTTCTTTACTGCTGAGCTACCTGAGAACTATCTGTATACTGATCACTACCAAATGTGTATTTCTAACCCAACTTCTCTGAGCTCCAGAATCATGTCATGAACATCTTAAATTTACAAACCTGAAATAGGACTCCCCCCCCCTTTTTTTTTTTTTTTGGCTACACTTCACAGCTTGTGGGATTTTAGCTCCCCAGCCAGGGATTGAATCCAGGCCCTCAGCAGTGAAAACACAGAGTCCTAACCAGTAGTCAGCCAGCAAATCCCCTGAAACAGGACTCTTAATTCCACCTCTCCCCTTCCTCAACATGCTTATTCTTCTGGTTTCCCCCATTTCAGTAAAGAGCATGCCAAAAAAAAACTTGTCGTTGATTCTTCTCTTGCTCTTACACCACCCATTTCATCCCTCCTATTAGATCTACTTCCAAAATATAACACAAATTTACCTAACTTTCTCCATCTTTATTATTATCACTGTGTCCAACCCACTGTTTTCTCAGCTGAACTGTAACATTGCCATGGTCTGTCTGAACTCCTTCCTATTTTCTGTTTTCCTCATCTTAACCCTACTCCGAGTTGCATTCGCCATTCAGAAGCCAGAGATCTTTTTATACTATCAATTATATCCCATCATCCACCTGCTAAACATGCTCCAATGAATTATCTTTGCCTTAAAATGAAATCCAAATTCTCCCACAGTACGTTATCTAGCCCTGCCTCTCTCTTTTTTATCTTATTTCATTCCACATTTTCCTGGGCTCCTGATGTTCTAGGAATACCAACCCTCTTTCCGTTTATGGCATACGTACTGCCAAGATTGTTCAGGCCTCCAGGCTTCTGAAATTCCTCTTTCCTTTGTGTGGACCCCCAGACCTTTCCCTGCTGGCTTCTTGTTTCAGGTCTCAGCTCAAAACCACCTCCTCAGAAAGGCCTTCCTTGACTTTCTGTTCTAAAGCACTCATTGCTCAGTTACTCTCTCTCCCAAGAGTCAGCAAACTTTTTCTGTAAAGGGCTATGGAGTAAATATGTTCACCCTTGTCTGCATCACTCTGCTGCAGTAAGAGAAACGCAACCATAGACAATACTTACATGAGTGGGAATGGCTGTCTCTCAATAAGATGTTATTTACAAAACAGCGGGACTTGATTTGCTTGTCCCTGCTCAATCACATTATCCTGCTGTGTCACCTTCAGAACTTACAGCTAACTGGAATTACTTTGTTTTCTTGATTACTTCCTGTCTCCTTTCCCTAGATAAGCTCCACCAAAAAAGGGACTTTATCTTTTCACAGTTTACATCCTGCAGTAACTAAAAGACAGTCTCGGTACTCAGTAATTTTGCTGACTGGATCTGTACAGTAATAAACTTTCCTTGCATTTGATATCATTTATGAAATCACTTTAAGGCAGGAGGAGAAGGGGACAACAGAGGATGAGATGGTTGGATGGCATCACTGACTCAATGGACATAAGTTTGGACAGACTCTGGGAGATGGTGATGGACAGCAATACCTGGTGTGCTGCAGTCCATGGGGTCGCAAAGAGTCGGACACGACTGAGTGACTGGACAACGGCAATGAAATCATTTAAAAGTCAAATTCTATTATACATAAAAGACACATTATCTGGGCTTCCCTGCTGCCAATTCAGGAGACACAGGTTTGATCCCTAGTCCGGGAAGATCCTACTTGACAAGGAGCAACTAAGCCTGTGTACCTCGACTTCTGAACTCGTGCTCTAGAGCCCAGGAGCCGCAGCTGCTGAGGCCTGCATGCCCTGGAGCCTGTTCTCTGCAACAGGAGAAGCCACGCCAACGAGAAGCCCATGCACCTCAACTAGAGAGTGGCCCCCGCTCTCGGCAACTAGAGAAAAGCCAGTGCAGCACTGAAGACCCAGGGCGGCCAAAAATAAATCAATCAATATATATTTTTACAAGCATCTCTTGTAGATGCTTACATTAATATAATTGAAAGAAGGTAATTAGTCATCCCCCCAAAACCACTCAGAAACTTATCTGAAGCTTTTTTTAAAGATATTTCAGATAATTTATCCAAATCACTTCTGATTCCAATCAGATATTTTGCTACTCTTTTATACAAAACACACCTATGTTTTCATTTTAAAGAAAATAAAGTCATACAAACCTGAAAACCTTGACAAAAATTATATGTCTAGAACAGAGCAAGGGAGGTCTCCTTTACCAGAGAATCTTTGAGATAACTCACAACCCCTTCTCACCCCATAACCAAATAGTCTCCCAATTCATATCCTTCTTTCCTTGTCCTCCTCTGCCATTCCTTAAGCTCTGGACTTAGAATGTGTACATTTCTGAATAGACCAACTACAATAAGCTTTCGGCTCATTCTGTACTTTTTTATGGCAGGTGCTACTGATGCTTTTAAGTTTCTTGGGGGCATTTTTAGTCCTCCTCAAAGTGTTCCTGGAATTAAACTGTTTACATAACACGGAAGTTTTGAATAGAAGATCCCTGTGTAGCTAGCAGTAAGTGTTCTGACTTTAAAGGTTCTCATATTATCTTTTTGGGGAGAGGAAGTTGTGAGGTGGGTTTTGGAATCTGGATCTAAAACTCATTCCACTTGCCTTTCAAATGAAAATTTATAAGACTCTTAAAATAGGCATTGACTGCTACTACATTTTTATCTTCTGAAGCTGGAGGTAGGAAAAACTGAGAATACATGATAAAGGAGGAAATAATAAATAAAGGCTACACTGAGCCTAATCAAAAAATATTAAGTCAGTGGGCAAAATGGATGGTGAAAGTGTGATTCATCCAGGATTTGTCAAAGTTAACAGAGGTCTCTTCTTCCCAGGAAAGGACAGACCTTCATTTCCCCCCAGTTCAGCTCAGCTCAGTTTAGTCGCTCAGTTGTGTCTGACTCTTTGTGACCCCACGGACTGCAACACTCCAGGCTCCCCTGCCCATCCCAACTCCCAAAGCTTGCTCAAACTCATGTCCATCGAGTCAATGATGCCATCCAACCATTTCATCCTCTATCTTCCCTTTCTCCTCCTGCCTTCAGTCTTTCCCAGCATCAGGGTCTTTTCTAAAGAATCAGTTCTTCGCATCGGGTGGCCAAAGTATTGGAGTTTCAGCTTCAGCATCAGTCCCTCCAATGAATATTTGGGACTGATTTCCTTTAGGATGGACTGGTTGGATCTCCTTGCACTCCAAGGGACTCTCCAGAGTCTTCTCCAACACCACAGTTCAAAAGCATCAATTCTTCAATGCTCAGCTTTCTTCACGGTCCAGCTCTCACATTCATACATGACTACTGGAAAAACGATAACTTTGTCTGCAAAGTAATGTCTCTGCTTTTTAATATGCTGTATACGTTGGTCATAGCTTTTCTTCCAAGGAGCAAAAGCATCTTTTAATTTCATGGCTGCAGTCACCATCTGCAGTGATTTTGGAGCCCAAGAAAATAGAGTCTGTTGCTGTTTCCATTGTTTCCCCATCTATTTGCCATGAAGGGATGGGACCGGATGCCATGATCTTAGTTTTTTTAATCTTGAGTTTTAAGCCAGGTTTTTCACTCTCCTCTTTTACTTTCATCAAGAGGCTCTTTAGTTCTTCTTTGCTTTCTCCTAGAAGGGTGGTGTCATCTATGTATCTGAGGGTATTGATATTTCTCCCGGCAATCTTGATTCCAGCTTGTGCTCATCCAGCCTGGCATTTCACATGATGTACTCTGCATATAAGTTAAATAAGCAGGGTGACAATATTCAGCCTTGATGCACTCCTTTCAAATTTGGAACCAGTCTGTTGTTCCATGTCCAGTTCTAATTGTTGCTTCTTGACCTGCATACAAATTTCTCAGGAGGCAGGTCAGGTAGTCTGGTATTCCCTTTAAGAATACTCTTGAAGAATTTTCCACAGTCTGTTGTGATCCACATAGTCAAAGGCTTTGGCATAGTCAATGAAGCAGAAGTAGATGTTTTTCCGGAACTCTCTTGCTTTTTTCTATGATCCAACAGATGTTGGCAATTTGATCTCTGGTTCCTCTACCTTTTCTAAATCCAGCTTGAACATCTGGAAGTTCACAGTTCACGAACTATTGAAGCCTGGCTTGGAGAATTTTGAGCATTACTTTACTAGTGTGTGAGATGAGTGCAATTTTATGGTAGTTTGAACATTCTTTGGCATTGCCTTTCTTTGGGCTTGGAATGAAAACTGACCTTTTCCAGTCCTGTGGCCACTGCTGAGTTTTCCAAATTTCTGGCATACTGAGTGCAGCACTTTCACAGCATCATCTTTCAGGATTTGAAATAGCTCAACTGGAATTCTATCACCTCCACTAGCTTTGTTCCTGGTGATGCTTACTCAGGCCCACTTGACTTCACATTCCAGGATGTCTGGCTCTAGGTGAGTGATCACAAGCATGGTGGTTATCCGGATCATGAAGATCTCTTTTGTATAGTTCTTCTGTGTATTCTTGCCACCTCTTCTTAATATCTTCTGCTTCTCTTAGGTCCATTCCATCTGTCCTTTATTGTGCCCATCTTTGCATGAAATGTTCCCTTGGTATCTCTAGTTTTCTTGAAACTTTTCATTTCCCCCTTAGGCCTCTATTTTATTGCATTAGCTAAGACAGCAATGAATAATGTTTGCATTCAATTATTCATTTAGTTATTTGAAAAACAGTTACTGGTCACCTCCTATATGACAGAACCTTCTACTAGACAGAAGGTGTCAAGTAGCTGGCCACCCAGTTTACGTGTGGAGGCCACAGTACTGTCAGACTGAATCAATTCTCATTTGTTTGTCAGAGGAAAACAGATTGGGCTGCCCTATTGATCAGTCACTGGGAAGAAGGACACTAGAAGAATAAATGTTATAGGGCTATAAGGGCTTCTCAAGCGTTAGCTGTATGGGAGGTTCTGCTGAATGGCACCCCCCTCTCTCCACTGCCTGACACAGCCTCAGTGCATCCTGTCCCTGACACAGCCGCCACAGCCTGAACCCCTGGACAGGTCTGAGGCTCGGGCAGTAAGGAAGGCCTTTTCCAGCGGAGCAGATTCCTCGATGAGAGGAGACCCCTCAGGAACCTGAAACCTCAAACCCCCTGCAGAGAGCCCGTCCTCTGCCACCCTCTCCCCCAAGCCAAGAAGCTGAGATTTACCGCGCTACAGGCTGCTTTAGACCTGAAGCGCCTCTTGATGAAGTCAAAGAGCAGAGTGAAAAAGTTGGCCTAAAGCTCAACATTCAGAAAACGAAGATTGTGGCATCTGGTCCCGTCACTTCATGGGAAATAGATGGGGAAACAGGGGAAACAGTGCCTGACTGTGTTTTTCTGGGCTCCAAAATCACTGCAGATGGTGATTGCAGCCATGAAATTAAAAGACGCTTACTCCTTGGAAGGAAAGTTGTGACCAACCTAGACAGCCTATTAAAAAGCAGAGACATTACTTTGCCAACAAAGGTCCATCTAGTCAAGGCTATGGTTTTTCCAGTAGTCATGTATGGATCTGAGAGTTGGACTGTGAAGAAAGCTGAGCACCGAAGAATTGATGCTTTTGAACTGTGGTGTTGGAGAAGACTCTTGAGAGTCCCTTGGACTGCAAAGAGATCCAACCAGTCCATTCTAAAGGAGATCAGTCCTGGGTGTTCATTGGAGGGACTGATGCTGAAGCTGAAACTCCAATACTTTGGCCACCTGATGCGAAGGGCTGACTCGTTGGAAAAGACCCTGATGCTGGGAGAGATTGAAGGCAGGAGAAGGGAACGACAGAGGATGAGATGGCTGGTGGCATCACTGACTTGATGGACGTGGGTTTGGGTAAACTCTGGGAGTTGGTGATGGACAGGGAGGTCTGGTGTGCTGCGATTCATGGGGTCGCAAAGAGTCGGACACGACTGAGCAACTGAACTGAACTGAACTGAGGCTCCTTTCAGTTACCTCACATCTGGGATTCAGCCTAGACAGGGCTGGAGATTCAGGGCCTCTAAAATGGAAGCTCCCTCCTCTCTGTTCAACCCGAGGTCTCCTCTGTACTCTTCTCTATTTTTGATTGGAATAAAACCATTAATCTAGTTTTCACTTCCCCGCCCCCATGGGTAAACTAGGTCCCTTCTATTTTCCTCCTGCCAAGGACATGTGCTACTAGCCCTGTGGAGCCTATCCTCAGCCTGGCCAACAAGCATCTGCCTAACTGGGTTCTTCCCTCCACTGGCTCAGCCTATCATTGTCTGTGGCCCCATCCTGCTCCTGGAGAGCCTGAAATGAGAAGAAAACTTTTTGGTTTCCCTGTCATTTCCCAATTTGTCCCTCTGCGCTCACATCAGTTCTGTGAAGATGAAAACTGGGTTTGTTAATTTCATCACCACACTCTCCTGGTTAAATCACTGCAAGTGAATCCTGACCTCCCAACCTCACCCCCTCACCTCTATATTTGCATTTCCAAAAGCTGAAAGATGTGTTATCTCAACCGTTCTTTCTACTTCTCCTTAAACTGACATGCTGAGTTCCTCTAACTAGCATCTCTGAGCTCCAGGTGCCATCAACCATGAACAGACACATTAGTGACTTTAGTATTTACAAGTCATGCTTAAAGTGTCACATCCTCATTACAAAGTCACTCCCTGAGCAATTGCCTTTTGGAAGCTAAACCAAGAGAGGTTTAAAACTAAACTCAAGAACACACAGTGAAAAGGAACAGATCCTGTTATGTATAAGGGGAAGGGTGAGGAGCTTAGATCCTAGAGCAGGGAACTAGGTTTGATTCTTTGTGCCCTTCCTAGTCTAACGCAACATGTACATCTGTGTGAATGTTTATCAGTTCAGTTCAGTTCAGTCGCTCAGTCGTGTCCGACTCTTTGCGACCCCGTGGATCGCAGCACACCAGGCCTCCCTGTCCATCACCAACTCATGGAGTTTACCCAAACTCATGTCCATCGAGTCAGTGATGCCATTCAGCCATCTCATCCTTGGTCATCCCCTTCTCCTCCCACCCCCAATCCCTCCCAGCATCAGGGTCTTTTCCAATGAGTCAACTCTTTGCATCAGGTGGCCAAAGTATTGGAGTTTCAGCTTCAACATCAGTCCTTCCAATGAAAACCCAGGACTGATCTCCTTTAGGATGGACTGGTTGGATCTCCTTGCAGTCCAAGGGACTCTCAAGAGTCTTCTCCAACACCACAGTTCAAAAGCATCAATTCTTCGGTGCTCAGCTTTCTTCACAGTCCAACTCTCAGATCCATACATGACCACTGGAAAAACCATAGCCTTGACTAGATGGACCTTTGTTGGCAAAGTAATGTCTCTGCTTTTTAACATGCTGTCTAGGTTGGTCACAACTTTCCTTCCAAGGAGTAAGCGTCTTTTAATTTCATGGCTGCAATCACCATCTGCAGTGATTTTGGAGCCCAAAAAAATGAAGTCAGGCACTGTTTCCCCTGTTTCCCCATCTATTTCCCATGAAGTGATGGGACCAGATGCCATGATCTTCGTTTTCTGAATGTTGAGCTTTAGGCCAACTTTTTCAGTCTCTTCTTTCACTCATCAAGAGGCTTTTTAGTTCCTTTTTACTTTCTGCCATAAGGGTGGTGTCATCTGCATATCTGAGGTTATTGATATTTCTCCCAGCAATCTTGATTCCAACTTGTGCTTCTTCCAGCTCAGCATTTCTCATGATGTACTCTGCATATAAGTTAAATAAACAGGGTGACAATATACAGCCTTGACGTACTTCTTTTCCTATTTGGAACCAGTCTGTTGTTCCATGTCCAGTTCTAGCTGTTGCTTCCTGACCTGCATATGTTTATCAGGACATTGCAAATTATGAGTCCAATGCACAGGTTCTATAAATGGCTAGGAACAGGTGGCTCGGTGATAAGGAATTCACCTGGATTTGAGATCTGGGTTTGATTCCTGGACTGGGAAGATCCACAGCGAAGGAAATGGCAACCCATTCTAATATTCTTCCTAGGAAATCTCATGGACAGAGGAGCCTGGCAGGCTACACTCCATGCAGTTGCAAAAGAGTCAGACATGATTTAGCAACTAAACAACATCCTTCAGTATATTTTTACTATGAGATAATTTATAAGTAAGGACATCATTGGATAAAAATGTTCAGGCATATGAAATGTTCAGGTATACGTGTGTGAATTTCCCTATCCTGAAATGGGCAGCTTCAGACCCCTAGAGGCACACAGTAATTGATCATCCCTCACACATTGATACCCATTCTTCCTCTAGCCCATCTCCTATATATATCTTATTGCCATAATTTTGTCTTCTATCTATTTCCATTGCTCCTGCTCTAGCCCAGATCACTATCATTTCTTCCTATGAATCCCTGACTCTCAACTTCATCCCTCCAATCTGCTTCACAGTGGTGCCCAATTTTTCTAGTATTTAATTCAAAACAAATAAGGCCTCTGCCTCCATGATGAGCTGCAGATAATGTTCAAACTGCTCAATGCCACTTTACGGGGTCCTTCTCCCCTATGCCTCGCCCCTTAATTTCATCTCTCTCCCTCAAGACGGTGAAACTCTATTGATTATACCTTTGCTCTGGTCTCTGGACCTGTGGGTGATTTCTCCACAATGGACCCTGGCCCAGGCCGTATGCTTTGCCAGCTTTTTGCCTACAGGTCCTTCAGTTTTCCACAAGAATCTCAACTGCTTCAGGAAAGCTTCCCAACTTGTGCACTGCCATCCAAAGCACGTCCAATTAAAACATGTGCCGTTATATACACTGTTTTGCCAGTTTGCTTGTTAGCTCTTTCCAGATTGTGAGCTTTGGGGGAAATAAGCTTACACTGTAGGAAGATCAGATGAGGCCTCCATTAAGAGACAGAGAAAGAAGTAAGAACACCACGTGCCTGCCAGCCTGCCTTTGGGCTACACAGATCCAAGCCTCAGGGAGCGACCTCACGTGCTTGCCTCTTAAGAGATCAAGCAGAGTGCCCGTGCAAAGTTGGACGTCTCTAGAGCTATTAAACTACTATAGCCAGATGATTTTGAGAATGTATCTTCCTCATCCAGGACTATATTTCACAGAAGCCTCTGACTTCAATCAGAGTTTGAAAGTTTTTCTTTCATGGGGGATGAAAATGGTAGGATCAACACGCATCTTTCCCTCTCACCTTGGAAACCGAGGCAGTCCCCACCTTCTTTGGGATGACATTTATGACGCCTCCTTTAGTCTTGTTACAGTTTGTTCGATCACGCTGGCAGCATTAGAAGGTCCGAGAAATGGAAATTGGAGAGGGAGTAGAAGAGGTGAGGCTTGCCACAGCAGCTCCTGAAACTGCTTACTACCTAGTGGAGGCAGGTGCTACAAGAGTAGGGGGTCCTTCTCCAACTCACACTGGCCTGAAAGGTCTCGGTGCCCAAGGGTCCTAGTTCCCTAGGCATTACACGTTGGTGGCCCCTGGGCATCCGTTGCGGAAAGAGAGGCCAAGGTAGTGGACCGCTGGCTGTTCTCAGTCTTCAAGGAAACTCCTTGAATGGAACTCCAGACTCCCATTCTCCCTTGCTCTTGACCTTCAGTCACAAATTCCATCCTACTTTTTAAAAAATTTTTTTTTTCTTTTTGCCTGCGTTGGGTCTTTGTTGCAAGAGCAGCCTTCCTAGTAAGTGGCATGCTGGGTTAGTTGCCCTGGCACGTGGGATCTTAGTTCCCTGATCAGGGATGGAACCCACATCTGCTGGATTGGAAGACAGATTCTTAACCACTGGACCGACAGGGAAGTCTGTCCACTCTATTTTTGCTTCAGGGATTCAACTCTACCAGTCTGGGCATAAGGATCCACCCCACCCCCACCCTCCAGCCCCTAAATCTTCCGCCTCCACTGATATCCTAGCTTCTCTCTCAGACAGTTCGACTCCATACTTTGCCCTGGCACTCCAGCACCAGTCCTCATTAGTTTATATTGAGAATGCCACATTTCTCATGTCCCATTCATGTTGGGGCTCCAGATTTGCCAGGGGCTTTCAGAAGCCTGCCTGAAGAGGACAGTTCATGGGCCTCAATTTCCCCGCTTGATAGGAAGTGTGCTGGAGTCAAGACAGAGAGAACGGGGTATGTTGAGATGGATGGTCTAGGTAATACTTAACATTGATCCTCACTCTCTTTATTTGCAAAAATGGTTATCCTTAACCAGAAGGCCCAGTCCATCAGACTTCCCTTACCAGCCCTGCACCCTTTGCCTCCTACTCCACAGCAGAAATCAAAACCGTTAGGGCACAGAAGAGAGAGATCATCACTTCAGGCACTTCTGGCACATATCAGTTATGTGGCTGTGCTTGGCATTTGCAAGAATCAAGGTCATGCTTACAGGCTAGAAATAGAATCTGGAGGCTATTGATGCACACTGGTGGGGCTCATACTGGGAAGTTGTAAAGACGAGACCATTCTGAGGGAGGATGAGCTTGAGAGGAAGGGGAAGTTGAAGGACCAGTCACGTTTCAGTTCTGCAGCTACCAATGATTCTTGTGTGATCTTGGGTCTACGTACTCCCTAGGCCTCGATTTTCCTTTTAGATAATATGTGTGTGTCATAGAGGGGCATGGAGTAGTGAGAGTGGTCGCTGACACCTTTTCTCTGTGTTAAGATACTCCTACTTTGTCCTTCACCTGCAAAGATCCATCTAGTCAAAGCTGTGGTTTTTCCAGTGGTCATGTAGGGATGGGAGAGCTGGACAATAAAAAAGGCTGAGTGCCGAAGAACTGATGCCTTAGAACTGTGGTACTGGAGAAGACTCTGGAGAGTCCCTTGGACTGCAAGGCTATAAGACCAGTCCATCCTAAAGGAAATCAGCCCTGAGTACTCATTGGAAGGACTGGTGCTGAAGTTGAGGCTCCAATATTTTGGCCACCTGATGCGAAGAGCTGACTGACTCACTAGAAAAGACCCTGATACTGGGAAAGATTGAAGGCAGGAGCAGAAGGGGACGACAAAGGATGAGATGATGGGTGGATGGCATCACCGGCTCAATGGAAATGAATTTGAGTGGACTCTGGGAGATGGTGAGGGACAGGGAGGCCTGGCGTGCTGCAGTCCATGGGGTCGCAAAGAGTCAGAGAGAACTGACAGTCGGAGTATTCAGGGAGGACAAAATTAGATGTTATTTTAGGTTCTCATCACAGGTGGGACAAAATTAGCTTGTTATTTTAGGTTCTCATCACACCACCAGAGGTCACCATTAACCAACTCTTTGTCTGAAGAGCACTTAATCACAATTTGAAAACAGCCCTGTTACTTTCAGTAGTTTAATACATATTACTTAGAAAAATCAAACACTGTAAAGGTTTCAATTTATACAGTACCCTTAATCAAAAAAGACAGAGAAGTCTGTTAAGACAGTGGTTCCCAAACTTTGTTGCACACTGGAATCTTTAAAAATACTGAAGCATGTGAAAAGATGCTCAATGTCACTAATTCAAGAAATTCAAATCAAAACTACAGTGAGGTACCACCTAATACAGGTCAGAATGGCCATCATCAAAAAGTCTACAAATCATAGATGCCAGAGAGGGTGTGGAGGGAAGAAAACCCTCCTATAATGTTGGTGAGAATGTAAACACAGTGCAGCCGCTATGAAATATGGAAGTTCCTTAAAAGTCTAAAAACAGATCGACATATGATCCAGCAATACCATTCCTCAGTATATATCCAGAAAATATGAATACTGTAACTCCAAAGGTACATGCATCCCAATGTTTGCAGCAGCACTATTTATAAAAGTCAGGACATGGAAGCAAGCTAAAGGTCCATCGACAAATGGATGAATAAAGAAGATGCAGTGTGTGTGTGTGTGTTGCGTGTGTGTGTGCAGTGAAATATTACTCAGCCATAAAAAGGAATGAAAGAATGCCATTTGCAGAAATGTGGATGGACCTGGAGATGATCATACTAAGTAAATAAGACAGAGAAAGACAAATATCATATGAGGTGACTTATATGTGGAATCTAAAATGTGATACAAATGAATTACTTATGAAACAGAAGTAGACATGCTGAAATAGAAAGCAAACTGTTGGTCACCAAAGGAGAAAAGCGAGAGGGGCAGGTTTGGAATCGGGGATTAATAGATTTGTTGTTGTTGTGGAAGTTGCTCAGTCATGTCTGACTCTTTGTGACCCCATGGACTGTAGCCTGCCAGGCTCCTGTCCATGGAATTCTCCCGGCAAGAATACTGGAGTGGGTTGCCATTCCTTTTTCCAGGGGATCTTCCTGACCCAGGAATCAAACCCGGGTCTCCTGCACTGCAGGCTGGCTCTTTACCAGCTGAGCCACCAGGAAGCCCTTAATAGATACACGTTATTATATATAAAGCAGTGACTTGGGCATGGTGTGATTTTGAGAGCGACTCTGCATTTCTGTAGAAGCCATCAAGCTGATCTAAACACTAAGAGTAGTAACACTTACTTGAGTAAGAGGTTAATATCTTATGTCGCCGTACTGTCCAGGTGCCAACCTCTGAATGCCCATTCTGGTGTCTAAGTGCCAGATCATCAGTGTGGGTAAAGAATGCCCAGTGAGTCCCTAGCAATCTTCCAAGATCTCTACAGCTGAAACTCACTCCTGCTTGAGGCTTCTAAACTTCCTAATAATAGCAAAGGTTCTATTAAGATAGTACATGTCCTAGGGTTTCAGCTGAGATTTCTGCTCTTGCATTCAGCAAACCCATAGAGAAGAAAAGTTAGTCTATATGGTCTTCAGGCTCCCATCTCCTGAGATGTTTGTTTTCCCCACTGATTTTCCAGTCAGTCCTCTCCCTGTGGGTGTGAGGCTTTTCTGATGCTGTTTCCATCCTTACTTCCTCTCCCTCCAGTCCAGGACTGTGGGAAACCAGAGGGGCTGAGCATGGCCCCCATCACCTCCCCACTATCCTTGCGGCCTGGCGTACACAGGGAGGCGTGAGGCTGCTCAGACCCCATCATCTGTCCTCACCTCAGTACCACTTCTGCAGGGCCTTTGGCATCGCTGCCTGCCACCTCTATTTTGTTGTTGTTTCCTAGTCCTTAGCTCTTAGATTCTTTAAGTTTCAGATTTTTGTTATTTGATCCTCTCCTGGGCCCCTCTTGTGTGATGGTGCAGAAAGTGGGTTTGGGTAGAGCCAGTATCCCTTCAAAGGGACACATACCTGCTTTTAACTCCTGTTCCCCTTCAAACCCTCTCTCTCACCTCAGTTTAGCACATTTTGAATAGTCAGAGTGGTTTGGGAGGCAACTGGTCCCACCTGATGGCATAATTTGCCAAATCCTTCGGTACTATAAATCCATCTAAAATTTTAAAACTTATAATATATGAATTAGATTCTCTGGTTCTTCTCTCATTCTTTCTCTGAGGGCAGTGAGTATATAATTCCCTGGTTTCTGCTGTCCAAATTGGGGGAAAGAGTCTTGGTCACAGAAAAACATCAGAAATAACAGTTAAGACACCAACATGTAATAGAATAAAGGAATGTGTGAGACATCTACAACATGCCGAGCACAGTGCCAAATATCCCCTGAATGCAGCATTCCAAATATCAAGGAGAGATAAGAAAGCCTTCCTAAGTGATCAATGCAAAGAAATAGAGGAAAACAATAGAATGGGAAAGACTAGAGATCTCTTCAAGAAAATTAGAGATACCAAGGGAACATTTCATGCAAAGATGGGCACAATAAAGGACAGAAAGAGTATAGACCTAACAGAAGCAGAAGATATTAAGAAGAGGTGGCAAGAATACACAGAAGAACTATACAAAAAAGATCTTCATGACTTGGCTAACCATGATGGTGTAATCACTCACCTAGAGCCAGACATTCTGGAGTGTGAAGTCAAGTGGGCCTGAGTAAGCATCACTATGAACAAAGTTAGAGGAGGTGATGAAATTCCAGCTGAGCTATTTCAAATCCTAAAAGATGATGCTGTGAAAGTGCTGCACTCAATATGCCAGCAAATTTGGAAAACTCAGCAGTGGCCACAGGACTGGAAAAGGTCAGTATTCATTCCAATCCCAATGCCAAATAATGTTCAAACTACCACACAATAGCACTCATTTCACATGCTAGCAAAGTAATGCTCAAAATTCTCCAAGCTAGGCTGTAACAGTATATGAACTGAGAACTTCCAGATGCTTAAGCTGGATTTAGAAAAGACAGAGGAACCAGAGATCAAATTGCCAACATCTGTTGGATCATAGAAAAAAGCAAGAGAATTCCAGAAAAAACATCTACTTCTGCTTCATTGACTATGCTAAAGCCTTTGACTGTATGGATCACAACAAACTGGAAAAATCTTCAAGAGGTGGGAATACCAGACCACCTTACCTACCTCCTGAGAAATCTGTATGCAGGTCAGGAAGCAACGGTTAGAACTGGACATGGAACAATGGACTAGCTCCAAGTTGGGAAAGGAGTACGTCAAGGCTCCATATTGTCACCCTGCTTATTTGACTTATATGCAGAGTACATCATGCAAAATGCCGAGCTGGATGAAGCACAAGCTGGAATCAAGATTGCCAGGAGAAATATCAATAACCTCAGATATGCAGATGACACCACCTTATGGCAGAAAGCGAAGAGGAACTGAAGAGCCTCTTGATGAAAGTGAAAGAGGAGAGTGAAAAAGCTGGTTTAAAACTCAACATTCAAAAAACTAAGATCATGGCATCCAGTCCCATCACTTCATGGCAAATAGATGGGGAAACAATGGAAACAGTGACAGACTTTATTTTCTTGGGCTCCAAAATCATTGCAAGTGGTGACTGCAGCCATGAAATTAAAAGATGCTTTTGCTCCTTGCAGGAAAAGCTATGACCAACGTATACAGCATATTAAAAAGCAGAGACATTACTTTGCTGACAAAGGCCCATCTAGTTAAAGCTATGGTTTTTTCCAGTAGTCATGTATGGATGTGAGACTTGGACTATAAAGAAAGCTGAACTCCGAAGAATTGATGCTTTTGAACTGTGGTGTTGCAGAATACTCTTGAGAATCCCTTGGACAGCAAGGCGATCAAACCAGTCAATCCTAAGGGAAATCAACCCTGAATATTCATTAGAAGGATTGATGCTGATGCTTAACTATGGCCACTTGATACAATGAACTAACTCATTGGAAAAGCTCCTGATGCTGGGAAAGACTGAAGGCAGGAGGAGAAGGGGACGACAGAGGATGAGATGGTTGGATGGCATAAGTTACTTAATGGACATGAGTTTGAGCAAGCTGTGGGAGTTGGTGATGGACAGGGAAGCCTGGAGTGTTGCAGTCTCCATGGGGTCGCAAAGAGTCAGACATAACCGAAAGACTGAAATGAACTGATTTATCTGATGATGGATAATTGTTTTTTTCCAGGCTTTTACTATTACATATAATGTTAATATGTGTATGAAAATGTGTATACAAGTGATTTTAAGCATATATGCCTTCAGTCCTTTTGGGTAAACACCTCGGAGTAGAATGGTTGGATCATATGGTAGGCACACGTTCAACTTTCTAAGAGACTGCCAAACTGTTTCAAAAGCTATTGTACTGTCTGACACCCACACCAATTTCTCCATATCCTCATCAATGCTTGTAATGATGAATCCTTTTAATTTTAGTCTATAATAAATGTGTCATGGTCTCTAATGGTGGTTTTGTTGTGTATTTCTCTAAAGACTAATGATGCTGAGCAACATACAGAAATCCTATAAGCTGTTAGCTGCTCAGTCCTGTCTGACTCTTTACAACCCCATGAACTGTAGCCTGCCAGGCTCCTCTGTCCATGGAATTCTCCAGACAAGATTTCTGGAGAGTGGGTTGCAGATTCTGATTAGTGCTCTTACAAAAGATATCCTACAGTGCTCCCTAGCCCTTTCCAGCTAGAGACTACAGAGCAAGGAGTCAGCAGTCTGCAAACCGAAGAGGACTCTCACCCATTCATGCTGGTACCTTGATCTTGGACTTCCCCAGCCTCCAGAACTGTGAGAAATTTCTGTTGTTATAAGCTACCCAATCTGTGGTATTTTGTTATCACAGCCCAAATGGATTAAGACAGTGGCCATCTCTAAGTTGAGAGAGACCTTCAGAGAAACCAGTACTGTGGAAACCTTGACCCTGGACTTCAGGCCTCCAGAATTGTGAAAAAAAAATTTTTGTTGTTAAGCCATTCATTCTGTGGTGACTCTGTTATGACTGCCCCAGCAGACTAACCTAGCCTCGAACACGGACATGACAGCACGCCCACTAACGTCTCTGCATTTGTTACAGGAGGGCACATAGGCAGCTCTTGTTTAGAGCTATGGACAAATGTCGAAACCAGGCACCCTGCCACCTTCCTTTGTTAGCATGTCTGATCTCTAAGAATCTTAGATGAGCCAGACACAGGTGTAAGGGAGAAGTGGCTATCTCTGGAAGGGACTGGAGTTCCAGGCTTTGAGCAAATTTCACACTTTACCCAAAATAAACATTTTTTAAATATTTATTTTTAACTGAAGGATAATTGCTTTACAATATCATATTGGTTTCTGTCATACATCGGCATAAATCAGCCATAAGTATACGTATGTCCCCTCCCCTAAGTAAACATTTTAATGTAGGTGAACTTACAATAAAATTGTAATTTTAGTCTCAAAACTTTAATTTAGCACTGAAATTGTCATTTTCAGCCTTACAGGAGAAAATCAAAAGAGTATCATAAGACAAATATTTGCGAAGGTGTGTGCATGAGTGTTGTATCTAAAAGAATGAGTTGTGGGCTATGTTAGGCTGATTATTTTTTATCAAAGCCTCCCATGAGTTTCTAGCCCCAGCTGGCTGACCAGAGCAAAACTCCTTGTTCATGTCCCGGTCTCACTGAGTTTGGTGAACTGTTACCTCACAGAGTCCCTAGTAGTTGGGTGAAGCAGAGTTTATACTGAGGACAATTTTATTCATCAAGAGGGTTTAGGAAATGGAGGTAGAATTTAATTCATTTTAGTCCAATTGCACCTAATTTGTAAATTCTTAGAAGAAAAAAGGTCATGAGGGTGACAAAAGAAATCTTGCTTTTTCTTTTCAGTCCTGTCCCTGTGTGCCAAAAGACAGACAGCATCCCTCAGTCCATACTTAGATTTTTTTTTTTTTTCTGGATGAATTGGAAAGAGTACCTCCAATACCTGCTTCATCTAAACTGTGTTGTTGTTTTTTACTGAGAATTTGCAACCACGAGCTCCACACTGAGATATCAGGAATAGATACAGAATACAGATTAGACAGGATACACAGAAGAACTATAAAAAAAGATCTTCACGACCCAGATAATCACAATGGTATGATCACTCACCTAAAGCCAGACGTCTTGGAGTGTGAAGTTGAGTGGGTCTTAGGAAGCATCACTACAAACAAAGCTAGTGGAGGTGATGGAATTCCAGTTGAGCTATTTCCAATCCTGAAAGATGATGCTGTGAAAGTGCTGCACTCAATATGCCAACAAATTTGGAAAATTCAGCAGTGGCCACAGGACTGGAAAAGGTCAGCTTTCATTCCAATCCCAAAGAAAGGAAATGCCAAAGAATGCTCAGACTACCTCACAATTGCATTCATCTCACACTCTAGCAAAGTAATGCTCAAAATTCTCCAAGCCAGGTTTCAACAGTTCGTGAACCGTGAACTTCCAGATGTTCCAGTTGGTTTTAGAAAAGACAGAGGAACCAGAGATCAAATTGCCAACACCCATTGGATCATCGAAAAAGCAAGAGTTCCACAAAAACATTTACTTCTGCTTTACTGACTACGCCAAAGCCTTTGACTGTGTGGATCACAACAAACTGTGGAAAATTCTTCAAGAGATGGGAATACCAGACCACCTGACCTGCCTCTTGAAAAATCTGTATGCAGGTCAGGAAGCAACGGTTAGAACTGGACATGGAACAACAGACTGGTTCCAAATACGGAAAGGAGTGCATCAAGGCTGCATATTGTCACTCTGCTTATTTAACTTATATGCAGAGTACATCATGAGAAACGCTGGGCTGGATGAGCACAAGCTGGAATCAAGATTGCTAGGAGAAATATCAATACCCTCAGATACATAGATGACACCACCCTTCTGGCAGAAAGTGAAGAAGAACTAAAGAGCCTCTTGATGAAAGTGAGAGAGTGAAAAAGTTGGCTGAAAAGTTAACATTCAGAAAACTAAGATCATGGCATCTGGTCCCATCACGTCATGGCAAATAGATGGGGAAACAGTGGAAACAGTGTCACACTTTATTTTTGGGGGCTCCAAAATCACTGCAGATGGGGACTGCAGCCATGAAATCAAAAGACACTTGCTCCTTGGAAGGAAAGTTATGACCAACCTAGACAGCATGTTAAAAAGCAGAGACATTACTTTGCCAACGAAGGTCCATCTAGTCAAGGCTATGGTTTTTCCAGCGGTCATGTATGCTTTTGAACTGTGGTGTTGGAGACAACTCCTTGGACTGCAAAGAGATCCAACCAGTCCATCCTCAAGGAAATCAGTCCTGAACATTCATTGGAAGGACTGATGCTGAACCTGAAACTCCAATACTTTGGCCACCTGATGCGAAGAACTGACTCACGGAAAGACCCTGGTACTGGGAAAGATTGGGGGTTGGAGGAGAAGGGGACGACAGAGGATGAGATGGTTGTATGGCATCACCAACTCAATGGACATGAGTTTGAGTAAACTCCAGGAGTTGGAGATGGACAGGGAGGCCTGGCGTGTTGCAGTCCATGGGGTCGCAAAGAGTCAGACACGACTGAGTGACTGAACTAAACTGAAATGAGCCTTGGGCAAACTGGAGTGAGAACCAATGGGATCCATCCTTAGTCCTTCTATCCTTTGGGCTCAAACTATCTTTTTCAAATATCTGGAGTTCATTAGATGACATCCACGCGTCTTCAGTAAATATTTATTTTGCCAAGCACGTTCTAGGAGTTCCCCTTTCCAACGAAACCATTCTGAGATATCCAGTGCTTCCAAACAACTCTTCGGTTTAGCCCGAAGTTGACCTGTGTGCACTCCACTTCAGTTTGTGCAGCCCTGTTCTTCCGAAGCTCACAGGCTGCGGCAAGTAGACAAGGGTACAACGGATGATCAAGTGTTTAAACGGCCTCAAGGGCCTAAACATCTCGCCCGGCCCAAACCAGTATCATGAAAAGATTAAGGGAAAGACATACTGCTTCCGAGATCCAGCGAGGCGCGGCCGCGGGCGGGCGCGTCCTCACCTCCGGCTCCACCCTCACGGTGTAGCTGCCTCTTTAAGAATCGGCGCCGCAGGCTGGTCGGCCTGGTGCTCACGTGACTCGGCTCGTTGCAATCGCTCGCGGAAGTGGTCCAGCCCGCACGGCTGGCGCGGGGTCTCCCAGGGCCCGGCGGGGCTGGCTGGCCGGAGCGGGCACCGCCGGGCGGCCCGCAGCCGGTCGCCAGGATGGTACAGTTATACAACCTGCACCCGTTTGGCTCGCAGCAGGTGGTGCCCTGCAAGCTGGAGCCCGAGCGCTTCTGCGGCGGGGGACGCGATACGCTATTCGTGGCGGCTGGCTGCAAGGTGGAGGCGTTCACCGTGGTCGGCCAGGAGCTGTGCCAGCCGAGGTGTGTCTTCTCCACGCTGGGCAGAGTGCTGCGCCTGGCCTACAGCGAAGCCGGTAAGCAGGGGCGGGGGAAGGGGCGCCTCACCCCAGCGTTGGGGCCTCCTTAGAGGACTGAGTGCCGCCAGCAGCTCTGGGTAGGGAAGACTTCCTGCTTGTAGGGTGGTCTCGCCCGGTCTGGCGGCTGATGGAAGGTGAGAGCTGTGCAGTTGTCCTGGCAACCACAGGTGAGAGCAGGCCTCTGGTGGGCCGAGGAAATGCTGGTGGTTTTTGCTGGCGTCCTCGCTGGAAAGGCCCTTGGTTGGGTCAACTCAGACACTTGAAACCAAAACGAACCAAGTGAGACTCTTTTATTATAGCAAACAAGTACATACAAAAGTAGGGAGAGTGGTATCCTGAACCCCCTGGTTAATCCCGTCTGCAACCCTTATGCCAACTCACGGCCTGTCCTTAATCTGTTTCCTGTCAATTTTTGAAAGCTCACAAGACCTGCTGATTTTTAAATCAGTGTTAAGTAGAACTCGGGTCTTAGGCCCCTTTCCCCCCAGAAAAGTAGCATCCACTACTCCTTTTCCCCTAGAAATGTGAGGCAGTGCCAAGGGGATACTGAGTGGGCATATCCCTATTTTAGAAATATCCAAATTTAAAAATAGGCACTTTAGGACTTTCCTGGTGGTCTAGTGGTTAAGACTCTTCACTTCCACTGCACAGGGCGTGGATTGATCCCTGGTGGGGAACCAAGATCCTGCATGCCAAGTGCAAGCCCTCCCCTCCAACCCCGGCAAAAGATGCAAATAGGTAGAAATAGGTACTTCAGTTTGCAGAAGAATTCACCATAGAATTCTTTTAATTGTCTAATAATACACTTAAAATTTGAATTCTGCTTTTCAATAAATTGCAGTATTTAAGATGGAAAAACCTGTGACTGAGGTATTTACTAAAAAAGTGAAGAGCATGAACCTGGAGGATTGTAGGGCTCTGTCTAAACTCTGTCCACAACTGACTGTGTGTGAGTTTATAGAAACTTTTGGGTCTCCGTTTGTGTTTGTTTTTTTTTTTTTTTTTTTTAAGTGGAAAACTAGATCAGTGATTTCCAGACCTTGGAATTTTGTGGATCAGCAAAAAAAACTGCAGGGCTACTGTACGCAGTATCTGACTGTTCATTTTGTCAAGTAAAGATACATGTTAAAAAAAAGGTAAAGCCCTATTATTTACTGTCTATTATTTATATAAAAACACCTAGCTCCAAACTTTGGATGTCTTTGCTTTATGAACAATTTATGATATTGTTACTACTTTTTCTTTTTGAATAGTTTAGACATCAATAGGGGCCTTCAGGTCTGCAGACCAGTTTGAAAAACACTTATTAGATCTGTAAATTCTCTGTCAACAGACAGCTCTGATTTTGGTATTTTTAATATTGCTCTCCTAATCATTTCACAAGATTAGTAGTTTTCCTCACCTCCTTTTTAGACCTATGAATTCTTACCTTCAAGAGCTCTATTGAGTGACAAGCTCACCAGTTTAAACATTAGTATGTGTGTGTGTGCTGATGGGGGGCAGATAACCACTATTTACATGATTGGCCCCATTCTTCCAAATGGACATTTAATATAGAATTGTAAGTGACCGGCACTCTATGAACCTGTAACTTTCTTGCCTGTCAGTAGTGGTGATTCTGGGGAATCCTTTGATGCCTCTACTGGTGTTTAAGAATCATCTAGGGTAGCTTAAAAAGATTCCTGGATCTCAGAGAAGCAGTAACAGTTACCTGGGGGTGTGGCCCAGCATTGGGTGAGTCTCCTGTTCAGTCAGGATTGAGAATCGCTGATCTAGAGCCATACTGACTGCCGTAGGCAGTGAGTAGCATGGTGGTACTGATGCCTTGAAGTTAACAAAGATGCTTTTGTAATTCTGTTGACTGTCTTAAAAAAAGGAAGTCATGTGGTATGGTGTTAGCATAAGTCAGATAGCTCTAGGGTAACTTTCAGCTTGAACTTAATGCTTGGCTGCAGCTTCTTCCAAATTGTAGGTAGAGGACTGCTAGATATGCTGATATCCAGATAGCTCCTCTAACACATCTCAGCTTTTTCCTTTTGGCCTCTTTCCTCCCACTAACCCTGGCTTGGACTTGGGGATTCCTGCTCTACGCCCAGTGTCTCCCCTACTCTCACCCCAATAAAAACAAAATGAATCTTAGATCAGCAATTTCTGTTTACTATAAATGCTTTGCAGATTCTTAAACAAGAAGAAAACATTTTCAATTTCTTTTTGTCTCTAATTAGCAGGATGCCAGGCTCCTTTCATAAAGATTGGAGGTGGTAGAATGTAGGTTGAAATTTTGAAGGATGGGCCCCTAATATCATCATCAGTAATTGAAATTACTTTAGGTTTTCTGTGTGAAGGGAGAAAGAAGAGATTTGGGAACTCATTGCTCTCAAGGAAGAAAGATCTCTGTGGCCAGAGTGGAGTGCTGTGTAGGGACGTCTGGTGCTGGACCCTTGTTTAAGGGATGCCTGGAGGTGTGGGGCAGAGAGGACAAGGCCACATAGCCCAAGTGCAGGAAAGAGCCCTAGAATGTCTGTTATCTCCCCCTTGGCCCTACTGCGGATGGAGATGGCTAGATAGCATCACTGACTCCATGGACATGAGTTTGAGCAGACTCTGAAGACACTGAATGACAGGGAAGCTTGGCGTGCTGCAGTCCTTGGGATTGCCACAGGTTGGACCAGACAGGACTTAGCAATTGAACAGCAAAGCCCTACCCTCCCTCAACTTTTTAAGTCATAAAACATATTTTGACTCATTGTATATTATTTCTGCCTTCTGATAATTGTTTTGTCATAGGAGTGCAGCCTTTTAGTTTAGGGATTAGTGTTAACCAGGCTTATGATCTTGCCACGTAAAAGGAAAAGTTTACTTTTTTTTTTTTTTAAATCAATGACTCTCAGCTTGAGAATAAATAGAATAATGATTTTTAAATTTACTTAATAAAGACAGAAGCTGTCATAAAATAAGTAAAATAAAGCCCTGAGCACATAATGCTTTGAAAAGTTTAATTCTTTTCTCTTATGAAGGGCTAGAATCCTCTAGACTTATATCTCCTTTCTAACATTTTGAGAGCTGCATGGAATGACCATTGACTTTGGAGCTCACCAGATCCAGATTTAAGCCCAAGTGCCATCATTTGTTGGCTGTGTTGCCTAATAGCTTATTTGAGGGCTTCCCCTGTGGCTCAGCTGGTAAAGAATCTGCCTGCAATGTGGGAGACCTGGGTTTGCTCCCTGGGTTGGGAAGATCTCCTGGAGAAAGGGAAGGCTACCCACTCCAGTATTCTGGCCTGGAGAATTCCATGGACTGTGCAGTCCATGGGGTTGTAAAGAAGCAGACACGACTGAGCAACTTTAGTTCACTTAGCTTATTTGAGTCTCAGATTCCTGATCTGTGAAGTGGAGAAGGGGATCTTGCCTTGAAGGGTTGTGAGGATTAACTGAGAGAACTCTAAAGGTCTGTTTATAAGGCTTATCAGGAAGACACACTTAGCAAGTTCTAGTTCATTGTTTACAAAACAAGTTATTAATTTGAAAACTTAAGACAACATAGGTACTATCTATAGTTTGCAAATTACATATGAACAGTTGATATATAGACTTTACCAATAATAGGCATATATTTGTAGACATATGAAAAAAAGCTTATATTTTTCTAAAATAAAATGTATAAAACCTTTTATTATAACTAAACAAATATTCTTAGTTTTAAAGTTCATTAAGTAACTAGTAACTTGAATATGACACCAAAGCATTGACAACAAAGAAAAAATGGAAAAATTGGCTGTCATCAAAATTAAAAAATTTTGTGCATCCAAGGACACTATCAACTGATTTGAAAAAGCAGTCTACAGAAAAGGGGAGAAATATTTGCAAAGCATATACCCAATGAGGGATTAGTATTCAGAAGAACTCTTACAACTCAGCAAACAACAAAACAACCCAATTTGAAAATTGGCCGAGTTTGAATAGATATTTATCTAAGTTGCCAACTAGCGCAGGACAAGATGCTCAACATCACTAATCGTCATAGAAACGCAAATTAAAATCACAAAGAGATACCATTTCATACCCATTAGGATGGTCATTATCAAAACAAATAGAAATAATAAGTGTTGATGAGGTTGTGGAGAAATTGGAACCTCTGTACATTCCTAGTGGAAGAGTAAAATGATAGAGCTGCTGTAGAAAACAGTACGATGGTTCCTGAAAAAATTCATAGAATTTCCACATCTGAAAGTCGCTCAGGTGTGTCTTACTCTTGGCAACCCCGTGGACTGTATGTAGCCTGCCAGGCTCCTCGGTCCGTGGAGTTCTCAAGGCCAGAACACTGGAGTGGGTAGCCATTCCCTTCTCCAGGAGTTTCACTTTTGGGTGTACACACGGATTAACTGAAAGCAGGGGCCTGGGCACACATTTGTACACCAGTATACGTAGCGTTTTTCACTAGAGCCGAGAGGTGGAAGCAGCCCAGGTATTCGACAGATAAACCAAATGCAGTGTATCCATACAGCCTTAAAAGGGATGAGACTCTGATACGTGTACAGCACAAACGAACTTTGAAGACATTACACTAAGTGAATAAACCTAATACACTAAGTGAAATAAACTAAAGGACAAGCATTGTATGATTCTACTTATGAGGCACCTTAGAATAGTCAGATTCATAGAGACAAGTGGATGGTGGTTGCCAGAGTCTGTGTTCACGAGGCAGTACTTCTGATGTTCAGTTCTGGTTTTCACTTTTACTCTACACACATTTAGTTTTGCTTTCAATTTTATGTACCTTAGTTCTGAGCTAGATCTGCAGATGTGTACAAATAATTCATATTTATGTATTTGCACATAACTCATGCTCTTCAGCATTGGTGCTTTATTGTATTATGTAAATAGTAAAAGACATATATGTACAGAGGGTTGGAATGGGGAGTTATTGTTAGTGGATTCAGAGTTTGGGGGAAGATGACAAAGTTTTCAAGATGGTGGTAATGGCTGCATAACAATGTGAATGTATCTAATGCCGTGAATTGTACACTTAAAAATAGTGAAAGTGGTCAATTTTGTGTTATGTGTATTTTACCACAATAAAAACTTTTTTGTTTAATGTGTTTACTGAGAGAGTTTAAGGAAGACAGAGGCCACATGGTTCTCAACCCCATCAGACCTTCTCTAGATCAGCGTGAGCCAGTGTATGCAACCCACAAGGTATAGTTAGGTATTCCACCTAGATTTCTTGAAGAAGAAAATGGCTATCCACTCCAGTATTCTTGCCTGGAAAAATCCCGTGGACAGAGGAGCACGGTGGACTGCCATCCACGGGATCTCAAAAGGGTCGGACACGACTTAGTGACTAAACAGCCATCAGGATCTCTGGGGAGAAAACAGATGCAGGATTCCAGTCTGTGGCCTCAGAGCAACCAGCATCAGGAGAAGGTTTGCCTGTCTTGAAGCCTGGCTCAGTCCCAGAGGAGAGGGCGCCTGGCCAGCCCACTGAGTGTCTACAGAAAAGGGCTGCCCCCACTTGCTTGCTGCATCTGTATGTGGGAATCAGTTGTGCTAACCACAGCATTTCAGTGTCAGTTCATTGGAGAATGAATGGCTTGTTTACATAATAATGTCTAGCATTTAGTGAGTTCTCTATTTGAGAGAACCGTGACTTCTCCCCTCCAACCCAGAAAGTTCTAAAGATTAAAAATTTAACTTACACCCCCCCCAAATAGAATATGTAAGAGTGTGTTTATGTAATTTGACAGACACAAGAGACTGTTTAAACAAGTCAGGAAACACAGAAGCCAAGACGGAAAAGATACGTATCTGGTTCCATATGGTAAAAGATGTCATACAAAGTCAGACCTTAGCAAAGTCAAACTACAGACTACCAAAAGTGATTTGCTTTTCATGGCCGGCAAAGGATTAATATCCTTTTTACCCAGAGAGCAGCTATTACTTGATAAGAAAAACAAACCAATATATAATAATAAAAAAAAAAGTGGATAACTTGTAGCAGAGAAACTGTTCATGGCTGCATAAACATATAACAGCTTTATAAGTGGTCTGGAAAATATGAATGATATTTATATCCATGAGAGTCCTGTTTCCTCCATCATATTGAATCAGTGCTGGTGAGGATGTGGGGGAACAGGCCTGTTTAAATAGTGCTGGTGGCAATCTGCATCTGTAATATGCAATTGTGATTATAATCTGGCAATATCTATTAAATTTAAAGATGTACTGACCCTTTGACTGATAGTCTTACTTTTGAAAATCTACAACATTGAAATTAACACTCCAGTATTCTTGGGCTTCCCTTGAGGCTCAGCTGGTAAAAAATCTGCCTGCAGTGAAGGAGACCTGGGTTCCATCCCTGGGTTGGGATGATCCGCTGGAGAAGGGAAAGGCTACCCACTCCAGTATTCTGGCCTGGAGAATTCCATGGACTTTATAGTATAGTCCATGGGGTCACAAAGAGTCAGACATGACTGAGCGACTTTCACTTTCACTTTCAAATAAATATATAGGTATAGGCCTATTTATTACAGCATAGACTATAGTGGCAAAAACAAAAAAGCTGGAAATTTGGGGTTGGCCAAAAAGGTCGCTCGGGTATTTCTGTAAGAACAAAGTTTTTGGTCAGCCCAGTACTTAAATGTAGTATATCGGCAGGTGGACTGCTGAATAAATTCTGACACAGGTGTATACAGGATATTTTGCACGTATATGAAAAGGACATTAGATATCCATGTATCGTCCCTGGAGGGAAAAATATAGTGGAAATCTTGGTAATAAATTGGTAATTTTTAAAAATCGTTTTACTATTTTTTATTATTGTTTGTTTTTTAAATTTTTACAATGTCGTGTTGCTTTCTGCCGTATAACAATGCAAATCAGCCATAATTATACATATGTCCCCTCCCTCTTCAGGTACTTTTTTAAATTGCAGATTGTTAAATATATTTAATATGTTCCATTTTGTTAAAAGCAAGAGTGACAAACCACCACTCTGTGATCTATGTTTCTATGAAAGAAAGGTTTAGAAGGACACATACCAAGCTGTGTGTGTTAACAGTGGCTCCTCATGGATTGGACTGCAGGGGAAAGATCATTCTGCTTTTCATTTTATATCTCTTCATCACTTTGACTTCTCATAACAAACAATAATTCGAAAATTACTTTGTAATTTAGAAAATCCAAGAAAATCAACAGTTAAGGGAAAACTGACTTGGATTGAACTTTCACTCGATATGTGTGGCTTTATGCTATTTCTCAGAGTTGACATGAAAATATGACTTGTGGGGAGGGGAGAGGTAGCAGTGTACGTTCCACTGATCTCTTCAGAGTTCCTTATACCTAATTTTGGCATCACTCTAATAGCAAACACTTTATGTCAGGAGAACTTTGTTAGAGTTCCAGATTCAGAGCTATAATAACATGTAGAGCTACCGTAGAAATAAATCATAGACTTTCTCTGTAAGCTACATGAATATTTAATAGGTCTTCTTAAGATATTAACTGCTTCCCAGGTGGCTCAGTGGTAAAGAATGCCCCTGCAATGCAGGAGACGTAGATTCGATACCTGGGTGGGGAAGATCCCCTGAAGAAGAAAATGGCAATCCTCTCTAGTATTCTTGTCTGGGAAATCCCATGGACGGAGGAGCCTAGTGGGGCACAGTCTGTGAGGTCGCAAAGGAGTTGGGCACGACTTAGCAACTAAATAAGAGAGTAAAATGGGGATAGATTGTATTTCAGAACCTAAATGCCTGTTGTCCATTAAAAACACACCTGAGATCCTGTTACTTAGAGTTCTGTTCTGTCGTTTGGTCACCACGT
Source organism: Odocoileus virginianus (assembly GCF_023699985.2). Lineage (NCBI taxonomy): Eukaryota > Metazoa > Chordata > Mammalia > Artiodactyla > Cervidae > Odocoileus > Odocoileus virginianus. The sequence continues at coordinate 57,936,844 of NC_069677.1, read as the reverse complement.
CGTGTCTGGCTCTGCAGCTACATGGATTGCAGCACACCAGGCTTCCCTGTCCTTCACCATCTCCCGGAGTTTGCTGAAACTCGTGTCCATTGAATCTGTGATGCCATCCAACCGTCTCATCCTCAGTCTCCCCCTTCTTCTCCTGCCTCAGGCTTGCCCAGCATCAGGGCCTTTTCCAGTGAGTCGGCTTTTCATATCAAGAGGCCAAAGTGTTGGAGCTTTTTGTTCTAGTCCATCTTTAATTCAACCATTCACATTAGGATTCTGTTTTAGTTCCTTTTCATGATGCAAGGTAAGTTGTGGTTTCTAATGAGAAATTCTAAGTGTAATCTTATTTCCTTCTCAGGAGATTATTTGGTAGCAATTGAAGAGAAAAACAAAGCTACGTTCCTGCGTGCTTATGTAAACTGGAGAAGTAAAAGGACTGAAAACTCCCGAGTGTGTATCCGGATGGTCGGACATGACGTGGAAGCACCCTTCAGCGAAACCTTCAGAGACCAGATGTCTATTGTGGAAATGCCGCTTTCTGAGGCCCCCCTTTGCATTTCCTGCTGCCCTGTGAAAGGAGACCTTCTTGTTGGCTGCAGCAATAATCTAGTCTTATTTAGTTTGAAGTATCAGATCATTAATGAAGAATTCTCAATTTTGGACTTTGAACGTTCTTTAGTTATCCACATAGATAACATCACCCCTGCCGAAATTTCTTTTTGTGTTGGATATGTCGCTGTCATGTCAGAATTAGAAGTCTTAATTGTAAAACTGGAGTCAGACCCCAAAAACAGAGAGAGTGTTAACCACCATCCACGTAAGACCACCAATCCCATGAAACAGGCAGAAGGTAAATAATGAATTTAGCTTACTTTCTTGTTTGGGGTATAGAGAAAAACCCTTATTTTTGTCAATCTCTGAAAGGCTCCAGTATGTATATTGCCAAGCCACATTATTTATGATGTGGTTGCTTCCCTGACAGCTCAGACGGTAAAGAATCCACCTGCAATGTGGGTGACCTGGGTTCAATCCCTCAGTTGGGAAGATCCCTGGAGAAAGAAATGGCAACCCCATCCAGTATTCTGGCCTGGAGAATTCCATGGACAGAGGAGCGTGTCAGGCTACAGTCCACAGGGTCGCGAAGGGTTGGACATGACTGAGTGACTTTCACACACATAGATGTTCCTAATACGTGGGACTTGGGTTTTTGATCTGGCTGTCCATGTCTTATCCTGTAGCATGTGATGTATTCTGTAGCATATAAATGTATTTCAACATATATTTGTCATTGAAAATAATGAAACATCTACTGCTAGAGGAGCAGTTTCTAGTTCCAGTCCTCATATTTGCTAATTGAATGACCTTGGGTTAGGAACACCATCTCTGAGTTTCTGTTTCCTTATGTATAAAGTGGGGATGATGATCATGTCCTGTTTTACTTTGTCAGTTGTGAGGAAAGAATGATTAAGTGCTAAGACATTTCAAAACCATGGTGCCTTATAAATACATGAGATGTGTGTGTATAAATACTATAATTGGTAGAGGGATGTGGTGAAATCTAATTGGCATTTGAAAATTACTTGGAGTTACTACATAATTTTCTTCAATTTTATTTTTTAAGACACCAGTAATGACACTTCACAGCTTGAGTCAGATGATTTTGTTATCTGCCAAAAGCCCATGGAACTTCTTGGTGAAAAAAGCAAACAGTCGGGAATATCTGTTACATTGGAGTCAACAGGATTAGCTGATGAAAAAATAAAATATTTCCATGTTCGGCACCTGCTTTATAGGTACTAGATGGCTTTTTATTCACCAGCAGTTACTATATCTTTACCTGCTTAACGCAGTGGAGATTAGATCTCCTCTCCTCTGTCTCTCTTTAAATTCGCAGGCGTTTCGCTCCGGATATTTCTTCGTGTCTCTTGTCTGATGACGTCAGGTTGCACTCACTCCAGCTTCTACCCATTTTCCAAACAGGTAAGTATGAGAGTGCTGCAGTGCAGTGAGCTGGAAGGCACCAGGCGGAGCGGGGAGTCCGATGTGAGCAACAGGTTAGGCTTTTCTGGGTTTCCCTGTGGCCTCAGACGGATTCCTTAGCAAGTAACAGTGAGCCCACAAGATGGAAATCATGTCTGCTGGGAGAAGCCATGGAGAGGAGATGACTGACAAAACCCATTTCTCTTTTTGAAATGGTCAGTAGGCCCCCGAAGGAAAATCAGGGCCCTGTTACAGCTGAGGTTCATCTGGGTTCCAGCTGGGTCATTTGCCAGAGCTGCTAATGATGGCCTTGTGAGCCAGATGGGAAAATGTGGGCTGGATGGAAGTTCACTTAAGAGCAGTGGTTTTTAGCCTCTGTGCACATTGGCCTTCCTTGGATGCTTTTTAAAAAACTGATGCTCAGACTCAACATACTGGGCCATGCTGTGCAGCACATGGGAATCTTAGTTCCCCAGTCAGGGGTCAAACCTGTGCCCCCTTCCCTGGGAGCATAGAGTCTTAACCACTGGATGGCCAGGGAACTCCCCATGCTGGAGATTCTGACTTAATTGGTCAACTGACGCCTGAGCATCAGTATATATATATATTTTTAACTTTTTAAAAGATAGTTTAATTTAAAATTAAATTTTAAATCCCATTGTATGGCATGTGGGATCTTAGTTCCCTGACTAGGGATCGAACCTGTGCCCCCTGCAGTGGAAGCACAGAGTCTTAACCACTGGACCACCAGGAAAGTCCCAGGGCATCAGTATTTTTTAAACCTCCTGGGCAACCCAGATTAAGAATCATTATTGAATTCTATACTTAGTGCTGGCCTGCTTCGCATCTTTAGGTGTTGGCTAGGGAAAGGTATAAATATTACTCTGATTAAACTTATGCATGTATTTTTTTTTTCTTTTTTGTAGTGAATGTGTATTGAGTATCTACTATGTTGGGTCTTGTGCTGAATACTAGGGCTCCTGTAATGAGCAAAAGTAGGCAAAGTCCTTGCACTCATGGAGCTTACTGTCTTGTGGGAGGAAGCACGCGTGAGTGGAATGAACATTAGAAGGCGTGTACAATTACACACTGGTGGGAGTGCCCTGTGAGAGAAGAATCCTGCCCTGAGCATGTGTAACAAAGGATCCTGAACCTCACTGGGGGTCGGGGAAGGCTTCCTGAGAAAGAGGACCCGAAGAGTGAATGGGGCTGATGGGTGGGCAGGCTTGGTTGTGGCCAGTGGAGCGTCTTTGCGTGAGGAACTGAAAGAAGCCTGGGAGAGGGAGGTGTAACAAGGCAGGAGACCAGAGGGCCCGCAGCCACCGTGGGGCCGGCTCTCCTCCAGGGTCTCCTTCGAGGCAGGCGACCAGAGGGCCCGCAGCCACCTTAGGGGGCCGCCTCTCCTCCAGGGTGTCCTGCGAGGCAGGCGACCAGAGGGCCCGCAGCCACCTTAGGGGGCCGCCTCTCCTCCAGGGTGTCCTGCGAGGCAGGAGACCAGAGGGCCCGCAGCCCCCGTGGGGCCGGCTCTCCCCCAGGGTCTCCTGAGGCAGGAGACCAGAGGGCCCGCAGCCCCCGTGGGGCCGGCTCTCCTCCAGGGTCTCCTGAGGCAGGAGACCAGAGGGCCCGCAGCCCCCGTGGGGCTGGCTCTCCTCCAGGGTCTCCTGAGGCAGGAGACCAGAGGGCCCGCAGCCACCTTAGGGGGCCGCCTCTCCTCCAGGGTGTCCTGCGAGGCAGGAGACCAGAGGGCCCGCAGCCACCTTAGGGGGCCGCCTCTCCTCCAGGGTGTCCTGCGAGGCAGGAGACCAGAGGGCCCGCAGCCACCTTAGGGGGCCGCCTCTCCTCCAGGGTGTCCTGCGAGGCAGGAGACCAGAGGGCCCGCAGCCACCTTAGGGGGCCGGCTCTCCTCCAGGGTGTCCTGCGAGGCAGGAGACCAGAGGGCCCGCAGCCCCCGTGGGGCCGGCTCTCCTCCAGGGTCTCCTGAGGCAGGAGACCAGAGGGCCCGCAGCCCCCGTGGGGCTGGCTCTCCCCCAGGGTCTCCTGAGGCAGGAGACCAGAGGGCCCACAGCCCCCGTGGGGATGGCTCTCCCCCAGGGGTCTCCTGAGGCAGGAGACCAGAGGGCCCGCGGCCCCCGTGGGGCCGGCTCTCCCCCAGGGTCTCCTGAGGCAGGAGACCAGAGGGCCCGCAGCCACCTTAGGGGGCTGGCTCTCCTCCAGGGTCTCCTGAAGCACCGGAACAAAACCCAGATCCTCTCCACGGCCTGCATCACCCTGACCCTGAGCTCTTTTTGTCCGCTCAGCCTCTTATGTTTGTCCAGCCACTTGGCTTTTCTCTGATGCTAGGTTACACCAGGCTCAGTCTGGTCTAAGATCTACTGGTTACTCTTCCAGTGCTCAGAGCAGAGTACTTCCCTCAGAGCTGGCAAGACTGGTGTCTTCTGCTCACAACTCGAGTAGCTCCTCGCCGCAGAGGACTTCCCAGACTTCTCAGTTGAAGCCGCTCCCTCCCCGCACATGGCAGCGTTCATTCTCCGCCCCAGTCCCCCTCACCAGAATGAGTGCAGTTACGCTGCCCTGCGCACTGGGGTACCCCCGGAACCCAGAGCAGTGCTATGTTATAGGTGCCTGATGGATGTTTACTCAGTGGACGGATGCGGCGTTGGGCAGTGCCCATGTGAGCTGGGCCCTGATGGATGCGTAAAAGTTCTAGAAGGTGAAAAAAAAAAATTTTTTCTTTTTTTTTAGAAGATGGAGATTCTGGTAAGATACTACCTCAGGGAAAGCAACATGTGCAAGGTGAAAGATCATCATGTATGTTTGGAGATAAGTGAGCGGCTCTCTTTGTGATTAGAGCACAGATGTGTGTAGGAAAGAACAAGAAGTAGAAACTGGATCAGTTGTTTTATGCCAGTTGTGGAGAGTGTAGTAATTGGATTTTCATCTTTATTTTTTTGTAGGTTCTCATTAGTTATCTCTTTTATACATTCTTCTGTTATTAATGTGTCCTTGAAGGGCATCAATCAGAGCTATTTTTTTTTAAAAAAAACACTGATTATGAAAAGTTTCAGGCACACAGATACAGAAAAATAGTACAGTGGCCCCCGAGGTCCCCATCACACCGCTTCAGCGGTGTTGCCTCGTAATCACCCCCTGCCCCCTGTCAGATTGTTTTGATGCAAATCCCAGAGTTTATACCTTTTCATTTATAAATATTTCAGCATATGTTTCTAAAGGCAAGGGATTCTTTTATTTAAGCAAAAACCCCAAATGTCATTTCACGTTTTTAAGAAATGACTTGATATCATCCAATCCCCACCAGTTACTCAAATGTCCCTGATTGTCTAAATATTTTTCTCTGCAATTTATCAGATTCCAAGTGAGGTTCTATACCTGCACTTGGCTCCTGTGTCTTTTGTCTCTCTGTTATACAGGCTCTGCCTTCCTCTCTCTTTTCTCTTTGTGGTTTAGTTAGCAGGAAACTGGACTGTTAGTGCAGAATTTCCCACAATCTGAATTTTGCTGACTGACTCCCCGCAGTGTCATTTAATATCGTCCTATATGCCCTGTGTTTCCCTGTGATCTAAAGCTGTACTGTTCAGTATGGTATCCATTTGTCAGTGTTGCTATTTGAGCACCTTGAAGTGTGACTAGTCTAAATTAAGATATGGTTTAAGTGTAAAATTCATACTAGGTCTTAAAGACTTAGTACAACAAAAAAGAATATAAACTGTCTCATTAATTTTTTATTGATTATGTATCAAAATGATAATATTTTGGATATGTTGGGTTAATATATTTTTAAAAATCTTGCCCGTTTTTATTTTTTTAGAGAGCAATTACTAGAAAACCTTGCATCACATATATGGCCCACATTTTATTTCTATTGACAGTGCTGGTCAAAGACTTGATCAGATAATGGTGATGATCATTTTTTTTTTCTTTTTTTGGTAATGCAAGTAGTCTTGAGTTATCTTGGAAGTAGGTCGTATCAGGTTGGCTCTTTTTGTGATGTTAACAACTATTGATGATGATTACCTAGATCTGTTAATTTACTAAGGGTTTCAAAATGGTGATATTCTAATTATATCACTTTTTTCATTTTTTTACTGGCATTCTTATACAAGCACCTTAGCAACTCTTTGGTTATCTGTTTATAGATGTTTTTGCACAGAAAAGTAAAAATATTGGTTCCTTTTTTTTACTGGTTTTGTGGTTTGTTGTTTTTTTTGCACACAGGGTCTCTTACTTCTGATAGAAAAAGTTCATCTCGGGAAAAAGTGTTGCTGAGTCTCTTCTGTTTTTTCTCATTACCTCATGTGGGCTACCTGTACATGGTTGTCAAATCTGTTGAATTAATGTCGGTCTACCAATATCCCGAGAAATCTCAGCAGGCAGTGCTTACCCCACAGTTCCTGCATGTCATCACGAGGTACGTCCAGTCCCTTGCTGGCTTTTGAGTCACTTGTTTCTCTGTAAATCCCTGAGGTGCTTCCTAAATCTTTAGATGGAAATTATGTGAACCAGTGGAGAGCACTCTGAATTAATGATATGCACCTGGGGTTTATTTATTTATTTATTTCGTTTTAAATAATGGCTCATAACGGCCTTTTCAACGTCAGAGGTTTAAATTCTGGTTTTGCCTTTGTTTTGTTTTCTTAAACTGGATGGGGATCTTTCTGAGAACGGGTAAGGTTCTCCATGAGGGAAGATGTTCACAGGGAATTCCAATGAAAAGTCAGTGGGGGCTCTTGACAACAGTCAGGGCATCTCTTCAGTTTTAGAGTTCCTAAATTTTGTTTTCACTGCTGTCACATCTTTTCTGTGTGAGTCGAGTTCATTGATATGCTTTAGGACTGTAAAGGGTTCAGAAGGCCTGCCTGATTCCGCCCTCTGAGTAGTGTAGATGGGGAGAGAGTCCAGAGGTCGGGGCTGGTCCGGGTCGTGTGGCCCATCGCTGGTGGGTCTTCTGAGTTGCCTTATCCTCCTGGTAAGCTGGCATGTGAACTGGGTTCCTGAATTTAATCTCATTTCCTTTTATCTCAGCAGCAAGTAAGGCTTGTGGTTTTATTTCCTGTTTTTTTGAGTTCAGGTTCCAGGCAAGGCACTGCATTGAGCCCTCCGGCCAGCCGACCATGAATAAGGCACAGCCTCTGCTTTATGCAGACAGCAACGTAAGAGGATGCGAGGCACGGACAAGGGCACAGACCCTAGGAGATTTGTGAACATGTCTTAAGGCTCCATGGAAGTGTCGTAGGCTACGGGAGGAGATTCTGACACCCACTCCCGGTGGGGGTGCTCCCCTCTCCCCCTCCTCTCTGGCACGGGGGAGAGGGGAGCGGTCTTTGGTCTTTTCAGTTTCCAGAGGCTTGTATAGTAATGTCCTTTAAAGTTGCTGAAACAGAGAAAAGTGGGGAAAGTAGTGCCCGAGAGGGAACTTGGGCTTTGGAAATTAAGGAATTTTTTTAGATTTTGATCAAAGAAAAGGATGTGAATAGAGCATTACTTTAGGAAAATGGATGGTGGCCACAGTGGAGGATGGCTTGAACATACTAATGAGCTATGGGGATGGTTCACTGAGGATAGTGAGGGGTTGTATTTGGGCATAGCAGTAGCAGTGAAAAGAGAAGGAAGCAAGGACAGGAGAGGATGACAGGACTTGACGTCTGGTGGGATACTGGGGATGGAGGAGACATGAGAAAACCCATCAGTTTTGAGCCTGCTTTTTTTTGCGGGGGAGGGGTATGTGTATCATTTTTAAAGTCTTTATTGAATTGGTTACAGTATTGCTTCTGTTTATGTTTTGGTTTTTTTTTTTTTTGGCTACAAGGCTTGTGAGATCTTAGCTCCCTGACCAGGATCCCTGCAGGATCGAACCTGCAGCCCCTGCATTGAAAGGTGGAAGTCTCAATCACCAGCTGCCCAGGGAAGCCCTGAGCCTGCCTTTCTGAAAGCATGGAGGCTGGTGTGGTGTGGGGCAGAAGAGAAGTGTGGTTTAGGTGTTGGAGTTTGAGGTGCTTAGGGAATATCAGAAGGAACCCTGTCAAGGTTTTTGGACACAGGCACTTACTCTGAAGTCTCCAGGTTGCTTTGCTGTGCAGAATGTAGCCTGGAGTTGTGAAAAGAGGATCGTGAAACATGAGGAGACCTGGGTCTTATTTGATTCCATTCTCCAAAGAGGACTTGGACCAACCATGGACTTTGCAGGCTCTATAGTCTTTGAAAACAAGCTGCTGGACTGCATGATTCTGGAGATTCCTTCAGAGTTTGCCTGATCTGAGCGTGTTGCCCAGCACAACCCAGGCTGCATTTCATCCTGAGATGATGATAATCAGGGAACTTAGTTCTAACTTTGGCTTTGATTGTCACCTGTCTGAACTTTGGGCAGGTCCCCGAGCCATCATTCTGTAAATAAAATAAGGGTATTGACCCAGATCCATAGTTCTTAACTAGGAGTGTGTGTCACACCAGGGGCTTTGTAGAAATATACATGTCTAGATTCAGCCCCCGTGGGCTTCCTCGGTGGCTCGGACGGAAAGGAATCCACTTACAGAGTGGGAGACCTGGGTCGGGAAGATCCCCTGGAGGAGGGCATGGCAACCCACTCCAGTTTTCTTGCCTGGAGAATCCCATGGACAGAGGAGCCTGGTGGGCTATGGTTCATGGGGTCGCAAAGTGTCTGTGCGACCGAGTGACTCAGCACAAGACAGATTCAGCCCCCAGAGATGGTGATTCGGTAGGGGCACAGTGGGGACCAGTTACGTGCTTAAAAAAAGCACTCCATAGGGTCCCTGAGGTGATCTCCTTGTTCAGAAGCAGCCTGACTAGTCAGCGTTTGATGAGTACTGGGGTGTTCCCCAGCCCGCTCATTGCTGTGTGCTCCTGGGACATCCTCCCAGCAGCGGGCATGTTGGTCCCTGGCCTCCGCTTTGCTCAGCGGCCTTTCTCCTCTTCCTCAGCAACAACCTGCAGTGTTACACGGTGCGGTGCAGTGCGGCGGCCGCGAGGGAGGAGGACCCGTATGTGGACACCACCCTGAAGGTCAGAGCTGGCTGATGACCGTGCAGCCTAAAGGTCAAACATGAGTGCTTGCAAACTCACGCTCTTGGCGTCTGAGCTGGGCGGACATTAAAGTCTTGTTTGTTCAGTTAGAGCTTTGGGATGTAAAATGGTAAGCATTTTGCAGTTCATGGTTTAGATGGTAATTTTTAAGGTTACTTTGAAAACATGTCATTCAGAATTTAGATATAATGCATGTTTTTAAAATTCGGTAAAGAATATGTATAGTGTAACTTCAGAGAGGGCACATCACAACTATAGTATACTACAGTTTTATTCATTTTGATCAGAAGTGTTGGTGGCAGTTGTATAGAGCTATTAAAACAGTTCAAAAATCTGTATATCTAAGAGCACAGAAGTGAGTGCAGTGCATTCAGATGATTTATTTACACCATTATCGGATATACTGATAATTCTTTTGTCAGTTTACAAAGCCTGCAACAAGTGTTCTGTATTTCCATAGTTTTGATCTAGTGTTAATTGATATTCTCGATCAGTAATCTCGTTTTTAGTGAGAAGTAATCTGCTTAGTCTCTGAAAAGCTTTTGACCGCCAAATAGACAATTTTATGATGAAATTCTCTATTTTCTGCCCTTGAATTTCTGTTCTCAGAAATACACTGATGATTTGCATCATGTTCATCGTGTGCAATCTCACCTCTGAGATGAGTGTTTGTTACGCACATCCACGCTTCAGGGAACCCCCACATCATGATGGCCTCTGTTCACTCAGTATTGTCCGTCTGGCACCCGGAACACCTCTTTTTGGAGGACCGAGTGTCCGGTGATGCTGGTGTATGGTGCTTAATGTGTCTGAGACACTTCCCCACCATCGCTGTCGCCCACACTGTGTGCTGCCTTTTTCTGGAAATCACATCCAAGTTCTCTGTTCTTCTGTGGGCTGCCTGTCACCTTCTGCTGCTGACAGGCTCACTGCCTACCTTCAGCCTCTTGGGAAGCTGGAATCCCAGCTTTCCCATGCCCTTCTGTCTGGGTTTAAGATACACACATAGCCTTTTCAAGAGATTATTTTAAAAATAATGGTTATGTCCCTAGTACCCAAGGCAAGGTGACTGACTCTTTGTCTCTTGCCTCCTCTCTCTCCACCCCATCTTGCCTTGTGTTTTATTTTAAACTTCAGGAAGACCGAGGCTTGTGGAGGTAGTGATGGTGGGGTGAGGGGTACCTAACAGATTGAGGAGCGTCAGTTTGCATTTGAAAACAAATCTCAGCTCCAGGCCTTCTCACAGTCTCATGAAACCAGAAGGAAGAAGCACAGAAGAGGGAAAGGGAGAAAAGAGGGGAGATGGGCAGCTAGTAGCGGACGCTGCCCCTGAGGCTGGTCCCTGGAGGTGGCAGAGGGAAGGACAGTGATGCTCACCCCTCCTGGCCTCCCCTTCCCTGCAGTTCCAGCACCCTGAAATCCCAGACGCCCCCGGACGAGCACACTGTCGTTTTGCTCCCTTGCTGACTCAGGCTTTGGAAGCTGTGGTGTCTGAGGAAGGTTTCACAACCTCAGAGAGGCCCATAATGCACACTATCTTTATTTCCCTTTCCCCTGAAACTCTGGCTCAGCATCACCAAGGCCACCTTAACTGTTCATAGGAACAACAAAAACAGATGGCGGGTCGTCCCCAGGCACTTTGTACAAAAGGGACAAGGAAGATGACCTTGGAATCGAAACCCCACTAGTGGAGGAGACAGGTAGACCTGGCAGCCCCGTTTTGTGGGTCCCAGGAAGAGCGCCTTGGTTAGCTTCTTATCCGTGCCGCTTGGGTGACTGTTTCCTTCAAGGGCAGGGGGCTGTCTGCTGGGCCAGGCTTTCCTCCAGTTGGCCTCGCAAGCTCCAGCCTGTGAGCCATTCCAGGCGGTGTTCGTACCTGCAGAGCTCACGGGCCATTTGAATGTGCCTGCACTTCTGCACACCCGTCCACTGAGAAACCTTTCTGTGTATTTTACGAGCAGTAGAATGCCCTTTTATAGTGTCTGATTCTGACTAAAAGCCCATTTAAAGGCACCACCTGAGCCAGCCCACTGTTAGTGGGGAATTCCTGGGTGGCAGTAACTGGCTCAGGGCAGGGCTCCGGGGGGCTCTCTGCTTTCATCAGGTCAGTGTCAGCACAGACAGAGGACCTCTTTGGTGGGCACATGAATGAGCTAGTTGGTTATATAGTTTAGATAAGATAGCCTCTTGCTCTGATAAGAGTAGGAGTTTGGATTGAGTAGCGGGGAGAGACTGAAAAGGGGAGATTGTATCCAATAGATTGATTTTTTAAGTTTTTGAAGTTCATGCACTTCATTCCTTGGCTTAATTTGTGAATTTTTCCTTACTAGGCTTGCCCACCTATCAGTATGGATGTCTGTGCTTTAAGAATACAGCTTTTCATAGGCTTGAAAGCCATCTGTCATTTTAAAAACCACGTTGTACTTCTGACCAAGGCGGACCCTGAAACTGTTCCGGAGAGAAGAGAGTCACCCAAGAGGTTTCTGTAAGCATGCCCATCACCCCCAGACATCCTTGCCAGAGTTTCTGGAATGAATTGTGTTACTGATATATTCTGTGTACATCTTCACTAATCTTTTCATAAATCAAAAATTTAAATGATCAGATGGGTTTTATAGGTGTTCTTTTTCCAGAGTAAGAAAAGAAACTTTTAATATTCTCTATAATATCCTTTGTAATTGACTGTGAGCTTTTAGAAGAAAATAAATTATAAAAATGTTTCAGTAAAAATCTGTGGTATTGTACAAGAATTTAAAGGACATGTTTTTCTGTGTAATTAATGAGCGAGATCGAGCTTCTTAGGCTAATCCAAACTACAGGGCTCTTTGTTATTTTTCTTCCTTGACCTTTCAGTGACTATATTTTTATCCAGAGTTTTTTTTTTTTTTTTTTCTGGTATTTCAACTTGAAAAGAAATTAACTAATGCATTTCTTACCTAAAAACACATTCATGATGTATAAATTATATGTTAAGCTACCTTAAGATAAAAGTGCATTCTTCTAAGCTCAGGTTAGTTCTAACTTCAGTTTTCTGCTTTCACGTTGTCTGGGATAAAATGGTTAATTCCAAAGTGGTTATGCTTCTAGTCCATGTCTCCTATACTGTGAGTTTAGTGGTGGGGAATGCAATCTAATTTGAACATTCCTCTATGGAAAATTTAAGTAGGAGAGAAATCTGTTGGGGGCAGGGGGCGAGGAACATAGAGTGTATTTCAAGTCAAACACTGTAGTTTTGCATTTTTTAATTATTTGTGTCTGCGCTCTGTTCCACCAGCAGGAATAACCAGGTTTCCATGAGTAACTGGTCCTCAGAGTGTGCACAAAGTGGTCTAAAATTGACTGATCCTAAAAGCTTTCTGGCAAGAGGAAAAATAACTTGTAATCTTATACATTTGATGTCTTAAAAGTATTATATTTTTTATTTGGTTTAAAAAATTTAATTTATTTGAAAATTCATTTGGCCAAAACTTTGTGTTTTATTTTTTATATTTTTTTATTAATTAATTAATTTTACTTTACAATATTGTAGTGGTTTTGTCATACATTGACTTGAATCCGCCACAGGTGTACATGTGTTCGCCATCCTGAACCCCCCTCCCAGCTCCCTCCCAATCCCATCCCTCTGGGTCATCCCAGTGCACCAGCCCTGAGCACCCTGTCTCATGCATCCAACCTGGACTGGCGATTTGTTTCACATATGATAATATACATGTTTCAGTGCCATTCTCCCATATCATCCCGCCCTTGCCCTCTCCCACAGAGTCCAAAAGACTGTTCAATACATCTGTGTCTCTCTTGCTGTCTCGCATACAGGGTTATCGTTACCATCTTTCTAAATTCCACATATATGCGTTGCTGCTGCTAAGTCACTTCAGTTGTGTCCAACTCTGTGCGACCCCATTGACGGCAGCCCACCAGGATACTGTATTGGTGTTTTTCTTTCAGGCTTACTTCACTCTGTATAATAGGCTCCAGTTTCATCCCCCTCATTAGAACCGAAAAGACTGCATACTACAGAAAATGCTTCACACAGTGAAAGCAGGAAATAAGATAGTGCTTTAAGTTGACTTACAGTTCTGTGTTTTATGTTTTCCCAGCAGCCCTGGCCTCATGAAGGCCACATGCTGGGGAGAACCAGGTTGCAGGGATTTTCACAGCCAAGTCTCTGCTCTTTCTGAGAGGTCCTGCCTGTTCTTTGAGCTTATTGCCCATTTAAGAATACTTGTGGACCAGTCCACGGGAGTGTAGTACATACAACATTGTGTAGTACGTCCAACATGGTGTTGTACACTGATGTTCTCTCAAAATCTACTGTGTAGTTAAAGCACCAAAGAAAATACTAAATGAAAATGGTGTCATAGTTACAGTATTTTAGGTATCTGGTATTTACCATTTAAAATTGCCATTTATTAATAATATGTCTTGTTTTATAATTCTTGTCCTTTGTTTTGCTTTTAGTTCTAGAAAAGGTACCAGTGTTAATCCCAAAACACCTCCTGTAGCTGAAGCTGGGTGGAATTTGTATATTGTGAATACGATCTCACCAGTGCAACTATACAAAGAAATGGTACTCCTTTCAGACTTCTTATTTGTAGAAATTTAGAGTCTAATTGATTGCTAGAAATTGATTCTAAGCATCATAGATTCAGAATGCCACAGCCAGCCAGCTTCAAGGCTCTTACAGAGGAGTATATATCTTCACCTTCTTGTTTTCACAGCTCGTGACATTTGAGGATCTAAGAGAAATTCCCATGACTAAAATAAGACTCCCTTATCCATACCCACTCTCCTATGGGAATTGATTAGCCAGTCTAAACATAAATAGCCTTCGACCTTTACTTTGAACCCTGGCAAGAGAATCATGAAATGGAGCGGAAAGAAATCTCAGATCACATGTCTGCGTCTCACACTTCTTTGAAATGTTAATAGATGGTCCTAGCGCACCGCAGCACTTGTAGCTTTGTCCTGTGGGTATCTTTATTCTTTTTCTAAGAGTGACAGCTGTATATCCATCCCTGATGATTTTTATAAACTATTTTGAAATAATTTCAAATCTACAGAAAAGTTGCAAGAATAAGAATAGTACAAATAAAGTCAGTATATTCCCCACATAGATTTGCCCGTAGTCAACATAGTCAACATTATACCCTCTATGCTTCTGTCTCTCTCTCTCTCCTTTGTTTTTGATGTCAGATCTTATTTATTTGTGACTCTTAGACCATCTCATTTTTGACTGGGTTCAGACTCAGAAGTAAACGTTCTCAGGGAGGACAGCCTCCATCTCTTTCTCTCTCTCTTTTCAAACATTTTTATTTATTTTACTTTCGGCCGTGCTGGGTCTTCTATGCTGTGCGGCTTTTCTCCAGTCGCAGCGAGCAGGGGCTGCTCGAGTTGGGGTGCACGGGCTTCCCGTTGCGGTGGCGGCCCTCGTGGAGCTCGGGCTCTCGGGCACGCAGGCCTCAGTGCTTGCGGCTCGTGGGCTCAGTGGTGGCGGAACACGGGCTCGCGAGCACAGGCTCAGCAGCTGTGCGCAGGCCTAGTTGTCCTCCAGCGTGTGGCGTCTTCCTGGATCAGGGACCGAACCCGCGTCTCCCGTGTTGGCAAGTGGATTCCTTCCCACTCAGCCACCTGGGAAGCCCAGCCTCTGTCTCTTGACAAGCTGTTGCCGGTGTTTTTCTCTGGCCTCCTTCATTCCCTTGGCCAGAAGCTTAGGCCATTCTGCAGCCTCTTCCTTTATTTCTCAGCACACTGTTTCTTTGGAGCCGCACACCCACGTCTGTGCTGCGGAACACGCGGAGTAATGGGACAATGAATCTCGAGTGCTCTGGTCCTTGGTGCTTTCCCTTCTTTGTTTAGGGGCTTTCTTACAACACACTGGCGGACTTCATTTTCTTGGGAGAGACTGGAAAGTTTCCGCGTTCTTCTAGCTCTTTTGGTCCCCAGGCAATGAGGCACAGTCGTATCAGGGAGTCCAGGGATATCCTTTTCCCTTTTTTTACAATGACCTAATTGAGAACAGTCAGGTTAGCATCCACCATGCAACCCCATCAGATTTGCACTTTCTTTCTCCAGTCCTCCTTGGTCTGTAACAGAAATTCCCCTTACTCTGTAGCAGGCAGACTCAGCCACGGGTCAGGACACCTTGCTTCATGGGGAAACCCTGTTTATCATTCCCAGCACTGACTGGGTCCACATAGCCCTTCCATTCTTCACCCAGAGCCTCACCAGCAACTTCTGTGGCCGTAAGCTTCTCACAGAAGGTACAAAATTTTTGTTCATCATCCACTTCAGTGAGCTTCTGGAAACCAGTGACCGGAAAGATGTTCAACTTCATTCTGAAGCCTCTCTCTCCCTTTTTGCACTCTTGTACTTTCTAAATGCAAACATGCCTGCATATTTTCTTCTGACCCATTGGAACGTATATTGCATATATCCTAGCCTAATGCCCCTAAATGTTTCAATGCATGTTTCCTAAGAATTTAGATACTTGCTTATACAATTATAGCACACACATGTGTTTCAGTAAATTTAAGAATGACGCAATACTTTATCTAGTCTATGGTTCATATTCCGTTTTTGTCAATTGATTCAGTAATGGCCTAGTAGCATCTCCCCCATCCTCTGGCCCAGGATCCAGTCTAGGAATCAAGTAATGCATTTAACTGTCATGTCTCTTTAGCCTCCTTTAATCCAAAATAGGTTCATAGCCTTTGTTTTATTAAAAAAACTTCTCTTGTTTTCTTTTTGTTGTTGTTGAAGTATAGTTAATGTCCAATATTGTAAGTTACAGGTATAAACATAGTGACTCACAATTTTAAAGGTTATAGCCTATTTACAATTACTATAAAATGTTGGCTATATTCCCTCTGTGATCCAGTATATTCTTGTAGCTTATTTATTTTATATGTAGTAGTTTGTACCTCTTATTCTTACTCCATTATGTTTTCCTTCCCCCACTGGTAACCACCAGTTTGTTCTCTGTATCTGTAAGACTGTTTCTTTTTTGTTTTTTTTTTTTTTTTTCACTATCTTGTTGCGTTTTTAGATTTCACTCTTTGTTTTATAACAGATAGTTTTGAAAAATACTTCTCCTCCTCCACCTTTTAAACACTTATTTTTTCACTTCGTTTCGTTTGTTTCTTTTCTCATGATCAGGTTGAGGTTATGTGCTCCTGGCTGGGTTGCCTGCTGACTCAGACAGTAAAGAGTCTGCCTGCCACGCAGGAGACCCAGGTTCCATTCTTGGGTCGGGGGCGTCCCCTGGAGAAGGGAATGGTTACCTCCTCCAGTACTCTTGCCTGGAGAGTTCCATGGATAGAGGAGCCAGGCGGGCTGCAGTCCAGTGGGTCACAAAGAGTTGGGCCAGAACTCTCTGTAGGTGACGTTGTGTCTTTCTCAGTTTCACATGGAGAGGTGCAGGATATTCCTTTGTCCGTCACTGGTAGTGTTCACTTGGTCATCAGGTGAAGGCTTGGCCTGATTTGTCCCTGGCACTTTAGTGCTGATAATTTTATCAGCTTTGTCCTGTGTTTTCAGTCTTATTTAATTGCAAGTCTTAGACATCATCCAGATGATTTGCCTGTTGGAGTCTAAAAATACTGATTGATTCAGATGAGCTAGTGAAAGTTTTTATAAAGCCACTATGAGTTATAGAAATAGCTGTAGCAGAATCTAAGTTCACCAATTGAAACTAAGATAAAGGAAGGATGCTCAATCTGAGTTTGAGAAAGATTTAAATCTTAGAACTTTAAACATAGTTAAGTCTTTCAGATATGTTCATTAGCTGTATCAAGTGATCAAATTATTGCTGAGTTAACAGTGTCATTAGTATTATAGTACTGATTGTGCTTTCTCTGATGACTAGCGTTGTTTAACAGGAGAGTATTTACAGTCATGCATGTGATAAACTGGCTCATAGATTGTGGGGGAAAAGAAAGCCACTTTAGCTAAGCCTTATCAGATGATAAATTACCCCTTTTTATTTCTTAGGATTTAACGTGTTCAGATAGTAACTTTATAAACAACTTACAGGCCTGGGAGACCCTGGGGCGATGTCTTCAGCATCATAAACGGCTTGCCTCCCCTGTGTGTTAGGTAGACTACAGTAACGCCTATAAGACTGCAAAAACCCAGAGCTGCATCCACCTGCTCAGCGAGGCTCACCTGTTAGTGAGAGCAGCCCTGATGGACGCCAGTCAGCTGGAGCCCGGAGAAGAGGCAGAGCTTTTAGAGGCGTTTAAAGAAAGCTGTGGGCACCTTGGCGACTGCTACAGCAGGTTGGTGATGCTGCTTGGAAGCTCGTTAGGGAAGCCACCTGAGCTTCAGGTGTAACTTACCAACTCTTCCACCTCCGGCAGCTACCTGACAGATGGGAGGACACATGAGGGGCTGTGATGTGTTTATTCGTTTATTCCGCAGAACTTGCTGAGCACATCCTGTGTGCCAGGTACTGTGCTAAGCTTAGAGAGATGAGCATGACCTGTTCCCACTCAAGGACTTACAGTTTATTAGATGAGCAGTGTTTGTGTCTCCCATCAGTTAATTTAGAAATTTGAAGTTTCTTTTCAGGCCTTTGGGTGGTGGTGGGGCATGACCAGTGAAAATACCTGAGACAACTGTATTACTCATCTATTGCCTCTTAGCTTTAAGGGAGAGATCCCAGTTGGACAGTCTGTGATTTTAATCTTAGTAATCAATGGTTTTATAATGTCAGAAAAGGACACTGGGAAGACTAATGATTTCTATTTTTGAGAATGATCTTTACAATTTTTTTTTAATATAACTGTTTTAAAGGCTTACTTGAACCATGGAGTCGTTATAAATTAATGAAACGCTTTTCCTACTTAGGGTCTTCCCCTGGGGGCTCAGAGGGTAAAGAATCTGCCTGCAGTGTAGGAGACCCAGGTTCAATCCCTGGGTCAGGAAGATGCCCTGGAGAAGGGAATGGCTACCCACTCCAGTATCCTTGCCTGGAGAATTTTTTGGACAGAGGAGCCTGGTGGGCTGCAGTCCATGATGTCGCACAGAGTTGGACATGACTGAGCAACTGAGACTTTCCTGCTTATAAACACCATTATTATAGAGCCGCATTATGAATATTAAAATTCACTTCTTCCTCTGATTTTATTATGAGCAAGCAAAAAGAAGCTACATTAATTAGAATGACTTTGCAGAACAAAACTTAGGAATCTGTTCCCGCTCCTGCTGGCCACAGAAAAGTATTTGTGTCTTCTGGAAAGCATAATCTCGTTTATTATCAAATGTGTTAGACATCCAAACTTAAAATTGACAAATCTGAGGGTTTTTTTTTTCCCCACTTCCTTCCCTTTAGGCTTGAAACCCAGCATTCCCACCTCGCCTTGCCATACTATAAGATGTCTGGTTTGTCTATGGCGGAAGTTTTGGCCCGGGTGGACTGGGCAGTAGACGATGGATCACAGAAATACGAGCGGGGATTAATCTTCTATATTAATCATTCACTCTCTGAAAACCTGGATGAAGAATTAAGTGAAGTGAATACAGCTTCCTGCTTAGTTTGATCTAATATTTTTAACTTTTCACTTTAGCTGTTTATGCACTTCTGTTTAAAAAGTGAAGTCTTTTCATTCATAGTATAGTCTTTTTTTTTTTTTTTCCTAAAAGTAACTAGGGTGCACTTTTCTTCATTAATAATACTCATAGGATAACAGCTGGAAAAAGAACTTAGAATCACCTTCTCATACTTTCTGGCCGCATAGACAGGGAGACGTGGTCCACTGTGGTCGAGGTGTGGTCCACTGCGTGTGTGACGGTGGCATGTCTCT
This sequence comes from Odocoileus virginianus, assembly GCF_023699985.2. Classification (NCBI taxonomy): domain Eukaryota; kingdom Metazoa; phylum Chordata; class Mammalia; order Artiodactyla; family Cervidae; genus Odocoileus; species Odocoileus virginianus. The sequence continues at coordinate 57,918,017 of NC_069677.1, read as the reverse complement.
AGAAGAATGGCGGAGAGCCCGGGCCTTGCCCGCCTTCTCATCCGCAGCCCTTTTCAAAACCCTCGTTGCCCCTCTCTCCAGGTGTCTGAAGCTGTTCTATAAAGTCCTGGCCCAGCGGCCTTCAGACATCTCTGAGGATTGCTTTTAGCCCCCCCTGTATTTCTTTACCTCTCGGTTGGTCTGGGTCTTCGTCCCTGTTGAGGCTTTCTCTCGCTGCGCTGTGCGGAGGCTGTGCTTTGCGGTGGTACGTGGCTTCTCGTGGTTTCTCCTGGGTGCCTGGGCTCCAGGAGTTGCAGCTCTTGGGCTCCGGAGCGCGGGCTTTTCGTTGCTCCCAGCATGTGGGGTCTTCCCAGACCAGGGATTGAACCTGTGGCTTCTGAGTTGGCAGGTGGATTCTTGTCTGCTGTACCACCAGGGAAGTCCTCCCCTTCGTGTACTTTTAAATAGTTGAATGCAAATATGCAGAGTTGGGTATTGTGATTCCAAATGTTTTAAGGTTTTAAGAGAAATGAAATTTTCTCCTATAAGTAGTAAGTATATTTTGTGTATTAAATATAAGTATATTTTGTACTAAGTAGTAATTTTTTATAACAGACTTTTGAGTGGAATTTAATCCAGTATTTGTTTTCTCCTTCTGAGCACCTGTTAGTATTAGAAATACTGGCCACAACCTGGTACAAAGAGATCACTTTAGGTCACCTCAGATCTCCCAGGCTATCATCATCAACTCTCTTTTTAAATCAAAACATAGTACATTTTATATTAATTGGAATGTTGTATCTTGCTTTTTTATCCTTTTTTTTTTTTTGCTGATTTTGTTGCTTTCTATTGGCTGACTGACCTTTTATTTCTCGTTCAACCAAAGGAAATGTCAGCAAAAGTAGTTCAGATGTTTTATGTGGCTGAGCCAAAGCAACTGCCGCATATTCTCTGTAGTCCTTCTATGAAGAATATTGATCCTTCAACTGCCCTCAGATATTTAAGGAAGCTGGATACTTCTGGATTTTCATCCGTTTTAGTGACATTGGCCAAGGCAGCAATGGCTTTGAAAATGGGAGATCTTGACATGCACAGGAATGAAATGAAAAGCCGCTCAGAGGTATGGTGCCGTACCTAGTATTAACAGCCAGCTAATGTAGGACCCGGTGGTCTCGAGGTGTTTAGCTTTTTTCTGGCTTCTGTGTGGCTCATTTTTCCTTAGTGGTAAAGGAGAATCGACTTACTATTATATTAAAAGGAAGTGGCCCAAAGTGGGAGTGCTGGGCTTTGGATTTGGAAATGAAAAAGAATAATAAATGATAAATGGTAGCTAGGGTTATCCAAAGACTTTTCAACCTAGTGTCAGATACATGCAGAGCACAGTGCTTGGTACTGAAGAGCGCATAGGCTCTGCCCGAAGCCGACAGTGTGACCTGGCTTGAGGAGGTGTGGGGTGTGTCCCTAAAAACAGAGCAGTGATGTATATTCAAGTACAGCAAGTGGGATGTTAACCTTGAGCCTTAGGCGCCCGGCAGTTGCAGAAATAGCCTGCCCTTGGGAAGATCACAAATGACTGTGAAAGACTGGGCATTTGAATGGTGTATCGGAGAGCTGGCTTCCCCTGGAAGAGTGGCCACGGAGGGACATGGGCCGAAGAGGTTAATCGGTCCAGGAAGAGATGCAGACGTGGCATTAGTGGAGTGCTTATCTCTCAGCTGTAACCAAGAAGAGCAGGCGTTCTTTATTGCTGTTCAAATGGCACATTTTGTCATGGCGAGGAGAGCAAGTCAACACTGAGACGTCCTCTACTTTGAAGGGTAGAGTTCTAGGAAGATGAATTTTCATAATTTTGAAGAATCCTAGATAGACCTAAATTTAAAGCTGTCTATAATATATGACACTTTGATGCTTAACTATGTAATAATAGCTTCTAGGAAGACAGTTATTAATGATGTCCTTAGAATTGTCTTTGTAATTAAAAATTGAGATTACAATAAATTGTTAATGGCTTATCAGTGACTCTTGAATGCAGTACCATGTATTTCCAAGATGAATGCAATATATATTCTGTTCTTAAATTTTGTTTTTTTAATCTGAAGATGAAGTTGGTATGTGGCTTCATTCTGGAACCTCGGCTGTTGATTCAGCAGAGGAAAGGACAGGTTGTTCCAACGGAGTTTGCGGTTCACTTGAAGGAGACTCAACCTGGATTGCTTGTGGCTTCAGTCCTGGCCTTACAGAAGAACAACAAAATTGGAATTGAAGAAGCAGATGCCTTCTTTAAGGTTTGTCACTTTGAACATGTTATTTTGGGTGGCATGATGAAGTTGGTGGGAAGTGAGGAGTAGAATAAGAGAAGCAAGTTTTCATTTGTTTATTGAAATATAAGACTAACACATAACCACTTAAAAAAGTGCAGGTTAAAAAAATGTTTCTTGAAAAATATGCAACCTGGAGTATGTTGAAATGTTTACATTAGCTTTTTCTGTGGCACTAACGCTAGTGGGGTAAATTGGTGAGCACATGGCCCACATGATGGAGTGCTGTGCAGACCGCTGTGACTTATCAGTACTATGTTTATCTGAGCCGTAGGGGTTTGTTTCACTGTTCTCAAGGTGCTTTGTGGAAAAGACGGAGACAGGATCCCTCAGCTCTTAGTGGACTTCTGGGAAGCTCAGCTGGTAGCCTGTCTCCCAGATGTGGTGCTTCAGGAACTTTTTTTCAAGCTCACATCACAGTACATCTGGAGATTATCGAAGAGGCAGCCTCCTGACACCACCCCATTGAGAACATCAGAGGACCTGGTAAGATAATGGAAAAGTACAGTGAATCAAACTTTATGTACATTATACATTATGATAATGACGCTTATTTTTAGCAGTATAACATCAAACGTAGTGTTACCAGACTTTTGCACTTTATTATTTATTTAATTTTAGTTTTGGCTGCACTGGATCGTCACTGCTGTGTGCTGGTTGCTCTAACTGCGGAAAGCAGGGGCTGCTTTCTTGTTTCAGCACAGGGGACTCTCACCGCAGTGGCATCTCTCATGGGCACGTGCTGTGGAGCACAGGCTCAGTCGTTGCGGGGCACGGACTCAGCTGCTCCACGATACGTGGAATCTTCCTGGACCAGGGCTTGAGCCAGTGTCCGCTGCACTGGCAGGCTGATCCTTATCCACTGTACCACCAGGGAAGTCCTACCAGATTCTTTCTTTAAGCAGGAGTTAAAAACACACCTATAACTTGCCTGTGAGTGACATCCGCATTTGAAATTCTATATTCTAAAGCACGCCTCCTGCCACTCCTTTATTACTTCCTTGTAGTGGCACCTCAGTGGCCGAAGTGTGGAGAATAGGGCTTTCCCCCAAACCCATCTGCACCCCCTTAGGTGACGGTCATGAAGTAGACCATGAGAGGAGACACCTGCGGACCCCGCTGCTGGGGGAGGACCTGCAGGAGGCCTGTCGGGGGGACTTCCTCCCCGGACTTCCGCTTCCTGTCGGCTGCACAGTCCGGAGCTCTTGGGCAGCCTGGGCCGCTCTGACAGCTCAGATGTTAGGCTCCCTGTTCTCCTCGCCCAGGAAGCCCCCTCACCCCTTACGGATGCAAGGCTGATGCGGATTTTCTTGAATAAGGGAGTCTTCAAGGGAATTCTCTTCAGAACTTATGGAAGAGGTTTTGCCTCCCAAGGAAAGTAGTAGAAATAAAAATCATTTTCAATGTTACTGTTAAAAACTTTTTTTTTTTGGCCACGCTGCATGGCATGCAGAACTTGCCTGATCATGGATTGAACCCGTGCCCCCTGCAGTGGAAGCACGGAGTCTTAACCACTGGACCACCTTGGCAGTCCCTTATTAACTTTTTTTTAATGTAATTAGCTTAAAAGAAGTATTACCCTTTTTGTTAGAAACTGCCTCTTTGCACCCTTTTGAAAGTTAAAATATTAGGAAATATTTAGTAAAGATTTGTTCAGTAAGAAGCAGCAAGGCTGAAACATTTTCCAGGAGAATACATTCTGAGACTTTCTTCCCATTCCCAAGAAAATGTATAACTAATTTTGGGACACAGCAGAAGGTTGGAGACTGCTTGCTTTTTATGGGATGGATGAAGAAAACCTTGTTGTATTGTACTTTTTTTACAATAAATTTCTTTTACATTTTAGATAAACACCTGTAGTCATTATGGCTTAATCAATCCATGGGTTAATATCTTAATTTCATCCGAATCCTCAGTCGACAAAAATTATATGGAAGACCTTTCAAAATTACAGGTAAATAAAGATGCCTCTTTTCCTTATGAATTTGTGTATTATAGTATAGGACTTAAATTTGGTAAGCTTCTGGTTGTCCGGTTAACTGAGAGTGTATAATTTGGGCGACAGGATCTATATGAGGCCTCCTCAGCAGGTCTGCAGGGAATTCCTGCTATTTCTGCCTGAAACTGCTGACGGGAAGGCTGGTTTTGTTGCTGGTGGGTGGGCGAGTGAGCTTCACCAAGTCCTGTGACAGTCTTGCCTCGTTTTCAGAATGTGTTTGAAAATGCTTTGTGAAGTGAAAGTACAGCAAATGCTTCATGGTGTTTTCACTGTGACCCACTTTTTTTTAATGTAATTAATTAATTTTTAAAATTTTAGCATTCACTCCCTGGTGGCTCAGAGGTTAAAGTGTCTGCTCTACAATGCGGGAGACCTGGGTTCGATCCCTGGGTCTGGAGATCCCCTGGAGAAGGAAATGGCAAGCCACTCCAGTATTCTTGCCTGGAGAGTCCCATGGACAGAGGAGCCTGGTGGGCTACAGTCCATGGGGTCGCAAAGGGTCGGACCCGACTGAGCGACTTCACTTTCACATACAGTTTAGGCCTCTAGCCCAAGCCAAGTGCTCCTATCTGTCTTATAGGAAATAGGTTAAAATGGCCAGTTTATCTGGTTCCTTAAAGGATCTTTTTCCCCCAAATATTTATTAATTTATATATTGGGCTACGTGGGTCTCAGTTGCAGCACGTGGCATCTTCAGTCTTCCTTGGGGCGTTTGGGATCTAGGTCCCTAACCAGGGGTCGGACTCAAGCCCCTGCGCCAGGAGCTTGGGGCTTAGCCACTGGGCCACCAAGGAAGTCCCAGATTTTTTTAAAAATTTATTTATTTATTTTAATTGGAGGACAGTCACTTCACAATCCTGTGGTGGTCTCTGCCCCACATCGACATGGATCAGCCACGGGCACACATGTGCCCCAGATTTTTTTTTTTAAGTAAGAAATATGATCAAGAGAATGTAGCCCATCCTGCAAGAATTCTGACCTTGACAGTGTTTTGACTGAAAGTGAGAAATGAAGTGCGCATTTGACTTGGTAGGCAGGGCTGGGCTGCATGGGAATGTGGTTTTATTTGATGGAGTCGGTGGCCTGAGGGCTGAATATGATGCTCATATCTGTTGTGTTTGGTCTGTGCAGAGTAACTGCTAACACGTGAAAGTTGACATTTCAAATGAAGAAGTTTTGAGTTTCAAGTTTCTCTTTGAAAAACTCAACGGAACTTTGGTTCCGCTGTAACCCTGGGCCCTCCCTGCCTGAGACCTGGGGGTGGGCCCCCCAGTGGATTCCCCGCTTATGCAGGGCTCATGCGGTCCTGTCTGCCACGCTCCTCTCCCATCTGCCTGGTCCAGAGGTGGAGTGTCTGGCATCTGTTTTCCTTATGCCCAGCTGCCTCTGTACATTTTCGTCATTTGGTTTGGCCTTTTTGCAGCCCCTGATTTATGCTGGGAACTTGATGTAAATGTAGTTACAAGCTTTTAGAAACCAAAATGTCAAATTGGGAGTGGAGGTAAGGAAGGGAAACTCTGGAGACCGTATTGCTTAGTCTTAGCCTCTAGACAGCCTATGATGTCTCCAGATAGAGAATTACTTACATTTTTTTAAAAAAATTGCCAAAGAAAATTCTGGCAGGTTCTTACCTCTAGTACCCTTATGATACAGAGGCTGCTGAGGGCTAAATCTCAGATGGGTTCATTCCACAAATATTCCTTGATCATAAACTATAAATGTGATTGATGTATAGCATTGAATGAGGCAGGCACAACCTTGCCCTCCTAGAATATATGTGTTAATTATATATTTAAAGTCATAATATGTGCTATTAAGTATCCCCTATAAAGCTTCAAAGCATACTTAAAAATCTCTGCTTGAAAAAGTACAATTCATTGACCTTTAGAATCCATTTTAAAGTATTTAAAAGGGAGTCTTTATTGATATGGGATAGAAGGTTCAGTTAGCCTAAATTTTTCTACATCCTTTTCCTAACTCTAACTCTTTTTAAAATTATCTGGGGTCAATCAATCAATCTTGTCATTTAGAAAAAACAGAACTATCAAGAAACAAAAAGATCTCATCTCTTTTTTCCTCGGAATGAGGAGGTTCAGAATCACCTGGTTTTTTCAAAATTATGTGACTTCCCTCTACTCACCAGCACACAAGATTTAATGTGTCTCTGTCTCTTGTCCTCAGAGACGTTGTAATAGTATATTTGTGCAAAAATTAACTAAAAACAATCTGCAAATCCTCTATGTGTCCAAAAAAAAAGCACTGCTATGTTGAGAACACAGTAGCTAGTAATGCCTGCCTTTTACCAGCATTGTCCCGGTCCCCTCCCCTCCACTTTGTTGCCATTCCCCCCTCTTAGAGCCACGGGTGTGATTGTGTAGAGAATTCTGTGAATTCCAGTCCCAAGGAGATCAGAAAAGGGAATAAATAGGGCCTGTGTTGAGGGTGGAGAGTCCATTTCCAATATTGGGGCGTGGGGGGGAGGAACACACTGGTGAGAAGCAGACATCGAGTATTTCAAAGAGTAGCAGTAACCCGTGGGCCGTTTTTCATCCAGTGATGCATGTCTGGTTGTCTGGTGGTTTTTTGATTTTTGGCCACATCTAGCAGTTGCGGAATCTCAATTCCCCACCCAGGAATTGGAACCTGTGCTCCCTGCAGTGGACGCACCACTAGACGTCCAGGGAATTCCGTGTCTGGTGTTTCTTATTTTTAAACCTCTTGATGATATGGATTCAACTATCTAAAAGTTCCAGGGTAACCCATTTTGTACCAAGCTTTGACTCATCTCATTTTAATCATCTTATTTCATATTTGCTGTGTTACTGTCAGAAAATTATTCAGATGAAAGTGAATGTTGCAGGAAGGAAACAGACCAACCTTATTCTCCTAGCCGTTCTTTGGTAGATGTTTGAAGTAAAATCATAATGCTGACTGTAAATAGATAGTTCATGTTCCACATTATCCTGTGAGTCTGAGAAGATGCTGTGGTAAAAAGAATAAAAGAAGAAGAAAATCAGGATATGACCATTTCATTTTTATCCAGAAGAAAGGGGAAGCAGAGCTTATTTTGGTGTTATAATCAAAAGTAGTATTAATATTAGTAGTTTAAATGCTTAGAAGTGAAATGTTGGTCACGTTCTGAATACTGAAATAACAACTGCTCTGTCATTTAGCTTGCAGCAAATAGTATTGATACAAATTATTAGTTCTTGGCTTGTTTAGTTTTCTTAAATGTTAGATTTTATTTTTGGTTTATGTATAGTGCATGCGTATTATAGAAACCTTGGAAAAAGTGTGCAAAAAAAAAAAGCAAAAGTGGGCTTTGCCCTTCTATACGGTGAACTGGTTTCTATTTCAAATTTCAATGCTCTTCCAAAGGCATGTGCCTATGTAGATTTTACTGAATTGATCATGCTTTGAATATAATTTTGTATTGATTTTTTTTTTAACTGATTTGATCATGAGCAGCATTTGTCCTTAACTGCCTTTGGAAACAATTTTGATAGCTACAAAATTTTCCATCATTTGAATGTACCATAATTCATTTACTCATCACTTCTTGATGAATGTTTAGATTTCTTCTAGTTTTTCAATATTATGGATATTCTTGAGTTCAACATCTTGGACATAAATCTTGACCACCATGTTGATTATGTCCTTGGGACAAAGTCTTAAAGCTTTCCCATTCATTTAAGTACGCAGTCCAATCAAAGCAAGCAGGCATGTGCTCTAAAATTGCATTTTTTTTTTCTTTTTTTGACAAGTGAGATTTAGTCTTTTTAAAAAATTGTTTCTGGTATGTTGTGCTTCAGTGTTTTGGGTGCCTCATTCCATAACATTTCACTTTTCTGTTCATAGTCTCTCATATGTGGTCCTTCATTTGACATAGCTTCCATCATCCCATTCTTGGAGCCACTCTCAGAGGAGACTGCTGCAGGCCTCAGTGTCCATGTCCTGTGTCATACGCGTCTGAGAGCGTATGAGCAGTGCATAGACAGTCTGTTAGAGAGGTGCCCGGAGGCAGTCATCCCGTACGCTAACCACGAACTGAAGGAGGAGAATCGGGTATGCGTCTCAGGTTATGCTTTCTAGTCTTTATCTGTGATAATCACATGATCATTTTGTTGCCTTGTCTACAAAATAGGGACAGATGATGCCAGTCCAACCTCACAGGACTATGTGGCTCAAAAGAGCATGTATGTTTAATATGTTATATGTTTTGAGTACTATCAGAGGCTGTTAACATGTATTGTGGTGGTATGTTATTTTCACTAAAAATCTCTTGTTCGGAGAAGTCCGCTATTATCTGAAGATTGTGAAAACATAATAAATGATGAGAAAATCCTTTGTGGGTTATCTGGTCTTTAGAGATTAGAAGAGTTTTTGATTTTAAAACTTTTTCTTTTGTTCCTTCTTTCTTGCTACCTAAGAGATGAAAACAAGACACGTCTATGTTTCTTCTTGAAAATAGTGGTGTATATATATATGTACAGTGTATATATGTATGTACAGTGTACATATTGTTAAGATTTTCATGGTAAAAATCTGACTTATAGTTTAAGCAGAAGACTGTTCAAAGTCTTTGCCTTAACCAAGTTGATGTATTTTTGCCCTGTCCTTCCTTGCACAGTCTTTTTCTTCTTGTTGTAAATCTGAATGTAAAATGCATCAAACTTAAAAAGTACTCATTTTTTCCCAAGATAGACTTTGTGGTGGAAAAAACTGCTGCCTGAACTTTGTCAGAGAATAAAATGTGGTGGAGAGAAATATCAACTTTACTTATCATCACTAAAAGGTAAAATAATCTTTTTTGCTTGATTATAAATTTGAGAGTCTTCATTTACATAATTTGCTGAAACCTTGCTTTCTCGTGTATTTCATGTGATTCTCAAGTATGGTGAAGAGGGTCTGAGCTTGAGGGTCTGAGAATCACCTGGAGAGCTTAACCTTTAACATTCATACACTCCCTCTCACCACATTTGATATTCATTTATCTCTTTTAGCTCTAGAGCTGATTCCTCTAAGTTAATTTTTTCAAACACTTAACAGATTATCATAGAGAAACTCCCAGCCTCAGTATTTTAAAAATTGGAATAGCCATTAAGACAAGTCCATTTTGTATTAATGGTCTGGGTGCTTAATTTACTTCATGTAGGAAATTAAGATTATTTATTATTATTAGTCATAATTATAAGCAAGTACTGAGGAATAATAAGTTTCTCAAAGATTTAGAAGCTTAGTATCTCTAAATTACACAGTATTTTATAGCAAAGGTAGTTACAGTTTGAATTTTTATAATTTACAGTCATTTATAAATATTGATAGCTATATGGTCTTGTTTCTCGTTTCTTGTGTGTTAATATCACTTGTTAATGGTTGGCTTGATGACAAAGGTATGGTTCTATTGATATCAATGTGCCTAAAATATTAGAAGTTGACAGTGTGGGAATTGTGTTTTCCACCTGAAGTCACTGACTTTCAAAGTGTTAGGCAAAGCTAGTGGCCACTGGATGGTGTATTTTTCTGGAGATCCGCATTTAAGTAAAGATGTGTGTCTGTGACTGGGAAGACAAGGAGGAATGTTCATGCCACCTGTCCTACCCATCTCTCTGGGTGATATTCTCATTTTCAGAAGGCAGCAGTGTCTGGTGGTTGATCGCCCAGTCCCATCTGCATCAAATTTATCCCATAATTTTCAGCTGATTATTCTTGTCAGTGGATCTCTTTCTGGATCAGATACCTCACATCTTCACACCCCAGTAGTGTCATTATCTTAGGCAAGACTCTTCCTTCTTCCTTTTCTGATCCACATTCACAGACTCTCTACCCGTAACTTACCCATAATCATTCCTCCACGTGTCCACTTTTCTGTATCTTAAATATGTGTGTGTTCACACACATGTGCATATAGTGTGTGTGTGGCTCACAGAACTAGTGCTGTGTGTGATTTACCTTTATCAGATTATAATACCTTCAGAGCTGGCATCGTGTTTTAACATCTTTTATTTCACACTTTCCTTGCCAGCGACGTGCTTCTCCGTAGGAAGAGTCTATAACTAGTTACTGATTTGAAGGGAAGACACCAAGTCCGTTTTTATGGGCGGGGGGGGGGGGGGGGGGGGGTGGCGGTTGTCTTTATGTTGGCACCAGTGGTATATCCAGAAGAGACCAGGCTTGGAGTTAGAATTGGAGGTGAGTTCCATGCCTTCTACCTACTGAGTAAACCTGAAGCAAGCCAGTTTTTCAAGTGCCTGGGACTCATGAGGAGTTCAGGACTGACTGTGGAATAAAATGCTAGGCAAAAATTGCAAGATGGTAAGGCTGAGATGGAGATCAGGGATTTATATATTAATAATATGCCATTATTAATATAATAAGATTTAATATAAATATAATAATATAGATATATAAAGTTTAATATAATAACCCACCACCAATGTACTTAGGAGCTTGGATTTCTTACTTTCTAATGCAGCATTTCTCAGCCTTGTCAGTACTGACATCTGGGACCAGATAATTTGTGTGTAGGTGTCTCCCGTGCATTTTAGGATGTTACCAGCATCCCTGGCCTCTACCCACTAAATACCCGTAACACTTGCCCAGGTAAAATAGACATGTCTCCAGCCGTCACCAGATGTCCCTGGGGTGGGGGTGGGGTGGGGCAACACTGTAGTTGTTGAGAACCATTGCACTAAAACTGGGGTGGTGGTTGGCTTAATGTGCTTCAAGGAAACACATTACTATTTTTGAGTCAGTGAAGTGCGCTTCTTAGTAAAAGTTCTAGCACTGTAGTAAACTATGAAGTCTAAAAAGCCATTTTAAAGTCTACTAGCCAGAGATAACCATTTTCAACATTCAACACATATTTGCTAGACACACTGGAGGATTCAAAGTACTCTACGGATTTGTGATATTGACCTTGTTCTTGTAACCTGTATAAGCCCCTCACTAATTGGCAGAAGAGGAGAATAGGGCAGAGGCAAGATTTTTGTTGTCTCTATAATTACAGCGGTTCCCAAATCAGCTTTTTGTATCTAGGTTATTCCTACAGGTTCCACATTTAGACCAAATAAATGAGTTTAATAGTTATTATTAAATTATTAATTTAGTTATTAAATTATTATTATTAAATATTAAATTATTATCATTAATTAATAATTTTCATGAGTTTTGCGAGTTAGTTAGTAGTTATTGTTTATTAATAGATTCCGTTTTATGTCCCTATGTCAGATTGCATCATTGTCTTTTAAATAATTCTCCAAGGACTCTGGAAGCTGGTAGGTGGTACCGCTACATGATAGATGAGGAATCTGAGACTCAGGAGTTTGACTTTCTCAAAGTCACCCAGAGCGTCAGTCGATGAGTGATGCCTGCCCAAGTCTATCTTGATTCCAGAGCCAGGGATATGTTCCTGTCATACCGTTCACTAGCTTTTTAGCAGCAAGAGCATGTCGTTCCCTGTGTAAGGGGTGATTTAGATTGTGTATTTTAGACAGCTGGCTTTGGATGGACGCACACATACCTGAGCAAGAATTTTTTATTTCAGTTACTCTGCAAATAGGGTAAGTGGCAGGCGTGTAAGAAGCGAGCAGAGAATGGCACTGCAGCAGGTTTGACCTTGTTCTTAGATGTCATTCCCTTTCCTTCCCAGCGGAGGGCCGCGTGTGTCGAGAAGCAAAGTCATAAAACTAGTCACCTTTATAAACATGCTTACTGATTCCCTTGATAGTCAGTATTCACTAGAACACAGTCTGCAGTTTGAGAAAAAAAGGAAATGGTCTCCAAAACAGATTTATGCTTATTAGCATGAAAATCACAATAGAGAGGAACGGACTTAGGAAAATGGCATCTAACAGGGCTTCCCACGTGGCTCAGCTGGTAAAGTGCCTACCTGGCACGGGAGACCTGGGTTCGATCCCTGGGTGGGGACAGGCCCCTGGAGAAGGAAATGGGAGTACAACCCCCTCCAGTGCTCTTGCCTGGAAAACCCCATGGAGGGAGGAGCCGGGCAGGCTACAGTCCAGGGGATCATAAACAGGTGGACATGACTGAGCGACTTGACTTTCACTCTCTTTGATCTAACAGGGGATGCCCTGTGTGTGTGTGTGTGCATGCGTGTGCGCACATGCACGCTCAGTCGTGTCTGACTCTTTGTGACCTCATGGACTGTAGCCCACCAGGCTCCTCTGTCCATGGAATTTCCCAGGCAAGAATACTGTGGTGGGTTGCCATTTCCTACTCCAGCGGATCTTCCCCACCCAGGGATCGAACCCGTGTCCCTTGCGTCTCCTGCATTGGCAGATAGGTTCTTTACCACTAGCGCCACACAGAGTGTCTACAAAGGAGCTGCTAGTCTTAACATTAAAAATAGTGTTCAGTTGATTATATTTTCCTACAAATGATTCTAGAGAGAATAAATTGTTAGAACTGTAAAGCATTTTTAGATTTAAAAGACTTTTTTTTTTTCCTCTCTCTTATTATAGTTATAACATTTTGTCACCTGAATTAGCTTCTCATTGGTTGAATGATAAGAGAATTGGGTGAAAGGCAGAATCTCAGTTCTAACTCAGATATTCTTTCTTACAAACAGAAACACTGTCAGTTGTTGCTGTGGAACTAGAACTAAGGGATTTCTTAAACGTCCTCCCAGAAGATGGCACTGCGGCATTTTTCTTGCCATATCTTCTTTACTGCAGCCGAAAGAAATCATTGACTTGAAAGTATCATTTGCAGTGTACCACGATGGCACATGACACTGAATCTTGAAAAGCTGAATGCCAGATAAACTATATGTATAAAGGATTTTTATATTGAATATGTACATACACTGCACATGCTTTCAGGCTACTTACCTCAGTGTTATTACTAATTTCATCATTTATGACCTGAGTCCATTTAATTGTTCAGAATGTAAAAAAGCTACAAGACATTGGAATTCCCTCAAAGAAAGCATATATTTTTAAAGGTCTAGAGGCTGACTCTTATACCAAGAAACATCAGTTTACTGTTGTTGGAGCCATGACAGTCTTTTTTCATCCCAGGAACACAAAACAGTTTGTAAGTGTGTTCAAAAGAATGTCATTCCAAGTAGTCCAGAATTCAACCTTCTTGATTTTTTCCAGATTTTTCTACTGTGTCACTTTTAAAAACAATAATTTTCCTTGAGAAAGATTTTAATGTTTTCCCGCAGTAAAAGATATCAAACTTTATGTTCTTGTTACTTTCAAAGCTCATTCCGAGTCTCTGAATCAAATGAAATAAAAGTTTACAAAGCTGACTTTCTTCTTGTTTGGCTGCTTACGTAATGTGTTGAATGATGTCTTTCAGTCAAAGTTTTGTTTCCATTTTTTGTTGATGTGTACTCTTGTTCTTTTAGCTAGAGTGTATGTGAAAAATAAAGAAATATAAAGACCCGTGTCTTCCTTTTTTAGCCTCTTATTAAACTATTTTGAGTCCAAGTTCAGCTCACTGATTGTGTGCGTGACTTTAGTTAAGACGGGGAAAATTGCTACTCACTTGGTGATTCCACAGCCATATTATAAAAATTTTTCTCCTGATGGCAGTTTGTTTTTACCAGAATTTATTTATAGATTATGTCAACTCTTGTCTTTTTCCACTTCCAGATTAACATCCTCTTGACTTCAAGGGTTCACAAAACTCAGGTAGGGAACATTTTATTTTTAAATGTTTAAATATTTTATTTTTAAGATATTTTAAATTTTATTTTAAAAAATTTTTAACTAAAAAAAATAAAAATTTTTAACAGCTTTGAAAGTGTTTCCAACTTTTGTGACTCCATGGGTTGTAACCTGCCAGGTTCCTCTCCATGAGATTCTCCAGTCAAGAATACTGGAGTGGGTAGCCATTCCCTTCTCCAGGGGATCTTCCTGACCCAGGGATCGAACCCAACTCTTCTGCATTGCAGGCGTATTCTTTAACTTCTGAGCCACCAGGGAAACTCCTTTAACAGCCTTATTTAGGTGTAACTGATATATAATAGCTTCCCAGATAGCACTAGTGGTAAAGAACCCCGCTTGTCAATGCAAGAGACATAAGAGGCGCTGGTTTGATCCCTGGGTCGAGAAGATCCCTTGGAGATGGAAATGGCAATCCACTCCATTATTCTTGCCTGGGAAAACCCATAGACGGAGCAGCCTGCAGGGCTACGGTCCACAGGTCGCAAAGAGTTGGACACAACGAAAGCAACTTAGCATGCACGACACACAGTAAATGGCACATCGTAGAAGAGCATCCTATTGACTTTTTATGGCTACTGTAACACATCATCACAAGCTTAGCGGCTCAAAACAACACAGAATTATCTTACAGTTCTGTAGTTTAGAGGTTCAATGTTGGTCTTCCTGGTTTGAGATTTTATTATTATTTTATTTTATCTTGTTTGATTTTTTATTTTACTTCCTCTACATCTGTGCCCCTTTGTCCACTGGTTCATTAGGAATGATGTCAACAGTACATTAGAAGGATTGACGAGAAGCCAAATTTGGAAACATTTCATTGAATCTTATTTATTTTTATTGAAATCATTGAATCTTTAATAGTGATTCTTTAGGGACTGTCCAGGACAACATCTAGTCATAGATTTTTTTTTTTGTAATACATTTTTAAAGCCCTACCTAATGGTGGTGATATGAATCACCTATATTAATCAGTTACATTACCAGATGTATTCGAGTCAGTCATGTCGAAATACAGTCTGTTGACCTTTACATGTGAAACAGTGTGATAGTTTTCTGCAGAAATGTACAACGTGTATTTTCAGTCTTTTTTTTTTAAAGCTTATAGCCATTCCAAAGTAAGCCTTCTATTCAACGTTTTCACATATATTGTTACAAATCATTTTTTCTTTTTTTTCCACTTATCACCAATTTATTACGTTCATCCAGACTTGATCTCTATAGAAAAAGAAATTTTAAGACCATTATTAAAAATAGCATATATCATGCAGTTAAAAAAATTAGCACATGGTGCTTTAAATATATTCTGATTTTTAAAGGCTATATTGTTTAATTATTCTTGATTGATTTATGTTTTTCTGCTCTTTATGTGTTTAAAACACACCTCTCATTCTGCTGCTGCTGCTGCTAAGTCACTTCGGTCGTGTCCGACTCTGTGCGACCCCATAGACAGAAGCCCACCAGGCTCCCCCGTCCCTGGGATCTCCAGGCAAGAACACTGGAGTGGGTTGCCATTTCCTTCTCCAATGCATGAAAGTGAAAAGTGAAAATGAAGTCGCTCAGTCGAGTCTGACTCCTAGCGACCCCGTGGACTGCAGCCCACCAGGCTCCTCCGTCCCTGGGATTTTCCAGGCAGGAGTACTGGAGTGGGATGCCATTGCCTTCTCCGCCTCTCATTCTAGTACTGCTTTATTTAAAGAAAAATTAACTTCCCTTCCCTTAAGAACCTTATTAATTATAAAGGGGAAAATAGTCACATTATAGTAGAGAAACCTGGCAGACATGTCCTTAATCAAATGCTCAAAATGAACACAACCAGTAAGTGAGCAAATCAGCATCTTGTGTCTCTTGATGTGTGTGCTGAGAAAAACACAATGAATAACCTGAATCTGACCATGAGAAAGCGTTTAGTCGCTGAGTCTTGCCTGACCCTCTGCGACCCCATGGACTGTAGCCTGCCAAGCTCCTCTGTCCATGGGATTCTCCAGGCAGAAATACTGCAGTGCGTTGCCATTTCCTTCTCTAGGGGATCTTCCCAGCCCAGGGATGGAACCTGCATCTCTTGCATTGCAGGTGTATGCTTTACCACTGAGCCACGTGGGGAGTCTGAGAAAACCTTGGACAAACCAAAACTGAAGGACATTCTACAAAGTGATTGCCCTGTGTTCTTCAAAATGTCAAAGTGGTAAAAGACAAGACCAGGGAACTGCTCTAGACCAAGGAGACAGGAAGACATGTCGGCCAAACATAGCGCATGAGCTGGGTTTCTTTCTATGAGGAACATGAGTTGAATCATTGATGAAATGCCAAAAGGGTCCTGATTTTGGTAGGTATACTGTGTTTATGAGAACAGTCTTGTTTTCAGGAAATAGGAGTATATGTATTTATAGTATCTGTGGTCTTTGTGGTTAGGGAGCTAGGAGAAAGGATGAGAAGATAGATGATGCTGGGCAAACTGTTAACATCTGGGGAATCTGGGTTAGAAATAGACAGGGATTTTTTTGTACTGCTCTTGCAACTTTTCTGTAAGTCTGACGTGGTGTCCAGAAGAGTTAAAAATTCCTGTTTATTGAGTTAGTATGTGGTTAGATATTTGCCGAGCAGAGCGTTGAACTGGATTTGGGTATCTCCTAGGTACAGAATATACACTCCCTGCCTATCAGGAACTTAAAGCTAAACAAGCTTTTTCCCCCTCAGACAGCTTCAAGAGGTTATCTGACTGTTGTGGCCGTGTCAGTTTAAACAAAGTACTGTTTGTATTTATTAGAGGAGGTCTTTATTATGTTTCCTCGGGTAGAGGAAATGAGGCATTACATTAAGCACGACAGGATATCCACAGTTCTTTTCCAGTGATATTTTTTCTTTGTGGAGGAAGTTGTCTGTCTCCCTGTGCATATTATTGAAAAATTTCACTATAACTTGATTTTCTCCCTTGTCTGTGTCATGGTAGGCTGAAATTCTCCTGAGATTTAGAATCAAGGTAGACTTGGCCAAAGCTTTATCAGACTTTCATTTAAAAGTAATTCAGACTGATAAACGTGGCTCCCCATTTTTCTATGAATAATTCAAACTATCTTTTTTGTTCGTAACTGCTTCTTTCACTCTTTGAAAAGCCAAATTTCTCTTTAATCTTTTTTTCCAACCTGTGTTTTGCCTTCACATTTGCTGTTTGTTCCAGTTTTTAGCAGGACTCTTAAAACAGTATCCCCTTTCTTAACCAAGCAAACAGTCACCTCCCTTGTCTCCTCCTGGACTTATCCTATAAGAAGATTCTTTTCCTTGTCTCTGTTGTGTAGACTTAGCCTGTAGCAGCTTTCTCTGCATATCGGGTATTTGCATACTTGAATTTCCAGAATGCCTGCTTCAGTATTCCTTCACTCTGGATTATTTCCCTGAGCTGGGCCATCCTTTCATGTGGTTTCCAAGTGTGCTAATTTTCTTTAAACTCTGCTAATTTTCTTTAACCCTTCTAAAAAAAGGTTTTCTTTCTCATCTCTGACTCTTTCCCCTGTTCAGCAGTTACTGGCGTTTCATCCAGTGGTTGACGGTCTGAGTACCACACTTTGTAATAAAGGATTTTAATGGAAATAGTTTTCTCATGTTATGAAGTCTTTGTGTAGGGAAAGAAATAGAAACCTTCATTTGTACCAGTGAGTAATCTTGCAGTGATTTTTATTATTTGAAATATATTTACTTCTATATTGTCTTTCATTTACATGTTCCCTTTTATGCCCTTTGAGGGGGAAGTGCAAGGAGTTGTTTTCTCTACGTCAGCTCCCCTCATTGGATTCGCCATTGCCAATTCCAACAGTTCTGAACTCAGAAGACTCAGGAAACATCAAAGCCTGCAACCATAAAGCAGGAGTTTTCCTTTTTTCTAACCTCAACTTTTAAAATTGAAATGTATTTAATTTACAATGTGTTAATTTTAGGTGAGCAGCAAAATGATTCAGATATATATACATATACATATATATTTTTCACATTATTTTCCGTTATAGGTTTTTATATTAAGTACAGTTTAGGACCTTTGCTATGTAATAGGTCCTTGTTTACATATTTTGTATATAGTATTGTGTATATGTTAAACCCAAACTCCTAATTTATCTTCTGCCCCTTCACTTCCCCTTTGGGATCCATAAATTTGTGTTCTATGTCTGTGGGTCTGTTTCTGTTTTTTAAGTTCATTTGTATCATTTTTTGATATTCCACACTTAAGTGATATTGTGATATTTGTCTTTCTCTGACTTAATATGATTATCTCTCGGTCCATCCATGTTGCTTTGAATGAGATTATTTCCTTTTATGGCTGAGTAATATTCCCGGGTGTGTGTGTGTGTGTGTGTGTGTGTGTGTGTGTGTGTGTTTATATATGTATATACCCCACATCTTCTTTATCCATTCCTCTGCCAATGGACGTTTAGGTTGCTTCCATGTCTTGGCTTTTGTAAACAGTGCTACAGTGAATACTGGGATGCATGTAACTTTCTGGATCTTGGTTTTCTATGGATATATGCTCAGGAGTGGAGTTACAGGGTCACATGGTAGCTCTATTTTTATTTCAAGGAACCTCCATACTGTTCTCCATAGCACCTGCACCAATTTACATTCCCAATGTAGGATAGTTCCTTTTTATCCACACTCTCTCCAGCGTTTATTATTTGTGGATTTTTTGATGATGGCCATTCTGACTGGTATGAGGTGATGTCTTATTATAGTTTTGTTTTGCATTTCTCTAATAATTAGTGATATTGAGCACCTTTTCATGTGCCTGTTGGCTGTCTGTATATCTTTTTTGGAGAAATGTCTATTTAGATCTTCTGCCCATTTTTTGGATTGGGTTGTTTGGTTTTTTGATATTAAGCTGTATGAACTGTGTGTATATTTTGTACATTAATCCCTTGTTGGTAGCAGGAATTTACTCTTTATGTAACACGTTTCTTTGGTATTTAGTGTTTATCCATCAAAGGGCTATTTGTTTTTCTGTGATTTTATTGTGTGCATGTGCTTACATAGGAGGGAGTGTTCTTGCTGGGATGGGCAGAGCAGGGAATTTAGATTTTTTTTTTTTTCCTGGATCATTGCTATGGTCTAATAAATATTTGTGTATCCCCCGCCCCCCCCCCACCCATTCATATGTTGAAAGCCTAATGCAAGGTGATAGTATTAGGTTAAGTCTTTGGGAAGTGATTAGGTCATGAGGCTAGAGCCCTGGTGAATGGGATTAGTGCCCTTACGAAAGACGCACTTAAGAGCTAGCTTGTCCCTTCTGCCATTTGAAGATATCGTGAATCTTTAACCCAGAAAAGGACCTTCACACAACTGTGTGGACACCCTGATCTCAGGTTAACAGACTCCAAAACGGTGAAAATAAATTTTTGTAACATGAACTTGGGCAAACTTGGCAAACTCTGGGAGATGCTGAGGGACAGCGAGGTTTGGCGTGCTGCAGTCCATGGGATTGCAGAGCCGGACACCCTGGCGCCTGAACAACAATGTATAAGCTACCCAGTCTGGTATTTTGTTACAACAAAATGGACTGAGTTTTGTTAACCGGTTTTTGTTACAACAAAACTTAGCCTGAATGGACTAAGACAGTCATTGTCAACAATGCCTCCCCTCCCCACAGAAGCACAGAAAGACTCTGTTCTGCCTGATCGACTATTTGAAATAATATTTGTTATATGGGGCTGGTGGGGACTTTTTTTTCTGTACCAGGGACTACTTTGAAAAAAAGTGAACATTTTCTATTTAAAAAGACATTAAATTTTAAATGTGCGTTTTGTTAAATTACAGCTACTCTCTACACATTTCAGTGTTAGGACCATGATTATAGTGCATCAAATTGGTGTCAGTTTGTATTAGTCAAGAGACTATTGCTGTATCAGGACCAGCTATCAGAAGATAAGCAGTGTCCCACACCATTTAACAGTAAATAAAAAGAATCCTGCTCGGAGGTAGAGAAAGAAATCAGGGCAGCAGATTCACAAATGCTTCATTTGGGAGCAAGTATATAGACAAAATTGTGCATCTTAATTATATTCATGATGCATGCCTTCTAGAATCACTAAGTGGATACTCACCTTCCTTTGGTAGAACGGTGTAAGTAGTCTCCATTCCGGCGTGAATGTGGTCGGTCACGTGGCAATGCAGTAGCCAGATTCCAGGTGTCTTTGGAGTCATTTCTAAGGTTTGGTATGTCCCAGGGAAGAGGTCAAATACATCAGAAGTATAAGCGCCCCTGTGCTTAATTAGAAAAATGACCAATATTGTATATGATGTTTACTATATGAGAGAGTTTGTTCAAATAATCTTTCATTGGCCATCTCAGGGATATTTGAAAAATGGCTAAATCCATTTAAAAAAGAAAGAGACCCTGCATATTTCTGTGTCCAATACAAAGCATATGTGATCTTTGCTAAACCCTTGGCACTATGGACCAATAAATGGATGTGAAGGAAAGACGTGATAAAAGTGAATTCAGCAGTCAGGAACATCTGACTGTTCTTTTTATCAGAGCACTGGAGTTACACAAGGGAATTTAGCCATGACCTCACTTCAGCCTTGATATCCCTCTTGCTAAACCTATCCTAGATGAGCTGACTGCCTGTGAAGCTGTAAGGCTGGTGGGCCGTGAGGGGAGTAGGAAAGGAGGCTGGTGGAGAAGCCAAGACTGGGGTCAGCTCAGGCAGAGTCTTGACGGAGTACTTGGGATTTCTACAGGGATGGAGTTGAAAGTCTGCTAAGGAATAAAGAAAAAGCGGTAATAAGATGGCTCTGTAATGTGCTTTGTGGTAGCTTCTGAATTTTCTACATGAACTCAAAGGTAAGACAAAAGCATTTCCAGAAGGATGGTATATTCCTGCTGAAACTAGCACTGGGTGAGAAGTCAGAGTAGGATGGAGACCTGGGAGCCAGTCGGTTGTTTGACACCAGACTGCTGATCTTGTTCATTTCAGGCTATTTACAATCCAGAACTTGGAACAGGCAAAGGTTATAATAAGGTCTTCTTGTTTCTAATCCATCGTTACGTAAACATTCCTACCTGCTCTGCTAATGATTCTATTCAAATACCTTGCCCGTAAATATGTGAGCAGAACTCTAAGAAAAGTCGGGAAAAACCAAATCCGAGGGAGAGCCCGGCGTGTAACAGGTTGGCACGCCAGCTGAAATAGCTGTGTGCCGCACTCTGAGCATGATTTCGCGTCTCTTGAAACCTCACACTTTTCTGAAGTCTGAGGGAATACTTCCTTCACTTGCACTAAAGCTCTTCAGACACAGCAGGAGTAGCGGCTGTGGTTGGCCCGTACCTGATACTGGAAGCTGTGGCCATGGAAATGCACCGAGTGCAGATCCACTTCATTGCCCATTCCCATCAGGTACCAGTTGACTTCATCTCCCACATGCATTGTGAGGCCTTGCAGGTTCCCAAACATTCTTCCATTGATAGCTGAGGAAACATACACGCTTTTATTGCCTTCCAGGACATTTTAAACCAACATCTATTTCACAGAAAAGAGGTTTTTGAGGTTAACGTGCTGTGCTAAGTTGCTTCCGTTGTGTCTGACGCTTTGCAAGCCTGTGGCTCCTCTGTCCCTGGGGTTCTCCAGGCGGGAATACTGGAGCGGGTTGCCATGCCCTCCTCCAGGGGATCTTCCTGACCCAGGGATCAAACCCGTGTCTCGTACGTCTTCTACATTGGCAGGCGGGTTCTTTACCGCTAGTGCCGCTTGGGAAGCCCCGTGAGGTTAATATATGGGATCTTTTTGAGGTGATAGAACTTATTTCACTACAGATCAGGGAAATGGGTACTTTAAGATCAATAACACCACACTGCTTTTCTAGTCACTTAGCACCAAAAGTCTTCTTAATTTTGAGTTTAAGAAGGAATGAGACTTCGGAATTGGGAGAGAAGCTGATTGATGATTTTGAATATAGCCCCCTTTTTGCTTTGAATAGAATTCTACCTCACATGCAAGCGTGGCAGAAGTGGTTTATTGCAAAATAAGTGAATAGTTCCCCAAGTAATTTTATTTGAAAGAAGAAAAGCAAAAAAGTAGGTTTTAGAATAAAGTACCATACCATGCATTTTATTGCTTTCCATGAATTCCTCATTGGCTTTGTCTACTTTCTCAGGGTGATCAGAGTATGTTTTGATGTTGTCATCTAGGTACCAAGATTCATTCTCATCAAAAACAAGAAAGAGGAGGGAAAATTCCAGCTTCTTTATGGGATTGAATACCTTCAAGTAGTGCTTCCGGCAGACAATCAGTGGGCCAATTAAACCACTGAAGAGATCCTGAAACCAAGCAAAAACTTAGTCGTCTTTGTGATCCAGGTTGGGATTTCAGAGAACTGGGACCTTATCCCTCATGACCTCAGGATTTTAAGTACCACTTAAAGTAAGCACTACTTAAAGTAGTAAGTCTACTACTTAAGTCAGAGATTGATATAACTAGTAGACTTTGCCCAATGTGGTTCAGTCAAGTCAGTAACTTTCCACTTGGAGTAAATTGGAACAAGGGTGAGTCATAGGTAGGTTGTGTGGGTGATGGCGCAAGTAACAGAAATGTGTTGCAAAGGACAAATATTGGCTCAGGTAATGAGCAGCAGTTGAACACAACCCCAAATGAACAGGGCTGGTTTGCCTATTCCACAACATAGGCACTATGCCAGTCATTAAAAACCAGACAGGAAACAAATCCCCTGCCGTCAGGAGCTCAATCTAGTAGGGAAAATAGATGAACAGAAATGACCCACTTTCTGCAATGGAGGCACATAAAATGATCCTGAACATGGGGAAGGTTGTAATGGACTTAAATCTATAAAAAGTTTGGTGTGACTGGGCTTCAGAAATGGCAGATTTTATCTTAAATGGCCTTTGAGCTGTACTATGTTTGGCATTTTGGATTTTGTCTTGTGGGTCCTAAGTAGCCATCAAAAAATTGAACATGGAGTGGCAGTCTATTTACTTTTTAAACCAGTGATCCTAGTGGTAGAGGGAAGGGAGGCCTGGGTCGGGAAGAGACTGGAGACCAGGAGGCCACTGCGGTAGTTGAGGAAAATTAACAGTGCCTGATCTGTGCAGGTAGAAGGAATGGACAGAGCTCTGTGTCGTGGGCGAATTGCCCAGGTGAGCCAAGGGTAAGAATCAGATATTCTATATCCAGGGTTCTAGCTTGAACAAATGATTAGGCTTGTTTCTTGTGCTGTTTATCACAACTGGGAATACAGGAAGAAAGAGCTGGAGGAAGACCTCAGGTGCTGTTGAACAGCTGCCAAGCTTCTGAACATACTGGTACAGATGTTCAATAGGCAGGTACACAGACAGGTCTGGAACGCAGCAGAGAGCTTTGGACTAGAGGTTTAATTCTACAAAAGAGTCTTGGTACATGTCCTGATTTTTAGTTGTTGAGGGCTTTTTGGCTTTGAAATATTTAATCAAACAGCAGCTTTAGCTGTGCTGTGATTGATTGACTGTTGACATCAGCACTTTATCACCATGTAATAATAGGCCTCTGAAATCATATACCTCAGTTCTTTGAGTTTAATGTATTTTCATATCAAAAGGGAAATAAGATACTATATTAATATTTAATCCTGTGGTATCCTTAATCAGCAGTTGTAAGGTTGATACATTTATAACCGTAACCTTAAACCATAAAAAAGAAAAGCTGAAGTGAATTGCAGAGTAGCTTACTTTCCTGTGATTTTAACATAGAACTGGACCACAGGAAAACCCTAACCTCATCTTCCTTCAATTGTGTGTCTATTTTGGGAATCTGCACAAAACAGAAATGATTTAAAGTTTACCTTAACCCGATCCACAGTTGAATAGTAAACCCATGGAATACACGGAGAATCATTTATTCCAGCTCCAGATCTTTCTGGGATTTTCCATATGTAAGTGCGAGTTTCACCTAAATTAATTAAGTGTTAATATATCGGGTTACATTTGATATGTGCTTGATATATGTATTTCAAATTGTTATCAAAGCCTTGAAAACCAGTGACTCAGAAACTGGAAATGTCACAAAGTAATTCATTTTTAAAAAGTGGCAGTATTCAAAGTTGTTTACAAGAATTTAGTTTTACTAGAAGGAAACATAATAACCTTCATTATTTCAAAGATGAGGAAAGTCAGGAGCACACAAGATATTTGCTCTAAGATATAAAGCTAATAGATAGCAAAAAGTACAACTTAGATCACAGGCATCCCAATGCCAAGACCTGTGACTCTCTGTTACTATTTGTGGCTTCTCAGAAAATAGGCAGAAGTTTCCATGTCTCCAGTGATGAGAAGAATATTAAAAAGGAAATTGTTACACCTCTGACCTAAAGGATAAAGAAACTAACAATTAAAAATAAATCTCTATAAATAAATTCTGCTTAATTTGAAAAATAGAGAATTTAGTGTTAAAACCACCTGTAAGACACACTTTCATGTCTTCTGTCAGTTGTGAATTAACTAGTCATGACACAGAAGCACATCACAAAGCTAGGAGATGAGAATTTCAATATCAAAGTTTGCAAAAACTTTCCTTCATTTGTAGTCTGTTTTTAAAATTTATTTATTTTCTTAGTGAAGGATAATTGCTTTGCAGAATTTTGCTGCTTTCTGGCAAACCTCAACATGAATCAGCCACAGGTATACATATATCCCCTTCCCTCTGAACCTCGCTCCCATCCCCTCCCCATCCCAGCCCTCCAGGTTGGTACAGAGCCCCTGTTTGAGGGTCCTGGGCCACACAGCAGATTCCCGTTGGCTCTCTATTTTATGTATGGGAATGTGATTTTCCATGTTCCTCTGTTTTTCTAATACACGTTTTTCTTTTCAGCTCTCAGATAGAAGCGCTAACTCTTCCCACCACCTTCTCTGTGTATGTTTCTGGACTCAGGGGCCCTGAGTAATTTCCACAGCTTCGCCCCCACCTGCCTTTTCTCTTTTATCACCACTCTCCTCAGTGATTTCACAGTTTCTGGCAAGGAGTCGTCAGACCTCTTGACCTCAGGGGTCCCTGACCTGTCTGCCACCTTCTGTCTGACCGCACACTGTTCTTTCCCAGCTGTGGTCACACACAGGACGTGACCACACCCTGGGCCTTCACACTTTGAAGACAGCCAGCTGCTCCCCCCTCCTGTCTCACCAGCGTCTCTACCTTCTTCCATCTGCCCTGGGCTCCTCTCCAGCCTGACCTTTGCGGCCAGTCACCGCAGGGCTTCCTGCACAGCTGCTCACAAGACCCTGACACCCTGACGTGCAGCCGTGGCCACTGACTGTCCACTCTGTTCGTGCAGATCTCACCACTATATATTCCTGCTGTCAGAGCTTAATCTGGAATCTGACAAGCCTTCACTAGGCAATCAAGCAGGACATCAGGGGTAATGGCAGAGGATGTGGCAGACTTTTTTTCCTTTTTACTCAAGTCCTGCATCTTACCCGCTCCTGTGTCCTCACCGTTTCGTAAGCAGAGCATTTCACTGAGAATATAAAGCATAGATTCCTCACCTGAACATACTGTCTTTTCATTAAACTCCTATTCTCAAAAGCCAAAAAGCAGCATTTCTCTTCTTCCTTCCCTGCCCCAGCCTGCTCTGCCATAAACGGTCGATGCTCAAACGTTGGGCTTTCCTGGACTCCACCTCTCCTAGCATTCCTAACGACCACTCTTTAAGCAGGTCCTTTTAGCACCACCTTTAAACTATTGGGTTGGCCAGGCATTCTGTAAGATATTACAGAAAAACGTGAAGGAAACTTGGCCAACCCGATAGACCCAGAATACAACTAACCACTTCAACTGCTTCTACCTGGGTCCAAATCTTACTGATTTTTTACCCAGATTATTGGAATGGCCCCCTAACCAACCTTCGATTTCTACCCTTGTCTCCTACAGTCACTTATTCACATACCAGCCAGACCAGTCCTTTAAAAACTATTCATCGGATCATCCCTCTTCAGCCCAAGCCCTCACATGGGATTCCAGAATGAACTACAACGTCGTAACCACAGTCTCTGCGGTCCCCCTCCCTCTCCTGCACCTGGCTCCCTGCCCTGCCTGGATCCCGCCTCCTCACTTTCTGCCCCTGTTTGCTCTGTCCTGGCCTCTGGCCTCCAGGCTGTTCCTCAGACACACCAAGCCTACTTGCATCTCAGGACCTAGAATGCTCTCCGTCTCCAACTCCCTGAGACTCATCACTTCTCATCGTTTACCTGTCTTCACCGTGGGCACCTCCTCAAAGAAGACCTCCTGACCAACCCCCTTGCCCCCCACCTAAAAGAGCACCCTTGTTATTTACTGCCTCTCGTCCATCTTAATCTTCTTCATAGCACTTTCTATGACTTGATATTATATCTGTATTTATTTGCTGTTTATCTTGGAAGAATATGAGGCTCATGTGGGCAGAGCTTTTTATTTCTACTTCCCTGTAATGACAGGACCAACTCTATAGAGTATTTTTTCTCACTTGATAAATTTGAGAACTGCTAAGTTACTAAGAAATGGTCCTTTCCTTGAAGCCAACGTTCCGGTGAATAGGAGAAAGCTACAGTTTTTATTAAAGAAAATGCATATTTATATATTTAATTGATTGCAGTTTTTAGCTCTGAATTAAAGAGACATTTAGTAAGCCAGATATTGGGCTCGGGTTTAAAGTTCCAAATGGCAGCCTCTGCCCTTAGGACCCTGTCATTGGACAGAGGCATGGAAACAGTCAGCCCCGTGGTAGGTGCTATCCGGGATGTGTTCTAGCTGAGCCTGCGGAGATCATCTCTGCTGATGCAAACTTGAGTATGTGTTCGGTACCATCAGATTCTTTTCCTTACGATTCTGTGGATTTTTTAACTTTCGGTATACATTCACACAGATGCAACTGCCTCTGTGCCCTCCTAGCCACGTCCTCCACTCCCTCAAGATGCGCTGTGGACAGCAGCTGTTTGTGGAAGCTGCAGAATCTACTGAGACATATCCCTCCCCCTCCCGTGAATACCTGGTGCGGTGGGAGTCACGGCAGAACTCTCTGTCTTCACCCCGTGGGCGTGGATTGAATAGGGCCTCGTGGCCATGTTTTTAAAGATAATTTTAACGGTGTCTCCAACATCCGCATGAAGTTGTGGGCCTGGGAAAAGTGAAAAGGAAGACTGGCTCATATACCCATCAGATTAGAAGCCCTGACTCAGGTAACTTTTTTTAAGTCATTGAGGATGTTGTTTCTGTTTTTCCCCTCTGGCTTCATGCAGTAGTACTCTTGGGTTGATACCTGGTCCCCAGCGATTCAGGATTAGAACGCTAGTTATGGCTGTCTCTGAAAATGGAGACTATGGGTGTATCTCTAAGCTGGAGTCCTAGGGGCGGTTTTAGCTGAAATTTCCTGCAGGATAGTGGCCTAATCATAGACATCAGCTGTGACCCTACCCTGGCCAAGAGTCATTTCTCATCATCAGAACGTCTAGACCTTCCTGTGAACTAAGGACTGTACTGCATTTGAAAGGATGGGTGGGGTACCCATCCCATTCCTGCCTCCTAGCCAATTTTAGCTTCTCTCCTAACAAAAAATTTCCGTGACCCAACAGCAATGCCACTGTTCCTTGGGTGTCTTACTACCGGGACTGAGGATAAGAAAGCCCAGGAATTCTGTTAGTGTAAAGACATAGTGGGCTTGGGAGCAGCTTCCAGCACTTGACAATTTTCAAGAATATTCCCAAGACCAGTGTTGGAGGAGTTCTTAGACATTCAGTCTTAGAGTGATTCCTGAAAAATTGAAGGCAACTTTCCCCTGGCTGTGTGCATCATAACACTTTCTTCCTTTTCCTTATTTCCTTCTTGATATGTATATTTCTTCTTGAAGTTAATCATTTACTCCTTAATTTTAAAAGTAAATAGCTATGGCTTTTTGTTGTTTTTTTTTTGGGGGGGTGGACTAGAAAAATGGAGAATTTGGTTAAGAATCTAGGTAGAAAGTGATCTCTAGCAATTTCATCAAAACTACAGGCATCACTTTGATAAACACCAAGTATGTATAATTTTATTAGTAAATGGGATATAATACCATTGTTCCTGATAGAAATAAGTAGTACTTTCTTATGCCATATTTTTAGTAAATATTGGCTTCTCATTGTATTAAGTAGCTTCTGGTTTTTATTTTTATAAATGAATAAAAAATTCATTCATATTCATAAAAGATTCATTTTATGACTAACATTAATGTGTGAACTAAGAACGTGAAGCCCATAGATGTGGACTGGCCCACCACACAGAGCACCTATCACCAGCCCACCCCTGGGAGCTGGGAGCTGGGACGGTACCTAGAATCCCCAGGTGTTCGTCTTCAGCTTTCCTCTGCACGGGAACTCGAAACGTGCTGTCAGTGAATTGCCGATACACAGCTTTCTTGTACTTGGAGCCGATGTAAAATTCTTCCTTATCTAAAAACGCATTTGAGAGACTGAACACACACACACACACACACACACAATAAAGGTTAGTATTTGTCTTAAGAAAGGTGAAAGTTTAGTTTTAAATTTTGAATAAAAAAAGTTTTCATTATGCTAGTTTTTCATATCACTGTCCCATTTGAACAAGAAAGAATAAGACTAACAATAAAGAAGTGTCTCCAATAAAAAAACAATAGTGAAGTTAAAAGCGAAAAAGCCCCACAATAAACAGGTGTGGGAGAAAGTCTAGCTCATCTTTACACCTAGCTCGGAGTGGAGCCCTAGGAGTCCGGGCCCTGACTGTCACCAGCTGCTCATCGCCTGTTGGAGCCTCCATTTCTTCACCCCTAAAATGAGGTACCCAGTGAGACTCTCTCCAAGGTTTCCTTGTGGCTCTGAGATGTTATGCGTCCAGATTTCATCAGTGAGGTGTTCTCCGGTTACTGCAGTATTTTTAGACTATAGGAGCTGAGTGGCCCTTTTATCCAGCCATTCCGTGTATCTAAAGCTTTCACTGACTCCTAACAAGTCTGTACATTCTAACAGTTATACCTTAATCACTAAAATAGCTACCTAGTCCTTTACACCACAAATTATTACTCCTTTACATCACAAATCATGCTCATGGGACTTCCCTGGTGGTCCAGAGGCTAAGGCTCCATGTTTCCAATGCAGGGAGCCCAGGTTCAATCCCTGTTCAGGGAACTAGATCTCATATGCTACACCTGAAAGATCCTGCATGCTGCAGCTGAGACCCAATGCAGCCAGAGAAAAACAAACAACAAAAGTCCCCCAGGAAATCATATTTCTCATGGCAGTCAAACTAACCAGCTAGCCATCACCTGGCTACAAGTTACCGGTCATATTGCACCCCTCAGCTCTGAATGCATTCCACCCCAATTTATCAAATCATATCCCCCAAGGATTAGTGGCTGATGAGAGATGGTATAGCGGAGAGTGCTTGGCAAAGTGTAGGACAGCTACATGTAGAAGTGCCAGGCGATGTGACTCTAAGCATATTGTTTCTGAAACTCCAATAACCATGCTTTATTTACACTTATTCACTGAACTCACTTTTACATTTCCATAGTGTACATGTTATTGCTAGTTTTGAACCATATTTTCCTGTAAGTTCTTGTAGGGCAGAAACCATACCTGCTCTAGTGTCCTCAAGAATTTAAAATATGATTCCATACATAATAGTTTCAAAAAGGTAAAGTAACTGATTACTAGACTCATAGTGAAATCTTTGGAAGAAACATAAGCAACAAATGGTTAGTAAAGAAAATTATTTCAGCTCTGAATGTAGGCATTAATTTTGGTTTAAGTGTGAAAACAATGACAGGGGTGTGCAAGTGTGAGAAGACAGTCTAACAGAAAAGAACGTAAGATGAGTGACTACGAAGAATGAAAGGAGGTCAATGTAAGTTTTTCCGAGAGATAGCTGAGGGAAGCAGAGATGAATGAGGAAGGGTCCCTAGAAAGAATTTGGTTGTTGTTTTGTTGTGATTGTTTAATGCAATTGTTCATTGCTTCTTAACTTAGCATAATTCTTACTTCTCTGAAAGAAAAAGCTAAGAAATAATTGGGAGTCAGAGTCTAGAGAATTACTTTTGTTCCTGTAAGTGATGCAGCTCCTTTTCCCATTTCCTGCTTGGGGAGTAATCCCATTCCACCTCCACCGCCGCGATGTAGTAGGTCCTCCTCCCCAGGTGGAGGTATGAGTCTTCAGCCCTCCGCCTGCACTGGTGCACATTGTATTTATGTTTCATGCCGCCTGTGTAGTGGTCAGTTGTCAGGCATTCCACATCAAAAGTCCCTGGAATGGTGAATAAATAAAAAGGCAGGTCACCTCCCGTGTTTCTGACCACTTTCCCCCATCTGTCATCTGCTCCTTCCGCTGCCCTATTTTTCTTCATAGTACATATAACCACTTGATATATATGTGTGTGTGTGTGTGTGTGTGTGTGTGTGTGTGAATATAATTGCTTATTGTCTGTCTCCCTGCATCAGCAGACGCCTTTATCTCTTTTGTTAAACGTTGCATTTACATTTGTCTAATATAGGAAAAGGTGGACGTGTCTTGCATTTTCTTGGCGTTTGATGAACCAAATAAAGCCTGAGGCAAGTTAGCCTATTTTCACGTTTGGGTAAACTTCTCTTTTGTTTTAGTCCTTTATTTTATTCATTCAGAGCCAATTCTGTCCGTATCTCCGAATCTGCATGTCTGTAGTTCTAGCATAGGCTGTTCAGTTGTAGGCGACTAATAAGCCAACACTACATCTAGATGGCCTCCCAGGCGATGCAGTGATGGCCTCTCCTCTCCAATGCGGAAGAGGCAGGTTTGATCCCTGGGCTGGGAAGATTCCCTGCAGAAGGAAATGGCAACCCACTCCTGTATTCTTGCCTTGGAAATCCCATGGACAGAGGAGCCTGACAGGCTACAGTCCATGGAGCTGCAAAGAGCTCGACTGGACTAGCACCCCCACACATGCAGGATACAGAGGCAGGACACGGAGTGTAGAGGCAGAGCCTTTATGGGAGACGCTTCTTTTCTAGTCTGATTTGCCAGCTATCTTTAAAGGCACATAATTGAAAAGGAGACCATCTTGAGGGTTTACTAGGCGGAAATGGGCTTCCCAGGTGTTGCTAGTGGTAAAGAACCCGCCTGCCAATGCAGGTTAGACATAAGATACGCCGGTTTGACCCCTGGGTGGGGAAGATCCCCTGGAGAAGGGAATGGCTATCCACTCCAGCACTCTTGCCTGGAGCATCCCATGGACAGAGGAGCCTGCTGGGCTGTAGCCCACGGGGTCACACAGAGTCAGACATGACTGAGTGACTCAGCTCCAGTGGGAGAAACCTCAGTCCACTTGCGTTACTCCCTTCTCTCCCCACCACAAAAATGGGAAACGCACCTACCTGGCAAGTACTTGGTTGACAGTAACCGAGGAAAGAAAGGGTAGTTAGGAGGCTTGGGGAAGGGACGAGCTAGCATCCAGCTCAGCATTGTGAACCGAAACCACACAGGGAGACCCAGCAGAAGTCTGCCGTGACATTAAAGGAACTCACCTGCAGTATCCGGCTGCATGAAGAGACTCAGACTTGTCTGCGGGAAGAGGTTTGCTGTGTCTCTCCTTTCTCCTCTTGACAGGTAAGTGTTCCCTGAGAAGTATATCCCGTGTATATCAACCTCATTTCCGGCACTGAATAAGTACCACATGACTGAATCTCCTTGGCACATACTGAGACCAGGCTGATTCCCGTACATGTATCCATTCATGGCTATAAAAGTTGGAAAATGGTATTTTGAAACTGGTGTAATCGTATGTTCTAATTCATGATAACCTCTCAGATTTTCCAGACTTTCCCAACTGGGTTTATTTAATTTTTGAAAGACCCATTTGGGCTTGCCCACCCCTTGACACGTCAACAATGTCTCTAGAACTCCTTGCTGAACTCAACACTTCCAGGCAAGCCCTGGGTGGAAGCCATAGAGCTGAATGCACGGTTCTTCTTTTTTTTAGTATTTATTTGGCAGTGCTGGGTCTTAGTTACAGACTGTTCACTGTGTCACGCAGGATCTTTCGACGCGGCGCACAGACTCTCTAGTTGAGGTGTATGGGCTCAGCAGTTGTAGGCGAGGGTTTTGTTTCTCTGCAGCAGGTGGGATCTTAGTTTTGCAATCAGGCATAGAACCCATGTCCTCTGCATTGCCAGGAGGATTCTTAACCACTGGACTACCAGAGAAGTCTCATGAATGCTGGGTTCTTAAAGTTCTGGGCCCCAGGAATCTCACTGTTCTCAGTGAATCATTTCTCAGTTTTCACAAGGGCCATATTTGTGAGCACCCAAATGGATGAATAATAACAGCCCTTCCTAGGTGCTGTAGACTGCGAATGTGTTTGTTGTCTTAGATGGAAAACTCTCTTATTCATCTTGAATAACAGGGAAGAGTATGTGCAGGAAGTTTCCTTTCATTGCTGTTCTTAATAGATAATATTCTTGACTCCTCCAAAATGCAAAAGATTGTTATGGGCAGTGTGACTATCATGAATCCAGTTTGGAAAACAATGTCAGTTTGTATGGGGCCTCCCAGGAGGCACGTTGGTCAAGAATCCACTTAACTGCAGATGTAGGAGACACAGGTTCGATCCCTGGTCGGGAAGGTCCCCTGGAGGAGGAAACGGCGACCCGCGCCAGTGTTCCTGCCTGGGAAATCCCGTGGACAGAGGAGCCTGGCTGGCTACAGTCCATGGGTCGCAAAGAGTTGGACACGACTTACCATAAAAAGGAGTTCAATGAGGAGTTCAGTTTGTAACACACTTACTATTTTTTTTCTTCTAGTTACAATGATTTTTACAAGTTGTGCATTAGTGATGTGGACATTTTGAACAATTAGCTCACTATCCCTAAACTCTTAACTTCATTTTAGAATTACACTAGGAGCTAAAAAGTAAATCTGATGCTGTTTCAATGAAATGAAAATCTCTGTAGATTGTGCTGAGAATTTAAAAAACAGTTTTAATGGTTTTTTGCTGTTTTTTTTTGTTTAACTCTCAGGGGATTCTTATGGGTAGTCAAAGATGAGAATCACTGAAATTTATTCAGAGTAGAAACCATAAAGGAAGCCTGTCTTTATTAAGCCACAGGTAAGAAAAGTATCTAATCCAATAACTTTCAAATTTAAGCATACATCAGAATAACACAGAGGATTTGTTAAATACAAATTTCAAGCCCTACACCTGAAGTTTCTGATTCAGTAAGTTGGGGTTGGAGTCGAAGAATCTGCATTTTTAACAAGTCCTGGGTGATGCTGAAGCAGCTGACCTAGGGACTACATTTCAAGGACTATGCAACTTATTGGAAGGAAAGTTATGACCAACCTAGACAGCATATTAAAAAGCAGAGACATTACTTTGCCAACAAAGATCCATCTAGTCAAAGCTGGTTTTTCCAGTAGTCAGGTATGGATGTGAGAGTTGGACTGTAAAGAAAGCTGAGCACCAAAGAATTGATGCTTTTGAACTGTGTTGTTTGAGGAGACTCCTGAGAGTCCCTTGGACTGCAAAGAGATCCCACCAGTCCATCCTAAAGGAAATCAGACCTGAATATTCATTGGAAGGACTGATGCTGAAGCTGAAACTCCAATATTTTGGCCACCTGATGTGAAGAACTGACTCATTTGAAAAGACCCTGATGCTGGAAGGGACTGGAGGCAGGAGGAGAAGGGGACGACAGAGGATGAGATGGCTGGATGGCATCACTGACTCAATGGACATGAGTTTGAGTTAACTCTGGGAGTTGGCGATGGACAGGGAGGCCTGACATGCTGCAGTCCATGGGGTCACAGAGAGCCGGACACGACTGAGCGACTAAACTAAACTGATCTAATTGGCATGTATTATATGTTTTATTATTCTGAATTAAGTGAAACTAAGATTCAACTGACTGATATGTCAAATAATTAACAATATTACCCTTAGAGCACGATGGTATTTAATCATTTATTAAAACAATCAGTGGGCAAAGCTATTAGTATTTTAGCTTAATTAAAAGTATTACATGTGCAGTGCTGAAATAGCTTGATATTGGTGGATGATGCAGTACTTACAGTGCATCTTATTAGATTCCTGAAAGTCTTCATTTTCCTTATCCACCTTATCAGGTTCTGTTGTAAACATTTTAATATTATCATCCAGGAGTAAACTCTCATTCTCATCAAACACTGTAGGAAACAAATAGAACTCCTTATCGACATCTTTCTGAAAATAAAAATAAGAACAATGAGGTGAAGACAGAATGAGTAAAGCAGAAACACTTCCATGTGCACAATACTATTTATGCATAAACCTGCCAAAAGAAGGACAAGAACTAAAGTTTACATTCCATTTGTAAATGGAACTCACAAAATACTCCTGTTGACCACCAGAGTGTTTTTATTTGTATTGGAGTATAGTTGCTTTTCAATGTTGTGTTAGCTTCTGCTGGACAGTGAAGTGAAGAAGTCACACATATACATGTATCACCCCCCTTTTTGTGAGTTCCTTCCCATTCAAGTCGCCACAGCGCACTGAATAGAGCTCCCTGTGCTATATAGGGAGTTCTCACTGGTTATCTATTTCATACATAGTGAGGTATATATGTCAGTCCCAGTCTCCCAGTTCATCCCATCTCCCTTCCCTGCTTTGATGTCCATACATCTGTGTCTTTATTTCTCCTTTTGAAATAGGTTCATCTGGACCATTTTTCTAGGTTGCACATATATGCTTAATATATGATATTTGTTTTTCTCTTTCTGACTTGCATCACTCTGTATGACAGTCTCTATTTAGGTCCATCCACATTTCTGACTGATACCTGCATAGTAGATTTTTAGTTCAACACAATAATCTAAGCCTCTTTCTTCACCAAAAATTCCTGACACTCCTCATTCCACTTGAACTCACCTCTCAAAATTGATAAAATGGGGAGGAGGTGATATGTACTTGTGCTATAAATTAGGGAAGGTGTTATCCATAGTCATGAAAGCTTGAAGAATTCCTAAAAGACAGAGCAGGTGGAAGCAGATACATCTTAAGAGAAGAAATAGCCTGCAAGTGATTTGGAGCAAGAATTCACACATTCTAGATATTCTCACCTCCTGTCCCTGTCCCTGGTGAAAACACGGAAGCGGAAATGCTCTCTGTAATAATTCAGTAGTTGACCAGAGGGCAATTGGACTAGGGAATCAAAGCATAACAGTCCCTGAGAACAAGTACTCCCTTAGAGAAGAGAAACCTGAGGGGTTGTGACCTATCTTTTCCCTGAGATCATTTTTGCAGATGAAAAACATGATTATCAAACTCTGAAAAGCTGAGATGGTTAGACCCTGTAAAAAACTGAATTATTAATAGTGATGCAGATGGTCTTAAGATAGCTCCTGTAAATCAGAAGAAAAGACTTAAAGATGAAAAATAGGCACATAGTA
This sequence comes from Odocoileus virginianus, assembly GCF_023699985.2. Taxonomy (NCBI): domain Eukaryota; kingdom Metazoa; phylum Chordata; class Mammalia; order Artiodactyla; family Cervidae; genus Odocoileus; species Odocoileus virginianus. Next base: position 57,882,625 of record NC_069677.1, on the reverse strand, counting down.
ATTATTTGAGAGAAGTTATTACCTAACAGTAATAAATAATAGTGGAAATGTTCACCTCTATAAAAGAGAAAGATTACTCAGATTCAAAACTTTCACTGAAAGCAGGACAAAATTAGTAATACAGACCTATAGCTAAATATCCTGCTAAAATTTTTGGATTTCAAAGATAGACAAATTTCTAGAATAATCCATATAAAAAGTTATGAACATCAGACTTCTCTAGAACAATAAATGTCAGAGTAAGATGGAGTAGCAAGTACTGTTTTGAGGGGAAAGATTATGATAGAAAAACTCTACATCAAGCAAAGCCCAACAATGTGACATTTTCAGATGTGCCAGGATTCCACAAGGGAGCTGCTGTAATCTCTTACATGCTGACCTACAGAGAAAACTGCTCTGTAGTTTCTCCAGAGAAGAAAACTTCTCTGAAAACAGAAAAGTTTGCAAGTCTTATTTCCTAATTATAACGCAATAAAACAGAAAATTACTCATAAAAGGACAAAAAGTTTAAAGAGTAAAAGATCATATTTGGTTCAAGTAACTCTTAGATCAAAGAAGAAACAAAAATTAATTTCTAAGAATTTAATAAGTAATGTCTATGAGAATACTATAAGTCATAATGTATGGAATATAATTACACATAAACTGAGAGTCTGAAATGTTTTATTTTAAGCAAAACCAAATAAAAATGTATGTTTTTTGATGCTTTAAGGTGTGGTAATTGTATTGAATGCATTTTCAAAAGACTCTTTCTCTTTTAAAGATTTATATTGCAATATTTATTTTAGAGATAAAATCAATGGTTAGATTAAGTATTTCTATTTCTAGATCAGAGGGTCATTTTCCCATTTCTAAAAAATATTTACGGATGTGTGAGCAGTGTTATTTCTTACATGTTATACAAATAATTGAAGGTTAATTAGCAGTATAACTAAATAGTAACATGCCAGTCTCCTTCAGACAAATGTAAAAAATATTTAAAGCAATATTTTCCTCAGTGAATGTTAACTGAGGAATATTGTCATTAATAGGTGACTTTTTAAAAAGTGTGTGTTGAATTGTATCATAAAAGACTTTGATTCCAAGGACAAGCCTGTTTCCAACTCACTTTGAAGCAATCCTGTTAGTCAGAGAGTCTCCACACAATACAGATATAAGCGTAAGAAAAAGTTGTAACAAGTATTATGTGTGGAAGCCCTGGGCTTCCCTGGACGCTCCGCGGTAAAGCGTCTGCTGGCAACGCGGGAGACGCGGGCTTGATCCCCGGGTCGGGAAGAGCCCCTGGAGGGCATGGCAGCCCACTCCAGTACTCTTGCCTGGAGAACCCCAGGGACAGAGGAGCCTGGTGGACCGCAGGCCATGGGGTCGCAGAGAGCCGGACACGACCGAAGCTACCGAGCATGCATGCACGCACGTGAAGCCCTCACTGCCTCAAATCGCAGGATTTTCCTTATAATAATGATGATTCGAAGGGATTTGAAAGTCATTTTCATTTTCCCTCATTGGGCTTACCAGTCTCCCATTTGCAAGTAAGCTTCCATTCCGGCATATTTTCATTGGCCCGATAAGCCCAGTGAATATATCTTTGGTGGGATCCACAGCAGAATAATACATCTTAGCTAGACAGACAGGATCTTTGTGAGTGGGCCCCACTTCCCTGGGGACAGTCCACTCATAGGTGAATGTTCCTTTGGGCGCCACATGGGAGCCAGAAGGAGGAGGCTCACCTGTAAGGAAGGTCACATGGGGAGGTCACTTGAGCCACAGGGTAGGCTGGGTTTAGTCTAGGATAACTCACCTTTGTGCCCCTTTCATACAGTAGACTGGAATCCTACTTGTTCACTGGGCCAGGTCACAAATAGGTGTGATTTCACCCAGGAAGTCTTCTCTACACCTCTGTCCAAGCTTGCTGCTTGCTATGGTCTGGATGTTTATGTCTCTCCAAAATTCATATATTGGAATCCTAATGCCCAGGATGATGGTATTTGAGGTGAGAGGTGATTAGGTTATGAGGATAGAGCCTTTCTGCGTGGGGTTATTGTGCTTACAAAAGAGATCCCACAAAACTCCGGAGCCCCTTCCTACATGTGAGGATACAAGAAATCTAAGACCCAGAGAGGGTCTTCATTGGCTAGCCCTGACCTACAAAAGTACCTAAATACTTTCATATAGTAGAATATTTTGTATCATTAAAATTACACTTATAAAATATTTATAATGCTAAGAAACCAAACTCTGGGTACAAAATTATAGCGCTAAGTATATTTATTTACTAGGGCTTCCCTGCTGGCTCAGATTATAGACAGTCCACCTGCAATGCAGGAGACATGGGTTTAATCCCTGGGTCGGGAAGACCCTCCTGGAGAAGGGAGTGGCTTCCCATTCCATTATTCTTGCCTTGAAAACCCCATGGACAGAGGAGCTTGGGTGGGAGAGGGCTAGAGTCCACGGAGTCACAAAGAGTCAGACATGACTGAGTGACTAACACTTTCACTTTTTCATATTTAAATACTATTTTCATATTTAAATAAATGATATCAAAATATTATGTGCACAGATGGAAGAGTGGAGGACTTACACAAAAATATAATAGTGGTTGGCTATAGAACTATGGATATTATTTTTGGCTACAATATTTTATATTTTTAAAACATTCTAAAATGTACGTCTAACCTTATAACTGCAAGAATATTTTTTCGAATTTAGCAGTCACCCAAATAGAACTCTGGAAATGTGTAATTGATACAATCCAAGTAAGTTACTTTCAGTATTGTCAATAATCACCCAATTGAGATGGGACAGAATTCCACAAACCAACCGCAAATGGTAGGAGAAGAGATTGACTTGCTTCCCGGCAGGATGCCGGAGGATGGTACATGAGAAGAATCCTCAGGAGTTCCTGCCTTTGGTTTTTTCAGGGCCGTTTTCCTGGGGTGACCAGCACAGTGGGTTGTAAACATTATAGCTTGATTACCGAATGTTGCACTCACTTCCACCGGGCGAATAGTATGTACCCTCGTTGCCCTTGTCAACTCTCACTCCAATGGGCTCAATACTGAGGGGGTGTGCTGCTTTGTTACGGAAAGTGACTCTGATGGTGTCTCCCACCTCTGCAGAAATGACGGGACCTAGGGAAGAAGAGAGAGCTATTATCCTCCCTGAAATCTAACCTACAGAACACAGAAGACAGTTGATTTCTCTGTCTTGTCCTCCAAAAAGAACCTCTGGAAGCAACATGCTTATTGTGGCAAATGGAAAGCTTGGTTTTTTTTAAAGTCCATTATCAATTTGACATGGGGAGTCTAGAAAGAGATGAGAAGGGTCTTTTGAGTTAACGTCAAGTAATGAAATTTGTTACCATGTTTAACCACGTCAGTTCACAAGCTTCACACATCTATAAAACTACTCAGTACCTGCTCTCTCCTCATCCCAGTTTCCTGTGGACCAGACGTGTGCTATTTGGTCCCAAGAGCCAGGAGAATGCCATAAACATGGGCCACCCAAAGCGGGTAAGTTAAATTTGTCTTGGATGTGAAAAGCAACACTGTTGTGTGTTTTTCATCACCAAGATTAATATTATTACTAAATAAAGAATAAAAACAAATATATAGTACGCAAGTATTTTATGTAATAAATGCCATTTATCAAGAGTTCCTATGTGTTCTTTTGAGTGTTTATGTGAACTAACGCATTTAATCCTTGTGACTGCTTTATGGGGTAGGGGCTGTTGTTGTTACTGTCTTTCTCGTTTTATAGAAAGGGAACAGGCCCAGAGAGGGGAGTTGTTCAAAGCTCACACAGCTAATAGTGAGGACAGACTGAGGACAGCCTGAATCCATGCGCTTGATCTTCTGCCTATGTGCCTTGGCAAGAAGAGATCTCTGGGTTCTGCCTGGGGAGAAGGAGTCTCTAAAACAAACCAGACTGTCTCATTAGTAGCTGGATTTTACTTCTAAGGGAATGTACATTTAACTAAAAGCGGAAGCTAATGGCTTTGCTGTCTATTAAAACAAACTCACCCCTTATCTCTTTGAAGAAAGGAAAAAGACATTCAGCTGAAGTCGGCCTGGATTTTCATGTTGAAGATTGACTATGGTAAATTTACATTTGGGAAAGTGATTGGCGACTGCATTTTATTGATGTTTGCCCCTCCATGAATAGTTTGTATGTAGAAATCAGGCTTCAGGTTCTGAAGCTTCTGTTCTTTCTTAAGTTGGTTGTGGTTCAGAGGAAGAGTACATTGTTGTTTAATTGCTAAGTTGTGCTTGACTCTTTTGTGGCCCCATGGACTGTAGCCCCCCCAGGCTCCTCTGTCCATGGGATTCTCTAAGCAAGAATACTGGAGCGGGTTGCCGTTTCCTTCACCAGAGGGTCTTCCCACCCAGAGACAGAACCTGCATCTCCTGCACTGGCAGGCAGATTCTTTACCGCCGAGCCCCCGGCAAAGCCCAGGAGTGCGTCAGCACTCACGTATTCTGTGCAGACTTACCCAGGATGCCAAGATGTTCCTCTTCAGGGCCCCTCTCTTTTTGCTTAGAGAAGGAGGCATCTGTGTACTCACGATAAACCAGCTTTTTATACGAGCCTCCAATTCTTGTAGGACCCTGTTCAAAAAATGCCTCTGAAGCACTGCCAAGAGAGAAAGGGTTTAACTCTGGAGCTGAGAGCAGAACAGAGCCCTGTGGTCACGCAGGATACTAATTGAAAAGTTCTGACCAATCTTAGAATTATTACCCATGATTTGCCAAATACTCAAGCAGCTAGTACTAGGCATTCTGTAGAAAGATGTTAAGATTGGGGGTGGAGATTCGTGGCACAGAGATTTAATTTTTTTTTTTCAAGTGAAGTGAAAAAAAATTTCAAGAGGACCCATGTTGACCCCTGATAGTTAATAACTTGTCTTACAATAGAGTCTTTTAAATAAATTATGAGATGTCTAAAAACAGAGTAACTACTGTTTACTGCATGTCAGCACTCAGAAACGTTCATTTATTGTCTGAAACTCACATGACGGTGCAACAAAACTGGTGTTATTCTCCCCATTTGACAGTTTCTCTTGGTCTTTTAACTGGAAGTGGTTCTTCTACTTCTTCACTGCACTTTATTTCTCTCACTCTGAGTTTAGGAGAAACAGTTATCTACCATCGTCATGGAAAGCTGTGCAAATGCAGAAGCACTCCTGTGCGGCTTGTGTGGGTTTAATATTTTTTGGCCCAAGGACTGCTTTGAGTTTGGATGCCTTCTGCCTCTTTCCCCAGGCTGTGCCCCCATCTCCCCCTTGAGGGGATGTGCAGATGCAGTGGCCTGCCAGCACTCCTGGGGTCCTTCGCTGTGCCCCATCGCCTGATGGCACGCAGGGAAAGATGCTCCTCTGGGGGTCCCACCCCTCCCCGCTTGCAGCCCCCGACAATCGCGCTCTACGCTCTCGCTCACATCACGCTCCAGCCCCTGCAGGCTGTCTCCAGCGCAGCCACCCCAGTTCTCTCCCTGGGTCTGACCTCCGAAGCCTGAGCTTCAGCACGCAGCCCCCGTCTGCATCTCAGGCAGGGGCGCTCAGGGCCATGACTGTCCATTTTTCCTTCTGCAAACTGGTTGTTGCGCTTTCCTCTGAGGCGAAGCCCCCCTCTGTCCCGGCAGTGAGGGGATTTCCAGGGTGCAGGAACATCTCTTCTCCCACAGCTCGCTCCGAGGGGCACAGATCCTGTCCCAGTCCCTCTCTCTCTCTCTCTCTCTCTTTTCTTCATTTGTCCTGCCCAGTTATGTGGATTTTCTTGCCATGTCAGAAGCCTGAGATCCTCGGCCAACATTCGGCAGATGTTCTGTGAGAACCGTTGCGCGTCTTGACATGTTTTGGATGTATTTGTGTGAGGAGGTGAGCTCCAGGTCCTACTCTTCTGCCAGCTTAATCACTCCCTCCCCACTCTCTTCATTTTACAGATGAAGAAATTAAATCTCAGAAAGGCATCTGACCTAACAAAGCTGCCCCGTGCATCTCTTCTCCCGTACAGAAAAATGTACTGAACACCTGCTCTTTGCCAGGAGCCCTGTCAGATGATGATGACAGACCCATAAGCAAATGGACCCATGTTGTCTACATGGACTTGGCATCTGTCCCAGAAGACAGATTACAGACTGTTCAATGTAACATGTAACAAGCACAGGGTGTTATGAATATTTCTCCTAGAGTTATGGAGGGGTTTGTGGGGAGGACTCAAAGGCTTTCCAAAGGAAGAGATTTTAAGAATTAGCCAGAGGAAAAGTGGCATTAAAAAGATGGAATGTGTGTGGTGGGGAGGATGGGGCAGGCGTTTACAAAGAGGGAGCAGCTCTTTGTGAAGGGAAGCCTCAGAGAAGGTAGTGAGCATAGCGGTCTTATAAAGTAGGGCAGGGTCATAACACCCAGGATAAGACAGAGGCGGAGAATGAGGCTGAGAGAGATGGGGGGTGGGTGGGAGGACCTAGCCAAGGTCTCAGGACATCTCAGGGCTTTGTGCACATTTAGGATTAGTGTTTTATGGGATGTGCCTGGTGGTCCAGTGCTTAAAACTCTGTACTTCCAATGCAGGGTGTGTGGGTTCGATCCCTGGTAAGGAAACTGTAAGATCCCACATGTCACGGTGCATGGCTAAAATGTGTGTATATAATATATATGTGTAAATTTTAAAAGGATGAGTGTGTTACGTGGATTCCCTAAGCTGCTGGAAGACGGTGGAAGGGAGCCACGTCAGCCACGTCAGCAGGCTTCTTTAGAATCTCGATGAGGGTAGTGATGCCTTCAGAGGTACGAGCGAAGACGTTGGGGAGAAGCAAACAGACTTCCTGAGATATCTAGGGTATAATGAGGCAGCGTTGATGAGAGAGGGAGGGACTGGCGGAGGAGGGAAGGAGTCAAGGGTGATGCTCGGGCCTTGGGATTTGAGTGATGGATGAATGGCAGTACCGTTCGTGTAGAGGAGCAAGGTCAGAATCGGGAAGACAGAGGCTCCAGGCTCGGACACACTGATCTGGAGAGGGCCTCATGCAAGTGGGGCGTCCAGTGAGCAGCTCCGAATGCAAGTCTGCCGTGTGTGAGAGCCTTCTGGGCTGCAGATACCGCGTAGGGAGTCACTGTGTCTGGCTGTCAGCGCCGCAGGGACTTAAGTCTCTGCTTCAGAAGCCACAAGCCTGGGTAGAGCTCAGCTATTGACCTGCTGAACAGAATTTCTACTTGAAATGATGCAAAGTTCTGGGAGTCACAGTGCTGGTGATTATACGACCTTGTGAATATACCCAGTGCTGCTGGTTTCAGGAATGGAAAGCTAACAAATTGATCTTGTTTTCAGCATTTTCTGAGGATTTTCTTGAGCATCTGACAACTTTTCTACTCTTTTTCGTGAACTCAGAAGTCCTATTTCTCCAACTTGGACTCACTACCAAACACCTCAATAATTATTTAGCAGTCTAGTTACTCAGTTTCAAGTACCAGTTAAAATTTTAATTGCTGAATAGCTTTTTATGACTTTCTGAGGAGGAGGCATATTTTGAAATAACATCATTTTTTTTCTGAATTACCTTCCCGGGGCGCTTAAATTTTCTTTGGTGAAGGCGTCTATACCGGAGGGTGCATAATTCCAGATGACTTCTTC